>NC_060149.1:259979972-261295763 GCF_021461385.2 Schistocerca piceifrons | reverse complement strand
TTAATTAATAAAGAAAATTTGATCTCAGTGATTCAGTTGGGTAAGTTCTGACAATGAGAAAATGCTGATTTCCAGAAAACATCTTCAGCTTAATGCGTAACAATATTCGCAATACACAATATGTTTAAGAAATGAGAAGAGGTGTTTTTTTTTTTTAAAGGTAGTGCCAGTGACAATACATACCTAAGTTTTGTAGATATGTAACATTTACAGAAATGATAAATTAGCCAGAGACTGTATTGGTAAACATGAACAAAACAAATTTTTATTCCTAACTTAAGACTGGCCTTCCATATGTCATTCAATTATAGCGCATCAAAGAAAATTAATCTGAATTGTTTAAAGGAATGAAATACTTACTGGCACAAGACCACCCATGTATGGTACAGCAAACACTAAAGCAAATGAAAGTAGTCCAAACAATAAGGCAAGCAGTTTTACTGTTAATGCTGCCCTGGACTGATTCAATTTCTTCTTAAAATTTGAGCCATCCATCTCTGCAAACCATATAGCAGCAAGGGAATTCAGGCCAGTTGAGACAGTACTAGAAAAAAAAAGACGTAGATTCATGTCAAATTCCTCCATATAAATGCAATTCTGTTGAAGGCCTGTAGTACATAAAAACAATCTAAGATTTTTGAATTAAGATCTATTACATTAGGTTTTCTCATGCCCAGAACATAAGGCAGGAAAATTAACAAATTTACATAATGCCAGGACTGAAATTTAGTCTGCAGAACTACTGTTAAGCAGATTTCTATATCATAAGTATCCATTCCAGAATATCATGTACCAGATGGTGTAACACATTTCATGCAGAGTGCACTGTATTTCAGAGATATCACTGTGTTATAAAAGCAGCATAAGCTGTAAATGACATTGTTATGTGAAACAACCATAAACAAAGGATGAAATTAGTTATCACCTTGTTACGCAACCAGAAAGAGATTTAATACATCACTTGTATAAAAGATAAGCAAATTAGAATTTAATTTGAATACAGAGGCTTGTGGTAATTTTGTATCTGAGAAAAGAACTTTATTCTTCAAATAGAAGATGTTCTGACTAGCAGACAGGGACTTCGGTAGAAATATGACTTAACTATGAACAAGGACTGTGTGGTAAAGTTTCGCTGGTTAGTTTTTCTTCTTCATGGTGGTCTGTCCTTTTACAACTTTGTGTTTGGCAAATAACATTTAATCTACATGTAAATACTTATTTTCTGTCCATGGTTTTCTGAGATTCACGATATTTGAGAAATTTATTGCAGAGACAGTTGTCGAGAAAAGAAGTATATCATTCTTTCATTTTGTAAACAGTATTTGTTTTCAAATATGAAACAGATTTTGTTGTGTGGTAAGAGAAAAGAAGGTGAAGGAAATATGATTTCTTCAGCACATATTCCAACCCAATATGTAAATCAAATACACCCAATTCCTCCTTGAAAGTACAAGCCTGATTCCAATTCAACAAATGCAAGTGGGAACCTATATAGAACTTCTGTATCCAACAACATAAGTAGACAAACTGTATAGTGAGGCTTCAAACAGTTTCAGTGTAGCAATATCACCTTCAGAATGATGATGGACATGCATCAGTAGTCACAACTTCATCTGAACCTATCCATATCCACCATGTGAAAATTATTGTTAAATATGTGGCAGGGGACACTTTTTATTCAACCATATGTTATGGTTTCTGTTTGTTTCATTCACAGATGGAATTTTGGAAAATAAAATGCCTTTACATATCTGTGTAGGTTTTTATTAGTCTAATATTTATCTTCATGATGTCTTTGGTATCAAGGTGCAGGGGGCCAACAATACTCACAATTTTCTTCCTTTAAACAATAATGCATTGTGAGTAGCTGTAGAGCATAACTGTTAGGTGACTGCCCAAAATATAGTTGGGGTAATGAGTATACATTATTTCACAATTTTCAAGTACTTACAAGAATTGACACAATGTGTGAGGTTTTGTCTCTGAGTGAACTAGTCTCTAATTTTCTGTAGCAAAAATGTACTAATTTACAACAGAGGAGGGCATATGATGAAATAGGTGTATTACAGTGTTTATAAAATTCAAACCTTACTAATGGTGCATTGTTGTCATTATTATGTTCACCAGCTCTCCTACCAGTTTGCTATACTTTTTAAGAATGTGTACCTGTATGTGGAGGAAATACATTGACAGAAAAAAACCACAACACTAAACAATAATTAATGTGGAGTAATCAAATTTTGGGAATACATTTGCTTGGATAACATGTTTAAGTGATTAACATTGCAAGATCACAGGTTAATGTAAGTGCAAGATAAGCCATTACAAATGTAAAATGCTGGCACATTAATAACCAGTGTAATCATCAGAATGTTGAATGCAAGCATGCAAGCATACATGCTTTATGTTGTTCAGGTGCTGGATGTCAGTTTGTGGGATGGAATTCCATTCCTGTTGCAGTTCATTGGTCAATACAGGGTTGATAAATGCTGGTTGTGGATGTCAATGGTGTTGTCATGCAATGATGCCCCATATGTGATTCATTGGAAACAGATCTGGTGACTGAGCAGGCCAAGGCAACATGTTGCCACTCTATAGAGCATGTTGGGTTGCAACAGTGGTATGTGGGTGAGCATCGAATCACCAGATTGACATACAGATTTGCAGTTAGAGTGCATGGGATAACCACGAGAGTGCTACTGCTGTCACACAAAATTGCACTCAATAACATAAATCTAATGTACATACTGTGTGTTAGGATGCAGACAGGTTGGCTGCAGGCCCTCAACTAGCCTCCTCCTAATTAATACATGGCCATCACTGGCACCAAGGCACAACCAACTTTCATTAGAAAACACAACAGATCTCCACCCTGTCCTCCAATGAGCCCATTATTGACATCACTTGAGTCACAAATGGTGGTGATTTGAGGTCAATGGAATCCAGCTCAGAGCTGCCTTTGAAGTAACTGATTTGTAACAGTTTGTTTTGTCACTGTGGTGCCAACTGCTGCTCAAATTGCTGCTGTATATGCAGTAAAGTGCGCCAGAACCATTTGGCAAACACAATGGTCTTCCCTTTCAGTAGTGCCACATGGCCATCTGGAGCCCAGTCTTTGTGCAACCTTACAGTCCCCTGACCACCATTGTCAGCAATCATGTGCAGTGGCTACATTCTTGCCAAGTCTTTCTGCAATATTGCAGAAGGAACATCCAACTTCTCATAGCCCTGTTACATGACCTTGTTCAAACTCAGTGAGGCACTGATAATGGCACCTTTGTTGCCTTAAAAGCATTCTTGATTAACATCAATTAACCACATGCAATCCACAAGATAACTAATGGTCATGACAGTAACTGTGTATTTAAAGCAAACCTCATTTGCATCCTCATAGTGGCGCTAATAGTACCATTCTTATGTGACTGGTGTGAAATCTGAATAGACATCAATTTCCAGATGAAGAAATACATCTACCAACTTTTGTTCATGTCGCAAAAATCCTTCTTGATGTTGTGATTTTACTTTCAGTCAGTGTAATTTTATCAGTGGAGTGATTTTCAAAACACCTTTAACTTTTGATTGTTCTAGATGATTGAAGATCTGGAGAAATGGATTTAACTGACTAGTATCTGATTCAGAAAATTTCTAGAACCAGTTGTTGCTGATTCTTGCTGATAGAATGTCTTTTCTTTAGTTGTAATATTGCTCAGATTTTCACTAGTGAATCTTAATTTTATTTGCCACAACATAATCTAAACTGCTCAAAAGAGTATTTGCACTATCTAAATATTGCAAATTTGTGCAAGCTGATTCATCAGGAGTGCAGAATGAAAGAATAAGCCTTATGAAACTAAAATATAATTTAAATGTACATGAAAACAAAATAATAACCCAAATAAAGGCAGTCTGTTCAAGAGTGGACATTTTTGCTCATCCCAGAAAGCAAAATGTGCTGTGGTGTAGATGCACTGTAATATTCTTTAAGTTCCCTTAGTATGAAGTTCACTAGATACCTGTCAGACCATAGAGGTATATGGGTGAAACTAATTACTAAAAAACCAAAAGAAGACGAGGAACAAACTCAGTGTGTCAGACTATCTACAGATACAAATATTAGCAAGTATAGAGAAGAACTTAAGTCTATAGATTGGAATACTGTTATACATTCCTCCAGAAATGTTGATGAAGCCTTCAGCACATTCCTCAAAATCATTTCTGAAATCTTCCACACATGCTGTCCACTGGTTAAAAAACAAAAAAACAAAAAAGTTAGGAAACCTAGCCACTCAACTTTACAGAAGTGGTTTTCACCCCAATTACAAAAACTGAGACTATTGGTAATTACTTGTCACGATAAGGTCAAAAAGGGAGCAGTAGATAAAGAAACTTACAAAAACCTGAAAATAAAATATAGATCTGAAATTAAAATAGCCAAGTGTAAGGCAAATGGTGATTTCATTAAAAAATCACACAATAAATGTAAGGCTGCATGGAAAGTAATAAAAGCAGAGCTAGGTATGGATATAAACTACAAAGACAACACAAATGCTGCTAACGTCACTGCTGATGATTTCAATCACTTTTTTGCCAACTCTGCCAATCTTAGCCTTCCAACCCATAGCAACCAGAATTCCAATTCAACACATACACCTATTTCTCACCCCATATCTGGCAGAAATTTTCAACAAAACATTACAAACATAGTGTCAGCTTCTAAATGGAGAGAAGTACAAGTAACTGATATAATTAAGGCAACTTCTAAATTAGGATACTCTAGATTTGAAAATGTGTATGGCCTGTCAAACTACGTAATTAAAAAAGTTGTAGATCTCATAACATACCCTCTTTGCATACTGATAAACTGGATGCTCTCGAGTGGACACTTTCCAGAATGTCTCAAAAAAAAAAAAAAAAAAAAAAAAAAAAAAAAAAACAGTTGTCATACCATTATACAAAAAGGGTGACAAGTCCTGTATCAATAATTATAGACCAATTTCACTTGTGCCTATTCTCTCAAAAATAATAGAACATTGCATAATGCAGCAAATATGCATACACCTATCAGACAATAATATATTAAATGATTCTCAGTATGGATTCAGGTCAAACTGATCAACAGTCAAAGCAGTTGAAAACCTTATCTCTTTTGTACTAAGCGCATTTGAGTCAGAATTATCTGCTGAAGCCATTCTAATTGACTTGAGTAAGGCTTTCGACTCAGTTAACCTCAAATTATTATTAGATAAACTGTGTTGCTATGGAATCAAACACTTGGAACTCTCACTAATTGAATCATACCTCAGCAATAGAAAACAAATAGTAAAGCATAATGACCAACAGTCACAGACTTTAAGTATAAAACGAGGTGTTCCTCAGGGCTCAGTGCTTGGCCCTCTACTATTTATATTGTTTGTAAATGACTTTCCGAACAACTTACCCTGTAAATCTATCCTCTATGCTGATGACACAACATTAGCTAATTCTGGAAAGGATATAAATATATTGAAGGAGGAAAGTGAAGAGTGTCTCAAAATATCTAATATCTGGTTTAAAGCTAATGACTTATCTATGAACCATGAAAAGACTGTCAAGATAATCTTCAGTTTATCAAACAGTAACATGGAGTTATCATCTGTTAAACTACTAGGAATACACATTGACTCAAAATTAACTTGGGACACACATACAGATTATGTATGTCGAAAGCTATCACGAGTTATCTACCTACTAGCCAAACTACACACATGTGTTACACAAGATTTATTGCTTCAGTCATACTATGCCTTCTTTCATTGCCATCTACAATATGGCATTCTTTTATGGGGTAACTCTCCAGGAGCCAAAAAATTTTCACTTGGCAGAAGAAAGCAATTAGACGTTTGCACGGAATCACTGACAACAAGACCTCATGTAGACCTTATTTTAGAGACTTAAAAATTCTCACAGTCCCATCTCTTTACATATATTGTTGCCTATTAAACATAAAAGAAAACTTAAACCACTACACTATAAGGAAATCAGTTCATCAACACAATACTCGACAAACAAATATGATTGATATACCCACAACCAGGCTTAAGAAAACCCAATCTAGCTATGAATACATAGGCATAAAATTATTCAACACTTTACCCGTACAGGCTCAATTGGTTTCAATGGATATTTTCAAAACTAAAACCAAAGTATGGATGAAGAAAAATACTTTCTACAATGTATAAGAATTTCAGAATAGTTGTAAAGATGATCTAATTTATTGATAAACTAAGGCTTACTGTTATGTATAGTTATGGATGTAGAGGCAGCTAGCTATAAGCTAATAGAGTACAACACTATCTTTTTTTTCCATGTAATATTTTTGTTATATGAAACATAATGTACAAATAGCTATAATACTTCTGACAACATTGATTGCATGTTAATGCTGATAAATTATGGCTTACTGTTATGTATGGATCTAAGTGTAGAGGCTGTTGTAAGCTAATAGTTTACAACATTGCTATATTTTTACTATGTAATATTTTGGTATGTAAAACATAATGTACAAATAGCTGTAACTCTTCTGACGACATTGATTGCATGTAGGTGCTGAAATATGGATTAAAATAAATAAATAAATAAATTCTTTGACAATGACCATAATAAGTTCATTCAATGTGTGAGCAGGGTTCCTGCAATGACACATTGCAAATTTCAACAGGCCCCAAGCATGCTCAGTAGCTCAACTGGTACTGAGACCATTCTGTTTCACTGATTACTGCCTTCTGGAGGAAAGTGATTACAAGTAGGATATGATTGATCATGAATTATTATCATGGAATGAAGGACCCATCACTGTAGGGTTAGACTATAGGTTGGAGGATCCCTGTTATTGCAATGGAAAGCCCTCAAGTTACCACTGATGACAATGAGAAGTGTTCAATGCCCATACTCAATACAGGCATAAAGTATCATTGCTGTACCTCCACTTTGAACCTGTGGGACTGAATGCCTGAGGGATCTGGTAACCTCTGGACACTGACCTGTCAGGGGCATCATACATCAGACAAATCCTACACACACTGGCAAAGAGAGCCTAATGCCACTGATCCAGGTTTCATTCCACATATTCCTTGCCCACCTCCTTCAAGCACCATTGTTTTGAGGAGCTTGTACTGTTGTTTGTGGTGGATTGACCAAATTTCTCATGTCTGGATAATTGTGTACTGACTGGGCTGACAGCTCTCCCAGTTACCTACAAAAAGGCAGCATTCAGTTATAATTTGTCCTGCGAGAATGGATATCTATGAGCAATAATTTGTAGGTAGTAACCACCAGCTGGTGCTGTTGGCAGCAGGCAACTACCATGAGGCACATCATCTATATTTTATCTTTCAAGACAGCAGATGTATATTTGAATGTTATTACTGTGGTTTGTGCCAATTTGGAGGACACCTCTCCACACTGAAAACTGTTATTGCCATCAAGTGACAATGAGTCCATGGTCTAAACTTGAAATTATTTTTTGAGACATTTTGACAGAGGTAACAGCATACACACCTGCATTGTCCCACTCTTGACTGGAGACATAGTATGCCCTACTGAAATGCATCGAGAATGCAGGTTTATTTTTATCTCTGTTTGACTGTACGCAGCAAGTTTCTGCGATCAAAAGAGTACTGAGAAGAGTTTTTCAATTAACAGAAAACTGTAAATTCCTTCTGTGTGGCATGTTTTATTATTGTTGTAACCTATTTGTCCTTTTTCATCAATTCTGTACAAGTAACAATAAGATACAGTGTGACACCTCTAATTAGTGGTAAAAGTAATTAGAGTGATATATGCTTAACAAAGAATATTTATCATAAGTAGTGTACTGAAACATTAGATTTTTCAGTGGTATATAAAGATTCCACGAACTACTATATGAAGAAAGACACCACATCATTTTTTATTATCACTTGTCTTTTGATCTTGTTGCTTAACTCTTGTCTTGCACTTGTGGCTCTGTATGCAGTTTGATGTATAAAGGCTTGCTGCCTATTCATGTAAGTTGAATTGAAGTTAAATAATAATTATCAGTGCTGAATTTTAAAAATTTGTTTTTGCTGTGAAACAGAAACCTTTTCCTCTCCTTGCTATGGTTTTTATGGGTGGAAGCTTGTGTGGTATTTTATTTTAATTCCCAAAAGCAACTTAAAATTAGTTTTCCTTCATTTCTAGTGCTATAAATTCTAAACAACCTGCATTTTCAAGTTATTCACAAAGTCTGATTTTCAGTTAACACAGCACAGTTACCTTTGATTGTTGAAAATTTATCTACACATAAAACCACACTAGCGTAAGCTTGCATTAGCTTTGGCTTGAGCCTGACAAAATGATATTTCAGAATGAAAAGAATTTTCAATTTATTTTGAGTCATAAAGGAAAATACTAATCATCCATAGCAGAGATAACTTTTTGTAGCAGTAAAATATCTCAGAATAGTAATTCCTAACATCATGATATTTTCACTTTACTTTAAGTATATAAATCTGAAGTGCAATTTCCAATATTAAATGTAGGAAGAGAAGTTCATGATGCTAAAAGGTATTTATTCTTGCTTTCCCAATAATAGTTTAGGGAAATATTTTCTCTATTTCCCATTGTACACTCCTGGAAATGGAAAAAAGAACACACCGGTGTGTCAGACCCACCATACTTGCTCCGGACACTGCGAGAGGGCTGTACAAGCAATGATCACACGCACGGCACAGCGGACACACCAGGAACCGCGGTGTTGGCCGTCGAATGGTGCTAGCTGCACAGCATTTGTGCACCGCCGCCATCAGTGTCAGCCAGTTTGCCATAGCATACGGAGCTCCATCGCAGTCTTTAACACTGGTAGCATGCCGCGACAGCGTGGACGTGAACCGTATGTGCAGTTGACGGACTTTGAGCGAGGGCGTATAGTGGGCATGCGGGAGGCCGGGTGGACGTACCGCCGAATTGCTCAACACGTGGGGCATGAGGTCTCCACAGTACATCGATGTTGTCGCCAGTGGTCGGCGGAAGGTGCACGTGCCCGTCGACCTGGGATCGGACCGCAGCGACGCACGGATGCACGCCAAGACCGTAGGATCCTACGCAGTGCCGTAGGGGACCGCACCGCCACTTCCCAGCAAATTAGGGACACTGTTGCTCCAGGGGTATCGGCGAGGACCATTCGCAACCGTCTCCATGAAGCTGGGCTATGGTCCCGCACACCGTTAGGCCGTCGTCCGCTCACGCCCCAACATCGTGCAACCTGCCTCCAGTGGTGTCGCGATAGGCGTGAATGGAGGGACAAATGGTGACGTGTCGTCTTCAGCGATGAGAGTCGCTTCTGCCTTGGTGCCAATGATGGTCGTATGCATGGTTGGCGCCGTGCAGGTGAGCGCCACAATCAGGACTGCATACGACCGAGGCACACAGGGCCAACACCCGGCATCATGGTGTGGGGAGCGATCTCCTACACTGGCCGTACACCACTGGTGATCGTCGAGGGGACACTGAATAGTACACGGTACATCCAAACCGTCATCGAACCCATCGTTCTACCATTCCTAGACCGGCAAGGGAACTTGCTGTTCCAACAGGACAATGCACGTCCGCATGTATCCCGTGCCACCCAACGTGCTCTAGAAGGTGTAAGTCAACAACCCTGGCCAGCAAGATCTCCAGATCTGTCCCCCATTGAGCATGTTTGGGACTGGATGAAGCGTCGTCTCACGCGGTCTGCACGTCCAGCACGAATGCTGGTCCAACTGAGGCACCAGGTGGAAATGGCATGGCAAGCCGTTCCACAGGACTACATCCAGCATCTCTACGATCGTCTCCATGGGAGAATAGCAGCCTGCATTGCTGCGAAAGGTGGATATACACTGTACTAGTGCCGACATTGTGCATGCTCTGTTGCCCGTGTCTATGTGCCTGTGGTTCTGTCAGTGTGATCATGTGATGTATCTGACCCCAGGAATGTGTCAATAAAGTTTCCCCTTCCTGGGACAATGAATTCACGGTGTTCTTATTTCAATTTCCAGGAGTGTATAATCAGGCAGGGTCTACTTTAATGGAACAAGTAGAGTTTGTGACAGCAATTTTCAAGGCCCCTCATTAGGTTATATGTTGTACTTAGCCACTTAAAGACATTTTCATTGTGTGTATCCCATCTAAGATCATCCTGAGGAAAATTTGAAGAAATTTTGTGATCTTTACCAATTAAATAGTTTATGGTTCCACCATATGAGAATGTTCTGGTTATTTCTATTGATTAAAGTGTGGAAATTTAACACTGCAGATAAGTTTTGATTCATTATCAGTTTATATTTGTTAAATCAGTTCCAGGTACTGCTTTGAGCTTCTGTTATAGCTACTAGAATGTTTCAATATTCTTATCAACGATGAAGCCACTAGTATCATCTGCAAACTGACAATTTTTTGACAGTTTTTGTTTGATATTAAGCCATTTATTTGGTTTCTGGATAAGGTCGTATCACTTTTGTTTTGGTATTCTGGTTGCTATGGGTTTATTTATCAATTGTCATTTCTTATTTGTAGTTCACTGTTGTTATTTGAATTTACATATTGTAATTTTGTCATTTGGAGATAGTGTGTGGAGCTGTGGATGCTAGAAAATGGAGTGAAAATTTGAGAAATCAAAATATTTCTGATATATTCTTCTGTTTGAGTTCAAAAGAAGGGTGACAGTAGTGGAGGCAGCCAGAAACATTTGTGCCATATATGGAGATAATTCCACTGGCTAGAGCATGGCAAGCACATGGTTATCTCATTTTAAAGAGGATTTTTTTGGTGTCACTGACTCTCCACACTGAGGAAGACTTTTGGGCTTTAATCAAGATAATTTAAATGCATTAAACCACAATGATCCATGTCAGTATACTTGGGAACTGGCAAATGTGATGAACTGTGATCAGTGCACCATCATGCAGCATTTGCATTTGATGGGGAAGGCTCAGAAGTTAGGAGTATGGGTACCACATGCTCTAAGCCAAATCACAAAAATCAGTGGGTGGCCATATGTGGATCTCTGCTTGTTTGTCATCAATTGGATTGTGAACAACAAAACCAACCCTTTCTATCTGGTATCATTACCCATGATGAGAAATAGTGTCTCTACACTAACATAAGGAAAAGAAAGCAATGGTTGAGCCCAAACAAAGCAGCAGTTCCCCATACAAAGACCTGTGCACATCCACAAAACTTATGTTATGCATCTGGTGGAACAGTGATGGTGTGGTGTACCACACCACACTTCCCCAAGGTGTTACTGTTACTGCTGAAATTTCTTATCGATAACTGAGACATCTTACAGATGCAATCCAAAAACAACAATGAGAAAGACTGTGTGAATGGATGCTACTCTGCAAAATACTTGCTCGAATCCTGCTAGACTGACAAAAAACACTATACAGGAGTTGGGTCAGGAAGTCATTCTGCACCCACCTTATTCTCTTGATATTGTGCCCTCAGATTTTCATCTTTTCCACTCTCTATCAAACAAACTTCAAGGAACTTCTTTTCCAGGTGAAAATGCACTCTGAACATGACTTGACAAGTTCTTTGCCCTAAAACCAAGTCATTACTACAGTCACAGAATCAAACTGTTACGCCAACATTGGCAGATTGTTGTAGATAGTGAAGCAGAATGTATCATTTATGACTAAAGTCTCTGTTATATGTATCTATTGTGTTTATTAAACTTATGGACAAACCCTATGAACTTATGCATCAACCCAATACATTCACTATAAATAAAATGGACCAGAGTACAGACTATTATGGTAAATCATATTCAGTCTCCTGATACCCATGATAATGTTTATTTAAACTGGCATTTTAATAAAACATTTCATTGCTCTGTTTCCGCTGACTCAATCATTCGTAGGGTGTGTCCCTGATGTCTATATTGTGGAGTTTGTAAATTAATGTATTGTGATCAGTGGTATCAAAAGATTTGGGCAGGTCAGTGTGTAGACTGGTGATAGGCTTCCCATTTCATATTATGATGCACTTTATTTAAAAATCCAAGAAAGTCAGTGACAGCTGATCATTGTTTCTAAAGCCAACTTCTCCAATGGAAAGGAGCTGATGTTTGCACAAGAAATCTCAGATTTTTTTGGAAACATTTTTCTAGTTCTTTTGAGAAACTAGATAATAATGCAAAGTATCTAATGTGTCATAGCTTCTTTCTTCCTTCTCTTGAATAGCAGCTTGAGTTTTAGTTTCTTTAATCAACATGGGAATGCTCCAGTTGATAATGAACTGTTAAGGCTATCAGTTGCTCCAACGTTAATGCCTAGAGATTCATGGGTGACACAGGAACTGAAATTGCTGGCAGCAGAGCAAAAGCAGAAATTCTGAACTCTGTTTTACAAAATCCCTTTAGAAATGACAATCTGAAAACACTAACAAAGGTTAATTCTCATGACGCATCAGTGGTATTGAGAAATAGTTGACATCACTAATGTTTAACATAGCTGTAGAGTCCAATGGAATACCTATAAGATTCTGTAAGGACTCTGTGGCTGAGTTAGTCCCTCTCTTAACCCGAACACAAAAGACAATACTCAGTATTTGAAAGAAACCATAGGTCACACCAGTCTACAAGAATGGTAGTGGTTTGCAAAGTGTAGATGTAGAACTGTCACATAAATGGGGCAGTGGTTTAGTAATAAAGCCACCACAGTTCTTAACAGTAAAATAAAAGATAATTTTACCTGAGATGCTGCCTATACCTGTGGAATTTTTGGACTCTAAGTGCACAACTGTTATTAAATTTTATTCTTATTAGCCATAAGAACAAAGAGAGAAGCAGGGTTATTGTCTGAGATATTTGAGTCCACTGAGTAATTGTTTATTACATTTGAAAAATATTTATTAAACATGTCCACAGTATTTTGCATGTATTTTTTACACTTTTATAATCTAACTGTACATTGATATTTTTGAGAATATTGTTGCCTATCAGTTGTTTTACAATATTCTATAGAGCTTTCACTTGTTACTGGCAATTCTTACGTGATCATCATTGCCATTTTCTCTGCCTCATCAATAGGTTTAGAACTTTTATGTTTTGAAATATTACTGTGTCTCCTGATGCAGTTATGGGCATTTTTCAGATTTTTAAGGAGAGTAGTCACATTTCCATATGAACTTCTGTAAAATTTCTATTATAGTTACCTTGAAGACATGCTCTGTATCTAGATTTTCAGTTAATTTTAGCTGGTGGTATTTGACTTTTTTTCCAAGAAATATTCATATTTGTCTATATGCAGTCATTATTTCTACAGAGATATGATGACAAACTCAATCCACAAAGCTTTCTGAGTGGCAGAGTTTCTTTGGCTGAGACATTGAAGTATCTTTCCTTTTACATGCTTCACCTCTTCAGACAGCTATATCAATTTCATTTTTCTTATTTGGTATGGACTGAACAATCTGATTGATCGAGATAAAATTTGACTCACTGATTGATGCTGACATATCTGACTGACCACCTTTCTGTGCAGAATGCAAGACTACTATGAGTGTTGAAGAAAGAGTGGGGAGGGGGGGGGGGATTGTCTTCTTATGTAGCTATCAAAACACCTCACTTCTTGCTATTGGATGTCTTTAATGTATATGCTGCTTTATTTTTACTGTTCTTATCTGTTGTGAATTTGACTGTATTGTAATTTTATTTTATCTCAATTTCAGTTCAAAATAAAATGTTCAAATGTGTGGGAAATCTTATGGGACTTAACTGCTAAGGTCATCAGTCCATAAGCTTACACACTACTTAACCTAAAGTATCCTAAGGACAAACACACACACCCATGCCCGAGGGAGGACTCGAACCTCCGCTGGGATCAGCTGCACAGTCCATGACTGCAGCACCTTAGACCGCTTGGCTAATCCCGCTTGGCTCAATTTCAGTTCTATTGCCTGTTGCTGACTTGTTGCATCTAGGGGTCTCACTGTTTGAAGTTACAGTAAACACATCTGATGATAACATATTTGTGGCTTGGCCATCAAATTTTGGAAAAGACGTGGAACTTTTTGGGTACCACACATTTTGGGTGTCCTGTGGTGGTGATGCTTCCCAGATACATTCTAGATTATTTTGCACAGGGCCACAGCTGAATAATAGTTCTCCATATGATGCTTATTCTGGTGGTGTTATATTAATTTCTGCCATTGTGACTGGATGATTTCATACTGCTTCTTGTTTTTCATCTATTGGTAATATGTCTATATTTTGAGCAATTGCTTACAGTACCACTTGAAGCACAGCGTTCTCAAACTTACTAAGCATTTCTATTATAATTATGCTTTTCCCAAATAACTTCTGTGCATTACATGCTTTGTAAAGTGGTTTTCTTCTACTGAATTTAAGGGGAGACGGAAGGCAAGTGGGCTTCAAAAATTCGATTTTTAGATTTTAGCATATTTGAAATGCCTGGTCTTTCCTGCATGAATCAGTTTTTGTTTTATATGTAGGGAATTTAGAAAATATGAAGAAAGCTGTATGGGCTATCTTTTTCTATAAGCTTTCCACAAAGGAAAATCCAGTGCATGGTCTTTGCCTGAATGATCCTGACACTTGGTGCAAGTACAGGAGAAGTGCCAGATATGACCACAAACATTCTTTACCTGCATCAGTAATGAATGAAATTAAACCCATATTTAGAGACCTTGTTGAAGAAATGCCTTCATGGGAAAACCCAAAATTTAAATGAATGTGTGAATTCTGTCATTTGGAACTGGTTACTGAAAACTGTATTTGTTCAGCTTACAACCCCCAAATTTGGTGTCTATGATGTTACTTTATGCTTCAATGATGATGTAATTAGAAAACTGGATGTTTTGGAATTATTGGGCATAAAATCTAGAGGAAATGCTGTAAAATCCTTGGTGCAAATACATAAAGAAAGAATTTGCAAAGCAGATATTGCTGATTTAAAATGCACGAAAGAAGCCAGACAGTAAAGAAGAGGGACCAAGAGCTGAAAAGAAGATCAGTATGATTCAGATGATGCTCAGTATGGTGCAGGAAAATATTAGTGGTAAGTAATTCTCATCAATAAATATACTAGAATTGCAATATTAAACTTAAAATGGATTCTTCTGAAAACTACATTTTTTTACTTTCAGGTACCATTATATGATAAACTAATGGGGTTATAAACATGATATTTGGTCAATTTGTACTGCAGATGGTAGTAAGTTATTACAAGTAAATTGAGAATCACCAAAAAATCAGAAACTGTTTTATAATAATTAATGTACAAAAAAAGTTAAATTTTACTAGTGAAAGAATAATTTTTTCCTTCAAAATCATAAGAGGTATTATGTTCATTTTACTTGTAAATTGAGGCATATATGTTATATATATGCAGTACAAATTTCATTGTTTTATCACTTATAGTTCCCATGAAAAGTGTACCTATTCAAAGGGTAAAATAGCATTGGCAGAATAGGGATAAAAATTGCCTTCCATCTCCCCTTAAACCAAGAAATTTTACATTCTGGTATGCACTGAGGTGAAAAATGTGTCACATACACAATATATAAAAGAGCAGGCAGGAGCTGTCAGTTATACTCAGGTGATTGATGTGAAAACATTTCCGATGTGATTACAGCTGAACAACAGGAATTAACAGACTTTGAAAGTGAATGCTAGTTCAAACTAGATGCCTCTGACATTTCATTTTCGAAATTGTTAGTGAGTTCAGTATTCTGAGATCCACAGTGTCAAGAGAGTGCTAAGAATAGCAACTTTCAGCCATTACCTCTCACTGTGGATAACACAGTTGTAGAAGAGCGGCATTTGCGTAGAGTTGTCAGAGCTAACAGACAAGTAACACTGCATCAAATAACCACAGATATCAATATGGGATGTAGAACAAATGTATCTGTTTGCACAGTGTGGCAAAATTTCACATTAACGGGCTATGGCAGCAGATGGCCAATACGAATGCCTTTGCTAATAGCACAACATCACCTGCAGTGTCTATCCTAGGCTTGTGACCATATCATTTGGACCTTTCATGATTGTAAACACATGACCTGGGCAGAGGAGTCCCAGTTTTAGTTGGTAAGAGCAGATGGTAGGGTCTGAGTGTGCTGCAGGACCCATGTAACCATGGAACCCAAGTTGTCAACAAGGCAATGTGCAAGCTGATGGTGCCTACATAATCGTGTGGGTTATGTTTACATGGAATGGACTGTGTCCTCTAGTCCAACTGAACTGATCGTTGACTGTAGATAATTATGTTCAGCTATGTGAAGATCATTTGCAGCCATTTAGGGACTTTATGTTCCCAAACAACAATGGAATTTTTATGGATGAGAATGTGTCATGATGCCAGACCACAATTCTTTGTGACTTGTTTGAAGAACATTCTGTACAATTCAGGTGAATGGTCTGGCCACACAGATTTCCCAAGATGAATCCCATTGAACATTTATGGGATGTAATCAAGAGGTCAGTTCATGCAAAAGACCTACACAGGCAACACTTTCAAAATTGCGGGTGACTTTAGAGGCAGCATGGCTCAGTATTGCAGCAAGTGACTTGCAGCAACTTGTTGACTTCAGTTCACATCAAGATGCTGCAGTACACCGGGCAAAAGGAGGTCCATCGTAATATTAGGATGTATCCCATGACCTCTGTCACCTCAGTGTAATTTACATATTTATTTATTGTTCTGTTGAATGCTAAGAAAAATAACTTCCTCATGAGAGAATTTTTGTAGAACTTGACACAATTCTCTGGCTGCATTTCATAACCCATTTTGACATATCATTGAACGTCAGGAGGAAGAATTTCTACTGTTTGACTGTGACCTCTTAGCCCATAAGTTTTAATTGATGAAGACGCCACCTGTGAAAGCCCACATGTTATGATCATTTTGATATATATCATGAAGTAAGTACACAGCAAATAAAGATGTACAAGCTAGAGCTCTGCTTACCTCAGTCCAGCACTAAATATCCCAGCAACAAAAACACCAGGAAATCCTGGATAGTCACTCAAGGTGTCCATTATATAAAGAGGAAAAAGCTGATCTGGTTTCTTCACCATCTGTGTTTAAAGAGAAAACAGAGGAAAGAAAGAGCTTGGCTTTCAGTTTGATTCAGTGTTCAATAATGTGTTATTTTCAGTCTCATATTTTCATTTATATTTTAACTACATTGATATGAAGACTTATGTGATCACTTAGTGCTTTTGATAAGGTAACTAAGTCAAGTGTTATTAACAAAATAAACAAACACTTTGCTAATTGATAGAATGTCTACACTGAAACAACATATAGGGATAAGACCACCACAATGGAGAAGTAAAATGCCAGATTATGATTATGTGAAAGTGTAGATCCACATTAATGTGGCACATTATTGAACGCTGCTCATATGCCTGGAACAGCTATAAAATATGAATAATTGACAAAAGAGAAGAAATTCATAAAAGCCCTAAATAATTTGTGTTAGATTTACATGGATGAGCCAAAACATTATGACCACAGGCCACTATGAAATTAAATGACACCTGTTGGTTTTGTGAGCTCGTGGTGTGGTAAGCAATATACAGGATGATTATAATTAACATTAAACTTTCAAAATATTGTAGAAATAACGCCACTGGTCAGAATGACATCAAATTGCCATGGAATATTATTGGGATATGTGGAAACATATGGTATAAGAAAAAAAAGTGGTGTGAAAATTGATCAATAGATGACGCTGTATGTGTCAGACTATGTAAATGAAAACACCCCCATATGACTCATTGAAGTTGGTATAAACACACCAGGTACATGGCTTTTCCTCCTTTCACATCTGTGACATTCGGCATGACTATCTCAATGCAGGATTGCACTCTGCAAGTAAAGCTGTATTACAAGAATGATGACTGCACATATGTTGCTCTGCAGAATTTCCAGACATTGAATGGTTTGAGAAAAGGCTTTGGTCCAGTGACTGCTGTGGGTCTGGAGAAAATGATTCGGAAACTCGAAAAGACCAGTTCTTTTGATGTGCAACCTGGTAGAGGGAGGAAACAAATTGATTTGACATCAGTGGAAGCAGCGGCCACAGCATTGCAGGAGGAGATGAGTGATGGTGTGCAAACATGTAGTGCATGGAGAATTGACCAAGCATTGGACATACCCATGAGCACAATTCGTAAATTCTTATGAAATATCCTTCTTTGCTATCCATTTGAAATCACCCATGTGCATGAGTAGCTTACTGTTGACCTGCCAGCAAGAGAGACCTTTGCTTTAGAATTTCTTGCTTGCATGGAAGTGGGCAATGATTGTCCATGGAAGATTTTGTGGACAGATGAAGCCCACTTCCATCTGACAGGGTATGACAATACGCAGAATTGTCAAATATGGGCAATGGAAAATCCACAAGCAACTCAACCAGTACCACTTCATCCTTAAAAGATTACTGTGTTGTGCAGGTTTACAGCAGAATTTACCATAGGGCCATATTTTTTCAAAGAGACAAATGCTTCTGGTCCTGTTACCTGTACTGCCACTGGTAAGCACTATTAGTGTCTTTTGCGCAACCACGTCATTCCAGCTCTCCAATAGTGTGGATGGGATCATATTTGTACAAGATGGCACACCTCTGTACATTGCAAATCCAGTTAAGCAGTTAATGAAGCATCATTTCGGAAATGCTAGAATTATCAGCCGCCATTTCCCTACAGCCTGGCGGTTCTGATCACCTGATCTTAATCTGTGTGACTTCAGGCTGTGGGGATATCTGAAAGATGTTGTGTTCAGTGTTCCAACTTCAAACTTAACTACATTGAAGGCACACATTGTGCAACACATTCTGAAAGTGACCCCAGAAGCACTTAGATCAGTTGTGGAACATGCTGTTTCTCAATTTAAAATTGTTGCAGAAAATAGTGGACAGCATATTGAACATGTTTTGCGCCAGTCATACGAAATTTAATAATCCAATTTGATTTTGATTGACGCTTTTTATGCAGTTTCTGGCCTCAGGATGATTAAAAACCAATGTGAGTGATGCTTTTTATGCGGTTTTTGGCTTCGGACAATTAAAAACCAATTTTTCCCCATCCCGTGTGATGTGACCTTGCCTGGGTGGATGGGCTTACGTAACTAACAGTAAATTATGATGCTTACAGTGCCATCTATTGCTACGTTTTGTAAGTATTTATTTTTCTTCTGCCATACGTTTTCCCCCTTCTCTGATAATATTCTGTTGCAATTTGATGTCATTCTGACTAGTGGTGTTATTTCTACAGCGGTTTGAAAAATTAACTTTAATTATAATCATCCTGTATATAGGCAGGGCAGAAATGAATGGGGAACTGTTCTGGCAATGATATTAACTACAAATGGGGAAATCCATTGTCATAAGCAACTTTGACAAACTATAGATTTTCACCACCCTTTACCTGGGTATGAGCATATCAAAATGGTGAAGATAATTGGTTGTTCACATTCTGCTGTTGTGAGCATCTATGAAAAGTGGTTGAGAGACAGTAAAATTGTGAGTAGGTGACAATCAGCTGGATGTTCACACCTCATCATAGCCATTCAGTGCATGCTACTGCACATATGCTTTGCAGCAAATGACCACTACGTATCCCCTTGTTTATCCAGTGGCATCATCAGTTACTTTTGCAGTGGGCCTGGGATCATTGAGACTGGTTTAGGGATAAATGAAAACATGTCACCTGGTCAGACAAATCACATTTATTGTTACACCTCTTCAGAAGCCATATCCACACAAGATGTCATCCAGGTGAACGGCTGCTTAAAACACACCCTGCCAAAGATGTAGGCTGGTAGAGGTAGTATGTGCTTTGAGGGACATTCAGCTATGTTTCCATAGGACCTGTGGTAATGATCAAGGGTTCCAAGGCAGCTGTGGACTACATGAACATTACTGCAGACCACCCACATTCCTTCATGTTGCATGTCTTGCCTGATGTTGATGGTATCTTCCAGCATGATAATTGCCCATGTCACAAGGTCATAATCCTGCTACAGTGGTTTAAGGTGCACAATAGTGAATTCATGTTTATATTTTGGCCACCATATTCACCTGATCTGAATGCAATGGAACACATGTTGGGTGTTATCAGGTGCCAGCCACATGCCCACAAATTACCAGACCATAATTGACAGGAATTGTGTGTCCTGTGCAAAAATATCTGGTGCCACATACTTCCAGAAACATACCAATGACTTGTTGAATCTTTACCATGTATAATTACTTCTGTGTTGCATTACAGACACACAGTTAAGCAAGTGATCATAATGTTTGGCACATCACTGCATTTATTTAGCATTACAAAATTATACAGATACTCAAAAATCCAATAGAGGACTGTACAAGATCATCATCTGGTCACTCTGTGTCCATCTTCAGTGTTAAAAGGAAATATGAAGAAAAAGTTACAATAAAGTAACATATATGCCTTATTAATGTACAGTTGCATAAGATTTAAATGTGAGTCAGTCATAAAATAGTGTAACAGCTCAAACATTAACATTTAAGACTTCAGCCCAGCAACCAAAATCAAGTCACGGCTACCATCCAATGCACTGCCAGCTCAGCAGCATCATCAGACATGGATTCCACAGCTGGTGCTTCCACATGAGGGACATCATGTGGACTCTCATCACATGACCAACCAACCTACAAGATTATGCCACAACAGGCCATTGACCATGCTTCAGATGTTTCAATGCAGCCTCAATACAGAGGGCCTTCCACAACTGTCAGCACCTGGAAATGGAATTTAAACCACCAGAACCAACCTGTCAGCAAGTCATCATAGCTAAGCTGTCTGATGATGCACAGTCTGTGTCAGTTGTCACTGTGTCTATGACACTGTCTCCGCTGGACCACAAATGAACGATTGCTGTCTGAGTATCCTACCCAGCAACAGGGACATCATCTCACTGCTGCACCACAACTCCACAGCCATCAACTACCATCTGCCAGCATGTTGTGGTAGCCAGACCACCAGAACCATCCAAGGGAAAGGCCTGTGTCAGCACACCTGCACTACTGTGCTGGGGTCTGAGGATCACCTTCCATTGCCTGAAATCTGTCTGTTTCAGATGTGCTGAACTATGCCTGTTCAGTTTTCATCATTAAAGTATTCTGTCAACTGACTGGCTGCCTTCTTTGCTCACTCAATCGCCAACCTGCAGCAGAGAACTACTTACCCACTCGTACCCTGCAGTAAACTCATATTACAATATTGGTATCAGAAGTGGATAGTCAATTCAAAACTCCAAGAAAACATGGGTCTATTGCTCTATAAGGTTACTCTTGGTACACAAATGCCCACACTTTTTGAATTATGTCAACCTACTCCAGGGGAGGAAGCAGCCTCTGCTCACGACTTTATTGGTGCTCCCTGCCGCCGTTGGATAAGCAGCTGCCAGCAGAAAGTCGTATACTCCTAGCTCACTTGTTTGTTACATAGTTTAATTCTTAATTTCTTTGTGTGTTTTTGGTACTTGCGTTGTTTAAGTCATAAATTATTATATTTGAGTATTATTTGAGAGTTGTAGCATTGCATTTTAGTATCTGAATAGCGTAAAATCGCGTAGTCTCCTTCCGCCACCAAGCAGTGTGTCAGCAGTGCGCAAGTAGCAGCATTACTGGATTTACTAGGCAATCTTGCATTTTAATAACCGTTTAAATTTTGTGTCGATTTGTTTGTGCTCTCTGCAGATTAGTTCAGACCTTCTTTGCACAACAGTTTTTAGCATGGATAGGGACTGCAACTGCTGTGTTTGGATGCAGGCTGAGTTGGCATTCCTTCGCTCCCAGCTTCAGGCAGTGTTGGCTTCGGTCAAACAGCTTGAGGCTGTTGCCAATGGGCATCACTGTGGGGGTCCGGATAGGGGT
Source organism: Schistocerca piceifrons (assembly GCF_021461385.2). Lineage (NCBI taxonomy): Eukaryota > Metazoa > Arthropoda > Insecta > Orthoptera > Acrididae > Schistocerca > Schistocerca piceifrons. The sequence goes on along the minus strand of NC_060149.1, from coordinate 261,273,848 downwards.
TTGTCGGGGATGGCCAGTTTGTCCCACGCATCCCCCGATTGGACTACGACTGTGGTTGCCCGGGATACTGCCCACATTGAGGCTGATCCCTCACCTGTGGTAGAGTGGGAGGTTGTCTCATGGTGTGGCAGGGGGCGAAAGACATTCCAGAGGGCTGAACGGAAGGCCTCTCCAGTTTGTCTGACGAACCGGTTTCAGGCTCTGTCTCAGGCTGATACCAATCTTCGGCCGGACATGGCTGCTTGTCCTGTTCCAGAGGTTGCCCCTCAGTCTGCAAGATCTGGGCGGTCGCAGAGGGTGGGCTTACTGGTAGTTGGGAGCTCCAATGTCAGGCATGTAATGAGGGCCCTTAGGGATATGGCAGCAAGAGAGGGGAAGAAAACCAATGTGCACTACATGTGCATACCGGGGGGAGTCATTCCAGATGTGGAAAGGGTCCTTCCGGATGCCATGAAGGGTACAGGGTGCACCCATCTGCAGGTAGTCACTCATGTCGGCACCAATGGTGTGTGTCGCTATGGATCAGAGGAAATCCTCTCTGGCTTCCGGCGGCTATCTGATTTGGTGAAGACTGCCAGTCTCGCTAGAGGGATGAAAGCAGAGCTCACCATCTGCAGCATTGTCGACAGGACTGACTGCGGACCTTTGGTACTGATCTGAGTGGAGGGTCTGAATCAGAGGCTGAGACGGTTCTGCGACCGTGTGGGCTGCAGATTCCTCGACTTGCGCCATAGGGTGGTGGGGTTTCGGGTTCTGCTGGATAGGTCAGGAGTCCACTACATGCAGCAAGTGGCTACATGGGTAGCAGGGAATGTGTGGCGTGGACTGGGCGGTTTTTTAGGTTAGATGGCCTCAGGCAAGTACAGAAAGGGCAACAGCCTCAAAGGGTGTGGGGCAAAGTCAGGACATGCGGGGGCCAAGCAGCAATCGGTATTGTAATTGTAAACTGTCGAAGCTGCATTGATAAAGTACCAGAACTTCAAGCACTGGTAGAAAGCACCAAAGCTGAAATCATTATAGGTACAGAAAGCTGGCTGAAGCCAGAGATAAATTCTGCCGAAATTTTTACAAAGGCACAAACGGTGTTTAGAAAGGATAGATTGCATGCAACCGGTGGTGGCGTGTTTATCGCTGTTAGTAGTAGTTTATCCTGTAGTGAAGTAGAAGTGGATAGTTCCTATGAATTATTATGGGTGGAGGTTACACTCAACAACTGAGCTAGGTTAATAATTGGCTCCTTTTACCGACCTCCCGACTCAGCAGCATTAGTGGCAGAACAACTGAGAGAAAATTTGGAATACATTTCACATAAATTTTCTCAGCATGTTATAGTCTTAGGTGGAGATTTCAATTTACCAGATATTGACTGGGGCACTCAGATGTTTAGGACAGGTGGTAGGGACAGAGCATCGAGTGACATTATACTGAGTGCACTATCCGAAAATTACCTCGAGCAATTAAACAGAGAACCGACTCATGGAGATAACATCTTGGACCTACTGATAACAAACAGACCTGAAGTTTTTGACTCTGTATGTGCAGAACAGGGAATCGTAAGGCCATTGCAGCATCCCTGAATATGGAAGTTAATAGAAATATAAAAAAAGGGAGGAAGGTTTATCTGTTAGGCAAGAGTAATAGAAGGCAGATTTCAGACTGCCTAACAGATCAAAATGAAAATTTCTGTTCCGACACTGACAATGTTGAGTGTTTATGGAAAAAGTTCAAGGCAATCGTAAAATGCGTTTTAGACAGGTACGTGCTGAGAAAAACTGTGAGGGACAGGAAAAACCCACCGTGGTACAACAACAAAGTTAGGAAACTACTGCGAAAGCAAAGAGAGCTTCATTCCAAGTTTAAACGCAGCCAAAACCTCTCAGACAAACAGAAGCTAAACAATGTCACAGTTAGCGTAAGGAGGGCTATGCGTGAAGCATTCAGTGAATTAGAAAGTAAAATTCTATATACTGACTTGACAGTTCTGGCCTTACATTAAATCAGTAAGTGGCTCGAAACAGCATATCCAGACACTCTGGGATGATGATGATGGCATTGAAACAGAGGATGACACACGTAAAGCTGAAATACTAAACACCTTTTTCCAAAGCTGTTTCACAGAAGAAGACCACACTGCAGTTCCTTCTCTAAATCCTCGCACAAACAAAAAAATGGCTGACATCAAAATAAGTGTCCAAGGAATAGAAAAGCAACTAGAATCACTCAACAGAGGAAAGTCCACTGGACCTGACAGGATACCAATTCGATTCTACACAGAGTACGCAAAAGAACTTGCCTCCCTTCTAACAGCCGTGTACCGTGAGTCTCTAGAGGAACGGAAGGTTCCAAATGATTGGAAAAGAGCACAGGTAGTCCCAGTCTTCAAGAAGGGTCGTCGAGCAGATGCGCAGAACTATAGACCTATATTTCTGACGTTGATCTGTTGTAGAATTTTAGAACATGTTTTTTGCTCGAGTATCATGTCGTTTTTGGAAACCCAGAATCTACTCTGTAGGAATCAACATGGATTCCAGAAACAGCGATCATGTGAGACCCAATTCGCTTTATTTGTTCATGAGACCCAGAAAATATTAGATACAGGCTCCCAGGTAGATGCTATTTTCCTTGACTTCCGGAAGGTGTTCAATACAGTTCCGCACTGTCGCCTGATAAACAAAGTAAGAGCCTACGGAATATCAGACCAGCTGTGTGGCTGGATTGAAGAGTTTTTAGCAAACAGAACACAGCATGTTGTTATCAATGGAGAGACGTCCACAGACGTTAAAGTAACCTCTGGCGTGCCACAGGGGAGTGTTATGGGACCATTGCATTTCACAATATATATAAATGACCTAGTAGATAGTGTCAGAAGTTCCATGCGGCTTTTTGCGGATGATGCTGTAGTATACAGAGAAGTTGCAGCATTAGAAAATTGTAGCGAAATGCAGGAAGATCTGCAGCGGATAGGTATTTGGTGCAGGGAGTGGCAACTGACCCTTAACATAGACAAATGTAATGTTCGGCCGCCAAGTGCAGGTCTTATTTCATTAGGTGCCACATTGGGGGACTTGCGGCCAGTGATGAGGATGAAATGATGATGAGGACAACACAACACTCAGTCCCCAAGTGGAGAAAATCTCCAACCCAGCTGAGAATTGAATCCGGGCCCAGTGCTTGGGAGGCAAGCACGTTACCACCCAGATAAGCAGGCAGACAGTCAGTTAAGATGATAAGGCATATGAGAAAATACTACTCTCCACTGTGGAGTCACTGTAGTGATGAGCTAGGCAAGTCACTATTTGCCCCAAAAATCAAGTACACCCAGTACCTAAGTCACGCAAGTATACTCTGTTTCAAGAAGCTGGCAACTAACACAGAGTTGCAAATCCTGCCCCTACCTTCCATCAACCTGTGGGTCCACAACAGACATGCTGGTACCAGTGAATAAGTGACTCAACCACAGTGAACAATAGTAAATTGTGGAAGAAAAAAGAGGGGAAAAACAAAGAGGGATACAGAAATTCAGTGCTTAAGCATTTTAGGAGTGAGATACTATATTTAGTGTAAAATAAAACAAAAAGGGACACACACCAAAGTCTTATTCAAAAATGAAGAAACATTGATAGATGTGAAAGTGTCCTGTTACAGTAAGACTAACAAAATAGGAATCCAGAGGACTGGGTTAAGCTAAGAAGGGAGGAAATGTAATGCCCCAAACACTGCCAGCTGGAACAACAACCAGCAGCCAAAGCCAGACCGCAGTTACCAGCCAATGCCCTGCCAGCTCACTGATGTCAGCAAATGGGCACCTGCAACTGGCACTTCCACATGAGGGGTGTCATGCAGACTACTGTCACATGATTGACTGATTAACCAACTACGCCACACCAGGCCATCAATCCCATTCCAGATGTTTTGATGCAGTCCCAGTACAGGGGGTCTTCCACAGCTGCCACCGTATGGAAATGGAATTTGCATCACCAGGACCATCCCATCACAAAGTCGTCACAGCTGAACCGTCCAATGACTCACAGCCTGTGTTGGTAGTCACTAAAACCATGACACTGACTCCGCCTCTGTACATGGGCACCACCTTGCTGCTGCACTGCCACACTGCAGCCACCAGCTGCCACGTGCTATCATGATGTAGTAACTGGGACACTGCAATCGCTGACGGGAAACGCCTGCATTGGGACACACATACCAGTGTGCTGAAGCCTGAGGATCACTTTGCATCACCTGCAGTCTGTCTGTTTCAGAGGTGTTGAACCATGTATATTCATGTTCATCAGTAAAGTGTTCTATCAACTGAATTGGTTTCCTTCTTCACCCATTTCATTGTCAACATCCAGCAGAGAATCACTCACCCACTCCTATCTTACAGTAAATGTAAGTCAAAACATTCAGACCACATATATATGCACATAGTTCCAACTGGAATAGTCACATTAAAGGCTGATTTCACATTGAGACTGCTGTTTACAGATATAACTGGCTTCAGTGTATGTCATACTGATTTACAGTTTTACATGTGTGATGTGTTGACAAAATTGATATGTTTTATCATTTTATTTATTACTTTATACTTTTCAAAAACTTATGTACATAGAGCAAATCATGTGGTTGCAAATAAAAAGATTGACTAATGTCTTACATTTACATATGGTGGCAACTGCGTGAACTAAGCAGTGGCATCAGTTGTTGCTGTATGCTTTACTGAACATAGTTTAAAAAATATGAAAGATGTTGTTCAGAATTCTTACATTAATAATTTTTTTATTAAATTGTGTTACATACTGAGGACAACTGGAGGAGTTGAACAGACAGAAGTGATGTTATAAGGCATTGTACCAGCAGTGGTATATCAAAAGGACCATACATCTTTCGGTTTTAAATGACCTTTCTCATAAGTTTCACACAAAAAAACTTTATAATTTGCACTGTTTGGTGTCAAAACTAGTAAAATTAAGTCATGCAAAAATGTAGGAAATATGTAGGGCTTCATTTCAGATCAGTGCTCCCTATCTCTCATTCCCCATCAAATTTTAGCCTCACCAATACCCCCTCCACTCCACCCACTCTTCCTTCCTAACAGCCTTTCCTACCCCATTAATACTACACTTCACTCCTCCAATATTATACCGTCACATCCCTACCCTCCATAATGAACAACCTTTTCCTCTTCAACAACAGACTCCCTATGCCAGGGCAGGTTATTCCAGTTTTTGTGCCGGGAAAGTGCTACGTTTCGGTATCATGTTTTAAATGTGCTCTTATTGTGTTTTGTTTTACCTTTTATTATTACTGTTTTTAACTTTAAGAGCAGGAAGTCATGTTGGGATCAGCCCATAGTAGCCAAATTCCAATGACTTTTAAACAGTTCCGAAAACTGGGAGCTTCTTGTGGTCTCATGCTCATTAAGCAGTGTCCTGTGAGATGATGCCTGATGGAAAAAGATTTCAAACTCCTCCAACAGGTCCATATGCCTTCCCTCCTTGCATGGATGGAGCATTCTCATACGTGCGCACAAAACTAGTGCACTGTTGCAACTGTGATGTAATTTAAACAGTGGCCTCAGTGTGAGGTCAATCTTTGACATGAATACTCCAGTTGGTACTATGTGCATATATAAGTGGTTTTAATGTTTTAACTTACATTTACAGGTATGAACCTTATGACTGTCTCACATTTAAAGCCTAAAAAACTGTACATTTAATGAGGCATGCATGTTATCTTGTTGTAAGTGGTTCTTCATATGTCTTTTTAGAACTGAAGATGGCCACAAAGTGACCAGAACCTAGATATGGAATAAATATTATTTGTGACTGATTGTTGTACCGCTTGCTACTTGGAATAAATAAAGTTTCTGGCCACAAATGTTCCCAATAGAATGAACCGTGTCACTTTTATAATTAATGTTCCAGTTTCAAAATGCTGTAGAAAGAGAACCACTGCTCAGAATGGCGTCAAATTTGAACAACATACTATTGATGCAGGGGGAAACATCATGGGAAAAAAATTAACAAAAATTTTATTGATAGATAGTGCCATAAGCAACTCTATTTAAGTAATTAAATGAGGTTGGCTAAAAACAACAGCTTTGTTTTGGGCTGCACATTGTAACACCTGTGCTGTTCAATGTGCATGACTACACAAGTTTTGCAGTCAACAGTTGTGGCACTGTTAGTTATGTAAGCCCATCCACTATGAAAGGGTCATAGCACACCAGATGAAAAACGTCAGTTTTTATTTGTCCTGAGGCCAAACACCACATAAAACCAAAATGACATTGGTTTATAATTGTTCTGAGACTGGTGCAAGGTGTGTTCAGTATACTGTCCTCTGTTTCCTGTCACAAATAGAAATAAAAAAACAGCATATTCCACAACAGATGGGAGAGTCTTGGGTCTTGTTCAAAATGTATTGTACAATGTGTGCTTCAGTTCAGCTCCATTTGTAATTGGAGCACTGAACCAACATCTTTTAGACAATTCCACACCCAGAAGTCACACAGACTACGATGAGGTGAGCTGGATGGCCAGGTTGTAGGGAAATTATCGCTGATAATTCTAGCATTTCCAAAATACCTCTGCAGCATCTTGCATAAAAATGATCCTACCCACACATCCATACTGTTGAAGGGTTGGAATGACAGTGGTATGCAAAAGACTCATAGCATTTACCAGTGATGGTACAGGTAACATGACACAAAGGACTAATTTCTCATTTCCTTAAAAAAAATTTGCAGCCCTACCATAAACAATACCATCAACCTGCACCATAAAGTCACCTTTGCAGAATGAAGTGCTATCGGCTGATGAGTGTGCAGATTTTCTGTTGCTCATTTTCTGCAATTATGTGTACTGACATGTCATTGGAGATGGAAATGGGCTTTTTCTGTCCACAGAATGTTCCATGGCCATTCATTGTCTGCTTTCGTGTGAGCAAGAAATTCCAGAGCGAATGCTTATCTTTCTGGCAGAACAGCAGCACACAATGCCTGAAGATGGGAAGATTTTGTATGGATAGCAATGCATGCTGTTTCATTGGATTTTATGTGCCATGCTCACAGGTGCAACGTTTGTGGAATTCAACATGTAATGCTTGGCCACATCTTCAACAGATATTGAGTCAAATTATGGCTGCCACATTGCACTGCAAAAGAATCAGTCTTTTCAAATTTTGTAATCATTTCTTGTATACCCTTAGCAGACATCAGAACAATGCCCTTTTTCTTACCCTTGAGTGTCTGGAACCTCTGCAGGACTGCTGGCACATGGTCACTGTTCTTGTAAAACTGCTCTGCCACCAGAGTGTAAGCCTTCATGGAGACAGTCATGCTGAGTGTATCAGGTACAAACTGAGGAACAGCTATGTGTTGCATGGCTGTTGTTGTGCATATTCTGATGCTTACAGTGCTACCTATTGCTCAAATTTTTGTTAAATTCTACTTTTCACCACAACATCCCCCCTCCCCCCCCCCCTGCCTCAATAATATTCTGTTGAGATTTGATGTCATTCTGGGCAGTGGTTCTGTTTCCACAGCATTTTGAAACTGAAACTTTAATTATGGTCACCTTGCACAGGAATGATAAAAGTAGAGAATTAGGGCACTTGCACAATGATACAGATAATTGTTTTTCCCATCTAGAATCTATGGGTGAAATATGAATGGTTGCCATGTGACAATGTAAATATACACTCCTGGAAATGGAAAAAAGAACACATTGACACTGGTGTGTCAGACCCACCATACTTGCTCCGGACACTGCGAGAGGGCTGTACAAGCAATGATCACACGCACGGCACAGCGGACACACCAGGAACCGCGGTGTTGGCCGTCGAATGGCGCTAGCTGCGCAGCATTTGTGCACCGCCGCCGTCAGTGTCAGCCAGTTTGCCGTGGCATACGGAGCTCCATCGCAGTCTTTAACACTGGTAGCATGCCGCGACAGCGTGGACGTGAACCGTATGTGCAGTTGACGGACTTTGAGCGAGGGCGTATAGTGGGCATGCGGGAGGCCGGGAGGACGTACCGCTGAATTGCTCAACACGTGGGGCGTGAGGTCTCCACAGTACATCGATGTTGTCGCCAGTGGTCGGCGGAAGGTGCACGTGCCCGTCGACCTGGGACCGGACCGCAGTGACGCACGGATGCACGCCAAGACCGTAGGATCCTACGCAGTCTGTAGGGGACCGCACCGCCACTTCCCGGCAAATTAGGGACACTGTTGCTCCTGGGGTATCGGCGAGGACCATTCGCAACCGTCTCCATGAAGCTGGGCTACGGTCCCGCACACCGTTAGGCCGTCTTCCGCTCACGCCCCAACATCATGCAGCCCGCCTCCAGTGGTGTCGCGACAGGTGTAAATGGAGGGACGAATGGAGACGTGTCGTCTTCAGCGATGAGAGTCGCTTCTGCCTTGGTGCCAATTATGGTCGTATGCGTGTTTGGCGCCGTGCAGGTGAGCGCCACAATCAGGACTGCATACGACCAAGGCACACAGGGCCAACACCCGGCATCATGGTGTGGGGAGCGATCTCCTACACTGGCCGTACACCACTGGTGATCGTCGAGGGGACACTGAATAGTGCACGGTACATCCAAACCGTCATCGAACCCATCGTTCTACCATTCCTAGACCGGCAAGGGAACTTGCTGGTCCAACAGGACAATGCACGTCCGCATGTATCCCGTGCCACCCAACGTGCTCTAGAAGGTGTAAGTCAACTACCCTGGCCAGCAAGATCTCCAGATCTGTCCCCCATTGAGCATGTTTGGGACTGGATGAAGCGTCGTCTCACGCGGTCTGCACGTCCAGCACGAACGCTGGTCCAACTGAGGTGCCAGGTGGAAATGGCATGGCAAGCCGTTCCACAGGACTACATCCAGCATCTCTACGATCGTCTCCATGGGAGAATAGCAGCCTGCATTGCTGCGAAAGGTGGATATACACTGTACTAGTGCCGACATTGTGCATGCTCTGTTGCCTGTGTCTATGTGCCTGTGGTTCTGTCAGTGTGATCATGTGATGTATCTGACCCCAGGAATGTGTCAGTAAAGTTTCCCCTTCCTGGGACAATAAATTCACGGTGTTCTTATTTCAATTTCCAGGAGTGTATATACTGTCATACTCAGTATTTTGATCTAAGATGTCTGAGATATTAGTGACTTAACTGAAGGACATACTGATAAACAATATTCACCTGTGATGTAATAGGATCACAATCATGGTACCTTGCAAATATTAGCATCCCTGCATACACTGTCAGGAAAACAATGGCTGTCCAACCAACTACATTTATCCACATCATTCTGGAACATATAAATGTTTATTATTTATTTAAACTGAAACATATTTCATAGCAGGAATGACAAAATGAAATTTTTGCCACATCATTTTACGCACAAATGAGTGTGCAACTTACTGTAATATAATCCACACCTATTTTCCTGCAGTTCAGTATATGGTTGCAACTGATTTTGATACATCAGGTCAAGAACTATACTTCTGTTGCAATCTAATATTGATATGCACCAGTTTTACAACAGGGCGTCTGCAGAGAAATATGCCATGTGCCCTCCACAAATATATTAGCTCACTGAAAAAAAGTTAAACACCAGGAATGAGTGGTCCAGTTTGCATATCACTTGGAACATTTGCATACTATGAAAGAACATGGAAATTATTAGAGCTGTCATAATTTTAACATCTAGAATGATCAGTGGGTCAGTTTATTCAAAGGAGGATAGTTGAGCTATACGTGCTTATGAACCACAATTAAATTGTGCCTCCAGATCTGGTGGCATGGCACATCCAACTATTGTAACATGGAACAGTCCATATTGTTAACTCTTAAGTCTATCTGATGTGATTTTACAAACTCCTCAGTTTTGTATGATTTTGGTGCTTAACTTTTTTGTCAGTGAGAAATATGTATGCAAATGTAACTATTCACTACAGGTGATGAACTAGATTTAATAACTGTCTGCATGACAGAATAGGTTAAAAATAAGAAAATTAAAATTTACTTATTAATTAAAGAATTCATTAACCATTGTTTCATAAATAAAGTATTACACATTGGCTTTATTTAAAGATATTAAAGCAGATGGATTCTACTCAGGTAACAGCTATAGCTTTATCCCTGGCATGATAAGTTTATACTTTTTGCTGGGCACAAAATCGGCAAACCTCAGTGTAATGCAAACCACATTGAAATAGTGATGAAAAAGAGTTTTTTTTTTTTAACTTTGACCTTATGGTAGATATAATACAATCTTTAAGAAATGAAAACTTCTGAGTCAGTTTCATTAAAGAAATGAGATCAATGTATTTTAAGAACTTACTTGGTGACAACACCAGATAAATAATGGCCATGAAGTTTAGGAAATACATTTTTAGCAAATGACACTCATGTGGATAAAACAAAATTGAATGACTTGATGACAGGCATTCAGCAACAGATGTTCTGAAATTAGTAAATTGCACTTTGAGTGACATCAGTGAGATAATTGTAAACATAGTCCCATTAGCAGCTGCATACTTCAAAGTGTAGGAATAAGGAGTTGGAGTTGGTTATTACTTTAAATAAGGAAGACAATGAAACTCTTTTACTGCACCAAAATGAATTTTCAATCAAGAGAACTATCAAATGATGAGGCAAATCATTGGGAAACATGGAGAGTTCAACAGAGAGACACATTTATTATTCATAGATAATATGAAAGCTTTCAGTAAAGTAAACAGAGAAAAGCTATGGAAGATAATAAACAAAAAAGGAATACATGTAATAAAGGTAGTAGAAAGTATGTACCAAGGATCAGAAATCACCACTGCAGGAAACAGAAAATCTAAGATCCAGATAAATTTGGAAGTGAGACAAGAATTCAGCTTGTTACAGATTCTTATTTATATTTATATGGATGACATGCTGAGGCAATGGGTGAATAAATTAGGTCTTTATATATACGACCTTTACTTGTGGTGACTAGGTTTGGATATGATGTCTGCAACAAAAGAAATTATTCGATAATATTACTCTTTGCTGATGACCAAATTGTATTGCTGATGCATGCTCCAAACAGCTGCCGAAGTTATACAATCTATAAGTATCTTAAATTACTGAACCATCACCTCCATCATAAGTACTGAAACATAACACAAGCAGTACATTTGCAAACAGTTGCAATCAGCAATTTTGAGTAATACTTCTAAAATCATCTACAGTGTATTATTGGTGCTTCTTGCAAAACAGCACCAGGACACACATTGCATTCAACTAGTGTGTAAGATGTCCCATAACTAATTGCTTTACTAGTAATGCTTACTCCTTTCCATCGTGATCATATTACAGTGCAAATAGTGGAACATAGGAATGTGTGCACTCATGAATATCGTTTTACAAAGCCAATTCATTAAGTAAAGGAAAGATGAGGTGCAGAAAACACACAAAAAAAAAACACCATCTCAACAGGCCTTAAATGCTCAACAGTACTGACTGGCCACCATGTCATCCTGAGCCTGTAGGCATCACCAGATTCAGATACAGAGGGGGCATGTGGTCAGCACACCACTCTCCCGGCCATTATCAGTTTTATTGACCAGTGCCACTACTTCTCAATCAAGTAGCTCGTCAGTTGACCTCACTAAGACTGAGTGCACCATGCTTGTCAACAGCACTTGGCAGAACTGGACAGTGACCTATCCAAATGCTAGCTAAGTCTGACAGCACTTAACTTTGGTGATCTGACAAGAAATGGTGTTACCGCTGTGACAAGGCTGTTGGCTGAGGTGGAGACAACATTTAATTGAAAACTTAAACGACAGAAGATTCACAATAAGCGTAGCCTCGGATGTCATGATGTTTATCAGTAACCACATGTTATCATGAAATAGTGGAACATCAGTTTATTATGTTAAAATTATGAAATTCCTGCCGAAAGTATAAAATTCACAAAGATTTATGGTAGTTATGGAACTTAGGTTATGAACTTAGATAACTCTATTACAATGCGTTTCACAAAATCTTGACCGCACAGAAATAGTTTTGATTAGTAAATCTTTAAATGAAATAGTATGAAAAGAAGATTAATGCCTGTGCAACATAGTTATCATCACCACTGGTGGTGCAGTGTTCCTGTGTAAAAGTCTTTGAAAGCAATAGATATTGATCTTGCTGGCCAATTCAATAAGTAGCAGCTTATTGGTGGTCCAAATGTCTTTCGTGGACTGAGAATGCAGTTCATATGTGATGTTAGTGCTGTCTTTGGGGGCAGTACATGATTGACCTTGGCTGTTGTATATGGGGGAACCATGCAGACTACAGTGGCCTTTAAGCTTTCCCTGATGCAGACATTCTTGCTTGGAAGACTTGGAGTATAGCGGAGAGTACTGGACTACTAGCGAAGGTTCCCTATGGTACCTTGGTTCCAGACAAGCCATTTAATTTGTCCACAATAAGAAAGAAGAAGCTGAATGCAGATGAGCATTTGTTCATTTGAGTGAAAGTAGGCAACAACAACTGTAAAATAAAGATTACAGGTGATTATTTGTTGTATTATAGACAATAAAAATTCCTTATCTCCTTTACCAATTCCTTATTAAAAAAAAAAAAATATTCATTCACTTATATTCACTGTTAGTGCATGGTTATGCACTAGGTGTAGTGTGACCTTGAGGCAGCTGATGTGTTTTGTCTGGTGATGAGGCACTTTGCTACCTTAAGAGAGTGGACTTATTGAGGGGCCAATCATCAGATGTCTGTCTGCATTCACTGATGGCGCTAAAGTTTAGTTTAAGATGTGGTGATATGCTGAATACTAGTACACACTGCACCAAATCAAAATACATCAATTATGCATTAACAATATTAAAGATGGAAACATTAATTCTTTCTCTTTAGTTTAGGTTAGCTTATATGTAGCAGTGAATAACATCTGGTCTGTATACAGATATCAGTTTTTGAATGTAGAAACAACGTCATTCATCTCTCCTTTCTCCACATGCACATATAATGCTCCTTTATAACAAACAACGAGTTATTGCTAAGGGATTTTAAGCATCTTATGTTTAATTTTAAATAGTATTTTACAATCAACATGCCCGTTAATTGACTGTTGAAATATGTGATATGAACTAAAAATATGTATGACATGAATTATAAATGAACCTGCAAATTTCAGACTAAGTTTCAGGAAAGTTTATGAATAGCATAAAGTATTTTATTCAAAGTAACAAAATAATGAAGTAAACATATCAAAGATCTAAAATGGAACAGTGCACACTGGGTTCTTATTTTCACAACACTTTGGTAAAGACTCTACAAAGTTCGAAAGAGGGAGGAAAGAAGTTCAGTGGTAAATTGTAGCTTTATTTATTTTTTATTTATTTAGCTCTAAGTAAGTTTATGAGATCTGCTCAGATTGTTTAGTCCCAGCCCAGCACACAGGTGTAACATCTTACATACAGTCAGTGAAGTGCATGCTGCACATAGTTTAAGATAAATAATTATACAGGATGAAATCAGATAGATACAGTGCTAAAGAACATAACATGCTGGTGCATATGTATTACATAAAAGTACAGGAGTAGGTATATACAAAATAAGTAAAAACAACTATGGTAAATTGTAATAAAACAACAAGTGAAGGACACTGCTGGCAGTGCTCATATACTTACTGTCTAGCTTTATTGACAGTTCTGACAGTGAGATACCTCTGAACTTGCAACTGATTCGCACCATAAACTGTGTTGTGCAGAAATCCTGCTCCAATCAAACATGACCAAACTGTGTATCTCTCTGTAGGATCATAATTCCAACTGAAACAATGACCTTGTGTGAAATTCATGAGTAGATGAAAATTAGTGGTAATCATTGCAAGATATATTAAGAAATAGTGACATAATCTGACAAACCATTGGTAACTTACTTGAAGAACTCTGTTCTACCAGCTTTTGCATTTCTCATCCACACTACTTCTGGTCCACCAATATCCATTGTTCCTTTTGTAAGAACTGCTATCATGGAGATGAAGAGGACAAATACTTGAAAACAGTCTGTCCATACCACTGCTTTTATTCCACCCTATGAGAAAATGAAAATTTACTCTTAAATATAATGTGTCTACCTATACTTCTTTTCTCCATTGAGTTTCTTCATGTGTGAGGTCTCATTTTTCAAGTAAATGATTTTTTTGTGAAAGTTATCATGTAAGTAGTGGTGGAAAATTTTGTTTTTTGTATAAATACATCTAAGAAACAGCCAAACTCAAAATTTTTAGGCTTATGAGAGTTTCATGAATTCACCTGCTCTTGAATGAATGGTAAAATATTAGATGCAATAGAAATAGGATGCTTTGAAGTGATCGTACAAAAAGTATAGCCAGGTGCAGCAGATCAAAACTGGAAATTCAATAAGTATTTCTTCCTTGAAAGTAACTGAATATAGCTATTTATTTTTCTTTTTTTCACTTGGCTGACACTGATTTTTCCCACTAACAAGGCCAGTACCCTTTGCTATTGGATTAATTTTTACAATTTTCTTCTGATAACATTGGCTGATCATTGTATTACAATATTTATGAAGGCATATAAGAAATCCCACTAAAAAGTCACTTCTTTCTGGCATAATTAACATTCAGAGAAATGTAACAAATTTTGTGTCAACACAAAACATATGAAATTTCTTTGAAATGCATAACCCAATGACTGGTTTAAAAAAAAATTATGTCTGACCCATATTCATTTCAAATAATACCATACCTCAGTTAGTTTTATGAATAAAAAATACATTGTTATATTTATTAAAAGCAAAACTCTTACATTTCATTATTAATAAACTATATTTACAATCTGGCAGCACATTTAGTTATAGCTAATAGAAAGGTGGACTAGTAATTATGGACTTAATAGCTGCAGAGATGATATCATTGTCTGACATAATCCTTATTGTTTAAAGTTGTTTAATCTTTATTAGCTATTCAGCTTCACCTGTTGGTTTCTGGAATATATTAATAGCAACATAGATGGCATGAGTTTGTTGTAGGTGCTTCCTTAGTCTCTCAAGATAAGATAGCTCATGACAGGATATTTTAGTTGAATTTAAGCATTATGTTCAATATTATCCATTACGGATTGGAGGCAATGGTTGTTATGTCTTCAGAATTATAATTGGTACCGTTTGACCATATTTGTAGAACAGAAATACAGCTGAATGCTACCAGTTATAATTGATAAGCATTAGAACATTAAAATTTCTCTTGTTTAGATTATGAAACACAATCAGAAAGTTGCAAGCTTTTAATTTTTCTTAAACAAGAACTGAAAATTTTAGAACCTAATACAGCAAACATAAAATGGTCAAATACTGTAAATGGCAAAGTATTTTTATTGTAGGTTCACTCATTATGAAAGTTCTATTAAGTTCAGGTGATGCAAGACTTACATATTAGCTAAACATCATGAGCAAATTAAAGGATATAAAATTAACAGAAACAAAAAATTGTGAGATTAAAGAAAATCACAGAAGTGACTTTGAAAAAATAAAACTATTAAAAGAAAAAAAGAAAAATGATGACACAATAATCACATGCACACACACACACACACACACACACACACACACACACACGGTATGGTCACAGAAATGAGAGCACCTGCCAAAAGCCTGAATAACCACCTTTTGCAGTGAAGACACCCAGGAAGAAAAGCAGTGAGGGTCTGGAAGGTGCTGACTGGGATGTATAGCCATCCTGACTCCAGGGTCATGGCCAGCTGCACCAGGTTTCATGACTGAGGATACATGGAATGAACAGCCCAATAGAGATGGTCCCACAAATTCTCCATTGTGTTTAAATCTGGAGGGGGTATGGTGGACAGGGTAGTATGATAAACTCATCTTCAAACCATGCACATACACTGTGAGTTGTGTGCCATGTTGCATTGTCCTGCTGGTAGATGCTATTATACAGAGGAAAAACTCAGAGCATGTAGGGGTGTATGTGGTCCCCAAGGATGTATGAATATTTGTGTTGATCCATTGTGCCTTCCAGAATCATAAGCTCACCAAGGCAATGCCACGAAAACATTCCCCTGACCATAATGCTCCTCCTGTGGCCTGGACCCTTCCATCAATTGTTAGAAGGTGTTTGCTTTCAGATACTTCATGCCAATGGAACATAAAATGTCATTCATCTGAAAAGGCAAACCTGTCACCCTTCAGTGGATGTCCAGTTGAAGTACTGGCATGGAAATTCCAGCCTTTGTCACCAATGAACAGCAGCCAGCACGGGTGCGTGAACAAGGTGCCTGCTGCAGAGGTTCATACACAGCAATATTTGCTGAAAGGTCATTGAGGAGACACTAGTGGTAGCTCCTTGGTTCACCTGGGTGGTCAATTGCTCAACAGTTGCAAGTCTATTTGCTCATACACATTACCACAGCTGTTGTTCGCCCTTGTCAGCTATGCTTTGTACCTCAGCACCAGTTTTGGAAAAGGCCATTTTGGCAAGTACAATATACTTTAACCACACCAGCATTCAAACAGCTTACAAAGTTAGCCATTTCAGAAATGCTTCCATCCTTGTCCCGAAAGTCAATGACCATGCTCTTTTGGACCTCAGATAAATCACTCTGTTTCTACATTTTGATAATGATTGCATTCTTTTCTGTGTCTCCCCAATACTCTTTATGTACCTTTCACTGATTGTGCTACCACCTGCCATCTGTAAGTGGTTAACGCACATTGATGTAGAACATAGGCAGCAGTCACATTAACTTCATTGGATAAATAGTCAGGATGAATAATGACAGTACTTCAGCATCCAGAGACAGTTGTCATTTGTGTCTGAGTTCCATATTTGCTTGAATGTGTATGTGTATGTTGTCTAATTCAGAAGAAGGCATTTGGCTGAAAGTTTACTTATTTAGCAGTCTTTATGTTGTGCCTGTCAGCAATTAAACATCTGCACTATGTAGTGAGTAGCAACCTATCCATATATATCAGCTTGTAATTAGCTCTATACACAAAAAAAAAAGAAATCCAACAAATTCAGGTCATGTGGCCTGGGAGGCCATGGTATTCGCAAGCCACAACTGATACACTTGTTGTTGAAGACTTATGCTACGTATGTTGGAACAGCCCCATGAGAGTGTGCCAGTGCACCATTATTTCTGTACAACATATGCAGCCTTTCACCATAAGGAAAATTTTAAAATCATCAATTAGGATGTGTTGTGGGAAATGAAGGTGCACACCATCCATAAATCAGTCAGATAGGAAATATGACCTGTCAATCAATCACCAATGACACCTGCCTAAATATTAATGGAAAATCTCCACTCATATGCCACCTGAAAGGTAACATGTGGATTCTCATAAACCAAAAACATGTGTGTTGTGGATGTTCACAATAGAGTCTTGGGTGAAGCATGCTTTCTCTGTTAATAACACATGCACTGGACCATTCTCACATTGCATAAATACCAAATGGAGGAAGGAAACCCTGTGTGGGAATTCAGGTGCAGTCATTTGTTGCACTATTTGTACATGATATAGGTTCAGTCGGCCCTTCTGCAACATCCATCATACAGTGGAGGGTGAAATGCATTCTGTTGCAGAAATCCTTTCGGTACTTGTGCCCAGCACTGTATTCACTTCTTGTCATAAATGTTCCTCTAGTCATAGTGTCGCATTGTTCTTGATCTACCAGCATGTTGCACATTGGATTTTAATGAGCCAGTTTCGTGGAGATGCTGATGAGACCTAGTGAACACTCTGCTGTCTGGTTATCTCCTTTGAGGATCCACTTTGTGATACAATCCTGTTGCCTCCTGTGCACTGCAATTTGCACAGTTGTACATGACATGGATGTCAGCCATATCTTCATTTGAAAATAGGTGCAGAGCCATAGCAACTACTTCAAATGTTACCTGTGACCACTGTGTTTGCTGCTGATTGTGAGAACTGTTGCCTGGAACAGAAGGCCATGTTTATACTGAAGTTTCACTGCTCATATAACATTAGTATGGCCTGAAACTTGACCTGTGATTGGTTGCTTTAAGGTCACTCTTCACTTCACAGCATTGAAAGTAATGAACTCAACTAACAAACGGTGATGGGTCAGCAACAAAGCTACAGCATAAACATAGCCTTAGACATGAACAGTGTTGTAACACTGGCATGACTGTACTTGTGCATACATTGTGTCAGGGAAACCATTGGTTTTTCGACCTACTGTATATTTTTCAGGATTATTTTCTTGTTTCATTTGTCCTCTACTCACTCCTTTTATTTGTAAATATGTACACCCTGTGTGTGTGTGTGTGTGTGTGTGTGTGTGTGTGTGTGTGTGTGTGTGTGTGTGTGTAGTTACTCAAGCTTCTTAGGAAGGAGGTTATGGGTTATCACAATTTCTGACAATCTACTTAGCTTCCAATGTACAAAACAGACGTAAAATAACTATTGTCAGAAAAAGCTCCAGTAACATACAGTTTTGACAATCTATTGGGATAGAGTCACTTTCAAAAGATGGAGTTTCCATGACTAATATTCATTATAAATTTCAGAATGCTTACAGTAATGAGTGGATGGCTGCTGGTAGAATATGAAGGCAGATTTGTAGGCATTCACTCACAAACTTATTAAATTTCTATGCATATCCATGTTTCACTTTGTCATGGCTTATTATTTATGTTCTCAGTACTGTCAACAAGTCTCTATTACAATCAAATGAGCATTGTAATTTTGTGCACTGTAAATATTATGAGTCTCTTTAAATCAATTGAAGTTGGAGACCATGTCCATTAATGCAGCTGCAGTACCTGTAAGCATGCACACTCCACATTCTTTAAACAATTATGATGGGCGTTTGAAAAGTCCATGCAAAGTCTGAGAGATGCCACCAAGGTCATGTTTAGTTAGTAGCATCTTTGGAAAGAATGCACACCAAGTTTCAGCAGTATTGGTCTATTTCTTTGTGGTCAGCATTCGTGTGAATCAAGAAAGTCGAGTGATTGTTAAAACATGGATGAAAAAGAATTTCATGTGGTGATTAAACATTACTTTATGAAAGGCAAAAGACCTCAGGAGACTAACGAGAATCTTCATAAACATTACAGTGACTCTGCACCTTCGATGCTGAACATTCTGGATGCTCTGTGGAGGTTACGACTCCAGAAATCATTGATAAAATCCATGATATGGTGACGGATGACAGAAGAGTTAATGTGTGTGAGATTTCTAATGCTGCTGGCATCTCAAATGAATGGGTACATAATATTTTGCAAAAACATTTGGACATGAGAAAGCTATCCGCAAGATGGGTTCCGCAATTGCTCACGCTTGACCAAAATTGGAATCGTGTGAAGTGTTGCAAGGATGGTTTGCAGCTGTTCAGGAAGAATCCGCAGGACTTTAAACATTGTTTTGTCACTGTGGATGAAACATGGACACATTACTATACTCCTGAGACCAAGCAACAACTTAAACAATGTGTTACCAAGGGAGAATCTGCACCAAAAAAGGTGAAGACCATTCCTTCAGCCGGAAAGGTTATAGCGACTGTCTTTTGGGATTCACAAGGGATAATTCTCATCGACTATCTGGAAAAGGGTAAAACTATTACAAGTGCATATTATTCATTGTTATTGGACCGTTTGAAAACTGAGCTGCAAGAAAAATGCCGGCGATTCAACCGCAGGAAAGTCCTTTTCCATCACGACAATGCACCAATACACACCTCAGCAACTGTGGTTGCAAAATTAATGGAAATAGGATTCCAACTCATTTCACATCCCACCATATTCTCCAGACCTGGCTCCCTCGGACTACTATTTGTTCCCCAATTTGAAGAAATGGCTGACAGGACAAAGATTTTATTCAAATGAGGAGGTGATTGCAGCAACTAATAGCTATCTTGCAGACTTGGACAATTCCTATTATTTGGAAGGGATCAACAAATTAGAACAGCAATGGCCAAACTGTATAAGTCTAAAAGGAGACTATGTCGAAAAATAAAAAAAGATTTACCCCAAACACATATGTAGTGTTTATTTTTGCATGGACTTTTCAAACGCCCCTCATATTTCCCTGACATTAATTATGACTTTGCATTGACCATGCATGATACTCTGAAATTTCAAAACAGTATTAGTAATAAATGAGTATGTGATATGTATGCAATGACCATGAGCCAGTTATGTATGGAGGACATGAGTATGAGAGCCAAAAAGTGAATCCACATGCAAATTATAACAACTAAATGGAAAATAATCCATACAAATTTTAATCTCATTCTTTATTTTATGTTTCAACACCTAATCCAAAAGATTTTAAATAGTTTTGAAAGTGTACTCACTATTGTTGTGTAGAATATAACCACTATGTACATCACAGAAACAATTATTTCAGTCTTCAGGCCAGTGACTGCAAAAATATGAAAAACAAATTTCAATTATAATGTTTGTCATTCTGAACCAAAATACACTAGTAGAAAGTGAAAAATGAACATTTCTGGAAAATGAAACATATGTAAAATCCATTTTTGTCTGAGGTAGTGAGAGAAGGCACAAAAGACAAAGATTATACACCATGCTGTAGACTGAATAGAAATCATGTGGTGTGCATGGAAACACTGAATCTATTACAACTATGTTTGACTTGATGAAAGGGTGGTCTATTATTTTGAGTTTTGAAGTGGGTTATTTAACACTGAAAAAATACCAATGTGACATTTATGAGCTCTGAAGACTGTCTGATGCATTGTTTTCTCCATGAACATCAGTGTTACCTTATCTATGTCTTATTCTTATAATGCCATTTTGAAGCTAATGACACACAGCTGTATCTAAGAGCCAGTATTGCTTCTATCATTTCAGGTTGTGACTCCCAACCTTTATTCATTATTAATGTGAGTACAAAACCTAGGTTTCAAACTGAATCTTAAGTAACAGGTAACTGTTAAATCACACTGAAAATTGATAACTGGACATACCTGTGAAGTCATTCTTCCCATACCTCTTTCTTTATCCTACTACCCTTAACATAACATTGGATCAGCATTTAAATTTGGTATACTAGACTATAACACCATTTAGGAAGTCTATCTTTTGGCTATATGAAGCTCAAAATTTAGAAAAATGTTTCCATCTATAACCAAGCAAAAACTAGATCATTTTTTGTTCTTGCTGACTTTCTACTAACATGTTGTGTTGTGGTCTTCAATCTGAAGACCGGTTCGATGGAGCTCTCCATGTTACTCTGTCCTGTGCAAGCTTCTTCATCTCCAAACAACTACTGCAACTTAGATCCTTTTGAATCTGCTTACTGTATTCATCTTTTAGTCTCCCTCTATGGTTTCTACCCCCACAAACGTACATCCAGTACTAAATTGCTGATCCCTTGATGCCTCAGCATGTGTCCTATCAACTGAACCCTTCATCCAGTCACATTGTGTCACAAATTTCTTTTCTCTTCAATTGTATTCAGTGCCTCCTAATTAATTACATAATCTACCCATCTAATCTTCAGAATTCTTCTGCAGCATCATTTTTCAAGAGTTTCTATTCTCTTCTTGTCTAAACAGTTTATTGTATATATTTCCTTCCATGCATGGCTACAATACTTATGAATACTTTCAGAAAAAACTTCCTAATGCTTACATCTATATTTCATGTTAACAAATTTCTCTTCTTTTGAAACATTTTTCTTGCCATTGCCAGTTTAAATTTTACATACTCTCTATTTTGGCCATCATCAGTTATTTTTCTGCCCAAATAGCAAAACTTATCTACTACTTTAAGTGTCTCATTTCCTAATCCAATTCCCTCAGCATCACATGATTTAATTCAACTGCATTCCATTATTCTTGTTTTGCTTTTGTTGATGTTCGTCCTATATCCTTCTATCAAGACACTGTCTGTCCCATTCAACTGGTTTCCAAGTTATTTGCTGTCTCTGTCAGAATTACAATATTTTTGGCAAACCTCACAGTTTTTATTTGTTCTCCCTGAACTTTAATCCCTACTCCAAATTTTCCTTTGGTTTCTGTTACTGCTTGCTGATAGTGCAGATTGAATAATATCAGGGATAGACTTCAACCCTGTCTCACTTCAGTCTCAACTGCTGCTTCCCTTTCATGTCCCTTGACTGCTGTCTGGTTTCTGTGCAAGTTGTAAATAGTTTTTCACTCCCAGTATTTTACCCCTGCTATCTTAATAATTTCAAAGAGAGTATTACAGTCAGCATTGTCAAAATATTTCTATAAGTCTACAAACACTATAAACGTAGGTTTGCCTTTCCTTAACCTATCTTATAAGATATGTCATGGAGTCTGTATTGTCTTATTTCTCTAGAATCGAAACTGATGATCCTCAAGATCAACTTCTATCAGTTTTCCCACTCTTCTGTAAAGAATTCATGTTAGTATTTTGCCACCATGACTTGCCAAACTGATAGTTTGGCAATTTTCACACCTGTAGCAACTGACTTCTTTGGAATGGGAATTATTATATTCTTTTTGAAGTATGAGGGTATTCTGGTGGCCCCATACACCTTGCACACCAAAAAGAAGAGTTTTGCCATGGCTGGGTCTCCCAAGGTTAACAACAGTTCTGATGGACGGTCATCTACTCCCAAGGCCTTGTTGTGACTTAGGTCTTTCAGTGTTCTGTCAGATTCTTTTCTCAGTATTATATCTCCCAACTCATCTTCATCTTCTTCCATTTCTACAATACTGCCTTCAAGTTCATCTCCACTGTATAGACCCTCTATATACTCCTTTTACCTTTCAGCTTTCGCCTCTTTGCTTAGAACTGGTTTTCCATCTGGGCCCTATGTATTTATAGATCTGCTTCCCTTTTCTCCAAAAGCCTCTTTTATTTTCCTATAGGCAGAATCTATCTTTCCCTTAGTGAAATATGGTTCTAAATCATTACATTTTACCTCTAGCCATTCCTGTTTAGTCATGTTGGACTTCCTGCCAATCATATTTTTTAGATGTTTGTATTCACTTTTTTCTGCTTCTTTTGCTGCATTTTTATAGTTTTTCCTTTCATAAATTAAATTCAATATTTCTTGTGTTATCCAAGGATTTCTTTAGGCCTTGTCTTTTTACCTAGCATTTTTATAGTTTTTCCTTTCATAAATTAAATTCAATATTTCTTGTGTTATCCAAGGATTTCTTTAGGCCTTGTCTTTTTACCTATTTGATCCTCTGCTGCCTTCACCGTTTCATCTCTCAAAGCTACCTATTCTACATCTACATCAACATCTATATCTATATCTACATCTACATTTATACTCCACAAGCCACACAAAGGTGTGTGGTGGAGGGCATTTTACATGACACTGTCATTACCTCCCTTTCCTGTTCCAGTCGCATATGGTTTGTGGGAAGAACGAGTGCGGGAAAGCCTCTATGCGTGCTTGAATCTCTCTAATTTTACATTTGTGATCTCCTCGGGAGGTATAAGTAGGGGGAAGCAAAATAATCGATACCTCATCTAGAAATGCACTCTCTCAAAACCTGGACAACAAGCAACAACGTGATGCAGAGCACATCTCTTGCAGAGTCTGCCAGTTTAGTTTGCTAAACATCTCCATAACGCTACCACGCTTACCAAATAACCCTGTGACGAAACGTGCCACTCTTCTTTGGATCTTCTCTATCTCCTCTGTCAACTGACTTGGTATGGATCCCACACTGATGAGCAATACTCAAGTATAGGTCAAACGAGTGTTTTGTAAGCCACCTCCTTTGTCGATGGACTACATTTTCTAAGGACTCTCCCAATGAATCTCAACGTGGCACCCACCTTACCAACAATTAATTTTACATGATCATTCCACTTCAAATCATTCCGTACGCATACTCCCAGATATTTTACAGAAGTAACTGCTACCAGTGTTTGTTCCGCTATCATATAATCATACAATAAAGGATCCTTCTTTCTATGTATTCGCAATACATTACATTTGTCTATGTTAAGGGTCAGTTGTCACTCCCTGCACCAAGTGCCTATCTGCTGCAGATCTTCCTGCATTTCGCTGCAATTTTCTAATGCTGCAACTTCTCTGTATACTACAGCATCATCCGCGAAAAACCGCATGGAACTTCCGACACTATCTACTGGGTCATTTATATATATTGTGAAAAGCAATGGTCCCATAACACTCCCCTGTGACACGCCAGAGGTTACTTTAATGTCTGTAGATGTCTCTCCATTAAGAACAACGTGCTGTGTTCTGTTTGCTAAAAACTCTTCAATCCAGCCACACAGCTGGTCTGATATTCCGTAGGCTCTTACTTTGTTTATCAGGTGACAGTGCAGAACTGTATCAAACACCTTCCGGAAGTCTATGAAAATGGCATCTATCTGGGAGCCTGTATCTAATATTTTCTGGGTCTCATGAACAAATAAAGCGAGTTGGGTCTTACATGATTGTTGTTTCTGGAATCCATGTTGATTCCTACAGAGTAGACTCTGGGTTTCCAGAAATGACATGATATGTGAGCAAAAAACATGTTCTAAACTTCTACAACAGATTGATGTCAGAGATATAGGCCTATAGTTTTGCGCATCTGCTCTACGACCCTTCTTGAAAACTGGGACTACCTGTGCTCTTTTCCAATCATTTGGAACCTTCTGTTGCTCTAGAGACTTGCGGTACATGGCTGTTAGAAGGGGGGCAAGTTTTTTCACGTACTCTGTGTAAAATCAAATTGGTATCCCATCAGGTCCAGTGGACTTTCCTCTGTTGAGTGATTTCAGTTGCTTTTCTGTTCCTTGGACACTTATTTCGATGTCAGACATTCATGTTATACTATATTCCTTTCCCCTGTTTTAGTCAATCATTGTCTAATGATCCCTCTGAAACTCTCAACAATCTCTAATTGTTTCAACTTATCCAGGTTTCACCCCATTTATTTTCTACTTTTTAGCAATTTCTTCACTTTTAATCTACAGTACATACCCAACAAACTGTAGTCAGAGTTCACATCTGCCCTGGAAATATCTTACAAAATAAAACCTGGTTCCTAAAATTGTGACTAACAATTATACACTCAATCTGAAATCTTTCAGTGTCTTCAGATCTCTTCCATATATACAACCTTCTTCTATGATTCTTAAACCAAGTGTTAGTGATGATTAAATTATGTCCTATGCAAAATTCAAGCAGATAGCTTTCTCTTTCATTCCTTTCCCTCAGTCCGTATTCACCAACTACTTTTC
The DNA here is from genome assembly GCF_021461385.2 of Schistocerca piceifrons. Taxonomy (NCBI): domain Eukaryota; kingdom Metazoa; phylum Arthropoda; class Insecta; order Orthoptera; family Acrididae; genus Schistocerca; species Schistocerca piceifrons. The sequence goes on along the minus strand of NC_060149.1, from coordinate 261,248,616 downwards.
CTTCTCTTCCTTTTCTTATTATTGAATTCCAGTCCCCCATCACAGTTAAATTTTCCTCTACCGAAAGTTCTGAATAATTTCTTTCATCTAATCACACATGTCTTCAATATCTTCAGCATCTATGGAGATACCTGACATATAAACTTGCACTACTGTGGTAGGTCTGGGCTTTGTTTCTATCTTGCCTAAGACAATGCTTTTGCTATGCTGCTTCCCAGCACATACCCCTGCACTGTGATTGCATCAATGGTATGGCTATCTGTATCACTGATGCGTGCAAGCCATCCCACCAATGGCAAGGTCCATGATACGTGGGGGATTGTAGTTAAATACGTCACAAATAGTAAAACTCTAGATGACTTAAATAAACAATGAATGGTTGCATAACATGAGTGTGTAACTTTTGCTGGTCTGATTATGTTACTCTATAGCGAGGTCACATTGGCCCGAGTGTTAACTGACCTCACAACAGGTTGCATTGATGTGAACAATGGTTGACAAGGAAGCAGGTACACAGCACCATATGGCTGGCCATTGTAGAGCTGTAGGAGCAATGAGAGAGTAATAAACAGTTTATTAACCATAATCAGTGCAGCAATTGAAGGCATAATCTTGCTGCAGTCAGCACCCAATGGCACAGGCTGCCCCTAGATGGCAGGACTTGCTAGTTCAGAACACGACAGGAAGAGGTGGACAGTGGCACAGATTCACAAGCCAGACAGGTGGTAGCAGGAGAAATGATGTCAGCACTTCAGTAGTGTTACAGCACAGAATAGTAATAGGTTGAAAATTAGAAAATTTTACTAAAACTCATTCACCTTGTGGTCACGACATAGGCAGAGACAGAACCAGGAAATAAGCAGTGTTTTGCAAGTGAGTCAGGCCTTAGTATGTTACAACACCACACCAAGAGAGAGAGAGGACAAGCTTAGCAGAAAACAGCATGGGACAAAAAACTGACAGAAATGTGACATGAATATTTTGTGGCTTGTAAGAGATGTTGATAGAAATTGTACCTGTTTCATAAGAATCAGAGAACCTACACAGCAGTTAAGAGCCTATTAAGCAAATACAGCAGAATAAGCAGGACACATATGGTCACTACGAACCAAGCATTGAGTCCTAGCCTCATGTTAGCTCCCTTTAAGTACTCAAGTTTTCAGCTCTCAAGGAGTTGATCATTGGGATTGATGGCAGCTGATTCCATGATTATGATACTGCAATGAATCTATGTCATAGATACTCCAGAATGGTTTACAAACCAGCTGAAGATGTAACTGAGGTGACGGCCTTCACCTGATGAATTTCATACCGTTCACTGCCTAAGTGAAGAAGCTGACTGTCTTTCAATAACACTGCATTGTGGAGTGCAGGCAGCACCAGACTTCAGGGCAGAAACCAGCAGCAAGGCCTTGTGGGGTCCATGTTACTTTTCAGCACCTCCAGCTGCTGAAACCTACCTGGCCAGTAGGAAGGAGATTGACTGACCACATGACTACTGATAATACCACATTGCGCGTAGTTCATCAAGGGTCAACATAGAATTCAGAGTGGGATCGAGGACACTGTAGCAGTTAATACGAGACCATTCACGCTGGACCACTGCCAGCAATGCTCCACGGCACAAGGTCACCCACTCTTCCCCTGTGCTTGCATATGAGAAGCTGACTTGGCAGCCGTCAGCAGAATTGAGCACGCAGCTGAACAAAGCATTGGCTTCAAGACCAGTGTGGAAAAGATGACTGTAAAAATAGTTAATAAGTAATTGAACTTTAACAATGTTTACTAGTGTCAGAGATGCTTCATAGGTACCCAACTGCTATCCTGACTTCATGCAGAGGTGTCTTCACTTGGCCCCTCTGTAAGTTGATGCCAGAAGTATGCACTTTGATGCTGTCATCAGAGGATTTGGCATTGGAGGTGTTCAACTCCAGCACCTAGAATTTGGATGCAGTGGTCTGCTTCCATTGTGTCCATAATTCCCAGCCGTAACCATAACACAGTGAGTACAAAAAATGTTTTCTTTCATGTTATGGCAGAATTTAGACATAGTGATGGAAGTTCTATGTCGAAAGTATGTTTTGAAAAACCAATGGAGCCTGTTGATTTATCAAACTTCAGAGGCAATTGTATAGAAATGTATTTGGTACTGGTGGCATGTGCTATTTGTAACTTAACAAGTCATAGTGAACTATGCACTTAGTTTGTACTGTTAACTTGTTCTACATGTAGACATTATGGCCACACAGCACAGGAGTGTACTGAGTGTTGCTGGGTGATGATCAGGCAAAAAAAATAACCAAGTCAGTGTAAATTGTATTTTTCCTCTCTGGTATATATTGGCACAGATATTTTTGGTATACATATAAGGCAGTGATAAACTGCACAAACATGCTAGGCATGAGGTCAGTTACTACCAGTGATAGTATAGTCACTTTAAAGAAACATGTCACAATTATTAGAGGAAAATGCTCGAGAGAAGTTATGCCATGAGGAATTGGTGGAATAGTTAGAATCTTTGCGGGCCATGCGAGATTCATGGCTGGGTTCAAGTGAATTTAAGTCACAGCAGCAATGCCCCACTTTTCAGTAGATTCTTTAATAGCTCACCCCATCATTCCCTTCTCCAGCAGATCAACAGAGGACATCACGGTTTTCAATAGTGATGTATTTACTACAGCCAGAATGTGTAATTGATCAGATGAAATTACTCTGCAGGTGTAAATTGGTTAATTTACACCTTACAGGTGAAGCCAAGATATATGTGATGTGTTATGAGACGCTGAGCAAAGCAAGTACATTTGAGCAGTTAGTGGAAGGTATGTGTCAGAGACACAGTAATCAAATTAGTGCCAGGCTTTTTAGGGGAAAGTTGAGTGGGTTGATGCAAGAGGCAAATGAGACTGTAAAGACTTTTTCAGACAGAATCTGTAAAATAAATGTGAAAACATATGAACTGGTGGGAAATTCTGACATGGATCATGTCATACTCAGGGAGTCACACAACTGATCACTCAATGTGTTTTTGCAAGGAATTCCTGTGGAGTTTTCACAAAGAGTCCTAATGGAAAATCCAGAGGATTTGGTTGCAGCACTGTGTATTGCCATGCATCTGCAGAAGGTAGATATTGCTATACAGATAAGCAACTTTTTGCTTCTAAAAAGAGTCGATACTGTTGTGGGAAGGAAGGGCATTCTAGAAGGCACAATGCAGTCAACCATAATTTTACAGATGTGGACATTTTGGTCACAAGGCAAAAAAGTGAGGGAATGGGAAGCAAAATAAAGGACATAATCAATGGAAAATGTTAAGCTTAAATGGGGGTGTTTTGTCCACTGGAAAATATTTCTGGTTAGTCAGATTACTGCAGACACTAAGGCAGAGATGGATTGTTGTTTAATGGGTTTGTAAATGGTAAAGAATGTAAATTGCTAGTCAATACTGGAGCACTTGTGTATTATTAGTCTAGATCTCATGGGTAGGAGAGCACTGGGAACTCTGAGGTATAAATTATATGGAGTGGGAAACAATGACTTGGTATCACTGGGGAAAAGAAAGCTAGTTTTTAGCTTTGAAACAATAAAGTTTCATGAGTATATGGAAGTGTTGCCTACTGTTGTGCAAGGATATTCTGCAATTCTTGGACTTGATTTACTGGATAGGCATCTTGCAAAAATTAATCTTTCACAGTGCACAGCTGAACTTGGTGGGTACTTGTTTCCAGTGGATCCAACAGCTGTAAATGTTTCAGTGTCACAAGGTACACTGATTGCTGAGGTGTCACCAACTGAACTGTGTACATGTACATTAAAGAAGATTATGCATGACAAAGTACCTGCTGGTACCGGGAATTTGGTTTGGGTATCTCTAGACACCAGTGCGCCACAGCAGAGATTATGTGTGGTTGAGCCATTGCAGAACAATACAACATTAGAAGAAATGCGTAGTTTTATACAAAGAAGAGTTGTGTATTTAACCCACATTAATGAAGAACTGATGATTCAGGTAAGCTTGGATAACTTTGGGACAGTTGAAGTGAATCTCCCAAAAGAATTACTTATAGCAAGTTTAGAGGAACTTAAAGGTGAGGATATTGAAGGGTCACACTGTGATCACAGCATCTAAAAAGCCACCAATGCCTCTGCACTATGTGACATGGTTCATCACTTGAAATATGTTGAATGAGGAGCCATAGAAGCTTTGTTGTGAGAATATTCAGACTTATCCTATTCAGGTGGTTCACTACCAGTAACACCTATCACAACACCACATACCAACAGGTGATAATTCACCAGTTGATGGGAAACTATACAGGATAGCAAAACACCTACAGCCACTAGTAGATGAATTTATAGGCCAGCAATGGTGTGAGGGTATTATCGAGCATAGCAATAGGCCTTGGTCAGCAAATATTGCCCTTGTATGCAAAAAATCAGTTGGTACCAGAAAATATTGATTTTGCTGTGACTATTGTTACTTGAACACATGAACCACAATGGATGCATGTCTCACAATTAATAAAATGTTCAGAGCTATTATGCCATGGTTGAATGGATTTCACCTTAAAACCCAATACCTAATATGGAACATAACAAATACATTAAACAACCTAGGAAAATGTAAATATTTCTCAACAAGTGATCTTAGAAATGGTTATTACCAACTAGAAATATTTTCTGAAGACAGACCCAAAACTGTTTTCGCAGCAAATTCAGGTCACTAGCAATATTGAAGAATGCCATTTGGCTTGTAAAATGTAGAAGATCATGTTAAACACCTGGATGAAATGTTTAGTAGATTGAGGGCAGCACACCTTATGCTAAGTGTGGAGAAAAGCCATGTTGGTCAGACACAGATAACTTGTGTTGGACATATTATCAGTCAAGACAGAGTGAGGGCAGATCCTCAGTTTGCTTCCACTGTACATTACGTTACAACACCACAAACTACAAAACAATTACAGTTATTCATTGGGTTACAGAATTATTATTCCAAATTGGTGAAGGGATTCACTGAAATTGCATGACCATTAACTAAGTTGCTAAAAAAAGGTGCTAGTTTGCAGTGGACATCACAATGCCAAGAAGTGTTTGAGAAACTCAAGGAGATATTAGTATCAAATGATGTGTTAATATTCCCTGACTTTGAACAGGAGTTCATACTTGCATGTGATGCAGTCAAGGATGCTTTGGGCTGTATCTTAAGTCAGAATGATGATGGAAAAGAACATCTGGTGGCATATACCTCTAGCCAATTGAATAAGGCTGAAATCAATTATTCAACAACTGAAAAAGAAATATTAGCAGTTGTATACAGAATCTATTATTTTTGTTGCTACTTGTACAGTCATAAATTCAAAGTAGTTACAGACCACACATCTTTAAAATGGTTATTAGGACTCAAAGATCCATCAAGCTGATTTGCAAGATGGGCATTAAAATTGAGTGAGTTTGATTATGAGATAATTCATAAGTCAAGAGTCAAACACTTAAATGCTGATGTTCTAACCAGAAAGATTGCAGCTTTGCAAGTAGTAGATGGAAGCCAGATAGATTGGATGAAGGCACAAGCAGCTGACAGTGAATGTAAATTTTTTCAAACACAATCTCAGTTTGAAATTCAAGAAGGCTTGCTATGCAGATCTACAAGTTGCAGGCCTCATATTGTAGTTCCTGCAGCACTGAAACTGGAAGTATTCTACTGAGTGTACAACCATGTATTATCAGGTCACAGAGGAAAATGGACAACTGGTAGATGTGTAGTTGAAAGATTTTGGTGGAAAACACATTGCAGTGATGTAGAAAAATATGTAAGGAACTGCATCTCATGTGCACCCTGTAACATTTTGGTGAAAAAAATACAGACCTATCAAGTAACCATTTAAAATTCCACACCAGACCATTAACAACCATTTGTGTTGATTTGTCAACGGGTCTGTGCCAGTGTGGATTGACAGGGGACCAATAATGACAATCATGATGATTTAATTCACCATTGTTTTTGAATGTTGCTTCATTGGTGAACTTAATGTATCTAAAAAAAAACATTATCACCTCTTATCATTTCCAAGGCCCATTGGCAGAAATACACACATATTTACATATCTTCCAGTGTTAATGTCTGTGTCAGTGTGATATGATACTCATGATATTTGTGTGCCTTCAAAATCCTCAAAACAGTTGATGTTGGTATTCCAGTTTGTCTCTAAAATGTATGACTACTAATTTCAGGATCCAGTTGAACACAGATGAGAACAGTAAGGGTACGAGTGTCATTTTCATTGTATTTGTGATGAGTGGAATTTCAAATAATGTTTTAGCTTGGGTGTTGTCTGTTTGGGAAACAGTCTGCATACAATTGCGCAGCTGCAGTGTAATTGTTATGGCATTCACCTAAAATTAACAGCATATCAACAATCTCTGTAGGAGGATAGTGAGCCATGTTTCGCTAAAGAAAAAAGGATAGTGAGCCATGTTTCGCTAAAGAATAATTTACTTTCATCAGTTGATGTTTACTGTTCACACTCTGAAAGTGAAGTGATGTCTGATCCCATCCCAGCTGAGCCATAGTTCGCAGTCTGGCCATGGTAGTGCCACAGTCGGGTGAGTAATGCAATTGTGAAGAGTTCACTAATGGGATTTTAATATCATTCCGCCTCCCTCCATCAAAAACTGTGGTGGGTAGGATACATTTTGTAAAAAAATGCCTTAATTTGACGTAATGAAAGAATTGGCGCATATTTTGTATTGATTTTATGCGTCCTTCTCGGATCATTCTAAATAAATTGGAGTTCTTCCCCAATTTTAATTTTTCTGAATTTCAGTGCCACCTGGCAATGGTTTAAAAAAACGTTTCAGACAAAACTTGATTCCTTTTTTATGGAGAATCCGAATCTGCAATAAAAAATGGGGGTTTCCATTTAAGATTTAAAAGTTGCCCCCCCCCTCCCCCCGCCCCACCCAAGGGGGTGGGGGCTGGGGGTCACATGTGGCATCATTTGATGTCCCCCTTCGAGCTTACGAACTTGTCTTACCCACTATTTTTACCCAATGTATAGTTTTTTAGATAATCTCATCCGAAACTTCAGATGGACCATCCTGTATATGAAGTAAACATTACTAAGATTCATTTATGGATGTATATGTATATATATTTATAGTCTAACTGTACTGTCTGTAGGAATCACTTGTGGGATATCATGCATACATGTAGTAAATTCATACATGTAGTAAATGTGAAATCATGATTAATTTCTGTATTGTCCTTGTGTGGAAAATTTGTAATGTTTATATTTGCATTATATTTTCACTTTTCCTGTATCTACAGAAGATGTCACAGCACCAAATAAAAATAATAAATAAATAAATATACTGCATGTACAATTTAATACACAAAGGTGCCACATTTGGAAGGATCAAGAGCTGTAACCTGGTTGCGCACTTTGTTGAACTGAGCTTGGGTGACAAATATGGGCACGTCATTCCATGCTGCTTCAACTCTATGGCAGAGTTTATCAGTCATAATGGCTGGTGAGTTGCTGTGTGCTGGTCTCTGAGCAACCAATGACTAAATCATTTCAATGGGTGAGAGACTTGGAGAACTTGCTGGCTAAGGCAACTGACAAACACACTCTGTATCAATTTTTGAAAATATAATGTAACTGGCTTGGAAAAATCTACTCACTAAGTGGTGGCAGGAGAACACACATGTAAAAGGTATTAAAGTTTGCAAACTTTCTGGAACAGAGGCTTCTTCTTCTGACAGAAGGGTGGAATGGGAAGGAAGAGGGGTGATGGAAAAGGGCTGGTGAGATTTAGGAAAAGGGGTAGAATATAGAAAAGTTGCCCAGAACTCCGGTCAAGGGAGATTTAGCAGACGGGATGAAAAGCATAATTCCCATCATAAGGATTCCAGTCAGTGTAGCTAACTGTTCAAAAACAGCCATTAATCCCTTTTTTGTAGACACATATAATGAATAAAACCATAGTCCACTTCCTTTCATCTGATGATGCGCATTTCCCAGTTTTAAGTATTCATATTTATCAGGATGCAAAATCTACTAAATCAAAATCCAAGAGGGTGGTTAATAGACAAAAATTGAATTTTTAGGAAACTGCTCAAAGACATCAACTAGAAAGATGTTTAAAATGCTCACAACATGGATAGAAATAAAGTGCATTTGTTAATATAGACCTAACCAAATATGGCAATTATTTTCTCCCAAAAGCAACCAAATCTAAACTAGGGTTAAAAATATTGAGGAATAAAGATATATTTTAGGACTAAAAGAAAACTGAAGGAACTGTATCTGTCTGTAAGAAACAGGTCTAATATATATACTGCAGTTTATTACAAGCTATACTGTAGGATACAAAAGAAATTATTCCCATTATGAAATTAGCTGCACTATCAGAAGAAGACAGCCACATCAGGCAATAATATGAAGACATTATGGAATATAATGAATAAAGAAACAGGTAGGACCATAGATGAAGAGGAGCAGATTGCTTTCTGAATAAATGATATGCTGGTAACAGATGTCTGTAGTCTAGCAAAATTCTCTAAAAAGAATGTTACATCCGTTATTGATAAGATGGATTTGCCAAGCTCTGTAAATGCTGCTCTAGAATATCTGACATGAGACCAGTCTTTACATGCAAGTTTGATAACATGAATATTAATGATGATCAGTAACATGTTTATCTATAGGCCTAAATATAAGTATAAAAAGTCAAAATTTATGATTATCTCAATGATTATGAACTTATTTCAAGACTCTAGCACAATGTTTAAAGCAATGCTCATAGAAAGACTTACAAATTTAAATATCTTACAAATGGCCTTCTGAAAATTGGTCATTTGACAGCAAAGTAAAATGCTGCACTGAACGTGCTTAACAAGCATTCTTAAAATTAAAAAAAAAAAGGACTTAGATTTTTTGAGGTTTTTTACTTGGAATTACATTTAAAGTTCATAAGTTGATATGTTTAATTATTATTTTTTATTGTTTAGAAGGTTACACACTAAAGGTAAACACCATCAATAAAGTAGAAGCTTTTGAGACATGGATATACCATAGAGTATGTGGATGGTGAGAATGACAAATGACAAAATCCTTAAGCATGATAGCAGAGAACGAGATGTGCAGAATATAAATAATAATAATAATAATAATAATAATAATAAGCTGATCATTAAAGCCAAAGTTGAAGGCAGTAAGGCATTATGAAAAAGAGGAGATCTTGGCTGCAAAATGTTAGACTGATATTCAATTACACTGCAAGTAACCAAGAAGTTATGGAAAATGTGATTTCAAACATCCATTAGTGGATAAACATTACAAAAAGAAGGAGTGGCTGTAATAGATGAGCATTATGATAAATAGTACAAAATCAAGAATAACTTTTGGAAGATCTAATGAATATTCCAATGAGCATAAAAAATTATTTCTAGCCACGTCATTGTCATTAAATTTTGACAAAACTCACTGCATGCAGTAGTTAATCTGAAATAACTCTCTTCCTAAGCATGCATAAAATATGAAGGAACAAAAGCTTATCAGCTCCTTCATAAATATGAATAGTGTATTTTTTTCTGGCATGTTAAACATCCTGAGGTATCGCTATGTATAAAACATTAAGAATGTACAGTAAAATGTTTTATTATTTGTTGTACCCCATAAGGGGGTGTGTTTCAGCCTCCAACACTAATTCTTCATCTGTTTGCTGTGTTTCTTCTGTTGTTCTCCTGTCCATCAAATAGTTTGTCAAAGGAACTCCTTAGAAAATGTGTGACTGTAATTATGATTCAAAATTTTGTCCTACATTGAAAGATTTCTTCAATTACACCAAATTTCCTTTAGGTCTTCATGAAATACTGTCAGCCAATTGTTTTGATTCTTCATGAAAAACAGTAAGTTCATACTTTTCTTTGTGGATGTGTTGTTATTCATCCTAATGGAGTTTAGCCTTTGTTTATTGTGTCTGTATGAAGAATATATGATCTAAAGCATCCTGACCAGTTCATATTTTACAACACTCAAAACAACCTAGACAATGATGTGGCTTGTGGTTCATACTGAATATAACCACACAGCTATCTTAGTGAATGTGAAAATTGTCTGAGTCACATAACCACAGGTAATCAGTCTATGAACCAAACATGCTTCTTGAGCAGCAAAAGCCTAAAGGAAGCCTGTGACTATAATCCTGCCTGTAAATATATTACCACTGCAAATACTTCACCCTGTATATGCTGAGCATCTGTTGAGACACATTATGTGTTGACAGCCAACTTGCTCCATCTTTCTCCATTCTTATTTCTTGTAATTTAAATAAAAAAGTATTATAAGCCTTTAATAAAAGTGGAAAGTTACAGAGTTGAAGAGATTCCTTGCAGTATGTTTATACCAAAAAAGAAATCAATTCTGAATTCCGAACACTATAATGTAACAGGACAGTTGAAAAACTTACTCAGCAAGCAGCAGCAGGAGAACACATACATATAAAAGTTAAGAAAATTTACAAGTTCTCAGAGCATTTGGCTCCTTCTTCTGGTAAGAGAGTTGAAGGGGAAGGAAAAGGGATGAAGGAAAGGACTGGTGAGGTTTAGGAAATGAGGAGAGTTTGGAAAAGTTACCCCGAACCCCAGGTCAGGGGAGAGTTACTGGGTGGGATCAGAAGGAAACACTGACTGTTGCAAATTTACTTCACTTCTGTATGTGTCACTGACACTGTTTGGTGAATAAATCTTTTATCTATTCAGTTACATTATAGTTTTACAATATGTTTAGTTAGTTCAAAGATCTGTTTCCATCTGACATGAAGAGATCTGACATACAATATCTTTTGTTAGTATATGAGGTATTATTTTATGGTGGAGAATTATTTCCTTACCTTGATAGAGAGCAACAGCAGGTGCATAAAGTACTAGTGCTAAATATAGTACCTGAAAAGAAAATGATAAATACAGTAACATACTCTATTGAATTACATACTTCATTACAAATATAAAAATTAGTTAGTTAAACACAGGTGATAAAATATTATTACAAAACAGAAATATTGAACAAAGCTGTAGATCTTGATGGAAACCCTATCAGATTTCACATAGAATTTGCAGCTGAGTTAGACTTTCTCTTAACCTTCTTAACCATAATAAATTGTGGCATCAATATAAACATTGACCCACAAATGAGGACTCTCTCTCCACTCATGAGTTCTTTGAATGAAAAGTTTGAGATGATTCAGTTTGTTTATGTGAGTGGTTAAATATACACATGTAGATGACTTCTACGCACAACTCTTTCCTCGTGGACATGGAAACTCAAACCAACTATGCAGATGTATTCATCACGTCTCCTGTGACTGGATTTTATCCTGCTGACTACAGTCCATGTACTACATCCACGTCACAAAAGATGTTCATCTCATCACAATGGCTGTTTGCTACACCTCCGGCCAGAACAATGGACTCAGGATTTTTATTGCTGGATTGTGTTCATCACCGTGTGCAGTTCAGCTCACACAATATTCAGAACAGTGTTTCTTTGGAATGTTATCTGAATGCACAGGTTAGGTTGCCTCCACAGCTGAACATTCATTCACAGCATGCTCCTGTGATCATTACTATGGTGCTATGTACAACGATGCCATTACCACAACATGTAACATGTATCAATCAGCCATCCTCCACACCTGTTACAACGCTCATGAATACTAGCCAAGGACATATCATCACTAATAGTGCACCATGGGTGATCCCCAGAACTTTTTCACAGGTGGTTGACCATAATAGTGCAAGTTCAGTTTACATGCCAGCACCTGCTGCTAGTGTTTTGCAACTGATGGACACATAACCTGATCCCCATCCCGTGATGTACATCACCACACGATGAACTTTGCCACCGCCATGTGTTGTGGACTTTAATTCATGTCACACATGTTCACAATCTGCCCCCAACTACCACCCCTGCCCACACAGAGGGTTCCGGTTCCCACTTGCTGTTTCCACAGCCTGCCACCCCTGGCAGGCATATCAGTTTCGAGAACTCTGGCTCCTGCCGCCCTTCTGCCCGTTCGTTCCATGGTCCTGACCATGCCTGCCATGATGTCCTTCCACAGTGCAACAGGCATGCACAGTGATCACACATGTGGCAATTGTGACATATGTGTTTTTGGACCTATACCCCCTTCCACTGTTACACCCATTTTCTCCACAGGATCACCTACACCTGCCATGCCGGACTGCTGTGCTACCATTTCCTGGCTGGAATGGGATTTCACTGCTCACAAAGACAATTCTTTGTTCCCAGAGGTTCCTAACTCTCCTCCGTCTCCTCTCCCTGGACACCTACCAAAGTTAGCGCCGCTGTCAGAAGACATTTTGGTAGAGCACATTTTTTAGATACACTACATTTCTGATGACAACTCCAGGTTCCTGTGACTCATGACACACCTTCATGACCACTGGGACCTGATCTGTAACCTGTTCCTCTCTATGCCACCGGCTCTAAAGTATGACTTCCCCAAGAAAACGATTATCGGGTGCCACACCTGTTCCCCCCAGGAAGACTCATCCTAAAAATTTTATACAAAGAACACCGTGGGGACTGGACACAGCAACTGTGGTGCTGCCTATGGTTGCTGGCCAACAAGCAAACTATGTCGGATATACTGGTCTGGGTGGTGTGGTCTGCTAAGGTACCCAACGAAATGCAGATACACCTGTTACATCGAGTCGATTTACTCTCTCCTGTGACAGCACCAACCTCCATGTTCTCTGCCACAGGTTGGTACACCTGCACTGGAGATTCACCCATTTGCCGGTAGGGGCAAGGCTCGCTCCACCGCTCTGGCCTCCACAATGCCTGGTGGCCTGCACTCACACTCCCCACTCTCCAAACATTCCCAGACTGCGCACATCCCGTACGTGCCAGTATACCTACCTGAAGCAATCGACGAAGACAAGCTTCCCCCTCTTGCTAAGTCTCCCTCTCTGCCACATCTGGCTCACCCATACTGCTGGTATCACAAGGCCGACAGTGACACAGCACAGAATTGGGGGTTGCCTTGCCAGCATCCAGACGCCTTCTGCAGGGCAAAGTAGATGCTGAAACCTGAGGGGGATCAGACAGGCGTCCCACTACGCTGCACTCCATACATTCCCCCATTTTTACCAATGGCTGATTGTCTGTAGCAGACATTTCTTCGAAACTCAATTTATTGGTCAACACGGGTGCGGACGTATCTATAATCCCTTCATCAATGGCTCCACCCACGTCCTCTACGTCGGCTTCACTCCTCTGAGCAGGACTTCTCTACTCAATAAAATTTGGCCCTATGATAAATGATGCCATCAACCTGCATCACACAGTCACCTTAGCAGAATGAAGTGGTACCAGTTGGCGTGCGAATGGATTTTCCATAGTCCATATTTTGTGATTCTGCATATTGAAATGTCCTTGTAGATGGAAATGGCTTCATCCATATGATGATCCATGACCATTCATTGTGCACATCCATATGAGCAAGAAATTCCAGAGTGAACATTTGTCTTGCTAACAGGTCAACAGGAAGCAAACCCTAAGCATGGATGCTTTTGTATGGATAGCAATGGAGAATGTTTAGTAGGATTTTATACACTGTGCTCACAGGCCTGTCCAACATTCAGGCTATTTCCATGCACTACATATTTGCACACCATCTCTTGACCCCCTTCTGCAATGCTGTTCCACATTTTCTACATTTTCATCCCTTTGCCATACTGCACTTCAAAAAAATCTGTTGTTTCAATTTTTGTCATCATTTTCTCCCAACCCTTAGTAGACATCAGACTAAGGCCTTTTTTCATACCCTTGAGTGTAAAGAACTCATGCAGGTCTACTGGCACAGTCTCCATTCTTGTAAAAGAGCTTTACCAACAGTAAATGATCCTTCATGGAGACAGCCATGTTAGGCATCTTGGACACAAAATGAGAAACAGCCATGTGCCACACATCTGCTGGTGTGCATATTCTGAAGCTTACAGCACCATCTATTCATCAAATTGCTGTTAATATTTTTCTTTTATTTTTTATTTTTTCCATGATGTTTCTCCCTGCTTCAACAATAAGCTGTTAAACTTTGATGTCATTCTGAGCAGTGGTTCTCTTTCTGCAGAGTTTTGGAACAGAAACTATAATTCTGGACACCCAGTACTTTTTCTTTCTGTGAATCTGTAAGTAGTAATCTTGTGCCCATCAGACATACATAAAATTAGGATGAAAAATTGATGAGATTTTGTGGAATGGTATCTGCACTGCACATCAGAGTCCAGTTAGTAAGAAAATATGTGAACCAAGTGTGTGGACTGCATGTTGGTCATGTATTGGCCTACCTCATCAGGGGGAAGTACCTGTTGTAACAGTGCCACGACATTTAACAGTGCCGCCATGACAGTACGCGCAAACAGCGATAGAGGAACTCCGCAACTTGGCTGAGCGTGGGAGCGCCACCTAGCTACCAACGGCGCCGGCTGCATGTCACGGCACGGCAGTCGAATAAGAGATACTGAGTTGTTATCATGTAACCAGCTATTGTTTCTAAGTGAGTGTGTTTGAATATCCACGCAATTATTGGTGATTAAAGGTTATAACACTTTTTGGCTATGATGATGGGATATTTTCACTGCATTGTGGATTTGTGTGTTCGTGACGGGGCAGACATGGAACAGCTTATGCAAGCGCTCATTGAACAACAAACACAGTTGACAGCTGCTATTCAGGCGTTGTCGACATCACTTACTCATCATCTGTCTTTCTCTTCTCCGCCTCCATTCCCTCCTTATGACGAGGCCGCTGAAGACTGGGAGGATTATGAGAAGCATTTGGGGCAACACTTCTTGGATTTCGGCATTGTCGACACTCCTATGTGTAAGTCGTTATTTCTATCTTGGATTTCCCCACGGATCTATCAGCTGCTATCTCAGTTAGCCCCTCTGCAGGAACCTGCCTCTCTGTCCTTCCAAGAAATGTGTGACTTATTGTCCAACTATTACTGAAAAAACACCCACATTGTTGCCGCCCCCTTGGCGTTCTACCGGTGTCGTAAACAGTCCCATCAATCTCACCGGGCTTGGACGGCAGAACTGCACGGTCTGAGTAGGAAATGTCAGTTTGTCGCGGACACTCATCATGAGTCTAATGCTGATTCAATGGTTAGGGATGCTATTCTACGGCTTGCTCCTGATAAAGAAGTTCGTCAACCTGCCCTACAACTGCCAAACCCGTCATTGTCGGAAGTTTTAAGCATCGCTCAATCCTTTGAAGTGTCTCACGCTGCTGGTACGCAAATAGACACGTGTTGTGATGTAGGCGCTGTACAGTCAACTTTCGACACGGACAATTTGCCTGTTTCACAGGAGAACGAAGATGTGGCGGCAGTTCACTCATGTAAACAATGTTGCATTGGGCCGCAACGCTCGCAGCGACAACAGCAACCACAGAAGCAGGTTCGTTCCGCACTTCCTTCTTGTCCACGTTGTTTTGTACAGCATGACAGGGCCGTGTGTCCAAAACATTGGGCCATGTGTAATTCATGTAGGAAAAAAGGCCACATTGCTTCTGTGTGTCAGTCCCCTAAAGTTCCTGTCGACGAGGACGAGTCATCGGACATGGATGTTAACTGTGTGCCTTCTCAAACAAATAAGTTGTTTGTTACTGTTCGTGTTCTGGATAAAGCCATTCGCATGCAAGTGGACACTGGCTCTGCAGTAACTCTCATTAATTCTCGTACGTATTTGGAGTTGGGCTCCCCTCCCTTGTCTCCAGTTACGTGAAATCTGAGAACTTATAATAAACAGAAAATTCCTATCATTGGCCAGTTTGATGCTTCCACTGCCTACAAGTCTGTTGTTAGGCCCCTCACGTTTTATGTGGTGGATCATGCGGGCAGTGAAAACCTGATCGGTTATGATGCTTTCCAGTTGTTCAGGTTCTCCGTTGATGATGATGTGCACCTCATATCTGAGGATATTCCGTATCAACAGCTGGATGGATTGTGTTCTGAATTTTCGTCTGTGTTCTCTGCTGGTCTGGGTCGTGCCAAAGATTTTGAAGCCCACATTACTCTTAAACCTACAGCTCACCCTAAGTTTTTCCGGGCACACCCTATTCTGGTAGCGATGCGTGCACCTGTCAAGGCTGAGATAGACAGGTTAACAGCTTCAGGGATTCTCCTTCCTGTTACCTCCAGCGAATGGGCATCACCAATCGTGGTGGTTTCTAAACCAAACGGGAGTCTGCGATTGTGTGGTGATTTTAAAGCCACTGTCAACGCTCAGAGCCTCATTGACACTTATCCTCTTCCCCGTCCTGAGGAGTTATTTACCAAGCTCGCTGGGGGCCAGTTCTTTTCCAAACTTGACTTATCGGAGGCGTACCATCAGTTGCCATTGGATGCTTCTTCCAAGGAATTTCTCGTCATCAACACTCCTTGTGGGTTGTATCAGTACCAGCGGTTACCATTTGGTGTCGCTAGCGTGCTGGCCATTTTTCAGCGGTTTTTGGAACAGCTCACGGCTTCCGTACCTGGCTGCATAAACTATCTGGATGACATTGTTGTCATGGGGGCCTCCACTGAGGAGCACCTTTGCAATTTGCATTCACTGTTTCGGGTTTTGCATTCAGCTGGGTTGAGGTGCAATCTGGACAAGTCACAGTTCTTCCAACCCTCCATTGTGTATCTTGGTTTCCACTTGTCCCGTGAGGATATATGTCCTCTACGTCAGCACGTTGCGGCCATTAACACTCTACCCCGGCCATCTACAGTCAAAGAACTTCAGGTGTTTCTAGGCAAGATTGCTTATTATCACAAATTCATTCCATCTGCGGCGGCGGTAGCTCATCCTATGCATCAGCTGTTACGAAAAAATGTCCATTTCTGTTGGTCCGATGAGTGTGAGCAGACTTTTGTCCGCCTGAAGGCTCATTTGCAGTTGGCGCCTTGTCTTGCCACATTCCGTGCGGGTCAGCACTTGGTTCTGGCAACTGACGCATCACAGTATGGCCTAGGAGCTGTTCTCGCCCATCGGTATGAGGATGGGTCGGAACGACCCATCGCCTATGCTTCCAAGACCCTCAACGATGCGCAGCGGCGTTACTCTCAAATCAAAAAGGAGGCACTCGCAATCATTTATGCTCTAAAAAAAGTTCAGCGTTTTTTTGTATGGTTCTAAGTTTCACCTCATCACCGACCACAAGCTACTGGTCTCTCTGTTCAGCCCATCGGCATCGCTTCCGGATAAGGCAGCTCACCGCCTGCAACGTTGGGCCTAATACTTGTCTCGTTTTCACTATGAGATTCACTATCGCCCCACAGCCCAGTACGCCAACGCTGACGCATTGTCGCGATTGCCGATGGGCCCTGACCCGGTTTTCGATCGTGATGAACTACTCTGTTTCCACATTGATGAGGAAGAACGTTGTGCGGTTGAGGGTTTTCCACTTACAGGTTCGCAGGTTGCGTCGGCTACTGCGCGGGACTCGGTCCTGCGTCAGGTGATCGGTTTTGTTCAACGGGGTTGGCCGGACAGGACCCAGGGCCGGACATCGGATCCCCTTCGCAACTACCATGCCTTGCGCCTTTGTCTGTCTGTTCATGATGGTGTTGTTCTTCTGGCCATGGATGGCGCATCTCCACGGGTCGTGGTGCCAGCCTCTCTTCACAAATATGTTCTCAAACTGTTGCATGAAGGCCATTGGGGTATTTCTCAGACTAAGTCCCTGGCCCACAGGCACGTTTATTGGCCCAGTATTGATTCGGACATCGCCCACATGGTTGCTGCGTGTGGTCAGTGTGCTCAACAACTGGCTGCACCTCGTACAATGCCCTCTCTGTGGCCTGATCTGGCGCAGCCATGGGAATGGGTGCACGCTGACTTTGCCTGCCCCTTCCTCAGTACTTATTGGCTACTGTTGATTGACGCCTTCTCAAAGTTTCCGTTTGTTGTTCGATGTCCGTTGCCCACCACTGCGGCGACGACGCTGTCTTTGACCAAAATCTTTGCGCTAGAAGGTCTTCCATCCACGATCATCATGGACAATGGCCCTCAGTTCTCTTCGCAGGCCTTCCGTGATTTTTGTACTGGACAAGGGATTCATCATGTTACAGCACCGCCCTTCCATCCGCAATCGAATGGGGAGGTCGAGCACCTTGTCCGCACTTTCAAAAGCCAGATGAAAAAATTCCTTAGTGATTTTTCCACAGATGACACTCTGCTGCAATTTCTGAGTTCTTATCGCTTCACGCCTCTGGGTGATCGCAGCCCTGCTGAACTCTTACATGGCCGCCAACCGCGCACTCTACTGCACCTGCTTCACCCTGTCAGGCCTTGTGCTGCTCCCCCTAATGCGGGAAAATACTCAGTGGGCACCGACGTGTGGGCACGAGGGTATGGATCTCACCCTAAATGGATTCCAGGGATGGTCAAGGCTCTTCACGGCTGCCGGCTTTGTGAAATATGTACGGACGACGGCATGGTTGTTCGCCATTATGACCAGATGCGCCCACGAGTGGTGGCCATGCTGGTGCCACCACCCCTTCCTTTGCCTCCACCAGCCCGAGAAGCCAGTCCTGTCGCTGCTGCTGATCTACCATACGTGTTGATGCAGCCGCTGTCGCTACCGTTTCCGAGTACGCTGGAACCGGCCCCAGTCGCGACGCCACCTTCTCCGGGACCCATCTCGCTGGAGCACACCCCCCGGTCCACGACACCTATGGATGCTGCTCCGGAGTTTTCACCTGTCATCTCATCCAGGAGGCACGTTCCACACACGAGCTTCCGTCCTGGACATTTTCGACCATACTCTCGTGTCTCTCCGCGGGATCTTCTCAGGGCCTCACAAGAGGCCATGGATGTCTCCGCACTGTCCATGTCTCCAAGGAAGTGAGTGTTTTTTTTTCAAGGGGGAAAAAGTGTTGTGACAGTGCCACAACATTTAACAGTGCCGCCACGACAGTATGCGCAAATGGCGATAGAGGCGCTCCGCAACTCGGCTGAACGCGGGAGCTCCACCTAGCTATGAACGGTGCCGGCCGCATGTCACGGCACAGCAGTCGAATAAGAGATACTGAGTTGTTATCATGTAACCAGCTATTGTTTCTAAGTGAGTGTGTTTGAATATCCATGCAATTATTGGAGATTAAAGGTTATAACAGTACCCATTAGAGCATATTTCATTTAGTATTGCTGTGTAACATCTTTTGGTCAGCACAACTCTCTTCAGCTCAGCAGAATCACTATTTATCCTTCACTATTTGTTTGTGGTGTGAGGGATATTGACAGGTTCAAAGGCTGTTTGCACAAAATTAGGCAGTCTTGCAATCTATCATTACAAGTCTTTAAAAATGAATGGGAATTACAGAAGAGACGGATGAGAATTCTCAATATGTAGTATGCAGTCAAGTAAATGACAGATACTGCAAATGTGCTGTGAAATGATATTATAGAAAGAATTTATAGATTTACTTCACAATGAAAAAGTTCTGTACTTCAAGCAACACTTTGTGCTAATTTTGCAGGTATGCAGCACGAAAAGAAACTGGTCATATGAATAGTAAAAGTTCTGGTCACATGAATTATTCCATTGCAACAGATTTTGATGGAACAGAACAAAGAGTATGGAGACTTTGTATATTACTGCAAAGTGCATTGGTTCAGTTAAGGAGCATATGTGGAACAATTTTTTATTTAAAACTCACTGTTGTTCAATTTATGAAGGAAAAATAATTGTAGGACTGAAAAATGGAACATCTGGAACAGATTGCAGATCTCACATTTTAAGTGGACTTAAGTGCACACTGCCCACAGTAATAAATTTCAAGATGCAACTAATTTTTGATTTGGTATGGATGCATTTAAAAAGGAAATCATGTTAGTAAAGGGACACCTCCTGACAAACACATTCCAGTTCCCTAACCTAACTGCTATTAACAAAAACATGAGGTCTGAAGAATTCAGTATGGCCTTGAAAGAATTACAAGGATACATTCCTAAAATTTTTGAGTACATTGTCAATCTTACATATTTTTCTGAGACCATTTGCTGTTTCAGTTGAACATGTCCCTGTACATGTGCAGATGTAACTGATTGACCTGGAAAGTAATTCCCATTTTAATGACAAATCCTTTTATGTCAAAACTGTCCAGAATGTCTACATTGCATTCCTCAGGTAGAGTTTGGACATCTCCATCACGAGGTTGCAAAAGTGCTACAATATTTTGATTGATATATGTGTATAAAAGATCTTTTTTCAATAGTGGAAACTAAATAAGTCACAACTGCATGGCAGTTTGAGTGCAAAAATTTGTGAAACTGCTTGCATCAGTCCGTAGTCCAACAGTTTGTACCAGATGAAAGCTATTTTATAACTTAAATGTTCCAAAAATATTAAATAATACTGAAAATTTGTTTTGTCCCTTATCTAAATTGTTGAGAAATGTGAATATAAAACCCAGTCACATGCAGTGTAACTGCAGCGCCACTTAAATGTGGTGCATTTGCAGTTTCCCCCTCTTCCTCCTCCAAGCACTCAGACAGCATGGCATGGCAGTGGGGACATGCACAGCAAGCCTAAGCACTATGGCATTACTGTTGGGGTTCATAAAGTGAATTCTTTGTTGCCCCTGTTCTAAATGTATTTACTGATATTAAATTGTGTGGAGATAGTTTAATTATTATGAGATGGTCTACGTATTTACTAAAATTTATTGTAATATCAGGTGTTGTCAACAAATTTAACAAAACATTTAAATGCAGAAAAGTATAATTCAGCAGGTTATTAAAATAAGCTTTTAGTCTGATCTAGGGAAAGGGGATGCAAAGTGTAACAAACAGTTATTTTCTTAAATTTTGAAAACATATTTTTGAAGATGTTTTTCTTTATGTATTTTTCTTTAAGGATCCCTTAATATACATTTAAAGATCACGGACTGAGAACACCTTTGAAATTGGTGTATTTATTGAGAATATTAAGTATGAAAGTAAACTGTTGCAGTGTGCCCCAGTACAAAGCAGAGAGTACAGTGATTAGTTCCTACTGAGTAACAGTGTAAAAAGCATGAGAAACTATATGCACGTTAGCATTACTTGTATTATTCAATTACTTCAAAACACAAGCTAAAGTTAAGACAAAATTAATATTTAGACTCTTTGACAGTAATTTCAGGTCTTTCCACAATATTAAATGAAAATTAGAACTTTGTAGGTTGACATCAAATTTAAGGAACTCATGCTGTATTTTGGTTTTCCCCATGCAAACAACTTTTGTTAAAATCATTACTTCACTTTCTTCTGACACATATGTTGTATCAGCTACATAACAGTGTGCAAATATATTTGGATTTTTGGCTTCCCTGTGGACAAATGTTACTTCTTTGTCACCATAACCAACCTTATTCATGGCCACTTTACCAATATAGTGAAGTGGGATCATGCAAGTGAAACCTACTGAAATGTAACTTTTTTGAACAGTTGGCATAAAAGATTCTTCATTGTTCTGATTTTGACCTTTAATATCTTCATTGTCTGAGTAATCTAAAGGCCCACACATTTTGTGTTCCTGTATTCCAGGCAAGTCAGATTCTTGCGAATACTGACTTATCTTGTTGATTTTAGTGTTCTTTTCCTGTTTGTTTTTCTGCTGTCTTGAATGATCACCCACTTTCTTAACTGGCTTATCTGTTGCAACACAACTCATTCCCCTCTTTCCACTGTTTTAGTTGCTCATTCTTTCTTCAGCCTTAGGGAAACCCTCATCATTGTCAGCAACTCCTAGAACAGGAGTTGCAGTGTCACATGCCTGTAACAGTTTTGCACAGTACCTCACATTAAATGGTTACACTACACCCAATAGAGAAGCTTTGTATAAATCTGTAAATTTCAAAAATTGGAAAACATTATGAATTTTTTGCAGTGTATTATGGCCATAACACTCAGAATTACAGAAATTGCTTGTGACTACAAACAATAAAGAGTATATTATGATAAAAATTTACTTCACATATCTGAAAATGCATTTCTTTCACTTCACACCAGAGATGAATTTTTATTTCTTCCAAAGTATATTGTCTAAACAAACAAAGAAGATGGTAAAATTACTACAACAAATAATATTACAAAAGAGTGAGAAATGGTGATGCAGTTATTTCTGCTACTGGCTTACCATCTGAGCTGTGAAGAGAACAGATGCAAGGAGCTGCACATTTTTGTGGAATCTTGTCCCAAAGTACTGCAAAAGCAATGCAATTACATAAAAAATATAAAGATGCTGGAAAGTTTAATAAATCTACCTTATTCATGAAAGTTTACTTTATGGTATTACTTAAAGCTAATATGTAAACTTATGTTTTGTGTATGAAATGAATATGAGATATTACTGTCCTTTTGTGCTTACCTCATAAGCTGATGTACATTTAATTCTGTGGTAAAATGGAATAAAAATGTAGCAGACTGCTGGAATACTGAGTAGCATGGCAATTCCAAACAACCACAGCTGTGGGCCAAAAAGGTACACTTCTGCTGGTTGCCCCATTAATGTTATTGAGGACAGAAAGCTGTAGAAAGAAAAGAAAGAAAATGACTAGTAGCACATAGCATATCTATTAGACAAATGAGTAGTCAAAATAACATGTTTTATGTACAAGAAAGAATTTCAATGAAAAAACACTTGGGAAAAGAACTTCCGACAATTGGAGTTACACTTCTGTGAGGGAGGAGGCCAAGCTATTATTCATTCATTGCTGTAATAGAAACTGTATCTTATTAGAAATATACAATCTTTGCATGTTGCTGTTTGGAAGACCATTTTGAAAATCTGAATGTAAAGAATTGTATTCTGATGTTAACTACAGCTTTGACACAATTGAATCCATTTTTAAAAAACTTATTTTTCAGCATAAGGAACTATGATACAATGAGATTCTTACACAGAAATTAGAGAAAGTAAATTTTGTTAATACTAGTGCTTTTTATCCTGATGTTCATATTTAACAATTCATCCACTTTCTTTGGTCATAAAACTGGCATATCTCCTGCAGTTGGAAATCATGCTAATCATTACATATCTTGCAAAATATTGATAATTTTATATTAATCACACAAACTTCAATGCAATCAATAGTTGATCAAGTGTGAAAGAGAAAAAAATATTGTTAAGGATTTGATCACTCATCCAAGGAATGTAGCAAGCAGAAATACAACACATTCCACTTTAGAAATTCCAAAGATTATTCTAAATAACAACGTGCTAGTCTTGCTGCAGCTGCATATGCCATTATGCAGTAGTGGCACTGTTTTCCAGAATGTCATTAATGTGACACAGCTGTACCGTAGAAATACAGGGCTATTACAAACGATTGAAGCGATTTCATAAAGTCACTGTAGCTCCATTCATTGACATATGGTCACGACACACTACAGATACGTACAAAAACTCATAAAGTTTTGTTCGGCTGAAGCGGCACTTCAGGTTTCTGCCGCCAGAGCGCTTGAGAGCGCAGTGAGACAAAATGGCGACAGGAGCCGAGAAAGCGTATGTCGTGCTTGAAATGCACTCACAACAGTCAGTCATAACAGTGCAACGACACTTCAGGACGAAGTTCAACAAAGATCCACCAACTGCTAACTCCATTCGGCGATGGTATGCACAGTTTAAAGCTTCGGGATGCCTCTATAAGGGGAAATCAATGGGTCGGCCTGCAGTGAGCGAAGAAACGGTTGAACGAGTGCGGGCAAGTTTCACGCATAGTGATGTGAAAGATTCAGTGTTTAAACCTCCTCTACCAAGAAACGTGCCAGAACTACAAGCTCGCATCAACAATGCTTTCGAACTCATTGATGGGGACATGCTGCGCCGAGTGTGGAGGAACTTGATTACTGGCTTGATGTCTGCCGAGTCACTAAAGCGGCACATATCGAACATTTGTGAATGCCTAAAAAAACTTTTTGAGTTTTTGTATGTGTGTGCAAAGCATTGTGAAAAGATCTCAAATAATAAAGTTATTGTAGAGCTGTGAAATCGCTTGAATCATTTGTAATAACCCTGTATATTGTGATGTTCATAGCACAGAATCAAACCTCTGGAGTCAGAAATTAGTATCAGCAAATTGTAATCAGCATTTCTTAAAAATATATGGGTAGCTGCATTTCAGCAAGAAATCACTGACATATGATTATAATGTTTCTGTATAATTAACAGACATCAGAAATGATTAGGATTCACATTTGCTGTCTCATGTGCTCCATTATTTAATTGTAATTGATCAAAGGGAAAACATTTGTTGGTTTTCTTCGTTTCCTGCAGCAGAGGTAGCCAAGATTTCAGCTCATGAATCATGCTGAGCCTTGCTACAGATTTCCACCACCGCCACACCATTCTGTTTGCACTTGGAGGGGAGAGGGGGGTGGGATACCACAAACATACTGCATTTAAATGGCAGTGCAGTCACACTGCATATGACTTGGTAATAAGTTTCACATTTGTCAGCAATATACAGCAGAAAAAAAGTAAATTTTCCATATTATTTAATTCCCTTTGGTGTGTTGGAAATGTAACATAATTTTTATCTAATACAAACTGTCTACACATGGACAGATGAAAGCAATTTCACAGATTTTCACACTCAAGTTGCAAGAGAATCTGTTACATCTGCACATGCACAAGGGTGCTTTCAACTGAAATGGCAAACAGTCTCAAAAACAGCCCGAAAATAGATGTAAGACTGACAGTGTCCCCAAAACATTTAGGAAAATATCATTGTAATTCTTTCATGCCCATAATGATTTCTCAAAACCTTGCCTTTCCTTTAATGGCACTGAGGTTAGAGAATTGAACTATGTTTGTCAGAATGTGTTCCCTCTATAATAAGATTTTCTTTTTAAATGCATCTGCAAAAGGTAAGAAAGAAGTTGTTTCTCATCATGCAATGTCCTACTGTGGGCAGTGTGCCCTCAAGTCAGGCTAAAATACAGTGTCTGCAATCCATTCCAGATATTCTAATTTTTGTTGCTGCACTCATTTTTCCTTCATAAAGTCAACAATAGTGAGTTTTAAATAAAAAAAATTGTTTCACATATGTCCTTGACCTAACCAATATACTTTTCACTAATATATAAAGTCTCCATACTCTCTGTTCAGTTCCATTGAAAGCTGTTGCAACACAAATGAAAGGTTCATGTTAGTGACCAGGTGGTGGAACTTTGTAGTGAACTACATAATACCAGGGACCCTATCATCCTACATTATAATCAACAGGATTTTTCTATGTGCAAGAAGCAACATGAAAGTGTGAAATTAAACAAAACCAGCCACTGAAAAGTAGTAACCAACTCATCACCAGCAGCCTGTCCAACACTTATCACTAATTAAAAGCAAAAGGGATGGAAGAGCTGATAGTATAAGTGACAATTTTTTATGGGATCAGTGCAACAAGAAACATGGCAAGACTCTGGTCAGTTTGTAAGTAATGTGTGCACAAACATAGCCTATAAAAGGGAGCCTGTCAGTCAATCGAGTACATATCCTTATGTTTTGAGAGACATTTATTTAACCCCCAAACACTGTAACTTAAAATCTGTTATGAATGATAAATTATGTATATTCCACCAAAATATTAGGAGACGTACAGATAAAGTGGAGCTTAAGGCTCTCAAT
Organism: Schistocerca piceifrons; assembly: GCF_021461385.2. NCBI lineage: Eukaryota > Metazoa > Arthropoda > Insecta > Orthoptera > Acrididae > Schistocerca > Schistocerca piceifrons. Next base: position 261,222,925 of record NC_060149.1, on the reverse strand, counting down.
ATAAATGAAAATTACTCCCTAGCCCAAGTGCATTTACTGTGTTTCACAGAACACCATGTAAAGTCTACCTTGCTGATGCCTCAGTTGGAGGGTTATGTCCTAGCTGGTGGTTACTGTAGAGAAAATAGAGAGGAAGGTAGTGCTGCAATATAGCTCAAAGTGGGCATAGCTCATAAATCACTTAAGTAGGTATTGTGAAGATTTTCATTTTGAAGACTGTGGATCCGAAATTTTTGCTGATAATATGTCAGTTATAGTAGTGACAATATATAGGGCCCCTGCAGAGAGCCCCTGCAGGGAAAATTTGTATTTCCTTGAAACAGCTTGAATCAGTTTTGTTAAAAATATAGTCAAAGGCTATTTAGCCTTTCTGGGTGATTTTAATGTAAACTTCCTTACAGACAACACCAACAAAAGAGAACTAAAACATTTTTTACAAACCTTTAATCTGACTCCAGTAGCTGAATTTCCTACCTGAGTGATAGATACCAGTGTAAGTCTTACGGACAAAATCTTTATTGATGAGTTTAGAAGTAGTCACAGAACTGTATGTCAAATTCTCAATGATCTGACTGACCATGATCAGCAGTTGCTTACTCTTAACATATGTTTGAGCATTAAATGTAAACCAGCTTTTAGGTCTTTCAGAATAATAAATGTGGACACATTAGAAAATTTCAAAAAGCTCTTGTAGCAGATGAAATGGAGACCAGTGCATAAAGAAAGAAATGTTAATATTAAATTCAACCTATTCACAGATGAATTCATGTCCCTTTTTGAAGCAATATTTCACAAAAAACTGTAAAAATGAATCCTAAAGTTTGCAAAACGAAACCCTGGATTACAAAAGGGATACAAATTTCATGTAAGACAAAAAGAGAGTACATAAATCACAAAGATGTTCTGATGAGCCTGCTGTAAAAGAACATTACAGATCATATTGTAAAGTAGTGAAAAGAGTTATAAGGCGCTCTAAAATATTACATATTACATCTGAAATAGACAACCCAAACAATAAAATAAAAGCCATCTGGAGTGCTATTAAAAGGGAGCTGGGGGAAAAAACATGATAGTGTTTCTAATGTAGAAACAAGGCATTGTGTTAGTTTGATTAAAGAAACTGATGGAGTTGCAAGTGTCCTTAATGAGCACTTTCTAACAGCCTCTGAGAAAACCAGTTGTAAGGGCTCGGTCAATGAGGCTATGGACCTCCTGAAAGAAACTGAATTGTGCAAAATAAGTCAAATGCATATAGCCCCAGTTACTGTCAGTGAGGTGAAAAGGATGATCACTCAAATGCGAACCAAAAATTCATCTGGCTTTGATAATATTTCCTCTAAGGTCCTTTAACATTCACATAATGCAATTTGTGTAATACTTTGCCATATATTTAATGAATCCCTTCAACAAGGTATTGTCCCAGACAGAATAAAGCATGCAGATGTGAAACCATTATTCAAGACGGGATAAAACTGATGCTTCTAACTACCATCCTATTTCTCTTTTAACAAGATTCTCCAAAGTTCTTGAGAAACTTAAACATAAGAGAATTGTGAAGTACATGGACATCCAGAAGCCTCTTAGCCAGTGTCAGTTTGGATTCCAAGGAGGCAGTCTACACATGATGCTACATTTTCATTTACCAACAATGTTTTAGAAGCACTGAACAATAGATTAACTTCAGTTGGTATATTTTGTGATTTAACCAAGGCCTTCAACTGTGTGAACCATGAAATCCTCTTGTCAAAACCTATCTATTATGGTTTAAGTGGTACAATGGGAATGTGGCTTTGATCATACCTAACTGATAGAAAGCAGATGGTATTGCTTAATCATCGAGATGGCACAACAGCCTCATCTGGTTGGGGAACAGTAAGTACAGAAGTGCCACAAGGTTCTGTGCTGGGCCTCTTGCTCTTTCTTATTTTTATTAATGACCTTCCAGACTGTACAAAAGCTCCTACCAAATTTACTCTTTGCAGATGATACATATCTTTTAATTGAAAAAATGCTTGACACTGACATTGCAATGTCTGCCAAGTTTGTGTTCAATGATGTCTATAAATGGTTCACCTGCAGTTGTCTGACATTTTTTTAAATAAATAAAAAAAGTGAGTACATTCATTTCCGTGGGTCTCAGAAAGTGTGGGAGGACATAAGTCTAAGCTGTAATGATCAATGATCAAGATATACATCATGTATATTCTCCTAAATTGTTAGCCCTCCACACCGAAAGTAAATTAAACTGGTTGTGCTATATTCTGGACTTGAGAAAAAGACTTAGTTCAGCAACTTATGCTCCACATATTATAGCAGTGAGTGGAAATACTGACACTGTTAAGGTTGCTTATTTTGACTATTTTCAGTCATTGTCCTCATATGGCATAATGTGTTGGGGAAATCAACTAATGGCAAATAAAGTATTTGTCACTCACAAAAGAGCAATCCGAATTCTAAGTGGAGTGAGTAGAAATCATTCATGAAGAAATCTTTTTAAAACACACAAAATATTAATAGTGAACTCACAATATTCTGTTTAGTTAAGAACCTACCCAAGCACAAAACCAACAGTGACTATCATGACTATGACACAAGATCAAAACACAACTTGCATGTGGATGGAAAAAACTTGAGCCTAGTACAAAAAAGTGTACACTACTCAAGCAAAACGGTGCTCAATGTGCTTCCTACGGACATAAGAAATATTACTAGTGTAATACCACAATTTAAAAGTAAATTAAAAGAATATCTTCTGGAACATCCTTTTTACTCTGTTTCTGAGTTCTTTGAAATAAACACTCCTATATTGTAAGTCAAATATGGCACATTGACTTGTAATATTTGCTGTTACCACTTTGTAACTGAACATGACGACCTTTGTCAGAATAACAATGTACTTCACTTCTAGAAAAGTTATAACCTAATATGGAAAAATTGTAATTTATTATGGTATTGTTTTATACCTCTGTTTCACTTTAGGAAGTGTCTAAGCTTGTAATTGTTAACATATGTTGTTCCTTTACACATACTGCAATTTGTATCTATTAGCACCTATAAGTAGGCTACTGTTCTCATGTATAATTATGACTCATTCCATGTTTATACAATTCTCTTGTATACTGGATCTATGGAACACAAATAATTAAATAAATAAAATAAATCGGTAATGGAATGATGTGTGCAACTTCAGGAATTTTACCATTCATATCACCAATTTCTTCACATGCTGCCTGCCTGCAAAGTCAGCACAAAGTGTTTCTTGATGTACAGAACAATGAATCTCATCTGCTTATATTTTAATTTTTTGCTCTTTTACTGCTGACAAAACTTTAAATTCTCTTTGTATGGTATTGTAATATCGTTTCCCAGCAAACTTGCAGAACCTGTCAGTTATATGACTGCATAATATATATTGAGAATTCTCATGCCTCTCTTCTGTCACTCCAATTAATTTTGAAAGGCTTGTGATGATAGATTGCTACACTGTCTCTTTTTGTACAAAAAACCACTGGACAGAGTGTCCTTTATACCACAAACAAATAGACAAGGGTAAACAGGAGGGACACCACAGTTCTTCTGAACTGAAGAGACAATGGTTAGCTACTGCATGTTATCAGATATAGAATTCTTCTAATTTTAACTAATGTGCTTCTGAATGGACCAAGGTCCAATTAGTATCAAAAATAGCTTGAATTGCAGACAACTGAACTCCTTAGTAGTTTACCCAGAATGGACTAATCTAAGTAACACACTCATTCGGGACATCAGGCCATACTGTATCCATCACATTTGTAATTCTACCGGTTATGGCTTGTTACTTAATAGATGGCTATTGCTGAAATAATGATCATTACTGCAATAACTATAATACTAATCTACCTACAAAATTACTAGTTTCAAAGTGCTTATTTAATTTCTCCCAGTTATCTCAGGTGACCTAAGGGTGACTTTTATTCTCTTCCCCCATGGGCTGCTCCATCTGTGACTGGCAGCACCTGATGGAGCACCATGACTGCAGCAACATGGATGTACGCACTGCATCTGTCCTGGTCATGAGCTCATTGTGTTTTCTGGGTATCTTCTTAATTAGACCCAGTGCTGATTTGCAAGCCTTGCTGGGATTATTGCTGCAGTCCCGGTTGATGAGATTGTGTTTGATCCATTTTTTGATGGCCTGTCTAATGATGTTCTCCCAATATATTAATGTATGTGCTAAATTCTTGATACATTTGTATTCCATCACATGAGTTTCATACTAACAGTACTCTATGACTGCTGCTGATATTCTTGGCAGTGATGGAGCATATGGTTTGTCACAGCCATTATACCATGCTCCAGCAAGCTATTGTGAAAAATTTTTTGCACACTAAAAAATCACCGTCTGCAGTGGCCGAGCGGTTTTAGGTGCTTCAGTCCGGAACTGTGCGACTGCTACAGTCACAGTAAAATCCTGCCTTGGGCATGGATGTGTGTGATGTTTTTAGGTTAGTTGGGTTTAAGTAGTTCTAAGTTCTAAGGGACTGATCACCTTAGATGTTAAGTTCCATAGTGCTCAGAGCCATTTGAACCATTTGAACTAAAAAATCACTGAGTAAAAACCAACTTCTGCTCATCCAATAAAACACAGGCATTACTGGGTAGTATGAGCTGTGATCCCAGTTTATGGAAGACTTGGTTGTACTAGATTCTATGTGAATGTGGCAAAATATATATTGAGCAAACAGTGCAAAACATCAAAGGTTGCTGCAGAGAACACCAGCAGCACACTTGACTGATGTATTCTAAAAGGTCAACAGTTTCAGAGCACTGTTTGTCAGAATTCACATGATAGAATACAAATGCACAAGGATTTTAGTACAAATATCAAAGTACTGGAACAGCATCATCAGGGAGGACTGTGACATACACACTGCAACTGTGGCTTTAGTCTCAGCAAAGCTTGGAAACCGGTTCTAGTTCTAATTAAGAAGACACTGAGCAAACACAATGAGTTGGCTGTCAAGACAGATGGAGTGCCTACATTGAAGCTGATCAGCTGGTGTGCCCAACCACCAGGCAATGCTGGCCACAGGGGGGTACTTTGGGCTGGATGCATGCATTGATTCAGTTGGGAAGGTTGTCATAAAGCTGCTGATCCTCTTCTGAGGCAAACCAGCTCACAACTATTGTAACTTGGCCTTGATGTTGTTGTTGTTGTGGTCTTCAGTCCTGAGACTGGTTTGATGCAGCTCTCCATGCTACTCTATCCTGTGCAAGCTTCTTCATCTCCCAGTACCTACTGCAGCCTACATCCTTCTGAATCTGCTTAGTGTATTCGTCTCTTGGTCTCCTTCTACGATTTTTACCCTCCACGCTGCCCTCCATTACTAAATTGGTGATCCCTTGATGCCTCAGAACATGTCCTACCAACCGATCCCTTCTTCTAGTCAAGTTGTGCCACAAACTCCTCTTCTCCCCAATTCTATTCAATACCTCCTCATTACTTATGTGATCTACCATCTAACCTTCAGCATTCTTCTGTAGCACCACATTTTGAAAGCTTCTATTCTCTTCTTGTCTAAACTATTTATCATCCATGTTTCTCTTCCATACATGGCCACACTCCATACAAATACTTTCAGAAACGACTTCCTGACACTTAAATCAATACTCGATGTTAACAAATTTCTCTTCTTCAGAAACGCTTTCCTTGCCATTGCCAGTCTACATTTTATATCCTCTCTAATTCGACCATCATCAGTTATTTTGCTCCCCAAATAGCAAAACTCCTTTACTACTTTAAGTGTCTCATTTCCTAATCTAATTCCCTCAGCAACACCCGACTTAATTCGACTACATTCCATTATCCTCATTTTGCTTCTGTTGATGTTCATCTTATACGCTCCTTTTAAGACACTGTCCATTCCGTTCAACTGCTCTTCCAAGTCCTTTGCTGTCTCTGACAGAATTACAATGTCATCGGCAAACCTCAAAGTTTTTATTTCTTCTCTATGGATTTTAATGCCTACTCCAAACTTTTCTTTTGTTTCCTTTACTGCTTGCTCAATATACAGATTGAATAGCATCGGGGAGAGGCTACAACCCTGTCTCACTGCCTTTCCAACCACTGCTTCCCTTTCATGTCCCTTGACTCTTACAACTGCCATCTGCTTTCTGAACAAATTGTAAATAGCCTTTCGCTCCCTGTATTTTACCCCTGCCACCTTCAGAATTTGAAAGAGAGTATTCCAGTCAACATTGTCAACAGCTTTCTCTAAGTCTACAAATGCTAGAAATATAGGTTTGCCTTTTCGAATCTTTCTTCTAAGATAAGTCATAGGGTCAGTATTGCCTCACGTGTTCCAACATTTCTACGGAATCCAAACTGATCTTCCCCAAGGTCAGCTTCTACCAGTTTTTCCATTCGTCTGTAAAGAATTTGCGTTAGTATTTTGCAGCTGTGACTTATTAAACTGATTGTTCGGTAATTTTCACATCTGTCAGCACCTGCTTTCTTTGGGATTGGAATTATTATATTATTCTTGAAGTCTGAGGGTATTTCGCTTGTCTCATACATCTTGCTGACCAGATGGTAGAGTTTTGTCAGGGCTGGCACTCCCAAGGCTATCAGTAGTTCTAATGGAATGTTGTCTACTCCCAGGGCCTTGTTTTGACTTAGGTCTTTCAGTGCTCTGTCAAACACTTTATGCAGTATCATATCCCCTATTTCATCTTCATCTAAATCCTCTTCCATTTCCATAATATCGTCCTCAAGAACATCGCCCTTGTATAGACCCTCTATATACTCCTTCTACCTTTCTGCTTTCCCTTCTTTGCTTAGAACTGGGTTTCCATCTGAGCTCTTGATATTCATACAAGTAGTTCTCTTTTCTCCAAAGGTCTGTTTAATTTTCCTGTAGGCAGTATCTATCTTACCCCTAGTGAGATAAGCCTCTACATCCTTACATTTGTCCTCTAGCCATCCCTGCTTACCCATTTTGCACTTCCTGTCGATCACATTTTTGAGACTTTTGTATTCCTTTTTGCCTGCTTCACTTGCTGCATTTTTGTATTTCCTCCTTTCATCAATTAAATTCAGTATCTCTTCTGTTACCCAAGAATTTCTACTAGCCCTCGTCTTTTTACCTACTTAATCCTCTGCTGCCTTTACTATTTCATTCCTCAAAGCTACCCATTCTTCTTCTACTGTATTTCTTTCCCCCATTCCTGTCAATTGTTCCCTTATGCTCTCCCTGGAACTCTGTACAACCTCTGGTTTAGTCAGTTTATCCAGGTCCCATCTCCTTAAATTCCCACCTTTTTGCAGTTTCTTCAGTTTTAATCTACAGTTCATAACCAATAGATTGTGGTCAGAGTCCACATCTGCCCCTGGAAATGTCTTACAATTTAAAACCTGGTTCCTAAATCTCTGTCTTAACATTATATAATCTATCTGAAACCTTTTAGTATCTTCAGGGTTCTTCCATGTATACAACCTTCCTTCATGATTCTTGAACCAAGTGTTAGCTATGATTAAGTTATGTTCTGTGCAAAATTCTACCAGGCGGCTTCCTCTTTCGTTTCTTAGCCCTAATCCATATTCACCTACTACGTTTCCTTCTCTTCCTTTTCCTACTGTTGAATTCCAGTCACCCATGACTATTAAATTTTTGTCTCCCTTCACTACCTGAATAATTTCTTTTATCTCATCATACATTTCATCAATTTCTTCATCATCTGCAGAGCTAGTTGGCATATAAACTTGTACTACTGTAGTAGGCATGGGCTTCGTATCTATCTTCGCCACAATAATGCGTTCACCATGCTGTTTGTAGTAGCTTACCCACACTCCTCTTTTTTTTTTCATTATTAAACCTACTCCTGGATTACCCCTATTTGATTTTGTATTTATAACCCTGTATTCACCTGACCAAAAGTCTTGTTCCTCCTGCCACCAAACTTCACCAATTCCCACTATATCTAACTTTAACCTATCCATTTCCCTTTTTAAATTTTCTAACCTACCTGCCCGATTGAGGGAGCTGACATTCCACGCTCCGATCCGTAGAACGCCAGTTTTCTTTCTCCTAATAATGATGTCCTCCTGGGTAGTCCCTGCCCAGAGATCTGAATGGGGGACTATTTTACCTCCAGAATATTTTACCCAAGAGGATGCCATCATCATTTAACCATACAGTAAAGCTGCATGCCCTCGGGAAAAATTACGGCTATAGTTTCCCCTTCATTTCAGCCGTTCGCACTACCACAACAGCAAGGCCGTTTTGGTTAGTGTTACAAGGCCAGATCAGTCAATCATCCAGACTGTTGCCCCTGCAACTACTGAAAAGGCTGCTGCCCCTCTTCAGGAACCACACGTTTGTCGGGCCTCTCAACAGATACCCCTCCGTTGTAGTTGCACCTACAGTACGGCTATCTGTATCGTTGAGGCACGCAAGCCTCCCCACCTACGGCAAGGTCCATGGTTCATGGGGTGGTTGGCCTTGATATCCTGGCTATTGGCATCGGTATGCTGTTGATGACCAAAGCTGTTCCCACATATATTCCAAAAACTTGTAAAACGTGCCGTCATTTTTATTTCTGATTTGTGAAATCATATTAAATCATTCATGAGAGATGTCAACAATTTTTCTATTAACTTACCAGTCGGTATTGCGTTACTTCAGTGTTGTAGCATAACATCCATAATTTTGAAAAATATATAATTTATTTTGTTACTTTAATAAATACCTTTTACTTTGATAATAACTGCAAAGATTGTCTATTTGTAATAAACATTGAAGATTTTGGAATTATGCCAAATCTTAAAAATGGAAGTTCATATATTTTTATTTTGACTCACAGAATGTTCTGCTTCCAGAACAAAGCATAATAGATGTACAATGTACTTTTGGTGTCATAGGTGTCACTAATATTTGGACCTTGATCTGTAACTGTTCAAGGATTTTTGCTATGACTGAGTTTTTTTCTGGCAGCCTGCAACTTTAATTGTTTTGGAAAATGTTTGTGAGCTGCCTACTGAATTTTCAAAGAACTGCAAATGAAAGAGGATGTGTGAAAAGTAAGTGCAATACTTCAGTCATTCTTGTACAAGGACTTGCGACCTATTTTTTTTTTTTTTTTTTTTTTTTTTTTTTAATAAGGCTATGCAGACATCACAACTCCTGGATACTGAAGCCAACTATAAGTTAAGTAAAAATATTGAAACCATTATGAAGTATTCTCTTGACTATTTACTACAATGACAGCTATAGCAGTGATAGATAATAAATAGGCAATAGATATAGACTAATATACTTTGACACTGTGTTAAGGGGTACTTTATAATGTCCATGACATATCACTGTTCCATCAGACATCCTCAGTAGCTACCAGCCATCATGACATGAAGTCATCTCTGACATCTCCCCACACCATGATGCCAGGAGTAACATCAATGGGCCTCTCCAAAATGTTGGAAAAATGGGACCTTTTTTCAGGTTGCCACCATACATAGTGATGATGATCACCTGCAGTTATGCAGTACTGGAATACAGCGTTGAATACAATGTGATGCCATTCATGAGCAGTCTGTGTTTCCCACTCATGACAACATAACAAATGCAGCTGTTTGTGTTGTAGTGTTATGGCAGCACATGCATAAGACAGTACTTTCCTAGTTCAGTGGCTGCTAGGCTCCAACGAGTGATTCAGGAAGACACAGAATGTTACAGGGAGTCTATTACTTGTTCTTGGGTGGCAGGTGAAGAAGTGAAGGAGTTGTGACATGTTGATGCATAATGCACTCTGGTGGCTGCACTACCCGTCAGAGAGAACTGAAACTCTAATAATTTATTTATCCATCAATGATGTGTACATTGAGATTCAACCATGTCTTCTAGGTGCTTCATTTTTTCTTGTCAGGCAGTGTACATTTATTTTCATGTGATAATCGAAAGTCCTGGTAGAATATGTACAATTTTGGAGTAAAGTTAACAACTCACTGAACAGTTAGAGGTGTTGAGTTCTGAACAGGCACACAAATCAAAATTTTACTAGATTTTGGATGAGTTGTTTTTGGACTTACAGCTATATAACTTGTGCGCATCTATGTGTGTGTGTGTGTGTGTGTGTGTGTGTGTGTGTGTGTGTGTGTGTGTGTGTGTATGTGTGTGGGCACACACGTGCGTGCATGTGTGTGTGTGTGTGTGTGTGTGTGTGTGTGTGTGTGTGTGTGTGTGTGTGTCTTTAGTCCTAAATTATTCACACTTCTTTATGTGGGTTAGCTACCTATAAAAACATTATTGAAAATATCATAGAATGTTAGGTGTCATCAACATAAACTTACATGTAACTACACTCAAATATCAAAAACAGTTGTGGTTCGGCCCTGCTTAAAATGCTTGAATATGAAGATACGGTGCTGTTGCTGATAATTTTCATTTATGAGATATTTTGGTTTAATAAGCGCATTGAGGAATTCTGAAATTGCTGTCTTTTGCAGAATTAATATCTGTACTTGACAATTAACAAAAGTTTCTGGGGAAAAGGTGAAATTTGTAACACATCAAGAACAGGAAATCAGAGACAGGAATACTGGCATGTTTTTCAAGTTGGGTGTTTTATTAGAACCAAAATGAAATATGGTACTATAACACGAAAGAATTTTGCATCTGTCAAGTATGTTATTCTGCTGGAATTTAGTGGCATGCTGGTGTTGGAGGTTTTGCCTTTTAAACAAAAGTTTTGAACTGTGAGGTTCTATTACAAACCCATTCCATTTGAATCAACCATTTAGTGGACCCATAGCTCTATTTACAAATTACTGTAGTTAATTTGGAGTATTTCATGCAGAAAGAATGCTAGTCACACGTGTAAGCATGGTATCTACTTGTGACTCATTCAGATATAGGCCATTTGTGTACTGGCAGTGAAGAAATGGCCTAAGATTGCATAATTGAGGTTCATTGGCTTTGTACACTTTCCATATCTGAGAAATATCTTATCAGAGTGTTCCTAACCATCAGGAAATAATACAAATATCTGGAAAGTAACAGTTTTGTTTTTTACAAGATGTCTTGAGATCAGATCATAACATTCAATACAACAGCAACATGAATAGTCAGTGAGACTGTTGAATCATATGCTGTGCAAAAATTTTTGCATAGTACGCCATTCAATATGATCAGTGGATAAACTACTACCATTTTTACGGAAGGAAAGATGTGATCTAAGAATAAATTGCTAAAAAAATGAAACCAACAAACATCAGTAATTTCTAATAGACTACTGGCCATTAAAATTGCTACACTATGAAGATGATATGCTCCAGACATGAAATTTAACTGACAGGAAGAAGATGCTGTGATATGCAAATGATTAGCTTTTCAGGGCATTCACACAAGGTTGGCGGCAGTGGCGACACCTACAATGTGCTGACATGAGGAAAGTTTCCAATCAATTTCTCATACACAAACAGCAGTTGACCAGCATTGCCTGGTGAAATGTTGTTGTGATGCCTCCTGTAAGGAGGAAAAATGCTTACCATCACGTTTCTGACTTTGATAAAGGTCGGATTGTAGCCTACTGCAATTGCGGTTTATCTTATCGCAACATTGTTGCTCGCGTTGGGCGAGATCCAATGACTGTTGGCAGAATATGGAATCAGTGGGTTCAGGAGGGTAATAGGGAATGCCGTGCTGGATACCAGCAGCGTTATATCACTAGCAATCGAGATGACAGGCATTACAGGAGTGCCTGCGATGGTGTACTCAACGACCAACCTGGGTGCACGAATGGCAAAACGTCATTTTTTCTGATGAATCCAGGTTCTGTTTACAACATCATGATGGTCGCATCCTTGTTTGGTGACATCGCGGTGAACGCACATTGGAAGCATGTGTTTGTCATCGCCATACTGGCATATCACTCGGTGTGATGGTATGGGGTGCCATTGGTTACACATCTCGGTCACCTCTTGTTCGCATTGACGGCACTTTGAACAGTGGATGTTACATTTCAGATGTTTTACTACCCGTGGCTCTACCCTTCATTCGATCCCTGCAAATCCCTAAATTTCAGCAGGATAATGCACGACCGCATGTTGCAGGTCCTGTACGGGCCTTTCTGGATACAGAAAATGTTCAACTGCTGCCCTGGCCATCACATTCTCCAGATCTCTCACCAATTGAAAACGTCTGGTCAATGGTGGCTGAGCAACTGGCTCATCACAATATGCCAGTCACTACTCTTGATGAACTGTGGTATCGTGTTGAAGCTGCATGGGCAGCTGTACCTGTACACGCCATCCAAACTCTGTTTGACTCAATGCCCGGGCATATCAGGGCTGTTATTATGGCCAGAGGTGGTTGTTCTGGGTACTGATTTCTTAGGATCTATGCACCCAAATTGTGTGAAAATGTAATCACATGTCAGTTCTAGTATAATATATTTGTCCAATGAATACCCTTTAATCATCTACATTTCTTCTTGGTGTAGCAACTTTAATGGCCAGTAGTGTATGTTGCCAACTGTTAATAAATATCTGCTAAAGTAAGGAATGATCATGGGTCTTCCTATACACATCTTTCTGCATGAGAAATATATTGTGAAATTATTGTCTTGCTCATGTCTTATTTGTGTTGTTGCTTTACTAAGTAAACAGTAAATTATCTTAGTATAGGATCAGTAATATCAATGTCACACATCTGTATATGTATCAATACTATTTTATGATTCAAAATATCAAAATCTTTATTCAAGTACATATAGGAAAATCCCAATGGCATCCTATATTGTTTGTTCTGTGTCTATTGGGCACTTTGCTGAAAATTATAGATGACACTTGTTATAGACTTATCTATATTAATTTCATGCTAAGTGTAAATGAAAACTTTCTTTTTGTCTACAAATTTCATTAAATTCTTATACATTATATTTCATAGGATTGAAGCAAACCAAATTCCTTTCCATAGTTGATTTCCCAACAAAAACTGAAAATCATAGTACAACAACCTAATTTTATAGACCTTTAATGTGTTAAACGTAAAAAGATCAGAAAAATACTTTGATCATGGTATTCAGAGAATATGTATGGAAATCACACAAGGAAGAAATTTACAGACTAGATGGTGTATGTGAAAAAGTTCATTTTGTGTAAAATGTGTTCCTACAGCATTCACAGCTTTGTATTCTACAATACAAAAGACTGTATAATTATAGGTAAGGTGGCAAAGGATGGATTCAGTGTGGGGAATAACATGTTTTGTGCTTGGAAGTGAGAGCTCTACCTCTTTTAGAAGATGAGCTATAGTCTTGAGATAAAATTCTGTCATCACCATTACTCCAAATCCCATCAGTCTGTTACAAAAAATGAAATACCGGTATATACTAAATACTGAAAATAAAAATATTTCAGTGATAAAGAAAATGTAATGGTGCAATATTATTAGACAAACAACAAACAAATACACTGAGGCACATTACACTGAAGGCCAAGCCACTAGTTCCATCAGACATGACGCAATACTGAAATTATTGACCGTTTTGTAATAACTTCCTAACAGTCAGAGAAAACACATCTATTATATGTGCCTCAACAAACACTAGCTATGCTACTGATAGATATCAGTTTCAAAAATACAAGGACTGTCTGGAAAGCAGTCCCCATTTTCATATAGCACAGTAATTCAGTGTACTTAGAACTGTGATAGAGAGAATGCCACATAGCTTCTCAGTCTCCTGCACTATCTTATCAAAATTAGCATTTTAATTGAAAATCCCATCAAATGTAAAATCCATTCTGTAATAAAATTTTTAGTGGCATAAAATCTCAAAGCTCTTAAATTTCTCCATGAAATCTGTGCTATATTTTACCCAGATGTGGTGAGCAAATGTATTGTGGATCATTGACTTTATTTATCTAATAATGGAAGGTAAAATGTTAATTGTGATGAGAGAAATAGTTGTATGTTGGTATTCCGCATCAGACTAGTACAGGAAACCGCCAAAAAATTTTGAAAACTGATGTTTCTTGAGATTTAAACTTTTAGACAACTTTCCATAGATTTCTTTATTCTTTGGAGTGTGTTACGTGGGGTTGTGACTAATCAGTTATGGTAGCCAAAGTTCTGTTCTCAATGGGTTCCAGAACTCACATGATGTCTGTTTTTATGGACTCCCTTTATCAATAGAGGAAGGAGGAAGCTTATTGTACAGAACAACGTGTGGTGAAGAGACAATGCTTTCATTTATTAAGGAAGAGACAAAACAGCAATCAGTGGTGTACAGTCATACCACCTCACCCAACAAACCAAAAAAGGATGCCAAACTCTTTCAGCCAGGAGCATTATAACTACCATTTTTTAGGATGATGAAGAAATCTTGTTAGTGAATTTTATGGAAGGTGGGAGGAAAATCGGCTCTGAAGCCTACTGTGAGACATTAAGAAAATTGAAAAGTTCTATTCAAAACAAGTTATATTGTCTCTTTGAAAATGGAGTCACAGTATTGTACAATTCTCATATGTTCTCTGGCTGGCAAACACAAAAACTGTTGCATTAATTCAAATGGGGTCTTTTTGAACATCTGATTTACAGCTAGCATGAGACTTCAAGTGATTTCCATCTCTTCTGCACGTGAAAAGATGTCTTGGTTGCCCATGTTTTGATTTCAATGAACTTTAGGGTGCTATAGTGGGCTTCCTTCAATCTCAGAGCTGAATTTTATGCAAGAATTAATTTGTCACTTAAGTAAGACATATGACAAATGATGGAAATTGTACAGTGTTTCTCTAAAGAAGTAAACAAAGGAATAGTGAAAAGGTTTTCCTAAAAAATCTACTCTAGCTTCTACAGTATTTTATTTATAGCCTAATGTATGCTACTTTCTCAGTGGATCTTATAATAGAACTGGTTAGTGACACACTTTTATTTTTAGTATATAGTTCAAAACATTCAATAAAGTCACTACCTGATCCAATAACATTTTTCACACAACATGAGCTTTTTATTTTCATTTACTAGTATGCTTAAAAGTAAAGTATAATTTGGTCATGAAAAGTTGTTTCAAGATTATGACTGTAATATTAAAAATGTGCCTAACTCATTTTATAATTTCAGGAAAGTATCCATAATGAAAATTATTTTTAATATTTCTTCAATTTTGATTGTCCACCTATAACATTTATAATGTCAGAAATCAAAACTATTAATCACACATAAGACAGTCTCTGCATTTACGGATCGATTTAAAACAGTGTTTTTGAATGGATAAATTCATCTCTAATCTCACTGCTGTATTTGAAGCTGTTTGTGTTGAGAAGGGTGATGATTAACTGTGTGGTGTTAAGAAAGACTTTTTATAGATTTTTTTTGTAATTCAATATTTTGTGTGATATGATAAATGAAGTATTAAATGATGGGAATATTCAAGAGAAAAAGTTCAAAACAAATCATTTTAATGTTGATGCATAAATAAATTTATGATTGTGGATCTCTCCCCTTGAAACAACAAACATGCATCTGTATATGCTCTGAAACATCAAGAAAATTACAGGAGAAGATGAATGCAAACAGGCAGATGATGATGACCCCACAGTAGAGATCGCTGGGGTCTCCAATGATGACCAATTACACTACCAAACGTGATGGTGTTCTCTACATCAGTGAGACCTTTAAGGCAGATCCCCAGGAAGTCCTAGAACTCGGCACAGTAGAGGAAGATATGACCATAACAGCTGAACAGCGAAGATCTGGCCACAGGCAGAACTGAGCTGATGACAGTGAGGAAATCTAGCCACATGCAGCTGCCAGTATCATGACTGAGGCAACACTTTCTAGCTGATGATGCTCAACTCACTGATGCCCCCAACAGAGACCACACTGACAAGAACAATGTGTGCTTACCATGCATACCCCACAACTTGTATGTCATCAACAGGTGTTCTGCATCGTGTCCATTAATCCCAATACC
The DNA here is from genome assembly GCF_021461385.2 of Schistocerca piceifrons. Taxonomy (NCBI): domain Eukaryota; kingdom Metazoa; phylum Arthropoda; class Insecta; order Orthoptera; family Acrididae; genus Schistocerca; species Schistocerca piceifrons. Next base: position 261,206,977 of record NC_060149.1, on the reverse strand, counting down.
ATATGATCACGGATCAAGATGACCTTACTCATAGATATGCTACGTGGAACAGATATAGATATACCTCTTTAACAGGAAGTATATGGTGGCAAAATCGCGTCCCTCTATGGTTACACTACTTAATGTCACCATCTATAGAAACCAGTTGTGATATTCCTTATGGAAAGCATCATAGCAAAGGACATCATCTGTGTACCACTAGCATACGGAATGGCTGATACAGTTCTTACAGTGCAGCTTATAAACATTTATGCACCATCAGGCACAGACAAACCAAGAGAATGATCATGCTTCATAGTGAAAGAAATAGCCTCACTCTTGTAAATGGCATCAATGCATATGCCCCATGACATTACTTTGGTGTTTGGAACGTTACAAACCCACGATACGACGCACATTAATTGTGTTGGGGCGCCAAAATTCACAGTGTAGTTGGCAGATTTTAGACTTATATTTCACAATATTAGGAGAATCTGCCAACCTGGCCCTCCTCTCTTGAATGACAGATGGTGGTACAAGACAAAAATCATTGCTATTATGAGTTCTCATCTGCAACGAGCAACGGTCTGCTGCAGGACATTAGACAGAATTGCAGGCGAATGTCTATCAATGCACCATGTCATTAATGAAGATAAGCGGTGCTGCAGACACCAAATGACACAACAGATGCCTTCGTTGACCATTATACCCAACTATACCATGAAGAAGAACAGAAGAGGATGGCACTACAAGATGTTACTCACAGGCCCATTGGGATGCTCAGTCAAGACGTGGAGGCCATACTACTGGAGGAAATTAATGAGGACAAAGTGTTAGATGTTAGAGGCAAGGAGGCACTCAGTAAGTTGTCAGAGCTGGATGGAATATCCTTGGAGTTTTATCTGACCTGCTAAAACTTTACAGCTCCCTGTTGGACTGAAATCTACCACGAACTAATGTCTCCCAACGTGCCATTTCCACCTGCATTCAGAGAAGGGCTCACTATCTCAATAACTAAACATTCAAGTGGAACACGACTCAGAGACTACTGCCACTATCAACATTTAAGTGTGGTTTTAAGATTTCTACCAGACTGATGACGGCACGACTCACAAGAATACTACATCGCATAGTGTAACTTGACTGGACTTCCCTCAGTGGCGATAACAACAACCAGATGATACTCGGCACGATTCAATCACACTGGTGAAAGCATTTCGACTATGGAAAGCTCTAACATCCGTTGGCTTCGATCGAGACTTTGACAGCTATACCTATATTACAGGAGTGTTGACACGAATTAAGTTCCTGCAGCCCTACATCACCATGGTGATGCAGTTACTACACATAGCCACCTCTAAAGTGTTTGTCAATGGTTGACTGGTAGGGCCTCTTACTATTACAAGACCAATCTGACAAGGATGTCCCTAATCAACGATCATATATGCACTGCCCTTTGAACCACTTCTCAACGGCATTTGCCAACACTTTTCAGTGCAAGGTATATGCAGGTGACCTATTGCTGGTGCTGCAGACTGGCAATGACACAAAAGCGACAGTGGATTGAATCAATAGATGTGGTGCTACTACAGGTAGCCGTATGAATGTGGACAAATTGGTCGCTCTGAATTTTGGTACTGGACTACCAGCTGACAGTGTTACAGTCTCACTAATATGGGACAGTATAAAGTGTTTGGTGACCATGTTCATGAATAATGTACAATGCACAGTGGTGATCAACTTCAAGATTTTGTTGCTAGCTGTCCGGAATGGTATCATAGCAAATGGCTTGTGTGTCTTAGATATGATTCAGCAGGTTGCCTACATAAATACCTTCTTGACGTCATGTATCCTCCACTATGCACAGATTCTTCTGATACTGAAGATGATCACTGGTCACATAAAGGTAACATTTGGGTACTTGAGCAGTGTGGATTTAATCTTCAAGATCCAATACAATGATCTGACCCTACCCATTAGTAGAGGAGGCCTAGGGCTCATATGCTGTATGTTCATGAGTGAACAGTGGTGCTTTATCTCAGCATGAAGTTGAAAATGTAGGGTAGACAACAGCAGAGTCTGTCAGGTATCTTGATAGACGAACTGACACCAGCTTTCCAAATTGCACCAGTGACGATGAAGGACATTTCCCAACCATATCATTATATCAGAGATATTTTCCTTCAACATAGCAATGTTCTGACGGAGCAACCAGCCAATAGACCAGCGACAGCACACGACATCTCACGAGCAGAAATGCCACCAACCCTGTGGAAACATGGCGCCTAACAATTCACTGGTCGGTGGATAATTCACCATATTACCTTTGACACAGAAACATGAAGAACGTCGTACCTTGTAGTTAGTAAATAAGTCACTGGATACCACCCTCTTGCCATCAATATACTGAACTCCCCATTATGCCAGATGTGTAAGGCTAGAGTTCACGCCGCTCACCGTCTTATGTGTGACCCCTCTGTGGAACTGTGGAACAAACATAATTAACTCTCTTCTTCGCATAGGACAACATGTCATTGACCCTATGACTGTTCTTTTTTGGTCAGTATTTACTACCCATGAGCCAAGCCAAACACAATGATATGGTCACAAGCCAAAGCAGTGCATTATCTCCTTTGTGACAGCCCAAAGACTGTGCTGAACTTCTTGAACCATATGCATGAACGACATATGATGATTGTGCGCAACCCAAAATATCAACAATATTTTTCTAATTTCCTGCGGAGTGTGTTACGAGATCCTCCACGCAATTGGAACAATCCAGGTATGAGCAGCTGATGTCAAACACGATGAAGAGGCATACAGTGAGCATGGCGTAACTGTTATCTCCTCCATTTCCATGAGATGGCGTGCCCAGAGGCAGAAGCGCCAAAGCGGATCCCTCTTATACTCACCCACCATGTGGAAATTTCTTTTTTTCTCTTTTCCTTAGTTATTCGACAACACGTATCATTTCCTTAGTGAAGAGCGCCCAGTGGATGATTTGACAAAAAAAGTATTCGCTAAAAGAATTTAAAAAATCGTTAACGTCACTGCCTTTGATGCACATGCATCCGGGTTCGATTCCCGGTACATCTTCACATTTTTTTCTGAGGTGTGGAGATCCAGTATAGTGTACACTCAGCACTTGTGAGATCAAGTGAGAAGCTGCTTGAATAAAGAGGCAAAGGCACCATCAGGATTCATCTACAAGCAATAACAGCTGGAGGGGTTGGCGACATGCTGATCATGTTTCCCATTAACATAATCAGTGATGTTTTTCTGGGGGAACGCTGGGGGATGCGTACCCCTAAACCTTTTCGTCGACAAAGTAATCTTTTTACGATGTTGAGAACTTGGAAGAGTGCCAAAGATCTATTTCACAGACGTAAATTTTTTATTTCATTTTTTCGTGTTGGTAATTGCAATACGAACGATACCAGTGCAGTTTTTGTGTGGGAGAAGTGATGTCATTGCCTGTTTCAAGCATTTCAAAGCTGCGGCAACCATTCTCGACAACTGAATCGCTGGCAGCCAGTTCGACAAGCATGTAGTGCGAGTGAAAAGCCAGGAAGTTCAGCATCAATGGATGACGAAAGTGTAACTATAAACCTTCATTTGAGCTGTAGTAAAGTCAACTGAAGAGTCCGATATCTTTTTTTTGTGTAGTTGGACATGTTGATGATGTCATATGTCATGGCTAAAAGCAGATGGGTGGTATCCCATGCTTCAGTTATAAGTAATTTTCGCTGCATTATATCCAATGCCGGAGTACCCTCAAACTTTTTTTTTTAGAAAAGAAAGCACTGATCATAATCATTTCTCATCCTGCCTTATAGGCAACAGTCACAACAGGCCTAACGACTAGTCTGTGAGAAGTGGTTATTTATTTTATTAATAATGTCTCCTGTGTTTATCGCATCAGGTATGCGAAATTACTCTCAAACGGATTTTCGTCTAAAAGCTGAGTTGTAGAAACACAGGGCCGACTCCATACTAATCTTAAAAAAAAAAAAAATTCAAATCTCTTGGTCTGAAACTGATTTTAAAAACTTCCGAACTGGAATTCAGCAATTAAAGCTCAGAGAACACTTTAATTAAGTCAGCATATCTCGTTTCATCCATTTTATTCAAGATATTTTAAGAAACAATATGTCTGTCATTAAGTATCTTTAAGTGCTCCAAGTGCTGTCTGTCATGCGAGAGTGTTACTTATTACTTGAAAATTCTTATGTTCCATGATGAATTTTAATTATCACTACAAGAAGGAAATGTGATTAGTGAGACTTCTGTGTTCCTTATTAGTGTATAGGCCTACAGAAGCACGATTCTGTGTCCTTTTTGAAACCAAAGCACCTTTCAAAACTTTGTATGTATCAGGTTGTCATTTGTGGTATTTCTGGTGTGGCCTTACAAAAACTGAAAAATCATTTATGGAAATTGTCTCCTCTTCTGTTAATCAGACCATCTTTCATTGTATTAGTCATCTGAATGAAATACTGACCTAATTAGTGCGTTGAATCATGAGACAGAGCTATTAGATTAGAGAAAAACGTTCAAGAAGGAATCAAACAAGTCCTGCCTCACAATCACTGTAGAGAGTGGCTTCATATGAGATGTGATTGTAAAGTTTTAAGAATGGGCTTGTAATTGTACAATGGTGGTACTTACATGCTACTGTGATGCATCTCCTTCAAAATAGTCCCCTTCCGACTGAACACACCGACTCCAACGGTGTTTCCACTTTTGGAAAGATCCCTGGAAATTTTTTTCCTGAAGTGTGTTAAGGACGCTCTCCGTATTTGCCTGGATGTCTTTAATCGATTCAAATCGCTTCCCTTTCAGTGAAAATTTCACTTTAGGAAACAGGTAGAAGTCCGCAGGGGCGAAATCAGGGGAATATGGCGGTTGTGGAAACACAGAAATTTTGAATTTGGTCAAAAATTCAACGATGGAAAAGGCACAATGAGCTGGAGCATTGTCATGGTGTAGCACCCAACTCATGCCAATGCAGGCCTTTTCTTCCTCACCTTTTTGCGCAAACGCTCAAGATGGCTCTGAGCACTATGGGACTTAACTTCTAAGGTCATCAGTCCCCTAGAACTTAGAACTACTTAAACCTAACTAACCTAAGGACATCACACACATCCATGTCCGAGGCAGGATTCGAACCTGCGACTGTAGCAGTCGCACGGTACAGACTCTAGTACCTAGAACCGCTCGGCCACACCAGCCGGCAAAACGCTCAAGGACACATTTGTAGTATTCCTGATTAATTAATTGTCTGTCCTCCAGGGGTAAATTCATGATGCACAATATCGGTAGAATTGAAAAAAATCACCAACATTATCTTCACTTTTGACCGACTTTGCTGTGCTTTTTTCGGTCATGGTGAACCTGGAGTCTTCTACCACGAAGACTACGCTTTGGTTTCAGGATCATATCCATATACCCACGATTCCTCACCTGAAATTACCCTATTTAACAAGTTCGGGTCAATTTAGGTGCAATTAATCAGTTCTTGGCACACTTCAAGTCGGTATTGTCTCTGGTCACTTGACAACACTTTGGGAACGAATTTTGCGGGTACTCGATGCATGTTCAGATCTTCAGTTAAAATTGACTGAACTGCATAGAAACTTAAATTAAGTTCACCAGCCATCTCCTTAATAGTAAGTCTACGATCAGAGCGCACTAATTCGCGAACTTTCACAACATTTTCATTCGTTTTTGAAGTGAAAGGATGGCCAGACCGTGGTTCATCTTCAAATGATTCGTGGCCATTTTTAAATCTTTTGACCCAGACAAAAACATTTGACTGGCTCATATAATTAACTCCAAAAGCTGTTTTTAATAGTTCGTAAATCTCAGAAGCTGATTTCCCTCTTCTAAAACAAAATTTCACACAAACTCGTTGCTCCGTTTTTACGTCCATTTTCACGCAGACAGAATCCAGCAGCAAGCCCTCACAGACCCGCAATCAACCAGCTGCCACAACAAACTGAATAAAGGAAACGCAGTTTCCTGTCAGAGGGCGTTCAAGGACAAGGCAATGACTCACCCCCCACCCTCCGTGTACCTGCCCACCAAACCAGTAAGCAGTAGTGGATCCATTCTTAAAACTTTCCAATCACACCTCGTATATTGTCTATTGTGGTACCAAAGTTAATACACTAGCATTAACAAATAAGGTGAAAGTAATAAATTTATTGTTTAGTCATCTACTTTTGTGCACTATTTACTGTGGTGAATAAAAGTGCTATTGTGATTTTCCTGTTTTTTTTTTTTTTTTTTTTTTTTTTGTAATGTAGGGACCCCTGTCTGGCCTTCACAGCTGAGTAGTGCAGACATGCCCTCAGTTTCTGCCTGCGACATGCGTAGCCAGCCTTGTTTACCTTGCGGACTTAGACTCCACTTGATTGTACACACAGCTGGCCGGTGTGGCCAAGCGGTTCTAGGCGCTTCAGTCTGGAACCGCGCTGTTCCTACGGTTGTAGGTTCGAATCCTGCCTTGGGCATGGATATATGTGATGTCCTTAGGTTAGTTAGGTTCAAGTAGTTCTAAATCTAGGGGATTGATGACCTCAGATGATAAGTCCCATAGTGCTTAGAGCCATTTGAACCATTTTGATTGTACACAAGAATGTGGTCAATCACCATAGGAAAGCAACACTTCTATTCACCTTTAATAATGAATATGCCAGATCAAAAGCAATGGAGGCAGAGTGCTTCCTCCATGATGAAGCATAGGTACCACCATCGGACATACTTGGGATACACACTTCCAGACTTATTAGTGTCGTATACAGGGCGCGGCACTTAAATCCAGACAAATGAAACTTTTTTTTTAAAAGCGAATTTATTAAAACAAAATACAAGTGAAAACGAAAATCCTTTTACATATAAGTAATCGTATCTTACAAGAGTAATATTACTCGATGTAACTCCCTTCAGCCACAATGACCGCCTCCAATCTTGTCCTGAAGTGATAGCAAGCACTCCTTAAAACAGAGCTGTCCATATTTGCGAATGCTGCTTCGATAACAGTGCATAGAGATGCGACATTAGGGTGCCTCGTCTTATTGGTAACCCTTTCGACTAAGCTCCAAACATAGTAGTCGAGGGGGTTCAAATCCGGACTATTTGGGGGCCAGAACTCCTTTGACCAGAATATGTAAACGTTATCCGAGAGCCAGTTTTGGACTAAATGGCTCGTATGAGGTTCTCCTCTGCCATCCGACGCATTGTTCACACGCTGACATTCAATACAGACACCAATTTCCTCAGCGAATGCCCCAGATCCTCGGAAGTCAGCGCCTGAGCCTTTTCGATGACTGCCACAGTTGGCGACACGCGTTTCCTCGAATGAGATTTTCTCACTGGGTAAGCGGAACCTTTCCCAGAGTTCTCCAAAGAATTATAGTTGGCCACAACATCGTAAACAGTTGATCTCGGGTACCCGAAGAATCGAACTATTTCAGTGGGCAAACGCGCAGTGCGAAGACTTTCGTTAATGGCGGCTCTTCGGTTGTACTCGGCACTTTTCCGTAACATCTCGGCCATTTTGAGGTTCTGACTGTTTACTAGATGCCTATGGCTTTCAAGAACGCCAAGCGCGACCTCCGGTGGAACTACAATATGGCGGGAAATTCAAACTGAAATTTGTCTGGATTTAAGCGCTGCACCGTGTATGTCAAGGTGTTTGACAATGCAGCGTGTGACACGATCCTGAAATCTGCTCAACATGGCCTCCAGTTTTATCACGCTGATGACAATGTCGGCTCAGTCACAGTGGCACATGCAGGCTTGGCAGTTCATACCATATGTTCGTTTGAGCTACCTTTCAAGCTACAGGTGGAGGACGTCGTAGTGGCCTTGCGGCCCTATAACCTGGTTCACGGTCATACTATAGAATGCTGGGCCAGATCAGAACATACCGTGTTTTAAACGGTTTGTGTCAGAGCACGACTGATTTTCGTTAGTACGTGCCATCCTATTTAATCATCAGTGGGTGTTGCACTTTAGTTATGTACTATGGTCAACCCAAGACCTGACCTGGGTGTGGCAAGGAGGGTTGCCTCTGATCGGAATGACTGCTGAGGCACATCACTCATCTGCCGCTCTCTGAGGTGCCGAGAGAGACTCCACCAACGGTATTGCCAGTCACCTACATGTCGGCCATAACTTCGCTGCTCACTGGTTGCTGACCACTGGAGACACTGTTATAAATGAAACGCCTATTTGCGAACTCTGACAGATTGAAGACACGCCCATCCTTCGCTCCTCCTATCACATTGCCACCTACTGACGCCGTGCCAGACCATTTGATGGATCTTTCATTGCTCATCGGTCCTACACCATCTTTTGTGGCGGAACATTGGGAAACCCTTCCCTCTTTCGATGCTGATGGTCATATGCACAAGCAACGGTCGCCCAAGAACACCACACGTCCTCTGACCGGGATGTATCGCCTTTCATTGAGTATTCCGTGACTGTTCGCTATGTTGACAGTTCGGCGATTCCTCAATACGAAGTGAAGACAATGATGTTGCTTTGGCCAATGGATCAGCACTGACATGTGTGCTGCATGCACAAACCGACGATCATCTGTAGTACTACTCCACCAGACTGGCAGCTTGTATGTTCTTCCAACACCATCCGTGACATTTGCAGTGGATTGTATGGAAACATCTGAGGCATGGAGTAACGACGTCGAGGACGCGCCGGAATCTGTGCAGGAGGCTCCAGCGCCCACAGCAGAACATAGCGGCAACGGTGAATTCCAAGGGTACCTGGCTCATAGCACTGCCAGTTACCCCTGATCTGATTCTTGCTGGCAGAATCCACCCACATGATGTGCCACATCTATAGATGTACTGTGTGGCTACGATTAACATTAATAACATTAATACCTCGGTAAAGCTCCAAATTCTGTGGGAAAAGGTTCAAATGGTTCAAATGGCTCTGAGCACTATGGGACTTAACATCTGTGGTCATCAGTCCCCTAGAACTTAGAACTACTTAAACCTAACTAACCTAAGGACATCACACACATCCATGCCCGAGGCAGGATTCGAACCTGCGAGCGTAGCAGTCGCGCGGTTCCGGTCTGCGCGCCTAGAACCGCTAGACCACCGCGGCCGGCCTGTGGGATATGATTTGGGCTTACAACAGTGATGCCGTGCTGCTTCAGGAGGTGTGTGTGGCTGCCCTGCAAGACGTCATGGGTTATGACTCTTACAGTTCTCTTGATGAGGACCTAGGATGCGTAGTGGTCACACATATTCACGAGGGCTTATCACTTGAGGATGCTGTGTATCTGCCATCCACAAGGGGCATGGCACTTACCACGATGGGCACCCGCATTGTAAATGTGCACACCCAGTCTGGTTGTGGCTGTATAAGGGACAGAGCACAGTTTTTCTCTGAGGAGATCACACGACCCTTTCTTGGTCGCTACAAACATTGTCTACCTGGCAGCTACTTCAATTGTGTTTTAAATTGGCAGGATCAACAACGAAACTTCAGTGCCTGCCGGGAACTGTGCTTTGTCATCCACACCCTTTCCCTCTGCAACATTTGGGAGATTAGACATTGTGATGTGCAAAGCTATGCATATCAGATGGGTCACTCTGGAAGCAAACTGGATAGGATTTATGTCTCCCGTGGGCTCATTGGTGCTATTCAAGATGCAGACCACTGTGCCTACCTATGTCAGCACCATCCTCCTCCCACACAGGTAGTGTTTCACAGTCATCTGCCATGGAAATTAAACACAATGCACCTTTCCAATCCTGATTGCCGGTGGCATGTGATGGAGGTCTGGACAGTATATTCGATGATGATAGCACGGTGGCTGGAGTGTGCCAAGCCTGTGACATGGCGAGTCTGCATGCAGTTTAGCAGGGAGGTGTCTTCATGAAACTGCCATACAGCAGACTACTACTTCGTGGTGCTCCATGACTTTGACATGCAACCGCCCTCTGCAGCCATTCAGATGGACTGGAACAGGATCAATGCTCACATAATGGCGCTGACCCATCGAAGATTGCAGGGAGTGGACGTGAGGACCTGCTGTCAAGATACAGCGTGGCAGGAGGAACCCTCAGTCCACCACATCGTGACTGATGGGAAGCACGACCGGCAACAACTGGGTTGGAGTTCATCACTCGCGGGGGTATCAGGTCAACAATCAGGCAGATATCGTGGTGGGATTTGTGGAACATTTTAGTCACATTTACCACTATGAGAAACATGAAATTCATTATTTGAAGCTGGTTGTGTCCCATATCACTCGAACCATCGCGGTAATTAAGGCGGAAACCCTGACAGAGGACGTCGATTGTGACTACATCAAGGATGCGATTGCGAAGGGTGCACCAAAGAAGTTTCCTTGTATCAATGGTCTCCCTATGAAATTTCACCTTGCTTTCCAGGATTTGATGGCGCCAAGGCTGACTGCGATATTCCAAGAATTGTTGACGACAGCCGCCACTGTTCAACTGGCATTTGTCTAAGACATTATCACCCCAATACACATGTCAATGCAGGGGACTATGGTTGCCCATTACTGTCCCATAACCTTACTCAACGCCGACTACAAGATATTTACACATATACTGGCGACGTGTTGCCATTGGGCCCTTCCTACTCTAATTTCCATTGAACAAATGACACCAAATCTCCAGACAGCCATTGGTGAATGTTGAGATGTGGTTATTCTATTGGCTTTGTGCAATCTCTGTGCATCGTTGGTGGCTGTTGATTTTGACAGTGCTTTTCATCAGGTGCAACATGGTTATCTCTCTACTGTCATGGAGCAGATGGGCTGTCCAGCTGCCTTTACTGATACCCTTCTCCATCTCTATGTTAGCGTCTGCTCCCCTGTCCAGGTTAATGGTCATATCGCCAGGCCAGTACTGATCTGCTATTCCTCACATCAGGTATGCCCGCTATCGATGCTCCTCCAAGATTTGCACCTTGAACCACTTATTGGGAATCTCACAGTCCACTTGTCAGGATTCACACTGTGGCAGTAGATGTTCCACTGTTATTCCTATGCACACGACCTGTTGCTGCTAGTACACTCACGGGAAGAGACCACACACACTCTTGACCTGATGTCCTTGTACGGGGATATGATGGACAGTGTTTTGAGCGTGTCGAAATTTACGGTGACGCCAGTCGTCTGTGGTCTCACAAGAGTAGAATTGGTGCCTCTACCCTGCATACAGAGTTTCTGCTATCTTGGTATCGTCTTTATGTCCACCACCTGCCGCACCACAGCAGTCAACTTCCAGTGTGCCCTCCAAGTCACTTGCACGACTGTTTGGCAACAGTGCCTCTGTTGTCTTGATGTATTGCAACATGTGGAATATCTGAATGTCCATGTAATTTCCAAGCTTGTGCACATAGCGCAGGTCCTTCTGATGTCGCCAGCGATTGGTCGCAGCCTGCAGGCTGCGATGGGCTACTTCCTGTTGGCTGGTATCATTCATAAGGTCAAATACGGCACACCTGCCCTCCCCTGAAAGGCCAGGGGACTTGGACTCACCAAACTCATGTACCATGGTGTGGCCTTACATCTGAACACCATGAATAACTAGTGGTTGGGCACAGGAAACCAACTCATGTAACAACTCTTTGATATTTACCATACTGGCTTCCATCTCCCCACTGGTGTCAGTAGGACACGTTGCGGCCCTACTTGCACATCTGTCTGTCTTCTTCAAGAACATTAACTATGTACATGTGGTCTCCCATGCACACATCCCCTATGCTTGAAAGATATATCCGTTCAATTTGTGGTATACTTCTCAGCAGTGTTGAGATCAAGTATCCATTAAGAAGGTGGACTGCAGTATGGCGCAACCATCATCAGCAGATCTACCGGACATCAGTCCGAGTGACATGGTGTCAGGACACCTGTGGAAAAGTCGCCACTGACCAGAGTTTACATGTAATTGGTTTGATGGACATTCCTTTATGCTTCAACTGTCACTCGGTGGATGATGACGCTTGTTGCAAAACTTGCACCGGTGTTCATGAACTGTGGATGCTGAGGTAGCAAGCTGTTTACTGTTTCCTCTGTGCCCCTTCATCTGTGGTGAAACTGTGTAGTTCCATTCCCCCAGAGGACGTGTGTTTCCCTGCAGCCAAGTCTCGTGCGCTTGTCTGGGTCAATTGATGGACAGTCACCTACTTTTATGGAGATGGGGACAAATGGCAGCTCTGTGGTGATTAAACGACATCTACGCTACCAAGTCTGTTTCGCCAGTGAACTCCGTGGGAATTTGTGCATTCCATTGCTCAGCTGGAGTGTGCTTGGCACAGCCAGAGGGGTACTTCTAGCCCATGGTGGGCGCAGCGCCTGTTACTACATTGTTTTTGTTCTTCGTTTCTCCTCTCCCCTACCTACCACTGCTGTGACACACAGTGGAATTTCATGATTACAACTGACTGTCCTTTATTGCCAACGTCCAGTTGGTTGGTGATGTTGGAAACTGCCCACTCTTCACCCCCCTCCCCCGCCCTGTTATCGAGTCGAAGTGCCCCACACGTGCTCATCTCTAATCTAGCATAGTCCCCATCTTCCGTCCGCTTACAAGGAATGGCCAATTTCCACTGTTTTCACTTTCTGATGTTATCTGCTGATCTGCTGTATTTTTTGGAAATAAAGTTCTCATTTTCCCTTAAAAAATGGTTCAAATGGCTCTGAGCACTATGGGACTTAACATCTATGGTCATCAGTCCCCTAGAACTTAGAACTACTTAAACCTAACTAACCTAAGGACATCACACAACACCCAGTCATCACGAGGCAGAGAAAATTCCTGACCCCGCCGGGAATCGAACCCGGGAACCCGGGCACTGGAAGCGAGAACGCTACCGCACGACCACGAGCTGCGGACTTTCCCTTAAAAAAAGGAAAAAAGCGGTCAAGGCATTAGATTACGAGACTGCTGCTCTGTGTTCGATTATTGGTCGTGGCTTTCGTTTTCATCCGATAAAAAAATATGGTTAACGTCGCTGCCTTGGATGCAAAAGCACCTGGGTTCGATTCCAGGTACCGCCTCAGATTTTTCCTGACGTATGGAGACCTGGTAGGAGGTCCACTCAGCCCAAGGGTGACCAGATGAGAAACTGCTTGAATAAAGAAGCAATAGCATCATCAGGATTCATATACTGGCAACAACAGATGGAGGATTTGGCGACGTGCTGATCACATGACTCATGATCATAATTGCTCCTCGTACTGCCTTGTAGGCAACAGTCGGAACAGGCCTAAGGACTAATCGGAAAGTGGTGTGCATTTATTTTATTAGTAAAGTCTCTTTTATTTACCACATCATACATACTAAATCATTCTTAAATGGGTTTTGGAGTAAAAACTGACTTGTAGAAATACGGGGCCGACTCTATATTAATCTTGGGAAAGAAATTCAAATTCCTTGGTCTGAAATCAATTTTAAAAATTCCAAACTGGGAGTCAACAATCAAAGCTCAAGGGACGCATTTATTAAATCAGCATGTCTCGTTGTCTCCACTTTGTTCAAGCTACTTTGAGAAACACAGTCTCATGAACTATCTTTATGTGCTCCAAGTGCTGTTTGTCATGCGAGAGTGTTACTTATTAACTGAAAACACGTTCCTTGATTAATTTGAATCATCACTACAAGAATAAAAAGCGATTTGTGAGACTTGTATATTCCTTATCACTGTACACAGAAGCATGGTTATGTGTCCTTTCTGAAACCAAAGCCCAATATTTGGATTTCAGTATTCTTTCAAAATCTTATATGTATGAGGTTGTCGTCCGTGATATTTCTAGTGTGGTTTTACGAAACCTGAAAAATCATTTCTGGAACCGGTCTTCTGTTCTGTCAGTTAGATCACCTTTCATCGTATTAGTCATCTGAATGAAAAACTGAACTAATTTGTGCATTGAATCTTGAGACAGGGTCATTAGATTAGACAAAAAGGGTTCAAGAAGGAATCAAACAAGTCACAGAAATTATCAATAATGGGCTTAATCAATTTGTTTCTAATAAAATTTATTCTACCAGATTTTTCTTGAGCGACGACTTCCCTGTGATAGGTCCTTCACAGTGGCATCAAAATCAGGACATCGAAAATGCTGTGTACATATTATTAAACTTATTTATAAGAATGAGAAACAGAAGCTGTACGTGCTTCAGGTTGTATCTCAGTAGCGCCATAAGTTTGTAGACCGTAGAAAGAGACTTTATCAAAGAATAAGAATTTTCGAATGAAAGTTTGTTTTCTCATCACATTTGCCTCACAATCGCGGTAAAGAGTGGCTTCATATAATGCTTGTTGTAGAGTCAAAGTCAATACAGTAGCATTACCAAATAAATTGAAAATAATAAATTTGTTGTTTAATCATCGACTTCTGTACACTATTTATTGAAGTGAAAAAAATGTTTGTTGATTGTGAGGTTTTTTTTTTTTTTCTAATGTAGTGGCCTGGGCATCCCTTATACTTTTCCTATTGAGCCCAAAGTGCACACAGCTATTTTTTGTGTGCAAAAGAACCAAATTGCAGAGTAGCGCAATGAAAAAATTCGTGCTTGAATGATAGAAGCCACCGTACTTGCCACGTCAGGGGACGCTGGTGGATTCTCGAACCGCTCAGCGGCACCATCTGGATAATATCCATACTATGCGGACACACCAAAGCTGATACTGTAAAAGAATGTGCGCATCACTTTCTTCCACCACAGGAAGCTGAACTTACATTGCTTCTTTTAGAGGTCGTTCTGACTGACTAAGGCATTCTTTATAAACTGTTGAATCAAATGCGAAAGTGCGCACAGTAATAGCAGTTACATAGTGCCATCTACTGTGATTAGCATAGCTAACTTTTGAAGTACTATCAACATTCTTAAATAGTGGATATAGGCATCGGGAGCGGTGAACAGCACTCTACGTGACTGAATAACACAGCCTTCTAGCAACCCTGGTTCAAATGGCTCTAAGCACAGGGGGCTTAACATCTGAGGTCATCAGTCCCATAGACTTAGAAGTGCGTAAGCCTAACTAACCTAAGGACATCACACACATCCATGCCCGAGGCAGAATTAGAACATGCGACCGTAGCAGCCGCGTGGTTCCGGACTGAAGCGCCTAGAACCGCTCGGCCACAGCGGCCGGCGCTGGCAACCCTCTGCTACAATACTGTCATAGTGTTGAGTAACTAATTGTTAAACTACGATGACCGTTGTTACAAATACCAATCATGTCGAAGCCAATACCATAGTTTACATGATTGTTGGAGTCAATACAGGGATGCCACAATGTGGTCCTGAAACAGTTTCTAGTAAATCTTGTTTTCCATTGTTGTCCTGCGGTATGTTATTAATAGTCAGTGTGTATTAGCATGATGTGTGGACGACTATGCAAAATGAGTGTGCAGGGGGCTCTTGTGTTTGTGTTGACATGGATTAGCTTGGAATGCTATGACAATAGTGGGTTGTACCTGGTACCACAATATCTCCTCCCACAGCCTGATCGCGATCAGCAATGTCACCCAACCTGACTCGCCTTTGGTCAGGAGAGATTGAGATTGTCAGAATAGGTATACGAAAATTGTTCTCAACAGCACAGATCCAATATTCTTCTTCTCCTTCATCATGCTCTGTATGCAAAGATCTGACTTCATCATGAGGTCCTTGAACTGTTGCAAAGTCTTTTCCATCGAAGCACGTCAAAAGTAAATGAAACCAAAGTGAAAATGAAGTTGAAGTTTTTTTTTATTTTCTTACTAAACAGTCAGAAATGACAGTGGGTGGATTTATTTCTACTGCAAGGTTGTTTCAATCAAGTCGTACGGTAGCTGACGTGCAACCCCACACAGAAGCAGCGTCTATGCAGTTAAAAACTGAAGTAGAAGCATCATGCAAATTCACCCAAGGAAAAAAAAAAAAATTAAAACCACACCTTCTGCTGGAAAAGTTATGGCTACGGTGTTTTTCGATTCCGAAGGACTCTTGCTTGTGGACATCGTGCCAAATGGAACCGCCATAAATTCTGATGCATATGTGACGACACTGAAGAAACTTCAAACTCGACTGAGACGTGTTCAATTACATTAGCTAAAGCAGGATGTTTTGCTATTGCACGACAATGCACAGCCACATGTCAGTCAAAAAATCATGGAAGCGATCACAAAACTCGGACGGACAACACTGAAACACCCGCCTTACAGTCCTGACCTGGCTCCGTGTGACTATCATCTCTTTGGAAAACTGAAAGACTCTCTTCGTGGAACAAGGTTTGAAGATGATGACTCCCTTGTGCACGCTGCCAAACAGTGGCTCCAACAAGTTGGTCCAGAATTTTAGCGTGCGGGTATACAGGCGCTGGTTCCAAGATGGTGTAAGGCAGTTGAGAGTGATGGATATGATGTGGAGAAATGAAAATATTGTTCTTAAAGGATGTATCTACACACAGTAAAACTTTAAAACATGTAAAATAAAAGATGGATTTAAAAAAAAAGAGTGTGCATTTCTTTTGGAGTGACCCTCATATGACCACTTCTTCACTGATATGAGAACCGACATACCACGCTAGTTTAGGAACAGCTGCACTATAACGTGCATTCCAAACCACAGGGACGCTTGATACACACTAGCGTGCGGGGCGAGAGGTGGAAAGACTTCGTGCACACAGGAACATTGTCGAAAATGATTGTCTAGGCGGTCTAGGTGTTATGGTGTTGGGAGGTACAATGTTACATGAGCGAACTGCCTCCAAATCGTCGAACACGAGACGCACACCGGTCAACGTTATTATGCCAGTGTACTCCTTTCCAATGTGTGTCTTTTCAGGGGTGCTTTCGGCCCTGGCTTCGTTTTTATGGATGACGAGTCGCGACCGCATCGAACAGCGTAGCTGGAGGAGCTCTCGGAACAAGAGGATATCCGGCTAATGGACTGGCCTGCCTGTTTCCCCCAACTTAAATCCCATCGACCACGAGTGGGACGCGTTGGGGAGACGTACAGTGCATCGCCCATATGCACACTACTGGCCATTAAAATTGCTACACCAAGATGAAATGCAAATGATAAACGGGTATTCATTGGACAAATATATTATAGTAGAACTGACATGTGATTACATTTTCACGCAATTTGGGTGCATAGATCCTGAGAAATCAGTACCCAGAACAACCACCTCTGGCCATAATAACGGCCTTGATACGCCTGGGCATTGAGTCAAATAGAGATTGGACGGCGTGTACAGGTACAGCTGTCCATGCAGCTTCAACACGATACCACAGTGCATCAAGAGTAGTGACTGGCGTATTGTGACGAGCCAGTTGCTCGGCCACCATGGAGCAGACGTTTTCAAGTGGTGAGAGATCTGGAGAATGTGCTGGCCAGGGCAGCAGTCGAACATTTTCTGTATCCAGAAAGGCCCGTACAGGACCTGCAACATGCGGTCGTGCATTATCCTGCTGAAATGTAGGGTTTCGCAGGGATCGAATGAAGGGTAGAGCCACGGGTCGTAACACATCTGAAATGTAACCTCCACTGTTCAAAGTGCCGTCAATGCGAACAAGAGGTGACCGAGACGTGTAACCAATGGCATCCCATACCATCACGCCGGGTGATACGCCAGTATGGCGATGACGAACACACGCTTCCAATGTGCGTTCACCGCTGTAAAAAGAACCTGGATTTATCCGAAAAAACGACGTTTTGCCATTCGTGCACCCAGATTCGTCGTTGAGTACACCATCGCAGGCGCTCCTGTCTGTGATGCAGCGTCAAGGATAACCGCAGCCACGGTCTCCGAGCTGATAGTCCATGCTGCTGCAAACGTCGTCGAACTTTTCGTACAGATGGTTGTTGTCTTGCAAACGTCCCCATCTGTTGACTCAGGGATCGAGACGTGGCGACACGATCCGTTACAGCCATGCGGATAAGATGCCTGTCATCTCGACTGTTAGTGATACGAGGCCGTTGGGATCCAGCACGGTGTTCCGTATTATCCTCCTGGAGCCACCGATTCCATATTCTGCTAACAGTCATTGGAACTCGACCAACGCGAGCAGCAATGTCGCGATACGATAAACCGCATTTGCGATAGGCTACAATCCGACCCTTATCAATGTCGGAAACGTGATGGCACGCATTTCTCCTCCTTATACGAGGCATCACAACAACGTTTCACCAGGCAGTGCCGGTGAACTGCTTTTGTGTATGAGAGATCAATTGGAAACTTTCCTCACGTCAGAATGTTGTAGGTGTCGCCACCGGCGCCAACCTTATGTGAATGCTCTGAAAAGGTAATCACTTGCATATCACAGCATCTTCTTCCTGTCGGTTAAATTTCGCGTCTGTAGTACGTCATCTTCGTGGTGTAGCAATTTTAATGGCCAGTAGTGTATATCGAGCTATGTTACTTGGCAGTGGCACATCAGGCGAAAGCTACTTTTGTACACCGATGTATTTAACATACATAGAATATCGTAAAAAGAGGAAATCAATGCAAGTAACGCAGAAAATCCTGAGTTTCAACCCAGGATCTAACCCTGAACCATGCGGTCTATAATCTGGAACTTTAGAGTCTCCAAGGCACTCCGATTCGACTTCTAGAATTTTAAACGTCTGTGTAATTTATTATGAAGTGGGGGCTTAAGGAATTTTTGATCATAATCAATTTGTAGAATGGAAATGAGGCTGAGTAGCGCAGCTGGTGAAATTTCAGGACGGTAACGTATATCCTCGGAGGTTCTACTATTTTATTCTGCCAGTACTTAATGCGGCGTTTAGTGCTTGTAAAATTCCTTGTGTGGGTAAAATGACAAGACGCATTATGGGTCACATTGCATGTTTAAGTTCGGGTTCCTCCATATCTAGCTGCGAAGACTGGTTCACTGCCAGAGGAAGTCACTGGTCCGTGCCTAATGAAGCATAGTGGTGCTGAAACAACCCTTGTGTTGATCATTACTTCCCTCTAAGAATCATTTATTCTGTGGGTGTAACAGAAACGTTAGCAAGACAAAAAACCGTGAAGGAAGTCGTAGTTCATGAATATATGGATGCTGCCTGTCCGTTGCAACTGACTCATCGTATTCAGGAGGAACGAAGTTGAAATCCCCATCCGAGAATGCATATTTAGAGTTTACCTTGGTTTCCACTGATCGCCTATGGTGAAAATCGGGAGGTTTCCTTTGAATAGGTCACAGCAGATTTATGATATGTCATCAGCCCATCCGACTTGTCTCTAATGATCTCAGTTTAGTTGGGATGTAAAACTCTAATCTTCCTTTAATAGTTTGTTTCGCCTCCAAGTTACAGCAGAATCATAGACTAAGTGTGAGAATTAGAAACTGGGCCAAGGCTGGTGAAAGTCGAAAGATGCTTTACTCGAGGGCACAAAAAAGCAAAACGAATTCTGAGGAATGAAGTTGTTCATTTTGAGTGTTCTCTGAGAGTCATTAGTACATGTGTAAGAATAATCCTACTTTCGCTTAACATATAAATGTTTTATAGCTAGTTACCTCGCCAACATGGACAGTGCTACTGGCACGGTGCTCATCTGGCCATTTCCTGTGAGGAATTCTCCCGTCCTGTCCTGACTGGCCTCCTTTCTCTTGCGGCAGCCGTGGTAGAGCCCAATGCCCGTAGATACAGCCAGCATCCCTCCAAACACCAAATAGTCCGCAACCGAGAAGAATTGCGTCGACTGGCTCGCAACCCCCATGCTGAGATCTGGAAAGAACCGGAGACAAATAGCAAACGCTGTGCTGTGGAAGGAACTGTCAGAATAGAGCTTCGACGGCCTAAGAAACATTCCCACATTTACCGCAGCAATGCTAATCCGTACGTATTATAAAAATAATTGTACGTACCTGTATTTACGTATGTCTGTAGGTATGTATGTTCTACATCTCCTCCTAAACAATTGGACCGATTTCTACCAAACTTGGTGCACTTGTCGCTTACTATTTGCAAAGAATCACTGATGGGGTAAAAGCCACCTACCTATCAAAGGGGTAGGGGTGGAGGTGAAAAACCAGTGTAGCGAAGGGCGCGAATAACAATACTTTGGTCATAAAGTGTTTGATAATGAAAGTACTTAGTGACTTGCAACAAACTTCACACATAATATCAAACCTTTAGAAAACTTTTTCTTGCTGACAACCCACGCAAAATGATTAAAGCAGAAAATTTTATCGCTTACAACATTTTCACTGTTCATGCCGTAAAACTGCCGCATGAAACATGACGTTTTAATCTATTACTTCATTACTTCTAACCGTATTAGCGACACATGTTGCAGACAGTTTTCACATATACCACTAAACGTACCAGCAAAATTATATCATTGTACGACACATAGTTCAGGAGATACTACGCCATAGCCATTAACAGAGATACGTCAATAACTGCCGGAACATGTATCACGTTTTAATTTGTTATTTCGTTACTACTAGTTTTATTCGCAAAACATTTTGCAGGCAGTATTCACATATTATACTGAATGTGCCTACGAAAATATATCGTTCTACAACACAGTTCAAAAGATGTTACGTCAAATACTGAGATGCGAGAAAAACGGCTGCATCATGTATGACGTAATATATTACCTCTTTACTACTAACTCTATTTGCAATACATTGCCGGCCGGAGTGGCCGAGTGGTTCTAAGCGCTACAGTCTGGAACCGCGCGACCGCTGCGGTCGCAGGTTCGAATCCTGCCTCGGACATGGATGTGTGTGATGTCCTTAGGTTAGTTAGGTTTAAGTAGTTCTACGTTCTGGGGGACTGATGACCACAGCAGTTAAGTCCCATAGTGCTCAGAGCAATTTGAACCATTTTGAATTTTGCAATACATTTCGCAGACAATATCCACATACGCCGCTGAATGTACCTACAAAAAAAATCACAGCATGACTCATAATTCATGAGGTTATGGCTAAATTGTTCAAATGGCTCTGAGCACTAAGGGACTTAACTTCTGAGGTCATCAGTCCCCTAGAACTTTGAGCTACTTAAACCTAACTAACCTAAGGACATCATACACACCCATGCCCGAGGCAGGATTCGAACCTGCGACCGTACGGTCGCGCGGTTCCAGACTGTAGCGCCTAGAACCGCTCGGCCACCCCGGCCGGTCATGAGATATGCCGTCACAAACAGTGAGATGGCTGAAAAACAGCCGCGTCATTCAAGGTGTTTAAATTTATTACTGCGTTGCTACTAATTCTATTCATAACATATTTCGCAGGTTGTAGGCACATATACGAGGTGCATTCAAGTTCTAAGGCCTCCGATTTTTTTTTCTAATTAACTACTCACCCGAAATCGATGAAACTGGCGTTACTTCTCGTCGTAATCGCCCTGCAGACATACACATTTTTCACAACGCTGACGCCATGATTCCATGGCAGCGGCGAAGGCTTCTTTAGGAGTCTGTTTTGACCACTGGAAAATCGCTGAGGCAATAGCAGCACGGCTGGTGAATGTGCGGCCACGGAGAGTGTCTTTCATTGTTGGAAAAAGCCAAAAGTCACTAGGAGCCAGGTCAGGTGAGTAGGGAGCATGAGGAATCACTTCAAAGTTGTTATCACGATGAAACTGTTGCGTAACGTTAGCTCGATGTGCGGGTGCGTTGTCTTGGTGAAACAGCACATGCGCAGCCCTTCCCGGACGTTTTTGTTGCAGTGCAGGAAGGAATTTGTTCTTCAAAACATTTTCGTAGGATGCACCTGTTACCGTAGTGCCCTTTGGAACGCAATGGGTAAGGATTACGCCCTCGCTGTCCCAGAACATGGACACCATCATTTTTTCAGCACTGGCGGTTACCCGAAATTTTTTTGGTGGTGGTGAATCTGTGTGCTACCATTGAGCTGACTGGCGCTTTGTTTCTGGATTGAAAAATGGCATCCACGTCTCATCCATTGTCACAACCGACGAAAAGAAAGTCCCATTCATGCTGTCGTTGCGCGTCAACATTGCTTGGCAACATGCCACACGGGCAGCCATGTGGTCGTCCGTCAGCATTTGTGGCACCCACCTGGATGACACTTTTCGCATTTTCAGGTCGTCATGCAGAATTGTGTGCACAGAACCCACAGAAATGCCACCTCTGGAGGCGATCTGTTCAACAGTCATTCGGCGATTCCCCAAAACAATTCTCTCCACTTTCTCGATCATGTCGTCAGACCGGATTGTGCGAGCCCGAGGTTGTTTCGGTTTGTTGTCACACAATGTTCTGCCTTCATTAAACTGTCGCACCCATGAACGCACTTTCGACACATCCATAACTCCATCACCACATGTCTCCTTCAACTGTCGATGAATTTCAATTGGTTTCACACCACGTAAATTCAGAAAACGAATGATTGCACGCTGTTCAAGTAAGGAAAACGTCGCCATTTTAAGTATTTAAAACAGTTCTCATTCTCGCGGCTGGCGGTAAAATTCCATCTACCGTACGGTGCTGCCATCTCTGGGACGTATTGACAATGAACGCGGCCTCATTTTAAAACAATGCGCATGTTTCTATCTCTTTCCAGTCCGGAGAAAAAAAATCGGAGGCCTTAGAACTTGAATGTACCTCGTACTGCTGGATGTAGCTGCTAAAGTACATCGATGTGCAGCACATAGTTAAGGAAATGTGACGTCATTAACATGAAGACGCGTGAAAACGTAACTGCAGGGCGAAATTCGCTAGAGAGGCAGGTGAAATATGCGTCCAAATACGTGTGAATTACATTTGAGATGTGCATATGCGGACAGGACCACGAGTAAAAATCTCATCCTAAATCTCTGGAACGATTTCAACCAAATTTGGTATGCATATCAGTTACGATATGGAAAGTTATTCAGTAGGGGTAAGAACCGCCAGCCTCCTATTGAGGTTACAGCGATAACGTGGAGAGAGACAGAGGGAGGAGATGGACAGACAGTGTGCGGCCCGGAGGACATGTACACAGATAGGATGGAGGAGAGGATGAACAGAGAGTAGAGGGCAGTTGACAGACAGAGGGGAGAGGAGATGGATATAGCAAGGAAAGGAGATGGGATCGACAGAGACAAGGTGAGGAAGAGATAGGCAGAGAGAGGGGAGGAGGAAGTGAACAGAGAAATGGAAGAGGAGGAGATGAACGGGGAGAAAGAGAGGAGGAGATGAAAAGGACAAGGGGGAAGAGGAGGCAGAGAAAGAGAGTGAAGAGGAGTAGGTGGAATTAGAGGGGGAGGAGATGGACAAGGGGGCAGGAGATGGACAGAGGGAGAAGGAGCAGAAACTTCCTGGCAGATTAAAACTGTGTGCTGGACCGAGACTCGAACTCGGGACCTTTGCCTTTCGCGGGCAAGTGCTCTACCAACTGAGCTACCCAAGCATGACTCACGCCCCGTCCTCACGGCTTTACTTCAGCCAGTACCTCGTCTCCTACCTCCAAACTTTACAGAAACTGTCCTGCGAACCTTGCAGAACTAGCACTCCTGAAAGAAAGGATATTGCGGAGACATGGCTTAGCCACAGCTTTGGGGATGTTTCCAGAATGAGATTTTCACTCTGCAGCGGAGTGGGTGCTGATATGAAACTTCCTGGCAGATTAAAACTGTGTGCCGGACCGAGACTCGAACTCGGGACCTTTGCCTTTCGTGGGCAAGTGCTCTACCAACTGAGCTACCCAAGTGCGAAAGGCAAAGGTCCCGAGTTCGAGTCTCGGTCCGGCACACAGTTTTAATCTGCCAGGAAGTTTCATATCAGCGCCCACTCCGCTGCAGAGTGAAAATGTCATTCTGGAGAAGGAGCAGTTGTACAGTAGAGGAGCAGTTGGACAGAGAGAAAAGGGAGGAGGTGATGGACAGAGAGGTGGGCGCAAGGAGATGGACAGCGAATGGGAGGAGTGGAGGAGGTGGACGGAGAGAGGTGGTGGAGGAGATGGACGGAGAAGAAGTGAAGGAGGAGCTAGACAGAGAGAGGGGTATGATGGTTCAAATGGCTCTGAGCACTATGGGACTTAACAGCTATGGTCATCAGTCCCCTAGAACTTAGAACTACTTAAACCTAACTAACCTAAGGACAGCACACAACACCCAGTCATCACGAGGCAGAGAAAATCCCTGACCCCGCCGGCAATCGACCCCGGGAACCCGGGGAGGGGTATGAGGAGATGGACTAACGGACTGGAATAAATACATGCCCAGGCAACGCTGGGTTCTCAGTTAGTTACAAATAACCGTGGACCGTTCGTCCAAAAATGTCCGAGAACGATTTTATTCCTGGCGAATAAGCGACATCAGCACAGTAACTACGGTGGCAGCTTGAACTAACCATAATAAACAACAGATATGTATTCAAAATGGTTCAAATGGCTCTGAGCACTATGGGACTCAACTGCTGAAGTCATTAGTCCCCTAGAACTTAGAACTAGTTAAACCTAACTAACCTAAGGACATCACAAACATCCATGCCCGAGGCAGGATTCGAACCTGCGACCGTAGCGGTCTGGCGGTTCCAGACTGCAGCGCCTGTAATCGCACGGCCACGTCGGCCGGCGATATGTATTCGACCTGCCATTTGTGGAAAGGCGGTGCTAAGTAGTCGAAGCGTGACCGTAGCGTGTCAGCGTTCTTGTGGCAAAAACCGCATTGGAGTAACATCTTCAAATCAAATGTTTAAGGTATTCTCCAGAATGTTCTGAAGAAGAGAAAAGTGCGTGACAAGTTTGTCCCGCCCACCTTGACTCCCCGACAAAAATAACGATGCGTGGTCGCCTGCCGCGACTTAATTGAGACGCAAAACGCGGACAATTCTTTTCTAGAAGAAATCATCAAGGTTGATGAGACTTGGTGTAATCAACACGAATCTAGCACAGAGCGATTAAGTGCAGACATTCACATGGAGTGTCAACGCTTCGAAGATATAATCGACATTCAAGCCAAAGTGAAGCGTGAGTTGAACAATATCCAAAAGACGTTTCCGACAATTTCACAAAGTTGTATGAACGTCCTGTGCCTTTTACTCAAGAGGGGGGTAGACTATGCAGAAAACCTGAAGCGTTTAAATCATCTTAACTTTTCTCTATTTTTTAATTAATCTTGTCTTGAAACTTTTTAGACTAACTGTGCAGAACTGCAGCGGAAGTTCATATTTTAAGGATATACTTCCATTCTTTTTGTAACCGGTACTATTATTATTTCATAGCAAAGTCTTTACATACAATACACACACAAAAACACATTTATATATCTAAGAAAAGAATTAGAACCGTAACCAGTATGTATACAACTATTCAATACATCTTGAAAGTAGGCTGCTTAGGTTTTTATGTTGGTAACGCCACGTAGTGCTCTGTATGAAAAACGGTGACTGCACTGTGTGCAGTCTGTGGCTGGTTGGACTCATTGTTGGAATATTCGCTAGTGTAGTGTTGGGCAGTTGTATATGAACAGCGCGTAGCGTTGGGCAGTTGGAGGTGAGCCGCCAGCAGTGGTGGATGTGGAGAGAGAGATGCCAGAGTTTTGAGAGGTTACTATAAGCGGACGATCTGGACGTGTGTTCGCCAAAAAAAGGAAATTTGTAAATATGAATGTCATGAATTGATATACAGGGTGTTACAAAAAGGTACGGCCAAACTTTCAGGAAACATTCCTCACACAAAAATAAAGAAAAGATGTTATGTGGACATGTGTCCGGAAACGCTTAATTTACATGTTAGAGCTCATTTTAGTTTGTTCTTCCACCTACGCTCAATGGAGCACGTTATCATGATTTCATACGGGATACTCTACCTGTGCTGCTAGAACATGTGCCTTTACAAGTACGACACAACATGTGGTTCATGCACGATAGAGTTCCTGCACATTTCAGTCGAAGTGTTCGTACGCTTCTCAACAACAGATTCGGTGACCGATGGATTGGTAGAGGCGGATCAATTCCATGGCCTCCATGATCTCCTGACCTCAACCCTCTTGACTTTCATTTATGGGGGCATTTGAAAGCTCTTGTCTACGCAACCCCGGTACCAAATGTAGAGACTCTTTGTGCTCGTATTGTGGACGGCTGTGATACAATACGCCATTCTCCAGGGCTGCATCAACGCATCAGGGATTCCATGCGACGGAGGGTGGATGTATGTATCCTCGCTAACGGAGGACATTTTGAACATTTCCTGAAACAAAGTGTTTGAAGTCACGCTGGTACGTTCTGTTGCTGTGCGTTTCCATTCCATGATTAATGTGATTTGAAGAGAAGTAATAAAATGAGCTCTAACATGGAAAGTAAGCGTTTCCGGACACATGTCCGCATAACATATTTTCTTTGTTTGTTTGTGAGGAATGTTTCCTGAAAGTTTGGCCGTACCTTTTTGTAACACCCTGTATATGACTTTTGAACGCTATTAAGGTTAATTCATTGTTTTTTCTCTATCAAAATCTTTAATTTGCTAACTATGCCTATCAGTAGTTAGTGCCTTCAGTAGTTAGAATCTTTTATTTAGCTGGCAGTATTAGCGCTCGCTGTATAGCAATAGTTCGAGTAACGAAGATTTTTGTGAGGTAAGTGATTCACGAAAGGTATAGGTTATTATTAGTCAGGGCCATTCTTTTGTAGGGATTATTGAAAGTCAGATTGCGTTGCGCTAAAAATATTCTGTGTCAGTTTAGTGATGATCAGAAGAAGTAAAGAGAGAAATGTCTGAGTACGATCAGTTTTGCTCAGCCGTTTGAAAATCAAATAACGAAAGAGTTTTTCCAGCACTGTCATTCATAATTTTTCAAGGGATGTTTCAATCTAAATTACTTACATTTTAATTATTTAAAGACAATTACCAACAACATCAGAAGATTTATCCATATTTTGAGTTTACAGTCTGGTAATGCATTAAATGTTCTTAAGCAAAAACTACAAGCTTGATACGGTTTTTCCAAAAGAGGTGAAGGTTTTCCATTATTCAGGCATCTGGGCAGTAATATACCGACAGTGTTCTCCACAAGTATGCCAGAAAGACACAGACAACACATTATATTTTGACAGAACTGCAAGCTGCTGATTTTTCAAGACGGTATCTCTGTTGAAGCTAAGGTAGTCCTGTATTCAGGAAATGAGCGTAGGGCTGCAGATACTGAAATTTTGTATAACCGTACTTGGTCAAGTCCCGGTGGAAGCGGTTTGCCATTGGCTTACTCCGACCTGTTATGAAGTGTTAACTGCGTTTCCATGCCGTGTAGATGACTGTTATGCGTACTTGTACAATGTAGCGTTGGGTTTCTGAAGGGAAGGGAGGGTGAAACCAGACGCCAGCACACAGCCCACTCCTCTCGAATAGAACCATGGGTGCCGCTAAGCGTAACGTCCCTATCCGACGGACGCATCACCATCAAGAGTGTCACATACACTCACTTCATGAGACACTGCTGAAAAGTTTGGAATCTAATCCAGGGCATCGGCACAAAAGACTGGTGATCAGTAATCTGATTCCACCACTGACGCTCCCCATGCCGGTAAAATATTGACACTGAAAGTTTTCCACCACCAGGGTTCGAATCGGCATACCTCGTAGTCAAACGCCACTGCAGAAACGTGCGTTAGGGACCTCGGTTACGGAGTAGGCTGATCCATGTTTGCTTGTGCATAATTTCGGCGGTTTGAGACGTCAAAGCTCCTTGAATAATGTGTTTGGTATCTTATCAGTTACGTGACCCATTTGCCATCAGTGTAATATCGACGCACGGGCTGCGACTAATAAATAGTGCATAAACGGGCGTGAGTTCAGTTTACTGTCCTGTTCAACATGCCAAGTGTCGGTAGGAGTATTCGTGCGTCTCTATTACAGTGGTGGCTAATGAGTTGCATAAGATTAGGATACCGAACGCAATCCCAAGAGATCAGAAGCCACCGTTCTCAACCTTCGATGCCTCCCAGCCCCGAGACTATGCGTTTCGGACAAAGGTTCACTTTTGAAAAGTGAGAAATTTGCTGTCTCGTACAACATAATAAACGATATCAGTGTTTTCCCAGACATTTCATAGAGTGGTCTGCTCTCGAAATAGGCTTAGGTTTGCTTTCCCTACGACACTTTTTAAATCTATTTCAGGACTTCCTCATCTTACGACACCCGTTGACGATCAAACAATTTATCAGGCTCCAAGTGTATTCAGATTATTTGACAGCGCGTTGCTCTGTTTAACGTTTTTGTCAAGAATTGACTGTGTTTCACGCGTTTGAGAGAAATTTTGGTTAACGGCCAACTTTGAGCATTTACGTAGGCGTTTGTCAAACAGTATCCAATTGATTGACAGAGTTCGAGGATGTCGGACCTGTTGATGTTTCGCCACGCATTTTTAGCGAGAAATATTTTTTCTCTTTGTATCGCATGTTTCCACAGCTGTGGATCAAAAGAGATCAAAAGAGTTTATGGATAAAAACAAAAGATCACTGTACGGCAAGTTGAAAAAGAGAGATGGTGAGAGAGGGGATATTTATATATGCGTAATAAACCCCTTCTCCTTCGTACCTTCTCTGTGTTACCACAGATGACGTGTCACTGATCTCATTTGTACGAAGACTGCAGTACACGCCAGGTGCCGATTTGCTTCCACCGCCCTGCGTGAAATGCATGAGTTCTAATAAACACTTATCAACCTACAGTCTTCTATAGTTGTTCTCCCCTGCGCAGAAAACAGCACACAGATCGTGAAACCGTCATCTTGAAGCTGTAAGAAGCTTTTAGCGAAGAACTGATATTATGTGAATAATTAAATTTCCAATTCGTTTGTTTATGTGGGATCCCACTCGCTTTTTATTGGCAGAACACGAGAAACTGCACAATTGCATTTCACTTTACAGTCACAAATAATATCCATTCTTCGACACCACACTGTTATCAGCTGCATGTTCATGTAACCATACATTGCTAATAAAGTCTTAACCCGATGCCGACCGCGGCAGACAACATCTCCGTCCTCCGAGACTGCCGAACCAGCTATGATGCCTGCCTTTTTATTTATCAGTTGTTTATTATTCTGCTAGTTATTAATACTTGTGAAATAATGGAACGATAGCACGCTATTGAGAGATGCTTTAATTTGAAATGCAAGTAAATAAGGTATTTAATTTTGCTAATATTGTGTTGTATTGTATGTTAATCGGGGACCTAGAAACGACGGAGAGGCTCCGTCCCCGCCGCAGCCGCAGTGGTCCACAACCCCACGACGACTACCGCAGTCAACTTCACCCCTCCGCCGCCCCGCACCGAACCCAGGGATATTGTGCGGTTCGGCCCCCGGTGGACCCCCCAGGGAACGTCTCACACCAGACGAGTGTAGCCCCTATGTTTGCGTGGTAGAGAAAAGATGGTGTACGCGTACGTGGAGAACTTGTTTGCGCAGCAAACGCCGACATAGTCCACCTGAGGCGGATTAAGGGGAACCAGCTCGCATTCGCCGAGGCAGATGGAAAACCGCCTAAAAACCATCCACAGACTGGCCGGTTCACCGGACCAGGCGCTTCTTCCCGCCCGGAAAGCTGTGCGTTAGACCGCATAATAATAACAAAAGATTATAATTTCGACGTGCAACTTTCGAATGCAGCAGCCAGTCGCTGAGAAGGACCACCCGTACCGAGTACACCATATGTCATCGGTACCTCACACCACATTACGTCAGTTTCCCACTGCTGCCTTCTCAACTGCTCTTATAAGAGCTTCTTGTACCTGAATATGATGGCTGTAAAGCCAAAAATATTACAACTGGCAGTTACCAAAATGTTGCGTCTTGTTGTTGTTGTTGTGGTCTTCAGTCCTGAGACTGGTTTGATGCAGCTCTCCATGCTACTCTATCCTGTGCAAGCTTTTTCATCTCCCAGTACCTACTGCAACCTACATCCTTCTGAATCTGCTTAGTGTATTCATCTCTTGGTCTCCCTCTACGATTTTTACCCTCCACGCTGCCCTCCAATACTAAATTGGTGATCCCTTGATGCCTCAGAACATGTCCTACCAACCGATCCCTTCTTCTGGTCAAGTTGTGCCACAAACTTCTCTTCTCCCCAATCCTATTCAATACTTCCTCGTTAGTTATGTGATCTACCCATCTAATCTTCAGCATTCTTCTGTAGCACCACATTTCGAAAGCTTCTATTCTCTTCTTGTCCAAACTATTTATCGTCCATGTTTCACTTCAATACATGGCTACACTCCATTCGAATACTTTCAGAAATGACTTCCTGACACTTAAATCAATACAGGATGTTAACAAATTTCTCTTCTTCAGAAACGCTTTCCTTGCCATTGCCAGCCTACATTTTATATCCTCTCTACTTCGACCATCATCAGTTATTTTGCTCCCCAAATAGCAAAACTCCTTTACTACTTTAAGTGCCTCATTTCCTAATCTAATTCCCTCAGCATCACCCGACTTAATTAGACTACATTCCATTATCCTTGTTTTGCTTTTGTTGGTGTTCATCTTATATCCTCCTTTTCAAGACACTGTCCATTCCATTCAACTGCTCTTCCAAGTCCTTTGCTGTCTCTGACAGAATTACAATGTCATCAGCGAACCTCAAAGTTTTTATTTCTTCTCCATGAATTTTAATACCTATTCCGAATTTTTCTTTTGTTTCTTTTACTGCTTGCTCAATATACAGATTGAACAACATCGGGGAGAGGCTACAACCCTGTCTTACTCCCTTCCCAACCACTGCTTCCCTTTCATGTCCCTCGACTCTTATAACTGCCATCTGGTTTCTGTACAAATTGTAAATAGCCTTTCGCTCCCTGTATTTTACCCCTGCCACCTTTAGAATTTGAAAGAGAGTATTCCAGTTAACATGTTGCGTCTTACCCATCCCAATATTACACAGGAAGATGCAAAGGAAAAAATCGGTATTCTACGGACGACGTACAGGCGGGAGTGCAACGAAACAATATTTTCTTTTATTACTTCATTTACTGCTTCACGTGTTTTCACAGTGACGTCACTCAGTGTTGAGGTGCAATGCAAGGTATACGTTTTAATCTTCGAAATATGCGCCAGTTTGCAGATATCTCAAAACTTATAGATAATGGCTGAGAAATTGGAATAGATTTTCACATAACTGTACCTTCTTCTTCAATGTGAGTGGGAAGTTATTGTACCACATTATTAAAAGTTTCAGTGCCCATACGGGGAATGTTAAGTTCTGAACTTCTGAATGTAATATTTCCTTTAGTTAATTTTCATGGTTATACAATGTGATTCAGCTGCCCCTACCACTGTCGCTTTGTGCAACCCAAAATATTATAGCTGGCCTACGTAAACCACACGCGAAATTTTCACATTCCCTTGCTTGCTACGTGCAATCTGCTAGTCACACAGAAAAAATGTGCAGGACCTTTTTGTAGGAAAATTCATGTAGTTAAATTTTGTACTGGGATACGTTTTCGCTAGAGGTAATAACTTTAGAGTTATTCAAGAAAAATATACAAAATTACCTTCAAACGCTCCTGTGGGACTAACAATTTGCGCATAGCGAGCGAGAGAATATGAAAATCTTGAGAGTGGTTTGTGAAGGACAGCTATAACGTTGCGGGATGCATTAAACGACGGCAGTAGGGGGAGCTGCATCACGCTGTATGTACGGGGGGCGTTCTCTAAGTAACAATTTAGGTTGAAAAAACGCTGAATTTGTCGTAGGACATTGTGGAATATTCCTACTCCAGCCCTCACAGTTTCGTGAAGTTACGATAGGTGGCGACGCTATAAGCAACTTTCAAAATTGTGCCTGTAGCGGAGGTGCGTTCCAACCAGAGAACTGCCACTGTTTCTTTTGGCGGAAAACCAGAGCATCGCAGACATTTATAGGCGCTTGCAGAATATCTATGGAGACCTGGCAGTGATCAAAAGCACGATGAGTCGTTGGGCGAGGCGTCCGTCATCACCGCAAGAAGGACGCGCAAACATGTCCGGTCGGCCGCACACAGTTGTGACTTCTGCAGTGCTGGAACGCGCGGATACTCTCATTTGAGGTGATCGTCACCACAAAAACGCAAACGAACTTCTCCTTCTCCATGACAACGGAAGGCCTCACGCAAGTCTGAGTACCCTAGAGAAGCTCACAAAACTTCATTGAACTCTTTCTTCTTGTCCACACAGATCTATCACCTTTCGACTTCCATCTGTTTGGCCCAATGAAGGAGGCACTCCACCGGAAGCAGTACGTGGATGATGGGGAGGTTATTATGCAGCAAGACCTTGGCTGCGACGCCGACCAGTAGAGTGGTACCATGTGGGTTGGGTTGGGTTGTTTTTGGGGGAGGAGACCAGACAGCGAGGTCATCGGTCTCATCGGATTAGGGATGGACGGGGAAGGAAGTCGGCCGTACCCTTTGAAAGGAACCATCCCGGCATTTGCCTGGAGCGATTTAGGGAAATCACGAAAAACCGAAATCAGGATGGCCGGACGCGGGATTGAACCGTCGTCCTCCCGAATGCGAGTCCAGTGTTACCATGTGGGCATACAGGCCCTCCCAGTAAGGTGGCGTGAGGCCGTCGCATTGAACGGAGATCATGTTGGAAACTAAAGTTTTGTAGCCAAAAGAGTGGGGAATGATATGGACTATTGGGATACTGAATAAAGCCAACCAGGTTTCAGATAAAAATGTGTGGCATTTCTTATTTAATGCCCCTCGTATCTCTCAATTTCAACCGTTCGAGTAACAGCAGGAAGCTCTTTGCTTGCGTTGATGGTCATTCTGCATAGTGTCAAAACAGTTCACGACACATTACGCACAGCTGTTTCAAAGATGAAGTTAAGTTTGACAAACTTGGCTGGTACATCTGTGCGCTTGTATGATAAATCCACTGATAACAAAGATCAAATTTGACGAACAAGTTTGATCATTTACAGAGACCTTAACAGTTAAGATTATTATCAGATACAAGATGTAGGCTATAAGGGACATTCAAATGAAACCCAGTCACTAGTGTAAAGTAATGGTAACGGTTTTATTAACTGAAAAATGTAGTTATACACAGTACACATACTCAAAAATAGTCGTCAAAACTGTTGGCACATTTATCCCATTGCGACACTAGCCGGTCGATTCCATCCTTGAAGAAGCTAGTAGGCTGCAGTCGGATCCAGGCCTGGACCCAGTCACACACTTCGTCGGCCGTTGCGAATCGATGTACGCGAATAGCTTGTTTTAGAGGTCAAAACATATGAAAGTCACTCGGTGAGAGGTCAGGAGTGTACGGTGGATGTTCCAGCGTTTCTCACCGAAACGGCTGTAATGTTGTCCTCACACCATTGGCTGTGTGCGGGCGGCCATTATCATGCAGGAGGATAACGCCATTGGACAACATGCCTCGGCGTTTCGACTTGATGGCTCGTCTAAGGTTCTGTGGAGTGGCTTGATAAAGCTGGGCATTGATGGTGGTTCCCCGTTCCAGGAACTCGACAAGCAGTGGGCCCTTGTGGTCAAAAAAGGACATCAAGACCTTACCAGAAATGGTGTGCACGGCCTTTGATTTCTTTGGAGGTGGTGAAGTTGCATGTTCCCACTGCTCGCTTTGACGCTTGCTTTCCGGTTCAAAATGATGACACCATGTTTCGTCACCTGTGACAATCGCGACAGAAAGCCGTATTCCTTCTCATGTTGGCTCTGATATTGTTGGTATATCTGAACACTTTTTAAATAAGGAGATAATTCAGAGGTTTCCTTTACCAGGATACAGGTTGGCTGGCAGCTTTTCGAGGAGCTCTTTGTGGTGTGGGGGAGTAGCCATGTATGTGAAAAACGGCATCCCATTTGAGTCAATTGATGTTTCAAAGTACTACTCTGAAAAGGTGTTTGAATGTTGTGCAGGTGTGGTTAAATTTAACGGAGCTTAACTTCTAATTGTTGTTATTTATAGATCCCCAGACTCCGATTTCACAAAATTTTTTTCTGAAGCTAGAGGAGTTTCTTGGTTCACTTTATAGGAAATACAAAATGTTAGTTATATGTGGTGACTTCAATATTAATTGTATAAGTGATTGTGCAAGGAAATGGATGCTGGTAGACCTCCTTAATTCATATAATCTTATGCAAACCGTATTCTTTCCAACGAGAGTGCAAGGGACCAGTAGAACAACCATAGACAACATTTTTGTTCATTCCTCATTACTAGAAGGGCATTCTGTTAGCAAAAAGGTGAATGGCCTTTCAGATCATGATGCACAAATTTTAACTCTAAAAGATTTTTGTGCTGCAACACATGTCAAATATAGTTATCAACTTTTTTGGGAAGCTGATCCAGTTGCTGTAGAGACCTTTGTAAACCTGATCAAGGAACAAGAGTGACAAGATGTTTATAGTGCTGATACAGTAGATGATAAATATAATGCTTTTCTCAAGACTTTTCTCGTGCTCTTTGAAAGTTGCTTTCTGTTACAAGGTTCTAAACAGGGTACTACCACAAACAGGCAGCCTGGGTGGCTGACTAGAGGGATAAGAATATCTTGTAGAACAAAGTGTCAATTATATCAAAACGTTAGAAGCAGTCAAAATCTAAACGCAGCAGCCCATTACAAACAGTATTGTAAGGTGCTTAAAAATGTTACTAGGAAGGCAAAAAGTATGTGGTATGCAGATAGAACAGCTAAGTCTCAGGATAAAATTAAAACCATACGGTCAGTCATAAAGGAAGTGGCTGGTCTGCAGAGACAGGTCGAGGATATAGAATCAGGGCGTAGTGGGAGTGTCCATGTTACTGATGAGTCGGATATATGTACAGTATTTAATAATCACTTTCTGAATATAGCAGGTGAACTAAATAGAAACCTAGTCCCAACGAGGAATCATATCGCGCTCTTAGAAAAAAGTGTTCCGAGACTGTTACCTGAAATGCTCCTCCATGATACTGACAAGAGGGAGATTGAGTTAATAATCAAATCACAAAAGACCAAGAACTTTCATGGATATGATGGGGTATCTAGCAGAATACTGAAGTATTGTTCTATGTATGTTAGCTCAGTATTTAGCCATTTCTGTAACTTTTCCTTTAGGAGTGGTCGGTTTCCTGAGCGATTAAAGTACTCCATAGTGAAGCCACTTTATAAAAAGGGAGACAGGGATAATGTTGACAATTATAGACCTATTTCTATGCCATCGGTATTTGCTAAAGTTATCGAGAAGGTTGTATATACAAGGTTACTGGAGCATTTAAATTCACATAATTTGATGTCAACTGTTCAGTTTGGTTTTAGAACTGGTTTAACAACTGAAAATGCTATATTCTCTTTTCTCTGTGAGGTTTTGGACGGATTAAATAAAAGGTTGCGAACGCTAGGTGTTTTCTTTGATTTAACGAAGGCTTTTGACTGTGTTGACCACAAAATATTACTGCAGAAGTTGGGCCGTTATCGAGTAAGGGGAGTAGCTTACAATTGGTCCACCTCTTACTTTAAGAACAGAAAGCAGAAGGTAATTCTCCGCAATATTGAGAGTGGTAGTGATGTTCAGTCCCAATGGGGCACTGTTAAGTGGGGCGTTCCCCAAGGGTCAGTGCTGGGGCCACTGCTGTTTCTTATTTATATAAATGATATGCCTTCTAGTATTACAGGTGATTCAAAAATATTTCTGTTTGCTGATGACACCAGCTTGATAGTGAAGGATCTTGTGTAATATTGAAACAGTATCAAATAATGTAGTTCATGGAATAAGTTCGTGGCTTGTGGAAAATAATTTGATGCTAAATCACAGTAATACTCAGTTTTTACAGTTTCTAACTCACAATTCAACAAGAACCGATATTTTGATCAAACAGAATGGGCATATTATAAACGAGACGGAACAGTTCAAGCTCCTAAGCGTTCGGATAGATAGTAAGCTGTTGTGGAAAGCCCATGTCCAGGATCTTGTTCAGAAACTAAATGCTGCTTTATTTACCATTAGAACAGTATCTGAAATAAGTGACACTTCAACACGAAAAGTAGTCTACTTCGCATATTTTCATACGCTTATGTCGTATGGTATTATCTTTTGGGGTAATTGTTCTGATTCAAAAAGGCTATTTTTGGCGCAAAAACGGGCTGTTCGAGCTATATGTGGTGTAAGTTCGAGAACCTCTTGTCGACCCCTATTCAATAATCTGGGAATTCTGACATTGCCCTCACAGTATATATTTTCTTTAATTTCTTTAATGTCGTTTATTGTTAGCAATATTAGCCTATTCCCAAGAGTTAGCAGCTTTCACTCAGTTAATACTAGGCAGAAATCAAATCTGTATGTGGAATGCACTTCCTTGACTCTTGTGCAGAAAGGAGTGCAGTATTCTGCTGCATCCATTTTCAATAAGCTACCACAAGAACTCAAAAATCTTAGCAGTAGCCCAAACCCTGAAACTGAAGAGTTTCCTCATGGCTCACTCCTATTCTGTCGAGGAGCTCCTGGAAGAGCTAAAAAATTAAGTAAATTCCAGTGTTACATTGTTGATTTTCTTTATTTAAATTTACGACTTGTCACCTGAATATGTTTTTTTTATATTTAATTTTATCTGTTTCTAATATCGTGTTATAATTTTATGTATTGACTCGTTCCATGACCATGGAGACTTCTCCTTAATTTGGTCCCACGGAACAATAAATAAATAAAAAAAATTAATAAAAAATAATGATAACGTTGCAGACGACTCAATGACAACGCCATTCGAGTATTACTCTGTTCGGCGGTCAGTTGGTGGGGAACCCACTGAGCACAGATTTTTCGAAAGTTCAAGTGTTGGTGCATTATGGTGTGGGCGGTGCCCACGCTAATACCCAGTAACCTATGGATCTCGTCCACGGTGATTATGCGTTTGTCCAAGACTAAATCATTCACTTCCGCAACCATTTCCGGTGTGATGACACGATGAGCCTGTCCAGGACAAGCATCGTCTTCCAGTGACTCGCACCCCTCAAGGAATCGTTTGCGCCTTTCCACAACACTTGAACGACTCAGACTGTACTCACCGTACACAGCCTTCATCCGTCGATATATTTCACGTCCTCCAACTCCCTCCGCCGCCAAAAATCGAATCAATCCTCGTTGTTCCTCCTTACTTGCCTGCATGTTCGGTAGTGGACGATAACTTGTGTGACCACCCTCTCTTCGGCGTGAAATCACACTGGCGCTATGCAACATCAAACGGTGCGCACGCGTCCGTCACTCTACCAAAAGATGGCGCCACCATACCCGCAGTTACGTGGTGCCACCTTAAGTGTAAGGCAAAGGCAGACGCACTGATCAGGTTTCATTTAAATGAACCTCGTATTTTAGAGCAATTCATTTCTACAGAATTATGTTCAAAACGTGCAACTAAAATTATTTCCTTATAGTATTGCTGCTAAGCGTTTTGATATAAAATTTGTCTTATCCTGCTACTTATAAAAATTAAAAGCACCGAGTTACATTTTTGTGTCTGTCAAACGATGATTGCTTCGATTGAAGAAAAGAGGCAACCGAGGGACGTGGCCTAGGAATTAAAGTTCTTGACGCTCGTTCGTAACGGAGGGGTTCACGTCCCCGTCCGACCATCCAGATTCATGTTCCCTTGATTTCCCCAGTTCGATTCCTTTGAAAAGGACGCAATCGATTTTCTTGTCATCGATCTTGTGCTCTATCTTTAATGACCTAGACATCGCAAACTTATCCATTAAGATCTTATAACAAATTTTACCCGTTCATAAGGCATAGAAATTTTTCTCGGTAAATTATGAGCAACTGAATTTATGACGATCACGTTATCCTCCCCCTGGCTCTTATTTATAGCAGAAATTTTGAATTCTGATTTGAATTTTTATTGATAATGTGAGTAGCCGCTCCTACGTAACGAAGTCAACAGCGAATTTGAAACTGTTTCTGCATACTGCAGTGAGGTTTTAGGTGCAGACCGGAATGTCTGTACTGGCGGAGATGGAAGTCCTTCCACCGACAGGCAGAAGACACTACGCGGCACGGCCACTCACTAAGTTCCAATCCTGCTGTCAGACGGTACAGTTCAGCACCTGCAGACAGCTCACTACCTTTCCTGCAATTATGCTACAAGTTCCGTTTTGAAGCTGTCCGTGTCTGCTCCGCTAATATACACTACTGGCCATTAAAATTGCTACACCACGACGATGTGCTACAGACGCGAAATTTAACCGACAGGAAGAAGATGCTGTGATATGCAAATGATTAGCTTTTCAGAGCATTCACATAAGGATGGCACCAGTGGCGACACCTACAACGTGCTGACATGAGGGGAGTTTCCGGCCGATTTCTCATCCACAAACAGCAGTTGAACGGCGTTGCCTGGTGAAACGTTGTTGTGAAGCCTCGTGTAAGGAAGAGGAATGCGTACCATCACGTTTCCGACTTTGATAAAGGTCAGATT
Organism: Schistocerca piceifrons; assembly: GCF_021461385.2. Taxonomy (NCBI): domain Eukaryota; kingdom Metazoa; phylum Arthropoda; class Insecta; order Orthoptera; family Acrididae; genus Schistocerca; species Schistocerca piceifrons. The sequence goes on along the minus strand of NC_060149.1, from coordinate 261,168,632 downwards.
GTAGCCTATCGCGATTGCGGTTAACGTATCGCGACATTGCTGCTCGCGTTGGTCGAGATCCAATTACTGTTAGCAGAATATGGAATCGGTGGGTTCAGGAGGGTATTACGGAACGTCGTGCTGGATCCCAACGGCCTCGTATCACTAGCAGTCGAGATGACAGGCATCTTATCCGCGTGGCTGTAACGGATCGTGCAGCCACGTCTCGATCCCTGAGTCAACAGATGTGGACGTTTGCAAGACAACAACCATCTGCACGAACAGTTCGACGACGTTTGCAGCAGCATGCACTATCAGCTCGGAGACCACGGCTGCGGTTATCCTTGACGCTGCAACACGGACAGGAGCGCCTGCGATGGTGTACTCAATGACGAACCTGGGTGCACGAATGGCAAAACGTCATTTTTTCGGATGAATCCAGGTTCTATTGACAGCATCATGATGGTCGCATCCGTGTTTGGCGACATCGCGGTGAACGCACACTGGAAGCGTGTATTCGTCATCGCCATACTGGCGTATCACCCAGGGTGATGGTATGGGGTGCCATTGGTTACAAGTCTCGGTCACCTCTTGTTCGCATTGACGGCACTTTGAACAGTGGACGTTACATTTCAGATGTGTTACGACCCGTGGATCTACCCTTCATTCTATCCCTGCGAAATCCTACATCTCAGTAGGATAATGCACGACCGCGTGTTGCATGTCCTGTACGGGCCTTTCTGGATACAGAAAATGCTCGGCTGCTGCCCTGGTCAGCACATTCTCCAGATCTCTCACCAACTGAAAACGTCTGGTCAATGGTGGCCGAGCAACTGGCTCGTCACAATACGCCAGTCACTAGTCTTGATGAACTGTGGTATCTTGTTGAAGCTGCTTGGGCAGCTGTACCTGTACACGCCATCCAAGCTCTGTTTGACTCAATGCCCAGGCGTATCAACGCCGTTATCACGGCCACGGGTGGTTGTTCTGGGTACTGATTTCTCAGGAAATATGCACCTAAATTGCGTGAAAATGTAATCACAAGTCAGTTCTAGTATAATATATTTGTCCAATGAATACCCGTTTATCATCTGCATTTCTTCTTGGTGTAGCAATTTTAATGGCCAGTGGTGTACTTTTGTTACCGCCTCTCGCGCCCACAACTCCATCAGGCGGCATTCGACGGTCGCGTTGGGCGGTGGTGATAATGTTTTGGCTCATCTGCGTATCTTTCTTATTTTCTCAGCGTTATTTATTTTTGGCATGGTTGTCTATTATCCTACGTGCGTCTACTACAGCATATGTAATTAAAATAGAACATGTCATTATGGTGACTGAAATAACAGCGTGTCCGCTTTTGACAGGGCTTTCCCTGTAAAGGAATGTGGGACATGAGCTTCGCCTGAAATAGCACCATTTATGGGATCGTTAATTTTTGGTGTACGTTATTTCAGCTTTGCTATGTTTTTAGCTGTTACTCTGTCAATATCGAAGCAGCAACAATTAAGGATAGTCATTCTGTTATATGTAGGCGAGGTCGCCAGAGCACAGTCGTAGGTTGGCTCCTTACGAAGTAAATATTCTCCCATTATCCTGATGAAGTCGAATGGAACCTGTGGTTCAAATGGTTCAAATGGCTCTGAGCACTATGGGACTTAAATGCTGAGGTCATCAGTCCCCTAGAACTTAGAACGACTTGAACCTAACTAACCTAAGGACATCACACACATCCATGCCCTAGGCAGAATTCGAACCTGCGACCGTAGCGGTCGCGCTGCTCCAGACTGTAGCGCCTAGAACCGCTCGGTCACTCCGGCCTGCTGAACCTGTAGTACTGACATATATATCCTTCAGTAACTAAGCACTGATTTGTGAAGAAGCTTCACAAGAAAATTTTTAAGAAATGGTCACAAGAATGCAAAACACATGGAAGTGAACACACTAAGTTAATCAGAGATTATAAGGAGGCAAAACAGTCCTTGCCTAACAAGTTTGAAAGCGCTTTTGAAATGAAAAAAAATGAACGCAGAAAAAATAAAGAAGCAAATGTAAAGCATATAGAATATCTGACGAGAAAGAACCATGTTATGCTCTTTCAGTAATTTGATTACCAAAGCGTGTGTGTTACACACGTTGGAGTCTTCTAATTTTTACGAAGATGGGTCACGAGCTTTTCATCTAATAGTAGGTACAGATGACAGAATAGAAGAAGCAGTAGTCGTCACAGACACAAGTATGGGGAAAGACTCTACCTTTCCTGTTTTTCGATGATTTAGCAATATAGGAAAGATGTGAGTTCAGAGACTACTACGTCAAATTTACACACGTAAGCCTTCTGTATTTCACGGACGAAGACGACCCTAATGAAATGAAAGTCTCATAATCTTAACTTTCTCTGACTGCGTAACCAGCAAATTCAGACATTACGAAAGGAACCGCAGCTTTAGACGGAATGCACGTTACTACTATCTGTCCGCAGCTCGTGGTCGTGCGGTAGCGTTCTCGCTTCCCGCGCCCGGGTTCCCGGGTTCGATTCCCGGCGGGGTCAGGGATTTTCTCTGCCTCGTGATGACTGGGTGTTGTGTGATGTCCTTAGGTTAGTTAGGTTTAAGTAGTTCTAAGTTCTAGGGGACTGATGACCTCAGATGTTGAGTCCCATAGTGCTCAGAGCCATTTGAACCCATATCACTATCTGTTGTTCTTGGCGTAGACACTGATCTACCAGAAGTGTATAAGAGTTACACTCCAGAGAAATTCACAGTACCCACTGTATACTTCTAAAAATAGAGAACTTATTGGATGATGCTGGACAGTATGTTTTGCCCTTCAAAGAGCGAAAAGTGTAACACTTACTGAGATGTAAGTCATTTTATGTTATTACGAGACTGATGTGCACGAGACCAAAGAAGAATTCGACGACATGAGAACAGAAATAATTTGAAATACTCGTATAATTTAGTCACTGGTTTGAAATTGCGAATTCAAATGTATTGACATTGTTTGCGTGTGTGTGTGTGTGTGTGTGTGTGTGTGTGTGTGTGTGCGTGCGTGTGTGTGTGTGTGTGTGTGTGTGTGTGTGTGTGACAGAGAGAGAGAGAGAGAGAGTAGAGGAAGCCTTCTGCGCTTTATGCATCTGCACTTCTCCTTCATTGTCGACCTTAGTGTGTAATAAACGACTTTCTCACCGATTGTGTTTACAGACTCAGGAAATGACGTGAGCCTCTGTACTGGTCTCCGTGGTCCTTGGATGGCGTCGCTTCCCCATAACGCAGAGACGTTACTGTATACGTGTTAACACAGATGAAAACTCGAATGATTCAGAAATTAATATGAGTGGGAACTGAAATTAAGGACAACAATAGTCCCACTCTAGAGAAATTCTCGGTACGCACTACATACTTTTCAAAATAGCGCACGTTTTGGATTATGCTGAACAGTATTTTTTGCATTTCAAAGAGAGGAAAGTGTATCAATTATTGAGATGTAAGTCAGTTAATGTTATTATGAGAATGTCTGAGGTGTAGCAGTCAGAAGCAGCAGTCATGAACTCCGTTTCCAAATGATTCTTTACATAAGAAAATCCAAGAGTATTACCTTAATACCCGCCTCCGTAGCCGAGGTCACTAACGCACACCGATGCAATGGGGCTCGTCTCGGATGTAAAGCCGGTTCGAATCCTGGTGGAGGATAAAACTCACTGCCTGTATTTGGCCGGTAACAGGAGGAGAGGTAGTGGATGAAGTTCCTGATCACCAGACTTTGCACTAACGTCCTGGAGTAAATTCCAAATCTATCCGAAGTGTCTCATGAAGTAAGGGCATATGACACTGTTGACGGTGATCCGATCGTCGGGTGGTGGGATTAAGTTCGTCGGTCCCCTTGGTGCTATTCGAGAATAGCAGGCTATGCACTGGTGTTAGGTTTCATCCTCTCCCTTCTCTCATCATCATTATCGTATAACACAAAAACAACACCACATTGTACATGCATCAGTTACACTCACTTGCACTCTAGAAATACCCAAAAGACGCAACTTTAATATATCCACTGGGAAAGGGGCCAATGTGCACAGCGGAAGAAGCCCCTTCCCATTAAGCGGCTGTACGTACAACTCTAGGGTCCCTCAGTCAAAATTCTATACGACTTTACTTTACTTTATCACTTCAATTTAATCCTCACACCACTGCAAATATGGGTCAAATAGATATTAGCTTCAATGGGACTGAGAAACAACTGAAATCTCTAAAACTGAACAAAGCTTATGTGCAAGATGAAATCCCTGGCAGATTCTGTTTAGAGTTACCGGCTGAGTTAGCCCCTCTTTTAACCATAACATACCACAAATTCGTCGAATAAAAAGTGTGTCCATTATTAAGAAAGAAACACTGATCACACGTGTCTATAGGAAGGGTAATAAGTGATCACAAAGCTACCGTCCTATATCCTTGACTAAGATTGCCAGGTGTCCGGAACTTTAGGTCTTATCCAGCCAAATACATACGAGTCAGATCTGTCAGGCTTTTGTTAGGCTGTTTGTAGAAGAAGTAGAGAGTGCACAACATATAAAATACACATCAAAGACAGGTGGAAGAATGTAGAGTAAACATGAATAATTAGTAAGTAACTGTCAAAGACTACTTAAAATCCTAGACATCCGAATTTAACACACAATTAAAGCGCTTTCCAGAAGATGACATTAGCAGATCTTCCAACCTGGGAACACATAGCAGAAACGAGAGATATTTAGTCAACAAAAAACGTTAAGTTCGGGTGACAGTAAATTCTTTGATAAGAGGCAAAATTTCATGATAGTCATGCAAAAACAAAGCCGACTCCGCCTCTAAAAAACTTCTGGTGCGTGAAAAATGGAGAGCTTATTTAAATTTTCAGATTGACGAAGAATTTCACCCGTAATTGTCGAAACTGGCAAAATATTACTATATAATGACAGGTCATAATGTCAACGTCGAAGGGATGTTCTCTTTCATAAACGAATGCAGTAAATTGAAAACGAGGAATATGGTGCTGTTGCTGTTTTGTAATTTAAAATTAGCCTATCAAAAGTTCCGCGAAATAATTTCCAAGAAAAATAACTTTCCTCACAAAGTGGATACATCTGAGCAATATGAATGAATAACTTAAGATTGAAGATTGTTTCTTTATAAGTCTAACTGAAGTAACCAAAGTTACAGAATATAATTTCGTTTTCCGTCCTAGAAAAATAGATAATTATCTATTTTGTTTAATGAAGAAAGTTTAGCTTATTTTGACATAAGATTATCTTTGGAAGAAGACTGAGCTATTAAGAAGTTGCTATCATAACTGCCAAATTAAAAGGCTGCTGATTGTTTTCTAATTCAAGAATGTTTATGATTGATTTCGCATAAAACTAACTGTAACTGATTATTAATAAGTAATTGGAAACACCCAGTTGACTTTATTTCTATTTAAAATAGGTAGTCCGGCTTGTCGGGCAAAATGTCCTCCAAAATATAACGTCGAGTCCGGTTTTTCTGTTTTTGGACCTGGCAACTCTATCCTTGACGTCCATCAGCTGTAAAATCTGAGAACTTATTTGAAGTTCAAACGTAATGAGGTATCGCGAACAGAGTGACCTCTTCCATGTCATCCGGCATAGATCCTGAAAAGATCGTTCATGAGAAACCTAACGTGTGCTTTTCAGGGCTGTAAAGTGGATCCAGGACTTCTTGGTTTCCGAAAGAAATTTAACTGAGTACATTATCAACCAAGGTACTATCGTACGCGATATCAGGCGAAATTTGTGGGTGGATTGAGGATTTCTTGGTCGAGAGGAGGCAGCATGTTATATGAGATGCAAAGTCATAGACATGTGTAGAAATAATTTCCGGTGTGCCCCAGTGAAGTGTGTTGTATGGTAGTAACCTTGCAGAACACCACAGAACGTTAACCCCATTTACCATATTACACCGTTTCTGTGCATTGTAGGAGTATGCCACAGAAATCTTTAATACTTAGTTATAATGTGTTTTAGACATTCGAAATCTACTACAATACGCACCGGTAATATGTTTAAATGTTATCACACCTCGCACAGAGCACCAGTTTTAGGTGGTTAACAGAACAATAGAAATACATAAACGAACGGGAATACTCGTAATACAGTGATCAACAACGTTTAGTCCGTTTTGCAGTTTCGAATGAGTTTGGAATTAATGCGGTAAGCTTGTAAATTGTTTATGGACAAATTCTCTATCATTCGTTATGCAGTGTAACACATATACACTGAAGAGCCAAATAAACTGGTACACCTGCTGAATAGCGTGTAGGGCCCCCGCAAGCACACAGAAGAGCCGCAGCACGACGTGGCATGGACTCGACTAATGCCTGAAGTAGTGCTGGAGGGAACTGACACCATGAATCCTGTAGGACTGTCCATAAATCTGTAAGTGTACGAAGGGGTGGAGATCTCTTCTGAACAGCACGTTGCAAGCTATCCCAAATATGCTCAATAATGTTCCTGCCTGGAGAGTTTGGTGGCCAGCGGAAGTGTTTAAACTCAGAAGAGAGTTCCAGGAGCCACTCTGTAGCAATTCTGGACCTGTGGGGTGTCGCATTGTCCTACTTAAATTGCCCAAGTCCGTCGGAATGCACAATGGACATGAATGGATGCAGGTGATCAGATAGGATGATTACGTACGTGTCACCTGTGAGAGTCATATCTAGCCATATCACTCCAACTGCACACGCCCCACACCATAACAGAGCCTCAACCAGCTTGAACAGTCCCCTGCTGACAGACAGGGTTCATGGATTCATGAGGTTGTCTCCATACCCATACGCGTCCATCCACTCGATACAATTCGAAACGAGACTTGTCCTACCAGACAACATGTTTCCAGTCATCAACAGTCCAATGGCCGGCCGTTGTGACCGAGCGGTTCTAGGTGCTTCAGTTTGGAACCGCGCTGCTGCTACGGTCGCAGGTTCGAATCCTGACTCGGGCATGGACGTGTGTGATCTCCTTAGGTTAGTTAGGTTTAATTAGTTCTAAGTCTAGGGGACTGATGATCTCAGATGTTAAGTCCTACAGTGCTTAGAGCCATTTGAGCAATTTTTTGAACAGTCCAATGTCGGTGTTGACGGGCCCAGGCGAGGCATCAAGCTTAGTGTGATGTCATCAAGGGTACACGAGTGGACCTTCGGCTCCGAAAGCCCATATCGATGATATATCGTTGAATGGTTCACATGCTGACACGTTTTGATGGTCCAGCATTGAAATCTGCGGCAATTTGCGGAAGGGCTGCACTGCTAACACGTTGAACGTTTCTCTTCAGTTGTCATTGGTCCCGTTTTTGCAGGATATTTTTCCGACCACAGCGATGTCGGACATTTGATGTTTTACCGGATTCTTGATATTCATGGTACATTCGTGAAATGGTCGTGCGGGAAAATCCGCACTTGATCGCTACCTCGGAGATGGTGTGGCCCATCGCTCTTGCGCCGACTATAACACCACGTTCAAACTCAGTTACATCTTGATAATTTGCCATTGTAGCAGCACTAACCGATTTAACAACTGTGCCAGACACTTGTTGTTTTACATACGTGTTGCCGACCGCAGCGCCGTATTCTGCCTGTTTACATGTCTCTGTATTTGAGTACGCATGCCTACCCAGTTTCTTTTGCGCTTCAGTGTATATGTGAGTGATAACGGATAGGCAAATTGCAGCGAACTGAGAAATCGGAGCGTACACTAGATGAGGCAGCTGTCAGCATTTTTCAGAACGATATGTATTTTGGAAATCTGTTTCATGCCCCTTGTCATAATACTAGGAATAGACACCGCTACAGTGGGAAGGTCGAGGCTGAGAGCGAATAATGAAGGATTGTTGTTTTGCATTGTCTTTGGGGTAAATACAAATGCTGAGCATAAAGACTTTCTTTGAAGGTAGCTTAACTCATGCTGTGTTTTATGGATACACTTCCACATGTGCTCCGTTGTTGTACATAGAGAATGTAGGCGATATTCAGTTTCTCTCTATATCTTTGCCAAAACTGTTCCGTCATCGTCTCTACAGCATCTCGTGTTCATGCTGTAAGAGTCGGCACATAATAAACTAGTGATCTGAACCTTTATCCTTAACATAAGCCCACAAAATATCCAAGAGGTGTTATATCTGCTGAACGTGGTATCCACGATGTTGGACCGTCTCTACCGATCCATGTGTCAGGAAAGATTTCGGTCAAGAACTGGAGAACAAATAATCCCCAGTGGTGTGGCGGTGCACGATCTTCTTGAAGCATTACCCGTGGTTGACATTTATGTAACTAGGGTGCAACATCAGCATGTGGAAGTGTATCCATTTAAACTTCATTAGTTAAGCTACCATTTGCAAATAATCGCATAAACTTGTGCAATTCATAAAAAACTTTATGATTTAAACTACCATTTGCAACAAATCACATAGCTGTATGCAACGTACTTCCTTAGCAATAAACTTTTGTAATCAGGGAAAGACTTTATGCTCACCCTGTATATTGTCGACACTACAAAAATCAAAAATTCCATCTTAACTTTACAATTAACAGAATAATATGCAAGTGCAAACAAAACTTATTTAAACACCCATGTTACTCGAAGGTTGTTTTAAGTGCAGATGAAATTTCTCTTTTTTTTCTTTTTTTACGTATACATACCAAAAAATTATGTTTCTTTGACGGTGCATTATTACTAAATTTTTCTATTGTACCAATGATGTTCCTCGTTGTGTTGGATTTTTCGAAAGGCACTTGATAATAGCCATATGGTGAAATCGGCTAACAGGGTACAAGTGAATGATGAAATTAAGAAACTTCTTTTTAAACACCCGAACATGAAAAACGCTTTCATTTCCAAAACGTTTACTGTGGCTGTGGATCCATACACAAGGGAATTAATGTCGGTTAGTTAGTTCCGTGTTCCAAGGATCATTTTGCACGGTAAATCGTACTGATGTGGAACGAGTCATTTTACATTCACACTGAAAATTATTTTGTAAATATGGCTACATGCTGAACATTTACAAGGTCTTTTTAAGTGCGGATGTGAATTAGTAATTCCTACCCACCACCTTCTACACATTACAATAATAGAAATTATTCTACGAAATGGGTGGAGTTGTCAAGGAGAAACTTGTTTTCATTTTGTTTTCAAATTTTACTTTGCTGTCTGTCACACATTTCATATCTCCGGGGAAGTGACCCAAAAGCTCAGTTGCAGCACTGCACACCTCTTTTTTGTGCTCAAGATAACTTTAGTGTGCAGTAATTAATGTCATTTTTCATCTGTAATTATGTGCACCATTGTTCCTTTTGAACTGCAGTGGATTGTTTACAACAAATTTCATGATGAAATAAATATACTGTGAAGCAGTGGTCAGAAAGCCCAATTCTTTAAAAAGATGTATATAAGATGATGTGAATGAGTACCACATATTATTCTTACAGCACGTTTTTGAGCAATGAAGACTTTCTTTCTTCACGATGAGTTACCCCAGAATATTATTCCATATGACTTGAATGAAAATATGCAAAATAGGTCAGCTTACTGATTTGTCTCTCCTCAAGGTATGCAATGACTCTTAAGTGCAAATGGGGCTGAACTATGTTGTTTCAGGAATTCTAAAATGTGTTTTTTCCAGTTTAAATTCTCATTAATATAGACACCCAAGAACTTTGAAGTTTCCATCCTATTTACTATTTCGTCACCATGTGTTACATTTATCATTGGTTTGATAACCCTAGATGAGCAGAACTGAATATGTTGTGTCTTTTTAAAATTAAGAATGAGACCATTTCCAGAAAATCAGTCAATGATACCTTTAATAACACTGTTACCAATTCTTCAGTTTCTGTATGTTTGCTTGGATTGATTACAGGGCTAGTGTCATCTGCAAAAGGAACTAACTCTGCTTGTCGTATATTAGACAGAAGATCGTTTACATACATTGGTGTTAAAAATTAAAGCAACAAACGGAAATTTTGCAAGGTTACGTTTATTTTGCCACAAAACAGCACAAACAGGTGATAGCAAAGTAGAAACAAAGTAAATAAAACAGAACGTAAACAACTGCAACACGCATAAGGGTAGACAAATATGTTTTTCGTTTCTTCAACTTAACGGATTTATACACACATTCTGATAACTGATTAAATTACTCGGTATTGGGTGTGACCACCTCTGGCAGCAATACAGGCCTGCCAACGACGGGGCATGCTCTGAATGATCTCATTAATCTCATGTTGAAGCAATAACGCCCAATCTTCCTGTAGAGCTGCTCGCAAGTCTCGGAGAGTGGTTGGTGGATACTGGCGTTAAAAAACTTGTCTCCCAAGTGCATCCCAGACGTGCTCTATGGGATTTAAATCGGGAGAGCGAGCAGGCCACGCCATGCGTGCAAATTCTTTCATTTCCAAGAAAACATTAACCATCCGTGCTCTATTTAAGAGTGCTGTCCATTACTCTTCAGTAACTTGTCAATTAATGCACGTAACTCCTGCTGCTATGATCCTTGATAGTCCTTCCAGGGTCTATCGGTTGGCGCTAACACAGACACAAATAATTATTCTGTAAACGAACGTGCAAACAATATTATTACGCAATGCATCTTCCAGAGAGACTGAAATATGCCATTGTTAAGCCCCTGTTTAAAGAAGGTAATAGGACAGATGCCAGTTACAACCGACCAGTTTCACTTCAGACATCAGTTTCCAAAATTTTTAAGAAGGTGATGTATTTTAGAATAGTATCTCACCTGAGCAAAAATAATATCCTCAGCAAATCACAGTTTGGATTTCAGAAGAGTTGCTCTACTGGAAATTCCATTTACATGTTCACTCGCCAAATTTTACAAGAATTAAATGATAAAATAGCGCGCGTTGGTATTTTCTGCGACCTATCTAAGGCATTCGACTTTGTGTCTCACAGTATTCTCTTAGATAAATTGGAGTTTTGTGGGTTTGGTGGTACAGCCAACCAACGTGTAATGTAATATCTAATCAAAAGAATGCAGAAAGTTGTGATTCGTAATTCAACCAATATAGTCCAAGGACATTATTCACACTGGTGAGAAATCACGTATGGGGTTCCTCAAGATTCAGTCTTAGGTCCACGAATGTTCCTCTTATACACTGGTGTCCAAAATTAAAACAACCAACCGCTGTTTCCCCGTCCTGTGTCTAATTCACTATACAATCATACAAACTGTCAACAGATGTCTGTACGCTCGTGTGCTGAACAGAAGATGGCATTCCGGTTCAACGGATAACCACGCCAGTGATGACGTCACGGCACCTATCAAACGGGGTAGTGTCTGCTGCGTAGTCCCACATGTACAGCCGCTGTGTACACAATCACAGACGGTGCAGTATGACGCCTACCAAGCTCTCTGCGATGGATTGCCGTAGGAGCAATGGAAGCAGGACAGTCGCAGATTGGAGTGGCCCGATAGCTTAATGTGAATCGTTGTGTTGTTTCTAGGATATTGCGACAGTTTGTGGAGACCGAAACTTTATTCGGAAGACCAGGGCAGAGCCGACCATGTTTGGCATTAGAAATAGAGGACTATTATTTGGCTGTAAGAGCACGACGGTACCGCCTTAGTACTGCACGGTAACTGGAATTTGGGCTGGCAGCATACACTGGACGTATTGTATGGAGGCAAACTGTGTATAGAAGGCTTCAGCAGATTGGCCTTTATTGTCGGAGACCTACTGTATGTGTGCACTACTGGCCATTAAACTTGCTACGCCAAGAAGAAATGCAGATGATAAACGGGTATTCATTGGACAGATACATTATACTGGAACTGAGATGTGATTACATTTTCACGCAATTTGGGTGCATAGATCCTGAGAAATCAGTATCCAGAACAACCACCTCTGGCCGTAATAACGGCCTTGATACGCATGGGCATTGAGTAAAACAGAGCTCGGATGGTGTGTAGAGGTACAGCTGCCCATGCAGCTTCAAGGCCACAGTTCATCAAGAGTAGTAACTGGCGTATTGTGACGAGCCAGTTGCTCGGCCACCATTGACCAGACGTTTTCAGTTGGTGAGAGATCTGGAGAATGTGCTGGCCAGGGAAGCAGTCGAAGGTTTTCTGTATCCAGGAAGGCCCATACAGGACACGCAACATTTGGTCGTGCATTATCCTGTTGAAATGTAGGGTTTAGCAGGGATTGAATGAAGGGTAGAGCCACGGGTCGTAACACATCTGAAATGTCAATGTGATCAAGAGGTGACCGAGATGTGTAACCAGTGGCACCCCATACCATGACGCCGGGTGATACGCCAGTATGGCGATGACGTATACTCGCTTCCAATGTGCGTTCACCGCGATGTCGCCAAACACGGATGCGACCATCATGATGCTGTAAACAGAACCTGGACTCATCCGAAAAAATGACGTTTTGCCATTCTTGCACCCAGGTTCGTCGTTGAGTACACCAACGCAGGCGCTCCTGTCTGTGTTGCAGCGTCAACGGTAACCGCAGCCATGGTCTCCGAGCTGATAGTGCATGCTGCTGCAAACGTCGTCGAACTGTTCGTGCGGATGGTTGTCGTCTTGCAAACGTCCCCATCTGTTGACTCAGGGATCGAGACGTGGCTGCACGATCCGTTACAGCCGTGCGGATAAGATGCCTGTCATCTCGACTGCTAGAGATACGAGGCCGTTGGGATCCAGCACGGCGTTCCGTATTACCCTCCTGAACCCATCGATTCCATATTCTGCTAACAGTAATTGGATCTCGACCAACGTGAGCAGCAATGTCGCGATACGATAATCCCCAATCGCGGTAGGCTACAATCCGACCATTTTCAAAGTCGGAAACGTGATGGTACGCATTTTTCCTCCTTACACGAGGCATCACAACAACGTTTCAGCAGGCAACGCCGGTCAACTGCTGTTTGTGTATTAGAAATCGGTTGGAAACTTTCCTCATGTCAACACGTTGTAGATGTCGCCACCGGCGCCAACCTTGTTTGAATGGTCTGAAAAGCTAATCTTTTGCATATCACAGCATCTTCTTCCTGTCGGTTAAATTTGGCGTCTGTAGCACATCTTCGTGGTGTAGCAATTTTAATGGCCTTTAGTGTACCTCTGACGCGCCTTCAAAGAAGGGAACGTATAGAGTGGAGCCGTCAACATGCCACCCGGACGGTCGAACAGTGGACCAATGGTCTTTCCACAGACGAGTGCCGATATGGTATGGAGAGTGAATCTCGACTGATTCACATCTAGAGGGAACGTGGAACACAATTTCTGGACACAAAGACTGTGGAAAGAGATCGATATCGAGGGGGGTCCATAATGGTGTGAGCAGGGGTAATTTGACCACTCGATCACCTCTTCACGAAATCATACGGTCGAATCGGCTAGGTTTAATTTCTGTCAAGTAACGTGACGAGATCTTAAGAGGGAAAATGTCGAGTGCTATCCCGTACCGAGAACTTCCGTGCTGAGCAGGGAAACAGTACAGACTGATCAGTAAAACGGAAGATGAGACTTCAAAGTTCCGTCGACGATGAGGTCATTATAAACAAAGGAAAACTGGTATTATTTAAGGACGGAGATTAGAAATCAGCGGTGTCCTCATCAGTGAAGTGTCCCATACATTTTCTTAATAAAGTTAAGGAATTCGCTGAAAATACAAATCAGGATGGTCGAAGGGGGATATGAACCACGCTTCTCCTGAATGAGAGTCTAGTGCCTCAGCCACTGTTTCATCTTACTCGGTAATATTTATCAATGAGTGGTACGTCCGGAAAGCCAGTTGTGAAACAAGGACGTATTGTATGGTGCCGCAGGCTACAGACGCGGTAGAAAGTTTTCGAAACGCTGTGTGTCTCTACCTGGTGAATAGCTCGCTGTACCGGTGTTAAACATCTGATCATGCCGTTTATTCTTTCTGTTAATTGTTTAGAACAAAAAGAACAGGAGACTTCTACAATCCCACGCTAAGTATCCCGTTTAACAGTCGCATACATCAACTGACGAAAAGAGGAAAGCACTCTAAAATGGAGGGACAATTTAAATGAAACTTCACGATAGAAAGAGTATGTGAACTGGGCAGTATGAGCCCACTTATTAATATGACATTGTTCTTCCTCTCGCGTGAATGAAAGCACTGATTCCGTTGAGAAAAGTGTCATAAAGCCGCTATATCCTCTCCTGAGGCAAACTGTCGTAACTGGTCCATGATGTTGTGAATACTGCCTCTGGGACGGAGTTGACATCCGAGCTGGTACCACACTTGGTCTATCAGGGACAGTTCTGGGAATTTTTCTGGCCTCGGGAGTACCTCAACATCACACAGAGAGCTCACAGAGACATGTGCCATGTGTAGATGAGCATTGTCCTATTAGAAAATGGCACCACAATACTGCCACATGTTTGCTAACACATGAGGACGCAGGATATTCGCGAGATACCGTTGTCCCGCCAAAGTTCCCTTCTAGCACTACGTGATCTTAAGCACGGAGTTACATCTCTGTCTGTGCCTGTAGTCATACCCAATGTCTCCCCAAACCATGACGCCACGAGCAACACTGCTGTGCCTCCCCAAATCATGAGAAAAATGGGACTTCTTCCTAGGTCGCCGTCATAAACGCCGATGATCGTCATCCGGGGTAGTGCAGAACCGCGATTCATCGCTCAACTCAGTGCGACGTCATTCATCAGCGGCTCATGCTTGCCAAACGTTGCAACACTTTAGAAGCAGCCGTTCGTGTTTGGTGTTAACGACAACCTACATCTATGACGGTACTTCCCTAGTCCAGCTGCTGCTGCTATTCTCCGATTAATGGTGCGGGATGATACAGAATGTTGTAGAGAGTCCATTTCTTGTTCTCGGATAACAGGCGCCGTTGTGACGGGGTAATGAAGTTCTTGGTGCACAATATGGCGACCACTCTCTGTGGTAGTCAGACACGGACTACCGGAACCTCGACGACGCGCATGCCTGCCCTCACTTACTCATGCAGTACAGCATCGTGCCACTGTTACATCCGAGTGCACCTCATGTCTGCATGTAACACAACTGTGGATACTCACGAACTCTGTGAGGTGTTGATAAAGTTGTCTCGCGCTATTACGCGGCAACTATCTGTTCTTCACAGTAATCACCCCGCATGCTACAGTGTTCACGCTCCTTATTTGTTCTACCAAGCCTGGTAACAACGCCAAACACGAACGATACTAATGCACTCTTGTGGTCGTTCTATCTGTCACAGAGAATTGCAACTCTCAATCATTTACATTCCCGTCGATGGTGTGTAAGTGTACCAAGTTATTTTGACATCCGACTATGTCTTCTGCGGGCTTCACTTTTTTTTATCAGACAGTGTATATTCCCACATAAGGGTCTTGGTAGCTTAGGCTACAATTGGATGCTAGTGGCACTCTACCACGAGGTAGCCGGTTTAAATCATGGTGGGGAAAGGAATTGCCGTGCCTACTTTCTGACGGAATAAGGGAGAAGAGGGGATGGTGTGAAGTTATTGGTCACCAGATTGTGAGCCAATGAGCTGGGTAAAATTCTAAATCTCACCGCAGTGTCTCATGGATTAAGGGCATGGGAAACTGTTTAGGGCGATCAGTCTGCCGTATGGTGATGTGGGCTCGGCGACGCTCTTCGTGCCATTCAACAGGAGTAGGCTATACGACAGCACTTGGCTTACCCTCTTTCCTTCTTAAATTTTTATAATCTTTCATAAAACCCAAACTCAGTACGACAATACGCAAGTACTCATCCTATTTACATTTACATTTATACTTCGCAAGCTAGCTTCTGGTGTATACCATTGTCATTTTCTCCGTTCCTGTTCTAGCCGCGAAATGTGCGCGGGAAGAATTATTGTTGGACAGCCTCTGTGTGAATTCGTATCTCTCTAACTTTACCACCAGGGCCTTTTCGCCGCGAATAGGTAGGAGGAAGCAATATACTGGATGAGCCTTTTAGTAAGCACATCGTTTCCGGAGCGGGAAGGAGCGTCTGGTCCCCAGCACGAATCCGCCCGGCAGCCTTGTGTCGAGGTCCGGTGAGTTGACCAGTCTGTGGATGGTTTTTAGGCGGTTTTCCATCTGCCTCGGCGAATGCGGGCTGGTTCCCCTTATTCGGCCTCAGTTACACTATGTCGGCGATTGCTTCGCAAACAAGTCCTCCACGTACGCGCACACCACCATTACTCTACCATGCAAACATAGGGGTTACACTCGTCTGGTGTGAGACGTTCCCTGGGGGTCCACCGGGAGCCGAACCGCCCAATAAGCCTGGGTTTGGTGCGGGGCGGCAGAGGGGTGAAATGACTGCGGTAGTCGTCGTGTGGTTGTGGACCACTGCGGCTGTGGCGAGGACGGAGCCTCTCAGTCGTTTCTAGGCCCTCAGTTAACATACAACATAAATACATACAACCACATCGAGATACACTGCTCTTCTCTTGAAAGTCTCACACTGGAGTTGGATGAGTATCTCCGTGACGCTTTCGCGCTCACTAGAAGAACGTATGACGAAAGGCTCTGCACT
This sequence comes from Schistocerca piceifrons, assembly GCF_021461385.2. NCBI lineage: Eukaryota > Metazoa > Arthropoda > Insecta > Orthoptera > Acrididae > Schistocerca > Schistocerca piceifrons. Next base: position 261,152,105 of record NC_060149.1, on the reverse strand, counting down.
ATTTTGGATCTTCTCTATTTCCTCTATCCATCCTATCTGGTAAGGATCCCAGAGCGACGAGCAAAAATAGAAAGAGGGTTTTGTAAGCTACCTCCTTTATGGGCGGACCACACTTCTTGAGGATTCTTCCAATGAATCTCGCGATTAGTTTTATGCAGTAATTCCACTTTAAATCGCTGCGTACGCAGATTCCCAGATTTTTTGATAGGTGTGACTCCTTGCAGTGACTTTTCGGCCATCGCGTAATCATGCAGGCTTTCCGCATATTTATCCGCAGTTCGTCACGTTTGTTTATTTCGAGGGTCAGCTGCCAACCCTTACACCAAGCGTCGATTTTCTTAAGGTCCTCGTGAATCTCGTTACAGTTCTTTACTGTTGCGATTTCTCTGTACATAACTTTATAACACGCGAACAACCTTTTTATGTTATCTACAATCATCCATATGACATAGATCCACACTTGATAGCCTCCACTGATGAAATAAAAGGCACCCCAACTGAGTACTTCAGAATCTCCCAGAACAACCACGGAAATGAGCCACAACGTTTGATTTGGTTTTCTTTATAGTTAAAATAAGAACATTGTCACTTGTATGAAAACTTTCAGTTTCGTTCATTAGCTATACATTATGGATTACAGATCATTCATGAACTCTGTTGGTCTTGGCCTGTTAATGCCTTTAGTTGAGAACTACATTATCCTGTCCAGACACCCACGGGCGCTCCGTCGCCATTAGGATTGCACATGGAGCTAGAGGTCTCCCGTATCAACTATAGCAATTGGATCACGAATAGTAACTCCTGGCAAGGGGTCATCAAAATAAGTCGACTCAGTGGATAATACTTCGTTGTCCAAGGCTCTCCCCTTTAACGTCACACTAATGTTAAAGTTCGTATTGCATTAGGTACAAAGAGACTCAAAAAGACTATTAAAGCTATGGGCTATAAGGTTGTTATTTATCATTGACGTGATATTGTAACCTCGAAGTTCAACGAGGTTATACAGAATAGTGATCGCACAGCTTGTTGTGGAATCTAAACGCAGTGCACAACCAGAGTCTCTTCGCAGAGACTAAGAATCGATTAAAATGCAACTAATGGCAAGTTAGGTATCTTAACGAACCCCACAAACACTTCTCTTCATATAATAAATTAGGGCACTGAGTAAATCCTAGAGTGCATGAGTGGAGCCCGGGCATTAGTCAGAACTTCGCCTAGGTGACGGCTACAGTACTCCGAACCAGCTGCTTAAACCAAAACTTTTGAGTGAGCCTAAGACGCACTTGAAACAGGATTGGTGGCTGCATCACACGTTACAATCCCTCTATTCGCACTGAAAGGTTACAGCAGTTTGCATTATAGGGCAGGGCCGGGCACAGTGGCGCTGGCGGGTAAAGTGGCTACTGGGATCCCGGGAGCTATGGGGTGCCGACATCGTTGCGGGAAATGTCTCAACTTATTCGCTCTGGAGGACACAGTACCCCGTGAAGCATAACCTGTCTGCTGTGCCGCTCCTAGGAGTTGTCAATAATTTTTGTCGATTTTAGTTATTCTGATATTACCTAAATGGTCACTTTATGCATTTGTTATTGAGAGGAAATGTCACGTCTTTTTAATGAAATTGTGTTGAAAGTGTCAATCTTGACTCCATAACCCCAGTTTAGTTCATGAAGTTCGGTTATGCTATTAGAGGGTATATAGCGCTTCAGTCCGGAACCACGTGGCTGCTACGGACGCAGGTTCGAATCCTGTCTGGGGCATGGATGTGCGTGATGTCCTTAGGTTTGTTAGGTTTAAGTAGTTCTAAGTCTAGGGGACTGATGACCTCAGATGTTAAGTCCCATAGTGCTCAGAGCCATTTGAACCATTAGAGGGTATATAGCTTTTGTGTGAAGGCGTCAACGCGGACAAAGTGGCCATCTCCGAGGTGGCTTCTGGAAAACGTAAGAGCGGCGGCCAAAAGAAGGATTCCCCGGCGATACTTACAGCAAGTTCTTGTAACAGTGACTTAGAAGCGGCAAATAAAGAAAGAGAAGAAAAAGAAAATAAAAAGAAGGAAAAACCGAAAGCAACTCAAGAGAAGAAAGAGAGTGACAAAAAGAGTGTGAAGAGTAGGAAACCCGACCCTAGAAGAGTTATTTTTGACGACAACTATGAAGACACAGAGTGCATATGCTGCGAGGAAAAATTTTCTACAGGTTTAACTAAATTCCACTGAAATGTCCAGTGAACTTATAGCGAAAATTGTAATTTTCAGCCGGCCGGAGTGGCCGAGCGGTTCTAGGCGCTACAGTCTGGAACCGCGCGACCGCTACGGTCGCAGGTTCGAATCCTGCCTCGGACATGGATGTGTGTGATGTCCTTAGGTTAGTTAGGTTTAACTAGTTCTAAGTTCTAGGGGACTAATGACCTCAGCAGTTGAGTCCCATAGTGCTCAGAGCCATTTGAACCATTTTTTGAACCATTTGAACCATTTTTTATAATTTTCATTGTTTACACTTTTGTCAACAGCAAAGTGCCTTCTTTCCTAAAGATCACGGAATTCCAGACAAAAGTATGTTTCACTTTATGCAAAGCACTGTGGCTACTGCTTAAATTTATTCGGTGAATTTAAATGTAAACCTTCTTGGAAAGAGTAATGTGTAGCATACCAGAAGGAGAATCGAGACGAATTAAAGTTTTTTGGTAAAGTACACTGTGTTATCTGGATGTGTCTTTTAGGTTTCTCACATTTAATCGAGCACATGCTGCCCCTCATCAGCGTCTTAGAAACAGCTCGTAGTTTACATAGATCGCACACAGGAAGCATGCACGAACTTTTGCCCCCTAGGCAAAGGTAACTTTGTGGATGGGGAAGGAAATTTTGTTGCAGAAGCAAATGACATTGCCACGGTAAGTAATGACTTACCACGAGTGGGCCCAGTCAATAAGAAGACTAATATGAATCCGACTAGAATGTTTTAAATACATATTTGTCGAGTAGTATCCCGCAGGTATGCGAAGATACAGACCTTCCTCCCACTCAGTCAAGGGCAACCGAATTCGCTGCGGAGAGAAAAGCAGAGTGAGAACATTTACCGGAGAAAGTACCAGTGGCCTCAAAAATTCTGCACGATGCTTGCCACCAACCGAGGTGGCGCAGAAGTTGAATCGTGAGATGCGAGTCCTCCGGCTACGCATATATGTCTTTTCCATCGTTTCTCTAAACGATTAAGGTGAATGCTGGGATGGTTCCTCTGAAAACAACGTGACGGATTTCATTTCCCAGTTTTGTCTCATCCGAGCTCGTTCTCCTAATTTAATGTCCTAATTGTTGACAGGATGTTTAACCCTAATCTTCCTATTTATGGAGCTTGGATAGCTATGTCGTTCTGTCAGGCGACTATATCTAACGCATCAGTGCAGTTAAAAGCCAATGCGAAACTTACACTGAAATTAACTACTGATTCCCTTCCTGAGACATCATTTTGATTAGAAAAACATTTAACTTAATTATTGTCTCTTTGTACTCGACTAGAGGTGGTGTTAACGTCCAGAGAATTCTGTCATGCCCTTTACTGCCGAGAAAAAAGCCTCACGGAGAGAAACGGAAGCTTGCTGTACGAGGAACGAGTGCTCAGAAGGCCCAGAGTTCGAATTCTCGTTTAGGGGTCAGTGCTATTTTTCAGTGTCAAAAGAGCTTTCATGATTTATACACATAAACTGAGGAGCCCCGGAACAAAACCCGATATATCCACTTTTGCTGTATTCGCTTGTTTGAACTGTAGGGGGGAGATACGGGAGTAATAATACATGCTACCACAAAATAATTTTCAGCACAACGCGACATTAAGCGTTTTATGGTGTGTTTCTTCTTTTTATAGTTTGTGGAGCCATTTAGAGATCGCTATTTGTTACTTTCTGTATTAACAGCAAATGCGAATTTATCGGTTTTTGTCCCGGCGCTCTTCAATTCATAGTAAAGTACTCAGTGTTTCAAATTAAGCAAAAAATAATCCCCAAGCCCTGCACATGGAAAATAAAAATCAACACTTATAAAAAGGTAGTCAAAGACACATAAAGTAAATGTGGCGTCAAGATAAGATAACTTTCGTAATTTAAAAGAAATTTTATTTACGGTGAGTCCTACAGAAATGAGCCAAACTACTTAGACCGGAATGAAGTAGCTTACTTACTTGGAAACATATCAGTATGAAGTCTCACATATTAAACTAGCATTTTTCTTCTCCCACGTGTATCCAGGCTACATATGCAGTGAACTTCATGATAATAGATTTTCCAGAAAAAGAAAGGAAGGCAGAAAATAAAAAGTCCCTTTATATTTTATCAGCTGTCGGTATACATGAGCACGTGGGCTACAATTAGGTTCACAGACTAGCAGTTTCAAAACTGTACTGACTGCGTAGTAAGTAGTGTTTACAAAATGGAAATAAGCGTACGTGCTCACAACCCTTTTGTAACTTGACCTCAACGGCTATATATGTCTTACAGTTCTCGCCTCTCTAGCGACTTTATTCTGCTTCGACACAGAAAGGCAGTTAAGATCCTGCGAGCGAGGTCACGATGCTCTACGAAAACACCTCTCACACTAGTGCATTTATCGTTTCATTACCTACTAACAGCAAGTGAAATAAAGTGAAATGAAATCTGAAGAATGTAGGGTGTATCTAGCGAGATGGCGCAATGCTTAATTTGCTGGACTTGTACTCTGAAGAAACGGAAATCAAATGCGACTGCCAGGGTGGATACTTGAAAAAAAAAAAAATTATCTGTCATAGCTTCGTCCAACAGTCCTTTTCTGATAACCTTGCTGTCGACGAAACGCTACAAGGCAGCCTTTCTCTTTATTGAATTATACACCAGATTTATTTGGGAAGCACGACAGCGTGACAGAGATGTTGAGCCATCTCTAGTGGAAGACGCTGCAACACAGGCATTTTGCATCACGGAGTGGTTGATTGTTAAAGTTCCGAGAGCGTAAGTTTCTAGAAGAGTTGGCCACTATGCTGTTTCCTTCCGCGTATATCTCCCGAAAAGATCATGAGGGTAAAATTAGGGAAATTTGGGCCCACAGGGAGCCTTATCAACAATCGTTCTTCCCGCTAACCATTCGTGACTGGAACAGAAAAAAGTACCCTCCACCACACACTGTAAGGTGGCTTGCGGAGTATAGATGAAGATGTAGTATGTGGTAGTTTTTACGATAGATTACTCTGATTAAAAGTGAGGAACGCAAAAACAGATACAGTATTATTTCAGTGAATGCGAGGATTATCTCAGCAAAATTGTACACGTACGAGCTCACCGTGTACTTGAAACAGAAAGTTTTATTTTATTGAATGATTCACAGTGTCTTTTGAGCGCCGGTCGTTGTGGCCGAGCGACTCTAGGCGCTTCAGCCTGGAACCGCGTGATCGCTACGGTCGCAGGTTCGAACCCTGCCTCGGGCATGGTTGTGTGTGACGTCCTTAGGTTAGTTAGGTTTAAGTAGTTCTAAGTACTAGGGGACTGATGACCTCAGATGTTAAGTCACATAGTGCTCAGAGCCATTTTTTAGTTCTTTTGAGCTATGGAACTGCGCCACATTGTAACTGCCCGTTTCAGATTCCTACAGCGATGAGCTGCTCATACTGGCCACGTTCCGCTGTTAGTCAAATCCTCAGACATTTACTAGTTAGGTTACACGAAAAGCGGAGTACACAAAACGCAAGTAACATAAGTTTATAAAATCTCTACGTAAACCTGTGGATAGACGAAGTAAATCTTGCAGGCTGGAGCAGCACTTACATAGAAAAGCATAGGAAACATCTTGGTAGTTATAACATGAGAGCTAAAATGTGAGTTCTTGTCCAGAGATCTCATTCGATTCGCATTCGCCTAACTACATGTAGGAGGAAGAGGAGGAGGGGATTGATGTTATTTAACGTTCCGTCGACTATGAGGTCATTAGAGACGGAGCAGAAGCCCGGATTAGGGAAGGATGGAGAAGGAGAGTGGCCGTGCCCTCTCGAAGGAAGCATCCCAGAATTTGTTTGAAGCGATTTAGGGAAATCATGGTAAACCAAAATCAAGATGGCCGGACGCGGATTTCAACCGTCGTTGTGCCGAATACGAGTCCAGTGTGCTAACCATTGCGCTACCTCACTCGGTACCTATAACAAAGATGGACACTTCAGTGCTGCATTAGGCACTTCCAAGCCCTAAATGGACTACAAATAGTTTCAATAATCTCTACACGTAACGTTATATTGTTACCAACAAGGAAATGAGAAAAGAATCAAGTAACAATGGTGGTAGATTTTCAGACAGACGATGTACCTGCTTAGGGAAAGCATGGTGTGAATTCGTCACAAGTTCTATTACCGAACATCCTGATGGAGGTATTCAGGCGGTTTTCGCCAGTCATCCAGTAGAATGCTTGGCTGGAGGCTGAACTTCGTCTCTTCTTCTTCTTCTGATGATGATGATGATGTTTGGTTTTGTGGGGCGCTCAACTGCGCGGTTATCAGCACCCGTACAAATTCCCAACCTTTGCTCAGACCAATCTTGCCACTTTCATGAATGGTGATGAAATGATGATGACAACACAAACACCCAGTCATCTCGAGGCACGTGAAAATCTTTGACCCCGCCGGGAAGCGAACCCGGGACCCCGTACTCGGGAAGCGAGAACGCGACCGCGAGACCACGAGCTGCGGACTCGTCTCTTCTGGTTTGCTCATTGGAACATTAAATCGATTATACAGAATGTCTGTTTCATGTCTGTTGGAGACGAAATAGCAGTGCCTGCGTTATTAAGAAGTACGTTTCAGCGACTACAACCGTCAAGAAACACAAGAAATATATTCGCAGTTGCGAATATAAACCACCTCCGGCTGTATATTAGAATGACGACAGTGAAAATTTGTGCCGCATCGGGACTCGAACCCGTGCCAGTGTGTGGGCGAATGAAGACTAAATAACATTGCCTGTGTCATTAAGAAGTACGATCCATTGTTCCTTCGGACATGTACTGCTATTTCGTCTTGATTTGCCAATACTTGGCCTTAGACTGTCAACAAATATGCCCTTCCTGGACGGGAATATACGTAACGTGCGAGCGCAAGTTGTGACACAAGGACGACGACATAAGGAACTTTGGGTCTGTCCGTGATTCGTGCACGGATAGCCGGTGCGACCGCTCGCGTAAAGCGGGAAATTCGTGCTGGAGTCCCGCCCCGACACAAATTTTCATTGCAACTCTAATACACAGCCGAAGGTGGTTTATATTCGCAACTGCAAACACATTCCGTGCATATGAGGAGATCTCTAATACATTACAACCGATCAAAACGCCGGGAGAACGTTTCCGACAGGTTACAGCAAGCAAAAGAGAGAGTACGTTTCATTTCCCCCGCAACGCGCTGGTGAGAGCGAAACTTAACACCGGTTTACAGTTTATCTGTTCTTGTCGAGAAGTGATCGCACTCACCGAAGAGCTGGTACGTGGAACTCTTGACAAACGTCATTGTGGCGGCAGTCGGCGGAAGGACGGTAGAGGCAGCGGCGCGAGCGTGTGCTGCAACAGAGTAACGACTGCAACTGCCACGGAGGCGCCCACCGGCGAAGAAGTGGGACGACTCGCAGCGCCGACGTGCCGCCGCGGGCCGCCAGACAACGCTCCTCAGTATCTGCTTCCGTCGAGCGCACCGTCAGGGGCCACGTGATGCACGAAAATTGCTTTGTCTGCTTCGATTTAGGTGCTGCTGTGACCTTCAGTCCAAATTCTAGTTTGATGTAGCTTTCCATGTTAGTTTATCCTGTGTAAGCCTCTTGATCCGTACATACAGGCGATCGACCAAAATATGGAAACACCAAAAACTGGTTGGATCGATGATTTGGGGAAGGGGACAAACAGCGAGGTCATCGGTCCCAGCGGATTAGGGTAAGACGGAGAAGAAAGTCGCCCGTGCCCTTTCAAAGGAACCATACCGACATTTACCTGAAGCGGTTTAGGAAAACCACGGAAAACATTAACGAGGATGGCCGGATGCGGGTTTGAACTGTCGTCTTCCCGAATGCGAGACCAGTGTCCTAACCACTACGCCATCTCACTCGGTACACGTTAAGCCAAATACGGCGTAAGAAAACCGTTAGCATTCAAAATTTTATCCAGTAGCCTCGGAATACACTACTGGCCATTAAAATTGCTACACCACGAAAATGACGTGCTACAGACGTGAAATTTAACCGACAGGAAGAAGATGCTGTGATATGCAAATGATTAGCTTTTCAGAGCATTCACACGAGGTTGGCGCCGGTGGCGACACCTACAACATGCTGACATGAGCAACGTTTCCAACCGATTTCTCATACACAAACAGCAGTTGACCAGCGTTTCCTGGTGAAACGTTGTTCTGATGCCTCGTGTAAGGAGGAAAAATGCGTACCATCACGTTTGCGACGTTGGTAAAGGTCGGATTGTTGCCTATCGCGATTGTGGTCTATCGTGTCGCAACATTGCTGCTCGCGTTGGTCGAGATCCAATGACTGTTAGCAGAATATGGAATCTGTGGGTTCAGGAGGGTAATACGGAACCCCGTGCTGGATCCCAACGGCCTCGTATCACTAGCAGTCGAGATGAAAGGCATCTTATCCGCATGGCTGTAACGGATCGTGCAGCCACGTCTCGATCCCTGAGTCAACAGATGGGGACGTTTGCAAGATAACAACCACCCGCACGAACAGTTCGACGACGTTTGCAGCAGCATGGACTATCAGCTCGGAGATCGTGGCTGCGGTTACCCTTGACGCTGCATCACAGACAGGAGCGCCTGCGATGGTGTACTCATCGACGAACCTGGGTGCACGAATGGCAAAACGTCATTTTTTTCGGATTTATCCAGGCTCTGTTTACAGCATCATGATGGTCGCATCCGTGTTTGGCGACATCGCGGTGAACGCGCATTGGAAGCATGTATTCGTCATCGCCATACTGGCGTATCACCCGGCGTGATGGAAAGGAGTGCCATTGGTTGCACGTCTCGGTCACCTCTTGTTCGCATTGACGGCACTTTGAACAGTGAACGTTACATTTCTGATGTGTTAAGACCCGTGGCTCTACCCTTCATTCGATCCCTGCGAAACCCTACATTTCAGCAGGATAACGTACAACCGCATGTTGCAGGTCCTGTACGGGCCTTTCTGGATACAGAAAATGTTCTACTGCTGCCCTGGCCAGCACATTCTCCAGATCTCTCACCTATTGAAAACGTCTGGTCAATGGTGGCCGAGCAACTGGCTCGTCACAATACGTTAGTCACTATTCTTGATGAACTGAGGTATCGTGTTGAAGCTGCATGGGCAGCTGTATCTGTACACGCCATCCAAGCTCTGTTTGACTCAATACCCAGGCGTATCAAGGCCGTTATTACGGCCAGAGGTGTTTGTTTGTTCTGGGTAGTGATTTCTCAGTATCTATGCGCCCAAATCGCTTGAAAATGTAATCACATGTCAGTTCTAGTATAATATATTTTTGTCCAATGAATACCCGTTTATCACCTGCATTTCTTCTTGGTGTAGCAATTTTAATGGCCAGTAGTGTAGCTTGGCAGTAATGCGACCTTTCAGAGTATCCATGGGGCCCATGGAATTCCACGATATGTCTGCCCAGATCATCTCCGAACTCATGCCATGCTACATTCTTGGGATATAAACTCGGCCAAAAGTTGGAAAATGACAAAATAACTTTCGTCCATTGCTCCATAGTCAAGGATTTATAGCTTCGGTACCACATTTTCCAATTGCGGGCATTTGCGTCACTGATAAGTGGTTTTGGAATTCCATCTCGACCTGCGTCTCCCTGCTTATGGAGCTCTCTTCGGGTTGTTTCTCTGCTGGCAGCGTCCGCGAGTGCGGCGTTCAGTTTTGCAGTGACTTCTGCGGCTGTCGTTGTCCTAGTTTTCGTAGCAATCCTCTTTAATGACCTTCTGTCACGATCACTCACGACACTCTTTCGACCGCGTTGTGACTAAGCTGATGTTTACCGCTTTCCCTGAATGAGGTGTATATTTTCGATACGCGGCCTCCTGAAACATTAAACATTTCAGCTACCTCGGTTGCGGAAGCACTCACCATACGAACACCAACAATTTGCCCACTTTCGTATCCACTTAGCGCCAACATCATGCACTTACAACTATACAGAACATTGTTCTGAGCACGACTGACACTTGCAACGTATTGAGGTCGTAGCATAAGTGCCATTCGTGGTTAAATACAACAGCGCAACCTGCAGGTTTGGCTAGCATCTGCATTTACGGTCAAGCATGCATTTATCATGGTATTTACGCATTTTTGTCCGGGCCCTTCTGCAACTATTACCCCCCCCCCTCCCCCCTCCCCCGCACACACACTTCTCTCCATTACCAAATTGATGACTCCGTGATGTCTCAGAACGTGCCTAATCAATAAATCAATAAATGTCTTTTTTCCAACTCGATTCGGTATCTCCCTTAGTTATCAGATCTACCCACCTAATATTCTCCTGTAGCACGATATTTCGAAAGCTTCTACTCCTTCTTGTCCGAACTGTTTGCCCGTCGTTCCTATTATTGTATTCGACAAATAAATTTGGCACCCAATACCAAAAGTTGCAGGAAGCGAACCCTTACCAAAGAAAAGTAGTTGCCGGACAGAAGTGGAATGCTTGCGCACTTGCAACTAGATTCGTCACAGGGCAAATATTACTATAACAAATAAGACGGCCAAAGGGGTCCCAGTGATGATTAGCTGATGTAATAGTTCAGTGTGGACTGTTTTTAGCAGTTTGTAGTTCAGATTTATGTTGTGATAAGCATTTCTATACTCGCCGTTGTCTGTCCCGGCGGAGGCTCGAGTCCTCTCTCGGGCATGGGTGTGTGTGTTTGTCCTTAGGATAATTTAGGTTAAGTAGTGTGGAAGCTTAGGGACTGATGACCTTACCAGTTAAGTCCCACAAGATTTAACACACATTTGAACATTTTTTTGTCCCGGTGGTTAGTCATTGATAGCTGCTGAGCGATAATTGTAGCATTTGTAGGCAACTGGTCGGTAATTCTGAGAACTCGTCCGAAACTGGTCAGTAACTGGCCGACCGGAGATGTGCGGCCGCTTTTAACCACGACCAATGCGTGAATGTACATTAGCGATGTGTATCGCGCATATAGGAAACAGTCCCTGAATCAGAGCCCTCTATGGGGTCAGACATAACTATTGGTGGATAGACAGAATTATTTTAAACTTGTGGAGGAAATATAATAACATTCTTGTTATGTGTGCCCTCTATATGGCGACTGACTGGAACTTCTGTGGTGCCACGCTGAACATTCCCTGGCTGGTAGTGCCCTCTGTAGGTATCACTGTCTACAGTATGTAATGGTGTATACAGCATCTGTGTTATTATTCATTATTAGACCTAAACTATTCAGTCACATTAATGTGGCCGCCTGTAAAAAAGCTTGAATAACCACCTTTTATAGCGCGGACTGCTGCGGAAGCGCTCGCAGGAAGGAAGGCAGTGAGGTTCTGGAAGGTATCGACAGGAATGTGGAACCATGCCGTATCCAGTGCTGTGGCCTACTGCCCTAGGTTTCTCAGTCGAGGATCCATAATGTGAACAGTGAGACAGATTCTCGATTGTTTTTCTCGATGCAATGATTTACCAACAGCCGTATGATTTGTAGAAGTTTATTTTATTTTATGAACTTCTATGTGCTACCAGTTTCGGCATTACACTGATGATATCTTCAGGCCCCACTCGTCATAGTCGTAATATCGCTATACACGGAAAGGGCCATATAACTGGATCCATGAATCAATCGTCCTGCAACAGCTCTTGGTGGATTCATGGATCCAGTTATATGGCCCTTTCCGTGTATAGCGATTTTACGACTATGACGAGTGCGGCCTGAAGATGGCATCAGTATAATGCCGAAACTAGTAGCACATAGAAGTTCATGAAATAAAATAAACTTCTACAAATCATATGGCTGTTGATAAATTATTGCATCAAAAAGTTCATGCCAGCCGTCGTCCCACGATCCATAATGGATCAACGAAGATTCTCGATTGGGTTTAAATCAAGAGAGTTTGGTGGCAGGGGCGTATGGTAAGCTCACCCTGGTGCTCTCTGAGCTATGTGACACGTTGCATTATCGTTGCCATTGTGCCGAGGAAAAACAAAACTGCATGTACCGGTGGACATGGCTCCCAAGGATAGCTGCATACTTGTGTTAATCAATTGTGCTGTCCAGAATGACGAAGTAACGCAGGGAATGCCCTCCGGCCTGGACCCGTTATTGCAGGGTGTTTGTTTTCGTGCATTTCACGCCGTACACGCCAACGACCCTCTGTCCAATGGAGTATAAAACGTAACTCATCTGAAAACGTCACCTGTTACCACTCAGTGAACGTCCAGTTACGGTACTAGCGTGCAAATTCCAGCCTTCGTACCGAGTGAGGTGTCGCAGAGGCTAACACACTGGACTCGCATTCGGGAGGACGGCGATTCAATCCCGCGTTCGGCCATCCTGATTTAGGTTTTCCGTGATTTCCCTTAATCACTCCAGGCCAATGCCGGGATGGTTCCTTTGAAAGGGCACGCCCGATCTCCTTCCCCGTCCTTCCATAATCTGATGAGACCGATGACCTCGCTGTCTGGTCTCCTTCCCCAAACAAACCTCCCCCCCCCCCCCCCTCCACAGCCTTCGTTGCGGATGAACAGCAGATTGGTCCACGAACCAGGCACCTGCTGCAGAGGCTCATGGGCTGCAGTGTTCTCTGGACGGTCGTTGAGGAGTCACAGTTGGAAGTCCCTTGGTTCATCTGGGTGGTCAGTTGCTCAACAGTTGCACGTCTGTTCACCTGTACACATCTTCGCAGCCGTCATTCACCACAGTCATCGATGGCCCGTTGTGCACCACAGTCGCCTTGGCACCAAATTTGGATAGTCCTATTTTTCCATGCACGGTATACTTTAACCACGACGGCACGCGAACAGTTTACAAACTTAGCCGTTTCTGAAACGCTTCAGCTCTTGGCCCGAAAGGCAATAATCATGCCTTTTTAGACGTCTGATAAATCGCTCCGTTTCCGACTACGTCAGCACTGTTTTCCGCGTCCCCCGATATGCATTAGGTACCCTCCACTGCTAGTGCCGCCACCACCGTCTGAGTGATTATTGCAGGTTGACGTCGAACAAAGGCGGTGGTTACACTAGTGTGACTGGACCGCGTACTTCTGCATTACCTCTATTTGATTTTCTATCCATATCGCTGTACTCATTTGGCCAGAAGTCCTGGTCTTCCTGCCGGAGCACTTTACTAATTCCCACAATGAATTCAACCTATCCGTTTCACTTTTTAAATTCTCTAACCTGGCTACCTGGTTCAGAGAGCTAATATTCCACGCTGCGACCCGTATAACGCTTACTTTGTCTTTCCAATTGACCGCATCGCCTGACCAGTCCCATCTTTGAAGTCCAACTGTGTTACTATTTTACCTCTGGAATATTTTACCCAAGAGGAAAATTATCATCATCAAGCCATGTAGTAGAGCTATATTCCTCGGGAAATATGAGAGCTGCAGTTTGTCCTTGTTTTCAGCCGTTCTCAATACCAGCGTGGCAAGATTATGTCGTCTATTGGTGCAAGGGCAGCTCAGTTAGTCATCCATACTGTTCCCCTTTCAACTGTTGAAAAGACGTCTGTCGAGCGACAATATACAGGGTGATTCCGTGATGATGATATAAACTGTCAGGGATGGTGGAGAAGGGTAAGTGGCTCAATCTGATGTAAGGGAGCCTGGTCGCGAAACGATCGAGTCGAAAATTATAAGCAAAAATAGTTCTGTTACCTCTGACAGTAAACCTCTTCTACTGCAAGCTCTTTGCCTTCCATATTTTTGGAGGAGGTAGCATGGACCAAAACATGAAAATGGATCTAGTAAACATGGTTTCTAAAATGCATACCTTTAGAGCTGTGAGCATTTGTTGAGTGAAAGAGATGTGTTTCGCAGTATGAACAAGTGTTCATAGCCCCTTAAGGTGTGCACTTTAGAGCACATGTTTACTGGAAATTATTTTCTTGTTTTGGTCCATACTACCTCCTCCAAAAGTATGGAAAGCAAAGAGCTTGCAGTAGAAGAGGTACACTGTCAGGTGTATCAGAACGATTTTTGCTTATAACTTTCGCCTCGGTCGTTTCCTGACCGGGATTCCTTACCTCAAATTGATACATTAACCCTTTGTGTCATCCCTGAAAGTTTGTAACATCAATCCAGAATCAGTATGTATTATACCGGCCCCTCCACAGCTATCCTTCCAACGTGGTTGCATCTAGGGTACGGTTATCTGTATCGTAGATGCACGCAAATCATCCCACCCCGGCGAGGTCCATGGTTCGATACGAGCACCGAATGGTAAAATGCTCTCAGCATGGTAAATCCGTGGATATGTGGTACATAATGGAAAGAAGATTAAGAAGCTACAGTCTCATCAACATATCTTCAGAGACGGAGCGGCTGCTCGATTGAAGAATAATAAAGAAAGGAAGAGGTCATGATTCTGTCTTAAGACATCTTGGCATTAGTCTGAAGTTATTTAGGAAAACTACAAAAACGCAAATACCAATGGGAACTGAACACGGCTCTTTTATCTTAACCGTGACGACTCTATGCTCGTTCAGACGATATACGGTTGAACAGTACAATTCTACAACTTCCGATTTTGTCGCCCCAGCTTGTTACATCATTTCGTACCATTCTGAGAAATGAAACATGACTTACCAAAAGATATTCTGCAAAAGACTTTGTACCTTTTGCGCTACTGTAAATATCATTTAGGCAACTCTGTCACTTTTTCTGGATATCTGTTATCTGAATATCAGCTTCTGGGAAAGGAAGGTCAAGTAAACCACTGCTGACTCCACATCATTTCCTTCCCTCAGGGAAAAGAGAATGATAATGAGTTGCGGGAATTCGATCTCACACCTATCTACCTCGCCCTCCACTACGAGTACTGCTGCAGTGATTTAGCTCCGGTGTTTTAGAGCTATATAAAATAAGTCCAATTTATGCTGTGATCTGATATGTTTTCGCACTTCATTTGCAGCAGCTGCTCGTGAAATATTTCAATTTTCCCTCAGATCACTGATTAAGTTTTCCCTAATTACCTTGATTAGGTTCATGCAATTAAACATGTTCTTCAAAACTGTACCTCACGCTGGTCAGTTTGATCCCTCATATAACCATTTCCCACTCTTCATTTGGCTATGAAAACTCGGAAAAGTATCTTCCCTCAAATTGCTACATATGATTGCTTAATTACCCTGATAACTTCGAGGCAATTAAACCCTTTTTGTAAAAGCAGTCCTCACGTTGGTCAGTGTAACGCCCCATTTCCCAGTCTTCGCTTGACTATGAAAATTAGCTTCTACGGAGTCTTGTTTGCGCTGCGCTCGAATACTGGACAAAAAACTGGGGAATCGTGAAACGGTTTGAATGGGCGTATAGTATATTAAATCGCTTTCTCTCAGATAGTAACTTTGGATATCAACACTGCTCGTTACCCTCGCCCAACGGAATTCACCAATAAAATCAACTGAAGGAGAATGCTTCCTCAAACAACTACTGTACAGTGACGGAAATCGACTTTTTTGCAATAATAACACGAAAGAAAGAACTTAGGGAAAGCGAGATAGTCTTCTAAAATCTTTCTTAAAAGAGTATCGGTTTCCCCGATTGGTTGATTACAGTGCAACACGTCACGTTCGTCGCCAATATTGGTGTGCAGAACTTAAGGGCGAAATAACTTGCGCATGATGTACCGCTACCAAGAAACTTAGCTTGATGACCATACTTAGAAAGAACTGTTAGGGTACAATACAGTACAATACGGCACGGTACGCAAGGTAACTGAAAAAAATACGCCATGAGACGAAGAGAAATGACTGAAGTCACTGGTCAACATTAGTGTCACAATGTACTCCTTCCCCATGCCCTTCTTTTGAGGGTGCATTCGGCCTTGACTTCGTTTTTATGGATGACAATGCACGACTGCATCGCACAGCGCAGCTGGAAGATCTCTTGGAAGGACAGGATATTCGGAGAGTGGACTGGTCAGCCCGTTGCCCCGATATAAATTCCACCGAGCACGAGTAAGACGCGTCTGGGAGATGTATTACGAAACAACTCGCACCAACGACCACGCAGCAGTTTCAACCGCGCTGGTGCTGGGATGGAACGCCCTTCTACAAGAACTCCTTATCGACCTTGTGGCCAGTGTGCGAGCACATTGCAGAGCATGCACTGCAGACGTGGTGGTGATCACACATTCTTTAGAACCATGAGCCATCGTTTGTAAAGTCCAGGGGACCATCATAAATTGCGGTGACTTCAGTGTTATTAGCCCTTGTCTTTGAATAAAAGTGTTATTTCTATTCGTCTCATTGCATACAAGGCTTGTCCAGAAAGTAAGTTCCGATCAGTTGCGGAATGGTCACCACAGTGAAAACCTGATACAACTTTGCACAGATGTGTTGGGTAGTGTCTCTAGTATGTAGTATGACCGTCGATCGCATCAAGACGCTTTTTTCAGTTGTGAGTGCACTGTGAGCGAGTGAAGATGCCTAGAACAACGACCTCTCCCGCCAAGTAGGAGGGCCTGCTGAGAGTCTTCGCCTTAATGAATGCAACCCACCTAACACAATTGCCACGCACTTCCTTCTTCATGGCGATTCTCAGCCGCACTCTGCAGGGGCAGTGAAGACGCTCCTGCAGCCTTTTCGATGGGAAGTGTTCGATCACCCACAACACAGCCCTAATTGGCTCGTCCTGAGTATCATCTACGTTCACATGAAACGCTCAATACGAAGACAACACTTCGGCGCAGGCTACGCGCTATAGACCAGCGTAGAGAATTATCATAAAGCACCTACCTTCTATGACGATGATGTTGGAAATTTGGTATAACGCTCCGAAAAATGTCTAAGTCGGAGCGGCGACTATTTAGAGAAGTATCTGGAAAGTATAGCTAACTCTTGCAAATAAAATGTTTCTGATTTTCACTGTGGTTTCCATTTAGCGATCGATCGGAACTTACTTTCTGGACAACCCTTGTATTTCCCTCAGTTACCTTCTGTATTATACTGTAGCAGTTTTTATATGTATAATCTAAGTATCATCAAGTATGTCACTTGGCAGTGACGCGTCAAGCGAAAGTCAGTTTCATCTTTTAATTTTGCACACCTGTGTTTATGAACGTGATATGTTGCAGTGCAGCTAATTAATTGAGATCGGAAGATGGCCTCTGACGGCCGAAACCGGCCACGAGCACTTACATTATGTGGTATTTGTGACTGTAGAAAATAACAATTTATAACAACTTACAATTTTCTGTATCTGTAGAAGCTAATACTTTATATTAATGACATTGTTACGAAGCTGTTACGACGTTTTAGGCTAAGAGAATGAAGTACATTGTCCAGCATACTTTGTCTGGACTGTTGTTTTACGCTTTTTACTGTCGATCACGAAGGCATCTCCGGCAATCCTGTACACTGTAACGAACGGAGAGGAAGAGAGACAGCTCTGTGGAGAGAAAAGCATTGGTTGTAGTTAACCATGCTTAGTGCATTAAGTAAGCACTGTTGCGCTGACCAGCAGTTAAGTCCTTTGAATCTCAGACGTGGAAAGTTAAACCCCGTGTATGGTTCGAAATAAGTTTTGAGTATGAAACTTCCTGGCAGATTAAAACTATGTGCTGGACCGAGACTCGAACTCGGGACCTTAGCTTTTCGCGGGCAAGTGCTCTACCATCTGAGCTCCCCAAGCACGACTCACGACCCGCCCTCACAGCTTCAATTCTGCCAGTACCTCGTCTCCTACTTTCCAAACTTCACAGAAGCCCTTCTGCGATCGTTGCAGAACTAGCACTCCTGGAAGAGATTCAGTGAATTTTGGAAAGTAGGATACGAGGTACTGGCAGAATTGAAGCTATGAGGACGGGGCGTGAGTCGTACTTGGGTAGCTCAGATGATAGAGCACTTGCCCGCGAAAGGCAAAGGTCCGGAGGTCGAGTCTCTGGCACACAGTCTTAATCTGCCAGGAAGTTTCATATCAGTGCACACTCCGCTGCAGAGTGAAAATCTTATTCTGGAAGGTTTGAGTAGTCACTATGGAATAAAGCTCTGAAACGATAGAATACCTAGTTATAAAAGCTGAGGAAACAGTGTACATATTGAAAGGAGTCTTGAACAGAATCCTTAGACACTTGAATATCTTAACTGAGAATTTGTTCGCGCTGTCAGTGACGTATAGAACATTGCAGGAAGGAAGGTTAGAGATTCATGCGTTGACGACGTCCAGCTCGTTAGAGATAGAGCGCCGACTCAGGTAAAAGTACCTGTTCAACCATTCAGATTTACGTTTATCGTGACTATGATAAAGTTCGATGGTTGGTCAGGAATTTTAAACCCACACTTCACAAGTCCAGCGTCGCAATCAGTGTAACTTTCCGATCGCTAGTCTATGATAACGACTTATTCAGAACAGTAGAGAAATAGAAAAGCTAAATAATGTTTGTTACAGCAAATTGGTCTGAAATGAAATATAAAATCTCACGCGTATTTAAGAAACATATGAAATGATCGTATGGCATTTATTGGCCAGGATATCCCCTTTGGGTTTCGGCCCCCGTATTGCAAGTCTTTTTAGTTGACGCCACTTCGGCGACTTGCGTGTCAGTGATGATGAAAGACACACAACACTCAGTCCCCTGCCGGGAATCGAACCCGGGCCCCCTTGCGTGGTAGGCGGTAACGCTACCGCTGAGCTACGGAGGCGAACATAAAGAAAATAAACGCCAAATAAAAACTGTTAATATACTTCCGCAGAAATATAGAACAACCAAAGGCCTGTTACATGCCCTATGTCACCAGTGTTATTCAAAATACAAGTTCTGGACAAAAATTTGGAAACACCAAAACACAAGACACTAATATGCCTGATACAATCTATGAAATCTGTTGACGATCAGAATTGCTTCCAGTTGTCTCGTAATGGATGATTCTCACGGGAACCTTGTATCACCGTTACTCCAATATAGCGGCAAGTTAGGGTAACGGTGATGGAGGTGGATATCGATTGCGCAGCCTCCTCTCCAAAGCAACTCACAAAAGCTCAATAATATCGATATCTGGTGACTGTGGTGGTCAGGGGAGACGCAGTAATCAATCATGGACGATGCGAGCTGTGTGAATAGGGGCATTGTCGTCTTGGAACACAGCCTCACCTTTGGGGAACAAACATGGTACCATGGGGTGGACCTGTCCAGCTAAAATGGTTACATAATCCTTGGCAGTAATGCAACTTTACAGGGCAGCCATGGGATCCATTGGAGTACAACAGTATGGTCACCCAAATCATCAGAGAACTCACGCCATGTTTCACTCGAGGGGCGTAAACTCGGCCAGAAATCCGAAACAGTGTGAAACAAGACTCATCCGACTAAATGACCTTCGGCCATTGCTCCACAGTCCAGGTTTCATGGCTTCGGCACCACGTATTCCTGTTACGGGCATTTCCATCACCGGCGAGTGGTTTTGGAATTCAAGCTCGCCTTGAATTCCCTGCTTATGCAGGTTCCTTCGTGTTGTGTGACATTCATTTCTGTAGTGACTTCTGCAGCTGTCGTCCTCTTATTTTTCATCACAATACTCTCCAATTACCGTCCATTATGATCACTCAACACACACTTTCGTCGGCGTTGTGACTTAGCTGATGATGTTATTCCGCTTTTCCTGTATGCGGTACTCGTAAATGCTTGATACGGTGCCTATTGGAACACCAAACATTTCGGCTACTTTAGTTACAGAAGCACCCACCATGCGATCACCCACTTAGAATCCACTTATCTCCAACATAACGCACTCACAACTACACAGAACGCCGTTATGACCATGACTGACACCTGCAACATATTGAGGACATTGCACAAGTAGCGTTCATGGTCAAATACAACAGCAAATGGTTCAAATGGCTCCAAGCACTATGGGACTTAACATCTGAGGTCATCAGTCCCTAGACTTAGAACTACTTAAACCTATCTTAACCTAAGGACATCACACACACACCCATGCCCGAGGTGGGATTCGAACCTGCAACCGTAGCAGCAGCGCGGCTCCGGACTGAAGCGCCTAGAACCGCTCGGCCACAACAGCCGGCAAATACAACAGCAATATGCAGGATTGGCTAGCATCTGCATTTATGTTCAAACACGCATTTCTTGCGATGTTTACTTATTCCTGTGCAGCCCTTGTATATATAGATATTAGTCTCAGGAAATGGTCTCGTAAAAGTGAGAGAATGGTGTTAGAGATTGCAGATGGAACATGTATGCAACTTTTACTATTTTCTAATGACCAAGTTATCGTAGCAAAAGATGAGAAGGATAAAAATTATGTATGGATTCAGCCATCAATGGAACATAATAACTGGGGTTTACGGATTATTTATCAAGAAGCGGAATATCTTACTAATGACCTGAATGAACTCTACAAAGAGAGGAATAAAAAATAAAAAATACAATAATTTTTGCAATCTGGGGTCTATTTTAGAAAAGAAGGGAAGTTCAAATTAAGAAATTAATAAAAGAATCAGTAATGGAAGCAAGGTCACTGAGATTCTCAATTCAGTCTTATGGATCAAAAATTTGAACAGAGCAAAAAGATTCACATTCAAGTCGATATTAGAGAGTGTAGTCTTATATTGAGTAGAGAGATGGATAGCTAATCAGTGACGTATGAACAAGCTGAAAGTATTTCTGGAGATCAGCATGAATCTCAAGGAAGAACCTCGCAAGGAACGCCGAAATGTTAAAGATAATGGAAGTGGAAGAAGGAATATTTGAGCTGATAGATCAAAGAAAATTACAATGTTACGGACATGTGAGAAGCATGTAGGAAACAAGAATGCCAAAATTTATACTGGAGTGGGAAACTGAAGAAGAAGAAGAAGAAGAAGAAGAGTACGACCGATGACTATATGACTCCAAAATGTAGAGATAACAATGAGAAGATTTTGGGCAGAACAAGATGGTACACAAGATCGAAGTACCTCGAGAAACGTCTTGAAGATATAGTGTTAAGTACTTTGTAATACTCATTGTAGTAAGTTCTGAGTTTATTGTTATGTTAAAAGGAAACCTCTCAATTGAGGAAAATTTCAGGAAATAAATAAAGGTATTGTTCTGTGTAGCTCTGATGTGGGGGTGATCAACATAAAAGAAGGAATATGCTGAGGAATGTAATGTAGGGGAGTTGTAAGGAGTTAATACTAGAACATATATCTAGTATCGTTGTCACAGGAAGAATTGGAAGCTCGCATAGTTTGAACGTAACAGAATAGATCGACTTGATGTTATCCACATCTTAGAAGAATGGAGTACAGGAAGTGAACGAATAAGTATGAAATTTCTGGATTCCTGCAATATGATGGAAAGAAAGGTGTAAGACAGTATAGGAAGGATCTATAGAGGAAGCTATGGACAGTAATGAAGTCCACTGCAACAACCTCCTAAATAGAATGTTCCAAAAATGGCAAAAGGCTGCAATAAGCCAAAATACGAAATTAGTTGAATTTTCTGTCTGTGTTTTACAGAACATGACAACAATATTAAAAAAGATACACTTCCCTCACGATCTGGATCAAATGTTACTTATTTAATCACAAATCGGCTTTCGGATTCTTACGTCATCGTCAAGTAACAACTGAATGTCACAACCACAGAGAGAGTTACTTGCAACATATAAAAAAATAACTGAAACAAATACAGAAGATACGTAGTGACGAGATACATTGTCGTTGCAAAGGATACGCAGAAACCTTTACTTCCGGCACTGCATGAAAAATAATAATTTTTATTTGATGTGTAAACCGTTACATTGAACTAACATTGAAAAACGAAGTTGTGTCTACTACTGTAACCTACCATATGCGGAACAGACACTTAATATAACAGAGGGGGAAAAAAGAAATTATGCTTGATTATTTATAACTAAACTGACATTCTGTTGTCACATGTTTACTGACTTCAGGTATCCCCAACGGTGTTATCCTTCTGCTTTCTTAATAATGTTCCAATCGATCCAGTCTGTATCATATGGGTGGTTCTCTGTTAAAAGATTTACCACGAAGTTTAAATCTATCTTACCCAGTTTCCAGCTTCTCCCTGGTTCCGATATCCTAATAATCACAATTTTGCTTGATTGAGCAACATATAGATTTCGACAAACTTTGTAAGGTATATTAACACGCCACTCTGTATCAAAGGTTTCTTTTTGTCTTTACTATTGAAAACTACAAGAAATACTTAAGTTCAGATACTGTTCAGAGAACTCGATTAGTTGCACGTTGACAGTTTCATGAAACAGTTCAAATAGTTCAAACGGCTCTGACCACTATGGGACTTAACATCGGAGGTAATCAGTCCCCTAGAACTTAGAACTATTTAAACCTAACTAACCTAAGGACATCACACACATACATGCTCGAGGGAGGACTCGAACGTGCGACCGTAGCGGTAGCGCGGTTCCAGACTGAAGCGCCTAGAACCGCTCGGTCACACTGGTCGGCTTCATGAAACACTCTTGAGTGTTTCTGTACGCTCATATATAAGTAATGTAAACGAATGAACTGCTTTGGATGTTCGGAAGCGGTCGCTGTTTATCATGTACTCATATGCTCTAACCACAATGCACCATGACGATATTTCGGCTTACGGTTATGAGTTATTGATTAACGTACATCGACTGACAGAAGGTCTTCAGAAAAGCGGACTGCGATTTTGCAGCTCTGACGCCACTTTTATTGACAGTTGACGAAATCCATAAAGTTGTACTCGGAAGCAAGACATTACACCAGTTAACAGAAGAGTTCGCACGAACTGAAACAAAATGGCTATTTTGTGTTCGTAGGAGAGTTTCAAGGTTGCACCCGCGGTAGTGAGCGCGCAGCTTCCGGTGGTTCGCGGCAGGAAAGGAGAGAGTGAAAGCCGGCCTGGCGAGGCGCCCGCGGCAGTGTCACAACGCTACAGCACTCGCCTTCACCTGATGCGTACTGGCCTCTTTTTCCAGAACACCAGGCCGATGCTTCAGTTGCCACAGTTGGGGCGGGTGCCGAAATCGTGCTAGCGGAATCCCTCTGGAAGACGATCCTAATTTTTTTTCTGTTTCCAAACGAATAAACTGTAGTGAGTTAAGTGAGCATAGTGACAGTGTAGATACGACACACGTTCTTTCGGGAGGTATTTCGTCAATATTTTTCTCCGACATGTGGATGAGGGTCATGTGTAACTGTGTTGTGTGGGGAAAAAAGTTTGTGAGCGTCTCTTTAACGCTCCTGAGCTTACTAAACGAGCCTGTGACGAAACGCTCTGCTATTCTTTATATCTTCTCCATTAATCCTCCCACACTTACGAGTAACACTCGGAAAGTGATTGAACGAGCGGTTTGTAAGTTATCTCAGCATACAAAAGGTTAGAGACTAGATACTTAAAAAAGAAAACAGGGAAAAGATAATTATTCTAACGTGTCAATTAGCGATTTGTGTGTATTTTAATAAATTACACAGACAATTTAAATGCGGAAATATTTACTTTGAAGGTCCATTGTGCTTGCAAAGTATAGTACAGCGATCGAACCTTGGTCATCAACAAGTACTGCTTAACGTAGAGATTTATCAGTACTATGTAATACATGCGTAATTAAAAAGAGCAGCTAGGATAATTAATTTATGACCAAGGTAAAATTTGTGTTTTGTGCTCGAAATCTTATATATTTTGAGAAATAATACAATTATATTTCGCAAAGTTCGAATTATCATTTTCATTCAGAGATCTGTAATTATAGCTGCATATTACAATAAGTAATCGGCATGTGTTTTATACTGGATAAATGAAAAATAATATTAACTTGGTGGCAAAGATTTTATCTTCAAGATATGGACTTTCCATCTCCGTCTTTCCGTACGAACGCCTCTCTGTCTTCTTCCAGCACCTTCATTGGTTTATTTTGATGTATGTAAATATTGCAGAAATTCTCTTCATGTAATACAAAAATATGCAGTTTAAGTGACACACTGAAATAAAATGCTGTCAAAACACTTTGTCCCTTCCTTCCTAAAATCTTATGTCGCCAGTTCGTTTGTCTTTTCGCACTGTTGTTTGTGATTGTGTCATTTGAATAGAGTATTTCGATAATATTTTGGCGTTATTTATGAAACACAGTCTGCAAAAGTTTTAGAGAGCCTTGGCTCCATAGTAAATATTGCAGCACTCCTCAACAACTGTTATTGTACCTAATCTCGACTAGGCTCAATCATTTGTAATAAAAAGCAATGATGGCCACTCAGAATAATCGATCAGATTTTGATAGTGTAGAACATGATTCATTATCTTCGTTTCCTCTGAAATGGTGCTTATTAAGGTGATGTGTTACTGAAAGTCTTATAAAAAACCAAGTGCTGACAGTCTATTCTATGAACCACCACTAACATTTCCTCGGACTGAAAATATTGGAATGACAACGTCATTTTTGTATTTTAGACATGGAGATATCACTATAAAATACCATTTACTTGTGGAAATTTTAATTTCATAGAGCACTCTACCTTCCACCAATAGTACGCCTAAATGGTGGAATTAATTACATTCTTCCAGTAGCTGACCGTAATTCGGACTGCCTGTTTGTAGTTTTGGATGCTTAGCATAGTATTTTCGCTAACATATACAGTATTTTCAGTGGTTATAAGCTCGCTCAGGTTAGTTATACTATATCACTCTTTTAAGCCGAACTTGAAATATCAGCTGTCTCTTCAGCTCGTTATTTATAAGTATCTAGGCTTGGAAATAGTATTGGGGCATTTACTTGAGCGTTCAGAATCATGTCTTAGACACCGTGAGTCACGTAAGACATAACATCCATTTTATTTTGTGAACGGTTACATATATCGAAACACGGTTTTCGGCAAATGTTACAGCGTCAGAGGGTCACGTATCTATTTGTTTGGATGATGTTTTTAGCGCTGGTATCAACGGAGATATTGAACCAAGTACTTTTTTTAATGGAACTATATACGTTTTATAACTACAGTCGACAGCTCTTGAGAAGAACAATTACAGGGATATAGCGTTTGTTACTGTTGACGGTGCAAACACTGCCAAGAAGTGTTCTCGTGCTAAGCTGTGTCAGAATGTCAACACATTTGGTTGTTTACTTGTCTGCATCCCAGGCCGCTCATTTCTGCTTCAACATTCGTTGCGCGCAGACATGCACACCAATGAGGAGAAGTTGGATATACTACTTTTATATGGTGTATGTAAAAGAAATGCCGTAAAATCAGTACAGCAATATAGGGCCATCTACCGGGATCACCTATGTCCGATGCACCAAGCAGTTACGCGAATTATCAAGACGCTAGTGTGGACAGACTGCTTGAACGTCAAAAAGAAGAGACGAAAGACTGCAACTGCGAGAGAACACGAAGGAGCTGTTCTGGCTACGACTGTAACGAATCCGCACAATGGTACAAAACATACTGCCAAGGAACGTGGAGTCAGCCAGAAGAGTGTCATTCGTATCCTGCATCGACAGATTTTCTACTTAAACCTAACTAACCTAAGGACATAACACACATTCATGCCCAAGGTAGGATTCGAACCTGCGACCGTAGCAGCAGCGCGGTTCCGGACTGAAGTGCCTAGAACCGCTCGGCCAAGAATTTCTATCCCTATCAGTCTCTACATCAGGCACTCGACGACCGTGATTTAGAACTTCGTACAGAATTTTCTCGATTTACCTTTCAGAAACTGAGACAGTTTTCCAAAGTGTGTTCTTTACCGATGAAGCAACGTTTACTAACCACGCTAATGTAAATTTGCATAACATGCACTACTGGGCAGCTGAAATTCCCCACTGGCTTCGTCAGGTGCAACATCAAAGGCCGTGGAGCGTAAACGCATGGTGCGTCGTCATAGTAAATGACATTGTGGGATCTTACTTCATCTCAGGTGTTCTAAAAAGACATACGTAAACACACTTTCTGACGAACAATCTGGTGATCCTACAAGAAGAGGTACCACTGGATATCCGGCAGTGTATGTGGCTGCAAGACCACGGTTGTCCAGCTCACTCGTCCCGTGTTGCAACGCAAATACTGAGTGAGAACTTTTCTGGCCGTTGGATAGGACGACATTCTGTCGTCAAGTGAGCTGCGAGGTCCCTCCATTTGGCTCTCCTTGATTTCTCCCTTTGGGAAAACTCAAAGATGTAGTCCATGGCGAAGCCCCAACTACACCAAACGATATGTGCAGCCAAACAGCCAGTGCATGCTCTACCATATCATCCACTCTGATTACATCTGTTCATCGTTCTTTCTAACGGAAATTGTAAATGTGCCTTTCAGTCTACGGTCAACATTTTGAACACGTGCTTAAATAAAAGATAAAGTTATTTTTTTGGAAGACCAAATTTATGTTGTATGACTTGTGTGGTTACCAAATCATAATAAGTGAATTGTTTATTTCATTTACGTGTTTACGAAATTGCATTGCAATATCAAATAAGTCGATAGAGTGTATTGCACGTAGCTGGTATTACTGTTATTACGCGCTTACGTTCAGCATGAAACGACGTTTCGTTAAGAAGAATATTTGTTTCCGATGTACAGATGGTCACCAAAGTATTTTTAATAAAATGTTTAGTTCAACGACATAATTTAGAGCAGTCTAGGAAGAGTATGTATTTCACCTCTAAGAAGCACACAGCCATGTACAGGAAAAGATAGGTCCAAATCTTTCTTCTAAAATTTAGATATTTAATACAGTAGCTGCTTTCTGCAGCGAGTAAGGCCTCTTTATTTTTGAAGAATGAACAGTTGATTTCTCTGTTTCAGCTCACGTAAATCTGGGAGGATACAAAAATGTGAAATAATTTTCCTAAGCCCTTTGTGGTACGTTAGATTCTAGCCTATGTCATTTTGCCATATACAACATTCGTAGGTGAACCTGCATCTAGGGAAATAAAGTTTTATTCTCGTAAAGCGGACCTACCTTAGGGTATGCAACTACACAGGCTGGTCCGAGACGCCTGCTTGGCAGTGTTTGCACCGCAAATGCCATTTCTTGCCACCGTGCTGTCACATTCTAGGACATTTCTCAAATTTCTTACGACAGGTTTCAACGTAAACATTAGCAAATGCTATATCACTTTAACTGCCTTCTAAAGAGCTGTCGAATGCAATAATAAAAGGTATAAAGTTCCATTTAAAAAACGCACTCGCTTCAATATCTCAGTTGATACCAGCACTAAAAACATTAACCAAACAAAAACATTCGTGACGCTCGACGATCTAACATTTGCCGAAAACCACGTTATATATAACCGTTCACGAAATAAAAGGGGTGTTACATCACGTGACTCACCCTATACACAGTGTGTTTCCGTAAGAGCGTGCAGAAATGTGACAGGAAACAGAGAATGCTCCACTGAGCAATTTGAGGCAGGCAACCTGGGGTCGGAGAAGCCAGCTTAAGGAGATATGAAAGTAAACTTGTCTGTCACTTTGTCTAGAAGGCGAGGTGGCGCAGTGGTTAGCACACTGGACTCGCATTCGGGAGGACGACGGTTCAATCCCGCGTCTGACTATCCTGATTTAGATTATCCGTGATTTCTCTAAACCGCTCCAGGCAAATACCGGGATGGTTCCTTCGAGAGAGCACGGCCAACTTCCTTCCCGTTCCCTTCGCCAATCCAACGATGTGGAAACAATTTATGAAGCCACTACTCCTAGTGAAGTTTCAGGTTATCAATGAAACTGTAGTAAGCCGATGGGACAATGATTATATAATTTATAATCTGTTTAATACGCAAATAAACTTTATCCCTGTAGGATCTTGCCATCAGACGACGTGAAATGATGATTCGTTAGCAGAAAATATTCAGTGTTATCCGAAAACAGTCGGCAACAACACAGTAGGTAACAGACAGGTGGCCAAAATATTGACCTGGGTCTTCGAAATTATTTCACCATGTAAAATGGTATTAAGGTTCCTCCTTTCAGTCATTGGACAAACACAGATGGCAGTTACTAAGAAAGATGATCTCTCAACAGAATAGTAAACAAAATAGCTTAGTAGATGATTGAATCTGGATCTGATGAGACACGTATACCATTCTATACGTATTATGCGAAAGAGTTTGTTCCCTTTTGAGCAATAATTTATCGGAAATCGCTGGAACAATGTATGGGTTGCAAATAAGTGGCAA
This sequence comes from Schistocerca piceifrons, assembly GCF_021461385.2. Classification (NCBI taxonomy): domain Eukaryota; kingdom Metazoa; phylum Arthropoda; class Insecta; order Orthoptera; family Acrididae; genus Schistocerca; species Schistocerca piceifrons. Next base: position 261,123,768 of record NC_060149.1, on the reverse strand, counting down.
AAAAAAGTACTGTGCATTCCTGTTCCCGAGAAGATTCTTCGGATATATGCTCATAATTATAATCCTATGTCGACTACGTCTATCTTTCGTAGAACTATACAACACATTTTACACTCGCGTACTACTTTTCTTTCCTGTGTGGGGACCAAACAGGGATCTCGTGAAACTCAACTTTCTATTGGATAACTGGTTGTGTCAGTCAGTTGCAACGGACACATAGGCTAAGATCAATGAGGGTAGTTGTTGCTCACTGTATACTTTGTTGTATAGAAGCTGTTCTTGCCTTTTGGCACCATATTGTATGAATAATTACCGTTAATAATAAGGTGTGTGGTTTCACAATGGATGTGTCTGCCCGAAACCGGCAACCACAAAAGCTGAATTTTATATCAGTACAACTGAGACGGACGAAATTAAAAATTATCCTATTTCCTCAGTACTGAGCAGTTGCGGACTTACCATCCGGTGGCAACATGCCTGTAATGATCAACTTTTTGTATTTGCCAATGATTTCCAGAGGCTCCATAGGTACCGGTGCTCAGGCTGACTTCTATAAGATTTTCGATTTAATTCTGCGTTATGGCTTAGTGATAAAATAAATTCTTAAAATATATCGGACCAGCTCTGTGAATGGATTCAAAATTTTCTGACAGAATGTAGAAAGTTGTTCTTAAATCGTAAGATGTAGAAATACCTTTGAGGGTGTCCTCAGAGTGTTACAGATTGCACGATAAATGTAAATCATCTGGTGGATAATATCGGAAACCCCTGAGGCTTTTCGCGGCTGTTGCTGTTGTGTATACACTGCTGGAAATCAAAACTTCAACACCCTGAGGGTGACGAGTAACGAACATCTAATTGGCATGAAGTGTGCTACACACTTCTATATGAAAATGGTTAGCATTTCTGCACAACCTCAGAAAGCAGGCAGGAGTAACGCTGTGTGTTAAAAAAGAGTGTGCAGCAGATTTCTGTCTTGGAAGTCGATTTGAGTGTTAGTTGGTGTAAGAAGCAGAAATATCTCCTAGTGCGTGTCGGAATTCAACAGCAGCTGGGTTGTGGCTTATCGAGACTGCTGTTTATCATCCCACGATATTGCTGTTCTCATTAGTCACTACCTCACTACTGACATCCAAATATAGAATTTATGGTCTCAAGAGCGCCGTACTCAACGCCTTGCATGATCTCAATGGCCCCACGTGACTAGCGCCAGCGAAGACTGGCATATACAGGGTTATTACAAATGACTGAAGCGATTTCACAGCTCTACAATAACTTTATTATTTGGGATATTTTCACAATGCTTTGCACACACATACAAAAACTCAAAAAGTTTTTTTAGGCATTCACAAATGTTCGATATGTGCCCCTTTAGTGATTCGGCAGACATCAAGCCGATAATCAAGTTCCTCCCACACTCGGCGCAGCATGTCCCCATCAATGAGTTCGAAAGCATCGTTGATGCGAGCTCGCAGTTCTAGCACGTTTCTTGGTAGAGGAGGTTTAAACACTGAATCTTTCACATAACCCCACAGAAAGAAATCGCATGGGGTTAAGTCGGGAGAGCGAGGAGGTCATGACATGAATTGCTGATCATGATCTCCACCACGACCGATCCATCGGTTTTCCAATCTCCTGTTTAAGAAATGCCGAACATCATGATGGAAGTGCGGTGGAGCACCATCCTGTTGAAAGATGAAGTCGGCGCTGTCGGTCTCCAGTTGTGGCATGAGCCAATTTTCCAGCATCTCCAGATACACGTGTCCTGTAACGTTTTTTTCGCAGAAGAAAAAGGGGCCGTAAACTTTAAACCGTGAGATTGCACAAAACACGTTAACTTTTGGTGAATTGCGAATTTGCTGCACGAATGCGTGAGGATTCTCTACCGCCCAGATTCGCAAATTGTGTCTGTTCACTTCACCATTAAGAAAAAATGTTGCTTCATCACTGAAAACAAGTTTCGCACTGAACGCATCCTCTTCCATGAGCTGTTGCAACCGCGCCGAAAATTCAAAGCGTTTGACTTTGTCATCGGGTGTCAGGGCTTGTAGCAATTGTAAACGATAAGGCTTCTGCTTTAGCCTTTTCCGTAAGATTTTCCAAACCGTCGATTGTCGTACGTTTAGCTCCCTGCTTGCTTTATTGGTCGACTTCCGCGGGCTACGCGTGAAACTTGCCCGCACGCGTTCAACCGTTTCTTCGCTCACTGCAGGCCGACCCGTTGATTTCCCCTTACAGAGGCATCCAGAAGCTTTAAACTGCGCATACCATCGCCGAATGGAGTTAGCATTTGGTGGATCTTTGTTGAACTTCGTCCTGAAGTGTCATTGCACTGTTATGACTGACTGATGTGAGTGCATTTCAAGCACGACATACGCTTTCTCGGCTCATGTCGCCATTTTGTCTCACTGAGCTCTCGAGCGCTCTGGCGGCAGAAACCTGAAGTGCGGCTTCAGCCGAACAAAACTTTATGAGTTTTTCTACGTATCTGTAGTGTGTCGTGACCATATGTCAATGAATGGAGCTACAGTGAATTTATGAAATCGCTTCAATCATTTGTAATAGCCCTGTAATTATATTGTTCACTTAGTGAGGCAGGATCGTACATCCGCGTCACGTACTTTGAATCACACAATGGGCTTGTTTGTAGCAATTCCACACGGACAGTGCTGCGACGTCTAGAGTATCACGGACTGTCAGCAGGGCGACCATGATCGCGGCTTCCGTTGAAGCGAAAACAGAGAGAGGGGCGCAGACGAGAAGAGTCCAACAATAGCATTGGACATAGAGTGGCGCCACATTGTCTTTTCAGACAAGTCCCGATTCTAAGTACAGCATCACGATGGACGTGTCTGCGTGCGATGGCTCCAAGGGGAACCAATGTTGCATTCGTCATCGTCATACTATCCCATAACCTGGCTTGATGGTATGAGGTGCCCCTAGGTACACAATAGGCTATCTCTAGTTCGCATACTCAGTAATTTGGATACCAGCCACTACATTTCTGACATGTTAAAGCCAATGGCTGTGCGCTACATTCAAGGACATTGTAACACAATCTTTCTACAAGATAACGAAATCCGGTATGTTGCCCACGATGTTCTGCCTTGCCTCGGAACACAGGGTGTTCAACTGTTGCGTTGGACACCATGTTCTTCTGGTCCTTCATATACTGCAACTGTCTGCCTATGGTTGCCGAGAGACTGGCATGCTACTACTTGCTAGTCACTATGACTGTTGAACCCACGCACAGAGTTGAAGTAGCAATGAATAAAGTGGCCGGTTATGTCATTCAAGCTCAGTTCACGTCCAGCCGGGTAAGAGCTATTGCTGCTAACGGAGGTGACAACTCTGTGCATTAAATTTTGCATCCTATATACATACGAATTTAAGACGATAGTCTTCTTCAAATTTTTACACGATACCCTAATAAACGAGTGGAGAGACTATCTTTTTAATATATACATACATGTAATAGGGAAATGATGTCAGCAAATGTCTCGAGCAGCGCGGAGTAGCCGCGCGGTTTGAGGCGTCATGCACGGACAGCGCGGCCACTCCCACCGGAGGTTCGAGTCCTCCCTCTGACATGGGTGTGTGTGTTGTTCTTAGCATAAGTTAGTTTAAGTAGTGTGTAAGTCTAGGGAACGATGACCTCAGCAGTTTGGTCCCTTACGAATTCACACACATTTGAACGTTTTTCAAATATCTCGAAAAATTCTTCGCCCATTTACTTCAAACTTTTACGCGTTACTCTAATAAACGTTCCAAAAGACATACGCTATGTATTTATAATGTAAATAATAAGTACATAAATATAATGTATATAGAGAAATATTGCTAGCATAAATCTCGAAAAGTTCTTGACCGATTTACTTCAAAATTTTACACGAGACTCTGATAAACCTATGAGAAAGAAAATAGAGTGCTGTGTTATGCTGTGAAAATGTGCAGTTTTGTTTTCTTTCTTGTACTCAGTTTTAACTACGGCAGCAGGGCATTTAAACCATTAGACAAATTGTTTGCCCCACTTATATTCTTTCTCATTATACACACATCAAAAAAAGTTTCGCATCACCTCGGTTCCGAGAGTTCCGGAACCTGTACAGAAAATTGGAATATAGATCAACATTTTATTGCTCATGAAAACCACACATTGCCTGCATACTATCCAAAAGTTCATCAAGGCACTGTTGGTCCAGATTATCCCACTCCGCAATGGCGATTCGGCGTAGATCCCTCAGAGTGGTTGATGGGTCACATCGTCCATAAACAGCCCTTTTCAATCTATTCCAGGCACGTTCGATAGATTTCATGTCTGGAGAACGTGCTTGCCACTTTAGATGAGCGATGTCATTATTTTGTAGGAAGTCATTCACAAGATGTGCACGATGGGAGCGCGAATTGTCGTCCATGAAGACGAATGCCTCGCCAATATGCTGCCGATATTGTTGCAATATCGGTCGGAGGATGGCATTCACGTATCGTAGATTCGTTACGGCTCCTCCCATGACCACCAGCGGAGTACGTCAGCACCACATAATGGCATCCCAAAACAGCAGGGAACCACGCACCACCTTGCAGCACTCGCTGGACAGTGTGTCTCAGGCGTTCAGCCTGACCGGGTTGCCTCCAGACACGTCTCCGACGATTGTCAGGTTGAAGGCATATGCGACAGTCATCGGTGAAAAGAACGTGATGTCAATTCTGAGCGGTCCATTCGGCATGTTTCTGGGCCCATCTGTACTGCGCTGCACGGTGTCTTGGTTGCAAAGATGGATCTCGCCATGGCCGTCGGGAGTGAAATTGCGCACCATGCAACCCATTGCGCACAGTTTGAGTCGTAACACGACGTCTTGTGGCTGCACGTAAAGCATTATTCAACAGGTGGCGTTGCTGTCAGGGTTCCTCCGAGCCATAATCCGTAGGTAGCGGTCATCCACTGCAGTAGTGGCCCTTGGGCGGCCTGAGCGAGGCAGGTCATCGACTGTTCCTGTCTCTCTGTATCTTTTCCATGTCCAGACAACATCGCTTTGGTTCACTCCGAGACGCCTGGACACTTCCCTTGTTGAGAGCCTTTCCTGGCACAAAGTAACAATGCGGACGCTATCGAACCGCGGTATCGACAATCTAGGCGCGGTTGAACTACAGACAACACGAGCCGTGTACCTCCTTCTTGGTGGAATGACTGGAACTGATCGGCTGTCGGACCCCCTCCGTCTCACAGGCGCTGCTCATGCATGGTTATTTACATCTATGGGCGGGTTTAGTGACATCTCTGAACTGTCAAAGGGACTGTGTGATACAATATCCACAGTCAACGTATATCTTCAGGAGTTTTGAGAACCGTGTTGGTGCAAAACTTTTTTTTGATGTGTGCATATATGTTTTAAACAAATATTGTATACACGGAAATGTTCTGTTTTTTATTCTTCCTCTCAGTGGGTTTTCATAGAAAACAGGAAAGTTGCATTTATGGCTTATCGGTTTACTTAAGATCAGAAAGAGAGAGAGTGAGGGGGGGGGGGGGGGGAAGTAGATGGACAGAAGGAGTGGAGGAAAGGGACATAGAGAAGTGTAAGATGGAGATGGACAGAGGGACGGGAAGGGGAGGAGGGAGAGGAGGAGGAGATGAAAAAATAGAGGGGGATGAGGAGATGGACAGATCGAGTTAGGAGAAGGAAAGTAGGACATATATCCGACCTTTATTCATATTTAGTAATTGCGAAATACTGAATGGAATCAGCTAGTACTGTATATGCACAGTGTGTAAAATTTGGTTTTTTCCCATCTCTCCTGGTGTTGTAGTACAGCAAATTTGCAGCAACAGTAAGTTATCACGAAGTGCAGGAAGACTAGCAGAGAACTGACCATTGTGCAGTGACTGGCAGTTGACCTTCAACGTAAATAAATATAATGCACTTGACGCAAATGTTTTGTTCGACTTTGCTGTAGATGATCAGTCAGTATAACGAGTAAGAGTCATAAAATATCTATGACCAACCGTTCGGAGTGACCTACAATGAAATGACCGCACAAAACTAGTTGTACGAAAAGCAGATGCCAGGCTGGGATAAATTGGAAGATTTTAAATACAATGTACGAGGGTAATGATGGAAGTGACGGTCTTTTGCGCTGTCCCGCTGTGCAGATTGAAATCAGGCCTCTACCAGGATCAAATTGCTTGCACCCTATCTTGTCTCAGAGTTTTATGAGTAATAATCGAAAGAAGTAGCTATGGTGGGTTCTGTTATTGTCTAAAGTTGACTGTGTCATATAATGTCCCGCCAACTGTGAGGTCACAAGTGTGTGCTCGGAAGCTGATATCTGCAGAAACTATAAGCCAACTAAAGGCAATGTATCAGGGTAAAGTAATGAAATAAAGATATGAGAAAATGATCTGAAAGATTGGAATATGGATGAATAAGTATACATGATGGAACTCAATCCGGGAGTACATCACTCATCAGAGATAATGAGAAGAATTAAAGTGTGCAAGACATCTTTTCAGGAATATCAAGGAGTTCCAGGGCAGCAAATATACTGGAAATGATGCGGAGAAAAATAATGTAGTGAACGACTATTTTAATCAACTTGTGGCAACCAACTGCGAGGAATTCTAATACTCGTGGATAGCGATGACAATTTTTTAAATGACGTGGCTGTGATAAACGAAACAGTGGAATGTTGGGAGAGTCCACTTGAAGGTAAGTAACCCAGGCAGGCGAACAATCATACGGCACGCGCAGCTAACAGTCATACGGCAACACCCCGTATTTCAAAACACAAAGGGCGCTACTGCTGATATAATTTATAGGGAAAAGCGCAATTGTCCTCGAGAATTAGTAAAGTAAACAATGTTATTCACATGTCAAAAACTTGTCTGATAACAAAGTCAGTCAAACATTATTAACTTAATCTTGCAGTTGAAAACCTTCTCAACTTCTGCTGTTACACAATGGAAACTACATGACACTTCAATGAAATAGCGTATCAGTAGATAAGAGACAAGGGTTGCTATTCTTTCAAAGTTACCCATACATTATAGCGACTCCATTCTAGAGTTATAATTTTATCTTGCAGTACGAAAGGTTTGTCATCTTATGCTGATAATGCTAATCAGGCAAGGCAGTGATAGTTTACCCAAACAAACAGACATCACAAATTGACATAGTATTCTAAAGAGTGATCGCCAACACCAAAGATAAGCATATGTATACATCTTAGGACAACCTCCCTTACATCACGGTTTCTGAATACTTCCAAGGAGTTGCAATTACTTTCAACTAGTTCCGACAAGTTGCACTGTCATACTTCAGCAGAATTTTTGGGGAAACTCATCCCTTCCCCTCCAGATATTACAGGTACACTGGTACACTGGTAGCAGTTACTTCTGTAAAATATCTGGGACTATGCGTACGGAACGATTTGAAGTGGAATGATCATATAAAATTAATTGTTGGTAAGGCGGTTGCCAGGTTGAGATTCATTGGGAGAGCCCTTAGAAAATGTAGTCCATCAACAAAGGAGGTGGCTTACAAAACACTCGTTCGACCTATATTTGAGTATTGCTCATCAGTATGGGATCCGTACCAGGTCGGGTACACAGAGGAGATAGAGAAGATCCAAAGAAGAGCGGCGCGTTTCGTCACAGGGTTATTTGTTAAGCGTGATAGCGTTACGGAGATGTTTAGTAAACTCAAGTGGCAGACTCTGCAAGAGAGGCGCTCTGCATCGTGGTGTAGCTTACTCTCCAGGTTTCGAGAGGGTGCGTTTCTGGATGAAGTATCGAATATATTGCTTCCCCCTACTTATACCTCCCGAGGAGATCACGAATGTAAAATTAGAGAGATTGGAGCGCGCACGGAGGCTTTCCGGCAGTCGTTCTTCCCGCGAACCATAAGCGACTGGAACAGGAAAGGGAGGTAATGACAGTGGCACGTAAAGTGCTCTACGCCACACACCGTTGGGTGACTTGCGGAGTATAAATGTAGATGTAGATGTAGACTGGGTGCTTCGATAGCCAATTGATCTCGCACCTGTATTTATCTTGACTCAGCAAAATTTGACATGATTTTAAAGTGTGTAAATGTGCATGCTCAGATGTCAGCTAATCTAATCCTGGACGACGCCTAAGCAAATTGAGATTTGTTCCAGCAAGTTGCGACTTGTTCCAAAGAGCAATTAGTCAGCAAGATGAGACTTGTCAGGATGTGTTCCCACAGTGCAGTGGGTATCAGCTGTTGGAAATAGTAGTATTCCTTTCACATTTTCTGTGAAACACTCCAAGACAAAAGAAAATAGCACACCACGAACGAAATATCTGAATCGGAAGGAAATCGGTAGATGCGATGTAGAAAAATTGGATGATTTATACAAGACAACGAGTTTCACAAATTGAGCGAGTCAAAACGCATTGGTCCACCTTTGGCTCTTATGCAAACAGTTATTCGGCATGGCATTGATTGACGACGTTGTTGGATGTCCTCCTGAGGGATATCATGTCAAATTCTCTCAAACTGGTGCTTTAGATTGTCAAAATCCCGAACCGGTTGAAGGGTCCTACCCATAATGCTCCTAATGTTCTCAGTTAGGGAGAGACCCTGCGCACCTTGTTGGCCGAGGTATGGTCTGCAAGCACGAAGACAAGCAATAGACATTCTTGTCGTATGTGGGCAGGCATTATCTTACTGAAACGTAAGCTCGGCGTGACTTTCCATGAAGGGCGACAAAACAGTGCATAGAATATCGTGGACGTACCGTTGTGCAGTAAGACTGTCGTGGATGACAACCAAAAAGATCCTGCTATGAAAGGAAATGGCTCCCCAGATCATCACTTTTAGTTGTCAGGCCGTATGGCTCGCGACAGTCAGATTGGTGTCCCGCCATTGTCGCAGGCGTCTTCAGACGTGTCTACACTGGTCATCGGAGCTCAGATCAAAGTGGGGCTCATCACTGAAGACAGGTGTAATCAATGACGTGTCTACAGGCACCCTGGACAGTGCTGGGATTCCACCTGACTGTCGCCCTCGATATGGTCTGACAACAAGAAGTGATGGTCATAGAAGGACCCCTTCGGTTTTCATCTACAGCGCACTTACAGCACAGCGGTACGTCGACGATATTCTGCGCCCCGTCTTGTTGCCTTCAATGGCAAGCCATCCTGGGCTTTCATTTCAGCAAGGTAGTGCCCACCCACACATGAAGAGACTTTCTAATGCTTGTCTTCATGCTTGCCAAACCCTATCTTCATTAGCAAGGTCGCTGGATCTCTTCACCATTGAGAAAGCTTGGATCATCTCCGGATTTTGTCTCGCGCCAGTTTGACAGATTTTCGTACTGTATCCCTCTGGAGGATGTCCAACAACTATGTCAACGAATGCCAAGCAGAATACTTGCTTGCATAAGGGCCAGAGATGGACTAACAAGTTATTGGTTTTCTCAGTTTGTAAAGCTCTTTCTCATGAATAAATTACCCAATTTTTCTGAAATTGCAATTATCGGTTTTTCTGTACGTGTTCATCACATCTACCAGTTTCCATCCCACTCAAATAATTCCTTCGTGGTACGTAGTTTATGTATGTAGAGTGTATATTGTAGCATTGTCGTCTCATTAAAGTTAGCATTAGAGATAGATAGAGGAAATTTATAGTGATGTATAAATCAGAGAGATGAAAATTACTGATGATGATGACGATGAGGTAGATGTGAAAATATTTTACAAAATATTGTTTGGCACTATTTACATTTGAGTCAGCAAGTGATAGGGAGTGGATTCCTCAAAATTTATTGTTTCACGTGAATTCTTGTTGAATCAGCAAGTGTTGGGAGAGGGGATTCCCTGGAATTTATTATCTTGTGTTGACTGCCTAGTCATCAAGTTCCACCTGTTTCGGGCTGTGTTCCGATGTGTAAAAAAGCTATAGGTCCTCATTTTGTCAACATCTGCATCATCTTTCTCTTCTACGTTTTAAGCAACAGGAATCAAATGTACAGGCTCAAGGGACCCAAAATGTAAAAGGAAGTGTTTTATTTACAAACTGCACTGTGTCACGAAAATCCTTTACTATAGCATAAATACGTTCAGCATAAAGGCACATAGACATTACACAAAGGGATCCAGAGACAATGACTTCATCAGGATTATGTTCCATATGCTGTGACATCAAAAGTTTACAAAGAGTACCATGAAATGAAAGATATACAACAACAACTACTACTGCTACTACTATTACTACTGCTACTAGTGCTACCACTACTTAGTAGTATTAGTGTGTTTGGAAAAATAAATAAATAATGTTCTTCTCCTGGGTAATCTGTCATCCCACCATTACCCACGATGGAGAGCATAGCATAGCAACAGTTTCCTAAATTTAATAGACATAGTTGGATGATTTTGACAGTTTTTATTTAGATCTTGAGTGAGAGTGTTTGTTGTAAGCAAAGCCATAGTACAATACAGAATTAGTTGTCTGTTTCACAGTTTCTGCTAACATACTACTGTTTATTAAGGAGTAACGGCAGTCACTCTGTAAACCAAATGTCATTGTCCTAATAGTATCCATTATTTTATATTTCAGATGAGTAGAAAATATGTAATGAAGACAGATAAAGCTAAATCGATTGCAGAACATTTGAAAAAAAGCAAACCAAGGTGTTGCTGAAGGATTATCGATTTAGTGTAAATGAATCGGCCCTGGGCTTAGGAAGGAAATGTGCGTACCATTTTAAAACACTTGAAGATGCACTGTGTTTGAAGAGGATGTTCAAGAAGCAAGCATTTCAACTTCTCGTGAAACCCATTTCGAAACACAGTAGGTCAACATGTAAAAGAGCATTATTTACATAGTAGAAATGATATACTGTAATATGTAAAGCTGCTTTATATCTTATTTTTAATTGTATGACCAGTTTTGGTAAGAGACCATTTATCAGTACCCGTTACGCAATGTTATGTGTACAGGACAGTTTTCATGCAAAAAAGATGATGGAAAATTTTAGTAAAATACAAGCAATATTTACAATTTCTTGTTAATAGTAGAATTTGCATGTGTAAACCATAAAACAACTATCGAAACATAATATATATTAATAATATTTTGTTATGCAAGGGTAGACGATGGAGTGTCAATTATGCAATTATCTAAAAAATGTATAAAATGAAAGGACAAGGAGTTGCCATTATGAGTAGTATTATCTTGTTAATAAAACATCACGAAAATATCCAAGGGAAAAAAACAGAAAACAAAACATGAAATCTTACCATATATTGGACAAAAGTCAGACAAAATGAGTTACATATTTCGTGATACAGGAATAAAAACTAGTTTTTGTACTGGTAATACAATGCATAACAAAAATATTGTAACATCTGCTTTTAACAGGAATTTGTAGGTATTTCTTGTATTTTGCTGCAGTTTTCAAACATTCTCTTTCTATGAAAATTCTCCTATCTCCTTAACGTTTTACCGTACAACAAGTCCTGGAAAATGGGCTTTGACCAAAACCCGTCGTATACTTAAAAAAACTGTACAGCAACTTCACGTGTTACAGTATGTCATATCTGTAACTCATCAAAGCTGCGGAAAACAAATCAAAAACTATTTCGGAAAATTTATGTAGCCTCTCACCATTACTTAACGGAGATATTAGTGAGATATTATATTATTCTCAATTTCAGACACTAATCCAGCTGTGCCTAATGTTGGATACGCCAAATTTCGTCAGGTTATGTTGAAATTTGGACGAAATATCCAGACGAAATTCTCATTGGAGCATAAAAGGCAAATATTACTGATAAGAGCGATGATATCACTGATAAAGCTGAGTCTGTGCTGGAAAAATCATTTAAACCTATTTCTCAGCTGTTATACAACTGGGGCAGCTGTTCCGAAACGAGAAAAAAACAAATCAAGAAGAAGAAGATGAAGTTCTTGAAGCGAAAGAAAACAATTTTTTTATGAAAGTAGAAGGATGAGATATTGAAGGAGAAGAAGAAGAGGATAATTACGATGATAAATATGATGATTATGCGGAAGAACAAGGAGAAAGAGAAGAAGTAGAGGACGATTACAATGGGGATGATGATAATATGAGTGGGAGGGGGTGGGGGTGGCTGTCACGTATTGATGATGACTCATTGATAAGTCTCATGAACTCACTTATAATAATGATGATCTTACTGATAAGAGTGATGATGTCACTGATAAAGAAGGCAGGCCTTAAGATGTCGTGATGATGATGTCATAGATAGGGGTCATGGCTTGAGGGTCCCAGGTGGCCAAGTTCATACTACAGTAAACGTGCTGGAGGCCCCATAGATACACTACTCCCGATGATACGAAACGACGTATTACTGCTGCATGTGTTGAAATTTTTGATGAAATGCTGGAACGTGCACATCAGTGTTCACAGGGCCGACCGGAAGCATGTATTGAAGCTTATGGCTGGGTTTTGATCACCTCCATTGAAGGTTAATCCTCTTTCGTCTGCAGAACCAAAGCATTTTAACCCCCTTAAGTTAGTGCTGGCACATGGTGTAGACAGCTACTAATATTTATAATTATTACACTGTCATTGTTCGTGGAATACTTGTAGTACAATCCCAAAGAAAAATACCACTGGCATTCTAACTTACTCTACTTTCATTTCCTTGATGTCAACAGGCAGTGTTAAATTAAAAATGTGACTTTCTAAAATATATACACATTCTAGTAATGTTAAAATCTGTGTGTGAGCTGAAATTTTAGTCCTATAGTTGCATTTCATTTCCGTGAAAACAGCGCATCAACATTACCTTCCATTTCAAAAATGTGTGCAGTTTAAAGTTTTGTGTGAATTATGCTGTATAATTATTCTCACAAGGTCATACACCTATGAACATAACATTGAACACTAATTACAATATCTTGTATTGGTTTATCTTGCTCTCCTGCCAGAAGTGTACACCTCCCTCAACCTACACAGCGACATCAAATTCGACCAGATTATGTTCTGGGTGTAGCCTGCAGTGCTCAATGTATGGATGCACCACTGTTTCTAATTTGTGCTGTGTGGACTCCTCATCTGATGTAAAGAGTCACATATGATATACAGGCTGGTCAGAAGCTGACTGAGAAGCTTATAAGGGTGTTGTACGGTAGGATGTGCTGAGAAATAAATGTTAAGAAAAAAATTCAGTGCGTTGCGCCGTTTACAAGTTAATTGGCATTAAAATTAGCCAATCTGTTCACCAGATACAATTTTTAGTGTCCGTTGTTCTCATAGGGTAGACGATAGCGTGCGAGACGGCTCAGCCTTTGGCTCGGATTCGATCTTACATCTACATCTACATGGTTACTCTTCAATTCACACTTAAGTGCTTGACAGAGGGTTCATCGAACCGTTTTCATACTACTACTCTACCATTCCACTCTCGAATGGCACGTCGGAAAAAAGGAACACCTAAATCTTTCCGTTTGAGCTCTGATTTCTCTTATTTTATTATGATGATCATTTCTCCCTACGTAGGTGGGTGTCAACTAAATATTTTCACATTCGGAAGAGAAATTTCGTGAATAGATCTCGCCGCAAAGAAAACCGCCTTTGTTTCAGTGACTGTCACCCCAACTCACGTATCATATCAGTAACACTGTCACCCCTATTGCGCGATAACACGAAACGAGCTGTCCTTCTTTGCACTTTTTCTATGTCCTCCGTCAATCCTACCTGGTAAGGATCCCACACCGCGCAGCAGTATTCCAGCAGAGGACGGACAAGTGTGATGTAGGCTGTCTCTTTAATGGGTTTGTCACATCTTCTAAGTGTTCTGCCAACAAAGCGCAGTCTTTGTTTCGCCTTCCCCACAATATTATCTATGTGGTCTTTCCAATTTAAGTTGCTCGTAATTGTAATTCCTAGGTATTTGGTCGAATTGACAGCCGTTAGATTTGTGCGATTTATGGTATACCCTAAATTTATCGGATTTCTTCTAGTACCCCTGTGGATGACCTCGCACTTTTCTTTGTTTAGTGCCAATTGCCACTTTTAGCACCATACAGAAATTCTCTCTAGATCATTTTGTAACTGGAATTGATCGTCTGATGATTTTACTAGACAGTAAATTACAGCGCCATCTGCAAACAATCTAAGGGGGCTGCTCAGATTATCACCTAGATCATTTATGTAAATCAGGAACAGCAGAGGGCCTATGACACTACCTTGCGGAACGACAGATATCACTTCTGTTCTACGCGACGATTTACGGTCTATCACTACGAACTGTGACCTCTCTGAGAGGAAATCACGAATCCAGTCACACAATTGAGACGATACTCCATATCCACGCAACTTGATTAATAGTCGCTTGTGAGGAACGGTATCAAGAGCCTTCTGGAAATGTAGGAATACGGAATCGATCTGAGATCCCTTGTCGACAGCACTAATTACTTCATGGGAATAAAGAACTAACTGTGTTGCACAAGAACGATATTTTCTGAATCCGTGTTGGTTATGTATCAATAAGTCATTTTCTTCAACGTGATTCATAATGTTCGAGTACAGTATATGCTCCAAAATGCTACTGCAAATTGAAGTCAGTGATATGGGTCTGTAATTCAATGGGTTACTCCTATTTCCTTTCTTGAATATTTGTGTGACCTGTGCTACTTTCCAGTCTTTAGGAACAGGCCTTTCGTCAAGTGAGCGGTTGTATATGATTGCTAAGAAAGGTGCTATTGTGTCTGCTTACTCTGAAAGGAACCTGATTGGTATACCATCTGGACCGGAAGACTTGCCTTTCGTAAGTGATTTGAAATGTTGCGAATATCTACTTTCATGTCACTCATGGTAACAGCTGTTCTGGTTTCGATTCTGGAACATTTACTGCGTCTTCTTTCGTGAAGGAATTATGGAAAACTGTATTTATTAACTCCGCTTTAATGGCACCATCATCGGTAGCATTTCCATCGCTATCGCGCAGTGACGGTATTGACTGTTTTTTGCTACTGGTGTACTTTACATACGATCAGAATCCCTTTGGGTTTTCTACCATATTTTGAGACAATGTATCATTGTGGAAACTATTAAAAGCATCTCGCATTGACGTCCGCACTAAATTTCTAGCTTCCGTGAAACTTAGCCAGTCTTGGGGATTTTGCATTCTTCTGAATTTGTCTTGCCTTGCTACCGTCCCATGTCAAATTACTGTATCGCTCTCTTGCTTGGTTTCAGGGAACCTAACGAAGAACACGTTCGGCGGCACTGTCTCTAGCAGCCCGCTTGAATTTGCGCGCACAACGGCCTGATTAGCTAAATTCAATGCTAATTAACTTGGAAACGAAACAACGTAACGATTTTTTTTCTTAAAAATTATTTTTCTGCACAACCTACGATGCAAAGCCCTTACAAGCTTTTGAGAGTGTTTGTGACCAGCCCGCATATGGGAACAGAGCCAGGATGAAGAGGACGTATTGTGTCATTGAACCACTAGCACCAGAGATGATACACAGTTGACAGCTGCCATACCACAGCCGAAGAATCCGAGACAGCAGCCGACAGGCAGTTTGTTATATCTGCAATGCCTACTAACCAAGGGCGATGCTTTAAACATCAGACCACTCTTTTATAAAGTCAAATGCAGTTTTCATGGGCTCTGTGTTTTCACCCTCAGCATATGGTTTCAATCCTGCTAACAATAAGGCACTTACAAGGGAACTTCCCCATCGCACCCCCCTCAGATTGAGTTATAATTTGGCACAGTGGATAGGTCTTGAAAAACTGAATACAGATCAATCGAGAAAACAGGAAGAAGTTGTGTGGAACTATGAAAAAAATAAGCAAAATATACAAACTGAGTAGTCCATGCACAAGATAGGCCACATCAAGGAGAGCTTGAGCTAAGGAGTGCCGCGGTCTCGTGGTTAGCGTGAGCAGCTGCGAACTGAGAGGAGTTATGATCTGTCCGTTCGTTCATTGACGTCTCTGTTCACTGTAATAAGTTTAGTGTCTGTGTTTTGCAACCGCACCGCAAAACCGTGCGATTAGTAGACGAAAGGACGTGCCTCTCCAATGGGAACCGAAAACATTTGGTCGCATGGTCGTAGGTCAACAGATTCGTCCACAGGAAAACACGTCTGATATATTCTGTACGACACAGGTTACGGCATGTGCGTCACATGACAGGAATATGTTATCGACCCACCTAACTTGCACACCTGGCGAATGGGTAAAAAGATTCTTCTACCTTCCCCGATTTAGGTTTTCTTGTGGATGTGATGATCACTCCCAAAAAAGTGATGAAAGCATAAAAGTTTGTCACAAACTGCAACAAATTAATGCAATAGTTTCACAGTCGCACAGTTTTCCCTGTGCTCTGTCAAAACATATGTTTTTAACGTTTTCAAATTTTTCCGTGTGTAGACCGTCAAATCCTGCATATATCCAAGCAAATCTGAACATGTCCTGGAATTTTGGAGAGCGAAGTTGATTATGTGTGAGTGCCTGAACTTTGATAATTGTCTGAAAATAAAAAAATAAAAGTTTGCGCTCGAAGTAAGACTTGAACCAAGGACTTCCCGTTCCACAGCTGCTCACGCTAACCAAGGGACCACGGCACTGCTGTGCTCAAGTAGTCCTTGATGTTTCATATCTTCCACATGGACTACTCAGTTTGTATATTTTGCTTTTTTTTCATAGTTCCACACAACTTCTTCCTGTTTTCTCGATTGATCTGTGTTCAGTTTTTCAAGACCTATCCACTGTGCCAACTTATAACTAAATCTGAGGGGGGTGCGATGGGGAGGTTCCCTTGGTAGAATTGTTATTTTTGCTGATCTCCAACAGTGTTCCATATCAATGTAGTGTTCACATTTCATGCCTTTTGCGGTATCAAGCGAGGTGGCTCAGTGGTTAGCACACTGGACTCGCATTCGGGAGGATGACGGTTCAAACCCGCTCTGGCTATCCTGATTTAGGTTTCCTGTGATTTCCCTAAAATCGCTTCAGGTAAATGTCGGGATGGTTCCCCTGAAACGGCACGGCTGAGTTCCTTCCTCATCCTTCGCTAATGCGAAGGAACCAATGACATCGATGTTTGACCCCTTTTCCCGAATCAACCAACCCTTTTGGGTGTCTATGTTTCGTTCTTCAGTAATGTGGAAGACGAATCTATAACTTATAATTCCTTGTGAACTTTTTTTAAACTATGTGGAAACGATGTTGAGAACAGTTGTTTAGAATAATTAACAGCATAAGAGCCTTTTAAAACCGTAAATATCATTCACAGGAAAAATACTATTTATGATAGTGACAGAAAGAGGAAAGAAGTTCATACAAAGTACTTTTTCGGCAGATAATACCGTGGTCTGATATGAAACTTTCGTCTCTATAACACTGTTCATTTCATTGAATTACTTTGATATGTTAATCATATCTGATGATGAAATTCCTTATCTTCCAGACATTTGCTGAAGTTCTCAAGAAAATGAAAATAGGCTGAAACGACGTAATGGTTAGTCCGTACGTGGTGTCACTTTTTAATAGGGTGCCATTACAAGACACGCTACACCTTTTGGCCCATTAATGTCCACCTGGCATAGTCAAGTTGTTCCGTCATGTAATAACGACAACGTACTTCTCGTAGCGCGGCGAATATGGTAAAATGACGGATGGCACAGCAATGGGCTCACCATTGTCTCCTGCAGTTGCGAATTTCTTCATGGAGCACTTTAAGGAACAGGCTCTGAACTCTGCGGTGTTGCGTCCGTCTTGCTTCCTGATGTCCGTCGATGACACCTTCCCAATATGGCCTCACGGTAAAAATACACTGCAGCATTTCGTGGACCACATGAACGGTATCCATCCCAACATTAAATTTACCATCGAGATGGAGGAGGATGACAAACTACCGGTCTTGGATGTTGTAGTTGAGCGGAAGGCAACAGGCCGGCTTGGTCACTCAGCGTAAAGGTAACCGACGCACACTGATCGATATTTGAATGCCGTTTACACCACCCCGTACACAAGAAAGCGGTCCTAAACGCGTTGGCCGCGGGGAGTAGCCGTGCGGTGTAAGGCGTCTTGTCACTGTTCGCGCGGTTCCAAAAAATGGTTCAAATGGCTCTGAGAACTATGGCACTTAACATCTGAGGTCATCAGTTCCCTAGATATTAGAACTACTTAAATCTAACTAACCTAAGGACATCACACACGTCCATGCCCGTGGCAGGATTCGAACCTGCGACCTTAGCGGTCGCGCGGTTCCAGACCGAAGCGCCTAGAACCGCTCGGCCACAGCGGCCGAAGCGCGCGGCTTCCCCGTCGGAGGT
The DNA here is from genome assembly GCF_021461385.2 of Schistocerca piceifrons. Lineage (NCBI taxonomy): Eukaryota > Metazoa > Arthropoda > Insecta > Orthoptera > Acrididae > Schistocerca > Schistocerca piceifrons. Next base: position 261,105,463 of record NC_060149.1, on the reverse strand, counting down.
TCGAGTCCTCCCTTGGGCATGGGTCTGTGTGTTATCCTTAGCTTAAGTTAGTTTAAGTAGTGCGTAAGCCTAGGGACCGATGATCTCAGCGGTTAGGTCCCGTAGTCCTTACCACAAATTTCCAATTTCCTGAACGTGTTGATACACAGAGCCAAAGTTGTTTCTGACGAAGACCACCTACAGTCTGAATTGCAGCTTTCGAGACTCGTGTTTAGAGAGAATGTTTATAGAATAGGAGACATTGCAAGCGTTTTCAGGTGGCAACGGAGAAGGATGCCTTGTGAATCGGCAGAGGAAGCCAGGCCGGCGGTCTTCTTGCCATTCTCTGGGGCAACAAGCAGCAACTTAGGACGTTTACTACAGGGACATGGACTGAGACCAGCGTTCCGTCCCGCCTCCAAGATGAGAGATATGTTGCGCCCATTTAAAGACGACATAATTCTTCGTGTTCCCGGTGTGTATGGTGTCCCTTGCGAGTGTGGCAGCATCTATGTAGGCCACACAAATCACACAACTACAGAGCTTTGTACTGAGCGCAATATTAAACAAAGGGAGATCGACTTAGCAGAGCATTGGCTGGAAAACGGACACAAAATACAGTTTGAGGACACGAGAGTCTTGGCTCATGTGTCAACCTACTGGGACTCCATTATAGAAGAGGCGGCTGAGATTAGAATGAATAACAACAGTTTTATCAGAGACCAGGGGTACACACTGAGAAGGACCTGGGGGCCGGCTTTGGATGCCGAAACGAAGCAACGACGGATGCTTAACGCTTGTAGGGAGGCGGTAGCGGCAGTTCCAAACGTGGTGCTGGCCCCTTGCGCCACCTGACGTCACACGGTCCCGCGGCAGGCCAGAGCTGCTATGAGCTGTCCAACTCATCTTCAGCGCACGCCTCGTTTCGGCCCTCTCTGATTCGTGCCAGCGGCCATATTCGAGGGTATATAAGCGGAAAATCGTGCCAGCCCCGTCATGAAGCTGGTTCCTCAAGGATGGTGAGAGGAGTCAGTAGTTTTACTCCTGACGACGATGGCAGGGGTAACCACCAAAAACTCGAGAATTTTATTCGAACTGACGCGGCTTGGAAACCGAAAAGATATTAATCAGACATGCCGCCGTGAAAGACTCCGAGGACACAGTTCCTTACCTTACTCGAGTAATCTCCGGTTCTGTGTACTTATGATATTCTTGACGTGGCTACAGTTACGTTCTGTACGCGACATGGAACTGTGTACTGGATTAGCAGTCATCTGCTGCTTGGGTGCATATCAGTCTATGAAGAGTCACTTTTGTTGTACGATTTTTCAGGGAACCTCAATATATAGGGTGATCAAAAGGTCAGTATAAATTTGAAAACTTAATAAACCACGGAATAATGTAGATAGAGAGGTAAAAATTGACACACATGCTTAGAATGACATGGGGTTTTATTAGAACAGAAAAAAATATTGCTAGACGCGTGAGAGATGTTTTGCGCTCGTCGTTTGGTGATGATCGTGTGCTCAGCCGCCACTTTCGTCATGCTTGTCCTCCCAGGTCTCCAGACCTCAGTCCGTGCAATTATTGGCTTTGCGGTTACCTGAAAGGGATGCTGAAAGACAACATCCGACACCAATGCCTCACCATAACTCCGGACATGCTTTACAGTGCTGTTCACAACATTATTCCTCGACTACAGCTATTGTTGAGGAATGATGGTGGACATATTGAGTACTTCCTGTAAAGAACATCATCTTTGCTTTGTCTTACTTTGTTATGCTAATTATTGCTATTCTGATCAGATGAAGCGCCATCTGTCGGACATTTTTTGAACGTTTGTATTTTTTTGGTTCTAATAAAACCCCATGTCATTTCAAGCATGTGTGTCAATTTGTACCTCTCTATCTACATTATTCCGTGATTTATTCAGTTTTCAAATTTATACTGATTTTTTGATCACCCGGTAATATAGTGTATGATTATAGGTTTCACATACACACACACAATTAATGTTTATTACACGGGAACGCTTCATATTTGTTCAGTCATAGTTGCCAGCGTCACACGTGCTTTCAATGCTTCACAGCAGGTAATAATAATATTCCTTCAGTTCATAATTGTATAGATATGGTGTAACAGAAATATAACGACAAATTTCTGAGGATATGAACCCACATCCGGAGACATAGAGCAATTCAAAAGTAACAGTACACATTTCACGGGTGTAATGTATGGACCAAAAGAACTGCTTTATTTCCGAGTTATGATGCATAATGTCATTTGTGGTACGAATTACATCACGAGCCAGTACAGGCTTTTGTCGTGTTCGGCTGCAGTTGACTGATGTTGCTTTGTCGACGATGCCACAGCACATTTCAGTCGGGAGGCAAGAGAATGTCTCGGAGTTGCTTATTCCGATAAGTAGAGGGGTCGTACAAGACCAGTTGCTCGGCCCGCCAGATCTCCAGATCTTAAACTCCTGGACTTATACCTTTGGAGCCGTCTCAAAGAGCTCATGTATGGTGCTCCAATTGTGACTGTAGCACAACTACAGCAGGAAACTCAAAATAGCTGTGCAACTGTGCAGAATGAGATGAACGAAGCCTGCAACACCCCGAGAGCGGTAAGAAGTTGAACATGTCACTGTCTTCGTCTACACGGACATCGCTTTGAACATATCCTGGGGTAAACGTACAGTACGTAGTTGACTTGAATTTCAGGTCCTTTCATGTCGTTTCTTTCTGAGACTAATTTATTTTGTGTTGTTTGTGTTGCACTTTGATCCCTACTATACTGCATAACATTTTCAGATAAAATTTTATTTAACGTTTTACTCTTATTCTGATGCATACATTACATGCACGAAGCGTGTACAGTTGCTTTTGGACCACCCTGTATATATCCTGCAGAAGTAAGTGTCCGGGCCGCGCGTAATTAGCCGAGCGTTCTCAGGCGCTGCAGTCATGGGCCGTGCTGCTGGTCCAGGCGGAGGTTCGAGTCCTCCCTCGGGCATGGGTGTGTGTTTGTCCTAAGGATAATTTAGCTTAAGTAGTGTGTAAGCAAAGGGACTGATGACCTTAGCAGTTAAGTCCCATAAGATTTCACACAGATTTTTTTAAGTGTCTGGAATGTGGGTAGAAATCGAAGACGAAATTTTTGTTTAAGTTCAAGACAACAGAATATGTTAAGTGTTTTATTTTGAAATTTTAATTTAGGTTTTTGGTTTCAAATTATATATTTAACAGAACCAATATCGATCCTCAACAAGTCCCCTGTCTTTCTGTTGTTATCGATCTGGATCTATCCGAACCTTCAAGAAGTACGTTCGTTAGTAGATACTGAATTAAAATCAACTCACCTTCCCGTGGCGCACTGGAGATGGTAGAAACTGAGATTGGAGTAATTTCGTAAAAGTTTGGCGAATAAGATAAACACAAGGAAGAGGAAGACTGAGGCCTGGCATAATGATGGATCAGTCTAATCAAGCTATTACATAGTCGCTGCCGCGCGCCCTTGATACAGCAGGCACTAGATCAATCCCTGACGGCTAACTGTACACGCTGGAAACCCTAAACATTTAAGAGTCTCACGGCCTTCGCTTAACGTCCAAATCACCAACCTTAGTTTCCGCATCAGTGGTGTTCGGCTTCCTTTCAAATTTGCAGCAACTCATTAAAATTGTGATTCAGCAGAAACATCCTGCTGCTGACTCCAGATCAAAATAGTTTTGCCAGAAGCTGGACAAGGCTAATATGACTTGGCGATTCTGCTTTGGTTCCATCGCAGCCGGAACACACAAAATCCGCAGCTGCGATAGTAATTTAAATGACGGAAAATAGTTGATGAGCTATACAGTAGCAGAGGTGGGTAAAAGTTTGGTAGGCAACCAACAGAAATAAATTAATCATGCAAGCAACTATTTACAGTTAATGAGTTTAAGTTAATTAAACTCTACCACAAGATCCTGCTGGTTACTAGCATCCAATGAGTAATCACCATCTACAGATGGGGAGGTGGCTCAGAGTTTAATGCCTCGTCAGAAACAAAGTAATTAGTGACTGGCCAGAAGCTTAAGCGTACAAGAATGGGTAAGGAGAATAAGAGTCTGCACCACTAAATCATTTTACCTGGATGTGGCAGAGACGAATGAATTGATCTCCGTTCCTTCTGAACACGATTCCTGTGGAGCGTTTCCCACAGTTCGCCGGGCCGAGTGGCCGAGCGGTTTGAGGTGCCATGTCACGGATTGCGCGGCTTCTCCCGCCAGAGGTTCGAGTCCTCCTTCGGGCATGGATGTGTGTGTGTTGTCCTTAGTATAAGTTAGTTTAAGTTGTGTGTAAATCCAGGGACGGATGACCTCAGCAGTTTGGTCCCTTAGGAATTCACTCACATTTGAACATTTCTCCCTCAGTTTAGATATGTGATAACGTTGTTTGAAAATGTCTCTTCTCAGTATTTCGCTACGTGCTGCAGCGCGATGCAGACGATCAATGATATTTTACTGTCCCCTCCAGAGGATACGAGACATGCCCGTACAAAAAAGAGCGCCGAACTGCCCAAGTTCTCAGGTGCAACAGACGTAAGGTTAGCCTCCAACAGAGGCCACACAAGACAAGACCTACAGCGTCCGTCGAAAACGTTCCGAGACTGATTTTATTTCTGGTTTATAAGCGACGTCAGCGCAGCAACTACGGTGGCAACTGAAAGTAATAACTGTACACAACAGATGTGCATTCGACCAGTCAGTTATAAGCAGACAGTGCTAACAATGGAAACTCCCCATCACACATTCGTCAGGTTTAGTGGTAAGATGGCCCAGTGGATAGCCATTCAAAGATTGAATACAGATCAAGCATGAAAACAGGAAGAAGTTGTGTTGAACTGTGAAAAAAAGAAGCAGAAGCAAAACAGTGAACTCTCCAAGCTCACGATGAGCTACATAGAGCGAGCTCGAATAGCCCTGGCGCTGTGGTTATGCGCTCACGCTGTTGGCATTCTGAGTGAGAGGCCCGTGTTCAAATCTCCCTCGTGCCTCACATTTACCTTTTTCTCTACAAAATTATGAACCGTCCGATCGGTCATTGAAGTGTCTATTTGCTGCATTCAAATATGTGTCTATGTCGTGGTGTTCCGTCCGTTTGCAACAGCGCGGTGTAGGAAAGGGACTTCCAGACGTACGTACCTCGCATTTGTCCTGCACAAGAACCACATGTTACGACTCTTGTGTTCCGTTTTGGATGTTTGGACTCTTGAGTTACTTTGTTGTCACATAGTTCACACCAGTTTATTTGTTATTTCCATTTATGTGAGAGTTCCATGTGGCTCCTCGCCTCCTCTCACTGTTCATCACATTTACTTGCGACGGTAATATATTCTTATCACATGAGTCACATTCTATAAGCCGGCCGGGGTGGCCGTGCGGTTCTAGGCGCTACAGTCTGGAACCGCGCGACCGCTACGGTCGCAGGTTCGAATCCTGCCTCGGGCATGGGTGTGTGTGATGTCTTTAGGTTAGTTAGGTTTAAGTAGTTCTAAGTTCTAGGGGACTGATGACCTCAGATGTTGAGTCCCATAGTGCTCAGAGGCGTTTGAACCACTTGAACATTCTATAATAAATGTATGGTATGACAATTGCCAAGATCACAGAAGGAGAACAGACACGCCAATGACCGGACGGGAAGTTCATAGTTTTGTGAAAAAAAGAAATATGGGGCACCTGGGAGATTTTAACACGGAAACTCTCGTTTTGCAGTCCAACACCGTTACCATACAACCACGACGCCATATTCCCTGCATTTCCCTCAATGTTGGACATCTTGAGCTTGGACCGTTCACTGCTTCTATTTCGCTTCTTTTTTTTTAATTCAGAAGACTTTCTTCCTGCTTTATGCTTGATCTGTGTTCAGTTTTTGACGGGCTATGCACTGGGCCGTTTTACGTTTTACCACTAAATCTGAGGAGGGAGCGATGGGGAGTTTCCCTTCTATGTAGTGGATGTGCGACTGTGGTGTATCAACGTTTTACTTCTTTCTGTTTTGCCTTACGGCAGGTCTTGTCATGGGGGAAGCCTCGTCAGAGAGGTCCACCGCATGAGCGTCTAGGGAAGTGGTTCCAGTGGTGGTTTCGCGTTGCCTTCCACTGATGATGATGAAATGAGAATAACACAACACCTAGTCCCTGAGCGGAGAAAATCTCCGACCCAGCCGGGAATCGAACCCGGGCCCCTTGGCGTGACAGACCGCCGCGCTGACCACTCAGCTATCGGGCTGGACGTATCAACGTTGCTGTGTCAGAAATTGCAACGGAACAACGAACCGAACATTTCTAAACCAAGTATGCAAGACATTTCGCAGAATGTTTTGCAGGAGGTAAAGGTGTTTGTCAATTTTGAACTGCACATCCTGACTCCTGGGGAATGGATACCTGCCTCTATTTGATCGAAATAAAAACGCGTACAGTTTTTTTCTGGAAAAAATCATTCCGGGTGACGAGACTTTATGTTATCAAAACGAATATAAAAAACGACAAAGCGCAGAATGGGCCTCTGATGGTTCGCCAAAACCGAAGAGGATACGAATGTGACGCGCGAGTTGAATAATCTCCCAAAGAAGTTATTTTCTAACAGCTTCACGTAGTTGTATGAAAGTTCTGTGCATTGTAATCAAGTGAGAGGAAACAGTGTAGAGCACCTGAAGCATCAAAACCACCTTCTTAACTTTTTCTACTTTTTATTCACCCTGTCTCGAAACTTTCGGACTACCACACAAATATGAGGGCCGTTCAATGAGTAATGCCTCGCATTTTTTTAAAGTCATTAATGTACATAGACAAATGTCCTTGTTTGTGTTTCATATTTGATGTTTATTCTGTGTGCTGGTGAAGTTTCGAACCGTTCTGGCAGATGGCAGAGCCGTAGCACTGCGTCAAAATGGCGTCCACATACGAGTCACGTTACAAGCAGTGTGCTGATACTGAATTCTTGTGTGCAGAAAAAGAAACCGTGTTGAACATTTACAATCGTTTGTGTGCAGTGTATGGTCATGCTGTAGTTGATAGGAGTACAGTTGGGCGATGGGTAAAGGAAGTTACAGCTTCAGGAAATGCAGAAACAGAGCTCCATGACCAACCATACTCGGGATGTCCTGTCACAGCCATTGTTCCACACATGCTGAATCGTGCGGATGCCACTATTCGTGCCGACCGGCGCATCGCGACAATTGGCTCTACAGTTGCCGGTCAGCATTGGAAGTGCCTCTGCAATGATCGAAACTTCAGAGATATACAAAGAGAGATATTTCAAAGGGGTGCTCGCGATGGGGTCCACGAATGCCCACAGCGGACCACAAGATTCAAAGAAAGGCCATTTCATCTGAATTGTTGGAGCGTTTTGAGGCCGATGGAGAGGCGTTTCTGTCACGGATCGTTACGGGGGACGAATGCTGGGTGCACCACTTTGCACTGAAAAAAAAAAGGCAGTCCATGGAGCGGCATCATCCTCATTCACCACAAAAGAAGAAATTGGAGACAACCCCCTCTGCCGGGAAATTCACAGTGACAGTCTTCTAAGATTGTGATGGCGTCATTCTCGAGGATGTGTTGCCAATAGGGTCAACCATCAATTCAGAGGCATACTTGAAGACTCTGAATAAACTCAAGACGTGTTCGAACGGACAAGACTCCAGCAGAAATCTTGCTCCAACACGATAATGCACGCCCACACACAAGACTGAGAACCTGGGAACACATCGCCAAATTGGGTTGGACATCACTGCCTCATCCATTCTACAGTCCAGACCTGGCACCCTCAGACTTCCATCTATTTGGGTCGCTTAAAGATCCTCTACCGGGAACACACTTTGAAGATGACGAGAGTGTCAGTCCTGAAGCGAAAACATGTCTAGGCCTAAGGACAAGAGCTTTTACCAGCAGGGAACACATGCTCTTTCACAACGTTGGCGTAGAGCTGTAGAACGTGGTGGAGACTACGTAGAAGAATAGGACATGGACGAGACAAGTTGATGTATATTGTCACCAAATGCTGACTCTTAACAATAAATATCTTCTGAGGATAAGAAATTTGGGGCATTACTTATTGAACGACCCTCGTAGTTCTTAAGTGGACATCCGTTCGGATATAAGGCGCACACAGCTCCCCTCAGCAGTATGGACACACCGTCAACAGTACTTTAAGACAGCGTTCGTTGTGGGCAGAAAATCACTGACATCAGCAACAGCTTTCCTGGAACTGATGACATCAGCACCAGCTTTCTCGGAACCGCTGACGCAAGCATCTAGCCTTCGGTTAATGACATTATTCCCAGAATTCGCCCCTCCTCGTCACTCCTGTGCCAATGACGATATGCGTTTTTGTGTAAATGCTGAGGGCTTCAGAGCAAGCTTGCCCTCCCTCCCTCCCCCACCCCACCCCTCGGGCAACTTTAGTTTTTACAGTTCGACTAGAGTCCCAACCCGGCTTCGCAAAGGAAGCATTCAGTACCTACGGTCTGACGATTTGACAGGCATAGCGTATTTTGTTTGTGGACCACAAATAAAATTCAAAGAACAGCGTTAAGTAGCTGAATATCATCACTTTCATATAAATTACGAGATGTAAGCAGCACATGGTAGGAAAGTTTTTTTGAGGTATCAATGTTATGTGTTGTATATAGAATTGGGCTTTGGAGTGATCTCTCATGGCAATGATGGGTGCACATCGTGGCGTAAGTAATATGTTTACAACCAATATAAATATTGTATTCGAATCATGGGTATATTGCTTGTACGTGAACGATTCAATATGTATTGGAGGCTGGTTGACGTGCCACAAATAAACACACACACACACACACACACACACACACACACAGACAGACAGACACACACACACACACACACACACACACACACACACACAGAGAGAGAGAGAGAGAGAGAGAGAGATGATGTATGTGTATAGGTTGTGTTACAGCACTAGTCTTGTGAAGCTTAGTATGCACTCTGATGCGCTGTTGAGAATCATTGCCGTAATTATTTATCGTGGATTCATTGTGTCACACCTCGGGGCGGTTCCATTTAAAGAATCGTGCCCAGATTTAGGTTAGATTCATGGAAAGCAGAAAACTTAAAATTGAGTCATATGCTGCGGTGCTGTAAAACATCTTCATATAAATTATATTAAATAAATGAAGCAAACCTGCATCCCATGTTGGACTGAACACAGCAGCATTTGGATTCGCATGCTTTTTTTTTTTTGCTTTTTTCGCTATGCATTGGTGCATTGGTCTGAAACGATTGCAGTCAATTGGATGTGACTCAAGCGAGCAATTATCAAACTGCATAAAGGGAGCTTCAGTGTAACGCGGAATCTGAGCCAGATTTCATTTCTGGCGAATCCCCACATCTTTGAGTGGTGAATGCTAGGTTTTAACCTAGCGGAGTGAAACATATTAACCCAGCCGCGATTTGATTCTACAACCTTCCGGATTCTAGCCAGACCCTTTACCACTACACCACCACACCAGATGCAAGTCAGATTATGCTATCTTCTCCCTCTAGTCACTGCTGCTCTCTCGAGTTATGCCAGCTGTTCACTAGGAGGTAATGGCGTCGTTATCACAACTTGATTTTAATTCAACGTAATTCAGACAATTTGTACGGAATATTTGTAAATTATATAGAAAAAAACTTCCTCATGAATCAGCGAACCTATTAGTCAAAACAGGAGCAAAATCCCTGCCACAATTCCTGAGATGAGCCTGCACATAGATGCGGACACGAGGAGTCGAAAAATGGTTCAAATGGCTCTGAGCACTATGGGACTTAACATCTGTGGTCATCAGTCTCCTAGAACTTAGAACTACTTAAACCTTACTAACCTAAGGACATTACACACATCCATGCCCGAGGCAGGATTCGAACCTGCGACCGTAGAGGTCGCGCGGTTCCAGACTGTAGCGCCTAGAACCGCTCGGCCACCAGGCCGGCTAGTTACAAACATATGGCTCACAATTTTAGACGAACTGTTGGTAACAGGTAGTTTTTTTTAAATTTAAATACAGAACGTAGGTACGTTTGAACATTTTATTTCGGTTGTTCCAATGTGATACATGTACCTTTGTGAACTTATCATTTCTGAGAACGCATGCTGTTACAGCGTGATTACCTCTAAAAACCACATTAATGCAATAAATGCTCAAAATGATGTCCGTCAACCTCAATACGTGTAACGACATTCCTCTCAACAGCGAATAGTTCGCCTTCGTAATGTTCGCACATGCATTGACAATGCGCTGGATCACGATAGCAAATATCGTTCAACTTTCCCCACAGAATGAAACCCGGGGACGTCAGATCCGGTGAACGACCAATCCACCTGTCATGAAATATGCTATTCAATACCGCTTCAACCGCACGCGAACTATGTGCCGGACATCCATCATGTTGGAAGTACATCGCCATTCTGTCATTCAGTGAAACATCTTGTAGTAACATCGATAGAACATTACGTAGGAAATCGGCATACATTGCACCATTTAGATTGCCATCGATAAAATGGGGACCAATTATACTTCCTTCCATAATGCCGCACCATACATTAAACCGCCAAGGTCGCTGATGTTCCACTTGTCGCAGCAATCGTGGATTTTCCGTTGCCCAATAGTGCATATTATGCCGGTTTGCGTTACCGCTCTTGGTGAATAACGCTTCGTCGCTATATACTAGAATGCGTGCAAAAAATCTGTCATCGTCCCGTAATTTCTCTTGTGTCCAGCGGCAGAACTGTACACGACGTTCAAAGTAGTCGCCATGCAATTCCTGGTGCATAGAAATATGGTACGGGTGCAATCGATGTTGATGTAGCATTTTCAACACCGACGTTTTTGAGATTCCCGATTCTCGCGCAGTTTGCCTGCTACTGATGTGCGGATTAGCCGCGACAGCAGAAAAAACACCTACTTGGGCATCATCATTTGTTCCAGGTTGTGGTTGACGTTTCACATGTGGCTGAAAACTTACTGTTTCCTAAAATAACGTAACTATCTGGCGAGCGGTCCGAACGCTCGGATGATGTCGTCCAGGATACCGAGCAGCATACATAGCACACTCCCGTTGGGCATTTTGATCACAATAGCCATACATCAACACGATATCGACATTTTCCGCAATTGGTAAACGGTCCATTTTAACACGGGTAATGTATCACGAAGGAAATACCGTCCGCACTGACGGAATGTGATTTTTTTTTCTTTATTGTGATTTCATTCCCCTGCCCCATATGGGCAGGGGAGGGCTGTCAGCCGCACAATCCGCCGCTCTTCAGCCGAGTGACATGACAACTTAAAATAAGAATAAAATGTTACATACATAAGGGGATAAATGGTAACTGGGAGAAAATGTAAATAAAAAATAGACTAACACGGAGACGTTCATGGAGGACAATTAAAAAAAGTCACCAGAAAGTTAAAAAACACAGTTGGCGATTCTTCAAAACTCAGAGAAGACACTGAATGGACATGGACAGGTTAAAAGTCGGCCACAGTAGTGAAAACACTCTGGATCAACACACTTAAAACCCACTTGGAGCACATACGACGGGCGGAATGTTACATGATACCACGTGCTTATACGTTTGTGACTATTACGCGACGATTACAACGCCATCTATCACAAAGCGAAAAAAGTGGTCCAACTAAAACATTCATATTTCTTCACGTACTACACGAATATGTATTAAAAATGGGGGTTCATATTAAAAAAAAAAAAACCGCTGTTGATATCCGTTTGACCTATGGCAGCGCCATGTAGTGGGCCAACCATGGCGCCATCTGGTTTCCCCCTTCAAGCTAGACGAGTTTCGTTCTTTGTAGTTTTTTCATTTGATGCTTATTTCGTGAGATATTTGGCCCGGTTACTGTCAATGGATCAACCTGTACAGAGACTACCGATGACCATCATTTACCGTCCAATCTGACGCTCCGGTAGCAACAGCAGCGGTCAGATGCGAGGAAGAAAACTATAAGTATTTGTCCATTTCCTTTTTTGCTACAACAATATGGTTATTTCGCATGCGCACGTCACAGCATTCAAGCATAGTGCTAACGTTATACTGCTTCCATTCATATGCATTTTACAAACGTCCTGTGATAAATTAATAACGTTTATACTGAGATTTTTTTGTTATTGTTCCAGATGAGTAAACGAGGAAGTTCCTGCCTGACTACAGCTGCAGCAAGGATGTCTTCACGATATTTCAGACCTTGTATTGTTCGACTATGTCGTACCACAGCCGCAGTCGGAACTCAAGCTGCTGGCAAACGCCACAATAATACAGCTTTTCGCCAACAAGTTATAACGTGGATGAAATTGGATGTAAACGTGTGAATGCAGGTGCTAAAGTTCAGTATTCATGGTCCGAATGGGATTATACGGGGTGTTCGAAAATTCCCGTTACGAACTTCTAGGATTTGTAGAGGAGAGTGGGTACATAATATTTTGAGTAGGAACCCATGTCCGGATGATGGGTTCACTTCAGATGTGTAACGCGTCCACGTCTGCTTCCACTCAAGCTAACTGGTCCTGCATACTCGATCTTCCGACAAAATTGGAAGCTGTACCACTGAAGTCGGTCAGGAAATGTGGTTTCAGCATGATGGTTCACCACCGGTCTTCTCGCGTGCGGTTAGGAGTGATCCCAATGTACGTTATGGAGAAAGACAGATTGGCGGTCCAACCGCGTGGCCGGTGGGACCGCCATATTTAACTCCCAAGGACCACTGCCTATGGTGTCGTATGCAACGCTTAATTTACGAGACTCCTGTAGAGATAGAGAAAGATTTGCTGACACGATTTCTGGTCGCTGTACCACACCATGAAGACACCACGTGGGATGGAGAGTGTGTATTAGAAGTATTAGAACACGCTTCGCAGGCACACTGTCTGTAACAACGTTTGGTAGTCACCACATCGAGCAGCTGTTGTAATGCATGAGTACTGTTCTGTACGTACAATAAGCTTGGTTATTTTTCTGTTTTGGAATAATGTAAACATGTAATGTTTAAGTGTTAATACCAACAAATGAGTTCAAGTGATAAATGGACGTTTTCTTATATTTCCTTTCGAACAGTTGCCTAATAACTGTACTGCGCCACACCTAATCCAATCCCTGAAGCAGAAGTGTGTGAGTTAAACATTTGAACTGAAACCGTCGTAGAACGGAAACGGCACCTTTCCGGACATGGTTTCCTACTCAAAATATTGTGTACTCCCTCCCCTTTACAAGTCCTAGAAGTTTGTAGCGGGAGTTTTCGAATACCCTTTATTTTTGGTGTGATGGAGTATATAGACAGGAAGATGACTGATGAGTATGATGCATCTCATACTCCAAATGACATTCACGTGCTTGGTCGCAAGGTGTCTGTGGTAGAAATGTGTGTAGAGGCAATGCTGGAATTTACTTCATGGGACTCGAACATATGTCCAAAACATTCTAACCTGTTTGGTATGTTATCAGTTGAAACAGATAGAGTGAAGAGTTGGTGCCCATATGTAAGAGAGGGGAGGGATATTATGAATTCGTTGATTATTAGCATAATAACAGCGTAAATATGTATCAAGTGCAGCAATGCATCAATGCTCATGTCCCTCTGTACCAAAGTGTGTAATTGTCGAACCTTTTAATTCCATAGAGGCTGCGTTCACGAACAGTATTCCAATATGTGTGTTCGTGTCTGTAGGGCTCAATGCAATACAGGCTGAATTAAAAGCTTGTAGAAGGCAAGTTTTCATAAAATACTGTGCTACAAAGTAATGACCGTATATTTCCTACAATAAATACTGTTGTTATTTCGTCCATGTCCCGTCAACCTGTTCTGAGTTATTAGTAGCAGGATACAAACTTGCAGTTTATAATACATTTTCTGTAATCATACATAATGTTCAGTTTCAACGTTGCTACTTTTGAGGTGCTTACATGACCGCTGCCTGTACTCCTATTCGCCTACGTTGGAGTCTGCGTTATAATTTACAGCACAACATGGAGGTGAGTAGTACAAAGTACAGTGAGCCTATTGTAAATACTGGTTTTTGTTGACATTTAGACACACAAAATTAGAAATCACCGGTGTCACTAGCGTCACGCCGGCGTCACACCAGCGCTTCACCGATCAGTATAACATGTTATGACAGCATATATACCACACAAAATTACACCATACACACGTCGCGGTATGATACTTTGACAGTATATAAAAAAAAAGATGTCATAATGTGGTCTCCAAAATGTCAGTTGAGTTTCAACAAATCTGGAATTTGGTGAAAAATTGGGAGGGTAAATCAACACGCAAATATACCTGCCAAAAAGAAATTTTTTGGGATGTGGTTATATCTGCCTACTTTGTAAATGCAGAAAAAAGAAGGATGCAATGTAAATAATTAGCTGCCTGATGTTAAGTGTCAGTTTTCCCCCAAAAACAGCACTCGAGCAAGAGTTAATTATAATATCCAACGTAGCCTGTGCTCAAAAGAGCATCTGAATTATGTATCAGTCATACATTGTTGCTCCACAGCTTTTTAGCAGTTTGCTCTCCATTCTAGGTATGTGCTCTGTGACGAGAGGATAAGAGTATTTGACATCGAGGAAACATGTCTTGTACCGTCTGTGTGCATCTACATAAAATTATTCGACTGAACTCGATTCTCTTTTTGTCTCAGCCTGTCCGCAAACACAGGCATTTCTGCCGAGTCGGTGAATGCTAAAAAAGGATTGACTATGTCGAGATGACGAAACTACGTACAGAGGAAAGGCAGTACTGTCGGAATAACATTCCTTGTGGGTACTGTAGTAAAAAGGGTGTATTTTCTCTTGCTTTAATATAGCAGTTCTATGCCCTTTTTGTTGGAGTCAGTGTAGTGTACTAAAACTGCACGCAGAAATAAAGTAGTTATAGCAATAACAATGACGTTAGCATGACTACAAATCATCCTCGTCAAATGTCCGCTCCGATAGGTGAGTGGTCCGCTTGAAGGAGTGCCGTCCCACGTGCCCGGGTTCGATTCCCGGCTGGGTCGGAAATTGTTCTTCGCTCAGAGACTGGCTGTTGTGTTGTCTTCATCATCATTTCGTCCCTATCCAGCGCGCAGATCGCCGAATGTGGTGTCGAATGTAATAAGACCTGCAAAAAGGTGGTCGGACCTGCCCCGCAAGGGGCCTCCCCGCCAATGACGCCAAACGCTCATTTCTATTTCATCCTTGTCAAATGTAAGCAGCGCCAAAAAAGTGGTTGAATAGACTAAAATTGGTAGAATTAGCAGCCTCATATTAAGATAACACGATTAGGGACACCGCCTCCTCTATGAAGAAAGAAAAACTATTACTTCATGCTAAAAGAAACCTGGGAATGTGGTACATCGAACTCAAGAAACTAAAATCATAAAGGAACGAAATGCGATGTCATGGTCATGTGACCATCTTATAAGTTTTTAATAGGTAATGTGTTTAGTCTGTCTGACACGTTAGCTCCTGAAGTTATCTATATCTTCAGTAGCAAAACAGTCATCTAAACAGATGTGTAGCTATTATTTGTTCTTATTCTTAACATTAGTAAAGACAACCATTGAAAGATGGTACCTTTATCAGCCATAGTACCACAAATAGTAAACATGTTTCCTAGGCTATATGACATTGGTAGGGACTTCGTCTAACGTAACCAGTCGTAAATACACAACAATTGGTAAAATTAGCTACCTGACGTTAAGATAACGCGATTAGGTGCAGTGCACTGTTTCCGCTGGAAAGAAAGATGAATTTTTAACTACCCACCAAAGAGTCGATGCATAAGAGTAAAAATACTTTGACACTGTAGTGTCTGTGACGTCATAGCATATACAGCAAAATGTTCGTAAATATTAACGTAAGATACTTTGAGCCGCTAAGCATGGTTGATGTATTATGTATACAAAAAATGTTTAAAAAATATTGACTAGGTACTTTTACAAGCCCCAACTTGTCAGGACGAACATTACGTCTACTGGTATGTATAAACTTTAGTCAGTGCGCTCCTAGCCTCAGTTAAGTGATACCAGACCCTTCACATAATCAAGAGCATGCGGTGGATACAACATATTTGCATTAGAATGCAATATTAGCATATTGTTACTGTCGATAAAAATTGACTTAATACAGAATTGAGATTAATATAAGTTGGATTCAAAGTACCCTCCCTTTTCAAAATACTCATCTTAGTGTTTATAGAATTGGCCCAATGACTCTTCTAACGTGTAAATCATCTTCACATCACTTTCTGATACTGTCCTCCGAGCTGCCTCGACCTTTACCAGAAATGAAGTATTTCTGAGGCTTCATTACTTTTTCCTCTTATTAGCTCTGACAGTAGAAAAGTTCCATCTTCAAGATCAGGATCATTTGGAGGACTTAACGTACATGTTTTTGGCCAAATAATGGTTAACACATATATCAATGTCAGACAGTGTGATAAGTAATATAAAGGCAGAGGAAGGCATTCAAAATATTTTAATCGGATATTTTAAGATAATTATATGAATGTGTGGTGTCCTTGCTTTCGGACATGTCCGAAATTACAGAAACCACGCGGAATTCGCAGCTGTGATACATGATCTGTAAACTGAAGATGGGGGGGGGGGGGAGGGGGGAGGGAATTATGAAAGGAAAGGGATTATTGATGTCTGCTACATCGGAACATTACGCGGAATTAACGGCGACGAGTGAAAATTTATACCGGACAGGGATTCAAAACCTGGGTCTCCTGCTTATTAGGAAGGTGCGTCAACCGCTGCCCCACGGTATTTTTTTGTCTAATTTTGTTCGTTACATTTGTTCGAGGTGGACGTCCCATGACACCTCTTCAAGTTTATCGTTGACCTGTTCACTCAGGTTTTTTTTTAATTTTTTTTATTGCAGAGGGCAGCTAACCCTCTGACCGAACACGCTAAGCTACCGTGCTGGCAACACTCTGAGCTACCGTGCCATCTACTCCATCCGTCACACAGTGTTACCGCAATTGTACGGACTATCTCGGTACGCCCCACTGCCGACCCACATTTCCACCACCCAGCGCTATCTGTCCGCAGTTCCTGTCCATTTCCACCATGCTCGCTACTCTGAGACTTCCACAGGAGGTCGAACGTAGTTGTGCATCCGCGCTGAAGAAGACGGATCCATTACTCATTTAGGCGAATCAATTACAATACTGGCCATTAAAACTGCTACACCAAGAAGAAATGCAGATGATAAACGGGCATTCATTAGACAAATATATTATACTAGAACTGACATGTGATTACATTTTCACGCAATTTGGGTGCATAAGATCCTGAGGAATCAGTACCCAGAACAACCACCTGTGGCCGTAATAATGGCCTTGATACGCCGATACGCCTGGGCATTGAGTCAAACAGAGCTTGGATGCCCATGCCCATGCCGCTTCAACACGGTACCACAGTTCATCAAGAGTAGTGACTGGCGTATTGTGACGAGCCAGTTACTCGGCCACAATTGACCAGACGTTTTCAGTTGGTGAGAGATCTGGAGAATGTGCTGGCCAGGGCAGCAGTAGAACATTTTCTGTATCCAGAAAGGCCCGTACAGGACCTGCAACATGCGGTCGTGCATGATCCTGCTGAAATGTAGGGTTTCGCAGGGATCGAATGAAGGGTAGAGCCGCGGATCGTAACACATCTGAAATGTAACGTCCACTGTTCAAAGTGCCGTCAATGCGAACAAGAGGTAACCGAGACGTGTAACCAATGGCACCCCATACCATCACGCCAGGTGACGAATACACGCTTCCAATGTGCGTTCACCGCGATGTCGCCAAACACAGATGCGACCATCATGATGCTGTAAACAGAACCTGGATTCATCCGAAAAAATGACGTTTTGCCATTCGTGCACCCAGGTTCGTCGTTGAGTACACCATCGCAGGCTCTCCTGTCTGTGATGTAGCGTCATGGGTAACCGCAGCCATGGTCTGCGAGCTGATAGTCCATGCTGCTACAAAAGTCGTCGAACTGTTCGTGCAGATGGTTGTTGTCTTGCAAACGTCCCCATCTGTTGACTCAGGGATCGAGACGTGGCTGCACGATCCGTTACAGTCATGCCGATACGATGCCTGTCATCTCGACTGCTAGTGATACGAGGCTGTTGGGATCCATCACGGCGTTCCGTATTACCCTCCTGACCCCACCGATTCCATATTCTGCTAACAGTCATTGGATCTCGACCAACGCGATGAGCAATGTCGAGATACGATAAACTGCAATCGCGATTGGCTACAATCCGACCTTTATCAAAGTCGGAAACGTGATGGTACGCATTTCTGCTCATTACACGAAGCATCACAACAACGTTTCACCAGGCAACGCCGGTCAGCTGCTGTTTGTGTATGAGAAATGGGTTGGAAACGTTCCTCATGTCAGCACGTTGTAGGTGTCGCCACCGGCGCCAACCTTGTGTGAATGCTCTGAAAAGCTAATCATTTGCATATCACAGCATCTTCTTCCCGTCGGTTAAATTTCACGTCTGTAGCTCATCATCGTGGTGTAGCAATTTTAATGGCCAGTGGTGTGTATGAATGCGTCGTGTCCGAAAGAACCCGCAGCTGTGATACATTACATGTAAACTGAAGGTGGATGTAATCCGCAGAGTTGCGGGAACACCATGTCCCGGATGGCGCAGTGGTTAACCACCTGCCTAATAAGCAGGAGATCGTGGGTTTAAATCCTGGCCCAGTACACATTTACACTCGTCGCTGCTGATTCCTCGCAATATCCCGATGCAGCTGACTTCAGTAATCTTTTCCCTTTCCTTTCCTTTCTCCCCCTCCACCATCAGTTTACATATCTGAAGATAAACCTGGGAGTTATAGAGAGCCCAGTAACCACCATATGCTGGGAATAAAGATAGGAAGAGTCGTCGGGCACTGATGGCATGGAGACTTGGAGGGGCAGGCCACCTAGCTGGAAAACGTTTTGTTCTTTGGTGCACAATGGTCCTCACGAAGTGTGTGCAGTTCGGTGTCATGCTTGTGGTGTATGATGGTGAGAGAAGGGAGGAGGTGAAACTCGATCTCGGCACTTAGGCCTCTCCTTCCGCAAACAACCAATGGATCCGCCGTGTTTAAGGTCCCCAAATGATGGATGAAGAACCATCAGCAGCATGATATGCCCTCACTCCACGAGACACAGTGGAGAGGTTGGAATTTAATGAAGGACATTGGAGCACAAGCTGGTGAAAAGTAACTCCACACCACCTCCTCTTCTTTCCTTGCCATCTAAATACTGTCGGCGAAAATTTCTTCCACGACCAGGAATCGAAGATGTTAACTCTCAGTTGAGCGGCACCACACAGCTGTTCGCTAGTGACGTTGGCTAAGGTGGCAAGTTTATAGCGGTAATAATTCATGTGGATAAAATATTACATGTCAGCTGAAGAAGGAAATCTCCATTACTTCATGCTTCCTTAAACAAACGACAGTTCTGATTGAAAAGTAGTTTTTCCTATGTGTTTTACTACACTTAACAGTGCAATAGTATGCTACCTCTCCACAATACGCGTGGAAAAGGTTGCCGACGAGGGCACACAACACAAAGTCGGAGCTGTAAACGGCTTGCGCAACGGAATTTTAGTACTTGTTGGCTGACGAACGCCGAGCCCTCTTGTAACTGTTTCTGAAGAAATCTAATAGGCTACAAGCATGAACAAGCTGATTATTGAAACTGAAAGAACAAGAAGAGAAGTATAATAATAAAAACTGCATAGTTTTCTCTTACCGATCTACAGAGTGATGTGGTGCAGTGGCAAGAGACGGGATCTGCATTCGGGAGTAGAGCGGTTCAGATTTTCACCTGGGCATCCAGGTTTAGGTTTCCCATGGATTCCCTATGCCGCTTAAGACAAACGCCGAATGGTTCCTCTCGAAAAGACACGAACGATTTAGTGCCCCAATCCGAACTCGCGTTCACCTGACATTTGTATTGTCACCTTCACGTAACTCGTCTCTTTTCCCAAGAAACATTGTTTGACAGATGTGTATGTACTGAAGGAGACCCACTCATATTTAGCTGCTCATTATTTATTTTCATTTATAGTAAGAGTGCTATCATAAAGAAAAGTTAGACTTTATGATGAGAACGAAAATGAAAAAAAAGGGACAAGAAAGTGGACCAGAGCTGTAGTGAAAAATCTGGGCATAATGGCGACTTCCTGTCTTGAATACGATTTCATATAGGCGCAAACAATCTCCACCTTGCGAATATCAGACCTGTTCACAAAACTGCAAAGTGCCATTGTGAGTACATCACTGAGCAATTTTCGAGTAGCTTTTGTCTATTTCAGGAGTTGTTTTACTTTTATTATATCTACAACCAGCAAAAAATATACGATTCTAAGTATTGGCCACTACTTTCTCCCGTCTTTCAGGCAGCGTACGAATCCCACGGAGGAAGAAATGGACGTCTCTTGAGAAATTCCACGAAACGATTAAATTTTGTATTTGTTCATATGACCGGAAGTGTTGGTCAGCCAGGCCGTGTGCATTTGATAGAAAAAAGTGGTCAGAGGGAGCAATGTCTGGAGAATGCATCAGATGGGGTAGGACCTCCCATTTCAGCGTTTGCAAGTATGTTTTGACGGGTATTGCGACCTCTGGTCGAGCATTGTCAGGCTGCTAATTAACCTTTTCACGTATATCACTGTATTGTGCCATTTGCCTTTCAGTGCTCAGCTCAAACACATTCTTGCTTTCGATGATGATCTCCTGTGATTGCTTCCGCCGGTTTCAGTAGCTTCGAAAACCTTCTATCTTCCACCACAATGCCGATCTTCGACGTCAAAATCACCGTTCTTGAACAACTGAAACCATTCTCTGCATGGTCTTTCACTACTATGTGCCTCCCCATTGGTCTTACCCACCATTTTATGAGCCTCAGCCGCAGATTTCTTCATTTTAAAACAGAAAATTAATACTCTTCGCAAATGACGAGAATTGGGCTCATTAATTGACATATTGAATCGAGAATAACTTAAAGATGGAATCAAAAAATTGAGTGATGTTCTGATAGCGTTACGTTTACAACTGTCTAAGCTTATTGTATGACATTTACGACCTGACACCTACACCACCACTTTCCGCCACTGCCATCTATTGCAAAACGGCGGAAGCAAAGTTGTGTCATTATTTCTATGAAAGCACGATGGCAGTGGTGTCAAATACATAGTTACAAATGAAACCCTGGTTCCATTCGCGACTGTGCATTCCAGTTTCCTTGAAAGTATTTGTGTGATCTGACGCTGTGCTTTATACTTCCTGCGATTCAGGTCTATTGTTCACTAGTACGTAATGATTTATAAGAAAATAGAAAACATAATCAAGCCTCTCACCGTGAAGGACAGCAAAGCAAGCAGGTATTGTGACAATGCACAGAGCACGGCGAAGGCATTCCGAGGCTGAGGCTGGCTACTTCCAAGGATCTTTGATTTCATCGCATTATACCCTTTAGGGCCAGCCTGGAAGGTGCTACTAGTTCTTAGTGTTTTAAATAATTGTTATTAATTCCATAATATTCCAGATATTTTAAAGTAGTATCCTCCGTTCTCGCAAGCGTGTTATCGCTAAGTATCAATGGTCTCGGATGAATTATTTGTCACGAGGTTTTCAGCGTCCACGATATCATTTCCAGCCTCCAGACACGAGGTTTTCAGCGTCCATGATATCATTCGCAGCCTCCAAATACAATCGCACACATGTCAAGTTTGCCAAAATTCTTCATGAAATTCAGTAACCAACAGAACAAGCGAGATGATGAAGTGCGTGAGGTTAGTGCATAGTTCAGTTCGAGTGATTTAGATTTTCCACGATTTACCGAAATCACTTTGTGTGTGCGCTGGGATGGTTTCCTTAATGAGACTACGTTCAAGCTCTTTCCTCATTCTTGTTGAACTGAGTTAATGCTCTAACTCACTGTCAACTAAAAGTTGAAAGCTTATCTTTCTTTCCTCAACAAACATTTTTCAGTCGATATTGCTACAGACTAATGACTCCCACATTCCTTTTGAGCCAGTTAATGGAAACCATTGTGGTCAGACTCCTAAGATATCGCATATCCGTTGATTCTCCGCTGGACGCCAATTGCTGAAGTTCGAAACCCGGATCTATTAATGTATTGTTTCTTACATTTCTAAACTTCTGAATCACCTCCGATAAACTACAGCTTGTATTATTTCCTACATTTTTAGACTTCTGAATCACTTTCAACAAACTACAACTTGTTTTAGCATTTGTACAATGCAATTCATTCACGCAGTGATGATAAAGTTTCCGTGTCAAGGGCTCCTCCACCATACCAAAAAATGGTTCAAATGGCTCTGAGCACTATGGGACTTAACTACTATGGTCATAAGTCCCCTAGAACTTAGAACTACTTAAACCTAACTAACCTAAGGACATCACACACATCCATGCCCGAGGTAGGATTCGAACCTGCGACCGTAGCAGTCGCGCGGTTCCGGACTGCGCGCCTAGAACCGCTAGACCACCGCGGCCGGCTCACCATACCAGTTATACGCATTTTCTACATAAGCCACATTAAAAGCTTCTCCATCTCTATATACATCTTGCAACATATTGTAGACGCAAAGTACCTACCGTAGGTTGCAGAAACATTGTGTCATAAATTGGAGTCGAAAGTTAGTCAATGGGAGTGCCAAACAAAAGCTTTAGGATGTACCAGCAGACAGTTTCTTCCATACGTATCAACTGCTGTCACTAACATCGTAATGTTCATCTTACTGACTGTAGATGATGGTCTAACACGAAAATCTCAGCTCTGCTAAAAAACTAACATGCTCGCATTATCCATTCTTCTGTTATAATACCTAGTTACAGGTCTGTAATGCTTTTTATGCTGGCATCTCTCGTGTCAAATGACTCGGTACATGTCACGAATTCTACCACTGTCTCCAATTCCAAACACCTTAGTCTTTGGACCATTATCACCTCCAAATATTCTCTTCAGTTTTCATTGTGTTCCGATCACCATTTTTTCATACCAGCTGTGTCCCTTGTGATACTGAAACATCGTGTTCAGTATTCCTGAACACAAACCTCGAAACTGTACAGCAGCATTTGAACATAATCTTTTCAGTCTCTACATGTCAACACTTTCCATCGTCACCTGATAAAAATACCAGAATTTTAAAGCTTTTCTGTGAAACATCCTTCCTAGTATTCAGTTTCAGATTTTAGCCTACATCCTATCCATCTTCTGCTCCATTCTGTCAACCACATTTCCTGTCATCCTTCTTTCTGTAGGAATTAACACTTAACATCATCATTGTCATGGTTATCATGTCATAGACAACACACAATTTCTCTTATAAGACTAATTACTTTCATAATCATCTACATTGCCACCAAAGTGTGTCCTGGAACCAACAATCATAAACAGCATTTATGTCATGCTTATGAATATTAAATCAAAAATGAGATCGACAGGAAGTGCAAAATGGCTAAGCAGGGATGGCTAGAGGACAAATGTAAAGATGTAGAGGCTTGTCTCACTAGGGGTAAGATAGATATTGCCTACAGGAAAATTAAAGAGACCTTTGGAGAGAAGAGAACCAGTTGTATGAATATGGCAACCCAGTTCTAAGCAAAGAAGGGAAGGAAGAAAGATGGAAGGAGTATATAGAGGGTTTATACAAGGGCGATGTACTTGAAGACAATATTATGGAAATGGAAGAGGATGTAGATGAAGATGAAATGGGAGATACGATCCTGCGTGAAGAGTTTGACAGAGCACTGAAAGACCTGAGTCGAAACAAGGCCCCGGGAGTAGACAACATTCCATTAGAACTACTGATGGCCTTGGGAGAGCCAGTCATGACAAAACTCTACCATCTGGTGAGCAAGATGTATGAGACAGGCGAAATACCCACAGACTTCAAGAAGAATATAATACGAGGGGCGTTCAGAAAGTAAGCTCCGATCGGTCGCGAAATGGAAACGACTATGAAAATCCGATAAAGCTTTGCACAGATGTGTTGGGTAGTGTCTCTAGTATAACCCCAGTTAGCATCACGTCGCTCTTCTCATTTCTGAGCTCGCAGTGAGTGCGTAAAGATGTCTAGAAAATAGTGTCTGCCGCCAAGTACGAGGGCCTGGTGAGAAATTTCGCCTGAAGCTATGCAGCTAACATTACATAACTGTCGTGCTGTTTCTTCTTCAAGACAATTCTCAGCCGCATTCTGCAGGGGCAATGACGATGCTCCTGCATCGTTTTCAAATGGAAATGTGAGATTACCCACAATACAGTCCGCAATTGTCTCCCCCTGAGTTTCATCTCTGGTCACATGAACCGCTGTCTTTGAAGACAACATTTTGACACAGACAACGAGGTGTAGGCCAGCGTGGAGAATTGGCGGAAAGCACTGGCGGCTGCCTTCTATGATGAGGCTATTGAAAAGTTGGTACAACGCTATGACAGAAGTCTAAGTCAGAACGGCGACTACGTAGAGAAGTAGCTGAAAGGTGTAGCTAATTGTTACAAGTAAAACATTTCTGATGTTCACTGTGGTTTCAATTTGGCAATCAATCGGAGCTTACTTTCTGAACAGACCTCGTAATTCCAATCCCAAAGAAAGCAGGTGTTGACAGATGTGAAAATTACCGAACTATCAGTTTAATAAGTCACAGCTGCAAAATACTAACGCGAATTCTTTACAGACGAATGGAAAAACTGGTAGAAGCGGACCACGGGGAAGATCAGTTTGGATTCCGTAGAAATGTTGGAACACGTGAGGCAATACTAACCTTACGACTTATCTTAGAAGAAAGAGTAAGAAAAGGCAAACCTACGTTTCTAGCATTTGTAGACTTAGAGAAAGCTTTTGACAACGTTAACTGGAATACTCTCTTTCAAATTCTGAAGGTGACAGGGGTAAAATTCAATCTGTATATTGAGCAAGCAGTAAAGGAAACAAAAGAAAAATTCGGAGTAGGTATTAAAATTCATGGAGAAGAAGTAAAAACTTTGAGGTTCGCCGATGACATTGTAATTCTGTCAGAGACAGCAAAGGACTTGGAAGAGCAGTTGAACGGAATGGACAGTGTCTTGAAAGGAGGGTACAAGATGAACATCAACAAAAGCAAAACGAGGATAATGGAATGTAGTCAAATTAAATCGGGTGATGCTGAGGGGATTAGATTAGGAAACGAGACACTTAAAGTAGTAAAGGAGTTTTTCTATTTAGGGAGTAAAATAACTGATGATGGTCGAAGTAGAGAGGATATAAAATATAGACTGGCAATGGCAAGGAAATCGTTTCTGAAGAAGAGAAATTTGTTAACATCGAGTATAGATTTAAGTGTCAGGAAGTCGTTTCTGAAAGTATTTGTATGGAGTGTAGCCATGTATGGAAGTGAAACATGGACGATAACCAGTTTGGACAAGAAGAGAATAGATGCTTTCGAAATGTGGTGCTACAGAAGAATGCTGAAGATAAGGTGGGTAGATCACGTAACTAATGAGGAGGTATTGAATAGGATTGGGGAGAAGAGAAGTTTGTGGCACAACTTGACTAGAAGAAGGGATCGGTTGGTAGGACATGTTTTGAGGCATCAAGGGATCACAAATTTAGCATTTGAGGGCAGCGTGGAGGGTAAAAATCGTAGAGGGAGACCAAGAGATGAATACACTAAGCAGATTCAGAAGGATGTAGGTTGCAGTAGGTACTGGGAGATGAAGAAGCTTGCACAGGATAGAGTAGCATAGAGAGCTGCATCAAACCAGTCTCAGGACTGAAAACCACAACAACAACAACATGAATATTATTTCGATATTTTTAGGTTTCTGAAAACTGTTTGCTAAATTTAACACTGTTAGATGACCTAACGACACCATCATTACTAAAAGACGACGAAATGGCAATCATGGTGATGAGTGACAGAACCCCATCTAGCTTCGGTATAGAAAGCATTACATATAGGAAGCAGCAACAACCAGCCGAGTTCCACCCTTCATTTGTACTACACAGTACATCACAAATTCTTGCAGCCTGACAAACCTCGATCTGCTACCCTCATCTTCATCGACATCGAAAAAGCCTTTGACAGTCTACGAAATCCCAGTCTCAATATTTGAAACTGAAAACCTTACGTGCAGTTTCGTTTGCCTCATTGTTTCGCTCCTGATACGTTGATGCCAATGTGTCACTGCCACACGTATGTCCAAATGTTCAAATGTGTGTGAATTCCTAAGAGATCAAACTGCTTAGGTCATCGGTCCCTAAACTTACACACTACTTACACTAACTTATGCTAAGAACAACACACACACCCATGCCCGAGGGAGGACTCGAAACTCCGGCGGGAGGGGCCGCGCAGTCCGTGACATTACCACACGTGTACCTAAGACATTTACTCTCATCTGTCTTCTCCAATATACCGACGATACCACTTTCCTCAGTCTCTACCCAACCCTACAGACTTCTCAACGCTTCCTCCCGATCCACCTAATGGAACTTATGCACATATTTCGTCAAAACGTTAGGCAATAATCTCGAGGCGCACCAGCCGAAGTTTAAGTTTTCATCTTCCTAATTTCCATCTCACGGCACTTAGTGATGCAACCCAGCTTACTTACACGCTGACTCTCGATCGCAGAATAATCCGGTGATTTGATCTACTAGCCACTCAACAAAAGCTGATAATAGATACAGTCTATTAAAACAAAAACAAAAAACATAGCAAACACAGAAATTAAATTTTTCACCAACTTGCACATCTACAAAATCATCGCTATGGATATCCTCACCTTCATCAACGTAGTTGGACCAATGCATACCGTAAACTGTAGCACTGTTTAAAAGTCCTCGAATACCACGTACACCACTTAGCTTTCTATATTTGTTTTCGCTCTCCTGCAGGATTCTCTATTGTCTGATCAAATTTTCTCCAATTCTAAAAGTCTAAGAATGTTTCTTAAAATGTTATACCTTCTGTAAACCTACAGAATGAGGTGGCGCAATGCGTATCACGCTGGACACGCATTCTGGAGGACGTCAGTTCAGATCCACGTCCGGCCATCCAAATTTAGGTTTTCTGTGATTTCCATAAATCGTGTAAGGTAAATGTGGCCTATATCTACATCCACTTTTACATTTATACTTGTCAAGTCACTATGTGTGCATAGTGATAGGTACCTCACTCCGTTACTGTTCGTTTCCTTTCCTATTCCCCTCGCAAACAGAGTGAGGGGAAAACGTCTGTCTACTGTCTCCGTATGAGTCTTAATTTATTTTATCTTAACTTCGTGGTCTTTGCGCGAAATGTACACTGAAATGACAAAAGTCATGAGATTCCTTCTAATATCGAATTGGACCTCCTCTTGCTCGGCGTAGTGCAACAACTCCCTGTGGCATGGACTCAACAAGTCTATTGGAGTCCCTTGCAGCAATATTGAGCCATGCTGCCACTATAGCTGTCCATGATTGTGAAAGTGCTGCCGGTGCAGGATTCAAATCATTAACTCGAATTATCCAGAATGTGCTCCAAAGCAACTGCGAACAATTGTGTTCCAGTGACATGTCTGAGAACATAAAGTCGATGAATGGCTGCAAATAGTCTCCAAGTAGCCAAACATAGCCATTTCCAGTCAATGATAGGTTCAGTTGGTCCAGGGGCCCACACAATTACGGAATCACCACCAGCTTGCGCAGTGCCTCGTTGACAACTTGGGTCCATGTCTTTGTGGGGTTTGCGCCACACTCGAACCCTGTTATCAGCTCTTACCAACTCAAATCGGGATTCACCTGACCAGACCACGGTTCTCCAGTCGTCTAGGGTCCAACCGATTGTTACGAACCCAGGAGAGGCGCTGCACGCGATGTCATGCTGTAAGCAAACGCATTCGCGTCAGTAGTCTGCTGCCATAGTATACTAACGGCATTGAATTCTGCTGTTATTTCACGCAGTGTTGCTTGTCTGTTAGCACTGACAACTCTGCACAAACGCTGTTGCTCTCGGTCGATAAGTAACTGCATTGTCCGTGGTGTGAGGTAATGCCTGAAATTTGGTATCCTCGACACACTCGTGACGCTGTGGATCTCGGAATATAGAATTCCCTAACGATTTCCGAAATGGAATGTCCCATGCGTCTAGCTCCAACTATAGTCCGCGTTCAAAGCGTGTCAATTCCTGTCATGCAGCCATAATCACGTCGGAAACCTTTTCACTTGAATCACCTGAGTAAATATGACAGTTCTGCCAATGCACTGCCCTTTTATATCTTGTGTACACAATACTACTGCCATCTGGACATGTACATATCGCTATCCCACGACTTTTGTCACCTCAGTGTATGTTGGCGGCAGCGGAATTGTTCTGGAGTCAGCTTCAAATGCCGGTTCTCTAAATATTCTCAATAGTGTACCGCGAGAACAGACAAATTAATGCTTGTGGAAGAAAAGTTTATGCTTGTCATTGTGAAAAGAGAAGGTCAGGGTGACTTGCAGAGAATAAGAAAGAAAACGAGAACATCTGGACTCGAGCCTGACACAATGTTTTACCATTCGTCACAGGATGCCAGCCGTTCCCCAAGGCCTCGCTCAGAATCAGAGGTTTCCCCGTATCGCAGAGAGGGCACAGAAAGATGAGACATCGAATAATTGCTGAAGTTTGGGAAAGGGCATCGGTTGTAAGCGAACAAGAAGAAAATAGGACCAGCCAGACATTAGAACACAGAAAAATGAAAACGAATAATATATCAAGAGGTCGTATTATTTAACTACTGAAACTGATTTGCAGGCGACAGCTGGAAACAAAACATTATGTCACATTGAAGGAAGGAACTAATTCTGACGAAAATGATTTTGTGCTTTTTTTACAGGAAGTGCGATGATTCTGCCATACACAGCGAACGACTAACAGCTCTTAGAAATTGCTAAACTACCTTCAGTCGGCCCTTATACTTCTCCCACAGCTACAAAACTATTTCCTAGCAATATGACTTTCGATTTGTGGTTGTTGGGTAGACGTAGCCCTTTCTCCTTCTGTTTTATTACGTTTAAGTTCCGTGTCATAGGAAGTTAGCGAAGAAGGTCGCCGCTCGTAATCATCGACACAAGTAGCTTTACTTTTGTAATTATTTTAGTTAATTTGTAGTTTTTATTCTGGTTTATGCTTTAGATTTTTCCTCTTCTTCTTTTTGTCCGCAGCTCGTGGTCGTCCGGTAGCGTTCTCGCTTCCCACGCCCGGGTTCCCGGGTTCGATTCCCGGCGGGGTCAGGGATTTTCTCTGCCTCGTGATGACTGGGTGTTGTGTGATGTCCTTAGGTTAGTTAGGTTTAAGTAGTTCTAAGTTCTAGGGGACTGATGACCATAGATGTTAAGTCCTATAGTGCTCATAGCCATTTGAACCTCTTCTTTTTCTACGTAGTTCTACGTGGTTCTCAGTAGAACCAACTGATTTGCGCTTGCGCGCGCGCGAGCGCGCGCGCGCGCGCGCGCGCGTGTGTGTGTGTGTGTGTGTGTGTGTGTGTGTGTGGGTGTGTGTGTGTGTGTGTGTGTGTCTATATACATATATATAAGTACAATGCAACTTCTCCACAATTTCAGTGCAGTAATGTGTTAATTGTAAATAAGTGTGTGTGTGTGTGTGTGTGTGTGTGTGTGTGTGTGTGTAAGTACAATCTAACTTCTGCACCATTTCAGTGCAGTAATGTGTTCATTGTAAATAAGTATTATAGTAAGTTTATTACATGTTTATTACCTTATAAATAAAAAACTTTTTTATTTTAAATTCAGTACATTAGTGTTCGTTAAAAAAAAGACGATCATTCCACTTGGGACTCGTGGAGTGGTACATTAGCTTATTTGTTTGAGTTGTAAATATTTGTCATGTATTATTGTTTATGTGACATGTTCTACATCCTGGAGGACCTCCTCACTACGGATCAATTGGAATGAAAGTAAATGTAATCTAACCTAATCTAAAAAGGAATGAAAAACATGAAAACGTCATTTTTAAATTTAACAACAACTTGTACCCAACGAGTCACCACATGATGTGGGGCAGAAGGTGATGTTTACGCGAGACATATGTTGAAGGACGTAAAATGTTGTGACTACGTAGTAAAATGTTTCTTGTGTCTTATTGGAACGTGGGCTTCGGAATTTTAATAGTGTGACTCACTGGAATGTACATCATGTTTCTCTCACGGCAGTTTGCTGAAAATTTCAGTGATGTCCACACGATGTCCAAACAAACTCGCGATGTATCACGCACCACTTCTCTGAATCTTCTCCATATCTTCCGTTAACCAAATTACGTAACAGTCCCAGAGCTACGAACATTACGCAGGAATTGGTAAAATGTGGTTCTGTAAGTGACTTCTCCGTGGATGAAGTAAATTATTTTAGGAGTCCTCCAATTAATCTCTTTGGCATCTGCGTCCCCTGCAGCTTTATTAATGTGCTCGTTCCACTTCATGTCGTTCAGAACAGATATTTAGAGATATTTGACCGCTGTGACTGATCGTTTCGTCTACTTACGCACATTACATTAAATTTATTTATGTTTGGGGTCAGTTGGCATACTTATCTTAAGAGTTTTCTAACAACGTCACCTCCCTGTACATCTGCATCGTCTACGGACGAGAGCTACAATCATTGTCTAAGAGCATTCGGGAGGACGACGGTTCAATACCGCGTCAGGCCTTCCTGATTTTGGTTTTCAGTGATTTTCCTAAATCGTTCCAGGCAAACGCCGGGATGGCTCCTTTGAAAGGGCACGGCCGACTTCCTTCCCCGTCCTTCCCTAATCCGATGAGACCGATGACTTCGCAGTTTGGTCTCTTCCCCCAAACAACCCAACCCAGCCATTCTCTACGAGGATATTTACACTGATGGGCGAAAACATTATGACCATTGTCCACCGCGAAGTTCAATGCCTCCTGATGGTGTTGCGGGCACGTGACGCAGTAAGGAAAGAGAGAGGAATGGGCAGTCATAACAGCGAAGATACGGGCCGCAAATGAGGAACTCCACTGATACATGCGGTTTTGACAAAGAGCACATTGTTGTTGCACTGCGGCTGGAAACGAGAATCTCTAAAACGGCCATGCTGGTCACCTGTTGGCGTACTACTGTCCTGAGCACCTATGGGAAGTGGTTGAAGAATGCTGAAATAACGAGTAGGAAGTGTGGTATTGGACGAAAGTAGAAGTCGGAGGATTCCCCCTTGTATAATTCAAGATAGGCAGCGATCTCTGGCAGATCTAACGGCAGAGTATAATGCTGGAGCAGGCACAAGTGTTTAGGAACACACCGTTCAAAGGCCGTTGTTGACCATGGAACTCCACATCACACGACCCCTACGTGTTCCTGTGTAGACCCAACGACAGAGTTAGTTACACTACTGGCCATTAAAATTGCTACACCACGAAGATGACGTGCTACAGACGCGAAATTTAACCGACAGGAAGAAGATGCTGTGATATGCAAATGATTAGCTTTTCAGAGCATTCACACAAGGTTGGCGCCGGTGGCGACACCTACAATGTGCTGACACGAGGAAAGTTTCCAACCGGTTTCTCATACACAAACAGCAGTTGACCGGCGTTGCCTGGTGAAACGTTGTTGTGATGCCTAGTGCAAGGAGGAGAAATGCGTACCATCACGTTTCCGACATTGATAAATGTCGGATTGTAGCCTATCGCGATTGTGTTTTATCGTATCGCGACGTTGCTGCTCGCGTTGGTCGAGATCCAACGACTATTAGCAGAATATGGAATCGGTGGGTTCAGGAGGGTAATACGGAACGCTGTGCTGGATCCCAACGGCCTCGTATCACTAACAGTCGAGATGACAGGCATCTTATCCGCATGGCTGTAACGGATCTTACAGCCACGTCTCGATCCCTGAGTCAACAGATGGGGACGTTAGCAAGACAACAACCATCTGCACGAACAGGTTGACGACGTTTGCAGCAGCATGGACTATCAGCTCGGAGACCATGACTGCGGTTACCCTTGACGCTGCATCACAGACAGGAGCGCCTGCGATGGTGTACTCAATGACGAACCTGGGTGCACGTATGGCAAAACGTCATTTCTTCAGATGAATCCAGGCTCTGTTTACAGCATCATGATGGTCGCATCCGTGTTTGGCGGCATCGCGGTGAATGCACACTGGAAGCGTGTATTCGTAATTGCGATACTAGCATATCACCCGGCGTGATGGTATGGGGTGCCATTGGTTACACGTCTCGGCCACCTCTTGTTCGCATTTACGGCACTTTGAACAGTGGGCGTTACATTTCAGATGTGTTACGACCCGTGGCTCTACCCTTCATTCGATCCCTGCGAAACCCTGCATTTCAGCGGGATAATGCACGACCGCATGTTGCAGGTCCTGTACGGGCCTTTCTGGATACAGAAAATATTCGACTGCTGCCCTGGCCAGCACATTCTCCAGATCTCTCACCAATTGAAAACGTCTGGTCAATGGTGGCCGAGCAGTGGCTCGTCACACTACTCCAGTCACTACTCTTGATGAAATTTGGTATCGTGTTGAAGCTGCATGGGCAGCTGTACGTGAACACGCCATCCAAGCTCTGTTTGACTCAATGCCCAGGCGTATTAAGGCCGTTATTACGGCCAGAGGTGGTTGTTCTGGGTACTGATTTCTCAGGATCTACGCACCCAAATTGCGTGTAAATGTAACCACATGTCAGTTCTAGTATAATATATTTGTCCAATGAATACCAGTTTATCATCTGCATTTCTTCTTGGTGTAGCAATTTTAATGGCCAGTAGTGTATGATTGCAGTAGGCCCCGCTGCTCACCCCCCCCCCCCTCCCCACCCACCCCCCGTCGGAGGTTCGAGGCCTCCCTTGGGCATGGGTGTGTGTGTTGTCCTTAGCGTAAGTTAGTTTAAGTTAGATTGAGCAGTGTGTAAGCTTGGGGACCGATGACCTCAGCAGTTTGGTCCCATAAGACATTACGACAAATTTTCAATCGCAGCGGGCACAGCATCACTGAGTTTTCACCGAACGATAGAAACGTGTCGCCTCTGGACAGAATCGCATATCTTGTTACACCAAGTCGATGGTTGGGTTCTCACACCCCGTCATCCAGGCGAATGGCTGCACGAAACGTGCACAGCACCATGCGGGCCTGTGAGGGCAGAATTGTGCTGTGGGGTACATTGCGTTGGGCTTCCATGGGATCTGTGGTAATCGAAGGCATCATGTCAGCAGAACGCAACATTTCATTCACAATGGAGAGAAGTCTTCCGAAATAAGAGTGATTTCAGGTGTGCCGCAGGGGAGTGTCGTAGGACCGTTGCTGTTCACAATATACATAATTGACCTTGTCGGTGACATCGGAAGTTCACTGAGGCTTTTTGCGGATGATGCTGTGGTATATCGAGAGGTTGTAAGAATGGAAAATTGTACTGAAATGCAGGAGGATCTGCAGCGAATTGACGCATGGTGCAAGGAATGGCAATTGAATCTCAATGTAGACAAGTGTAATGTGCTGCGAATACATAGAAAGATAGATCCCTTATCATTTAGCTACAATATAGCAGGTCAGCAACTGGAAGCAGTTAATTCCATAAATTATCTGGGAGTACGCATTAGGAGTGATTTAAAATGGAATGATCTTATAAAGTTGATCGTCGGTAAAGCAGATGCTCAGCAGTGTGGGATCCGTACCAGATAGGGTTGATAGAAGAGATAGAGAAGATCCAACGGAGAGCAGCGCGCTTCGTTACAGGATCATTTAGTAATCGCGAAAGCGTTACGGAGATGATAGATAAACTCCAGTGGAAGACTCTGCAGGAGAGACGCTCAGTAGCTCGGTACGGGCTTTTGTTAAAGTTTCGAGAACATACCTTCACCGAGGAGTCAAGCAGTATATTGCTCCCTCCTACGTATACCTCGCGAAGAGACCATGAGGATAAAATCAGAGACATTAGAACCCACACAGAGGCATACCGACAATGCTTCTTTTCACGAACCATACGAGACTGGAATAGAAGGGAGAACCGATAGAGGTACTCAAGGTACCCTCCGCCACACACCGTCAGGTGGCTTGCGGAGTATGGATGTAGATGTAGATGTAGATGTAGCAGTGAACTACGTGAATATTATTGCGGACCAATTGTATCGCTTAATGCTTGAAGTCTCCCTCTACGGCGATGACATCTTCCAGCAGTATAACTGTCCGTGTTGCGAGGTCAGAATCGTGCTACAGTTGTTCGAGGGGAATTATAGTGAACTCACTTTGACGTCTTGGCCAAAAATGTGCCTGACCTGTACCCAATGGAACGCATATCGGGTGCCAGCAGCGTGCCCGTAAACAACTATCCCGTAATTTGCGTGAATTGCTTGACCTCCGCGTAGACATCTGGTGCCATATACTCCTGGAATCCTTTCAAAGACTTTTAGAACCCATGCCAAGCAAAATATCTGTTGTACTGTGTTTGAAAAGGGGAACAAAACGATATTAAACACGTGGTCATAATGTTTTGGGTCATCGGTGTATAACAGTAATGGGTTCGTCACAGTTCCTTCAGATACGATGGGCGCACTTTCGCTCGTGACGTTGTCTCCCCTTTAAGACAGACTGACAGTGTTCTTTTGCTTGTAAATCTTGGATTCAGTCACATATCTGTTATTCAAATCAAATGATTCAAGTGGCTCTGAGCACTATGGGACTTAACATCTGAGGTCATCATTCCCCTAGAACTTAGAACTACTTAAACCTAACTAACCTAATGGCATCACACAAATCCATGCCCGAGGCAGGATTCGAACCTGCGACCGTAACGGTCACGCGGTGCCAGACTGAAGCGCCTAGAACCGCTCGACCACAACGGCCGGCATCTGTTATTTCTGATTTCTCACAGAGCAGCTTGAGAGTACAGAAATATCAAATTTCAAGCATCTGCTAAAACGGTATGACTTCTCTTGATGCATCTGTAAATCCAATCGTATTCATCGCTACAAAACGCTTATCTTAATTAGAGCATTAAGCGCTCCTCAAGATGTAAATTCATTATATTCATTGCGTGTGGCAAATCGCAATTGTGATTTAAATTGGCGATTTGTGTATGAATTTGATATGCACATATTGTATCATAAATTAGTTTTCGATACGGTATCGGCTTATGTTCAGATGGAGGTGTTACAGGGACATTATATCTTCGACAAAGCGCAGCCAGACGTTAGGATCGTAGTGATTGCAATGATTGCACTGCCTCGTTGTATTCATGACAATTTCATTCTCATAATGCGTACTTTGACAGCTTAAACAGTAAACACACACATGCACGTACGCACGCGCGCCCGCGCACACACACACACACACACACACACACACACACACACCGTATTTAGATGCACTCGTTGCATGTTACATCGTTAATACGTGTTTGGTAACGCGTGGAAACTCTGTAATGGCCATAGGAAAGGGGCAAAGACGCTGACTGTAAGGTGTAGGCCAGTGGACCAGCGACCACTTCAAGCAATAAGTAGCGCTGATCGCGCATCCAGTACACAAAAAGCAGTCACGAGCGTAGAAAACGTGCCGCCACCGCTCACTAGGAGAGCGTTCTTAACAGAATTTGGCCAGCCTTGACTCGCGAGAAGCTACTTGCAAGCTTCAAGGTGACCCTACCATTCCAGGAACACCGAGACCAGTGACAGAGGTTGTAGTGGTTCACACATCGATCTCTTGTCTGCATGGTAAGAAGGAAGACTGGCATTCGGCAGCCCGTGAATTCCTCAGCTTAGTTCAGATTCTATATCTACATCTGTATTCCACATCTCACGGTGTGTGACGGACGGTACTTGTGTACCACAGTCATTTACCCCTTTTTCCCTCGCGTACGGTTCGCAGGAAGAACAATTGCTGGTAAGCCTTCGTGAGGGCCCGAATCTCTCTGATTTTATCTTCATGGTCTTTTCGTGAGATATACGTAGAAGGAAGCAATATATTTGTAGTCTCTTCTAGAAACTGCGCTCTTGGGACTGTAATAGTAAACCATACAGTGAGGCAGAACGCCTCCGTTGCAGCGTCTGCCACTCGAGTTGGCTGAGCGTCTCCATGACGCTTTCGCAATTAGTAAATGCAAGAGCAACGAAACATGCTGCTCTTCTTTTGTTCATCTCTACATTTTCTATCAATCCTATCTCGTACGGATCCCAAACTGACGAGCAATATTCTAGTACTGGTGGAACAAGTGTCTTGTAAGCCACCTCCTTTTTGATGGACTACATTTCCTGAGGATTCTCCCAATAAATCTGTCTGGCATCTGCGTTACCCGTGATTAATTTTATGTGGTCGTTTCACTTCAGATCGTTCCGTACACAAATTCATAGATATTTTATGGAAGTAACTGCTTCTAGTAATTTTTCTGCAATCGTGTGGTTATACAATGATTGGTGTCTCTATCTATGTATAAGGAATACGTCAATTTTTTATGTTGAGGGTCGACTGCCACTCTCTGCAGCAAACATCAATCCTTTGCAGGTCTCCAGCGTTTCGACTTCTCTGTATGCAACGGCATCATCAGCGAAGAACCTCAAGGAACTTCCTACGTTATCCACTATGTCATTTATATATGACAATTAATGGTTCTATAACATTCCGTTCAGGTGCGTCCGAAGTTACCTTTTCATCTGAAGACTTCTCTCCATTGAGAATGGCTTTCTGTGTTCTGCTTGCTAGAAACTATATCATCCAGTCGCACAGATGGTCTGGTATTCGGTACGCTCGTATTTTGCTCATTAGGCGGCAGGGCTGAATTGTATCCAATGCCTTCCGGAAGTCAAGGAACACTGCATCTACGTGTGCGCCTTAGCTATATCTTTCTTGTTCTCGTGGACGAATACTGCATGATTCCCTTAACGGAACCACAATCAATTTCCTCCATCCACTTCCATTTGCCCTCGTCTCTATACAAGGCGATGTAGAAGAAACAATAAGTTTTTACTTTCCTAATAACTTTCGTCAGCAAGACACTGTAAAGGGAAAGACTGGTAATTAAGAAAAACCG
Source organism: Schistocerca piceifrons (assembly GCF_021461385.2). Lineage (NCBI taxonomy): Eukaryota > Metazoa > Arthropoda > Insecta > Orthoptera > Acrididae > Schistocerca > Schistocerca piceifrons. Next base: position 261,068,384 of record NC_060149.1, on the reverse strand, counting down.
GAGAAGTACGAGTGGGATGCGTACTCGGGGGGTTCTGTACAAACTTAACTGTGTGCGTAGATAGCTGATATATAGGTTTTGATGAGTTAGTTTGCGAGTATCAAAATATGTGACATAAGTTATCGTATCTTTTGCCTGCATTGACATAGAAGCTTAAATGTTTAACAACGACAAGGGACCGTAGACCTTAGCATTTGACGTAAATTTTAACTTCATACCTCAACGCGTTCCTGAGCAAAGGGGTCTCAACAGACGGACAGACAGACAGACGGACAACAAACGGCAAAAAATATTTTTATGTGACATTATACTAGTGAAACTATTTTCGAATTTTTTTCCTTCACTTGTGCTGTGAATTCTCATTTCTTGACAGATTTCTTGATTCTACGTCAACGGGAAATACCATATAGGTTTTGATAAGTGAGCCTGCGAGTGTTAAAATATGTGGTATAAACGGCCGTATCCTTTGACTGCATTGCCTTAGATGCTTAAGTTTTTTACACCGCCGAGTGAGAGTAAACCTCAATATTTGATATAAATTTCAATTCTATACCTCTATCCCTTTCTGAGGATAAGGTGTCTTAACAGACGGACAACAAATGATCCTACAAGGGTTCCGTTTTTAGCGACCGGGGTACGGAACCTTAAAAATGAACATAAGTTTTTCCTCGACGTATACAAGATATACAGATGGCCTGTTCCGTGAAAAACTGCATTTTATTGACAGAACACTTAGAAGATGCAACAAATCTAATAAAGAGAATATCTACACTACGCTTGTCCGTCCTCTTCTTGAGTATTTCTGCATGGCATGGGATCCCTATTGGATAGGACTGCAGATGGAACTAAGAAGTTCAAAGAAGGGTTACTCGTTTTGTATTCTCGCGAATTAGGGGACAGGGTGTCACGGATAACCGAGTAGGGTGGCAATCATTAAAACAAAGGCGATTTTCGTTGTGGCGGGATCATTTTACGAAATTCCAATCAACAACTTGGTCGCTACACTAGCTGCTTTCTTTGAACGACTTACCCCTAACGAGTACTAAAGCGGCGATCGAAAAAGTTTATTTCCTCCATTTCTAGGAAAATATGCGTTCGCAGACCCCCATAAATGTTGACGAAAATGCTTACTTTCAATTAGCTATCGATCCTGTCAATTCAGAGTCGACTACTTGTCAGGAACTTTAGGGGCAGTTTCTCAAAAACGGGTAGTTGTTGAGCCAAAACTGCTTAGAGTATTTCGTTTTAGGTTGTGCACTAGAGACCCCCCACCCCTCAAACATGAGGCGAATCGGTTGGTCGTGTCTGTGGAGTTCTCCGTGTGAGTAGTATTGGTACCGTGGAAGCAAAATACTGCGTCACTGTACTGGGATGTCCCTGATTCGCCTATACCAGCCAGTAGGAGTTAGAAACTGCTCCAGAAGTTGTCACTTTACACCTCCTCAGTCCCGGCATCTAATCAAAATAGAGTTCAATGATTTTCCTAACATACTGATACTAGTAGCAGAATGAAATTACTCTTTATAAGATCTGAATGTGGCACTGACAAAGTGGTAAATACATCACCAGTCGAAGGCAGCTTGCAACAGTAGCCTAAACGTTAGTTTTTATACAGAAAATGACGACCTGATCACGTATCCGGAAACATTTTGGTGAAGAAGACAACGGCCGCAGAAGCCTACAGTCACATAACAAATGCAATGTTCGCCTATCATTTTAAGTTAGCACAAGTGGACTATATTTACTGCTTTGTAATTTTTCCCGACATTTTGACATAGGACTAGAGGACAGTAGAGAGGGGAGGTTTACGACAATGGGGTTTCTCCAGAGAGGAGATGGGGACATAGGTAATGGCGTCATATCGGGAGGAAGAGAGAGTGGGATTGAGAGAGGCACGTTTGCGACATCAGAAACTGTTCTACGAAATTATTGCTGACAGTGGATGGCAGACATGCTAAACTACGAAAACAGTTTAGACTGAAACTTCTTGGCAGATTAAAACTGTGTGCCGGACCGAGGCTCGAACTCGGGACCTCATTCTGGAAACAGTTGAGACTGTCGAACGTGTGTAGGTTACCATGCAATTTTAAATGTCAATTTAAAATATGAAATTGAATCTATTGCAAACAAGAAATATTCATTACAGCGTTCTGAGACTTCAAAAGTTTGAGAATAAGTCAAGGTTTGTTAATTCTATTTTCTCGCTGAATGGCTATGTCAACAAACAAAACATTCGGTTCTGAACTAGAGACGAATGTGGACAAATGCAAGAAATTGACATACTCGTATGTTTATTCAGTGTTAGTCGCAAGAGCATCATGACATTCGGTTTGTACGTAACTGATTTCTTAACACCTCTCAGTGTCTCAAAAGGCACGAATTTAGTGATTATCGACAAAATTGATGAAAATCGAAATTCTCTGCGCGCTGCATTAAAAACCGCAATCTTCTGTATTACAGATATCGAAGTGCACTTCCATTATTACAGTGTTCTAAAATACAAATTGGCGGCAGTAAAATGGTTTTATAGCTAGTAACGAAAATTTGTTCTCCATTTCTATTCATCAGCCTTCCACGAGCAGACTATCTTCTTCCTTTCAGCAATGTATGTTTAAGTTCACACAACTACCTCCGGCCCTCTTTCACATTGTAACTAGCAAATTATAGCCATAGGGGTAAGTTTTCTCCGAATTCAATTGCTTTCTTCTGAAAGAAGAAATTAGAGGGAATCTTAGAACATCAGTATATGCTACAGATTTTTTGTATTCTCTATTTCCTTCGTCAATGCACTTACTTTTCCTAGAAGTCTCCCGATTCATTTAAACTTTTACCACGACACCGTAAAACTGATGTTTTGCTGTCTTCTGTTTTAAATTCATATCCATCCTCTACGTTAATCAATAATGCTGCAATCGAAAAGAGGCTAGATTTTACTTTCCCTTTACGGAAATTTTTGTTCCGGTAATGTATATATAAAGCAACGTTCTGTTCAGTACATGAAGTTTGAATATTATCTAAACCACTCCACAAACATAAGTTATTCGCTTGAAATATCTTCCTCTACTGACGAAATCGTCAGCAAAAAAATTGAGAGTGGTACTCACTCAGTCCGGTGGATCGTTTACACAAAAGGAGCACTTGATCAGTTCTTCATTGGGGAGCACCCTTCTTCTTTGGGAACTCACCGTATAGGAAAGTATGTAGTAATCCATTCCTCAGTAATCTTCGAATCAACAGCAAATTTGGAATGATATTAATGAAGATTGAGTCCTTGGTAGCCTTTCTTAAATGTTTTGGAGCGAATCCCGCGGTAGTTACTTCCTAAGTCCCGTGCACAGATAAATTGTAATTAATATTTTTATTCTCTGATTATGTGAAATAAGATCTCGTAAGAAACTCCACATGAACTCTCACTTTTCTTAGTGTTTTCAGTTTTACTCTTGTACACGACTGCAATTTTTTTTTTTTTTTCAATTTAGCAGTCTTAACAATCTCGGAACCGTTCAGGCAACAGCCTTCGTTTATTTTCTCGTATATATTTCTTTAAATATGTGATTATATTCTAAAGGCTAGTGCTTCAACACACCAAAAGTATCTGAGTTGCATGGTCTGTTAGAAACCTAGAGTTTAGCATCGAATCGACATCCGTTCACTAGAGACGGAATGCGAGCTCAGAAGGACAAAAGTCTGTAATTGACTCAGATAAAGACTTCGTTTGAAGGAACCGTACTAACAGTGGATACACATGATATAGGGAGACTATACAAACCTCCACTCAGGACCTCCGCACAGGGATTTGAATCCCTTTCCTCCCGAATATTCGCCCTGTGTCTTAAACACTACGGCAACAAACTCGAGAGAGCATGTCTTTTTCTACAAGTTGCCGTCCTGTGAACAGTTTGATGATGCTCCTGATGTTGCAGTATTCGTACTGAAGGTATGACTGCACTTGTGATTCATTCGTAGTCCTAAATTACCGTTTAGCTGCTGTATCCCCGATTGTATCTTGGACCATTATAATTTCTGCTTTGTGGAACTGGTTCCAAGGCCCGGTGGGGAACGCAGCATTCGAGAAACTCCGGGCAGAAAGATACGATACAAAATTCTGATCATGGGGAAATCGATGAACAGTGTGGATTTTCATAGTTCTTTGTGCTATAGCAATCTTAGGCGAATAGTTAGAAATTAAGTGACACTAATACACTTTCAGACGACGCATATATTTTTACAACTATACAAAACTTGATCAGGACTGTTTTTTCCAGTTTCGTTTTCATGTACTTAATAAAACTTTATGATATAAAGAAAGCAGCCTTAATGCTTGGTATTCTTGCGCGATACTCTTCCTCAGTGCGCTCCACGCTTAGCAGAATATGGAAAGAAACTTCTGGCGGTGGTAGCAGGACGAATCACAGTCATACAGTTTATAAGTTTACAATAAATAGGAGTAACTGTAAATAAAAAAAGTTTGCTTAATAGTTTCCTTTCTTTAGAGAATACTTCTTTCTTCTCGTTGCTGTTCACAATCGGAGATAATCGCGAAACACTACTGTTAAGCAGCAAAAGCGTTATCAGAAATTCACAACCGTCAATTATTTTACTCATTTTACTTGATGTGGAAGTCATCGTATATTCAGTGAAATCTTAAATATGAAAAAAAATTAAAGTTAGTGAATACACAAAACATGAAGAATAGAAAGAAATCAATAAAAATAAAGCAATGTTTCATAAATGAATATTCTTCCCCGTAAAACCATGGAGTACACTGTTTCAAATATTATAATGTTCCTTTAAGGGTAGAATAAAGAACGAGATATTGTATGACAAGTGGAAAATCGTTCGTTACAGTAAACATTTGCAAATATGTGTGAAGCATAGATGATGATTCTTTTTGCATAAGTTGTGTGCAGGTCGGGAAAATATCAAATTGTTACATCAGAATGCAACGCAACTCGGTTTGCCATAAGACGACCGCTTCTTACAACACAAAGCTATCGTTAAACACAAGATTAACTTTTTTCTGTGCAATAGAGTGGGCCGAAAACCAAAGAAGTCTTGCACCGAGCCTATTGCCAAGCATGTAATATGTTACACGAGTAATCTGAGTCGTCAATGACTGACGTGAACATTGGCTCTCCTTAGAAGAAGAAGCGAAGAGAGAACAGACTAGAACACTTTTGGTGGGTTAGCTGTGAAAAATCGATTCATATATTTCGACGTGGCTTAGACATTATCTCTAGGCATAAAACAATAACAAGAATCTGCGAATGCACGTCGGTGTTCATTTACTCACCTTCTGTATGCAACCTGACGCTGAGAACTTAAAATGTGCTTTGGCCCATTTGCGAATATATATGTGTATTTGTGCGCAGACCTTAAAGCCGCAATAAAAAGTTTTACCCAGAATTTTACCGCCGCGAGCAGGCCACGGCCAGTGATTGGACGGATTTAGACCAATCAGAGTACGAACAGACCAGCGTGCGAAGGCCACCGTTCCTATCCCACAGCGTCTCCCGCAAAACAATGAGAAATATCTGCAGCTCGACGTGCTGCAGCATGTACACCGAGGCCCAAGTAAAAGCGCTCCATGTGGCAAAAAGTCTGATTGCGTTAACTCTTGCCAGTGGAAATTTACCTGTACACCAAGCAGTCTTTCATTTGTGTAAAATCTTTGTTTGCCAATTTTTCTTTGTTGGCCATATTCAGATATTCGGCTTTTGGTGGCATCTACGGTAGAAAGAAGTGTAGATGCAATAACGCAGTTACGCAAAACTTTTTCGCCTCATTCAACAGATTGCACATGCGAATTCTTGAAGGGTGTCCAGGAAGGCTTATTATTTGCATCTACATGTACCCCTACATTTATATTCCATAAGCCACCCAATGGTGTGTGGCGGAGGGCACGATACGTGCCACTGTCATTACCTCCCTTTCCTGTTCCAGTCGCGTATGGTTCGCGGGAAGAACGACTGCCGGAAAGCCTCCGTGCGCGCTCGAATCTCTCTAATTTTACATTCGTGATCTCCTCGCGAGGTATAAGTAGGGGGAAGCAATATATTGATATCTCATCCAGAAACGCAACCTCTCGAAACCTGGACAGCAAGCTACACCGCGATGCAGAGCGCCTCTCTTGCAGAGTCTGCCACTTGAGTTTGCTAAACATCTCCGTAACGATATCAGGCTTACCAAATAACCCTGTGACGAAAAGCGCCGCTCTTCTTTGGATCTTCTCTATCTCCTCTGTCAATCCGACCTGGTACGGATCCCACACTGATGAGCAATACTCAAGTGTAGGTCGAACGAGTGTTTTGTAAGCCACTTCCTTTGTTGATGGACTACATTTTGTAAGGACTCTCCCAATGAATCTCAATTATACATTCTGTATCATGACAATGGGAGCGTAGTAAGCAAATACGTCTTTTGTACATTAAATAATCGTAACAATCAAGTTGATACTCAGCTAACACGAGGCAATTACGCCGGTCTCGGAATTCGACAGACCAAGCTGCAGATCTTGGCATTGTGTAGCTTTAGTTTAATTCACTGCTTGTCCCTCAAATATCACTGATGAACGAAATGTTCCCTTAACAAAGCCTCTACCGCTCAGTGTCCCTTTGTTCAAAACCTGTCTTTCACTCTGTGTTAAATTACCTCCTGTCGACAGTATTTTGAATGTTTCACAGATAAAAAATAACCCCAATTGGTGTATCCCAGAAGGGTGTTTGGATCATCTTGGAACAATGATGATGCGTGCTGCTATCCATATGAAGACACAGGCGAAGGAAAGAAAAATTTAAGTCTCGGTCCGCACACAGTTTTAATCTGTCAGGAAGTTTCATAGATTGTACTGATTGCTTTTCCTTGAGCCATTATTCTGTCAAAGATGAAAATTAGGTGGTAAACTAGGAATTATTTGTGAGAAATGTTGTATTAACCAGACTATGGCAAAAAAATCAGGAGTACTGGGAAATTAATTCATACTTTCAAAACCTGTTGAAAGAATAGCCTTATATTCATTCGCGCCAATAAGGCTCAGGATGACTGAAATGCTGATGGCATTGTGGTGATTAGGGTTTCAAGTCGCTAAAATAAATACGATTAGGGAACTTGGAGATATACGTGGGAACAGATTTCTGTAGCTCAAGAGGTTATGCGAAAATCATTGTATAAAACGTTATATAAGGAAAAAGTTAGCGCGAAGACGTGAGATAAGTACCACTTACAAAAGAGTGCACAGAAATGATTATACAATTAAAAGAGACTTCAAAATCAATCTCCATTGAAAAATGCAGAGAAGAATAGACTTCATTAACAACTGAATTTCCAGAAAAGAATACAAAAATAAAGGAAAGTACTCTGGAGAACTTCCGATGTAAGGAAAGTGAAGGTGATGTGTCGCGATACCTTAGGTAGAATTAGTGTTGAGATCCACAATTGTTTACAGCTTGTTGCCTTTAATTTATCCCGTGAAGATCTCTGCCAAATAACAACAGTGAAATCAGGCATCGAATCATTCCCTAAACTACAAGCCTACAAACGACACCTACCAGAAATCAAAATAATTTTTTTTCAAGAGAACTAGAAAAACAAAGCTGGGATAAAGTGCATAAGGAAACCAATGTAAATAAGAAATTCTCTAAATTCATCACATTGTTTACATTGAAAAGGTATTTCCAAAAGTATGCATGTCTGTATCAACATCTCACAAAAACAGATGGATAATAGCAGGTGTGAAGAAGTCCTCCCAAACTCCCAAACACTTAAACACCTCAGTACCATGAAAAAGATTCGCAATGATCCAGAATTCTTAAATTTCTATCACAGATACAAAAAGATCTATAGGAAGGTGCTGACTGCTGCAAAAAAGTCATAATATGTAACGCAGAGAATAAAAGCAAAGCAGTGTGGGATGCTATAAAAAAGGAAACGTGGAGACGCAAACAAACGCAGAATAACATACTGCTAAGGGAGTGGGATAAGGTAATGAATGATCCACAACACTTAGCAAACTATGTAAACGATCATTTTTCAAGTATTCCAGAGAAGTTACAGCAAAAATTTCCCAAAACAAATATAACACCTGTAAATAATGTTGCACTAAATACAATGATGTTACTTCCAACCACAGAGAATGAAGTCAATAAAACTGTTCAAAAACTAAAAAAATTAAAAAGTCAGGAGGCTCAGATGAAGTATCAATGTGGGTACTGAAACGATGCTTAGGGATTATACAAGGCCCCTTAAGAAATATAATAAATGAATCCTTCACATCAGGGACGTTTCCAGAGCAGTTAAAACAGGAAAGAGTTGTGCCTTTGCTTAAGAAAGGTAAAGCAGAAGACATAGAAAATTACCGGCCCATTTCTCTGCTGTCAGCATTCTCAAAAATAATAGAATCAATTATGAAAGACAGATTAATGAATTATCTGAATAAATACAATCTTTTAAGCGAATCACAGTTTGGTTTCCAAAGTGGTAAAAATAGGTACTTTCAAACAGAATATCGTCAGCACATTATGCCCTTAGAATCCTATCATCAGTGTGTAACATGTAGTGTCTTTTAGTCATATATTATTCATATTTACAGTACATTCTTAGCTATGGCATTCTTTCTTGGGGAACAAATGCACAAAACATGAACACAATTTTCAATCTCCAGAAAAGGGCCATAAGAATAATGACCAAAAATACTAGTTGGGGTCATTGTAAAAATCTGTTCAAAACACTGGGGATTATAACTGTTCAATGTGAATACATTTACCAGTCAGTTGTACACATCAAAAATAACATTGGTAATTACTGCACAAACAGCTCTGTCCAAGACCATGCAACAAGAGATAGACTCAACTTACATTTACCAAGAAAAAATAGACATAAAACTCAAAACAGCACTTTCTACCAAGGAATAAAACTGTACAATAAATTACCAAAAGAGATTAAAGAAATTGCAAAAATACACATATTTAAAATGTCTGCTAAAAAGTACCTGTTATGCAGTACATTTTATACATTGAAGTATTACTTAGATAACACAGAGTAGGGGATTGATAACAAAATGTTTTACAAACTAAGTTTTTAACTTAGTTTGCAAAAGTTTTTAACTTAGTTTTTTCTTGGTAAATGTAAGTTGAGTCTATCTCTTGTTGCATGGTCATGGAGAGAGCTGTTTGTGCAATAATTTCCAATGTTATTTTTGATGTGTAAAACTGACTGGTAAATTTATTCGCATGAAGCAGTTAAAATCCCCAGTGTTTTGAACAGATCTTTACAATGAGCTCGACTAGTATTTTTTGTTATTATCCTTACGGCTCTTCACTGGAGTTTGAATATTGTATTCATATTTTGTGCGTTTGTTCCCAAAAAAGAATGCCATAGCTAAGAATTGAGTGTACGTATAAATAATAATATGTAACTAAAAGACACTACATGTTACACAGTGATGATAGGATCATCTTCAGATGATTCGTTACCCACTTGTCATTCGTTATGTACTGTAAATAAATTCGTCATGTACTGTAAATAAACAGATAAATAAACAAGGAGAAAATAAAAGTAACATTAACACCTAAAAAGGAAAGTTGGAATAAATTGAATTGTCATTGCTGAGACTGAGACCCTTTCTCATAAACGTAGAAACTGACTACAATGCTGAAGGAAGAGACAGTGACGAGTAATCTGAACAGTCAGAACCGGAGCAAGCGAGGTGATGAAGGGGATAAGATACTAGACTTGGATTCAGGAGGAACTGTGTTCTAATTTCAGTCCGTGGAATCCAGATTTAGGGTTTCCGTAGTTTGTCCAAAACACTTGAATGGTTGTTCAAAGTTATTTGAAGTGGATGCCGAGATGGTTTCTTAATAGGATCACGAACGATTTATCCCCCTGTCCTTGTATAATCTGAGTTTGTGTTCCGAACTCGAGAGCTACGGGGTGTTCAACACTGACATTCTTTCCTTCCTGGAACTATGGCACTTTTGATTTCCTCTGTCCCATCTTCTAAAATTTTGTAAAACTTTGGTTATGTTCTGTGTTTGTGACACACCATTGGGCTGTAAGCTACATCATAACAAAGTAAAAGATATAGACGAAGACATAACTGGAGAAAACGAGTAGTTCTGTCGGAACGATGAGTAACCATATACACTGGTCAGACAAAACATTATGACCGTTGCCCACCGCGATGTTGGATGCCGTCTGGTGATGTTGCGGGCACGTGACGCGGTAACGGAAGAATTTAAGCGGAGCAGACACGGACGGGGAATCAGCCTGGCGAAGATATGGGCTGCAAATGGGGAAATCCTTTGAGATAAACGATTTTGACAAAGGGCAGATTATTATTACACAAAGCCTGTGAACGAGTATCTCGTAAACGGCGAAGCTGGTCGAATGTTAACATGCTACTGCCGTGAGCGTCTAAGGACAGAGGTAGGACAGTGAAACTACCACTAGGCTCTAAATGGTTGGACGTTCACTACTCTTCACAGAACATAGGGTTTGGAGACTTGTCTCCTCTGTAAAGTAGGACAGATGGTGATCTGTGGCATCTCTGACGAAATAGCACAATGCTGGTGCACGCAAAAGTGTTACGGAGCACACCGTTCATCGTACATTGTAGAGCATGGAGCTCCGCAATAGACCACCCTTATGTGTTCACATGTTGACCCAACGACATCGTCAACTACGATTGCAGTGGGCACGCGACCATCGGGATTCGACTGTCGGTCAACGAAAACGTGTCGCCTCTTCGTGTGAATCACGTTTTTGCTACACTAGCTCGATGGTCGTCTCCACAAACGTCGTCATGGAAATGAACGGGGGCTCGAAACGTGCAGCGTGTCATGGACGCAGGCTGCTGGGAGCAGTTTTCCGCTATGGGAGACATTCTATTACGCTTGCATGGGATCTGTGGTAATAATCGAAGACATGCTGACAGCTGTGAACCACCTGCATCTCTTCATGCTTGACGTCTTCACCAACGCCAATGGCATCTTTCAGCAGTACACCTGTCCGTGTCTCGAAGCCAGAACCGTGCTACAGCGGTTTGAGGAGCATTATCTGGAACTCACGTCGATGTCTTGGCGACCAAATTCATCTCATGTAAATCCTATGGAACCCATCTCGGTCACTATCGGGCGCCATCACCGCGTACGAAAATCAGCGGCCCGTTATTTACTCGAATTACATGACCTATGCGCTGGCCGGAGTGGCCGAGCGGTTCTAGGCGCTACAGTATGGAACCGCGAGACCGCTACGCTCGCAGGTTCGAATCCTGCCACGGGCATGGATGTGTGTGATGTCCTTAGGTTAGTTAGGTTTAAGTAGTTGTAAGTTCTAGGGGACTGATGAACTCAGAAGTTAAGTCCCATAGTGCTCAGAGCCATTTGAACCATTTGAACATGACCTGTGCGTAAACACCTAACGCCATATACATATATAAACCTATTAACAAACTGTCGGATACCTGATATGGAGAATCAGTGACATATTTCGTTCCAAAGGCGGACAGACAAGCTACTAAGCAGATAGTCGTAATGTTTTGGCTCACCGGTGTATGTTCAGTTGTTATTCAGTGCTAAAAGGGCTCAAGATAGTCATGTTTATGACATAAATAACGATTATCATAAAGAAATTGCTGATGACCTAACAGAGTGTAGAACCATGTTGGGATGGATCCCAAGAATACCGTACAACCGAACGTCTAACTTCGAAATTTTCCTCTTTTTTATGGAACTACATTACACGTTGTCGCTAAAAATGGAAACAGCACTCGATGATTTTAGGGGGACATACTTTACCACGACTCTTAAGAATCCAGATAATTAAGAGACAAGGTACTAAGGATTTAAACTGTGGATGGCAGCTTACCTAACAGCGCTTGGGGCTTCCTTTCGCTTTGCTTGAATCAGAGTCCTGATGTGGCAGTGACGTGTTGTTATATGACCTACAACGCTGCATTCAATGCCGCTTCAGTGTCGATATGCAACTGACGGACGCATTTGGTGACCTCTTGTGCCGTCCCATGTCGTAATACTCGTGTGAAATAGAATTACCATCTGCTGAGATAGGTGACTACTCAAGACGAGGAAAGTCTTCACAGTGTTCTCTGAAAAAGTCTTGCGCAAGAACATAGGTGCGGCACAGTTTTATTTTCCTCTTGGAAGACATCATTGCCATTTGGCAGAACGTGCCATCCTATCGGATAAATTCATTCCACGGAAAAGCCGTGGATTCAGAAAACTGTTGTGCGCTCCTCTACAGGTCGAGATCTCAATACTTGTCACGTGGAATTTATGCACCATACGATACAAAAATTACCACCAACTTCGATTTGCACTCTGAGCACATTCATAATAAAACCAGAGTCTTATACAGATGTTGTCAAACACACACGACTCATCCACGGAGTAGAGCATAAAACCTGACTCATCAGTCTTAAAAACTCCAGTTCATACACTCGTCACACTAATCAAGCTGCTTCCGTTGTTATACGCGGGGGCAGTTTAATGTGTGCCTCCTGGAACATCACATAGATAACAGTGTGTGGAACTTCGTAATCAGGCTTCAACTGTAAAGATGTCCACTGCTATAGTGGTTCATGAGCTATGCAGTTTAGTACGCACCAATTACAAACTTGGTGCTCGCTGAAATGGCGTAGTGACAGATACTGAATTCGTGATTGAGAGGAATGGGATTCAGATCCCGCCTGGCCATTCTGATTTAGGTTTTCGTAAACCAAGACCACGCTCGCTCCCTTTCTCCATCTTTTCTAGTACGAGCTAGTGCTTAGTTCCTAGAAATTGAAAACTGAACGTCCCATTTACGAAAACATCGTTAGAGTCGGACTGGGTAAGTACGAGGAAGGAAAATGGCCTGACGTTGCTTAGAAAACCATTCTGATAGCGGCATCGGGTAATTTTAGGGAAACCACTAATACTTAAATCAGCAAGCTCGGATTAAGATTAGGATTCTGCTCCTTCAGAATAGAAGTCCACTCGCTTAACTCACGCAATACCAAGGGGCACCTTTTGAAAATACATTTTAAAATTTTGATAAAATATTCGTTGTTTTTAGTGATTTCTAACATGAGATTCCGTATTTGTTTTAAATTTTTCGTTTAAATATAACTCTAAAATTTAAGTCTTAGTAGTAAATGTGACTTTTCGCGACAAATTTCGTAATGATATTTTCAAGTTCAGGACCCTTCTTACACATCAGTATATCTTTAAAAAGCATGTTGTGAATACAACTTAAGGATGATTAAAAATATATATATTTTTTAAATTTTTTTTGTGGTAATAAAGTACCTCTCTTCTCTGTGTACACATTGCGGAAAATGCGTTGGTACTACTAAGATTGTGCTAAAAGTATTTTCAGGTCCTGGACTGTTCTTATACATTAGTACCTATTTAAAAATTTAAAAACGATGTAATTAGTAAAAATTAACAACAATTAATTTTTTTGTGGTGTGCAGAAAGTATCCCCACCCCCAACCCTTCGGCAATACGAGTTATGGAAAATAAGTTGGTATTGCTAGAGTTAAGCACTCCTACAATTCGCTCTTTGCTGCGTCTCTAATAATCATGATATCAACGGGAATGTAAACTCTATCCTTCTCTTTTTTTCTGTCCACTAGGGACTGCTATCAACTTTTCTTGCCTCTTTACTGTTGTGACTGTTCGCCGTTTCCCAGTGCTGGCACCAGTGGCAGTTCATGTTAACTATGGCCGGCCGGGGTGGCCGAGCGGTTCTAGGCGCTACAGTCCGGAACCGCGCGACCTCTACGGCCGCAGGTTCGAATCCTGCCTCGGGCATGGATGTTTGTGATGTCCTTAGGTTAGTTAGGTTTAAGTAGTTCTAAGTTCTAGGTGACTGATGTCCTCAGAAGTTAAGTCCCATAGTGGTCAGAGCCATTTGAACCATGTTAACTACGGCAGCTCTCATTCATACTATAAATTCAGCTATTTGCGAGATCGACGCATAAGCTCCACGAGTATCCGCAGCGATTGATTAACCAAAAACCGAAATATCTCACAATTACTCCATCGCGTTCGAACAGTCACTACATAATTGCTGTCTACCAGTGGAGGGTGTACCATAGTTAATAGCTGAAACTAGCGCAGGTAAAAGTACACGCTAATGGAATCAAAAATCTTCCAGTAAAACTGGGTCCGGCAACGAACCGTTTGCGAGATAACTGCGAATGTGCTATTTACCAATCACCTCCGACTTTAGCATGAAATATTTCCCTAGGTAGCACAAACATATTGGTGATGTAAACTTCGATTAAGTGCAAATGGTGCAAATGGCTCTGAGCACTATGGGACTCAACTGCTGTGGTCATAAGTCCCCTAGAACTGAGAACTACTTAAACCTAACTAACCTAAGGACAGCACACAACACCCAGCCATCACGAGGCAGAGAAAATCCCTGACCCCGCCGGGAATCGAACCCGGGAACCCGGGCGTGGGAAGCGAGAACGCTACCGCACGACCACGAGATGCGGGCTTCGATTAAGTCTCCATCCAGCGGTGCTCCAGTTACACCTATGGCAGATCCTTTCTTTCAGGAGTGCTAGTTCTGCAAGGTTCGCAGGAGAGCTTCTGTAAAGTTTGGAAGGTAGGAGACGAGGTACTGGCAGAAGTAAAGCTGTGAGTAGCGGGCGTCAGTCGTGCTTCGGTAGCTCAGTTGGTAGAGCACTTGCCCGCGAAAGGCAAAGGTCCCGAGTTCGAGTCTCGGTCGGGCACACAGTTTTAATTTGCCAGGAAGTTTCATTAAACTGGATTGTAATAAAACGCGAAAATGAGACGAAACGCAGTAAGCTCTACACTAATAGACAACTGAATTGCAGATAACTACTGCCGTATCAGAGAGAGAGACAGAGACAGAGAGCATTCTTGCCGCCTCAGTGAATTCAGAGGTTAAGCGGACACTTGACCGTGAAGCAGCAGACCTCAGAGTGACCGCCTGATTGTGGGTGAAAGTCGCTTCCGGTGCTTGCGGAGCTAGCCTTACGCCGAGTCACCGACGTTAACAGGAAAGAAAACGGCTGCTACGCGCTTTTAAGGAAGTGTTTGCAGTTTATCTGCTTATCTGGCAACTTTATCGGAACTTGGGAGTCACTTAGATCAACATAGGAGATTAATCACGCTTACGAGCAGCATAATCCGAAGAAATCTAGCAACAGGTTTATGTAATTTGTGCCTACTCAAATAGATTTTTAGTGCATCTAAGATAGGCATGGATATTTTTCTTGAAGGTTACATTTTTCATAACAATTCGAGAGAAAAAATTGAGTACGTATGGTGTATGGTGGCGTATAGTATCGACAACGGACGAGTAAGAAGTGACAAAGCACAGCAGGAAAATTAAATATGCGTCGTAAATTTTTACGATATTAGTTTTGCAATTGACAATAAACCTTCTCCCTTCATTCATTAAACAACAAACTCGCTACGAATACCAAGAGGAAAACATTAGGAACAAATCGCAAAATTGCAGTAAGTTAATGAAATGGAATTTATGTTTAGCTTAGTACATCATCATAACAAGTATTCAAAATGGTCGCCTTACGTGAGCGAAGGTTCGAAAATGCACACAGCAACCTTTCTTTTTTGACTGGTATCAGCATTTTAAAACAAAAAATAAAAACAAGCTCTCTATCTAACACGTGAGAAGAAATAACGTTTTCATTGTGGTACATGTAAATGAAAGTTTACAAAAAGACATTTTTGGCATTCCATGTAAATGGGCTGGTTATGAAAGCAGATTAGGACCGCCGCACTGACAGTACCGGAGCAGCATGGAGACGAATACTAATTCTCACACGCCGCCTGTCTCTAATCGTTTTGCTGGCCTCGTGAGAAGTGAAAATTGAAACTGCGGTATGCAGGATACTAAAAACAACGTATACTAAATTTTAGTGTTTAGAGAAGACAAAACGTTACAGTTTTTATTTGATATAAATGTTACAGGTTGTACTGAATGTATTGTACGTTAACCGGGGACCTAGAAACGACGGAGAGGCTCTGTCCCCACGACGACTGCCGCTGTCCACTTCACCCCTCCGCCGCCCCACACCGAACCCAGGGTTACTGTGCGGTTCGGCCCCCGGTGGACCCCCCAGGGAACGTCTCACACCAGACGAGTGTAACCCCTATGTTTGCGTGGTAGAGTAATGGTGGTGTACGCGTACGTGGAGAACTTCTTTGCGCAGCAATCACTGACATAGTGTAACTGAGGCGGAATAAGGGGAACCAGCCACATTCGCCGAGGCAGATGGAAAACCACCTAAAAACCATCCACAGACTGGCCCGGGCGGATTCGTGTCGGGGACAAGGCGCTCCTTCCCGCCCGGAAAGCTGTGCGTTAGACCGCACGGCCAACCAGGCGGGCCAAATTTTAGTGTTTAGAGGAGACAAAACGTTATAGTTTTTATTTGATAAAAATGTTACAGGTTTCTCCACCATGAAGGTTTTGACGGCATTTGTTTTAGAGGTGTTGCTGACTGCTCAGGGGATTTCCTTTTGCTGGAGGGAGGGGGGGAGGGGGGGGGGAGGTGGAGATGAAATTTGGCGTAAGAGACACCGATAGCCACTTCAGAAGAGCTGGCCGTCCATCTGACTGAAGCTGCAGCCATTATTCGTTGTTTTCTGCACGTTAGACAATAATTAGCTTGCAGATGCCAGTTGTGCATTAATGTAAACGGAAGATACATGCAGAAACATCTCTAAACCAATGTTCATCACGCAGCAGTTTCAACACCGTCTCTGAACATCACTAGCGTCAAATCAGCTGGCAAATGGTGCATCTGTGACATTTTTGTCACAAAATGTACTCATTTTGTCTTTTCTAAGCACTCTAAAATTTTGTATACGTGGTTTCTTCACAGCCTATAGGCAAAGGCGTATCAACCATGGGAACGGGAGAGAGGGAGCACTGCCTCAATTCACTTTAAAGTCTTTGGATGTGACATACGATTTCTGTCCCTCTCCCCTCCCTCCCTCCCGCTCTTCCAAGCCAGCTATAAAAAATATGCTGCTCATTAGCAAATATGCGTTCAGTATTTTGCTTGACAGCAGTTTTTGCTTACGACTAAATCAAATGGCATTTAACCCAAGCCGACATAAGCAAACTGCATGTAGCAGTAGAGTCTTCAGCAATCCTATATACGGTACACAAGTCCGCTAGGTCCCAAAACTTTGGTGATACATATCCACTGCTAAACCTCGGCAGAGCGGGGCTCACAGCCTTCTGTTAGAGAAAGACGAAGATTATTCTAAAAACCTAAATCTCATAGACCCAAATTTCTCACGGCAAAAAAAAAAAAAAAAAAAAAAAAAAAAAAAAAAAAAAAAAAAATACCAGCGAATTGAAACACGCGTAAGATGTGTTTAAAATTCTCGATCGCCTTCTGACTGAGACTGATTGAAGGTTCTACCAAGATGATTTATATGGACTATCAGATCTTGAAGAGATACTTATTACGTCTTCTCTGCCTCGAGATGACTGGGTGTTGTGTGCTGTCCTTAGGTTAGTTAGGTTTAAGTAGTTCTATGTTCTAGGGGACTGATGACCTTAGATGTTAAGTCCCATAGTGCTCAGAGCCATTTTGAACTTATTACGTCCTCCCAAACGAATCTTCCATTTACATGGAGTTTTGAAATTTTGCTTAGAGTACACACATCATACTTTAACCAGGACAGCATTCACGTACAACTCTAAATGCTGAGAACTATTACCGCTGGTGCACAATCATATATCCTCTATTGGAAGACAGCTTATTGCAGAACGTGGTAGCATTAATGCCCTGTCTCATGAAGTTATTCGCCTCATGATTCTAATTATGGCAGTTCCAGTACCGTCAACATTCTCTAAGGGGTCGTTCAGCGCATTGCGACGACTTAACTCTTGCCTTAGACCAACAGTGACACCGCCGGATCTCGTACATTCACTCCTCCTTCATGTTCATCGAGACAGGGCTGGAAAATAAGTCTTATGGATGCCATGAAAATATTTGGTGCCCGAATTGTGGAAAGGAAAACTACCTTGGGAAACAGTCTGTAGAATTTTTGGAGTCTAATAAGAAACAAAATAAATCTCTTCTTTTTCAAAGAAATTATGCTTTTCTTTATCCCTTTAGGATGTGATGGTCAATGTTTGTTAAATAGTAGTAATAACAATAATAATAATAATTGGTTTATCTATGGCCAACTAATTTTGGGATCTACAGTAAATCTAAACTACTGTTCGCAAGTGGTCTCAGAGCAAAGTAGAACTAACGTCTTCCCAACTATATGGCATCTTTTTCAAAATTAAAAGAAATTGTTTGGAAGAAACAGGACCTATAAATTTGGGCCCATATTTACAACTTATAATGTTAATGAGTTGTTTTTCTTTTGCAGAAAGTCATAGTACTAACTACCCAACACACCTTCCAACATTATCAGTATACACGTATCCTTCACGATTTTCCCGAAAGATGTATGTCTACTTCACATTATACGAAATCAGTGAATAGGCTTGTCCCCCCACCTTTCGTTAAAATATTTCGAACTTGACACGATGCATGCCGCTATTTGTAAATGAAATAAGCTGTTGTGCCGCAGCCGCATACTGGAAGTGGGAAACTACGGACACAACACGCAGTGCCGGTTCAGCGATCGTTCTGCGAGACCTTCGCAAGTTGTTCTGTAACAAAAGTACTCGTCAAGCGTTTATGGTACAATTTCAAATCTAGAATATCACACAGAAACGAGCACTGTCCCGTAAAAGTTCAGGGATAAGCCATCTGAAATTACTGCCCCGCAGACGTCATTACATGAACTAGGAGCGAAGCGAATGCCAAGGTCGCATCACGCCAACCGTAAAACGATTGTCGGTCGGGCTTTGCTTACGACGAACGGTTTTCTACCGAGTGGAGCCCTGCGCTAGCAGTCGTAAATGAAAGAGAAGTAGTATCATCAAACAAGAAAAAGCTTATTGTACATTTTATAAACACCAGTAAATAATGTGAACATGTCGCCTTTCACCCATTCGCACTCAGCTCATCTGTGCCTCCTACACGCTACCACTAGATGTGAAGATGAGCAGGATGGCTCGGTGCTGACGTTTGTTCAACAAGGAGCCCGAATGTAATTTTACAACACACGGACGACAAAACCGTTCAAGGTAAGAACGCGGCCTCTATAGCATCCGCAGTAACAGGTAATAAGTAGGCGCGCCATCAAGCCCGTTGGAAGCAGTTGTTGTGAGAAGCGCATACTGGTGTCATTGGTTTCAGTGTTAATCTCACACAAAGAATGTAAAGAGTTACGAAGACTGTGTTAACTGACTGAATCGTGACGGTTTGTTTTGGGATTAGTTCTCATGACTGAAACCGAAGGAAAACGTTCAAGGGTTGCAACGTTTCCACGAGTACACACAAATCAATAGTGCTATTACATTGCAACCCTAGAACTATTAATCTGTTAAAATATTCGCAGTAACATTCCTTTTTGTCACAGTCGCTTATCTTCTTTACTTAACCTCCTTCGCAGCAATGACCTCAGAAGTTAAATCCCATAGTGCTCAAAGCCTTTTGAACCATTTTGAAGGTGTTTACTACATGTGCATTAGTTTACATGATACTTCAGACATAGAAGGTAAGTATGTGTTTTAATATTTGGTATACTTTACGTTGCATTAGAGATCATACGGTGACTTTAGCAAAAAATGTTGTATAATTACATATATGACCATAGGATATGGCTGTTTTTTTGTTAAATAGTGACACCACCCATTGACATTCTATACAGAGACAGATAATATCTAGATAGGTTAATTCTTAATACGATTACACGTGAAATAAACACTTAATTCGAGAAAACTGTGTAATATTAAGGAATTATGACTTTTAGTCCTATAACGTAGAACCCACAGATAAGTCCATTGTATGCCGGCGTGAATGGCCTTCTGTAGGGTTAAGAAAACGCCACTTTATCGTCGCAGAGCGCTATGGGTAAAATTTCATGTCTGTATCATCTGTCTGGCGTGGTTGGAAGAACGCTATAAAGCTAAAATTAGTCAGTCCAGAATGTGCAAGTTGGATGGATGGAGTGACGTTAGGAATGGTTACTGTTTTGAACCTCCTGGATGTAAAGCTTGTGGAAAAAAAGGTATATCACATGTTATGTTCATTGTTGTATATTTATGATGTTCTTGGGTAGTCCTCTACGTATTGTATGGTAATCCAGTAACACTGTCACCATTTGAGGTTTGCACATTATAGTTGTACACATTGATTATTGTCAGTTTTGAGACTTCTCTGCGTAAAGCTATGCGACATTTATATGTATACGGAGAAGTACTTCAAGTGAGACGTCACACATCGACATTCGATACTGTAGGAAGTAATAACTAGATGTATAGGACATATATTTAATACACGTAAGCACGTAAGATGTCTGCTATCTCTACACTTCCTTCGGAAAAAAAAACCTGACTTGTACTACGCAGCTGGATATCTCCATTCACAAGTGTGCTTTTCGATGTTCAGAATAGCAGTCCAGAGGCAATATATAAACTCCATTAGTGACTCGATGCTGTATTGGTGTGAATTACATGGAAAAATATCTTATTCCATTATACTTTAACACCATAACTGTAACTGGCTGCAATCATACATATGTTATATTTAAGTGATTTATAGATACCTTAGGAAGGGCAGTAAACACAGGAAGTCATCAGGAATAGTAACAAACGCTGGGGAGCTTTAATATATGTAGTTTGTGTAAGCGTCAGCGTGTGCTATATAAGACGTTCCGCAACGCCGCACATATAAACGGGAGTCTTCCACGACTCATGCCTTGGTCTCTGTTGTTGATAGAAAAGTAGGGTCAAGTGTTGTGGATAGCCTTCGGCCTGGAAACAATTTGTATACCCAACAGAAGGATCGTCATAGTGACACTAACCTACAGTACAGGGTCAAAATTTGAATATTACACACCTCCTTTTGCTTAAGGAAAGGGAGCAAATTGTTTGGTTCTTTTTTAATTTGATATGGTCTACGGTAGGCCTTTAGGGGCTCATAGAGGCACCATTAGTTCATCGGCGGTTTCTAAGAAAACCCCAAATAAAGGGATTTTTACCTTTTTTCGTAGCAAAGCCACGCTGCAGATTTCAAGACATCGCTTCAAAGAAAATGCCGAATTTTTTACGATATATTCCTAATATTCCGATTCCGAACAGCTTTAAAATTTTTCTTGATATCTCTACCCGTTTCCGAGGTACAGAGGTTCAAAGTTACCCTACTTCTACACGTAAAATTCGCACGTAAAATCCGATATGAGGCGAAACCTAAACTATAAATAACCGCACAAAATCGCTAAAACTTTAATGTTACTTTGTTTAAGCATTTATCTAGAAATAACATCTTCTTTCTTTCAAAAATAATTTTCCGTTATTCAGAAACACGTCAAAAACTTGGCCTGTAGGTACCAAACAGAGCCTCAGATTGCAAGACGGTTATGCACAGCAAATTGCTGTTATTTTTACAATATATTTCTAAGATCCTGATCTCGAACAACCCTGGAAATTTTCTTTTGTTGTTGGGATGATTTGGTGGAAGAGACCAAACAGTGAGGTCATCGGTCTCATTGGATTAGGGAAGGATGGGGAAGGAAGTCGGCCGTGCCCTTTCAAAGGAACCATCCCAGCATTTGCCTGAAGCGATTTAGGAAATCACGGAAAACCTAAATCAGGATGGCCGGACGCGGGATTGAACCGTCGTCCTTCCGAATGCGAGTCCAGTGTGCTAACCACTGCGCCACCTCGCTCGGTTTTTCTTTTGTCTTTAACCGTTTCCGAAATGCAGAGGTTAAATGATACCCTACTTATACAGGTAAAATACGCACGAATAATCCGATGCAGAGCGAAAACGTAGTCTATAAAGTGACATAGCTCGAAGAAATGTGCTGAAAAGTGACTCCGTTGTCACCAGAGAGGTTTTGTAAACCCCATGCTTTAGATCTGAAACACATACAACATTTTTGTGTACGTAAAATACGGTCTGAGGCGTAAAACTGGTTCAGAGTAATTTAAATTTTACATAAGTAAACTATTAAAATGTTACTGACCTCTAAAATTATTTTCATGTAAATAACATGCCTTCCATGGCTGGGAAAAGAAAGTAACCAGCGGAAAAATTCCCTAAATGGATCACAAAAAAGGCGAATACACTCCTGTTTAAAAGACTTCGACTGAAGAGGGGGGCACCAGCTGCCTCATTCTACCTCCCTCAGCACATTTAAATATTTTCCCAAATTTTTTTGCATGCGTACGTATTCGCGCTTTTTTATGTTGAGAGAGAAGGAGACAGTGGCAGTGGAAAAGAGACGGAACAGCAATAAATACTGGAAGATAGTGGACAGTGGTTGTGGTATAGGGAGAACGAAGGAGGCAATGGCAATGTGAGTGAAAGAGAGGGACACAGTTGACAGTGACAGAACAGTGCTAGGAAAAGAGTGGAGAAGGCTGTGCCAGTGGAAGAGGAATAAGGAGAAGGAGAAGGAGAAACCACAGTGAATCTTTTCCGATCCAAAGCGACACACTTCCTTAACACCGACATGAGCCACCACCTGCAGTTGGCTGCACCCTGTGCTCTTCATGGCATCCGGAAGGACCCGCTCCATGTCTGGAATGACTCCACACAGTACGAACCCTCCTCGGCAGCCGTGCCCCTAAGGAGCATCACAACGCGCCTAACATTGGAGTTCCCAGCTAGCAATAATCCCACCCTCTGTGACTACCCGGATATTCCAGGCTGAGAGGTTTTATCTCAAACAGGGCACGTGACTGCATCTGTCTAAGGGACACTGTCAGCCACAATGTGTGCCAGATAAAAAAAAATTGTCTGATAAATAAAGATGATAAAAATAATTTTGCTATCACAGATGCTAATCCTGCCATTCAACATGTGAGAATTTCAAAGACATGGAGAATAGAAATTCTACAAATATTACTTTTTTGTGGGGGAAAAAATGTCTTAATGCAAGATCATACAAAGATGAAAAAGAAAGATTTTCAAAAAGAGCACCAAATAGATTGTTGTAGATTATTTAATTAACAATGATATTGTTGTGTTGCATTTACACTACTGACCATTAAAATTGCTACACCAAGAAGAAATGCAGATGATAAACGGGTATTCATTGGACAAATATATTAAACTAGAACTGACATATGATTACATTTTCACGCAGTTTGGGTTCATAGATCCTGAGAAATCAGTACCCAGAACAACCACCTCTGGCCGTAATAACGGCCTTGATACACATGGGCGTTGAGTCAAACAGAGCTTGGGTGGTTTGTACAGGTACAGCTGTCCATGCAGCTTCAACACGATATCACAGTTCATCAAGAGTAGTAACTGGCGTATTGTGACGAGCCAGTTGCTCGGTCACCATTACCAGACGTTTTCAATTGGTGAGAGACGTGGAGAATGTGCTGGTCAGGGCAACAGTCGAACATTTTCTGTATCCAGAAAGGCCCGTACAGGACGTGCAACATGCGGTCGTACATTATCCTGCTGAAATGTAGGGTTTCGCAGGGATCGAATGAAGGGTAGAGCCACGGGTCGTAACACATTTGAAACGTAACATTCATTGTTCAAAGTGCCTTCAATGCGAACAAGAGGTGACCGAGACGTGTAACCAATGGCACCCCATACCATCACGCCGGGTGATACGCCAGTTCACCGTGATGTCGCCATCACGGATGCGACCATCATGATGCTCTAAACAGAACCTGGATTCATCCGAAAAAATGACGTTTTGCCATTCGTGCACCCAAGTTCGTCGTTGAGTACACCATCGCAGGCGCTCCTGTCTGTGATGCAGCGTCAAGGGTAAACGCAGTCATGGTCTCCGAGCTGATAGTCCATGCTGCTGCAAATGTCGTCGAACTGTTCGTGCAGATGGTTGTTGTCTTGCAAACGTCCCCATCTGTTGACTCAGGGATCGAGACGTGGCTGCACGATCCGTTACAGCCATGAAGATAAGATGTCTGTCATCTCGACTGCTAGTGATACGAGGCCGTTAGGATCGAGCACGACGTTCCGTATTACCCTCCCGAACCCACCGATTCCATATTCTGCTAACAGACATTGGATCTCGACCAACGCGAGTAGCAATCGCGATAGGCTAAAATCCGACCTTTGTCAAAGTCGGAAACTTGATGGTACGCATTTCTCCTCCTTACACGAGGCATCACACCAACATTTCACCAGGCAACGCCGGTCAACTGCTGTTTGTGTATGAGAAATCGGTTGGGAATTTTCCTCATGTCAGCACGTTGTAGGTGTCGCCACCGGCGCCAACCTTGTGTGAATGCTCTGAAAAGCTAATCATTTGCATTTCTCAGCATCTTCTTCCCGTCGGTTAAATTTCGCTTCTGTAGCACGTCATGTTCGTGGTGTAGAAATTTTAATGGCCAGTAGTGTACATATAGGCTTACTTCTTTTACAAAATCATCGTATCATGTAAGTATGCGGTGGGTATCCAGGTAAACTTTCTCAAAAATATCTTGTGTGTAGAAAAAGGTTGAGAAATTATCTACTAACGCCAATACAAATTTTCTTATAGCTGTGATGAAATTCCATTTTGGCTATGATGATAATGTTAGCTAGCGAGTATACTACTTTCAGTTTGAACATTTATTTGGAATCCAACACATAATGTGACATCTTCTTGTGTGTGAAGGAGTACAATACACACAAGGAACTAAAATTCCTCACCTTATGTGAATTCGCAAATGTATGTCACTTTCTGATTCGGAGATACTTAATAATTCCAGCATTTTGTTGTATTATAGCTACTAGTTTTACTCAGGTAGATTTTACTTTTTTCTATATTGCTTATTTCATTTTATCT
This sequence comes from Schistocerca piceifrons, assembly GCF_021461385.2. Classification (NCBI taxonomy): domain Eukaryota; kingdom Metazoa; phylum Arthropoda; class Insecta; order Orthoptera; family Acrididae; genus Schistocerca; species Schistocerca piceifrons. Next base: position 261,043,479 of record NC_060149.1, on the reverse strand, counting down.
AATTGACTGCATACAGGCTGGGAGGATGTGGATTGTTCATTTTCACACACACACACACACACACACACACACACACAAACCATATGTTGTTATTGCCTTTATTAGTGACTTTAATCGTCTATAACTACATCATATGTACTCCACATTCCACAAAACAATGAATGGTGGAAGATTTCTACTTCACTCCATTAAATGCCCCCATTTCTACTCCATTTATATATACTCGGTGAGAAGGAAGATTTTCAATACTCCTCTGTATATGCTCAAAAGTAATTTTTTTTCGTGTGGTCATTACGCGAAATACGAGTTGTAGAGACTAACATGTTTCTTGTTTTGTAGTCCAGTGTGTATTTCCTACACAGAAGCTCTCCAGAATCCACTGCATCTTATTTGTATCATTAGATAATTTTCAGGAGCGCAGTTTGCTTTTCAGATAGTTAGATTTATTATTGTTCTGCATTTATTAGCTTCTGATAGATGTTCACGGATGCTTAAGTGTTGAGACGTTTCAGTGACTGCTCGGCAACAGTATAACCAAATAATATCGAGTCGTTTCTTCTGTTTATGCGGAGTATGTTACATTATATTTGTGGAAAGTCAACTGTTAGTCTTTGCACCGAGAGCTTATCCTCATAATCCCTTTCTGAATTTAGTAATTTTCCAACTATGTGTCGTCCTCACCAGATTTTAAACGAGTGCATCACGGAGTCTATCATTGGTAGACTGAAAATTCTTCGTATTACTTTGGCATAGTAAGGAATTTACGGGTAGTCGTTTTAGTCGTCTTATTATCATTCTAGACCCACTGGAGAAGGATATAAATATTAGGTCTTAATGAGAGAGAGTGTGTGTCATGTGCGTTATTGCTTGGGAAGATACCGAAAAATCTTATCGCACCTTCTGGAAACAAGGGCACCGAAACGGTTGAGGACATAAAATGTATGTTACTTGCCTTGTTTCATGCTGAGAAGTAGAATAAAACGGGCGAAGCAGGTTATTGGTGACAGGGTGCGAAGGCGTTTGGAAGAATGATGTTCTGAAGGATGGTAGCGGGTGAATCAGCTAATTTATTGAGCCACGGCTGAAGAACAGCAGAAATCGTTTGGGCGGAGAGGAGTGCTTGCTTGCTGGCTGTGCACAGTGAGCTTTCGTTCTAGTTCCTGCAATATAGGAACGTTTTATTCTAGAAGTGATTAAGAAGGCCGAAACATTGTGCGCGAAAGTCTCTAGAATCATTTTATCCTTCTGAAACTCTCTGTCATCTGATAAATTGGAGGCGATGGGTACAGTCATCTCCTAGCTTTGGAGACATTACGTGTACTTACTAATACGCTGTCAACTTAAGAAAAAAGAATGATCTTGAAACTGCCATTCATCTTTTCCCTACTGTGACATCTGCTGATACTAATCCAGTTTCTATGACAAACCCGGCAATAAGTATTAGCTCTTCCTTTTGCAGTGCATGTATGTTGAGGCTGCCGGGGTTGATCAGCCCTTATGGAACGTTACATTCCGCAAATTTCTTAGTGGTATTTGGATTGTGGCCAGGGATTACCTGTGAGCTTGATGTGAGGGGCAGAAGCGATGTTGCGGCTATTGCACGGTTGTTTGGCATAGGCAATTTTAATTAGTTAGTGTTGACTAGCGCAAGGAGTTATTTACAGTGGAAAGACCACATAAAATTAATTGCAGGGAAGGCGGATATCGGACTGATTTATTGGAGGAATTCTCAAGACTCCACCTACGAAGAAAGTTGATAATAAAACCCTCGTTCGACCAATACCACTGTATTTTTCATCATTTTTGGATCCTTACCATAAAGGGGTGATAGAAGAAATAAAGAAGACTAAAAAATAGTTCGTTTGTTAAGCGCGAAAGCGTGATTTAACTCCAATGTCGTTAACCACAAGAGACATCGTGCATCACGGAGCGATTTGCTGTTAAAATTTGGAGTACGTACGTTAATAGCTGAGAAAACCAATATATTTCATCCTCCAACGTATATCTCTCGAAATGACTATAAAAATAAAACTGGAGAGATTCGAGTTGATACAGAGGCTTACCCACAGTCGCTGTCCCCGAGCCCCATTCGTGACTGGAATAAGAAGGGTGGAAATGAGAGTGGTTAACAAAGTACCCTCCGTCACATACCGTACGGTGTCTAGAGGAGCGTGGGTGTAGGTGTACAAATGATGTTTGCTTATTTGCAACGTGCTCCATCACAACTTCTTGTAACACTACAACCATGTATTGTGTGTGTGTGTGTGTGTGTGTGTGTGTGTGTGTGTGTGTGTGTGTAGCGTAATGTTTGTGTTGTATGATAACGGTGACCCGGTCCGGTGAATAGCACCACTGAGGCCGCCAAGCTTAATGCCCCATCCGACGGACAGATAACAAACAACTGCCCGCTCAACTCATGGGACACTGCGGAGAGGTTTGGTATTCAAACCAGGACACTGGCGTGAAGTTTGGTGATGATGAACTTTATGCCACCACCTCTACTCCCCTTGCCGACCAAATACTGGCAATCAAAATTTTTTTCGCTACCAGAATTAAAACCGGCACGCCCCTCAGTCCAGAACTAGCGCTCAAGCGTGCGCTACCGACCTCGGCCACGGAAGAACGTAGGAGAAATGTCTTTGGGATGCTAATATTTTGCTGCTAGAGATGATCCCAGATGGAGGGTAAGATTCTGTGCGATGTTTCGGCCCAGTACTGAGGGATTTGACGAGGATAAAAATGCAGCCGATGGTCAAATGCCCCTTTACTCTCTGTATGGATCTGTCACAGCATGCGACCGGTTTATTAGCAGATGAGCCGATTTGAATCACTCTTTAAGTGCACCTATCCAAGTACATGCAGAGTCTCCAATATTTTGCAATGTGTTCAAATGTGTGTGAAATCCTATGGGACTTAACTGCTAAGGTCATCAGTCCCTAAGTTTACACACTACTTAACCTAAATTATCCGAAGGACAAACACACACACCCATGCCCGAGGGAGGACTCGAACCTCCGCCGGGACCAGCCGCACAGTCCATGACTGCAGCGCCTGAGACTGCTCGGCTAATCCTGCGCGGCCCAATATTTTGCACACTGTTCTTATCGTACACAGAGTGTTCGAAAATTTCCGTTACAGACTTTAAGACTTGTAGTGGGTAGTGAGTACATAATCGTATTTTGATCAGGAAACCATGTGTGGAAACGTATCGTTTCCCTTTTCGACGGTTTCAGTTCAGATTTATAACGCGTCCATGTCTTCTGAGGGAAAGAGAAAATTCTCGGAGTTGCTTGTCCTAGAATGCAATAAGTTATCATGAAATGTTCTACGTCAGACGGTCACCTGATGTCACTTAACGTCTGCCTCGCTGCGAGACCTGTTCAATGCCTGCGCGTCTCCGATACGGTAAACATGGTTCGGTACACGGTTTCGGAATACAGACATGCTCCTTCTGTATAGCGAAGCTCGAGGTAATGGGAAAAGATGGTAGTCGGCTGTATCACCAACGTTTCCCACAGCGTAGAACGCCATCGCACAAACATTTTGCCCAACTTACGCAGCGGGCCCGAGAAACAAGTACCTCCGCAGTGAGGAGGCAGGGTTGTGGTGCTCAGGGCAAGGCCGCGCAACCGAATTTGATGTGCTGCATCGCGTCCAACAGAACCCGTCAACGAGTATTCGAACAGTTGTGCGTGCAGTGGGTGTCAGTCGCAATATCGTCTTGGAAGTTCTGCGTGAGCAGCAATTGCATCCGTGCCAGGGTACAGGCTGTGGTTCCAGTCGATTTTCCATAACACGTTGCCTATTCACGCGGTTCGTGCACCGCTGCATCGACAAATCCCTGATTCCACGTCGAATTCTATTCACAGATGAATGTAAGTTCACTAGGGACAGACGAAAACCCTTGTGCCACGCATGTTCAGGGCTTTCAGCACCGGTTTCGTATTAACGTGTGGAGAGGTATTCTGGAACATCATGTGATTGAGCCATACCTTCTTCCAGTCTAGGTAACTGGCCCTACATATTTGATCTTCCTACAAAAAGTATTGGACCCGTTCTTGAAAGCTCTGTCATAGGATGTCCGTTAGGAAATGTGGTTTTAGCATGATGGTGCACTACCAAACTTCTCACTTGCGGTTATCATCATACGATATGGTGAAAGATGGATAGGGCGAGGTGATCCAACCGTGTGGCTGCAGCGATCGCCGGATTTAACTCTTACACACTGCTTCTTATGGGATCATATGCAAAGTTTAATTTATGAGACTCCTATAGAGACAGAGGAAAATCTGCTGACACGAGGACTGACCGCTGCATTAGCAACTGAAGAGTCACCAAGTGGGATGGAGAGTGGGTACCAGAACATGCTTCGTAGGTACAACGTCTGTAACAACATTGGTGGTCGCCACAGCGAGCCGCTGTTGTAATGCATTGGTATTAGAATGCAATTTTCACTCTATAGCGGAGTGTGCGCTGATATGAAACTTCCTGGCAGATTAAAACTGTGTGCCGGACCGAGACTCGAACTCGGGAACTTTGCCTTTCGCGGGCAAGTGGTCTACGAACTGAGCTACCCAAGCACGACTCACGCTCCGTCCTCACATCTTTAATTCCGCCAGTACCTCGTCTCCTACCTTCCAAACTTCACAGAAGTTTGTATCGGTATTGTTCTGTACGAACAGCACGCTGGGTTCTTTTTTTGTTTTGGATTAATGTAAACAAGTTATGTTTAAGTGTTAATACAAACAAATGTGCTTGAGTGATAAATGAATGTTTCGTTACGTTTCCTTTTGAATTGTTACCTACTAGTAGTACTGCGTCACACCTAATTCAATTCCTCAAGCAGAAGTGGATAAGTTAAACATCTGAATCGAAACCGTTGTTGAACGTAAACGGTACGTTTTCAGACATGGGATGCTATTCAAAATATTATGTACTCACTCCCCTCTACAAGTCTGAGATGTTTGTAATGGGGATTTCCGAACACCCTGTACATTCACTAAGCGGCTGCCGTGTGACCTTCAGTACTAGCCAAACTACTCAACTGAGGAGGCCTAAGACATAAAATACAGATTTCGGATACAAATTGCGGCCTTGCACTCTGATAATTATATGTTTGGTCTTTAATTTATTCTTCATATAATACATAAATATCTTACATCATGCGAGCGGCGATTTTCAAATGAACCGCTCTAAGCATCCAAACGTACTAATAAATATTAAAAGCCATCAACGACAATTTATGACCATCCGAACACACCAACTTACACTGAATGAAATAAATAATCTTATAACAGTAATAAAGAAGTATGTGTGAAAGCGAAACTTTGCTAATTAGTTCAGCGGGTAATTCGAGCGTACGCAAGGAAGATTCTATTACTGTACGTTCAACGTAGCAATGACACACTGCTGACGTTGATGAGAGCGAGAAAACTGACAACATTACTTATTGTAGCTAGTTATGAAATCACGCTTCGAGTATTGCTGTGAAGGTCAAGGCAAGCATTACAAAATGTCAGAACGTCTCCCAGGTGTGTAAAAAAACTACGTACCACTCTGCTGTTCTAGGGTTGCGTCACCTCCACCTCGCCGTGTAAATGGAAGACATGTTGACACAGTTATAGAAAGTTGGTAAAAACAGGCGTAACTAAGAAGAGTTAATGCCATTCTTTCTTTCTGTTTTAGGTATCCTCGCCAAGCTCACTATCACAATATTGAAAGATCTGTTGTTGTTGTTGTTGTGGTGGTCATCAGTCCTGAGACTGGTTTGATGCAGCTCTCCATGCTACTCTATCCTGTGCAAGCTTCTTCATCTCCCAATACTTACTGCAACCTACATCCTTCTGAATCTGCTTAGTGTATTCATCTCTTGCTCTCCCTCTACGATTTTTACCCTCCACGCTGCCCTTCAATGCTAAATTGGTGATCCCTTGATGTTTCAGAACATGTCCTACCAACCGGTCCCTTCTTCTCGCCAAGTTGTGCCACAAACTCCTCTTTTCCCCAATTCTATTCAATACCTCCTCATTAGTTATGTGATCTACCCATCTAATCTTCAGCATTCTTCTGTAGCACCACATTTCGAAAGCTTCCATTCTCTTCTTGTCCAAACTATTTATCGCCCATGTTTCACTTCCATATATGGCTACACTCCATACAAATACTTTCAGAAACGACTTCCTGACACTTAAATCTATACTCGATGTTAACAAATTTCTCTTCTTCAGAAACGCTTTCCTTGCCATTGCCAGTCTACATTTTATATCCTCTCTGCTTCTAGCATCATCAGTGATTTTGCTCGCCAAATAGCAAAACTCCTTTACAACTTTAAGTGTCTCATTTCCTAATCTAATTCCCTCAGCAACACCCGACTTAATTCGACTAGATTCCAAGACACTGTCCATTCCGTTCAACTGCTCTTCCAAGTCCTTTTCTGTCTCTGACAGAATTACATTGTCATCGGCGAACCTCAAAGTTTTTATTTCTTCTCCATGGATTTTAATACATACTCCGAATTTTTCTTTTGTTTCCTTTACTGCTTGCTCAATATACAGATTGAATAAGATCGGGGAGAGGCTAGAACCCTGTCTCACTCCCTTCCCAACCACTGCTTCACTTTCATGCCCCTCGACTCTTATAACTGCCATCTTGTTTCTGTACAAATTGTAAATAGCCTTTCGCTCCCTGTATTTTACCCCTGCCACCTTTAGAATTTGAAAGAGAGTATTCCAGTCAACATTGTCAAAAGCTTTCTCTAAGTCTACAAATGAAAGATCCAGAACAAACTAATTAATAAAGCGTCTGTAACTCTCCATAAGCCTCTCGTATCTCATGAGTAGGACGAATTCTTGAGCAGCTCAGAAATCACGTTTATTTGATTACCTGCTTTTTTTTTACAACTGTAGACTCTTTTCTTGGATTATTGTAGTGCATCGAAAAATTCCATATTCAGTGATCGTGTACTTCTAAAACTATTAACCGAGTACCCGACATTTCCCGGGTATGTATTTATTCCAGTATTCTATTAGTGCATCTCCCCCTTTCCCGTCTCTCTGTACATCTGCACCATCCCCACTCTCTGTCCACCTCCTGCACCCGCTACTCACTGTCCATCTCTCCCCCCTCACTCCGTCAATCTCCTCCTGTACACACTCTCTGTCAATCTGCTCGTCCCCCTTTTTTTCCATCTGCTCCTTCCGCCTCTGTCCCTCTCCTCCTACCCTCCAATTCCATTTCCTCCTTCCACTCTCTTTTTCAATTTCCTCCCCCTCCCCCTTCTCTCTGCCCATCTCCACCTCCTCCTCCTCGCTCTCTCTATCCATCTCCTCCTCTCCCCATTCTCTGTCAATTTCCTATTTACCCTCTATCTGTTCATCTCCTCTTCCCACATCTCTCTGCCTGTCTCTTCCTTCTCCTGTCTCAGTCCATCTCCTCCTCTTTTCTTTCTCTCTCCACTTCCTCCTCGTCAAATATATTTCACACATATTTAACAAATTTCAAGCGTATTTGTACAGATACCTGCCTGTCCAGCGAATTTTGTCCACCATTGTCCATCATTTTTCACGTAGCACAATGTTTTTCTGGTACATTCAATGATGTATATCAATACTGTCTGCAAAATGCGCCACGAATACCGTTAGTAGTAAAGGAGAAATAAATTAAAACTTCATGCTTCGTGAGGCATTTTTGCAGAATGAACAGCGAAAATTTAGTAAGTGATAATCTTTTTACCTTTCAGCCTTTGGTGGGGGTCACCAGCGAGAAAAGATTCCTTAAAGATTTGAAATTATGTGTAAAGCCTGCTGCAAGTCTTTAAGTGCTCACATTCTCAAATACTAGATAACTAAACTTCCTTTGATAGCGGGTAGTTCCTCACCCACATTTCGTCTCCCTTCCAGTTTGTACGTGATATGTGTGCCGACTCTAGTCGAAATGGGTCAAGTAGTTTAGGAGGGGATGTGGAACATACGTACATATATTCACAGCTGGGGAAAAAATAGTACACCTGGAAAGACGATTTTCATCCGATGGTGGCATATGCCACCTACGGGATAGCAGATGTAGTGATAATGGTTTCAACGTCGTTCGCCAACAGATAGCTGTAGTGGCAAAATTACCAGAGCGTCATCTGTAGGCCGCGCGGGATTAGACGATTGGTCTCAGGCGCTGCTGTCATGGACTGTGCGGCTGGTCCCGGCGGAGGTTCGAGTCCTCCCTCGGGCATGGGTGTGTGTGTTTGTCCTTAGGATAATTTCGGTTAAGTAGTGTGTAAACTTAGAGACTGATGACCTTAGCAGTTAAGTCCCATAAGATTTCACTCACATTTTTTTCGTCATCTGTATCTACCCTTTAATAAGGAATGCTCACAGTCAGAAGGCTCAGTGTAGTGCAAAAGTGTGAAACAAGCAGGAAGGCATGCTAAGGAGGCGCACTCGTGCTTCCTGCAGCTAACTGAGCGAGTGGCCTTCCGAGTAGTGGGATGATCCTTTTGGAGAATTACCACGTATTTGGACGTTTTGCGTCAGTTGTGCAACGATGCTGGTATCAACGGTCACATGAACATTCCCACACTCGTAGACGAGGTTCTGGACCTTCAAGCAGCACAGACGCTCGTCAGGTTCGTCGTACTGTAAGGGCAGCAGTGGCAAATCGTACAGCTACCATAGCACAGATAAGAGGACTTTGATCTCAGACACGAAATGCTGACAAGGGAACCTCCCCATCGCACCCCCCCCTCAGATTTAGTTATAAGTTGGCACAGTGGATAGGCCTTGAAAAACTGAACACAGATCAATCGAGAAAACAGGAAGAAGTTGTGTGGAACTATGAAAAAATAAATAAAATATACAAAGTGAGTAGTTGATGCGAAACATAAGTAACATCAAGACACTATAAATACAGCCGTGCCGTGGTCCCGTGGTTAGCGTGAGCAACTGCGGAGCGAGAGGTCCTTGGTTCAAGTCTTCCCTCGGGTGAAAAGTTTAATTCTTTATTTTCAGTTTATGTGACAAACTCTTATGTTTTCGCCACTTTTTTGGGAGTGATTATCACAGCCACAAGAAAACCTAAATCAGGCAAGGTAGAAGAATCTTTTTACCCATTCGCCAAGTGTACAAGTTAGGTGGGTCGACAACATATTCCTGTCATGTGACGCACATGCCGTAACCAGTGCCGTATAGAATATATCAGGCGTGTTTTCCTGTGGAGGATTCGGTTGACCTATGACCTTGCAATCAAATGTTTTCAGTTCCCATTGGAGAGGCACGTCCTTTCGTCTACTAATCGCACGGTTTTGCGGAGCGGTCGTAAAACACAGACACTAAACTTATTACAGTGAACAAAGACGTCAATGAACGAACGGACAGATCATATTTGCGAAAATAAAGTAAACTTTTCACTCGAGGAAAGACTTAAACCAATGACCTCTCGTTCCGCAGCTGCTCACGCTAACAACGGGACCACGGCGCTCTTGAGCTCACACTAACCTTGATGTTGCATATCTTGCGCATAGACTACTCAGTTTGTATATTTTGCTTATTATTTCATAGTTCCACACAACTTCTTCCTGTTTTCTCGATCGATCTGTGTTCAGTTTTTCAAGGCCTATCCACTGTGCCAGCTTATAACTAAATCTGAGGGGGGTGCGATGGGAAGGTTCCCTTGTGAGAACCAGTTATAATTAGCATCCAAGCATATACATCTCAATACGAGATGAGCGGCGCTTTGTATTTTGTAGCCGATTTCCGATCCAAAAACCACCTCTCAAACAAAGAAAACTACCAAATAGGACTTCAGCAAGATAAGCAAGCCACTCAGCAGTCAAATGGTTGTGTTTTAGGTAACGTTCGAAAGTTTGTGGATGATACATTGAATATTATGTCTCAAGCCCTCAGCGTACATGCTTGTTTTCGAAGAGAGTACCTTGTCATTTATTTCAACTGAGGACGAAGAAACTTTGATGTGTCCTGAAAGTATGTGATCTCTTACGGAAGCTTTTAGGGTGGATGTTTTGATGTAATGTAGAGTTGCTCTTTTAATCCGTTAACAAACCATACCTTCTTAATGGATTTGGTGGGCTATGGAGCACTCACAGACACATGTGAGCCCCATCTTGCCACACTATTTTTGGTTGATTAATCAATAATGTGGGCTTCAAATCTCGACTGTTTTTATTACTTTCTAATTTTCTATGACAAATTACAGTACTTTAAGATATGAAGACATGCTGGTAGGAAAAATGACAGATGTCCTACTTCAGTGCAGTATTTGTACATAAGACATTCTTCTAGAACAAAATACAGCAACAAATGGAGAGTTAACCCGAGAGGAACCGAATAGAATCTAAAATTTAGCTGACTGTAATTTACCAATCAACAAACGAAATGTGCAGAATTACTTTAAAATTTCGAGTAATCGCATACTGGTTAGATACACAGTAAAAATAAATTAGTAAAAATAAATATAAAGAAAAAAAGAAAAAAAACTCATAAGAAAGAAAACATTGATGTGCTTTATAATGATTAGTACAACAATATGGAGATATGCCAGCTGAAAGTAAACAACAGGATCAATTTTTTAGAAAATGAAGATTACGCACTCTAAGGGAAAAAAAGAATAAAAGCGACGCACCACGAAGGGTTTATCCAAACTGGCTGGAAATCGGTAGATGTGATTTACATGTACAGGCACACAAGTGATTACAATTCAGAAAAACTAGAGGATTAATCCAAGAGAAAGAGCTTTACAAACTGAGCAAGTCAATAACTCGTTGGTCAACCTCTGACCCTGATGCAAGCAGTTATTCGGCTTGGCAATTCATTGACAGAGTTGCTGGACATCCACCTTAGTGATATCGTTTGCACTGGCCATCGGGACTCGATTCGAAGCATGACTCATCATTGAAGACAATTCTATTCCAGTCAATGAGCTTCTAGGCCGAAACGTGTCTGGAGACGCCCTCTGGACAGGGAAAGAGTACCAACCTCGCTGTCGGCCGCCATGCGGCCCGACAACCAAGAGTGATGGTTTGGAGTGCCATTCCGTTTCATAGCATGGTCTCTGGTTTTCATCTGCGACACTTTACAGCACGCAATTCGTCGACGATATTTTACGCCCCTATTTGTTGCCCTTCGTGGCAAGCTGTCCTGGGCTTACATTTCAGCAAGATAATGACCAACTGCAGACGGCGAGAGATTCTATTGCTTGCCTTCGTGCCTGACAAACACTATCTTGGCCAGCAAGTTCGTCGAATATCTCCCCAAATAAGAGCGTTTGGTCCATTATGGACAGGATCGTCCAAACTCCTAAGGATTTTATGATATAATGCCCCAATAGATCTTGGCAAGATATTCCCCTCGACGACATCCAACATCTCTATCTGTCAATCTCAAGCCGAAAAGGTGCTTGTGTAAGGGTCAGAGATGGACCAGTTTATGAAGCACTTTCTCTTGAGTAAATCATCCACCTTTTTTGAAATTGTAAGCATTTTTTTTGTCTTTACATGTACACCACATCTACTGACTTCCGTCCCAGAACAGATATATCCTTTGAGGTCTTTTACCTTTCTTTGTCTTAGAGAGTACTTACGAAAGATACTAATGCATACAGCAGAGTATATTGTAGGCAGCAAGAAAATCTGAAATTGAACGTAGCCACTATTAAAAAATGGCGTGCGTTTCAAGAAAACGATAAACGGAATGTGATGGAATATGCTGAGTGAAACCAAACTATTAGTGAATATCGTTGAGAGAATGTGAAAAGGTACATATGGGATAAATTGTTAAAAAAAAACAAGAAATTAAAGGAAACAGAACATAAACTTATGTATGATAGACATTACCCTTCATCTATTAATATGTCAAATGGCACAAATCCAAAAACAGACAGACAGAAGCGTTCGACAGTGAGTACTTGTATAGAGCAAGAAATGAATCGGGAACATGTATAGTTAATTATTAAAGTAACAGTATTCTAGAAGTGGTAACAGAGTAAATGTATAAATCCATTTGAGATGTAATGGAAGTAATAGGGTTCTGGAGGTTCTGAAAGAACGTCAATGTAAAGTAAACTTTTGAATTACTTACGTAAGTCAGTTCCTCGAAACTGGAAGAGTATGGTGATTGTTCTGCTTCACCAGAAATGAGACTGTCAAGATATAATAAGCTATAGATCTATCAAAGTCCTGTTCTTAAGGCGTCAGATATTCGCTAAAATTATCAACACCTCCACATGGAAAGAATATAATTTAGTAAAATAATAAAATAAACTGGCCTTAGAAATGGATGTAGTACAATGGACAACTTGCACATTATAAACGAATTTACGGAACGGATATATGTGTGTGAATTATCACTTCGCCGGAAATTCATAGACTTTTAGAAAGTATTCTAGCATACGAGAAAAGCATAAGCAAATCATTCATGGTAGAGGTGCTGTTGCCAAAACTCTTGTACGCCAGGAGAATGTAGAGTTAAGAGGCTGAAGTAGTGCGAGTAATACAAAACCTGGAGAGTCTGCATCATCACAACAGAAAGCGTTTAGTTATGAAGAAGAAAACGTAAATAGTATCGCATCTTCCAATATGAGAATGCTTCTTTTATACGGTTTTGTATGTCCAAAATTCTTTTGCTGACTGTAGAGAAGAAGTAAAACAGCTTACTTACTTACTTGAACATCATCAAGTGATTTGCTCCTTGCATTGATTGACTGTTCCATCGGTTCTTGGTAGAATATTTTACGCGTTATGAATGATACACACACAACATTGGTGTAATATTATACAATATTTATAAAATGTTACAATTATCTCTGTGCCTCATGATGACATAACAGCCAAAAACCTAGTCGTGTGAACAATAATGAATATTGTAGAATATTACACCAGTGTGGTGATTAGGTCTTTAATCGAAAAACATAAAAACAGTTTCCTCTGGTGTCTCTCAAGAAACTGAATTTTTTTCCACAAGAGGTGGCATAAGGTTCCATTGATATCCCGTTATGATTTGTATTAATCGGCACCCAGGATGACACAGACTGATTTTGGGGCAAATGTGGGCGTTCATATTACTTTCCGCTATCCTTGTAGCGAATGCCGATTATCTACACTGACTATTTATTACAATGAAGGTATATAAGCTCTTGCTTGAATACAGTTGTGTTTGAATACTAACGGAACATCGGTAAGAACTATAGGATATTTCCGTTACAAGTTGCTATCTGAATAAGCGCTTGAGGCCGTGTTTTGGATCGAAATAATACTCATTTCGGCTGAAATATTGTTGTAGAAATAATGTACAACTATTGAATATCAATTCTAACGTTTTGATTGAGTACGGTTTATTTACAACGAAGAATGAGAGAGATGAAGACACAAACCTCTGAAGGATTCGTTCTTGGCACTTTAAGGATCACAGCAGGACTTTGAAGACAGAGACTAGTTTATGTTGTTCATTATCTATTAATATGCTTAGTTTACCGTCTTAAGTAGGAACTGACAATCAGTCACTGTCTTCTCGGATTAAGGAGGAATTTTTTCGTCATATACAACAAGGAGGTTTTAGCTAAACCACCGTAGATTTTTCGTAAACATCGGTAGAACGGTCTACAGCTATTTTGGTGTTAACTCACTGTTCACATGGATCGTAAGACCAAAAACGAATATACGTTTACTGCTTACCTAAATTTGTTGATGGTGAATATTTGAATGACTGGATTGGGACTGGTGGCTCAGTGCGCTTGTGTTGATTAAAAATAATAAGGTTCACGATTCACTCCATAGTTGGTCGTATCGTTCCTCTTCTGGCATGTACCATGAGTTCTATCTTTGATAACGGTTTGCTATATGGAAAACTCCAAATTGTCTCCTGTTTCGGAGTGAACTGCGTTTTCTCCAGTTATTGGCTTGGTGAGTCGCTCCTCGGGTCAGAGGAAGGAAGGGGCATACCGTCTATGATGGAATGATGCTTAGTACAGCACTATCTCAGTCAAACCAACTTTCGAGTAGATGCGTGGTTTATTTACCTTTGGTTACTGAAGTTCTTCATAAGTGCATTGATAGACAGTAACCACGAAAGTGAAACGTGGATTCTAAACAGTTTAGACAAGTAGAGAATAGATGCCTTTGAGATGTGGAGCTGCAGAAGAATTCTCAAACGTAGATGGACAGATCGTTCAACTGATGAAGACGCCCTGAATCGAACGTATTTGAAAATAAATGAATGGCATAACATGACAAAAAGAAGTGACTGGTCGATAGGACACAGCATGAAGTATCGAGGAATCGTCAGTTGAATAATGGATGGAAATGTGGAGGATGGTAATTTTAGAGGAACGCTAATGCTTGCTACATTCAGTTGGAATGGATATAGCCCGGAGTAACTGTACATTGGTAAAGAAGCCTGCACAGAATGGACTGTCTTGAAGAGCTCCATTATATCAGTCTTCAGAATGAAGACAACAACAAATTCTGCATATGGTTCCTATGAAACGAGGTATGAACTGATCTCGAAAAATCTTACAATCCTAATTTCATTTTATTGCAGATCTAACATTCGCAAATTTTGCACAGCTCTCAAAGTAAATCTCTGGGAATAACTAGGAAACGCCTGGTTACCAGTCACGACTAGATATACATTCGCATAAAAATGCTATTAGTTGATAACTAGTTTTAAAATTCTTTTAATAATTACTCAGCCGTTGAACGACAATGAAAACTGCCTTAGTGCAGTTTCCAAGCGTACAGTGTGCGAGTACCGTAAGCACCTTGCTGGAAATTGCTTAGGTCGTTAATGCACGCCACATTATTAGTGCCAGTGACGCTTGAGATCAGTACTCCAAGGTAACCGCTACTCATTAACGGAGGATTACGGCACTGCGCAAACGCGGCTGCCAGCAAGCAGGATGGAGAACATGCTGGGACCTGGCAACGCTCGAACTGCCAACGCTGTTGACGTTACAGTTTAGAATCGTATTTGACTGCTAATGCTACATTACAAGTTCTTTGAATATCGTTTTGCCAAAACGCAAGAATATTCTTACTAGCATTTTCTTTAGCAAGTTTCCGTCAATAAATATATTAGGACCAGTTGCTTGAACGTTACAAACTGAGTGGTCCTGAACACCAGCAGTCCGAGAAGACACTGCGCTTAAGGTAAGAAATGTAAACAGCCCATGGTCTTGTTGTCATGTGATGTCCTCTAGGGGTTCAACCGAGTAAATTCTGAAGGCTTTCTTTATTTGCACCCAGTCGCACCTTTTCTTTCGGAAGAGAAGGGAGAGGGATACGGAATGCAGCCTACATCTCTCGAATAGCAACTGATTAAAATACTAGATTCGAATTTCAAAGAAACGGTATTTAAGTCGTCTTCGAGCCATTGTCGTTTCAATTATCTCCAAACCACTTCAAGCTTACGTCTGAATGTTTTCTATACCTACACTGTCTGATCGAAAGTATCAGGACACCTGTTAGCGGACATTAATATGGGGTGTGTCCACCCTTCGCCTTTTTGTTGGCTTGAACTCTGCTGACTACACTTCCGATGAGATGTCTGAATGTCTGGGGAGAAGTGGCAGCCCATTCTTCCCCAAGAGCCGGAAACAGAGAAGGTAGGGTTGCGAAGTTGACGTTCTGACTCGTCCCAAAGGTGTTCCATTTGGTTATGTGAGGATTATAGGCAGGCCAGTCCATTTCAGGAATGTTATTTTCCACATATCACTGCCTAACAGATGCTGCCTTAAGACAGGGTATATTGTCGTCCTGATACAAACAAACATCGCCACCAATTGTTCCTCTGCTGTATGCACTACACAGTGCTGTAAAATATGTACATATCGTTCCACATTTAGCATTTACTTACACGCAACACCTTATCCACGAAACAAACACCCATGCAGTTTTCTTTTGTACTATACTGTTGTTACTGTGCATGATAGCAGGTAGAGTTCTCCAGACATTCGTCAAACCAAACCTTTCCGTCGGACTGCCAGAGGGTGTAGCGTGATTCATCACTCCAAATCACTCATTTCCACTCATCCATTGTTCAGTGGCGTCGCTCTTTACACGACCCCAAACGTCACTATGCTCTGACTACAGAAATCTGTAGCTTGTGAGAAGCTGCTCGACCATAGTACCCCATTGTTTTTAATTGCCCACGCACAATCACTGTGCTAACAGGACTGATGCTAGCACTCTGTAACTCACAAGTGATTCCTCATGCTCATTTCATGCGATTTTTTTGAATCACCGTCTGCAATGCTCGACGGTCCATGTCCATGGGATCTATCTGGTCTCTGTTTAGCTATGGTTCGCTATCGACGTTAACATCTACATCATGCTTCGAAAGCCACTCAACGGTGTGCGGCAGAGTGTACTTCCGGTACCACTAACTCAGTGGTAGTCAACCTGGTCCTTACCGCCTACAACTGGGCGTCCCAGCTTTCATGGTCGGTGGTAGGCAGATGGGGATTAAATATATTTTCATTGGGTTTTCATAAAATTTTGACATAGGTTATTTGGTGAGTAATTATTATTATATACTTTAACTTGCTTCAACTCTTATTTGGAAATATACTGTATAACTTAAAGCCATTTTATTACTTTATAAATCACCATTACTGTAGAACTGGTGGGCGTTAAAATTTTTGCTACTAACATAAATACAAAAGTGGGTGATAGGTAAAAAGGGTTGCCTCCCTCTTCGCTAAGTGATCCCACCTTACCTGTGGGACTTGTCAATGGCACGCGGGAAGTATGATTTTTGGAAAGTTTCTGTAGGAGCTCTAATTTTTCGAATTTTCTCGTCGTGGTTATTTCGCGAAATGTACGTGGGAGGAAGTAATATGTTGTTTGGGTCTTCCCGAAAGTGCTCCGTCGAAATTTCAACGGTAAACCTCTCCCTGATGCACAACGCCTCTCTTGTAGCGTCTGCCACTAGAGTTTGTTATGCATCTCTGTAATACGGGAAACGGATTGGCAGCTGCGAATACGGACAACCGCCGCGGGCGTGTCGTGTGATCGGTAGACGCATAAGGAGCATAGATATTAATGGGGAGTCGACCGTTCAATTTAAGTGAAATATCTCGGCCCGATAAAAGAATCACCAGCAGCATGGTTACAGTGCCCTACTTTTGTATGTTGTTGCTTTACCTGCGCCATTGCCAATATTTATTAGTGATTCATATCCTGTTGTATCAGCTAAAGTGCGAATGACAACTTCTTGAAGTAGCATTATATCAACGTTTGCTACCGACAGATATTGCTTCAAGTTCTTCTTATTTTTCCTTCTCTTCGTCTTCTTCTTTATCCTGGCCTTTATCCCGTATCATGACGGATTCGGTATTTTAATTTTGGATGTGGCAATGTTAGTCTTAGTAGGTGGCCCAGTTTCCTCCCTGTCACCTCCCCATCCCCTCCCGAGACAGAGTTTGTTCACCTCATCTGCCTGCGTCTCTTGTTATCCCATGTGAAAGTGAGAGAACGTTTTGGAAATGTTTGTGAATCGTGTAAATGAGGCGGGACGTGAGTATCAAGCCGGTATTCAACTAGTCCGATGTGGGAAACCGCGTTAGGACCACATCCAGGCTGGCTGGCACACCAACCCTCGTCGTTAATCCACTGAAGGATTCGAGCATGGGTCGACGCGCCTCGCCGCTCCCGGAAGCGGTGTGCTAATGCACGCGGCTATCCGGGCTAGTCCGAGACACATATTGTCTAAAGTGGAGTGTTTCAAAAGATGACACGATACATGTTTAAGTCTGCAATTCTGTAATTTCGCATTGCGCAATAGTAGTTCTATTTATTCTGTGAACAAAGCAACTTAGGATCTTAACTTTCCGATTGAGAGATGTCCATTAAGCGTCTTCCAAAGTGGCCGCACATTGGAAGATGCAAGTTCGGGTTCTGTGCCTATTTTAATATTCACTCTGATAGTTTTCAGGGTACCTACAATAACACGTTACGCTCTCTGTCTCTGTTTTCCGCTACTTGCTGGGGTTTTAGTGTACGTTTTGCCTCATTTTCTGGGCAATAGTATCGTCAGATGTGTTGTTTAAAGTTTCGATCGTTATTGTTTTTTTCGGTACAGGTTTTTCGCAGCACTGAACTTGCGTAGGTTCCCCACCTTTGATTGTAGACTGTCGACTTGGGCTTCATAATGGCTGAAGTAAGGATGGATAAGTTGGGTGCCGAAAATGTACAGAAGAATGGTACTTTTGAGGGATGCGTGGGGTGCGATTTTGAAACATCAGCTGGTAGCCACGATCCGGAATCGTCTAACGAGGAGGCTGGGTTCCTAACTCCGTCTGTAGTGTGGGCAATGTATTCGCCTAAAAGATCTAATTGTTCGATGAATTACCTTCACATAGATCTTGGGTGTTGGTCTTTGTTCCATAGATGACGTGATATTGTTGACTAGTAGAGGGTGTTGCATTCAGAAGCTGCAATGCTCCGTGTGTGAAATTCAGCTTGGGACATTGTGCACATATATTGTCTCTTCGGACACTGCGTGATGCCCAAACAGACTTGAGAGGATACGTATTTCCGATTCTAATCTCAAAATATGGACTCTGTTATCTACACTGAACTGGCGGTTCTTGTCCACTCTGATGAATGCGCCTAGCGCTTGTTGCATCATCTCATTCTTAATTTTAACCCGAGAGCAATCCTAAGCTCACGTATGGGGTAATTACTTCGGTCTTTTCACCCCCAGATGTGATAAAATCAACTTCACCGTTAAAATGAGTAACCAAATGTATGCAAATTTCGTCGTTGACTAGTCTGATGTAGTGTTGCCTAAAAAGTCATAAGCAAAGGCCAACGACTTCATTATGTAGTAAACCTATCTTTTTCGAACAATCATGTGTCCATATAGTGCATTTTCGGGCATTCATTTCTGTAGGGAGAACCAAATCGTAGCTAGTTCCTTCACGTACACATATCCATGATAACAGCGCTTAGGTACGTGCATAACAGTTCGCCGGCTTGGTGGTGCTGCCCAGCGTTCGCTAAATCAGCTAATGCCGGGTGGTTATAACTAACGTGCAGCTACTCACAGAGGCCCAGTATGGGCTGTAATTATCGCGTGGCAGTGAAACTTGGTAGTTATTCTAATGTGTTAATGCGGAACCAATTTCCACTGGAAAGAAATTAGTTCCAATTTTGGCCACCATCTGCAAATCTGGAGCTGTGATTGCAAGAAAGACGTGTAGAAATGTTTCCATGCGTAATGGATTACGAACGGGACGTAGGCAGAAAAGATCAAACAAGTGAGAAAGGCATAAATTTTTATTTTAATGTTAACTGTCTCTTACACGATTTTTTCAGTATCAGCACCGGGGACCTCGACGAGATGCTGCATCCGTAAAACGACAGGATAAACAGTAGCTCCGTTGTAATCTGAGCAACATGTTCGTGTATATTGCCCTTTAGATCAAGTAGAGACTAAACGTGGTGCCGGCCGGAGTGGCCGAGCGGTTCTAGGCGCTACAGTCTGGAGCCGCGCGACTGCTACGGTCGCAGGTTCGAATCCTGCCTCGGGCATGGACGTGTGTGATGTCCTTAGGTTAGTTAGGTTTAAGTAGTTCTAAGTTCTAGGGGACTGATGACCTCAGAAGTTAAGTCCCATAGTGCTCAGAGCCATTTGAACCATTTTTAGACCAAACGTGCCCCCGGTAAACGCGTTCTTTTAGATAACCCCAGAGCCAAAAGTCACATGGATGAGATCAGGTGATCTTGCACGTCATGCATCTGGAAATCGTCTGGAGATAACACGTTCGTGGACGGTTGCATTAGCAAATCTTTCACTGGGCGAGCAACTTGAGGTGTTGCCCCATACTGTATGAAAACAGTGGTTTCCACACGCTTCCGCTCTTCCGCTCTTCCATAGCAGGAATCGCGTGCTGTACAAGGGGGGGGGGGGGGGCTCCCGATGTAACAGTACACCTGACAGGTTCTCTGGGTGTTTTCTCTTCAGAGAGGAACGGACCAAGAATAAAGCTGCTTGTGAATCCACACCTCACAGTCATATACGGCGAGTGGAGTGGCTCTTCGTGTACAACACGTGGCTTAACAGTATCCCAAATTCGGCATTACACAATGTCCTGTAAAGTGTGCCTCGTCACTACATAGGATATTACCCAACGACACAGTATCAACTTCTATCCGTCCCATAAACCGAAGAGGACATTCAGAACATTGCTGCGGCTCATTAGGTTTCAGTTGCTGCACCGTCTGGATCTTGCACGGGTACCAGTGTAAAATAGACCGCAAAACTTTCCGTACTGTTGACCTTGAGATCAATAAAGCTCGTGACACTGCACGGGCACTAGCACTACATGGGACATGTGCTGCATGGTCAGTTACAGCAACAGCAACATCGTCCAATAACTTCTACTGGAATGGATGCCCTCTTCTTCCAGGTGCCATACCAAGCTCACATTCGTTTTCAAATTTCATTATCATCTTCTTCAAACCATTTTATGACGTCCGGCCTCTCCTAGACCTTCCAGTCGATAATACCCTCTCAATGCAGCACTGTAATGGCTGCCGTTCACTTAAAATAGTTTCACTAACAGTGCAGGGTCTCTCTTCTCGATATCCATATTGTTCACTCACGTTACGGCTTCTCAAACCAAAACGTTGACGTCATACCGTCGTGCAGTGTACAGCGCCGAATTTCCAACCTCGTGGCCACAATTGGAACTAACTATTTTTTTAGCGTAAGTCGGTTGCGCATTAACGCATTAGCATATTAACCAAACTTCGCTGCCCAACGATAGTTACAACTTACACTTGGCCTCCGTGACTAGCTGCACTTTAAATAAAACCACCCGCTGTGAGCTAAGCCCTAAGTGCCATGTCTACTACGGCCACAGCGCACAGTAAATTCCCGCACTCAACTGCTGCCACAGGCAGTTGCGTCATTCTGCTTTAGGAACTTCCTTAACAAAATCTTATATCTGGACTTCTCCTGAAAGCCTAAATAATTTTTGTCAGATATTAATGTGGTGTCACCGCCAGACACCATACTTGCTAGGTGGTAGCCTTTAAATCGGCCGCGGTCCGTTAGTATACGTCGGACCCGCGTGTCGCCACTGTCAGTGATTGCAGACCGAGCGCCGCCACACGGCAGGTCTAGTCTAGAGAGACTCACTAGCACTCGCCACAGTTGTACAGCCGACTTTGCTAGCGATGGTTCACTGACTACATTCGCTCTCATTTGCAGAGACGACAGTTTAGCATAGCCTTCAGCTACGTCATTGGCTACGACCTAGCAAGGCGCCATATTCACTAATTAGAATGAATTATAAACAGACAATATTGTGAATCATGTACCGTCAAGAGCGACGTTCATCATTAATGGATTAAAGTTAAGTATCAAACTATTTACGTCCGCTTTCTGAATTCTAATTCCTTGTCATGTTCCAGACCTCACGTCAGTATAGTCCTTCCCGCCTCACGCCAGCCTGCGTGAGCTAAGACGCGTGAATTTCGGTCTCCACTAGTAACATGGTGTTGGCTCTTCTGCCAACACAACAATTAAGGCTGTCAGTGGCTCAGAAATTAGCTTCCTGATACTTGTTGACGAGACATGGAGCAAGGTTGGAAAACAGTAAAACAAAAACAACAGTGTTGAGTTCTGTCTTCAAATAATCAGAGAAGTTGCCCCCCTTTAGTCACCATACTGCTGAAATTTCTAAAACTTAACAAGACCCCAGATCATTCCGGGTTTGTCCAGGTCCTATCCAGAATTTTGAGCGAATCAGGTCAATTTTTACCCATGTTTTACTAGTAATCCCTTAAACATAGAACTATTCCCAGCCTCTGAAATTGGCATACCCACCTACAAAAAAGAGAGAAGAACTGATCTACAGAACTACTATCCTACATCACTAACCATTGTTATTGGCAGAATTCTAGAACATATTTAGAGTTAGAGCATAATGACTTACTTCGAGCCAAATGACTCTCTCCATGGAATTCAGCATGGATTATGAAAACGCCCATCATGTGAAGATCACTTCACACGGGATATTCTAAACGCCACGACCATCACATTGGTGCAGGCAGAATCTGCTTTCATCGCTGAAGATCACGGCGCGCCATTCCATTTACCAAGTGGTCCTCTGACGGCACCGGTCGAGCCGGGCACGCCGGTGCTGTGGCGTGAGTGGAAGATGGGCTAAAGGTAAGCATGCCTGTACTCCCACTGCTAATAACTGGTTCTCAGCAGTTCGTGTTGACACATCTGGGGTCACAAGTTCTCTTATACACTACTGGCCATTAAAATTGCTACACCACGAAGATGATGTGCTGCAGACGCGAAGTTTAACCGACAGGAAGAATATGCTGTGATATGCAAATGATTAGCTTTTGAGAGCATTCACATAAGATTGGCGCCGGTGGCGATACCTACAACTTGCTGACATGAGGAAAGTTTCCAACCGATTTCTCATACACAAACAGCAGTTGACCGGCGTTAACTGATGAAACGTGGTTGTGATGCCTAGTGTAAGGAGGAGAAATGCGTACCATCACGTTTCCGACTTTGGTAAAGGTCGGATTGTAGCCTATCGCGTTTGCGGTTTATCGTATCGCGATATTGCTGCTCGCGTTGGTCGAGATCCAATGACTGTTAGCAGAATATGGAATCGGTGGGTTCAGGAGGGTAATACGGAACGCCGTGCTGGATCTCAACGGCCTCGTATCACTAGCAGCCGAGATGACACGCATCTTATCCGCATGGCTGTAACGGATCGTGCAGCCACGTCTCGATCCCTGAGTCAACAGATGGGGACTTTTGCAAGACAACAACCATCTGCACTAACAGTTCGACGACGTTTGCAGCAGCATGCACTATCAGCTCGGAGACCGTGGCTGCGGTTACCCTTGACGCTGCATCACAGAAAGGACGCCTGCGATGGTGTACTCGACGACGAACCTGGGTGCATGAATGGCAAAACGTCATTTTTTCGGATGAATCCAGGTTCTGTTTACAGCATCATGATGGTCGCATCCGTGTTTGGCGACATCGCTGTGAACGCACATTGGAAGCGTATAATCGCCATCGCCATATTGGCGTATCTCCCGGCGTAGTGGTATGGGGTGCCATTGGTTACACGTCTCAGTCACCTCTGGTTCGCATTGACGGCACTTTGAACAGTGGACGTTAAATTTCAGATGTGTTACGACCCGTGGCTCTACCCTTCATTCAATCCCTGCGAAACCCTACATTTCAGCAGGATAATGCACGACCGCATGTTGTAGGTCCTGTACGGGCCTTTCTGGATACAGAAAATGTTCGACTGCTACCCTGGCCAGCACATTCTCCAGATCTCTCACCAATTGGAAACGTATGCTCAATGGTGGCCGAGCAACTGGCTCGTCACAATACACCAGTTACTACTCATGATGAACTGTGGCCTTGAAGATGCATGGGCAGCTGTACCTGTACACACCATCCGAGCTCTGTTTGACTCAATGCCCAGGCGTATCAAGGCCGTTATTCCGGCCAGAGGTGGTTGTTCTGGGTACTGATTTCTCAGGATCTATGCACCCAAATTGCGTGAAAATGTAATCACATGTCAGTTCTAGTATAATATATTTGTCCAATGAATACCATTTTATCATCTGCATTTCCTCTTGGTGTAGCAATTTTAATGGCCAGTAGTGTATGTGCTATGGTAGCTGTATGATCAGCCACTGCTGCCCTTACAATACGACGATCCTGACGAACGTCTATGCTGCGTGAACGACCAGAGCCTCCTCTAGAGGTGTGAGAATGTTCATGTGACCATTGATACCAGCATCGCTGCACAACTGAGGCAACACGTTCAGCTTGTGTGGTAATTCTTCGAAAGGACCGTCTCGCCACTGGGAAGACCACAATTTGACTCCTTTCAAACTCGCTCAGTTGGCTGTAGGGGGCACGAGTGCGTCTCCTTAGCATGCTTTCCTGATTGCTTCACACGTTTGCACTACACTGATCCTTCTGAGTATTCCTTATTGAATGGTAAACACAGATGGCGCTCTGGTAGCTATGCAACTAAACTTACCTGTTGGCGGACGAAGTTGAATCTATTATGACTACATCTGCTGTCCCCCAGCTGGCATACGCCGTCATCGGATGAAAATCGACAGCGTCTTTCCGGGTATACTAGTTTTTTCCAGCAGTGAATATATATATATATATATATATATATATATATATATATATATATATATATGTGTGTGTGTGTGTGTTTCACATCTCCTCCTAAGGTACTTGACCAATTTCAACACGACTTGGTATACATATCATGTACTATGTGAAAAAATCACTGGGGGGTGGGGGGAGGCGGAACTACCTACCTACCAAAGGAGCGAGGGTGAAAAAGCAGTGTAGCCCCCACGACACGAGAATACCCATACTTAAGTTATCCAGTATTTGAAAATGAGAGCCCTTAGAGACTTGCAACAAATTTTACACAAAATTTCAAACCTTGAAGAATGGAATATAAAAAGGTTATCACTTACTATATTTTCGCTGTTCATACTGTAAAGATGCAGCATGAAGCATGACTTTTTAGTTTATTACTTCTTCAATACTAACGACATTCGTGACGCATTTTGCGAACGGTATTCACGTACACCATTGAATGTACCAGAACAATTAAATCACTGTATGTCACTTAGTTCAGGAGATATGACGTCATAAACACTGAAATCTGTGAAAAATTAAGCGTCCTGCAAGAAGTTTAAATTGATGGCTTCTTTCGCAAAACTTCCCGTAAACAGCATCCACATCTGCCACTGAATGCACGTACAAAAATATATCATAGTACCACACACAAATATAGAGGAGATATGACGCCAAATACTGAGATGCGCGAAATCTGCCGCATCATCCTTGAAGTTTTAATTTATTTCTTATTTGTTACTGACTCTATTCACCAAGCATTTCCCAGACAGTAGACAAACATATCAATGGATGTACCTGGAAAGCGATATTATTGTACAGCACATAGTTCAGGAGATAGCATGTCATAAATATTGAGCTGTGTTAAAATGAAACTGACGGGCAAAATTCCCTGGACATGCAGGTGAAATATCCGTGCAAGTGCGCGTGAAATTTGTTAAGTATGTGGGAAATATATCTGACGAGCGAGATATGGACAGAGAAAGGAAAAAGGGGGAGATGGGCAGAGGCAGGGGGAGAAAGAGACAGCAAAGAGGTGGGGAAGGAGGAGATGAACAGACACAAGGTGAGTAGGAAATTGTTAGAGAAAGGAAAGAGGAGGAGATGGACATAGAGAGATGAGAGGAGTAGATGGACACAGAAGGGAAAGAAGAGGAGATGAATAGGGAGAGGGGAAGGAAGAGATGGACAGAGGGAGGAGGAGGAGGAGATGGGCAGAGAGAAGGGGGGGGGGGAATTGAAAAAGAGAGTGGGAGGAGGAATTGGAATTGTGGGGGGAAGGAGGGCAGGGAGGCGAAAGGAGTAGGTGGAAAGAAGGAGGGAAGAGCAGATTGACAAAGAGAGGAGTGAGGAGGAGGATGACAGAGTGAGGGGCAGGGGGAGAGGGACAGTGAGGGGTGGGTGCAGGAGGTCGACAGAGAGTGGGGATGGTGCAGATGTACAGAGAGACGAGGAAGGGGAAGATGCACTAATAGAAAACTGGAATAAACACATACCTGGGCAATGTCGGTTGCTCGGCTAATATTTTAAGAAATACACATCTACATCTACGTGATTACTCTGCTATTCGCAGTAAACTGCCTGGCAGATGGTTCAATGAACCACCTTCAAGCTGTCTCTCTACCGTTCCACTCACGGCACGCAGGAAAAGCGAGCACTTAATTTTTTCTGTGCGAGCCCTGATTTCTCTTATTTTATCGTGATGATCATTTCTCCCTAGGTGGGTGCCAACAGAACGTTTTCGCAATCGGAAGAGAAAACTGGTGATTGAAATTTCATGAGAAGATCCCGTCACAACGAAAAACGCCTTTGTTTTAATGATTACCACTCCAATTCACGTATCATGTCTGTGACACTATCTCCCCTATTTCGCGATAATATAAAACGAGCTGCCCTTCTGTGCACTTTTTCGATGTCATCCGTCAGTCCCACCTGATGCAGATCCCACACCGCACAGCAATACTCCAGAATCGGGCGGACAAGCGTGGTGTAAGCACTCTCTTTAGTAGACCTGTTGCACTTTCTAAGTGTTCTGCCAATGAATCGCAGTCTTTGGTTTGCTCTACTCACACTATTATATATGTGATCGTTCCAATTTAGGTTATTTGTAATTGTAATCCCTCAGTATTTAGCTGAATTTACAGCCTTCAGATTTGTGTGAGTTACCGCGTAATAGAAATTTGGCTGATTTCTTTTAGTACTCATGTGAATAACTTCACACTTTTCTTTATTCAGGGTCAACTGCGACTTTTCGCACCATACAGATATCTTATCTAAATCATTTTGCAAGTCGTTTTTATCATGTGATTTGATCATTGAGTATGCAATTTTTCGACGCACTATAAGAATCCAAGGCAAGAGTCTAGAGTTGTGAGAAAAGTAGGTAAACAGATAAATGTGATTCCTAAGCAGCTCACCAATTCGCACTACTCATGAGACACGAGAGGCTTATGGAGAGCTCCAGACGCTTTATTAATTAGTTTGTACTGGATTTTCCAAGATTATGATAGTGAGCTCGGCGACGATTGCTAAAACAGAAAGAAAGAATGACATTCACTCTTCTTACCTCTGCCTTTCTTTACCAACTTTCTATAACTGTGCCAACAAACTACCCAGTTATCCGGCGAGGTGGAGGTGACGTAACCCTAGAACAGCAGAGTGGTACGTATTTTTTTGCACACCTGGGAGACGTTCTAACATTTTGTAATGCTTGCCTTGACCTTCACAGCAATACGCCAAGCGTGATTTCTTTAGTAGCTACAATAAGCAGTTTTGTTAACTTATTCGCTATCCACAGCGTCAGCAGTGTGCCATTGCTAAGCGGACGTAATAGTATCTTACTTGCGTAAGCTCGAATTACCCCTTGAACTAATTAGTAAAGTTTCTATTTCACACATGCGTCTGTATTGCTGTCATAAGGTAATATATTTTATTCTATGGAAATTGGTGTGCTCGGATGGTCACAAATTGTTGTTGGTGGCTTTTAATACTTACTAATACGTTTGGATGCTCAGAATGGTTCATTTGAAAATCGCAGCTCGTGTGCAATTGGACATTTATGTATTATATAAGGGATAAATTACAGAGAAAACATGTAACTATCCGGGTGCAAGGCCGCTGTTCATATCCCAAATCTGTTTGTAATGTCTTAGGCCTCCTCAGTTGAGTGGTTTGGCTAATACTGATGGCCAGACGCTAGCCGCCCAGTGAATGTACAGAGTGTTCGGAAATTGCCGTTGCAAACTTCTAGAACTTGTAGATGAGAAGTGATTACATAATATGTTCAATAGGAACCCATGTCCGGAAGCGTATCGTTTCCGTTCTACGACGGTTTCGATTCGGATGTTTAACTTATTCACTTCTGCTTGAGGAACTGAATTGGGTGTGACGCAGTGCCACTATTAGATAACAACTGAAAAGGTAACTTAACAAAACATCCATTTATCACTCAAGCACATTTGTTTGCATTAATTAAACATTACGTGTTTACATTGATCCAAAGCAAAAAAGAACCCAGCATGCTGTACGTACAGAACAATACCGACGCATTAAAAACGCGGCTCGATATGGCAACCACCAACGCTATTACAGACATTGTCCTTAAGAAGCATGTTCTGGTACACTTACTCCATCCCATCTGGTGTCTCTTCAGTTACTATTGCAGCGGCCAGTTCTCGTGGCAGTAGATCTTCCTTTGTCACTACAGGAGACTTGTAAATTAAACTTTGCATACGATCTCATAAGAAGAAGTGCACAGGATTTAAATCCGGCGATCGTGGCGGTCACGCAGTTGGATCACTTTGGCCTATCCATCTTTCACCATGTCGTATGTTGATGGCGCACGCGAGAAGTGTGGTGGCGCACCATCATGGTAAAAACACATTCCCTAACGGACATCCAGTGGCAGAGCTTGCAAGAACTGGTCCAATACGCTCTGTAGGAAGATCAAGTATGCAGACCATTTAATTCGAGTGGAAGGAGATATGGTTCAATCACATGACAGTCCAGAATACCTGTCCACACGTTAACATCAAACTGGTGCTGAAGTCCCTGAACATGTGTGGAACGAGGGTTCCATCTGCCCAGACATGGCTGTTTCGTGAATTCAGAGCCCAGTCCGTAATGAACTTACTTTCATCCGTGAACAGAATTCGTCGTGGAGGTAGGGACTTGTCAATGCAGCTGTGCGGCAACCGGGTGCAGTAGGCACTGCGTTGTGAAAAACCGGCTGGACCCATAGCGTGTACACTGACACGGATGTAACTGTTGCTCACGCAGAACTTCCAAGTCGATATTGCGACTGACACCCTTTGCACTGTGGAGATACTTGTTTCTCGGACCCGCTGCGTAACTTGGGCAAAAGGTTGGCATGCTACGTTTCAGAAAACGCTCGTGATGCAACCGACTAGCAGCGCTTCCGCTACCTCGAGCTTCGCCATACAGAAGCATGTCTATATTTTGGTCTACTAGACCCTTTTTTCTGTATCTGAGAGACACAGGCATTTAATAGGCCTTGCAGCGAGGCATACGTTAAGTGACTTCAGGTCACTACGTCTGACGTAGTACATGTCATCCTATCTAATCTATTGAATACCAGGACAAGCAACTCTGAGAATTTTCTCTCTTCCTCAGAAGACGTGGACGCGTTTTACATCCGAACTGAAACCGTCGTAGAATGGAAAGGTACGTTTCCAGACGTGGGTTCCTGTTCAAAATATTATGTACTCACTCCTTTCTGCAAGTCTTAGAAATCAGTAACGGAATTTTCTAACACCCTGTATACGGTAAGAATACCGTGCAAGAGACTGAAGACTCTGCATCTAAGCATGTACTTGGATAGGTGCGCTCAACGAATGACTCCAAACGGCACAACTGTTACTAGAAGTGTCTCATGTTATGACAGCTCCATACAGAGAGTAAAGGGACATTTGACCGTCGGTTGCCTTTTTATCCTGGTCAAATCCCTCAGTACTGGGGCGAAAGATCACACAGAATCTTACCCTCCTCCTGGTATCGTCTCTAGCAGCAAAATGTTAATAAACAAACGACATTTCTTCTACGCACATCTGCGGCAGAGGTCGCTAACGTACACTTGTGCGGTAACTCTGTCTCAGGGAAGCGTTGGTGGGAATCCCGGTAGTGAAAAAATTTTCGCTTCCGGTATTTGATCGGCATGGGAAGGAGAGGTAGGTGGCATAAAGTTCATGATCACCAGACTTTGCTCCAGTGTCCTGGTTTGAATTCCAAACCTCTCCGCAGTGTCTCATGAAGTGAATGGGAATTTGATTGTGATCCATCCGTCGGATGGGACGTTAAGCTTGGCGGCCCCGTTGGTGCTATTCGCTGAACCGGGTTTCACCTTCTTCCTTCTTTTGTCATCGTCATTATCATACAACACAAACATTACACCACACTAAACTACACACACACACA
Organism: Schistocerca piceifrons; assembly: GCF_021461385.2. Taxonomy (NCBI): domain Eukaryota; kingdom Metazoa; phylum Arthropoda; class Insecta; order Orthoptera; family Acrididae; genus Schistocerca; species Schistocerca piceifrons. The sequence goes on along the minus strand of NC_060149.1, from coordinate 261,013,876 downwards.
CACACACACACACACACACACACACACACACACACAATACATACATGTATTTTCAGATAAACAAGAAACAAACATCATTTCTACATCTACATCTACACTGCTCTAGACACCTCGTGGGATGTGACGGAGGTACTTTGTTTACCACTCTCACTTCTCTCTTTCCTATTCCAGCCGTAAGTGGGGCACGGGGCAACGATTGTTAGTAAGTCTCCGTGTCAACTCGAATCTCTCAAGTTTTATTTTCATAGCTATTTCGAGAGATAGACATAGAAAGAAGCAATATGTTGTTTGCCTCATCTATTAACGTACATTCTCGTAATTTTAACAGCAAATCGTTCCGTGATGCACGATGTCTCCTGTAGCATCCGTCATTGGAGTTAAATGAGCTTAACAAACGATTTTTTTTTGGGCCTTCTTCACTTTCTCTACCAACTCTGTATGGCAAGGATCCGAAACTGACGAACAATACAGTGGTATTGGTCGAACGAAGATAATGTAATCTACCTTCTTCGTAGGTGGAGTCTTGAGAATTCTTCCAATAAATCTGTCCGATGTCCGCCTTCCCTGCAATTAACTTATGTGGTCTTTCCACTTTACAAAACTCCTTGCGCTAGTTAACACTAAGTAATTATAATTGCCCATGCCAAACAATCGTGCAATAGACGCAACATCGCTTCTGCCCCTCACATCAAATTTCCAAGTATTCTCGGGCGCTGTGCAAATAGCACTAAGAAAATTTCGCAGTATAACGTTGCATAAGGTCTGATCAACCCCGACAGCGTCAACATACATGCGCTACAAAAGGGAACGCTGATACTTATTGCCGGTTTTGTCATCGAAACTGATTATGTAGTATCAGCAAATGTCGCAGTAGACAAAAGAAAAGCGGCATTTCAAGATCGTTCTTCTTTCTAAAGTTGTCTGCCTATCAGTACGTACGGTACACGATATGTCTCCAAAGCTAGGAGAGGACGGTACGCATCGCTTCAAATTATTCAGATGACATTCTAGAGACTTTCACGTTCAATGTTTTGACCTTCTTCATCAATTCTCGAAGAAAACGTTACTATATTACGGAAATTAGAACCAGAAACCACTGTGCACAGCCGACAAGCAAGCACTCCTTTCCGCCCAAACAATTCCTCCTGTCCTTCAGCCGCGGCTGAATAAATTAGTCGATTCACCGCTCCTTCAGAACATATATTCTTCCAAACGCCTCCGCACCTGTCACCAACAACCTTCTTCGCCCGTTTTATTCTACTTCCGAATGTGAAACCAATCTCCGTCAGTTACAAACATCTTTTGTCTTCAACCGTTTCGGTGCTTTTGTGTAACTATTGATTACAATTTCTTGATTTCATTAACTCAAAACACGTGTATACTACAAGCTACAGTACGGCGTATGGGGAGGGGGTACTCACTGTATTCGATTTTCTTCCCCCCTCCCCCACCCCCTTCCATTTCAATCCGCAGAAAGTGCGAAAGAAAAAAGTTTTTTCGGTGTCTTCTCAATCAATAATGCACATGACTCACAAAGTCTCCCAGTAAGAACTAATAGTTTCATCCCACTGCAGTTGGTCTAGAATGGTAATCAGACGACTAAGACGACCACACGTAAATTCCCTACTATGCCAATGTAATACGTACAGTTTTCAGTCTATATAGACTTCGTGGTGCACTCGTTAAGAATCTGGTGGGGACACATCGTCAAAAAATTACTAAATTCAGAAAGGGATCAGCTCTCGGTGCAAAGACTAACAGTTCACTTTTCACAAATATAATGTAACACACTCCGCATAAACAGAAGAAATGACTAGATATAATTTGGTTATGTAGTTGCTGAGCAGTCACTAAAACTTCTCAACACTCATGCATCTATGAACATCTAACAGCATCTAATAAATGCAGAACAATAATAAATGTAACTATTTGGAAAGCAAACTGTGCGACTGAGAATTATCTAATGATACAAGTAATATGCAGTGAATTCTGGAGAGCTTCTATGTAAAACTTTTGGAAATGCACATTGGACTACAAAACAAGAAACATGGTAGTCTCTCCAACTCTTATTTCGCGTAATGAGCAAACAAAAAAATTAAATTTGAGCATATACAGAGCAGTACTTGAAATCTTCCTTCTCACCCACAATTGATAAACGGAGTAGAAGTCGGGGCAGTTAATGTAGTGAAGTAGAAACCTTCCACCATTCATTGATTGATATAATTTGGAGTACATATGAGGTAGTTATAGATGATTAACGTCGCAATGGCAATAAAAACGTACTGTGAATTTCAAACATCACCGATCAACCTCCATTACAATATCTATCACCACATTTCGATCATGAGCTTTTAATATATATGGGCGCATGCTTTAGGGAAAATTAAATAGGCAATACAGAAAAAAGTAGACTATTTGAGTAAAACTGGTATCTGTTATACCACAAAATGTTGGAATTATTGAAAATGTCTGAATCAGAAAATGATATATATTTGCAAATTCACATCAGAGTGAGGAATTTTTGTTCCTTGTGTATATTGCTCTTATTCACACAGAGACAGATGTAACATTATGTGTTGGATTGCAAATAAATGTTCAAACTGAAAGTGGTAAACTCACTAGTTGAACATTATCATTATAAACAAAATGGAATTTTATCATGACTTTAAGGTTTATATTGGGGTTAGTAGATAATTTCTGAACTTTGCTCTAAATGCAAGATATTTTTAAAAAAGTTTAGGTGGATACCCACTACATATTTACATGATACCACGATTTGTTAAAATAACTAAGCCTCTATATAAATACAGCACAACAAAGTCAATGTGAAGTATATTACAAGAATCAGTTTCATTCTCTTTTTGATAATATTGCTTTTCTCTCTTCATAAGAAGAAAAGTAATATTTGTAGATTTTCTGTTCTTCATATCTTCGAAATTCTTAGATGCTGGAAGGCAGAATTAGCATCTGCGACATCAAAAGTTATTTTTATCAACTTTCTTTGTTTATTTATCACACAATTCACAAGATTTATTTTTTTGTCTGGCATACATTTAAATACCTTTAACAAAGTTCATATCCATCTTGGAAGTCAGTGGATTTATCCTTGTGTATTAATCCAAAGATTAGATAGTTTTGTACATCCAGATGTATTATTTACCTTTGTTCATATTGATTTGATCAAACAGCAGTAGTTAATAGACTTTAATCTTGTTCAAAGTAAATCACAATGGGTTTTCTCGTATTATGTTTAAGTATCTCAAATTATATTTTATAATAATTTATACTTAACTCCTTTTTCTATTTCTTCTTTAATTCAAATTTTCTACTAAAGTATTAATTAATAATTCTACCACTAACCCTTCAGATATGTCGTTCATAGGAATACTGTGAGTAATGTTCAAATAAGTTACAGTGGTTAGGGTAAAAAAAATTTTATTCAAATGAATTACTCAAGACGTTCTCATTAAAAACTCCAAATAGTTCTATAATTTCATTTATATAACTATGAGTAATATCAATAACTTTCATAAATTTTTATGAAGATTTCAGAATGAGCACATGGTCCAAAAAAATGGTTCAAAATGGTTCAAATGGCTCTGAGCACTATGGGACTTAACTTCTAGGGTCATCAGTCCCCTAGAACTTAGAACTGCTTAAACCTAACTAACCTAAGGACATCACACACATCCATTCCCGAGGCAGGATTCGAACCTGTGACCGTAGCGGTAGCGCGGTTCCAGACTGTAACGCCTAGAACCGCTCGGCCACCCCAGCCGGAAGAACATGGTCCACATATGCTGTGTTCTAGAATACTATATTGCAGAATACAGCGTACTTGGACCATTTTTCCAATCTCATAACATGATGAGCCTGTGGACCCTAGCAAAAATAAAATTTTGTGAAGATATATCCTTCAAAATTTATTAAAATTATGTTCTTTCTCCTCGCCAGAACTTCAAATTTAAGATAAGCGTTCTACCTTGCTAATATTAGCACTACTTTCAGATGGTTCTTCTTGAGGATTAGCATTAGTATTTCAGGATGATTGGTTTGTTTGTATCATTCATCATTCAGAAATTTTTCGAATCAGTGTTCAGTATTTTCTTACTTAAGCCTAAATTTACTTCTAAAGCCTATGTTTATAGAAAATTTCTTACCTGCAAGTTATAGTTTTCTAATCTTTTACTAATCCGCTTATTCTTTTCACTTATTGAGATGATGAAATGTTATAAAAAGTTCTTTTCCTCTTTGTACTGATCTTCTTATTAATTTTTGCTTGAGACTGTAAACTTCTAAATTTTAGTTTATTCATGATACATTGTTGGGGGAAAAATCACAGCACAAAAAAATAATTCATGTAGAGTAATGAAATTTTTGGAATACATTTGTCTACGTAGGATATGTAAGTGATTAGTGTTGCAAGATCACAGGTAAATGTAAGTTCGGGATAAGCCACTGCAAATGTGAAATGCTGATACAATAATAACTATTGTAACCACCAAAATGTTTAATGCAAACATTGAAACGTGCATGTATTGCGTTGTGCAGGAGCCAGATGTCAATTTGTGGGAAGGAGTTCCATGCCTGTTCAACTTGGTCCGTCGATACAGGGACGGTAAATGCTGTTTGTAGATGACGCTGGAGGTTTTTTTTTTTTTTTTCAATGATGTCCCACATGTTCTCGTTTGGAGACAGATCTGTTGATCGAGTAGGCCAATAGGCCAAGGCAACACGTCGACACTCTGTAGAAGATGTTGGGCTGCAACAGCTCTATGTGGGTGAATATTATCCTGCTGGAGATCTCTCTGGAATGCTATTCATAAATGGCAGCACAATAGGTCGAATCACCAGACTGACGTACAGATTCGCAGTCAGAGTTTGTGGGATAACCACGAGATTGCTCCTGCTGTCATACGAAATCGCACCCCAAATCATAACTTCAGGTGTAGGTCGAGTGTGTCTAGCAAGCAGACAGGTCGGTTGCATGCCCTCAGGTGGCCTCTTTCTAACCAACACATGGCCATTATTGGCACAGAGGCAGACCCAACTTTCATCAAAAGCACAATAGACTTCCACCCTGCCCTCCAATGAGCTCTTGCTTGACACCACTGAAGTCGCAAATGGCGGAGGTTTGGGGTCAGAGGAATTGACGCTACAGACCGTCTGGCTCGGGACCGTCCTTGCAGTAACCGATTTTTAACAATTCGTTGTATCACTGTTGTGCCAACTACTGCTCATATTGCTACAACAGATGCTGTACGATGCGCCAGAACCATATGCTGAACACGATGGTCTTCGCTCTTGGTAGCACCACGTGGCTGTCTGGACCCCTGTCTTCTTGCGAACGTACAGTCTGCTGACCACCACTGCCTGCAGTCATGTACAGTGGCTACATTCCTGCCAAGTCTTTCTGCAATATCCCAGAACGACATTCAGCTCATTAGCCATATTACACTACCTCGCCCAACCTCATTAAGGTGTTGATAATCGCGCCTTTGTCGTCTTAAAGGCATTCTTGACTAACATCAGCTCATCATGTCCAATCTCAAAGGTAAGTAATGCTCACGACCGCTACAGCGTGTATTTAAAGCAAACTTGATTTTCATCCTTAGTGCCACTCTTATGCGACTGGCGAGAAATTTTAGTGCACATCGTCTTTCAGATGTAGAAACACCCATACCAACTTCAGTTTATGTCACAGAATACTTTCTTGGTCGTGCGATTTTTTTCTCAGTCTAAAATATTTTAGTTTCCTCCAATTGTTTACTGAAATTGCTTCATTTTGTAGTTCTCTAGATTTTCTATAAGTTTTCATTTTGTCTTTGTACTGGAATAAATTATTTAATATGATTTTATTTCAATTATTGTACACTTTTTCAGGCTTCAGGTTTTACTGGTTATGTCAAATAATGTCTTCATAAAGAGTTTTCGATAAATTGTTTTCAAAAATGCCTTTTACTATTGAATCTTGATTTTGTCCATATGGAATAGAATCACGTTAACGAAAATTAAAGGTGCTCAAATTAGATGTTTAACTGAAAGTCTGTAAAGAAAACATTAACACACAAACGAGGTTGAATGATTACTATTACTGATATATATAATTATGATACAGGATGAAGCAAGGTATGAGATTTAAAATCTACGAATTTCGTTATGTTAATATACAAAAAATATATGAACCAATGTAAGTTTGAATAATTTTGAAAAATTTCAACTCATAATGGTTGTATGATCTCAGTAGACTTAAAAAGCAGATTTAAATCATTTAGCATAAAGAAATTTGAGGATATATGTATCCAACAAATTATTAATATCTAGAGAATATGACGAATTCAGTTCTTTATAAGAGTCAAAGACATTATAATGCATACACATTCACTATATATTTTACTGCAAATCTACACTAACTAATAATAATGAATTCCAAGCAGTTCCTATCATTTGGGTAATTTTTACATTTTTTAGGTTATAGAGAGTAAAAGTTTTACAATACTGGTACAAGAAAAATCCTTTAAGATGGCAATTTATAATTACTAAAATGATTAAAAAATGTTTGCATCGACATGAAAATAATGATGAAAACAGTTTCTTTCAAACACTCTCGGCTTTCAGAGACCTTGAACATCTTCAACACTACAAAGATGAGTTTCTGTCTTTGTTGACTGGAGTGAAACACACTGGATATCATGTATTCGTAAGTATCTACGGATCTTTCTGAATATGCGGCCAACATAAAGCAGATCAAACTGCTCTTGGTATCTTTTTATCTTTCTCAGTCTCAACCTAACCTCCACCTCAGGTTCTGTCAATTTTGACTGCGATGCTCTCTTAATTTTCCGATCTGATTATTCATTCCTTCGGAACACTGTTCGTAAATGATGAAGTTTTTTTCTTTTTTTCAGTGCATTTCTCCTTATCTGACAGCGATCGAGCTCTATGAACCAGAACTTGTGGCACGAAATTTGATTGTGGTGGATAGTGATAACTAGAAGCATGGAAATGTAGATCCATGTTAAACACGTTACACTGTCTACACTCACCGACTTGTTTCATACTCGCACAAGTGTGCCACTCACCAGTCCATTGGTTTTGCTTCCAGAATATTGTCTTTCTGACACGCTGCCACGCCTGTTGGCTGCAGCATTATCTCTGAGTAGCTGCACATGGTATGTCTCATTGAGTTTGTGATAGCCAATTAGAGGCATTGGCGCGAATTTGTGTTAGGGACAGCACGACCAAGGCAGGAGCCACATTTGCTCGCTGGCTTCTGTTTATAGTTTGAACGCTGATCTGAAGTTCATCATGCCACTGCATATATTTGGGTGAGATCGGTACATTCCCTTAACTTACACCGAATTTTCCACACGTGTTTCACATATGTTTCTTGCGGAAGGTATCACCTCTCAATAAGTGGATTACGTTGCTCGCGTTGTTGTTTTGTTTGAGTCATAAAATTAGGAATTTTTATTGCTTTCGTGCAACATTTGAGACGGTTTGCAGTCACCCATATAGGGCTGCATATTCTTGTAACCAAAGTACTTCAATATTAGATTGCCTTTACAAGGTGTTTCAGCATTTTACTATTCATTACACTAAAATTTAATTCTGTTTGCGCATGAAACTACGTAGTTTTTCTTATGAACAACCTATACTGAGTTCTTGTCATGATTATCGGTTCCATTAACGACCCTCTTATAATAAGAAACGGATACTCTGTGCACCGTCCCGCACTATAGTTTGTCTTACACAATATTTTCAGTTTCACGTTAAGCATTGTTCAAAATGTGTGTGAAATCTTATGGGACTTAACTGCTAAGGTCATCAGTCCCTAAGCTTACACACTACTTAACCTAAATTATCCTAAGTACAAACACACACACCCGTGCCCGAGGGAGGACTCGATCCTCCGCCGGGATCAGCCGCACAGTCCATGACGTTAAGTATTGACGTAGTAGTTTATCACTGAATGCAATTCCATCGGGAGCAACGACTTCAGATTAGTCCTCTACGTAAATTCATCGGTAATTATTCGGATTTAAAAGTCCATTTTCTTGAATACTTCGCTTCAGGTCGTACAAATGGGAAATACATTTGCAGTTCACGAGTCTCTGTTTATAAAATGCGACTCGTTACACGAGCCATACATCAGCTTTTCAAATCTCCGTGCTAATATTAACTAATTTGTTTCCTTCAAAAACACCTCGGTGAAATTTACATTCCGCTTGCGAAAGTTTTCCCATTTGTCGCTAAACTTTTCGAGTCACAGAGTTTTTCCTGAAAAATGACCATAAATCTGTTCGAAAGTTGTTTCAAAATCACTGATGGGCGTTTAATTAATGTTACAAAAAACAGTTAACTTTCACGGATTCTTGGATTTTCTGCTTACACTGTGACCTAGCGATCGGTCTGTTTTTTCTTTAATTAACACGTCGAAGGAAGATAGGTAGCCATCTTTTTTCAAGTTGCATCGTGTATTTTATAGTAGGATGGATGGAGTTTAAATGTTCCAGGAACTCTTCAGGTTTTTTCGTTCCATATGGCCATCCCACAAACATGTCACCCACGGATCGACAGAAAAACATTGCATTGAACTAAATGGATTCTAGTGCGTTTACTGCAAAGTGTTCCATTCATAGTTTCACTAAGATAGGTGATAGCACACTACCCATCGCCACGCCATTGTGTTTAAGAATGCATGATACTTCCCGTTGAACAGGAAGTAAGGTGCCGCGAGAATGTGACTAAAAAGTTTAGTAAAACAATCGAAATTTTTCGCGATAAGTTCCAAGGATTTTGAAAGTGGGAGTCTCGTAAAGAGGAAGATCACATTATGAATGATCACAATATGTTATCCGGGAGACACATTGGTGTTAAGTGGTGTATAAATCGAGCAGAGTTGCGAATTTCGTGTTCGCTCTTCCCCACATATTCGCTGGTAATGAGCTTTAGGTATTTTGTCAGCTGCTATGCAGGTGCGCCGCCATTACTAACTATGAGTCTTAGAGGAATACTTTTCTTTTATACCTTAGGAAGATACAGTGGCAGAGTTGCTTATATTCTATTCGCATAAATGACTTTATGTGGCTAGCCAGACGCACTGAGAATAGTCATTACATTCCTCTCAGTTTTATTCGTTATCTCCTCGTCAGTCTCCCTGAAGGCAATGTCATTTGAAAGATCGGGAAGCTTTTATTTGTAGTCCAGGACTGTGGCATTCTCCTGAGAGCTTGCAAAATTATTTTTGTTATCCTGTCATAGATTTTGAAGTGATATGTGTTCACAACGAACCTATTCTGCTGCTTCTAGTGAAATGGAAGTGCATTACGACAAAATACACGCTAGGACAAAAAGAAAAATGGAGCACCATGAAGGAGTAACGCAAATTAGTCACAAATTTATATTCATGAGGGTACTGACGGAAAATACAACACTACAAACTTTGGTGGCCGATGGATGAATGTGTGATGCTGCAGCACAGTTTCACCGTGCAGATGGGAAGAATAATAAACAGTGAACATGTTGATATCAGGGCATCAGGTCTTTGCGAACTGCATTCCGTGTACGCTGTTGGACAGTAACTATGCATAGCAGACAGGCGCATGAACAGTGTACGCCGATATCAGCATTTGAGAGAGAACGTGTAGTTAGGCTCAGAGAAAAAAGTAGCAGTGAACGGCGAATCGATCGACGTTTGAATTTGGATGGTTGTTGGCGGATATGGATGAACCATGGCCGAACACATCATAAAAAATGGTTCAAATGTCTCTGAGCACTATGCGACTTACCGAACGAGGTGGCGCAGTGGCTAAACACTGGACTCGCATTCGGGAGGACGACGGTTCAATCCCGCGTCCGGCCATCCTGATTTCGGTGTTCCGTGATTTCCCTAAATCACTCCAGGCCGGGAAGGTTCGTTTGAAAGGGCACGGCCGACTTCCCGCTCCGTCCTTCCCTAAACCGATGAGACCGATGACCTCGCCGTTTGGTCTCTTCCCCCAAACAACCCAACCCCAACTATGCGACTTAACTTCTGCGGTCATCAGTCGCCTAGAACTTAGAACTAATTAAACCTAACTAACCTAAGGACATCACACACATCCATGCCCGAGGCAGGATTCGAACCTGCGACCGTAGCGGTCTCGCGGTTCCAGACTGAAGCGCCTAGAACCGACGGCCACACAGGCCGGCGAACACATCATCAAAAACGAAATGGTCGACCTAGTGAGACGACAAAACGTGAGGACTGGGGAGTCTTCAGAGAGGCGCTCTGATCCCTGGATTCATCATTATCATCGATCCGACGTGCAACTGATATTTCAGCGACCACAAGGAACATTAATAGGGCGCTCGGAGAGAAGGGGCAGAGCTCAAGACGCCCATACACCGCCTACCATCCACCTCTATACACAAACAAGCCCATTTGCAGTAGTGCCGGGCACATTCGCTGTGGAGTCTCAATGACTGGAGTAGAATTGTCTTCAGCGATGAGTCCCACTTCTAACTGTTCAAATGGTTCAAATGGCTCTGAGCACTATGGGACTCAACATCTTAGGTCATAAGTCCCCTAGAACTTAGAACTACTTAAACCTAACAAACCTAAGGACATCACACACACCCATGCCCGAGGCAGGATTCGAACCTGCGACCGTAGCAGTCCCGCGGTTCCGGACTGCAGCGCCAGAACCGCTAGACCACCGCGGCCGGCCTTCTAACTGTGTCCTAATTACCAGCGAAGACGTGTCTGAAGACAATGGTGGAATACCAACCTGACTGCCTCCTGCCATACGGCGTGACAATCAGGAATGATCGTATGGGTGCTATTTCTTTTCATAGCAGAACCCCTTTGGTCGTCATCTGCTGCACCCTTATAGCACAGCCTCACGTCGACCATATTCTACGCTCAGTTTTGTTGCCCTTCGTGGCAATCCATTCTATCCTTACATTTCAGAAAGTAATGCCAGCGCGCACACGGCCAGAGTTTCTACTGCTTGCCTTCACGCTTGTCAAACCCTGTCTCGGCCTGCAAGGGCGGCAGATCTTTCCCCAGTGGAGAACGTTTGGAGCATTATGGGCAGGGCCCTTGAGTTAGTTTGGGTTTTTCGCAATCTAACGCATCAACTGGAAAACCTCGATACAGTATCCCTCAGGAGGACATTCAACAACTCTATCAATCAATTCCAAGCCGAATAAATGCTTGCAATAGGTCTAGCGTGGACCAACGCATTATTGACTTGTGAGAGGTCACCTTGGTGCGTGGCTTGCTGCGAAAGACTTGCCAGGGGGTTGAATGTAAGGCCTCATCTGTTAGTCTGACAAACCGATTTTAGGTGCTATTTGGGGCTGACAATGTCGCGCAGCCAGACGCAGTCGCTTGTGTTTCAGAGGAAACCTATCAGCCTGCAACATCCGGGCAATCACAGAGGGTAGGTTTATTGCTAGCTGGGAGCTCCAACGTCCAGCGTTAGCCGTGTTATGGGGCCCCTTAGGGACATGGGTGCCAGGTAGGGGAAGAAAGCCAGTGTGCAATCTGTGGGCGTACCGGGTGGAGTCATTCCAGACATGGAACAGGGTGAAGGCAACTGTAGATGGTGGCTTATGTTGGTGCCAGTGGCGTGTGTCGCATTGGATCGGAAGAGACTGGGTTGGGTTGTTTTGGGTAAGGAGACCAGACAGCGAGGTCATCGGTCTCATCGGGTTAGGGAAGGACGGGGAAGGAAATCGGCCGTGCCATTTGAAAGGAACCATCCCGGCATTTGCCTGGAGCGATTTAGGGAAATCACGGAAAACCTAAATCAGGATGGCCGGACGCGGGATTGAACCATCGTCCTCCCGAATGCGAGTCCAGTGTTTAACCACTGCGCCACCTCGCTCGGTTCGGAAGAGATTCTCTCTGGTTTTGAGTGGCTATCAGAAGTGGTAAAGGCTGCCAGTCTTGTTTGTGGGATGAAATCAGAGCTCACCATTTGCAGTATAGTCGACAGGAGCGATTGCGGACCTCTGGTACAGCGTCGAGTGAAGGGTATGAATCACAGGCTCAGACAGTTCTGCGACCGTGTAGGCTGCAGATTCCTCGACATGCGCCATAGGATGGTGGGGTTCCCGGTTCCACTAATAGGAGTCCCTTGCACGCACGAGGCGGCCGCACAGATAGAGGGGGCTGTGTGGTGCTAACTGGGTGGTTTTTTAGGTTAGAAGATCTAGCGAAAAGACAAAAACAGCTTCAGTCTCAAAGGATGCAAGTCCAACACAGGAAGAACATAGCTCTAGGAGCCATCGGTGTAACAGTTGTACATTTTCGTAGCTGTGTTGGGGAAGTCCCAGAGCTCCAAAAGCTAATAGAAAGGTCTGATGCTCAAATAGTTGTAGGCATTGGAAGCTGGTTGAAACCAGAGATAGGTTCAGCCAAAATTTTTGCGAAGGACCTAATGATGTTCAGAAAGGAGAGGCTAAAGACAGCTGATGGTGGTGTGTTTGTTGCTGTTAGGAAGAGTCTGTCTTGTAGCGAAATTAAAGTAGATAGTTGAGTTGGTATGGATAGGGGTCATTCTTGGCAACCTGAATAAAATAGTAATTGGATCCTTTTACCGACCTCCCAATTCAGATGTTACAATTGCAAAAAGGTTCAAAGTAAACTTGATCCTAATTTCAATCACGTATCCGACTCATACAACAATTGTTGTGGTGACTTCAACTTAGCCTTGGTATGTTGACGAAAATACATTTTTAAATCCGGAGATACGCATAAAACATCATCCGAAATTATGCTAAACGCATTCTCTGAATATTATTTCGAACAATTAGTTCATGAGCCGTCTCGAATAGTAAATGGTTATGAAAAGACCCTTGATCTCTTAGCAACAAATAATCCTGAGCTAATAACGAGCATCAAAGTGGATACAGGGATTAGTGACCATTGGGTTGTCGTAGCGAGACTGAATACAGTAACTCCCAAATCCATAAAAAATAATCGAAAAATATGTCCATTCAAAAAAACCGATAAAAATTATCTTGACACCTTCCTGAGAGACGATATCCACTCCTTCCAAATTAACACTATAAGTGTATGGCAGATGTGTCTTGAATTCAAAGAAACAGTATCGACAGCAATAGGGAGATTTATACCAAATAAGTTAACAAATGACGGGGATGATTCTCCTTGGTACACAAAACAGGTCACAACAACGTTTCAGAGACAACGAAAAAAAGTATGCCTAATTCAAATTAACACAAAACTCCCAAGACTGGCTCGAAATTTATCCCGGACTTCAATGCAAGATGCTCGAAACTCTGCTTCGAAACCTGGCAAATCCAAGGGAGACCTGTCGTCTGTAACGTATGCCAACGGCACGACACAATTAATGCCTTCTCTGTGCCATTGAAATTAACAGTGTTGCTAAAGTAGAGTTACTAAACACAGCCTTCTGAGATTACTTCACCAAAGAAGACGAAGTAAATAATCCAGAATCTGAATCAAGAATAGTTACCAATAAGAATAACTTATAAGTAGATATCCTCTGAGTAGTGAAGCAGCTTAAATCACTTAATAAAAGCAAGTCTTCCTGACCAAACTGAATACCAATTAGGTTCCATTCAGAGTAGGCTGATGCAATAGCTCCATAATTAACAATCATATACAAGCACTCGCTCGACTACTTATCCGTACACAAAGACTGGAAAGTTTCACAGGTCACAGCAATATTCAGGAAAGGCAATAGGAGTAATCCACTAAATTACATGCCCACATCATTAACGTCGATATGCAGCAGGATTTTTGAGCATATATTGTTTTCGAACATTACGAATAACCTCGAAGAGAACGGTCTATTGACACATAGTCATCACGGATTTAGAAAACATCGTTCTTGTGAAACACAACTAGCTCTTTACTCACACGAAGTGTTGAGTGCTATCGACAAATGATTTCATACTGATCCCGTACTTCTAGATTTCCAGAAGGCTTTTGACACCGTACCTCACAAGCGGCTTGTAATCAAATTGCGTGCTTATGGAACATGCGACTGGATTCGTGATTTCCTGTCAGAGAGGTCAGAGTTCGTAGTAATTGACGGAAAGTCATCGACTAAAACACAAGTGTTTTCTGGTGTTCCACAAGGTGGTGTTACAGGCACTCTGTCGTTTCTTATCTATATAAACGATTTAGGAGACAATCTGAGCAGCCGTCTTAGGTTGTTTGCAAATTATGCTGTCGTTTATCGTCTAGTAAAGTCATTAAAAGATCAAGACCAATTGCAAAACGATTTACATATCTCTATGATGCAATAATTAGCAATTGATACCAAGTAAAGAAAAGTGTGAGGTCATCCACATGAATGCTAGAAGGAATCCGTTAAAGTACTGTTACACGATAAATCAGTCAAATCTAAAGGCCGTAAATTCAACTAAATACCTAGGAATTACAATTAGGAACAACTTAAATTCTAAAGAACACTCAGAAAATGCTGTGGGGGAGGCGAACCAAAGAATACGTTTTATTGGTAGAACACTTAGGAGATGCAACAGATCTAATGCAGAGACTTCCTACACTACGCTTGTCCGTCCTCTTTTAGAATACTGCTGCTCGGTGTGGGAGTCTTACCAGATAGGATTAACGGAGTACATCGAAAAGGTTCAAAGAAGGGCGGTACATTTTGCATTATCGAGAAACAGGGGAGAGAGTGTCACGAACATGATAACAGGATTTGGAGTGGACATCATTAAAATGAAGGCATTTCTCGTTGCAGTGGGATCTTCTCGCAGAATTTCAATCACCAACTTTTTCCACCGAATGCGAAAAATATTTTGTTGACACCGACCTACATGAGGAGGAACGATCATCGCAATAAAATAAGGGGAATCAGAGCTAGCACGGAAAGATATGAGTGTTAGTTTTTTTCCGCGCGCTGTTCGAGACTGGAATAACAGAGAATTATTGTGAAGGTGGTTCGAGGAACCCTCTACCAGGCACTTAAGTGCGACTTCCAGAGTAGCTATGTAGATGTAGATGTTCAATTTGTAAAGCTCTTCCTCTTGAATAAATCATCCATCTTTTCTGAAATTGTAACCATTTGTTCCTCTTTTCGTGTACATTACACCTACCGATTTCCGTACCATTCGGATAATTCCTTCGTGGTGTCTTGTCTTTTTGTCTTAGAGTTGTTATCGTGAAATCAAATATGACAGATCAGTACTGTAGTACAAATATCAAATCTCTCGGACAGCATAATTGCGGAATCTTTCGAAAGATCTCGCCAGCCGTGACATCCACCAAAGCTGGAAAATAGTTTGAGAATGGATGTTTCGCAGAATAACAGAGCAGTTTCTGTTAAACAAAGGAGCATCAAAGAGCGTAATGGGTGCCAGGAGTCCTACTCGGACCTCGCAGTCAGAGGCGTCTTGTCACGGTTCGTGCGGCTCCCCCCGTCGGCGGTTCGAGTCCTCATTCGGGCATGGGTTTGTGTGTTGTCTTAGCGTAAGTTGGTTTAAGTTCGATTAAGTAGTGTGTAAGCTTAGGGACCGATGACTTCAGCAGTTTGGTCCCATAAGATCATGCCACAAATTTCCAACTCGGTTGTGGCTGGAGTCCCAGCAGCGAGCATGCATAAAAACAGATCTCACAGTACCTGAGTAAGGCGAATGGGTTGATGATAGAAATACTGTGAATATAACTGACAACAAAATTTTTACCGAACATCCGAAAGCACACCATTAATGAATTACGCCTAGAAGATGTGCGAAATCAATTCACTAAAAGACATTATTGACAAGGAGATCCCGAATACACCAGATGATATGAAACGACGTTTACTGCTTATATCTATCATCCGTATTCATGATATCATATTCTCGTAATATTTCACATTCCTGGTTATTTAAGTGATGAGACAGGCTCCAGAAATTAATTGCTTTTTGTTTATGGGCATTATATTGGTTTACCAACATATAAAAAGAGAAGATAAGATATAATTGTATTTAAATTATTATTATACCGTAGTCAGTTTTGCAGTGGTTTCACAAGATTTGTTTTTACAGTGTATTCCAGTTTAAATTGTGAAAGTCCATTTCCTGTCAGCAGCCAGTGCGACATCTATCAGTAAGTACCAGAAACGTGAAAACGAATATAAATGTAAGGTAATGTAATTAATAACAAACTTTCGTAATATTGCATTAGTTATATTAGTTTGATCGTTAGTTACATGTTCCATATACAATTCCAACGATTTTTCAACTCAAATGTGGCATAAGTCAGCTTAAATGATATGTACACATGATAAGTATTAACGTTAATGAGTATACAGTATTACACTACGAAATGGTTCAAATGGCTCTGAACACTATGGGACTGAATATCTGATGTCATCAGTCCCTTAGAACTATTTAAACCTAACTAACCTAAGGACATCACATACATGCATGCCCGAGGTAGGATTCGAACCTGCGACCGTAGTAGCCGCGTGATTCCGGACTGAAGCGCCTAGAACCGCCCGGTCACAGCGGGCGGCCTATTACACTACGCAAAAAAGTTGAAGGGTCTCTAATTTGAAACCCCCGCTCTTTCCCGCATTGGGACGCAGAAGTCTGAAATTTCGCTCAAACATGTCTGCGATCTTCCTCTGTAATGGTATATAAAAAGTTGCACCCTGCGATGTCACGTTCGTGCTCAGTGGCATTTCACACAGAAAGGTGTCAACACTTGCTCTTTCTCTTGACACCACCACCAAGTATTTCAGAACGGTAATACTAAGCATTGATATCACGCGGTTTTCTTAAAGGTCGAGGAGGAAAATACACTGAAGCGCCAAAGAAACTGGTATAGGCATGCGTATTTAAATACAGAGATATGTAAACAGGCAGAATACGGCGCACACTCTAACATAACAGTCGCGACACTCACTGCTTAAATGGTGTTGTTTGACAGATGGAGCGACACTAGCGCTCCAAGTTGCAGGTTAGGTAAACGTCAAACGCGTCGTAAGCATAATGTTTGTTTGCATCCATTTCCTACGTAATTTCCGAATTATTCGAGTTATTTTCTTACCTCTAAGAGTTTGTGTAGTATCAGAAGGCATATATGTTTCTAAAAGCGATACTAAAATAAGCGCAAGTATGGACAAAAACCATGAATAGAGTGGCAAGCTACAACACATTCGTGAAGAAACACTTGTGACATTGGACAGAATTGCAGCTTACCACGTTGATATCAAAAGAATATAAACACACAGATTCACATGTGAGAAGCACAGACATGTACCTCTACATGCTAAAGCGATCGACAGCTCATTTATCGTTCTGTACGCCTACTGTGTGTGTCATTGCCGCCTGTTGCTACAAGTACGACCTTCATCTCTATATTACTCTAAGTGGGACAAGCAACTGCCAAATAGTGGGAGAAATATGCTGAAAACATTACAATGAGCTGATTACATTACATTTCACGAAAAACCAAATATTTGAATTATTTTCAAACAATCTGTCTGTAGGCACTTTCCTTGTCCCGTAATAGTTTCGCTCGATCTGCACATTCCGACACTTCACACGCTTTTTTAAGACACGAACAGCTGCACTTAACCTAACCACTTCATCGCCAAAGTAGGTCTGTGTTGATGTTCACACGAATGTGGCACTGATACAAGGAGAGTTGAACTGACTGCTTCTGTGTCATAGGACTGTTTTACAGCTTCAGATTGACTGTCGAATCTTTGTGGCAGTTTCCTCCTCATCGTCAGTTGAGGTGGCTTATTTGGAATGTCAGTGTGGGTACTGCATTCCAAACGAGTTTGTTATTGTCTGCGTTCATAAACTGGTTTTGTTCGAAATGTAGCGGACAAAATCTACTATTATTGTACAGGTAAACTGGGTCTTTCTTCATAAGGTCTTCTCGTCTGCTATTAACTAGCCATTTTCTGCTCCTAAAACGAAACATTCATCATTTATACACATATAGTTTGCAAGTGAATCCTGACGATACAGTTTAGTAACATAACGGTATATACCTCTCAGGATCCTTAGGAAACCTAAAAAAAGACTGCTGTGGTGTCTTCTTTCTGTTGTTGCTGCAATTTATTGCGCTACACACGCTCCCCATGGTAAAAACCATTGTATAAAGCAAAATAAATAATCACTATTCGCTTTCACGATCGCGCCGAACTCACAGTTCAACCTATCGGCCGCTTGGGGCGCTGCTGCCGCTGTAGGCAACAAAATCAAGGCTAAGTGTCGCAACTGTTACGTTAGATTGTGTGATGACCTACCTTCCCATCGTACGACACGTCCACGGCTTCGGCGCTGATAAGAATTATGGTGAAATTTGGTGCCAATGTGACATTATTGACCCGTATTACATATCACACGAACTTCTAAGACCTGGTTTGGCTTTTTTTTGTGTGTTTGAACCGTCAACTTGCCCAAGGGTGACGTTGCAGGGTGCTTACACCGTTACAGAGGAAGGTAATAGGCAACTTTAAGCCAAAGTTTAAACTTACTCGTCGCGCTGGGGGAAACTGAGAGAGTTATAAAAAGTGATGCTTTAATTCTTTTGCGCGGTACATTTGCTAGCCTAATCATGTCCCTAGAATTAAAAACTAGGTTGTTTATGGATTCTTCCGTCGCTTCTTGATATAACGTTTCCATATTGAGGGTTGAATAACACTTAAGCGGTTTTTTGTTCTACTGATCTTTTTTTTAATTTTAAAACTAGTTCACGCAATTAAAAAAAATCAGTAGAACAAAAAACCGCCTAAGTGTTACTCAACCCTCAAATACTAGTTTTTTACAGGCTACCAATTTTAATTAAAAATTCGTCCACGGAATGGAACGAGCTGTCCAGGAGAAATAAGTTTGGATTAGATTTGAAACTTGCTTCGCTACCTGTCAGACATTTTATGGTATTGGGAAAAAGATAAAAAAAGCTTTTAATGCTGCTTGTCGGACTCCTTTCTCGGGCACTGACAGTTTTAATAATGGGTAAAAAGTATCATTCTTTCATCCACCGTTGTATGTCTGGGCAACATTAGTCTTCTCAAATTGTGATGGATTATTTATGACGAATTTCGTTAGCGAATATATACACCGAGTGAAAATAAATTGCAACACCAAGATGAAAGACAAGGTGTGTTCAAACGTCGCGCCACTCGCGTACAGGTGGCGCTAATACCGCCACTATGAATATGCAGATGAGGTGTACTTTAAATACACACTGTAATGGTCGTGAGCCTTAGTTACCTTTAAGATTGGGCGTGGTGAGTTGATATCAGCCAAGAATACTTTTGAGGTGACAAAGACGCCATTGTCGATACCTACTGGGTTTGAAGAAGCTCGTGTAATTGGGCTACAAGAAGCTGTATGTTCTTTCTGCGATACTGCAGAAAAACTTGGCAGGTATGCAGCCACTGTACATGACTGTTGGCAGCGGTGGTCACGAGAATGAACGGCCGCAAGGAGACCGGGCTCCAGACGGTACCGAGAGGGAAGAGCATCGTATTCGGCCTATGGCTCTGGCGCATTGCACTGCATCTGCAACTGCAATTTGTGCAGCTATTGGCACCACTGTGACACAACGAGCTATTATAGATCGGTTACTTCAGGGACAGTTCCGGAGCTATGGTCTGGGGTGCCGTTTCGCATAACAGCAGGGGCACTCTCGTGGTTATCCCACACATCCTGACTGCAAATTTGTACGTCAGTCTAGTGATTCGACCCGTTGTGCTGCCATTCACGAGCAGCATTCCACAGGGTGTATTCCAACAGTACATCGCTCGCTCACATACCGCTATTGTTATCCAACATGCTCTACAGAGTGTCGACATGTTGTCTTCGCCTGCTCAGTCACCAGATCTGTCTCCAATCGAGCACATACGGGACATCATCGAACGGTCTACCCGAGGGGAGGCCCTAGCCACACGACATTTATTTATCTGACAATTCTAGCGTCGTTCACAAATAGCAATAACCGTTCCAGTATTGAGCGACCAATTACAACAGGCATGAAGCTCCATCCCACAAACCGACATCCGGCACCTGTACAACACAATGCATGCATGTTTGCATGCTTGCATTCAACATTCTGACGGTTGCCTCGGTTATTTTTTTGGAAATTTGTGGTAAGGTCCTATGGGACCAAACTGCTGAGGTATCGGTCCCTAGGCTTACACACTACTACTTAATCTAACTTAAACTAACTTACGCTAATGACAACACACACACCCATGCCGGAGGGAGAACTCGAACCTCCTACGGGAGGAGCCGCGCAAACCGTGACAGGACGCCCAAGACCGCGCAGCTACCCCGCGCAGCTTACCTCGGTGATTAATGTACCAACATTTCACATTTGCAATGGGTTATCTTGTGCTTGGATTTATCTGGGATCTTGCGATGTTAAGCACTTAAATACGATACCTACTCAAAAGTATTGCCGAAATTCCTTTATTCTAGATTAGTTATTTTTTGGTGTTGCGATTTTTTTCTGTTAGTGCATATTGTGCAGTTGAAATGCCTCACTCCTTGAAGGGGTGCCTACTTGACGACTGTGGGTGAACACCACATATTTTTCTTACCCTTCGGTTTTTTGCAATCAGTATTTTCTTTCTCGCTTACTAGTAAATCCAGAAAATTATACCATAAGACATTATTGAGTGGAAACATGCAAAATATGTCAGGAGCTTGCTTCGTTGGTTTTAGGACTAAGTATTATAGGAAGAACAAAAGTAACTGACCTTAATTGTTTGAGCTGCTCAGGAACATAGTTTCTCCAGTTAAAGTCTTCATCAACATGTATGCCAAAAATTTGGAGCATTCTAACTCGTTTACTGACTCCTGTTCTTTTGCTGCATCATTTGATGGTGTAACTGTTTGATGTACATAACTGAACGTAGCGCTTATTTCTTTCAAAATTAAGAGAGAGTACATTTTCAGAGGAACACTCAATAATTCATGAAAAACATTATTAAAAATATTTTCTGTTGCTTTCTCTCTAGTGGGATTTATTATAACAATAGTATTGTCTGCAAGAAGTACACTGATGGAACTATTCAGCACAACTTTTTTCGTTGTTTTTGTTAAGTACGATTGAAATCAGTTGTGAGCAACGCCATCAGTTCCATGACACTTAAGTTTTTCTCAAAGTGTAACATGATCTACACAAGCAAACAGCTTGGAAAGATAAAGAAATACCACATGGTGTTATTTTATTGGGTAAGTCTCGTAATATTTGCTGAGCGAATATATAAATAGCATTCTCAATCGAGAAACCCCTCTGGAAATGAAACTGTCTTGTGCAAAGTTAATTGTTTCTACTTACATTTGAGACTACTCTTCAGTATATTGCTTTTTCGAATATTTTGTAAAATGACATCAGAAATCAAACTGCACGATACTTATACAAGTCTTTCTTGTAATCTTTCTTATAAAGATATTTAACAACTGAGTATTTTAATATTTCTGGAAAAATTCCCTATATTACTGATGCTTTAATATACAAGTAACGACATTATTTACTGGGTTAGAACAATTTTTCAGAATTCTGTTTGGAATTCGATCAACACAGTATGAGCTTTTGTGTTTTAGAATATTTACACTCTAAAGCAAGAAAAAACGACGCACCGCGAAGGAGTTATGCAAATTCGTCACAGATTTATATTCATACAGGTATCGAAGGAAAATACAAAATTGTAAACTTTGGCGGCCCACGGATAAAGATGTGATGCTGCAGCGCAATTTGACGGCGCAGCTGCCAATGATAGTACACAGGGGACATACACCAGGGCGTAAAGAATTTACGAATTTCATTGCGTGTACTCAGACAGTTACTATGCCTCGCAGACAGGAGTGTGAACAATATACGCTGATATCAGCATTTGGGAGTGGACGTGTAGTTGGGCTCAAAGAAGCCGGTTGGAGTAATAGGCGAACCGGTCAACATTTACGAGTAAATAGGGGCGATGGCACCATTCGACGATGTTGGTAGGGATGGGTGAACGAAGGCTGAACACAGCGTCAAGACGGGAACAGTCGACGTAGTGAGACGGCAAAACGTGAGGACCGAGGAGTCGTCAGAGAGGCACCCAGAGCCCTGGATTTATCACCATCATCGATCCTACATACAACTGGTGTTTTAGTGACCACAAGGACCATTAAGGGGGCTGAGCTCACGGCGTTCATTGTGCCTCTACTGTAGACCCCTGTACACCAACAAGCCCATTTGCAGTGGTATCGGGCACATTCGGACTGGAATTTCATTCATAAGAAGTCAGCCTCATTCTGCCAACGGCCTTGTCAAAGAGAGCGGAGGAGCGGATAGAGGTTCAGGGCACTCTATTGTCCTAGGGGTGGGAAATTGCCCCTAAAGGCGGAAGAGCCAGCAATTATCAACGACATGAGGATGCAGAAGGCAATGGAAACCACTGCATTAAAGACACGTAACGTGTATCCACAGGACATGTGGCCTGTAATTGAAGAAGTGTCATGATGATGTCTCCATTGGCAAAAGATTTCGGAATAGTCCCCCATTCGGATCTCCGGGAGGGGACTGCCAAGGGGGAGGTTACCATGAGAAAAAGATTGAATAATCAACGAAAGGATAACGTTCTAAGAGTCGGGGCGTGGAATGTCAGAAGCTTGAACGTGGTAGGGAAACTAGAAAATCTGAAAAGGGAAATGCAAAGGCTCAATCTAGATATAGTAGGGGTCAGTGAAGTGAAGTGGAAGGAAGACAAGGATTTCTGGTCAGATGAGTATCGGGTAATATCAATAGCAGCAGAAAATGGTATAACAGGTGTAGGATTCGTTATGAATAGGAAGGTAGGGCAGAGAGTGTGTTACTGTGAACAGTTCAGTGACCGGGTTGTTCTAATCAGAATCGACAGCAGACCAACACTGACAACGGTAGTTCAGGTATACATGCCGACGTCGCAAGCTGAAGATGAACAGATAGAGAAAGTGTATGAGGATATTGAAAGGGTAATGCAGTATGTAAAGGGTGACGGAAATCTAATAGTCATGGGCGACTGGAATGCAGTTGTAGGGGAAGGAGTAGAAGAAAAGGTTACAGGAGAATATGGGCTTGGGACTAGGAATGAAAGAGGAGAAAGACTAATTGAGTTCTGTAACAAGTTTCAGCTAGTAATAGCGAATACCCTGTTCAAGAATCACAAGAGGAGGAGGTATACTTGGAAAAGGCCGGGAGATACGGCAAGATTTCAATTAGATTACATCATGGTCAGACAGAGATTCCGAAATCAGATACTGGATTGTAAGGCGTACCCAGGAACAGATATAGACAGGTCACAATATAGTAGTGATGAAGAGTAGGCTGAAGTTCAAGACATTAGTCAGGAAGAATCAATACGCAAAGAAGTGGGATAGGGAAGTACTAAGGAATGACGAGATACGTTGGAAGTTCTCTAACGCTATAGATACAGCAATAAGGAATAGCGCGGTAGGCAGTACAGTTGAAGAGGAATGGACATCTCTAAAAAGGGCCATCACAGAAGTTGGGAAGGAAAACATAGGTACAAAGAAGGTAGCTGCGAAGAAACCATGGGTAACAGAAGAAATACTTCAGTTGATTGATGAAAGGAGGAAGTACAAACATGTTCCGGGAAAATCAGGAATACAGAAATACAATTCGCTGAGGAATGAAATAAACAGGAAGTGCAGGGAAGCTAAGACGAAATGGCTGCAGGAAAAATGTGAAGACATCGAAAAAGATATGATTGTCGGAAGGACAGACTCAGCATACAGGAAAGTCAAAACAACCTTTGGTGACATTAAAAGCAACGGTGGTAACATTAAGAGTGCAACGGGAATTTCACTGTTAAATGCAGAGGAGAGAGCAGATAGGTGAAAAGAATACATTGAAAGCCTCTATGAGCGTGAAGATTTGTCTGATGTGATAGAAGAAGAAACAGGAGTCGATTTAGAAGAGATTGGGGATCCAGTATTAGAATCGGAGTTTAAAAGAGCTTTGGAGGACTTACGGTCAAATAAGGCAGAAGGGATAGATAACATTCCATCAGAATTTCTAAAATCATTGGGGGAAGTGGCAACAAAACGACTATTCACGTTGGTGTGTAGAATATATGAGTCCGGCGATATACCATCTGACTTTCGGAAAAGCATCATCCACACAATTCCGAAGACGGCAAGAGCTGACAAGTGCGAGAATTATCGCACAATCAGCTTAACAGCTCATGCATTGAAGCTGCTTACAAGAATAATATACAGAAGAATGGAAAAGAAAATTGAGAATGCGCTAGGTGACGATCAGTTTGGCTTTAGGAAAAGTAAAGGGACGAGAGAGGCAATTCTGACGTTACGGCTAATAATGGAAGCAAGGCTAAAGAAAAATCAAGACACTTTCATAGGATTTGTCGACCTGGAAAAAGCGTTCGAGAATATAAAATGGTGCAAGCTGTTCGAGATTCTGAAAAAAGTAGGGGTAAGCTATAGGGAGAGACGGGTCATATACAATATGTACAACAACCAAGAGGGAATAATAAGAGTGGACGATCAAGAACGAAGTGCTCGTATTAAGAAGGGTGTAAGACAAGGCTGTAGCCTTTCGCCCCTACTCTCCAATCTGTACATCGAGGAAGCAATGATGGAAATAAAAGAAAGGTTCAGGAGTGGAATTAAAATACAAGGTGAAAGGATATCAATGATACGATTCGCTGATGACATTGCTATCCTGAGTGAAAGTGAAGAAGAATTAAATGATATGCTGAACGGAATGAACAGTCTAATGAGTACACAGTATGGTTTGAGAGTAAATCGGAGAAAGAAGAAGGTAATGAGAAGTAGTAGAAATGAGAACAGCGAGAAACTTAACATCAGGATTGATGGTCACGAAGTCAATGAAGTTAAGGAATTCTGCTACCTAGGCAGTAAAATAACCAATGACGGACGGAGCAAGGAGAACATCAAAAGTAGATTCGCTATGGCAAAAAAGGCATTTCTGGCCAAGAGAAGTCTACTAATATCAAATACCGGCCTTAATTTGAGGAAGAAATTTCTAAGGATGTGCGTCTGGAGTACAGCATTGCATGGTAGTGAAACATGGACTGTGGGAAAACCGGAACAGAAGAGAATCGAAGCATTTGAGACGTGGTGCTATAGATGAATGTTGAAAATTAGGTGCACTAATAAGGTAAGGAATGAGGAGGTTCTACGTAGAATCGGAGAGAAAAGGAATATGTGGAAAACACTGATAAGGAGAAGGGACAGGATGATAGGACATCTGCTAAGACATGAGGGAATGGCTTCCATGGTACTAGAGGGAGCTGTAGAGGGCAAAAACTGTAGAGGAAGACAGGGATTGGAATACGTCAAGCAAATAATTGAGGATGTAGGTTGCAAGTGCTACTCTGAGATGAAGAGGTTAGCACAGGAAAGGAATTCGTGGCGGGCCGCGTCAAACCAGTCAGTAGACTGATGACAAAAAAAAAAAAAGTAGAATTTCCTTAGTGCCGAGTCCCGCTTCGAATTGAGCCCCGATGACTAGCAAAGGCGTGTCTGGAGATGCCCGGGACAGCGGTGGGATACCAACCTGACTGTCCTTCGCCAACCGACGACCCGACAGTCAGGAGGAATGGTCTGGGGTGCCGTTCCATTTGATAGCAGGGCCCCTTTGGTTGTCATCCGCAGCACCCTCACAGCACTGCGGTACGTCAACGAATGACTACGCCCCGTTCTGCCGCCCTTCATAGTAGGATAATGCCAGCTCGCACGCGGCGAGAGTTACTACTGCTTGTGTTCGTGCTTGCCAAACCTTGCCTTGGCCAGCAAGGTCGCTGGATCTCACCCCAATTGAGAACATTTGGAGTATTATGGGCAGGGTCCTCCAACCATCTCGGAATTTTGCCGATGTAGCCCGCCACTTGGGCAGAATTTAGCACGATATCCCTCAGGAGGATATCCAACAACTCCCTCAATTCTTGGAAGCCGAATAACTGCTTGCACAAGCGTCAGAGGTGGACCAAAGCGTTATTGACTTGCACAATTTGTGAAGCTCTTTCTCTTAAATTAATCGTCTCATTTTTCTAAAATTGTAAGCATTTGTTTGTCTGTTCATCTTCATAACATCTACCGCTTTCTATCTCATTCGAATAATTCTTTCGTGATGAATCGTCTATTTGGCTTAGACTATTAATTTCAGTGAAGGATATTGGTGCTACATCTAATTGCTTAACATTTTGTGGAATTAAATTTTTAATATATTCTCTTGCTCCTTCAACTGAACTATAGACCCTATTTTTACTGTTAAATCTGCTATTCATATGTCTAATGGTCCACTATTGTTGATTCAACTTGCGATAAAGGAAGCTCTGCTGCTGGCAGATTGCGGTAGGGGAACGTGAGTGGAAATACACTCCTGGAAATTGAAATAAGAACACCGTGAATTCATTGTCCCAGGAAGGGGAAACTTTATTGACACATTCCTGGGGTCAGATACGTCACATGATCACACTGACAGAACCACAGGCACATAGACACAGGCAACAGAGCATGCACAATGTCGGCACTAGTACAGTGTATATCCACCTTTCGCAGCAATGCAGGCTGCTATTCTCCCATGGAGACGATCGTAGAGATGCTGGATTTAGTCCTGTGGAACGGCTTGCCATGCCATTTCCACCTGGCGCCTCAGTTGGACCAGCGTTCGTGCTGGACGTGCAGACCGCGTGAGACGACGCTTCATCCAGTCCCAAACATGCTCAGTGGGGGACAGATCCGGAGATCTTGCTGGCCAGGGTAGTTGACTTACACCTTCTAGAGCACGTTGGGTGGCACGGGATACATGCGGACGTGCATTGTCCTGTTGGAACAGCAAGTTCCCTTGCCGGTCTAGGAATGGTAGAACGATGGGTTCGATGACGGTTTGGATGTACCGTGCACTATTCAGTGTCCCCTCGACGATCACCAGTGGTGTACGGCCAGTGTAGGAGATCGCTCCCCACACCATGATGCCGGGTGTTGGTCCTGTGTGCCTCGGTCGTATGCAGTCCTGATTGTGGCGCTCACCTGCACGGCGCCAAACACGCATACGACCATCATTGGCACCAAGGCAGAAGCGACTCTCATCGCTGAAGACGACACGTCTCCATTCGTCCCTCCATTCACGCCTGTCGCGACACCACTGGAGGCGGGCTGCACGATGTTGGGGCGTGAGCGGAAGACGGCCTAACGGTGTGCGGGACCGTAGCCCAGCTTCATGGAGACGGTTGCGAATGGTCCTCGCCGATACCCCAGGAGCAACAGTGTCCCTAATTTGCTGGGAAGTGGCGGTGCGGTCCCCTACGGCACTGCGTAGGATCCTACGGTCTTGGCGTGCATCCGTGCGTCGCTGCGGTCCGGTCCCAGATCGACGGGCACGTGCACCTTCCGCCGACCACTGGCGACAACATCGATGTACTGTGGAGACCTCACGCCCCACGTGTTGAGCAATTCGGTGGTACGTCCACCCGGCCTCCCGCATGCCCACTATACGCCCTCGCTCAAAGTCCGTCAACTGCACGTACGGTTCACGTCCACGCTGTCGCGGCATGCTACCAGTGTTAAAGACTGCGATGGAGCTCCGTATGCCACGGCAAACTGGCTGACACTGACGGCGGCGGTGCACAAATGCTGCCCAGCTAGCGCCATTCGACGGCCAACACCGCGGTTCCTGGTGTGTCCGCTGTGCCGTGCGTGTGATCATTGCTTGTACAGCCCTCTCGCAGTGTCCGGAGCAAGTATGGTGGGTCTGACACACCGGTGTCAATGCGTTCTTTTTTCCATTTCCAGGAGTGTACATCTCTAGACTACTAATACGAGCCTCCAGAACGAGAAAACTGAGGATAGGGAAAACGTGAAGATAACAATGGGGAGGTGGAAGAATGACAGAAAAATAGTGGGGCTGTAGCAGTAATTGAGAGTGCAGAAGGTGGTAGGGGCATGGGAGGGGGACAGGACACTGAAAATAGAGTCGCAGTCGGTGACGTGCACCCCCATGCAGAACTTGATGCAGTGGCCCATGAACGTGGTATCAAGGCAACTGGAATGAGCTAACAAAATACCAAACTACTTTCTTTCTTCGCTTCTGGAGCATGGTTTACATATTGCAGAAAAGGTTGCAGCATGATTCGGTTGAGTCATGGTCATCGTCATTTGAAACGGAATAGTACTTCGCGACTTTTCTCCAGAAATGTTTCTGTAATTATTTATCACATTTTTCTTAACAGGTTGTTCTGCAGCTTCCTGACTCTTCAGGTTATCCCTAGCGACGAGTGTTATTTCCTTTTAAGCGCTTTTATTGTAGCGAAATGGTGACTCTAATAATACCTACAATAGACGTCTCTGTCTGAATGTGCCAGAAGTGTAATGAAATCATGCAAATTTTCGTTGTGCGGATATCTGAACCGTTATTAAATCGTTAGGCTGAATTCTGAACGGTTCTCTGCTCAAAAAAATAAAGTAATTAATTATAAATTAATAAAATTTTAAAATGTCGAAGTTGGATTTTCAATGGATAGGAAAACGTGCATTATCTATCACAACCAACATTCGAAAAACACTAAGGATGAAGAGCAAAAGTCAAGTCATAGCGACGTTCCCATATTCGTAATGAAGAAATTGAAAAACACAATTTTAGTTGAAAAAGCACCTATTTAAAACTCTCGAGCGAGTTTCATAGAATTCAGTATTATTTTGCAAAAATGGTTCAAATGGCTCTGAGCACTATGGGACTCAACTGCTGTGGTCATCAGTCCCCTAGAACTTACAACTACTTAAACCTAACTAACCTAAGGACATCACATACACCCATGCCCGAAGCAGGATTCGAACCTGCGACCGTAGCAGCAGCGCGGCTCCGGACTGGAGCGCCTAGAACCACACAGCCACCGCGGCCGGCATTATTTTGCAGATTACATACTGTAGCTATCTATATGCAAACTGAAACCTAGCGCATACTTGTAAATAGAGTAAAATGTAAGAACAAGGACTAGAAAAATGTGCACGTATAAAAACAAAAAGTGCAATGTTTTTCGTAAATCTTAATATTAATGTCAGAACAAACAGTAAAAGCCTATCGACAGATCTATATCAGTAGATAGAAATAGAAATGGTAGCTTTGCGATAATAGTTAATGTCGTCTTTCGCGCGCAAGTACTTACTAGCTTTCTAGGTGTGGACGTACCTCGCGGCATTGCGCTCTGTTGGCTGTACCTCCCCGTTCACCACGCAGGTCTGTGGCAGGTGTAGAAGCCCTCCGCGTCATGTACAGCAGAGGTCACTGCTGCCGACCGCACAGAGTGGCTTTTCGGGATTCCCGTTTTCCCCCTCTTCCTCTGGCTCCCCATCCAGATACCGGCTCTAATTTACCCACGTGCTCTCAACTCTTTGACGTAGGAAGATAGGTTTACGCAACAGTTCATGAACGAGCTCCTTGGGTGTAGTGGCGTGCCCTTCAAGGTTAGCGAGACTTCCATTGCTGAATAGCAGTGTGTAGTCTATACACGTTCATGTTGAATCATCACGAATTGGAAAATTTGTTCAGCTGATTATATCCCGTACAGCGTATATACAGGTGCATTCGAAGTGGCGTTATTTGTAACTGAATGTGTTTCAATACTAACAAATTAACTCATGAAGAGCAGCTGTTACCAAAAAGGGGGAACGTTGACTTCCAAAGTTTGTGTGTGTTGCCAAAAAAAACCATGCATCTGATAAAAATAGTTGAACATGGTGAAATTCGCGTTATTTTACTTTTATTTTTGCGGCAACAAACTCTCGAACTGCTCTCAAAAGACTCAGATCCTGGCTAGAGTTTCAGTGTAGTATAGAATTTTAATCTGATTTTGTCCATTAAAAATGGTTTTTTGAAAGGCTGCGACTGTGAAAACAATGGGTTTGTTCATAAATGACTTTTCTGCTACCAGTCACGAGGTCCTTTTATTTATATTTTACACGACGCGTTTAGCAATGGGATCATATACATTATGTACCATAGCTAACATATACATAAACCACTTGGAATAAAAGTTATTTAGCAGCCAAGAATCCTGCCAGAAGGAAACTGAATTTTGTATGAGGTATGTAGTTGACACACTACTGTTAGTGAATGGCGATGCCAAAGACATAGCCGGCTAGGGTGGCCGAGCGGTTCTAGGCGCTACAGTCTGGAACAGCGCGACCGCTACGGTCGCAGGTTCGAATCCTGCCTCGGGCATGGATGTGTGTGATGTGTGTGTGTGTGTGTGTGTGTGTGTGTGTGTGTATGTGTGAAATCTTATGGGACTTAACTGCTAAGGTCACCAATCCATAAGCTTACTCACTACTTAACCTAAATTATCCTAAGGGCAAACACACACACCCATGCCCGAGGGAGGACTCGAACCTCCGCCGGGACCAGCCGCACAGTCCATGACTGTAGCACCTAAGACCGCTCGGTAAATCCCGCGCAGCTGTGTGTGATGTCCTTAGGTTAGTTAGGTTTAATTAGTTCTAAGTTCTATGGGACTGATGACCTCAGAAGTTGAGTCCCATAGTGCTCAGAGCCATTTGAACCAAAGACATAACAGATATTATAAATTGCTTCAATAATCTCCATGAGAAAATTACATTTACATGGAACACGAACAAAACAAACGTTTCAATTACCTGGACCAAAATATTACAAGAAACCTCACCACATGCAGATTCAAAATTTACAGGAAAAACACAATGACCGACACCACAATCACTGCAATCTCATGTCTCCAGGACATCCACAAGCAGCCAGCATACAGGTCGAATATAGTGAAACAGATTGCAGTTGCTAATGATTATAGTGTTTCCATGGTTGACACAGTCCTAGACACAGTGAAGAAAGACCCAAACACAAAGTGCACCGCAGTTGAAAAAGACGTAAGAAAATGTACATCTTGCATTCCTTACATTGGCAGTATATCACAGAAGACTGCACATATATTCAAAAATCACAAAGTAAAAGTTGGGTTTTCTACGTCAAATAAATTACAACATAACTGATACATAATATAAAGTGTAGTCATGACCCATACTGAGTCTCTGGAATATTCAAAGTAACATGCCAGGAATGCTCCATATTCTAACCAGGACAAACAGACCGAAATTTCAACACCTGGTACACAGAGCACATTAACGCCTACACAAACAATAGACACACATATGCAGTAGCTACACACATATATAATACAGGACATCAATTTAGAAAAGTAGAGCAAAATATCGAAATACTCCACCGACTAACCAAAGGACATAAAATGAATTTGTTAGAAGAACTGTAAATGTATTCACATTACAGAGAATATGAAGACAAATTGTTACATGAAAAAATTGAAAGTGGATCGGTGAATTTCTTGAGATGCTTTGGCCATATACTTAAATCAAATAGTAACACATAGAAATAAGTAGCATTGTAAAATACATGTAAGCAAATTATATTCTATATTACTAAGATAAATACGTTCTGTACAAAAGCATATCATACTTTGTGGAAGATCTGTAACATTATATCTGTCAACTACATCTAAAAACAACTTTGTAACTGTTTGTTTATAAAAGTTATTCTCAGTGTATACTGTGCACTGAAAAGACTCTGCAGAAATAGACCATAAGATAACTCTAAGTACAAGTTCTTCCAAATTTCGCCACTAACTAGATATAAAAACCGATAACTAACTAAAAAATTGCGAGTTTTTTTATATAGTGCAGTAAAGTCAACTAAACGAAGCAGAGTCTCACACATCAACAACAATAAGTAAAAATGACATAGCACAAAGAGAATACACACTTGAAAATGGGAATCACTTCCCGAAACGGGGCTGTGTAAAATATGAAAGAAAGAAAATCTTGACTGGTAGCAGAAAAGTTATTTAGAAACAAACCCAATAAAATTTAAGTTGGCACTAAAGTTCATTGCAGGCCATATTACGTTAAAGAGCAAAAGTACATCTCCGAATACTGAATAATTTACGAACGCTCTGTTCGTCACGGTTTCTTGCATAAGCGCAATTACCTTAAAACGTCAGACCTTTGCACAACCTGTGGTAACGACCTCGCCCTGCAGCGGTATTAACGAGAAAGTTTTTCATATTTAGCTGAAGTAGAAAAAAAACGCAAAAACAACAAACTTTACGCTCGTACAAAGAACTAAGAACAATGAAAACAGTCAGAAATCGTCTTTGTGAGCAGTTGCATTACCGATTACTTTTAACTGTACACTGTCTAAAGTTAAAGAGACGCCAAGATCTCCTCGTTTCTTCTGAATAAGTGATTAAGTGGTGTGGCCAACTGAGAGAGGGAAAAGCCTTTCTCTGGCAAATTTGCATCCAGCTGAAACAATCGGACACGCTTTATTTCTAATCAAAGTTTCAATCTGTCAGTTTTTTACCCAGCCAATCGCGAGACATTCTCCAGCATCCCTTGATGAACTCGAGGGTAAAAGTCTGTGGTGGAGAATGGCTTATTCACAGCGTAGAAATAGTTTCCAAAATAACTGTTTCCTGCTGCAGCAGGGCGCCTGCTGTAATGAAGCTTCCTGATGGAGTATATAAATTTTATTAAATATGTTTGTGTACTTTTTTGTAGTACTCTCACTCCCTAGTTCCCAAAGTGTGCTGTGATAAAGCTACATTTCTGCATTATTACATTTTACACAATGTGGTTGGTTGGTTGTTTTGGGGAAGGAGACCAGACAGCGAGGTCATCGGTCACACCGGATTAGGGAAGGACAGGGAAGGAAGTCGGCCGTGCCATTTGAAAGGAACCATCCCGGCATTTGCCTGGAGCGATTTAGGGAAATCATGGAAAACCTAAATCAGGATGGCCGGACGCGGGATTGAACTGTCGTCCTCCCGAATGCGAGTTCAGTGTCTAACCACTGCGCCACCTCGCTCGGTCCACAATGTGGTGTTACCTCTGTTTGCATCTTATCTGTAGACACTTTGCCGTGTAGGAGGCAAATTTTCAATCCTTAGACTTAGAGTTTCCACTGTAAGTATCTACTAATATACTCCATCTGTTACATTCTGTAATTCAATAGATACCACCAGTTTAGATATGACTGGGTTTCGAACCTGGACTTTGCCTTCTTCGAGCCACTCTCGTATCAAATGAACCACTTGAGTGCACCTCGCGAACAGATTCAAAGTTGCAATCTAGTAGTGCTTCTCTCCTACTCTTCTACAAGTAGGTAAAAGACTTGGTAAAATCTTGCCCCATCATAGCCTGTCTTTCTGAAGTGTTAATCTAGCAGAGTGTGCCGAAGGGAAACGGTGGATTTCGCGCGTCAGGGGAGAGGTACTGACAAGTTAAGGCTTTTAGTCAGTCTGTTTAGCGCTCTCACATCGCGTGGCACTCCGGACATTCTGGACATCGCGATTACGAAAGGACTTGATCAATTCCTCACAGCTGCACGAACTCAGTTCCAACCTTCTACCGGTTATTTTTAACCTCGACGTCGAATACACCCCTCAGCCTCGAAGACTCAACATCGGTCGCACTGACTGGGCCACCTACAGAGGGAACATCACTCTGTCGTTAGCACCGGACCTCGACTCCGAAATCTACAACGCTGACGCAGCAATTGCAACATTCAACGCTACTGTTACTGCAGCGCTGACAGCATCGACTCCACGGTCAAGAGGTCAGCCGACCGGGGTTGTCACAAGACATCCTTCACCTTATCAAAGTCAGCAACATGCTTTCGAACGAATGGCATATCACGTGAGACCGACTCCTCAATCGGCACATCAACCAGTTACGGCGTGATATCAAAGCGGCAACGAAAAACTCTCAGCCTTCACTCCCAAACCCGAAGCGTGGGATACTGCCAGGTTCTTCACGAAGAGGCGCCGAACAACACCACCACTGGACACAACGACTGGTGTGGCATACACTCCTACTGCCAAGGCCAACTACCTCGCCGACATCTTCCAAACTACCTTCGTCCCCGTCGACGAGCCGACGTGCAACACACGCACGAAGTCGAAGAGGACATTACGGCTTATCTGGCTGATGACGCCAACGACGACGAAGCTGACGGACTCCCGCCCATCTCCCCTCAAGAGGTGTCCTGCTAGCCGGCCGGTGTGGCCGTGCGGTTCTAGGCGCTTTAGTCTGGAACCGCGTGACCGCTACGGTCGCAGGTTCGAATCCTGCCTCGGGCATGGATGTGTGTGATGTCTTTAGGTTAGTTAGGTTTAAGTAGTTCTAAGTTCTAGGGGACTGATGACCACAGATGTTAAGTCCCATAGTGCTCAGAGCTATTTGAACCATTTTGGTGTCCTGCTACGTGTGCGCAGCAACAAAGCACCAGCGGACGACATACCGAGAAAGGCGCGGAGGCAACGTCCGCACGACGTATTTGTTCGTCTCGCCCATATCTTCACCTCCATCCTTCATCACAAGAAATATCCTGACGCCTGGAAGCATACTGTTTTGTGGCTATACGGAAACCGGGGAAAAATCGGAAAAACCCCCAACACCACCGACCTATCAGCCTGCTTCCGCAACTAAGCAAACTTTTCGAGAGGATCCTCCTGCCTCGCCTGCGGACGACTATTGACCGTCTCCAGCTCCTTCCACCGGAACAATTCGGCTTCAAAAGTGGCCACTCTACCACTCAACAGCTTGTACAAGTTGATGAAGATATAACAACGACCTCCAACAACAGGGAGTACAGCGGCGCCATCTTCCTGGATGAAACTTCCTGGCAGATTAAAACTGTGTGCCGCACCGAGACACGAACTCGGGAACTTTGCCTTTCGCGGGCAAGTGCTCTAACAACTGAGCTACCCAAGCATGACCGGCCGGAGTGGCCAATCGGTTCTAGGCTCTACAGTCTGGAATCGCGCGACCGCAACGGTCGCAGTTTCGAATCCTGCCTGAGGCATGGATGTGTGTGATGTCCTTAGTTTAGTTAGGTTTAAGTAGTTCTAAGTTCTAGGGGACTGATGACCTCAGCAGTTAAGTCCCATAGTGCTCAGAGCCATTTGAGCCATTTGCACCCAAGCATGACTCACGCCCCCTCCTCACAACGGTAATTCCGCCAGTACCTCGTCTCCTACCGTCCAAACCACACAGGACAGCTTCTGTGAGGTTTGGAAGATAGGAGACGAGGTACTGGCGGAATTATCGCTATGAGGACGGGGTGTGAGTCGTGCTTGGGTAGCTCAGTTGGTAGAGAACTTGCCCGCAAATGGCAAAGGTCCCGAGTTAGAGTCTCGGTCCGGCACACAGTTTTAATCTGGCAGGAAGTTTCATATCAGCGCACACTTCGCTGCAGAGTGAAAATCTCATCCTGGAAACATCCCCCAGGCTGTGGCTAGGCCATGTCTCCGCAATATCCTTTCTTCCAGGAGTGCTGGTTATGCAAGGTTCGCAGGAGAGCTTCTGTGAAGTTCGGAAGGTAAGAGACGAGGTACTGGCGGAATTAACGCGGTGAGGACGGAGCGTGAGTCGTGCTTGGGTAGCTCAGCTGGTAGAGCACTAGCCCGCAAATGGCAAAGGTCCCGAGTTCGAGTCACCGTCTGGCACACAGTTTTAATCTGCCAGGATGTTTCATATCAGCGCACACTCCGCTGCAGAGTGAAAATCTCATTCTGGATCCTCCTGGATGTCTCGAAAGCTCCTATGAAAACTGCGCGCCCTAGGCTTTCCGAAACCAGTTGTCCATCTTATTAGCTCCTACCTTCGAGGGAGGCGTGGGTGACTCACACTCGACAATCCGGCCCCTAGCAGCCAGCGTTCTGCAAGGGTCGGTACTAGGGCCGATCCTTTACTCATTATATACGTCCGTCCTGCCGAAATCGCCTGCCGAAATCGCCTGCTTCCTCATCTTTACCTAATACATTCTCCGATAAAGGTGTACCGTCACAATTTGTCAACTTATTCTTTCCATCTCTTCACTATGTCTTCACCAGATAGCATGTTTTCCTCTTTGTCTTCTACTGTACCAGAGAGTGTTGTTTTGCGTTAGTTAAAAAACGCATTTGCTGTTCTGTAGGCTATATCAGTTCTTCCATTTTTCGTATTTTCTTGCATATCTCTGCACATTTCCTCAAGAAAACTTTTTTTGCTTTCTTGGCTTCTCTGTTGATTAAATTCATTAGCCTTCTGCATTGAGCATTTCCGTGCTCGTCAGTTGCATTTTGCCTAGCCTTCTGTTTTCGATAAGCTGAATAAAATCTGCTGAAATCTATTTCCTTTCGTTTTTAGGTTTAGTTTTCCCAACTATCTTTTCTGCTGCCTTACATATATACCAGATTTAATTTGTACCTAGTCTTATTTTACTCCGTCAAATTGGTAATTTTTACCTTGGTTATCTGTTCCTGCGTGGCCATTCCCTTAGTTTCAGTTTCTTTCTTATTTCCCACTTCTGTTTTACTGTCATTTTCTTCAGACGTTTGAATCTGAATAAACGTTTCTGAATAAACTTGAATCAGGATTGGGTCGTGGTCACTGTCTATGTCGGCAGATGTATAGCTCCAGCTATGGTTCAAATGGCTCTGAGCACTATGGGACTTAACATCTGAGATCATCAGTCCCCTAGAACTTCGAACTACTTAACCTAACTAACCTAAGGACATCAGACACATCCATGCCCGAGGCAGGATTCGAATCTGCGACCGTAGCGGTCACCCGGTTCCAGACTGAAGCGCCTAGAACCGCTCGGTCACACCAGCCGGCCTCCTGCTGTTTTACTTGGTTTCTAAAAGGTGATTTCTCTAAAACGTAGTCGACCTGCTGTCTCCTTATGTCTTCTGTGCCGTTCCAGATGCATCTTCTTCGCTTGAGGTGCTGGAAAAGCGTGTTTGCAACAACTAATTGGTGCCTCGAGCAGAACTCAGTTCGTCAAGCTTCTCATTCATTTTTCTCCCAAGTTCATAGTTGCCGACAATTCCCTCTTCCGAGTCTTCACCCAAACTTGCATTCCAGTCCCACATGATTATCAGATTTTCAGCCCCCTTAACATGTTTTATTGCATTACTTAGTTTTTCATATATTTCGTCAATTACAGACTATCTTTTAAGACTACTGTATTCGCCAAATCCTCTTGACTTCATGCATAGACGTGGCCGAAAGTAGTTGCTGTTACGAGGTGGCTTTCTTGCACGCAGTAACCATACAACCTCATGCGGGACCGAATAGGTTTAAGCAAAGTACGGCAAAAATTATGGCAATTCAGCTTAGCAAAAATTTACAATAATTTATTAAGAAAAATTATAAATTACGTAATATATCTGTGAAGATGGTGAGTGGTAGTGTAGTTCAAAGTTCACGAAATGTGTCATCATCTTGTTTTTGAATAAACACTTTACCGTCAAGATAAACTCAAAGAAACTACCATGGAATTCGCTGTGTGGAGAACTGTTCTAAATCAGCACGTTCTCAGTATGTCTGCTACTTTGATTCCTACGTCGGCCGGCGTGGTCGAGCGGTTCTAGGCGCTTCAGTCTGGAACTGCGCGACCGCTATGGTCGCAGGTTCGAATCCTGTCTTGAGCATGGATATGTATGCTGTCCTTAGGTTAGTCATGTTTAAGTAGTTCTAAGTTCTATGGGACTGATGACCTCAGATGTTAAATCTCTTAGTGCTCAGAGCCATTTGAACCATTTTTTGATTCCTAACTTCCTTCACACGAACGTTGATGTTAGCGATAACCATACGGCACATGTCTTCCGCGATTTCACCGCAAGCTTGAAGAATAAGGCGTCTGAGCTTCCTTAAATCATGTGGAGGTTTCCTTTAGGTACCCCAAATGGAGAGGTCACATGGGTTGAGGCCTGGACTATTGGGGGACCAAAATTGTCCGTCATTGAAATGACCTGGAAATAGGAGTGAAATGATCCGCATGTCGAAAAACTCCTGTGAGAAATCCAACACAGTGTTTGCAGTAATTGACTGATCGATCTTGCATGAGCCACTGCGTCTTGAAAGGTAACGCAGTAGCAAGAAGCTGTGGAACAAAGTTTCTGAGAAGCATCCCCAAATAACGCGCACTGTTTACGGTTCCTTCAAAGAAAAAAAGTCCAGTATGTCCGTGACTGGGAATTACGACCCAGACTGTAATCCTCGGAGCATGATATTGTTCGTGAAGCACTTTCGGATTTTCAGCAGCCAAAAACGTACATTTTGTTTGTTAACCACAACGTCCTAATGAAAATGCGCCTCGTCGGAAAGCCAAACGTTGTTGAGTGTGTATTCCCTATCCTCCGCCTAGTGGGAAACCTAAGTCTCTGCCGCTTCTGTTTTACAATGAGTTACCGAGCAGAGATCTTTTGTACTGGTACATCCAGAGGTACTTTTAAGAATCCGTTGAGTGGAGCGTCTGGATATGCCCAGCTGCACTACAGTCTTTCTGCGCGATTTGCCGGGGCTTCTGTGTGGAACAACTCGTACCGCTTTAGGATTCTCCAGCGAACAAAGAGGCTTCGACCGAGGTCGCTTCGGTTCCAATATTGATCCTTCCCGTGCAAACTGATCATACGGTCTGTGGATGGTTCTCTTGCAAGGGGCCCACTATGTGTTATACTGTCTGAATCGCCTGTGAGTCGCAACAGGACTTTTCGTTTCATGAAAAAGTGACACAGCTGCTGATAGCTACAGCGTTGTTAATCGTCCATTGTTGGACATATTGTAAATACTAGTCTCCTAGCGACGGTATCGTGAATAACACGTCAGTTCGTAACTCATTTGTTTCTCCAAGCCCTACTGCTACTGCTGTTGAGATGCTCAATGGGATATCTAGTGCGGCTCGTACATTATGTGCGAAACAAAAAGTGACATAATTCGATCGTCATCATTTAGTAGAATGTCCAGTTGGGCTCTTCTGGGCGGCATCTTCAGACACATCCTGATGGAATCACGATGCTCAGTGTTGGTACAGTCGAACTAACTGACTGAGTGAAGCTGCGCATCTGCTTACCTCTGAGTTTGGTAGATGATGTCTACCTGGAAACTATTTGTGTCACGTTTCGTGGAAGCATAACACTGTCCGTGTTGTGTACGCCTTCTCTAGTCTCTGACAATAATTATGTTGCGCCTCTCTTGGGCTGGCCTTGCCGTGTGGCGCCCTCTGCTTATGACTGTGACTCATATCTAAAAGAGGTAGCAGAGATCATATTTGCGTCCATCAAATTTCAGAAATTTTTGGAACAGTTAACTCACGGCATATCTCTTTGCTCTAACTACTTCGATGACATGCGTAATCAACAGGATCATTTGGTTAACGTGGGAACAGTTTTTGTCAGATTAAATGCGGCCAGACGTATATGTCATTTCAATAAATTTAGTTTTTAGAAGAACAAATAGAATACTGAGGGCACAGTCTTAGTTCATATGGAATATCTCCAGTTCGGCAATATTTTCTAGTCACACACGCATTACCAACATCCAGTAATGGCCTTTTTCAGATTTTCCTGGACAAGGTCACTACCTCGCGAAATTTATTCCAAATGCTTCGAAGATAATGTATCTGCTTAATAGGTTTAGGCGCAAAGACGTTCTATACTTTTGATCTTCAGAATGAGATACAGTGCTCATTATGCTAAAGAAAGATAAGGTCGGCTCTATGCTTGATATTCAGTCCTATCGTCTGATGCATCACATGTGTAGAATAGACGCCACTGTTGAACGTAAACTTTGTCGGAGGTTCGAGTCCTCCCTCGGGCATGGATGTGTGTGCTGTCCTTAGTGTAAGTTAGATTAAGTAGTGTGTAAGGTTAGGCACCGATGACCTCAGGAGTTTGGTCCCATAAGATCTTACCACAAAGTAAAGTTAATAGAACATAAGAACTGACGAAAACAATTGCATGTGTGTCCACAGTAATGAATGAGGCTTAGTAAATTACTTACAAATCGCCGGCCGGAGTGTCCGAGCGGTTCTAGGCGCTTCAGTCTGGAACTGCGCGACCGCTACAGTCGCAAGTTCGAATCCTGCCTCGGGCATGGATGTGTGTGATGTTCTTAGGTTAGTTAGGTTTAAGTAGTTCTAAGTTCTAGGGGACTGATGACCTCAGCTGTTAAGTCCCATAGTGCTCAGAGCCACTTGAACCATTTTTGAACTTACAAATAACTTCCGTGTCTACGTCTCAGGAGAACATTTCCACCTGATGGTCAGTCGCAAATCGTCAGAAGCCGTTTTTTGCCCCAAAATAGTGTCGAAGACCGAACAACGACCTAAAGTGTAAGGGATTTATCCTTACTCCATGCAACAATGTGGCTTATTTCAAATCGACTTCAAAACACGGCAATGCATACACAGAGGAAGATACCTATGTAAATACTGAAATTGGCTGGAGATAAAAAGAAAAACTAAACTGGAAATATAGTGAAGATCAAACTCAAAAGCGCTGCAAACCTGCCTCTGCATAGTTAAT
This sequence comes from Schistocerca piceifrons, assembly GCF_021461385.2. NCBI lineage: Eukaryota > Metazoa > Arthropoda > Insecta > Orthoptera > Acrididae > Schistocerca > Schistocerca piceifrons. Next base: position 260,973,497 of record NC_060149.1, on the reverse strand, counting down.
AAAGGACTTGACAGATGGTGCGCAGGAGAAGGCGGTGAAGATGATGGACTGGGCCAGTGAGCGGGTTTAGCATACACGGGGAGGCATTAAGACCCTAGGGTAAGGAAGACTCTTTGCCGTTGATCGGAAGAGATCCATTTTCAGTGGACTGACACTCCTGTTCTAAAGGTTTATAGCTTCCACAGAAAGAAAGACATAAGTGAAGAGGGGTTGCAAGTGATGTTGAAATGTTTGTTGTAGTGGTCTTAAGTCTGAAAACGGTTTGTTGAGGCTCTCTGCGCTAGTCTATCCAGTGCAAGTTTCTTCATGTCCGAATGACTACCACAACCTATCTGCGTACTGCAGGTCTCCCTCTACAATTTTACGTTTCCCTCCACCGCCCCCCCCCCCCCCACGCCACGTCACCTGTTACAAAACTGACATTTCATTGATACCTTAGGACGTGCCCTATCAATTGATCCCTTATTTTAGTCAAGTTATGCCATAAATTTCTTCAGTATTCTTCTACTGCATCACATTTCAAAAGCTTCTGTTCTCTTCTTCTCTGAACTGTTTATCGTCCATCACTTTTGTACTAAGCTACACTCCAGACATATGCCTGCAGAAAATACTTCCTAACACTCAAGTTTATATTTGATGCTAACAAATTCTTCCTCTTCAGAATTACTTTTCTTGCCGTTGTCAGTCTGCGTTTTACAATCCCATTTTGGCCATCATCAATTATTTTGCAACCCAAAAAGGAAAATTCATCTACCACTTATAGTGTCCTATTTCCTAGTGTAATCCCCTCAAAATAGCCTGATTTAATTCGCCTTCATTCCGTTACCCTTGTTTTACTTTTGTTGAAGTTCATTTTATCTTTTTTCGAGATACTGTCCATCTACCTATTCTATTAACTGCTCTTCCAAGTCCTTTGTTGTTTCTCACAAAAATATAGTGTCATCAGCAAACTTCAAAGTTTTTATTTCTTCTCCCTAAGCTTTAACTCACTTTCCAAGTTTCACCTTGATTTCCTTTAACGTTTGCTCAACGTGCAGATTGAATGACATTGGGGCTGGCTAAAATCTTGTCTCACTCCTTTCTGAACAAGTGCTTCAGTACACGACCTTCGATTCTTATAATTGGTGTCTAGTTTCTGTATAAATTCTAAAAAACCTTTCACACTCTGTATTTTATCCCTGCTCCCTTCAAAAATTCAAAGAGTGTAATTCAGTCAACAATGTTAAAAGATTTTTCTAGGTCTGTAAATGCTATAAATATATAAATCTTTTTACAATCAATCTTCTAAGATAAGTCGTAGCGTCAGTATTGCCTCGTGTGTTCCTGCTTTTCTCCGAAATCCAAACTGATCTTCCCCGAGGTCGGCTTCTACCTGTTTTCCCATTCTTCTGTAAACAATTCTTGTTAGTATTTTATAATCATGAATTAGTAAACTGACTGTTAGTATTCTCGCGTCAATACCAAATTCTTTTGGAATTGGAATTATTACATTCTTCGTGAAGTCTTGGGGGTATTTCGCATACCTCATATATCTTGTGCACCATGACACAAAGTTTTCCCATAGATGGCTCTCCCGAGGATATTAAGATCTTTGAGCGAATGTCGTCTATTTGAGGGACCTTGATTCCACTTGGGTGAATCAGTGCTCCGTCAAATTCTTTTCTCGTGTTATATCTCCTGCTCTTCTTCTTTTTGTTTCTGCTTGCTTTGTATAATATTGCTTTCAGTTTCATTTGCCTTCTATCGCCCTTCTGCACACTCCTTCCATCTTTCAGCTTCCCCTTGCCTGCATACTACAGGCTTGCCTCTGAGATCTTGCTATTCATACAGCTGCTTCTTGTTTCTCCAAAGGTCTCTCTAATTTTTCTGGAGGCAGCAGTTATCTTTCCCCTAATCGTGCTATCTACAGCCTCGCATTTCCCCTCCACTCTTGCTTAGCCATTTGGCATTTTCTGTCGCTTTCATTGTTTAGACGTCTGCTTTCTTTTTCACCTGCTTCGTCCTGTGCAATTTTATACTTTCTCCTTTGGCCAGTTAAACTCAATATTCCTTGTATTATCCAAAGATTTCTGCTAGGACTTGTCTTTTTACCTATTTGACCTTCTGCTGCCTTTACTATTTCATCTCTCTTGCCATCTTCACAAATAGCAAATAACTCAACTCATCTCTCCCACTCGATACCAACTTCGAAGCAGTTGCTACAGTAGGGTACACTCCGAATAAATTAATAACAAGTTGCCCTTATCTGACCACTAATAATTCTCTGGACAATGAAGATTTCCGCAACCTTACCACGCAGCTCACTGCCCGTTCCGTTCCTGTGGGGATTTCTACATCTACATCTACATCTACATCTACATCTACATCCATACTCCGCAAGCCACCTGACGGTGTGTGGCGGAAGGTACTTTGAGTACCTCTATCGGTTCTCCCTTCTATTCCAGTCTCGTACTGTTCGTGGAAAGAAAGATTGTCAGTATGCCTCTGTGTAGGCTCTAATCTCTTTGATTTTATCCTCATGGTCTCTTCGCGAGATGTACGTGGGAGGGAGCAATATACCGCTTGACTCCTCTGTGAAGGTATGTTCTCGAAACTTCAACAAACGCCCGTACCGAGCTACTGAGCGTCTCTCTTGCAGAGACTTCCACTGGAGTTTATCTATCGTCTCCGTAACGCTTTCGCGATTACTAAATGATCCTGTAACGAAGCGCGCTGCTCTCCGTTGGATCTTCTCTATCTCTTCTGTCAACCCTATCTGGTACGGATCCCACACCGGTGAGCAGTTTTCAAGCAGTTGGCGAACAATTGTACTGTAACCTACTTCCTTTGTTTTCGGATTGCATTTCCTTGGGATTCTTCCAATGAATCTCAGTCTGGCATCTGCTTTACCGACGATTAATTTTATATGGTCATTCCATTTTAAATCACTCCTAATGCCTACTCCCAGATAATTTATGGAAATAACTGCTTCCAGTTGCTGACTTGTTATATTGCAGGTAAATGATAAACGATCTTTCTTTCTATGTATTTGCAGCACATTACACTTGTCTACATTGAGATTCAATTGCCATTCCCTGCACCATGCGTCAATTTGTTCAACGCACGTGATGTGCAGTGGTGCTCAACTGTCACCTGTCCCCATGTGACCTATGCCTTGCGATTATTGAGGCACAGAAAGCATTTAACTATTTCTATGGATTTTTCTCTGTTATGGATTACGCATATAGCCTCTAAGCTTCAGACACACTGCTCATTGGGAAATGATCAGCTTCACTACTCTAGTGATTACATCCTGATCTGTATACATCTGCTAGAAGGAGAAATTCCAGAAAGAAAGCCGTCAAGATAGTTGGTCAGCAAGGTAAACTGGGCACTTTACATCAAGTTGGTTGCATTTGTACCTAGAGAGCATACAGGAAGGGTGGATCATATCAACAGCACTAACCACCACGTTGCTGACGTAGCTATGCCAGATTCTGGGCAGCTGTGAAGACCACATTGTTAGAACGACCAAAGTCATTCTACAATAAGGGATAACTGTGTGACAATGCACAGATTTCGCCACAAACTGCCGTGGTACTATTATGGAGAGCAAACGGAGGTCGGAACAACTGCCATCTAGTACACTAAACTAAATCATGTATGGGCACCTATTAGGATGATTTCAGGGAGAAGTGGAAGATGCCTGTTAATGTTGGAATAAAAAAAATTGAAGTATTTTTACCGACAATTGAGGCTTTGACCTTGCGCAGGCCATGGCGGAGAACATCGCTCAAAGCAATGACACCATCTGTCAGGATCCGGCTTTCCATCGGCAATGAATAACTGTTGAGAATGGCGGGTGGGACATCAGCTGCACCAGTAGAGGGTCTTACAGATGTATCTTCTCCCTGCGTGAGTTGTATTTGACACTGTCTGCAGCATGTGAAATGACACCACGCCATGAAAAAATCCATTACAACACGTTGCATAGCTAGAAATCCGCCTAAACTCTCCGAGGTTAATGTGGTAAATAGAAAACTTTCCCAACTCATGGAAAAAGCTACTTTATTTTCTTTATTTAAGACTGGGAAAGATGGATGTCCCAGAGTATCATAGCGTTACCCTGACCAACTTTGAGGCAAAGTCCTAGGAGCGAATAGTCAAATGCCTGTTTTCATAGCTGCTTTCATTGTATGTTCATCTACATCTACGTGATTACTCTGCTAGTCACAATAAAATGCTTGGCAGAGGGTTCAATGAACCACCTTCAAGCTGTCTCTCTACCGCTGTGTACCATGGGGGATTAGTAACACTTACTAATTTATATGGTATATATTTCTCAATTGCCGTCCATACTATCTCTTTGAAATCATTCCACAGGTTTTCTACGCTCACATGATCAGATCGGAAGGAGTGAAGACTGTCTCTTAAAAAACAGTTAAGAGCATCTTTATCAGCTTTTTTTAAAAAATAGATATGTTTGCGTTTCTTTTTGATGGTTGTAGGTGTTACGGTATTCAGCCTAGAAGCAACTGTCTTGTGGTCGCTAATCCCTGTTTTCGTCATGATACTCACTATTTTTCCAAAGTTATTTCTTGCTTTGCGTTTCTTTTTGATGGTTGTAGGTGTTACGGTATTCAGCCTAGCAGCAACTGTCTTGTGGTCGCTAATCCCTGTTTGCGTCATGATACTCACTATTTTTCCAAAGTTATTTCTTCCTAAGAGGTCAAGTATGCTTCCGCAACCATTTACGGTTCGAGTGGGCTCATGAACTAATTGTTCAAAATAATTTTCTGAGAAAGCATTCAGGAGAATTTCGGATGACGTTTTATGCCTGCCGCCGGCTTTAAACGAAAAATTTTTCCAGAATATCGAGGGTAGATTTAAGTCACCACCGACAATAATTGTATGAGTGGGGTGCCTATTTGAAATGAGACTCAATTTTTCTTCGAACTGTTCAGCAACTATGTCTTCTGAGTCAGGCGGTCGGTAAAACGACCCAATTAATGGTTAAGTCAGATTCTAAAGTATAACCTCTACCCATGCTATTTCGCAGGAGCGTAGTGATTATTTTGCTCAGCGTCGTGTTGAGCGTCAGATTGCTAATGACCCTCCTGTACGTTTTCAGGAGTGATTGGCACCAGGAAGCTGAAGTTAAAGTAACAGTGGTCAAATTTACAGTGTTGGGAACCGATTACGTGAAGAAAAAGGGTCTAATACGGAACCACATATATTAAAACAAGCAAATGAATAATTAATTTGTATTTCCATGAAATAAGGAAATTGAACAATTGCCCTGTACATCTCAGACCTCTTGACCTGTGTAAGAGGTAAATTATACATTAATTATTCCATCTGGGCCCTGAATGCAATTTTATTAATACGTAGCCGCGCGGGGTAGCTTCGCAGGGTAGCCGTGCGGTCTCAGGCGCCTCGTCACGGTTCACGCGGCTTCCCCCGTCGGAGGTTCGAGTCCTCCCTCAGGGCTGGCCGGAGTGGCCGAGCGGTACTAGGCGCTACAGTCTGGAACCGCGCGAACGCTACGGTCGCAGGTTCGAATCCTGCCTCGGTCATGGATGTGTGTGATGTCCTTAGGTTAGTTAGGTTTAAGTAGTTCTAAGTTCTATGGGACTGATGACTTCAGAAGGTATGTCCCATAGTGCTCAGAGGCATTTGAACCTCCCTCGGGCATGGATGTGTGTGTTGTCCTTAGCGTAATTTAGTTTAAGTTAGTTAAATTAGTGCGTAAGCCTAGGGACTTATGACCTCTGCAGTTTGGTCCCATAGTCCTTACCACAAATTTCCAAATTATTAATACGTAAGTAATGTTTATCGAGCTGCTGAGTGAGGTGCAGCTCCAGACTCCGAAGCCAGCCATTCCATCGTTGGTCGGCAAGACTCATGGTTCGGAGAAGCAAGGAGTCCATAGGAAGGCTATAGGACATGTGTCAGAAAAAGAATGCTAGCCACTTGCAATCTCGATACAGTGACCGCTTCCCGATCACAGTATTTAAGTCCGTTGAAAAATGATGCTACGGGGGACTCAGCCGAACATCAACGAACGGTATCATACGGATGATAATATTACTCCTTCACTTCTTATCTGTGCAGCCACTTTTAATTACTTGATGTCCCTTTTTCTGTACCTTTAAGGACACAAGTTTTCCTTTTCTTGCGTGATTGGTCAGAAGCAATATGTACTTCTGCTAAGGATGAAAATTGTCACTGCTGATTCAAACTTCTTACTTCCTCTTAGTTTATCAACGATTTTCTCCCGCTGGAAGAATTTGTTGGATTTCACCTAAGCATCCAAAATCACTCTTAGTGGCGTCATATATCTTCTCCCACAGGGAATATGGACTGTGCCGAAATCAGGGCTTTATCTGCGTACCAAAGCGTCTGGTACTCTGATATCTGCTCACTAATAGCAGTTAGAGAACAAGACATGTAGCAGACTGCTTGTAGCTCCAGAAAGACGTGAGAATGGCCAGGTATCGGAAAAGAAATGTTGGTAGGCAATGATTTTATGATTGTCTTGTCTAAACACTGCCCATTCCCATGAACCATGGACCTTGCCGTTGGTGGGGAGGCTTGCGTGCCTCGACGATACAGATGGCCGTGCCGTAGGTGCAACCACAACGGAGGGGTATCTGTTTAGAGGCCAGACAAACGTGTGGTTCCTGAAGAGGGGCAGCAACCTTTCCAGTAGTTGCAGGGGCAACAGTCTGGATGATTGACTGATCTGGCCTTGTAACACTAACCAAAACGGCCTTGCTGGGCTGGTACTGCGAACGGCTGAAAGCAAGAGGAAACTACAGCCGTAATTTTTCCCGAGGGCATGCAGCTTTACTGTATGGTTAAATGATGATGGCGTCCTCTTGGGTAAAATATTCCGGAGGTAAAATAGTCCCCCATTCGGATCTCCGGGAGGGGACTACTCAAGAGGACGTCGTTATCAGGAGAAAGAAAACTGGCGTTCTACGGATCGGAGCGTGGAATGTCAGATCCCTTAATCGGGCAGGTAGGTTAGAAAATTTAAAAAGGGAAATGGATAGGTTAAAGTTAGATATAGTGGGAATTAGTGAAGTTCGGTGGCAGGAGGAACAAGACTTCTGGTCAGGTGAATACAGGGTTATAAATGCAAAATCAAATAGGGGTAATGCAGGAGCAGGTTTAATAATGAATTTAAAAAATAGGAGTGCGGGTAAGCTACTACAAACAGCATAGTGAACGCATTATTGTGGCCAAGATAGAAACGAAGCCCATGCCTACTACAGTAGTACAATCTTATATGCCAACTAGCTCTGCAGATGATAAAGGAATTGATGAAATTTATGATGAGATAAAAGAATATTCAGGTAGTGAACGGAGACGAAAATTTAATAGTCATGGGTGGCTGGAATTCTTGAGTAGGAAAAGGAAGAGAAGGAAACATAGTAGGTGAATATGGAATGGGGGTAAGAAATGGAAGAGGAAGCCGTCTGGTAGAATTTTGCACAGAGTATAACTTAATCATAGCTAACAGTTGGTTCAAGAATCATAAAAGAAGGCTGTATACATGGAAGAATCCTGGAGATACTGGAAGGTATCAGATAGATTATATAACGGTAAGAGAGAGATTTAGGTACCAGGTTTTAAATTGTAAGACATTTCCAGGGGCATATGTGGACTCTGACCACAGTCTATTGGTTATGAACTGTAGATTAAAACTCAAGAAATTGCAAAAAGGTGGGAACTTAAAGAGATGGGACCTGGATAAAATGACTAAACCAGAGGTTGTACAGAGTTTCATGGAGAACATAAGGGAACAATTGACAGGAATGGGGGAAAGAAATACAGTAGAAGAAGAATGGGTAGCTCTGAGGGATGAAGTACTGAAGGCAGCAGAGGATCAAGTAGGTAAAAAGACGAGGGCTAGTAGAAATCCTTGGGTAACAAAAGAAATATTGAATTTAATTGATGAAAGGAGAAAATATAAAAATGCAGTAAATGAAGCAGGCAAAAAGGAATACAAACGTCTCAAAAATGAGATTGACAGGAAGTGCAAAATGGCTAAGCAGGGATGGCTAGAGGACAAATGTAAGGATGTAGAGGCTTATCTCACTAGGGGTAAGACAGATACTGCCTACAGGAAAATTAACGAGACCTTTGGAGAAAAGAGCCACTTGTATGAATATCAAGAGCTCCAATGGAAACCCAGTTCTAAGCAAAGAAGGGAAAGCAGAAAGGTGGAAGGAGTATATAGAGGGTCTATACAAGGGCGATGTACTTGAGGACAATATTATGGAAATGGAAGAGGATGTAGATGTAGATGAAATGGGAGATATGATACTGCGTGAAGAGTTTGACAGAGCACTGAAAGACCTGAGTCGAAACAAGGCCCCGGGAGTAGACAACATTCCATTAGAACTACTGACGACCTTGGGAGAGCCAGTCCTGACAAAACTCTTCTATCTGGTGAGCAAGATGTATGAGACAGGCGAAATACCCTCAGACTTCAAGAAGAATATAATAATTCCAATCCCAAAGAAAGCAGGTGTTGACAGATGTGAAAGTTACCGAACTATCAGTTTAATAAGTCACAGCTGCAAAATGCAACGCGAATTCTTTACAGACGAATAGAAGAACTGGTAGAAACCGACCTCGGGGAAGATCAGCTTGGATTCCGTAGAAATGTTGGAACACGTGAGGCAATACTGCCCTTACGACTTATCTTACCAGGGAACCTCCCTATCGCACCCCCCTCAGATTTAGTTACAAGTTGGCACAGTGGATAGGCCTTGAAAAACTGAACACAGATCAATCGAGAAAACAGGAAGAAGTTGTGTGGAACTATGAAAAAAATAAGCAAAATATACAAACTGAGTAGTCCATGCGCAAGATAGGCAACATCAAGGATAGTGTGAGCTCAGGAGCGCCGTGGTACCGCGGTTAGCGTGAGCAGCTGCGGAACGAGAGGTCCTTGGTTCAAGTCTTCCCTCAAATGTTTTCGGTTCCCATTGGAGAGGCACGTCCTTTCATCTACTAATCGCACGGTTTTGCGGTGCGGTCGCAAAACAAAGACACTAAACTTATTACAGTGAACAGAGACGTCAATGAACGAACGGACAGATCGAAACTTTGCGAAGATAAAGAAAGTAAACTTTTCACTCGAGGGAATACTTGAACGAAGGACCTCTCGTCCCGGAGCTGCTCACGCTAACCACCGGACTACAGCGCTCCTTAGCTCACACTATCCTTGATGTTGCCTATCTTGCGCATGGACTACTCCGTTTGTATATTTTGCTTATTTTTTTCATAGTTCCACAGAACTTCTTCCTGTTTTCTCGATTGATCTGTGTTCAGTTTTTCAAGGCCGATCCACTGTGCCAACTTATAACTAAATCTGAGGGGGGTCCGATGGGGAGGTTCCCTTGTTAGAAGAAAGGCGCCGGGCGGGGTGGCTGAGCGGTTCTAGGCGCTACAGTCTGGAACCGCGCGACCGCTACGGCGCAGGTTCGAATCCTGCCTCGGGCATGGGTGTGTGTGATGTCCATAGGTTAGTTAGGTTTAAGTAGTTCTAAGTTCTAGGGGACTGATGACCTCAGAAGTTAAGTCCCATAGTGCTAAGAGAAGAAAGATTTTTTTAGAAGAAAGATTAAGGAAAGGCAAACCTACGTTTCTAGCATTTGTAGACTTAGAGAAAGCTTTTGACAGTGTTGACTGGAACACTCTCTTTCAAATTCTAAAGGTGGTAGGGGTAAAATATAGGGAGCGAAAGGCTATTTACAGTTTGTACAGAAACCAGATGGCAGTTATAAGAGTCGAGGGGCAAGAAAGGGAAGCAGTTGTTGGGAAGGGAGTGAGACAGGGTTGTAACCTCTCCCCGATGTTATTCAATCTGTATATTGAGCAAGCGGTAAAGGAAGCAAAAGAAAATTCGGGGTAGGTATTAAAATCCATGGAGGAAAAATAAAAACTTTGAGGTTCGCCGATGACATTGTAATTCTGTTAGAGACAGCAAAGGACTTGGAAGAGCAGTTGGACGGAATGGACAGTGTCTTGAAAGGAGGATATAAGATGAACATCAACAAAAGCAAAATGAGGATAATGGAATCTAGTCGTATTAAGTCGGGTGATGCTGAGGGAATTAGATTAGGAAATGAGGCACTTAAAGTAGTAAAGGAGTTTTGCTATTTGGGGAGCAAAATAACTGATGATGGTCGAAGTAGAGAGGGTATAAAATGTAGACTGGCAATGGCAAGGAAAGCGTTTCTGAAGAAGAGAAATTTGTTAACATCGAGTATAGATTTAAGTGTCAGGAAGTCGTTTCTGAAAGTATTTGTATGGAGTGTAGCCATGTATGGAAGTGAAACATGGACGATAAATAGTTTGGACAAGAAGAGAATAGAAGCTTTCGAAATGTGGTGCTACAGAAGAATGCTGAAGATTAGATGGGTAGATCACATAACTAATGGGGAGGTATTGAATAGAATTGCGGAGAAGAGGAGTTTGTGGCTCAACTTGACAAGAAGAAGGGACCCGTCGGTAGGACATGTTCTGAGGCATCAAGGGATCACGAATTTAGCATTGTAGGGCAGCGTGGAGGGTAAAAATCGTAGAGGGAGACCAAGAGATGAATACACTAAGCAGATTCAGAAGGATGTAGGTTGCAGTAGGTACTGGGAGATGAAGAAGCTTGCACAGGATAGAGTAGCATGGAGAACTGCATCAAAGCAGTCTCACGACTGAAGACCACAACGACAACAACTGCTAAAAATATGATTCACATTGTATGGCATGCATCACATAGCTCACTGTCATTACTTATAAATTTATTGTCCAAAACTGCATGGGTCATACCGTATCCAATGACGCCACAGGCCAAGGATGACACGGCAGTCAGTTAGGCCCCACTGGCCCGTCTAGGGTCAGAACGCGGAACTTTACCTAATCTTTACAGCCTTAAATAATGACAACTTACAAAGTACTGCGTATTTTCACTGGCGCCTGTGCGTTATTTCACTTATACAAGCCGGCCGCTGTGACCGAGAGGTTCCAGGCGCTTCAGTCCTTAACCGCGCGACCGCTACGGTCGCAGGTTTGAATCCTGCCTCGGGCATGGATGTATGTGATGTCCTTAGATTAGTTAGGTTTAAGTAGTTCTAAGTCTAGAGGACTGAAGACCATCACTTATACAAATTACGACGGTAAACACGTTTCCCCTCCCATTTTGTGCGCATTTTAGCTTGTGCTCCGTCTCTAACGACCACATCGTCGACGGGGCGTTGAACCATAATCCTGCTTCCATTTTCTGATGCCACTTCTTCTCACTGATCATCATTCCCGCGTTCCGCTAGCTTTTCGTCAAAATCTATGCTAATTACATTGGTATGCAAACCTTAAGGATGAAAGTAACATCCGCGTGATGTCTCACTGCCAAGTGAGATATATCGATGAAAAATGTAGCATACATAGAAAGAAATGCTGAAGTATAGCAAATAAAGTAACTGAACGACATACGTAATAAGACGAACAAAAAAGACACTTTTACTCAAAGGCAGTAACTACACTGAAGGCACCGCGGTTCATGATGGTTGCTTGGACATTATGAAAGGGAGTAGGGAGCATAGTTCTTATCAGGGTGTGTGATCACCACGGGCAACAATAAGTACACTGCAACGTGCTCCCATGCTGGCTACGAGGTTGGAAAAGTGTTATTGTGGTAGGGTGTTCCGCTCCTCCTATAGCGCGGTTGACGACTGCTGGATAGACACTGGTGCATGTGGACGTGCTGCAGTATATCTCCTCAACGCATCCTCCACGTGCTCGATGGGATCTAAGTTTTGGGAAACGGGCAGGCCTTCCCTTTCGTCGAAAATCCTCCAGATCCAAGAGCTTCTCCACCTGCGTTGCTCGTCGTGGTGGTGCATTGCCATCCATAAAAAAGAAGTCTGGGCCGAAAGCAGCCCTGAAGAGAGGAGTACAGTGTCACAATAACGTTGACTAGTGGGTGTACCGCGTTCAGAGAATTGGAGCTCAGCACGCCCATGCAACATTATGGCTCCCCACACCATAATACCTGAACCACCAAAACGATCATTTTCGAGATATTTAACAATATTCCTGGTTAATGTCATGTGATGGTACATCCAGAATCACTACTCAGAATGAACCTGATCTCATCGCAAAAGAGCACGCGATCCCACTCCTCGATAGGTCAATCCCTAGGCTCTTGGCACCATCGCAAAGGGTGCAGCCCACGTGCGGGAGTCAAGGGATGATGATGATGATGTTTGGTTTGTGGGGCGCTCAACTGCGCGTTCATCACCGCCCGTACGAAGTCCCAATTTTTACATAGTCCAATTCTTCACGCAGTCCAATCTAGCCACTGTCACGAATGATGAGGGCAACACAAACACCCTGTCCCCAGGCAGAAAGAAATCCACAACCCGGGCCGGGAATCGAACCCGGGACCCCGTGATCCAGAGGCAGCAACGCTAGCCACTTTTTTTTTAATCTCATTTTGTTCGTTTTCGTTCGTAGCATCTGCTCGGGGCGGACATCGTAAGACATCCGTTTAAGTTCGTTGTTGATCGATTAACTCAGTTTTTTTATTACAGAGGGCTGCTAACCCTCTGACCGAACACGGTGAGCTACCGTGCCGGCATCCACTAGACCACGAGCTGCAGATGGGGTCAAGGGAGCACAACATACTGGTCGCTGGACAACGAGGCCGCCTCGATGCAATCGCTGTGCCATAGTGGATTGTGGGACAGCGTGTCTTGGCGTCGTGTTAAAAGTGGGCGCAGTTGTACCCGCTGTTTCATGTGGGTGCTTCTTGTATGTTGTACAATGTGGCGGTCATTTGCTGCTCTAGCTGACATCAGTCGACCATCTCCTTCGGGTAGCTTTGCCTGTGGTTATGCCCCATGCACGTGAAACAATGCTGTGAGCAACACCAAATCTGTTCCATACTCTCGTCACCCTTCGTCCTCTTTCCATTTTCCCGATGATTCTTCCCCATATTAAGTCATCCACTTCTTGCCTCCGGGCCATTTTTAATGAAGAGCAACACCACAGTGCACCATAACCGCTCGCTGATTGACATGCAGTCTTCTCTTTTCAGCTGCCTAGGGCTGCGGGGCCGGCCCCATTTGGCACTATAATCACTGTGACCTCGCTCCATGTTACGTCCAGCCTTTTGTGCACCACTTGGAGACCTCTGACAACGTGCTCCCGCATTTTCATTCGTTTCCACGGAGCTGTTAATATATTATGCTATTTTATCTCTCTCGTCCTTAAATTTTGGAGAGTGGCGTAACAGTATCACAACCTACATGTTCTAGGTATAACGTAATCCACATTTTATGTAAGTGGCCAGCCAATGACAATTTCCTGTGGCATTCTTGTTGCTATGTTTTCCCTTTCCTTAGGTTTTACTTTCTTATGTAGCATGTTCCTTCTTTTCCTGCCTTCTTTGAGTGTGTGCTTCAGTTTTATTACGTCTGTCCACATTCGTTCCTTTTAATGTGTGTCAAGGCGCTGATGACCTCGATGTTGAGCGCCCATAAGCCCCAACACACACACACACGTAATCTAAGCGAACTGAAAATTCATGGGAACAAATTTTAGAAAATGCTGACAGGAGAACGTGTAAGAGAAAGGACCTTGCGGAAGACGGGTTTTAAAGTGAGACCATGGTTTATTATCAAAAATCACAAACGATCCGATGCAGGAAGAAAAAAACGCAACCATTTTCTTCACGTTATACGTTAATGATTATTTGATAATATTAGTTGAATCTGAGATATTTCACAGGAGTGAAGTAACATACGAGGAAGTTTTGTCTGATAAGAACTGTAGTAATATTCAGTTATGTGTTGTGAAATTAACAGACTGGTGCTAAGACTTACATCTGTTGCTTCACACAGAACAGAATAAACATATACATTTATGGAAACATAAAAATGTAGTGGTCTTTCACTGATAAATTAGTTATCAACAAAAAATGGTTCAAATGGCTCTGAGCACTATGCTACCTAACTGTTCAGGTCATCAGTCGCCTAGAACTTAGAACTAATTAAACCTAACTAACCTAAGGACATCACAAACAACCATGCCCGAGGCAGGATTCGAACCTGCGACCGTAGCGGTCGCTCCGCTCCAGACTGTAGCGCCTAGAACCGCCTGGCCACACCGGCCGGCAGTTATCAACAATTGCTCACAATATCATATAAATATTTTAGAGTAACAATGTGTGATGCTATTAATGATCGCTCATGTAGGATGGGTCATTTACGGATCTCACTTTATTGTATAATACTGAGAAAGTGTATTTTATCTAAGAGTTTCTGTCTCTTTCGGAGACTGCTTTACAAACGCTTCTACGCCTATCGCTGAACACTGCTCAACTCTGTATGACACGTGTCAGACTGGAGTAACAGGAGATGTGAAGCGTATGCGACAAAGGGTTGTGAGAATGTTCAGACGGTTGCATAACTGCCGGTATATCACGACAGGGATGCTGGAAAATCTTGAATAGCAATGCTCTAAGAGAGACACTGTGTGTCTTATGAGAACCCGCTCAGAAAACTTGAAGAATAGATACTCCGAGTGGAAACTGCGAATCGAGCTACGGAGACGATGTGAAGATGGATAAAAGTAGACCATTAACATCTTGTGCAGAGGCATATAGTAATCGTTCTTCCCACACTCATTCTGTGATGTGAACGGAAATAATCCTTCTTATATGGCACAATATAAAGTACCCTCTGCCACACACGTAAGGCGAGCACGCAGTCTTGTAACTGTTGAACTAACTACAATCTTTGAGGGACACCAACACTTACATAGAGAGTGTTAAAATCTACAAACAGACTGCGAAAATGCTGAAAATATGAGCGTATTAGTCTTCACGGCGAATATTCCCGCCCACAGTTTACTAGAAACGACTAGTAGAATGTAAATACGGCTGTTGTTAAAATTGTGTGCCGGAAAGTAACTGATGCTCTAATACACCGTCCAGTCATATTAATGTTACCACCTGTCAAAAGACTTAATAACTGCCTTTTGCAGCGCGTACCGTTGCGAGAAGTGCAGGAAGAGAGTCAGTAAGGTTTTAGAAGATACCGACAGGGATGTGGAGCCATGCCGACGTTAGCGCCGTGGGCAGTTGCGATAGGCTCAGGGCCGAGGATCCATAGTACGAAAAGGCCAAGAGCGGCGGTCCCACAGATTCTCGACTGAGTTTAAATCTGGGGAGTTTGGTGGCCAGGGAAGTACTGTAGACTCAGTCTAGTGCTCTTCGAAACACACACGTACAATTCGAGCTGTGTGACACATTGCGTTGTCCTGCTGGTAGATGCCATGGTGCCGAGGAGAGGCAAACTAGATGTAGGAGTGGAAATGGTCCCGAAGGATAGCTGCATACTTTTATTGATCCATTGTGCCTTCCAAAATGACAGAATCACCCAAGGAATGTCACGAAAACATTCCCCAGACCATAACGCTCCCTCCTCCGGCCTGGACACTTCCGACCATTGTTACAGGGTGTTTTCTTTCAGTATGATGATTCATCTGAAAAGGCCACCTGTCGCCATTCCGTGGACGTCCTAGTGCGGTATTGGCGTGCAAACTCCAGCCTTCGTCGTCGATGAAGCGCGCTCTGCACGGTAGCATGAACTAAGCGCCTGCTGCGAAGGCTCATATGCAGCAAAGTTGCCCGAACGGTCATTGAGGAGTCACTGTTGGTAGCCTCTCGGTTCATTTGTGCCGTCAGTTTTTCAATAGTTGCAAGTCCGTTCGCCCGTACACATGTCCGCAGCCGTCATTCCCCCCCCCCCCCCCCCCCTCATCTCTATGACCCGTTGGGTTGGGTTGGGTTGTTTGGGGAAGGAGACCAGACAGCGAGGTCATCGGTCTCATCGGATTAGGGAAGGACGGGGAAGGAAGTCGGCCGTGCCCTTTGAAAGGAACCATCCCAGCATTTGCCTGGAGCGATTTAGGGAAATCACGGAAAACCTAAATCAGGATGGCCAGACGCGGGATTGAACCGTCGTCCTCCCGAATACGAGTCCACCGCGCTAGCCACTGCGCCACCTCGCTCGGTATGACCCGTTGGACACAGTATATTTTTATCATGGTGTCAAGCGAACAGGTTACAAACTTAGCCGTCTCCGAAATGCTTCCACCCTTGTCCCGAAAGACAATCATCATGCCCATTAGGACGTCAGATATAGCACTCCCACCGGCCGGGGTGGCCGAGCGGTTCTAGGCGCTACAGTCTGGAACCGCGCGACCGCTACGGTCGCAGGTTCGAATCCTGCCTCGGGCATGGATGTGTGTGATGTCCTTAGATTAGTTAGGTTTAAGTAGTTCTAAGTTCTAGGGGACTGATGACCTCAGAAGTTAAGTCCCATAGTGCTGAGAGCCATATATCACTCCGTTTCCGCAATACCACAGGGACTGCATAGTCTTCTGATTTGCTTCGCAAAGGATGGGCGGATCACGCCTTTCCTACTTCTTCCTGGGGGTATTGAGTGTTGTCTTCTCGTTTGAATCGTCCTCACGGTTGCGTTGCTGCTAGTGGGTCTTCTTGCTCATGTTGCGGCGTTGCTTTACGCCAGCAACAGGTCTGGCCACCTTGTGGTCGGGCGCCAGTGCACCTAGTTGCCCAGGTTGCGGACGAGGCCGTTCTCCGACATCCGCGCGGCCGCATAAAAACGATGCGCCGCTTGCCCGAATCGTTGTGTGAGCAGCGGCACTCCCGCTACTCTGTGGAATTCTCCGATACTGAAGTCTCGTGGCAGGAGAAGCGCTAATCTAAGCGCCTTGTTCTGGACATAGTCTTCTGCGTCCGCCGGCCCGCTTTATATTTCCCTCACTGCTAGTGCTGCCACGTGTCGTCTGTGAGTGGTTAGTTCGCGTTGGTATCGAACATAGGCGGTGGTATCATCAATGTCACTGGACTGTATAATTGCGCAAAGGAGCACCCCTCACGGACCATTTCAAAGCTTCACTGTCTCCTACCGACGTCTTCCGACCACCACAAAGGTTCTGTTACGACGCTAAAGGACTAGCACTAACAGACATCCACTGCAGAGTTACTGTCTGGAGCATATTTACTACACGCTACAAAAATTATTCGCTGCAGATATAATAAGGAAGACTTTTTAGATGAAATCGTGCTGCATGACAAATAAGTGGATCGCGTAGTATTTAGTTATGAACTTGCTACGGGATTTCATTGGCACCAACACTCATAACGAGAGAACTGCAATGTGCAGTCAGATTTCATAAATACTGGAAACATGACCGTAGCACTTTTCATGGTGAATATTGTCGCTCATAACTACAAGTGATTTCATTAAGAAATGTAGAAGGAGACCAAAAAATTAAACAATATTTTCGAGACAAAATGGTTGTAATTACGTGTTCATAAAGTTTACATTTGATGCTTGATTTGTTGATATCGGCTGATATGTAGTTGGACTTACTAACACTGAAATCATGAACCTACATCCACCGAAAAATCAATGAAATTAAGCTCATATCAGTTAAGTGCAACTCTCAAGAGTGAGTGAGCTCAATCTGTGCGTAGAGGGCCGGCCGTTGTCGCCGAGCGGTTCTAGGCGCTTCAGTCTGGAACCGCGAGACCGCTGCGGTCGCAGCTTCGGATCCTGCCTCGGGCATGGATGTGTGTGATGTCCTTAGGTTAGTTAGGTTTAAGTAGTTCTAAGTTCTAGGGGACTGATGACCTCAGATGTTAAGTCCCATAGTGCTCAGAGCCATTTGAACCATTTTGTGCGTAGAGGAGTAACATGGTCCCACTCCACTGATTTACTATAAATTTACAGGGCGTGCACAAAGGTATAGAAACAGCCCAAAAACAACACGTCATCAGGCCTAATACGGTGTAGGGAAATCGTTGGCATTCAAAACAGTTCCCAGTCGTCTCGACATGGATAAGTATGGTAACTGTATGGTTTTTAAAACCAATCCAGGACGACGCGAGCTGTATGAAGAGGGGCCATGGGATGGACCTGATCAGCCAAAATGGTCACATAAACCCTGGCAATAACGCGATCTTACAGAGTACCCATGGGGCCCAGGGAATACCACGATATGGCTGCCTAAATCATTACCGAGTACCCGCCACGTTTCATTCTTGGGTAGCAAACTCGGCCAGATTTTGGTGACTGCGAGAGAAGACTCATCCGATCAAATGACATTCTCCCTTTGCACCATATTCCAGGCTTTATGGCTTCGCCATCAAGTTTTCTTGTTATGTGCATTTTTATCATTGATGAGTAATTCCAGCTTGCCCTGCTCCTTGAGCTCCATTCGTGTTGTTTTGGTGTTGA
The DNA here is from genome assembly GCF_021461385.2 of Schistocerca piceifrons. Lineage (NCBI taxonomy): Eukaryota > Metazoa > Arthropoda > Insecta > Orthoptera > Acrididae > Schistocerca > Schistocerca piceifrons. The sequence continues at coordinate 260,955,171 of NC_060149.1, read as the reverse complement.
CAGGGTTCGAGAGTGCGACATTCGGTTCTGCGGCGACTTTTGCTGCTGTCGCCGTCTTATTTTTCGTCACGATCCTCTTCAAATGGTTCCGATGGCTCTGAGCACTATGGGACTTAACATCTGAGGTCATCAGTCCCCTAGAACTTAGAACTATTTAAACCTAACTAACCTAAGGACATCACGCACATCCATGCCCGAGGCAGGATTCGAACCTGCGGCCGTAGCGGTCTCGCGGTTCCAGACCGGAACCACTCGACCACATTGACCAGCACGATCCTCTTCAATGATCGTCCGTCACAATCACTTTCTCCCGCATCGTAACTTATCAGATGATGTTCTTCTGCTTTATCTGTATGCGGTGTAAATCTTTGATACCACGTCTCTTGAAACACCAAACACTTTGGGTGCCTTGGTTACAGAAGCATGGACCATACGAGCACCAACCATTTGCCCACATTTGATTTCACGTAGCTCCAACACAGCGCACTCACAACTACACAGAGCATTGTTCTGGCCACGACTGACATTTGTTGATGACATTGCACGGGTGCCGTTCGCGGTGAAATACAACAGCGCAACCTCCAGCCTTTGCTAGTATCTGAGTTTTATGTTCAAGCATGAGTTTCTCACGATATTTCGATATTTTTAGTCTTATGTTGGTTCGAGTAACTCAGGAACGTATTGCGATTTTGAAGCAAAAAATTATTTTTGGCACTGAATTTCACGACGTCAACAGCGTCACTACAGACACAGTATCTACACTCTCAGCTGGGTGAACATCCATCTCGTTCAGCTTAAACCATGCGGTGACGTAAGTCTGTCATTCTCATGCTTGTACCACAGAAAAATGGACAATCAAGCTGTTGCGGATTGGCAAGACAGCCAACCCACTATGAGAGGAAGCCGAAAGGCACGCGTTTTAGCTCATGCAGGCTGGCGTGAGGTCTGGAACAGGACAAGGAAGAGACCAGCATAAAAGGTCGTAGCTGTGGAATACTTAACTTTAATCCATAAATAGTGATCATCGCTCTTGACGGTACATGTTTTACAGCATCAATAGTAACTGGTAATGGCGCCTTGCTAGGTCGTAGCAAATGACGTAGCTGAACGCTATGCTAACTATCGTCTCGGCAATTGAGAACGTATTTTGTCAGTGAACCATCGCTAGCAAAGTCGGCTGTACAACTGGGGCAAGTGCTAGGAAGTCTCTCTAGACCTACCGTGTGGCGGCGCTCGGTCTGCAATCACTGATAGTGGCGACACGCGAGTCCGACGTATACTAACGGACCGCGGCCGATTTAAAGGCTACCACCTAGCAAGTGTGGTGTCTGGCGGTGACACCACACAAGCACATTTATTTATTCGAGACTCTATCTTCTGTGAAATATTATCAACTAACTGAGTCCACTACCACAACAACAATGTCTGTTAACAAAGCACATTAACTTGTAACTAAAAAGTACATGTTTTCTGTCCCTTTCTACGAATCTCAAACGACTGCACAGTTATATTTCGTGCTGAAGTACATCTACACTGAAGACCCTAATATCGTGTAGGGCCCACACGACCACGCAGAAGTGCCGCAACACGGCGTGGCATGAACTCTATTAATGTCTGAAGTAGTGCTGGAGGGAACTGACACCATTAATCTTGCATGCCTCTACATAAATTCGTAAGTATACGAGAGGGTGGAGATCTCTTCTGAACAGCAAGGCATACCAGATATGCTCAATAATGTTCATGTCTGGGGAGTTTGGTGGTCACCGGAAGTGTTTAATTTCAGAAGAGTGTTCTTGGAGGCACTCTGTAGAAATTCTGGACGTGTGGGCTGTCGCATTCCCCTGCCGGAATTGCCGAAGCCCGTCGGAAAGCATAGTGGACACGAATGGATGCAGGCGATCAGACAGGATGCTTACGTGCGTATCACCTGTCAGAATCGTATCTAGACGTATCAGGGGTCGCATATCACTCCAACTGCAGACGCCCCACACCATCACAGAGCCTCCACCAGCTTGAACAGTCTCCTGCTGACACGCAGGCTCCATGGTTTCATGAAATTGTCTCCATACCCGTACATATCCATCCACTCGATGCAATGTGAAACGACACTCGTCCCACCAGGCAACATGATTCCAGTCATCAACAGTCCAATTTCAATATTGACTGGCCCAGGCGAGGCGTAAAGCTTTGTGTCCTGCAGTCATCAAGGGTACACGAGTGGGCCTTCGGCTCCGAACGCCCATATCGATGAAGTTGAGTGGTTCGCACGCTGACACTTGTTGATTTTCCAGCACTGGAATTTGCAGAAATTTGCGGAATGGTTACACTTCTGTCAGATTGAGCGATTGTCTTTAGTCGTCGTTGGTCCCGTTCTTGTAGAACTTTTTTACGGCCGCAACGATGTCGGAGATTTGAAGTTTTACCGCATTCCTGATATTCACGGTACACTCCTGAAATGGTGGTACGGGAAAATCCCCACTAGATCGCTACCTCGAAATGCTGTGTCCCGTCGCTCGTGCGCCGACTATCACACCACGTTTAAACTCACTTAAATCTTGGCAACCTGCCATTATAGCAGTGGTAACCGGTCTAACAACTGCGACGGATACTTATTGTCTTACATAGGCATTGCCGAACGCAGCACCGTATGCTGCCTGTTTACACATCTCTGTATTTGAATACGAATGCGTATACCAGTTTGTTTGGCTCTTCAGTATAAATCTACATGGTTTTTCCGCAATTTACAATTAAGCGCCTGGCAGCGGGTTCATCGAACCACCTTCAAGCTATTTCTTTACCATTCCACTCTCGAACACTGACGAGAAAAACGAACACTTAAATCTTTCTGTGTGAGCTCTGATTTCTCTTGTTTTATTGTAATGATCGTTCCTCCCTATGTAGGTGCTCGCCAGCAAAATATTTTCACCCTCTGAGGAAAAAGTTGGTAACTGAAATTTCATGAGGAGTTCTGCCGCAACGAAAAACGCCTTTGTTTTTATGATTACCACCCCAATCCTCATATGTGTTTTCTTCGGAGATCTAGTAAACTTTTACTTTTTAGCGCCTTTTGGGGTTACAACGCACAAAGCGATGTTAGCTGTCGAAATAAAGCCGAGAGTGGGGTTTCAGGGCCAGCAAAATTTCCTGCCCACAACAAAAACGAACAGCGCTAGTTTCAGTGTAAAACACATTTGCGCCAAAGACCGCAGAGGGAATTTTAGCGGTGCTTGATAATGGGAAAAGAGTTGCCTGTGGACAATTACATTGTCCCTCAAGCGTGAAACTCTTCGCGTTCTCTCGGATAACGACTGGAAACTGAGAACGTTGGCGGCGCAGGAAATTATAGTATATTGTTTGTTTGCCATTGTCTCTCTCATTTCCGTTATGTCGTTGTCTGCCAGCTAAAGAGCAAATTCTAATGGCTCTGAGCACTTTGGGACTTACCTTCTGAGGTCATCAGTCCCCTAGAACTTAGAACTACTCAAACCTAACTAACCTAAGGATATCACACATATCCATGCCCGAGGCAGCATTCGAACCTGCGACCGTAGCGGTCGCGCGGTTCCAGACTGTAGCGCCTATAACCACCCGGCCACCACGGCCGGCAACTAAAGAGCAATTCCCTGCGGATAACTGTCTGTCCTTTAGAGCGTCACAAACAGTCACCCTCATAAGTCATCACCAGTTCCAGCTTTTTCTCAGACATCCATTATAGTGTTGCAAACAATGCCTCATTAAGATGGTGAAGCACCCACAATACATGATCGGTTCTCAGTCAGGTAGAACGGCCACCAAGATGGATTAGAGTTGTTCGTGTTTCGTGTTGTTACCAGGCCGAGTGGGATTTATAAGGGGGTTGAACAGCATCAAGTATTGAGTTAGAACTGTGAAGGACACAGAAATGCCGCCTACGCGTGTGAGACAACATTATCACCATCTGACAGAGTTTGAAAGGGGCCTCATTGTGCTCTCCATTCTTTGGCTACTCGAATCGTGCAATGTTTTTGAGGCATTCGGTTGTGATAGCGGCCCGGTGATGGATTGCATTGCAACGTGATGTCAGGCGTATTCGTCGTCCAGGTCTGCTACACTACTGGCCATTAAAATTGATACACCACGAAGATGACGTGCTATAGACGCGAAATTTAACCGACAGGAAGAAGATGCTGCGATATTCAAATGATTAGCTTTTAAGAGCATTCACACAAGTTTGGCGCCCGGGCCGACACCTACAACGTGCTGACACGAGGAAAGTTTCCAACCGATTACTCATACACAAACAGCAGCTGACCGGCGTTGCCTGGTGAAACGTTGTTGTGATGCCTCGTGTAAGGAGGAGAAATGCGTACCATCACGTTTCGGACTTTGGACAAGGTCGGACTGTAGCCTATCGCGATTGTGGTTTATCGCATCGCGACGTTGCTGCTCGCGGTGGTCGATATCCAATGACTGTTAGCGGAATATGGAATCGGTGGGTTCAGGAGGGTAATATGGAACGCCGTGCTGGATCCCAACGGCCTCGTATCACTAGCAGTCGAGATGACAGGCATCTTATCCGCATGGCTGTAACGGATCATGCAGCCACGTCTCGATCCCTGAGTCAACAGATGGGGACGTTTGCAAGACAACAACCATCTGCACGAACAGTTCGACGACGTTTGCAGCAGCATGGACTGTCAGGTCGGAGACCATGGCTGCGGTTACCCTTGACGCTGCATCACATACAGGAGCGCCTGCGATGGTGTACTCAACGACGAACCTGGGTGCACGAATGGCAAAACGTCATTTTTTCGGATGAATCCAGGTTCTGTTTACAGCATCATGGTGGTGGTGGTTAGTGTTTAACGTCCCGTCGACAACGAGGTCATTAGAGACGGAGCCAAGCTCGGGTTAGGGAAGGATTGGGAAGGAAATCGGCCGTGCCCTTTCAAAGGAACCATCCCGGCATTTGCCTGAAACGATTTAGGGAAATCACGGAAAACCTAAATCAGGACGGCCGGAGACGGGATTGAACCGTCGTCCTCCCGAATGCGAGTCCAGTGTGCTAACCACTGCGCCACCTCGCTCGGTTTACAGCATCATGATGGTCGCATCCGTGTTTGGCGACATCGCGGTGAACGCACATTGGGAGCGTGTATTCGTCGTCGCCATACTGGCGTATCACCCGGCGTGATGGTATTGGGTGCCAATGGTTCAAATGGTTCAGATGGCTCTGAGCACTATACGACTTAATTTCTGAGGTCATCAGTCGCCTAGAGCTTAGAACTAATTAAACCTAACTAACCTAAGGACATCACACACATCCATGCCCGAGGCAGGATTCGAACCTGCGACCGTAGCGGTCGTTCGGTTCCAGACTGTAGCGCCTAGAACCTCACGGCCACTCCGGCCGGCCCGGGGTGCCAATGGTTACACGTCTCGGTCACCTCTTGTTCGCATTGACGGCACTTTGAACAGTGGACGTTACATTTCAGAAGTGTTACGACCCGTGGCTCTACCCTTCATTCGATCCCTGCGAAACCCTACATTTCAGTAGGATAATGCACGACTGCATGTTGCAGGTCCTGTACGGGCCTTTCTGGATACAGAAAATGTTCGATTGCTGCCCTGGCCAGCTACCTACGGATTATGGCTTGTAGGAACCCTGACAGCAACGCCACCATGTTGAATAATGCTTTTCGTGCAGCCACAGGACGACGTGTTACGACTCAAACTGTGCACAATAGGCTGCATGATGCGCAACTTCACTCCCGACGTCCATGGGGAGGTCCATCTCTGCAACCACGACACCATGCAGGGCGGTACAGATGGGCCCAACAACATGCCGAATGGACCGCTCAGGATTGGCATCACGTTCTCTTCACCGACGAGTGTTGCATATGCCTTCAACCAGACAATCGTCGGAGACGTGTTTGGAGATAACCCGGTCTGGCTGAACGAACGCCTTAGATCCACTGTCCAGCGAGTGCAGCCAGGTCGAGGTTCCCTGCTGCTTTGGGGTGGCATTATGTGGGGCTGACGTACGACGTTGCAGGTCATAGAAGGCGCCGTAATGGCTGTACGATACGTGAATGTCATCCTCCGACCGATAGTGTAACCATATCGGCAGCATATTGGCGAGATATTTGTCTTCTAGACGACAATTCGCGCCCCCATTCTCCACATATTGTGAATGACTTCCTCCAGGATAACTACATCGCTCGAATGGAGCGGCCAGCGTGCTCTCCAGACATGAACCCTATCGAACATGTCTGGGGCATATTGAAAAGGGCTGTTTATGAACGACGTGACCCACCAACCACTCGGAGGGATCTACGCCGAATCGCTGTTGAGGAGTGGACAATCTGGACCAACAGTGCCTTGATGAATTTGTGGATAGTGTGCCACGACGAATACAGACATGCATCAAGCAAAAGAACGTGCTACTGGGTATTAGAGGTACCGATGTGTACAGCAATCTGGACCACCACGTCTGAAGGTCTCGCTGTATGGTGGTACAACATGCAATGTGTGTTTTTCATTAGCAATGAAAATATCGGAAATGATGTTTGTGTTGATCTCTATTCCAGTTTTCTGTACAGGTTCTGGAACTCTCGAAACAGAGATGATGCAAAACTTTTTTACATGTGTGTGTATAGGTTTATTAGACTCCTATGTTCCTCTTCTTATATACACCTTTCGGGTAAACTATAATCTCAGTCTCAAAATAAACGCATTCCAGTCTCAGTCCTGCAGTAATATATCGTAAACTTTTTTTTTGTTTGGAAGGCAAGAAGATTAGGAATCAGCATCCCGTTGACAGCGAGAGCACTAAAACGAAGATCTAACTGGACACAAACACGTTCACTTATCGGTTGTCTAAGATGAGTTATGCTCAGTATTTGAAGCAGTAAATTTGTGTCGTTTCGGAGAGCGTGGATTCAGTGCACTCTTACATATGTCCAGTAGATGATACTTATTCACTGTTAACAAGTTACTTCGGGAGCCATCATCTCGGCCCAAAACGAATCACATGCGCTAGATTGTATCGATTGAAAGCCTCGATGGATGGCAATGATTACATAACGTATTCGCCAGCAGCTAGAGTAACTTTATGGAAGTTAATACACATGAAAGTTGAGATATATTTAGCAACAAAAATTATCTCTATTTATCTGGAGCAGAAGACAGACTTTTATTCATAGAGAGAAATACGAGAGCACAGACGAAAGGTGAAGGAATTATAGTTTCACGACATGCATATGTTGCATTAGACGCGCACTGCCATAGTTTATCCTGCTTAGGCGTTGTGTTATTTGACGTCATTATTTATCTCCAGTGAGTTTACGATGTGCCTGAGGTATCTGTACTGTCAGTGCTTACATTTCCGCGGTCACCCATAATCTTCACAAGTCATGTAGAGTTTGTCATATTTTGTTTCCGACAACGAATCCTATTGTATTACCTTAGTAATCTGTTGGAGGTCAAGTCACTACCATTACCAGTTTTTACTCCAGTTGGAGGATCTCCTACGGACGTGGTTTGATCACTGCGTACCCTTTGTCGTTCCCCGCTTCAGGACTGAATTTTCGGAACATCCTTCTTCTTAGCAGGGCATACTCCTCTCTTACTGAACTGCATGTGTTCTCAAGAACACAGTAATGGGTACACTATGCTCAGGATAACCTGATAGTTGACAGCCGAAGTTTGCACTGGTGTGCAGAACTTACGGACACAAGTAAGTTTCGCATCATGTGTCACTGTCAAGTAACATAGTTCGGATTAAATTTGTACGATACATATAAATAACTGCTGCAGTATAGTACAGAAGGTAACTGGAAGAAAGTGAGACGAACAGAATTGACACTTTTATTCGAAGACAATAATTACACTGAAGTCACCTCGATTCATGATGATCTCCTGGTCATTACAAAGGCGGCACATGGTTCTTAGTAGGATGTGTGATCACCACGGATGGTGATGCATGCTCTTAGACGTACTCCCATGCTGGCCACAACGTTGGTAAGGCGTTCCATTCCTCCCTCAGCACGATTTACCACTGTTGGATGGCCGTTGGCGTATGTGGACGTGCTGCAGTAAGTCTCCCCAATGCATTCTCCTTATGCTCTATAGCATTTAAGTCGGGGGAACGTTGTTTCACTAAATATATTAATGTGAATACTAGTCAGGGTGGTTCCTTTGAAAGGAACATAGGTAAAATCCTTGCCCATCTTTGTCTTGTTTGACCCAGTACTCCATATCTAATGATCATGTTATATCCCTCCCATGTTATGCACCACAGGTTTGAACAATGGGTGTTGCAGTCATGGTGGTCCCGATATCCTCCCCAAGCTTATCTTCTGGTTTGAGCTTCTGCCTATTTTCTATTAATCTTTCGCGAGAAGTCAAGTGTCAGCGTCATGGTAACGGCAATGATTCTCAATTTTCAGACTTTTTCACTACTTTCTTATTTTTCAACTACGATACAAACGTATAACGTCACATTTCCGTGTCACGTTATTCATAACTCACAGTTTCTAGTCTTAGCGGTGGCATTGTTTAACAGTTCTGCTATTTTCATCTTTTTTGGCATTCCTGCACTTTTTCTCATTTGATTATATTTCGCATTATAAGACCAGCAGCGTAATATAAGCAGCATATGACATTTTAATGAATAGTTAATTCCTGTTTATTATTTTTTCGTACTATAAGCTTATTTCAACGTTATTGCCATTTTCTAGCACAACTTGCAATCATTATCCATGCTATAGGTGCCGTCAATTAAATTCTTGCAAGAAAATAGCGATCATACACAGGTACAGTATGTACATACGTTACGAACAAATAAACGTTACCTATACCTTTGTTCAAATGCTATGTAGACTACCATCCAATTGACATCTATACTACGCATAATGATTGCAGGTCGTGTCAGAAAACGACAATAACGCCGAAATAGCTAATAGCACGAAAGAATAGTAGCCTCTGAGCAGCTAACAGGAATTAACTATTCATTAAAATACTGATTATGTGTTCAGTTAGCCTCACGAGTTTGGGCCTCTACAAGAGCTATTTTCTAATATTTTACAGACATTCATTACTTCCGCCGTTTTATGAATTCCACACTTTGCCGGTGGGTCATTCCTTTCATCCTTACGTAACAGAACCATCAATAACGGTACTTTTTATCAGCTTTCGCGAACCCTATGTTTTGCACAAATTGTCAATATTTAACCCTATTCGATACCCAGCATATTACGATGTCTCTTTGAAAAGCACACCATTATAACTGCTTGCAATATATATATATATATATATATATATATATATATATATATATAATTTCACGTATGTATTTGTCGAAGTTATCAATGTTTTTCAACATTGAGTCTATTAGCTGGTCTGCCTTTGCTGTTATTTGTGATCGTGGTATGGGACCAACGGCCTGACAATGAGGTAGGAACTCAGCTCCTCTTTACCAACACCAATCACGAACAGTTTGTATAGCAATTGCTTTTTCATACTCTCTCCTCCCCCCCCCCCTCCCAACCCCTCCTAACCACAAACATATGTAATACATATAATTAGACACACATACTCTGGTCAGCCAGAACATTATGACCACCGACCTACTATCAATATAAACCCGTCCATGCGATAGCAGCGTCACCTGGCAAGGAATGACTGCTAGTCAGACACAAGCACAGTGCATGTAATGTCAGTGAGCGTACTGTCCGTGTGTAGAATGGGGAGGCGAGCGAACTGAGTCTGACCGAGGGCAGATTGTGATGGTCCAGATGCTCAGCACATGTATTTCAGAAACTGCACGACTTGTCGGTTGTTCGAGGAGTGCTGCGGTGAGTATCTTCAACACGCGGCGAAACCGAGCTGAAACCACGTGCAGGCGTCGTGGGGTTGAGCAGCAACCTCTCATTATAAGTGTCGGACGTCGTAGGCTGGGCAGACTGGTAAAACAGGACAGGCGGCGAACTGTGACGGAACTAACATGAGACCTTAATGGTGGCCAGAGTACGGGTGTGTCTGAACATACAGTGCACCGAACACTCATAACGATTGGCCTCCGCAGCTGACGACGCATATGCATGTGCCAATGTTTACACCACGACATCGGTAACTACGGCTGAAATGAGCACACGACCATCGGCACTGGACGTTGACACGGTGGCACAGTGTTGCATGGTCTAATGAATCCCGATACCTTCTTCATCATTCCTATGAGAGGGCTCGAATCCGTCGTCTTCCAGGGGATCAGCTCCTTGACAATTGTACTGTGGGACGGAGACAAGCTGGCGGCGGTTCCATTATGCTCTGGGTAACGTTCACCAGGGCATCCATGGGTCCAGTGGAGCTCGTTAAAGGCACCCTGACGGTCAAGGAGTATCGTACACTGGTTGCAGACCACGTACACTCCTTCATGACGATCGTGTTTCCCGACGACAGTCTCATTTTTCAGCAAGATACTACGCCACGTCACAAGGCTAGGAGTATGATTTAGTGGTTCCAGGATCACAGTGAGGAGTTCCAATTGAAGTACTGGACCCCCAACTCGATGGATCCGAACCCAATCGAATACGTCTGGGATGTGATTGAACGTGACGTCAGAGCTCATCACCTACCTCCCCGGAATTTACGGGAAGTAGGTGACGTGTGTGTACAGATGTGGTACCAGCTCTCCACTTGCGACCTACCAGGGACTCATTGTTTCCATACCACGACGCGTCGACGCTGTTATCCGTGCCAAAGGTGGACTAATGTTGTGCTCGCCATTAACATAATGTACATCTTCGTACGCCCAGACTCTATTACTGTGCGTAGTTCTTCACACTAAAAATCAATTAAGAGCTGTTGAAACATCGACAGGACTGCTTCTCGAACCTCGCCAAGCTATTCCAGCCTATCAAGGCAGTCACAGACGCATACTGCGGACCAAACTGTGCGTCGTGCTGACAGCAGCAGAATGAATTGGTGCGCAGACTAGCTGCAGTTCTGTGTCTGTAGCATCTCGATTAGCACTGCCATCAGAGCCGGTCTGTTTTGAATTAAATTATGGCGGTAGCTAAATTCTGTAAAAACGTATGTTTCCAATCCAACAGGTTGAAAACTGTTGTTACCTGCTTTCGGTTCTAGTGAACACAAGTAGACTGCTGGTAACGCTATCATACTACTAACCTGAATGGCTTCCTCCATCAAAAGTTTTGATCATTCTACACTGGTTCCCCTGGGGCACTATCGTTGATCGTTCATGGTTTAGCGAAATTTCTATCCCACTGACTTGTGGTTGTGATTTTCTATTTACACTCTTGCTAAAAAATTAAGGATAATTGCAGAATGTGGTGCCACACAACATGGCAATACACATAACTGGTGCTAATAGCATAGGCATATAGGGAACACACACGACACAGATCTGTAAGTTCACGGTATTGGTGATAAGTTGAACAAACCGTCCCGAAACACATGTGCTACAAAACGCCACTGTTTCCTGCGCACGTACGTCGACATCGGTATGGGATACGATCACCATACACACGTACACAGGCCGCACAACGGGTTGGTATACTCTGGAGCAGGTGATCGAGCAGCTTCTGGGGTATAGCCTCCCATTCTTGCACCAGTGCCTTTCGGAGTCCTGAAGTGTCGTAGTGGGTTGAAGACGTGCAGCGATACGTCAACCGAGAGAATCCCAGACGTGTTCGATGGGGTTTAGGTCTGGAGAGCAAGCGGGCCACTCCATTCGCCTGATATCTTCTGTTTCAAGGTACTTGTCCACGATGGCAGCTCGGTGGGGCCGTGCGTTATCATCCGTCAGGAGGAAGTTGGGACTCACTGCACCCCTGAAAAGGCGGACATACTGGTGCAAGATGACGTCCCGATACACCTGACCTGTTATGGTTCATCTGTCAAAGACGTGCAGGGGTGTAGTGCACCAATCATAATCCCACCCCACACCATCAAACCACGACCTCCATACAGGTCCCTTTCAAGGACATTAAGGGGTTGGTATGTGGTTCCTGGTTCACACCTGATGAAAACCCGGCGAGAATCACTGTTCAGACTATACCTGAACTCGTCCGTGAACATAACCTGGGACCACTGTTCCAATGCCCATGTACTGTGTTCTTGACACCAGACTTTGCGGGCTCTCCTGTGACCAGGGGTCAGTGGAATGCACCTTGCAGGTCTCCGGGCGAATAACTCATGTCTCTTCAGTCGTCTGTAGACTGTGTGTCTGGACAAAACTGTTACAGTGGCTGCTTTAAGGTCCCGAGAAAGTCTACCTGCAGTACTCCGTGGCCATCTGCGGGCACTGATGGTGAGATATCGATCTTCTTGGATGTCCCGTACTGTAGTGCCTGGACATGTTGCCTGTCTGCTGTAATCGTTGCCATAATCTTGAGATCACACTTTGTGGCACACGGAGGGCCCACGCTACGACCTTCTGTGTTTGACCAGCCTCCAGTCACCCTAGTATTATACCCCTCATAACATCGATATGTGTCCTTTGAGCCATTTTAAACACACAGTCACCATTAGTACGTCTGAAAGAGTTGGCACACTTACTCGCTGCACCGTACTCTGACATGCACCAACACATCTCTGCGTATGTGGACTGCTGCCAGCACCACCGTACGACGACCGCAGGTAAAATACACCGCATGGTCATACCCTGAGGTGATTTAAACCCGCAAACCGCCCACCAGAGCGTTGTTTCATCATGTATCAGCATTATCCTTAATTTATGAGCATGAGTGTATATTGTAAAAATATGTGACACATTATCAAATAACGCACATTCTGATACGAGGGCGTAAAATTCTGCTACACAATGAACAAAATCATCTTATTTAATGATCAGAGGTGGCAATTAATTGTTCTGACATTCGTCATTATGTTTACTCGTTAAGAAAAGTATCTGTTTAGAGCCATTTGGGTGATGTACACATCACCATGGAGTAATTTATTGTCTTCACACGGTGTCAGCTCTGCTGACAGTGTCAGTCTATCACCTTGTAACACTCAAGTCGTTTGTATTTCAAGCACGTTTCCTATTAGGTGATAGACCAAAATTCATACGCTGTAAACCACAGAGGGGCCACCAGTATACAATATGTTACGGATGGTTCAAATGGCTCTGAGCACTATGGGACTTAACTGCTGAGGTCATCAGTCCCCTAGAACTTAGAACTACTTAAACCTAACTAACCTAAGGACATCACACACATCCATGCCCGAGGCAGGATTCGAACCTGCGACCGTAGCGGTCGCGCGGTTCCAAATTGTAGCGCCTAGAACCCCTCAGCCACACCGGCCGGCCGGTACAGGTGAAGGTGCAAATATTTTTATTGATGACTGATGATAGTTTTGTAACATTACATCAGTATTTACTTCATTTGCAGACTAATAATTACACCTATTAGGAGTAGTATGTCTTTGGGTTGGTTAGTGCTCAAAGTATATGTGCCAAGAGCAATGCTTATTTTGACCTGGGCAGCAGGACAAGCGTTGAAGTGTAGATCCACGGACGCAAAACGATTAGTGTGTACTGCCATGTGTAGTCCACTTAGTAGTGCAGTTGCGACCATGCCAAAAACATCAGGTATTTAATTAGGTGACGTGTCTACGGAAAGACAGTTAGGCGCATAGAAGTAACAACTAACATACTGAAGTGGGCACATATTCCAGTACCAATGATCACAGTACCCGCACTTATACTCCTAATACCTTGTACAACAGCAAAAGTCAGCGGTATTATTAAAGGGAAAGTTGTTACAGATCCCGTCATTCAATTGAGAACTGTTTCTGAACTTACTGTTTTAAAACAGAGCGATGACACCTTCGAAGAAGCTACAGCAAGATGCTCGGAAACGCTCCCACACTACGTTCTGCTTCTGCCTGGAGTGCAAGGCAGAGGCTGGTGGCCTGTGCACAGGCAGCGAGACATTCCCACCTGTAACTGACGCCCTGATAGTCATCAGCGCGACGCAAATTTGCGTATGAAGCTACTCATACGCCAAGCAAAAAGTTCCAGGGAAGTCCGCAATAAGAAGACCTGTTAAGTCTTTTATCTTGCCCCTCTCGACCAGCATAAAAAATCTTCATGATTCGTCTTACGATTCTCGGATTGCAGATCTCTGCGGACTGAGGAGAAAGTGTATTGTTGTGTGTCGTAAGTGTCAAGATTATGATATTTAATCCAGAACGTTGTACTATGTCAAGCGCACAACAAGGAAGTTTGGCAAGAAGCGTTATGGCTTTTCGATGTTTCTCTACATCTACATCTACATTTATACTCCGCAAGTCACCCAACGGTGTGTGGCGGAGGGCACTTAACGTGCCACTGTCATTACCTCCCTTTCCTGTTCCAGTCGCGTATGCTTCGCGGGAAGAACGACTGCCGGAAAGCCTCCGTGCGCGCTCGAATCTCTCTAATTTTACATTCGTGATCTCCTCGGGAGGTATAAGTAGGGGGAAGCAATATATTCGATACCTCGTCCAGAAACACACCCTCTCGAAACCTGGACAGCAAGCTACACCGCGATGCAGAGCGCCTCTCTTGCAGAGTCTGCCACTTGAGTTTGCTAAACATCTCCGTAACGATATCACGCTTACCAAATAACCCTGTGACGAAACGCGCCGCTCTTCTTTGGATCTTCACTATCTCCTCTGTCAACCCGACCTGGTACGGATCCCACACTGATGTGCAATACTCAAGTATAGGTAGAACGAGTGTTTTGTAAGCCACCTCCTTTGTTGATGGACTACATTTTCTAAGGACTCTCCCAATGAATCTCAACCTGGTACCTGCCTTACCAACAATTAATTTTATATGATCATTCCACTTCAAATTGTTCCGCACGCATACTCCCAGATATTTTACAGAAGTAACTGCAACCAGTGTTTGTTCCGCTATCATACAGTATAATCATACAATAAAGGATCCTTCTTTCTATGGATTCGCAATACATTACATTTGTCTATGTTAAGGGTCAGTTGCCACTCCCTGCACCAAGTGCCTATCCGCTGCAGATCTTCCTGCATTTCGCTGCAATTTTCTAATGCTGCAACTTCTCTGTATACTACAGCATCATCCGCGAAAAGCCGCATGGAACTTCCGACACTATCTACTAGGTCACTAGGTGACCTAATGTTAATAATTCAGAGTTTTGGGGCAGCACGGGCCACGAGTACATTACAAGGGAATAAGGAAAACGCCGACGTACCGAGTATGTCACAGCATCACACCTCCATTCCCTTTCCCGACTCTTTTCAGCAATCTCAAAGATGTAGAAAACTATGGTCACAATCACAACAGTTAGCAAATGATGAACACCTTCGTGTAATGTTAATATCATGCATCCGCGAAAAGCTCGGTTGTCATTTGAATCTTACACCTTATTCAAACTTCCGTCTTGTTCAAATAGTTTCACTCCTCACATTCCTCATAAGTGGCCAGAGAGTCACTTTATGCAAGTTTTGTGTGACGACTGCCACAAAGGTGATTGGTGATAGTAATTGAAAAAAGCCAACCGGAGGCTAGTTTGAAGGTACTGCTTGATATAAAAAGGCGTCTTGCACAAGAACAGTTATAATAACTATCCTTAGAGGCGTGACAATTA
Source organism: Schistocerca piceifrons (assembly GCF_021461385.2). Taxonomy (NCBI): domain Eukaryota; kingdom Metazoa; phylum Arthropoda; class Insecta; order Orthoptera; family Acrididae; genus Schistocerca; species Schistocerca piceifrons. The sequence continues at coordinate 260,939,554 of NC_060149.1, read as the reverse complement.
TTTTGGCCCCTACGCTTTCGTAATCTCTAGGTTTCACATATAGAATACTTAACTTAATATCGCCCACAGATCTCCTAATAATATTTATGCAATATATCAGGAGTTCGACTCATTATTCGCACTGTGTCTCAAATTTATTTCCCAATTTAAAGCTGATATTACACTTAGGTCAATGGTCATACTCAGTTTCTTTTCTTTTAGTGCACCAAATACATGTTTCATCCAGGGACTTCCTGAAAGAGGACCTGGATACATTATGTCACATGGGAGTAATTTAACCCATGTCAGCTAGTGATTATACTATGCCATTTACATCTACATGATTACTCTACAATTCACATTAAAGTACTTGGCAGAGGGTTCATTCAATCATTTCAGACTGTTTAAGAACTTTCAGCATTGCAGCGTGTCAGCAATCGTAGGTATCGAAATAATTATGAAAAATCCGCCTCGATTGCACAAACTACCTGGTGTTTACCTAGGTTTCAGCGTGGGTAACCACGCCTTCTTCAGAACAAATATAAAACAGCTTGCCTAAATAGGCATAGTCAAAGGCTAAAATCGGCACCTACAGCGGCAAGACCCCAATATATTAATGGGATCTTGCCGCTGTAGCTGCTGATATATATATATATATATATATATATATATATATATATATATATATTAATGGGGTCATGCCGCTGTAGGTGCTGATTTTAGCCTTTGACTATGTCTATTTAAGCAAGCTGTTTTATAGTTGTTCTGCACTCTGAAACCTAGGTAAACACCAGGTAGTTTGTGCAATCGAGGCGGATTTTTCATAATTATTTCAGACTATTTCTCTATCGTTTCACTCTCGAATAGCACGAGGATAAAACGATCACTTAAATCTTGCTGTGCGAGCTCTGGTTTCTGTTACTTTATTATGATTGTCGTTTATCCCTATGCAGGTGGGAATCAACAAAAACGTTTTGCACCCGGAGAATGTTTGTGATTCAGATTTTCTGGAAAGACCCCGGCGCAACGAAAAACATGTTTGTTTTAATGATTTCCACCTGACACGATTCCCTTTCTTTATGCTAATAGAAAATGAGCCAAACTTCTTTGAACTTTTTCAATGTCCTCCGTCAGTCCTATATGGCACGAGTCCCAGACTACGCAACAATACTCAGGACAAACAGGGAGCGAAGTGTAGGCATCTCGTCAGTAGGTTTGTTTCAATGCCTGCCAATAAAATGCAGTTTTTGGTTCTCCCTCTCCACAAAATGTTACAATTAAAGTTTTTATTAATCGAAATTTTGTTTCTTTATCGTGTAATAGAAATTTAACGGATCCCTTTTAGTACTCATGTGGATGACGTCACACTTTTTATTGTTTACAGTGAATTGTCACTTTCCGCACCAGACAGATATCTTGTCTGAAGCATTTTGCAATTGCTTTCAATCTTCTGATGACTTTACTAGACGGTAAATGACAGCATCGTCTGAAATCAATCTAAGAGGGCTCCTCAGGTTGTCTGCTAAATCGGTTATATAAATTAGGATCAGCAGAGCGCCAGATATCACTGTGTTTTACTCGATTACTGTCCGTCAGTTACCACGAACTGTGACCTTCCCGACGGGTAACCACGAATCTTATCACACAACTGAGACGACACTCCATAGATGTGCAATTTGATTAGAAGCCGATTGTGAGGAACAGTGTCAAAAGGTTTCTGGAAATCCAGAAATATGTAATCATTTTGAGATTCTCTATCGATAGCACTCATTACCCCGTGCAAATAAAGAGCCAGCTGTGTTTCACGAGCCAGTTGTCTTTCACAAGAATGACGTTTTCTGACCCGTACTGACAGTGTCAATACAGTTTTCTTCGAGATAATTAATAATGCACGAATACAGTATATGTTCCACAATCCTACTGAAAATGGATAACAGTGATATGGGTCCGTATATCAATGGATTATTTTTAATGCCTTTCTTGTGCATTAGTGTTACCTGTGCAACTTCCCAGTCCTAGGGTATTGATCTTCTGTCGAGTGAACGGTTGTATATGTTTACTAAATACGTAACTATTATGTTAGAATACTCCAGAATGAACCAAAATAATATCCTCTCTAAGCCGAAAGACTTGCCTTTATTAAGTGATTTAAGTTGCTCCGCTAGATCTAAGGTATCTGCTTCTAAGTTACTCATACTAGTAACTGTTCTTGTCTCGAACTGTAGAATATGTAGTTCGTCTTCTTTGGTGAAGGAATTTCGGAAAATCGTGGTATAGTAACTCCACTTTTGTGGCACTGTGATCGGTAACATTGTCATTGCTGTCGCACAGTGAAAGTACTGTGTCTTGCTGCTAGTGCATGTTACATACGACCAGCATCTCTTTGGAATTTCTGTCAGATTTCGAGTCAATTTTTCGTATTATAGTCCACGCTAAATTTCTATCTTCTGTAAAACATTGCTCTTCATTGGTCTTCTTTGGTGAAGGAATTTCGGAAAATCGTGATATAGTAACTCCACTTTAGTGGCACTGTGATCGGTAACATTGTCATTGCTGTCGCACAGTGAAAATATTGTGTCTTGCTGCTAGTGCATGAAACATACGACCAGCATCTCTTTGGAATTTCTGTCAGATTTCGAGACAATTTTTCGTATTATAGTCCACGCTAAATTTCGATCTTCTGTAAAACATTGCTCGTCTTGGACATTTTATGTTCGTTTAAATCTGTCGTTCTTATACAAGGTACGTCATAATTAATAGCGTAAACGCATACAGTTGAAAGTTCATGATAGTAGAAGAAAAAAAGTCTCAGCGAACATGAGATCTAAAACGATGGCTTAAGAGCTTCATCTTCGATACTGTGAAACAAATCCCTTCTACTGCAAGCTCTCCGCTTTTCATATTTTGAGAGGTGGTGGTATAGTCCAAAACAAGACAAAAATGCTCAGTGAACATGGGAGCTAAAGTGCATACTTTAAGGGCTATGATCACTTCTACATCTTTGCTACTGTGAAGCTCATCTCTTCTATTGAACAAATGCTCATGGGTCTTAAGGTTGAACCCCGTGTTTTCCGGACTTTCTTCTTGTTTTGGTCCGTACTACCGCCTCTCAAAATATGGAAAGCAAAGAGTTTACTATAGAAGAGATTTGTTCCACAGTATCGAAAATTAAGAAATGCTCGTACCTCATAAGCTATGCATTTTAGAGACCATGTTTACTGAGACTTTTTTGCTTCTAGTATCGTGTTTTTATAACCGTATGAATTTATACCATCAATTAAGATACACCCTGTATTGTTGCTTCTGCAGTCGTATCCTGATCTGTTTTGCGTACCATGGGAGATCTGTACCGTCTCTTATTACTTTATTTAGCATAAATTTCTCAATACTGTTCCTCTGAATTTAAGACACATTTGGTCTACTCTTACATGGTTAGTTCGGAAGGAATGGAGACCGTCTCTTAGAAAGGCATCAAGAGAATTTTCATCTGTTTTTCTTTTAATTTTTATATTTTGCGTTTATTTTTGATAGTGTTACAACGACCTAGTAGTGACTTCTCCCTTTATCCTTTATGATGTTCCCTATTTGCTTGGAATTCTTTGATGCTAAGAGGTCAAATGTGATATCGCAACAAATTACACTTCGAGTGGGTCCCTGAAATAATTGCCAAAATAACTTTTGAGAAAGCATTTAGTACATATTCGGGCGACATTTCATGCCTGCCATCGAATTTAAACATGTATCGCCAAGATATCGTGAGTGGACTGAAGTCACCAGCAAGCGTAATTAGTTGCACGAGTGGGGTACCTATTTGAACGGCTCAAATTCTCTTTGAGTCGGGAGGAGGGCAAAATGAATCAGCCATACATTTATTCCAGTAGCCAAGCATAATCTATACCCATAGTAACGCACCGTATCTGTCTATTTCAATGTCACTACAAGATAAACTAATTCTAACGGCAACAAGCGCGCCACCACCAACTGAATTTAATCTATCATTTCTGAACACAATTAGGTCAGTGGTAAAAATTTCGGCTGAACTTATCTCCCGATTAACCAGCTTTGAATAGGTGAGAGTGTGTTATACGCTGGTACACTTTTCAGATTTTCGCCTCTAACTAGGCCTGTAATACAAGTTTAATGTATTTTCATATTCCATTTTTAAATGATTGCATGAACATTTTACGTGCTAAAGTTTTTTTCCTGCAATTACAAAAATTATGCTGGAAAATCAGGGTTTTTCGACACATGAGAACATGTTCCATGGCACACCGTCTTCATGTACCTAGAAGCGAATATTCGTTTGACATTTAAAAGCGTTGCAATGGAGAAAATCTTGTCCCTATTGTATTTAATCGCCTATCTGTTACACTATTACTCTACTACACATTGAGTGAAATCAAATGAAGCAGAAGTATAATCAGAAACGAGTTACAAGTTATACCCATTATTTTTAGATAGAAGTTACTGGAAACTAACACTCATTTCCACTTTCAAGATAGGGAAAATCGTTAATACATTAAAGAAACTCAGTTCATTTGCAGGTGTCACATGTTTTATCGTAAAAGACCTTGTTCCGTTTCCAGGTACAAGATGGTGTCCAAATGACGCAGTATGACTTAACTTTCCACATGTTACATAAATATTCATAACAATATACAATAGTATGGGTAGAGGTTACACCTGACAATCTGACTAAACTATTAATTGGATCGTTTTACCGACCCCCCAACTCAGAAGATATAGTTGCTGAACAGTTCAAAGAAAACTTGTGTCTCATTTCAAATAAGTACCCCGCTCATACAGTTATAGTCGGTTGTGACTTCAATCTACCCTCGATATGCTGAAAAAATTATACGTTTAAAGCCAGCGGCAGGCATAAAACGTCATCCGAAATTGTACTGAATGCTTTCTCAAAATGGTTCAAATGGCTCTGAGCACTATGTGACTTAACTTCTGAGGTCATCAGTCGCCTAGATGGTTCAAATGGCTCTGAGCACTATGGGACTCAACTGCTGAGGTCATTAGTCCCCTAGAACTTAGAACTAGTTAAACCTAACTAACCTAAGGACATCACACACATCCATGCCCAAGGCAGGATTCGAACCTGCGACCGTAGCGGTCTCGCGGTTCCAGACTGCAGCGCCAGAACCGCGCGGCCACTTCGGCCGGCGAATGCTTTCTCAGAAAATTATTTTGAACAATTAGTTCATGAGCCCACTCGAAGCACAAATGGTTGCGAAAGCATACTTGACCTTTTAGTAACAAATATTCCTGGACAAATACTGAGTATTGTGACGAATACATGGATTAGCGACCACAAGGCAGTTGCTGCTAGGCTGAATACCCTAACACGTACAACCATCAAAAAGAAACGCAAAGTATATCTATTTAAAAAAATGCTGATAAAAATGCTTTTAACGCCTTTTTAAGAGGCAGTCTTCACTCCTTCCGATCTGATCATGTAAGTGTAGAAAAGTTGTGGAATGTTTTCGAAGATATAGTATCGACAGCAATTGAGAGATATATACCACATAAATTGATAAGTGATGGTACTGATCCCCCATGGTACACAAAACGGGTCAGATCGCTGTTGCAGAAGCAACGAAAAAAGCATGCCAAATTTATAGGACGTAAAATCCCCCAGATTGGCAAATTCATACAGAAGTTCGAAATATAGCGCGTACTGCATTGCGAAATGCTTTTAATAATTTCCACAACGAAATTCTGTCTCGAAATCTGGCAGAAAACCCAAAGAGATTCTGGTCATACATAAAGCACACCAGTGGCAAGAAGCAATCAATACCTTCACTGCGCGATAACAACGGTGAAATCACTGATGACAGTGCCACTAAAGCAGAGTTGTTAAACACGGTTTTCCTGAATTCCACTCAAGAACAACTGCCAAGATGAGAAAGATAGAAGTAGATATCCTCGGTGTAACAAAACCCGGAACCACGGCACTGCTACGGTCGCAGGCTCGAATCCTGCCTCGGGCATGGGTGTGTGTGATGTCCTTAGGTTAGTTAGGTTTAAGTAGTTCTAAGTTCTAGGGGACTTATGACCTAGGATGTTGAGTCTCATAGTGCTCAGAGCCATTTGATTTTGTAACAAAGCAGCTTAAATCACTTAATAAAGGCAAGGCCTCCGGTCCAGATTGTATACCAGTCAGGTTCCTTTCAGAGTATGCTGATACAATTGCTCCATATTTAGCAATTATATGCAACAGCTCGCTCACAGAAAGATCAGTTCCCAAGGACTGGACAATTGCTCAAGTCACCTCAATACCGAAAAAGGGGAGTAGGAGTAATCCGCTGAGTTACAGGCCCATATCACTAACGTCGATTTGCAGTAGGGTTTTGGAACATATACTGTATTCGAACATTATGAAGTACCTCGAAGAAAACGATTTATTGACATAGTCAGTACGGATTCAGAAAATATCGTTCTTGTGAAACACAACTAGCTCTTTATACTCATGAAGTAATAAGCGCTATCGACAGGGCATGTCAAATTGATTCCATATTTCTAGATTTCCAGGAGGCTTTCGACACCGTTCCTCACAAGCGCCTTCTAACGAAACTGCGTGCTTACGAAGTATCGCCTCAGTTGTGCGACTGGATTCGTTATTTCCTGTCAGAAAGGTCACAGTTCGTAGTAATAGACGGAAAGTCATCGAGTAAAACAGAAGTTCCTCAAGAAAGTGTTATAGGCCCTCTATTGTTCCTGATCGATATTAACGACATAGGAGACAATCTGAGTAGCCGTCTTAGATTGTTTGCAGACGATGCTGTCATTTACCGTCTTGTAAAGTCATCAGATGATCAAAACGACTTGGAAAATGATCTTGATAAGATATCTGAATGGTGCGAAAAGTGGCAATTGACCCTGAATAAAGAAAAGTGTGAAGCTATTCACATGAGTACTAAAAGAAGTCAGGTAAATTGCGATTACGCGGTAAGTCACACAAATCTGAAGGCTGTAAATTCAGCTAAATACTTAGAAACTACAATTACAAATAACGTAAATTGAACGATCACATAGACAATGTTGTGGGTAGAGCAAACCAAAGACTGTGATTCACTTAGAAGGTGCAACAGGTCTACTAAAGAGACTGCTTACACCACGCTTGTCCGGCCTATTCTGGAGTATTGCTGTGCGGTGTGGGATCCGCGTCAGGTGGGACTGACGAATGACATCGAAAAGGCACAAAGAAGGGCAGCTCGTTTTGTATTATCTCGAAATAGGGGAGATAGTGTGACAGACATGATACGTGAATTGGAGTGGCCATCATTAAAACAAAGGCGTTTTTCGTTGCGACGGGATCTTCTCATGAAATTTCAGTCACCAGTTTTCTCCTCCGATTGCGAAAACATTCTGTTGGCACCCACCTACATAGGGAGAAATGGTCATCGCGATAAAATAAGAGAAATCAGAGCTCGCACAGAAAAAGTTAAGTGCTCGTTTTTCCCGCATGCCGTTCGAGAGTGAAACGGTAGAGAGACAGCTTGAAGGTGGTTCATTGAACGCTCTGCCAGGCACTTTGTTGTGAATAGCAGAGTAATCACGTAGATGTAGATGCAGATTTGACTTATCATAAAATTCTGTAACTAAAGAATTGACAAATATTCCAAGCCGCTCTAATACAGGGTGTCCTAGGATGAGTGGCCAGTATTCAGGGATTTGGCAGGAACGCTTACTTGAAGCAAAAAGCTTCAGATGGGCACATGCCCTATTCCGAGTGATTTCCGAGACAGAACACATTAAGTGTACATTTGTTTTTTGGCTCTTACGCAAACCATTTTTTTGAAGTTTTATTCCACCCCAACCTACCCCGTTGCTTTCAACCTCTTTGCTCGTGATGTCTTTCTGCCATTAAACTAGCCCCTTGAAAGCACAGTTATCCATGATGTTTTACGGGTGAGACGCATCGCTTGTCTTTAGTATTAGATTTTCACTCTGCAGCGGCGTGTGCGCTGATATGAAACTTCCTGGCAGATTAAAACTGTGTGCCGGACTGAGACTCGGACCTTTGCCTTTCGCGGGCAAGTGCTCTCATTGTGGAAACATCCCCCAGGCTGTGGCTAAGCCATGTCTCCGCAATAGCCTCTCTCTCAGAAGTGCTAGTTCTGCAAGGTTCGCCGGCCAGAGTGGCCGAGCGGTTCTAGGCAGGTTCGAATCCTGCCTCGGGCATGGATGTGTGTGTTGTCCTTAGGTTAGTTAGGTTTAAGTAGTTCTAAGTTCTAGGGGACTGATGACCTCAGATGTTAAGTCCCATAGTGCTCAGAGCCTTTTTTTGCAAGGGTCGCAGGAGAGCTTCTGTAAAGTTTGGAAGGTAGGAGACGAGGTACTGGCAGAAGTAAAGCTGTGAGGACGGGGCGTGAGACGTGCTTGGGTAGCTCAGTAGTAGAGCACTTGCCTGCGAAAGACAAAGGTCCCGAGTTCGAGTCTCGGTCCGGCACACAGTTTTAATCTACCAGGAAGTTTCATCGCTTGTCTGTGTTTGTTCACGCGATGGCTAAAATGCCACAGATCTGCACTATTGAAAAATATGCAGATATGGTAATGTCGGCACTTTCCTGTTCGTAGAATGTTTATCAGTGTTTTCAGTACACTGAGTGAAACAGGTGTTCTCTCAAGTTCCCATTTTTCTTCTGAGCATGTGGTTCAACAACCTGTGCACGAAGAGCAACGCATTTTTAAATGGTACAGCGTAGTCCTAAGACTAGCACAAGGTGACTACCTGCACGTCTCAATGTCCAACGAAAACGTTCTTGTATGGCGAACATTAAGTGCAGGAAACTTGTACCCGTTTCATAAACAGCGTATCAACAATCTTGACACTGGCGTAAAATTCACACGACTTGAATTTTATCACTGTTTAAATTGCAGTCGTTATTTGCTTCCGTTAATACTATTCACTGATGAAACCAGGTGTACACGGAAGAGAATCAACAACACATGTAATAATCATCGATGATAGCAGGAAAATCCACACGCTATGGCGGGAACCAATTTCCCGGTTCGTTTTTCGATCAATGTTTGGTGCGGCGTGATCGGCAACACGTCATAGGTCCAGTCATTCTAGAAGAGCGAATGACGGGACAGAATTACTTCCATTTTTTGGAAAATGCGTTTGCTGAACACCTCCAGAACGTTCCTTTGGCCATGCGGGCTGAAATGTACTTCGAGCATGACGGAGCCCGTCGACATTACACCGTACGTGTAACGGGATGTCTCAACTGCAGCTACCCTAAAAGCTGGGTTGGTCAGGGTGGTACAACTAACTGGCCTGATCTTACGCCATTAGATTTTTGGTTGTGGGGATGGATGACGTCTGAGGTGTTCAAACGAAAGGTGAATAAGCGAGATGAACTGCTAGGTCGCATCACTGATGCTGCTGCCTCATTAGCGAACAAGCACAGGTACTTGGACAAGCAACAGCTCATGTTCTTCCATGAGTACACAAATGCATTGAAGTTGAAGGTGGGTATTCAAACATTTATTGTGAACTGTACAACAACTAATGTGCCTTGTACGATAATGCTTAGAGGTGGAAGTGTTAAAAATACGCATTTTCCAATTGATACTTTCAAAACGGATGTTTTAATGTTTGCTAACTGTTATACACGGCCGGCCGGGGTAGCCGAGCGGTTCTAGGCGCTACAGTCTGGAACGGCGCGACCGCTACGGTCGCAGGTTCGAATCCTGCCTCGGGCATGGATGTGTGTGATGTCCTTAGGTTAGTTAGGTTTAAGTAGTTCTAAGTTCTAGGGGACTGATGATCTTAGACGTTAAGTCCTATAGTGCTCAGAGCCATATGAACCATTTTGTTATACACGACTCTGTAAACCTGACAATGAATTGAATAACACAGAAAATAAATAACAGAGTACATTACATGTGTTCTGTCTCAGAAACCATTCGGAACTGCGCTTATGTCCACATTTTTTGGGTCAAATGATCGTTCCTGTCAAATCCCTGAATACTGATCATATTTCTAGGGACACTCTGCTCATGATACAGCACTTAAACGAGCACAAAGCGAAATATTTACAAATGCTACACAAAACACAACCTGATTTCTAACAGAAGCGAAAGCTGTGGAAAATGGCGGAAACTTCATACAGCGGTCTCTGGTGCACAGTATTTTATATGGTTCTAAATTCAGTCACTACACTGAAGTAACGATCCAAAAACATCATGTGTCCCTAGATACACTACACTCTCCCCTACCTATAACGATTTGAGCTTCAGTGCTTTCTGTAAGCTCTTGGACCTCCGGTTCTTTCCAAACACAACTATGATAATTTAGAACTATAATACCAATGGTTCCTAGGTCTACCCTCGTCCTGTGTTTTATCTGCACGTTTGAGACTAAAGACCTGTTTCTTTTCTTTCCGCCGCGCGGAGTGGCCGCGTGGTTTAAGGCGCCATGTCACGAACTGCGCGACCCCTCCGGCCGGAGGTTCGACTCCTCCCCCGGGCATGGATGTATGTCTTGTTCTTAGCATAAGTTAGTTTAAGTAGTGAGTACGTCGAGGGACCGATGACCTCAGCAGTTTGGTCCCTTAGGAATTCACACACTTTTGAACATTTTTTTTCCGGATACCTTACAACCTAAAAAACCACCCAGTCTACTCCACACTGCTTCTGCTCCCCATGTAACAGCCTTTCGTGTGTAGTGAACCCCTGACACCTTTCCACTATATGAATCAAGTCAAGGAATCGGTCAGAGAACCGTTTGAGCGTCTGATTCAGACCCACCACTTGGGTCTGTAATCGCTCCTGTTAACAATGTTACAGATGGTAAATTTTATCTTCATCTCCTAAGCAAGACTGGCTGCAACTAACACTTCTAATATCCGCTGGATCCCAGAGGAAATTTCTTCCGATCCATAGTGACGCGTATCATTAGTACCAACATGACTTATCACCTGCTGTTAATTGCACCGTGTGCTCTCTACGGCATCCAGAAAGACCTGTTTCAACCTGTTCAACATGTGGGATGCCCCCCCCCCCCCAATGGTACCCACCACACAGTGCACACTGGACTTCTTCCACTCCTTGGCAGCCAAATCCCAAAGTGTGCCATCACGTGCCTAGCATTTAAGCTTCCAGCTGTCAATAATACTACCTTCTGTGAATAGCCGGACGTTGCACGCTGGGAGGCTTCCACAAATACACTTCAGACGACTTCAGCTGGCTAAGGACTTTTATCAGACACAGATACTGACTGAAGCCTGTTCGTCAGACAGAACAAGGAGGCCATTTCGACTGGTGCCCTGGAAAGTCTTTTACTGCCAACCACAGCTTGAAACAACCTCCTACTCAAGCACAGGTGAGGAGTCAACCTCAGTGTGGACGGTAACCAGTCCAATCACAGTAGCAGACCGATAGGAGAGTCATGTGGGACGTGCTGGACGTCCCTCGAATTCCCGCATCTGGTCCCACATAGTGATGCTCATTGGTAACAGCCTGAAGCTGTGTGATCGGAGCCATCACCATCTGGATTTGTTAGCGAAGGATTACCAACTCATTTTGCTTCCGAACACAGCATTCACAGTCCCTATACATACTACAGATGCTGGAAAACTACACTACACAATACATGACAAATTTACAATTGAACTACAGAAGAACACAGACTTGTCTAAATAAGTAAGACCCATCTACTTAGAAGTTCATAAAATGAACACCTAAATGAACTACCTTCCTGATGCTGCTCATACTGGAGTCGGCGACTGACAGGGTTCTCTACAGATCGTTGCTGGCTGTTCAAATAAAAAAATTACAGTGTAGATACAGACAGCCCAAACCTGCACTGTTCAGTTACTAAAATGGAAGACTATGCCTCGGAAACACATAAAGATGGAACTTGACAACGGGAAAAAATTAATAATTTGTTCCTTTTACAGACACACCACCCCCTCTCTCCCCCATCCCCATCCACCCCCGGCCCAAATGATAGAGCTGCTGAACAGTTCAAAGAAAAATTGAGTCTCATTGCAAATAGGTACCCACTCATAGTTGGTGGTGACTTCAATCTACCCTCGATATGTTGATAAAGTTGTTTTAAGTCGGTGAGAGACCTACAAAAACGTCCGAAATCGTACCGAATGACTTATCTGAAAATTATTTTGAAAAATTAGTTCAGGAGCCCACTCGAAGTGTAAATGATCGCGAAAACATACTTGGCCTCTTAGCAACAAATAATCCTGAGCAAATTCGGAGCATCATGACTGATACAGGGATTAGTGACCACAAGATTGTTGTAACGAGATTGAATACTATAACATAAATCCACCAAAAACAAATCCAAAATACATATATTTCAAAAAGCAGAAAAAATTCGTTGGCGTCTTCCTAAGAAAGAGTCTCCACTCCTTCCAGTGTGACTTTGTAAGTGCAGAGCAGTTGAGGTTTGAATTCAAAGAAGCAGTATCAACGGTAATTGGAAGATATAACCAAGTAAATTAATAAGAGATGGTACTGATTCCCCATGGTGTACAGAACTGGTCAAATAACTATTGGAGAAGCAACGAAAAAGACATGCCAAATTTAAAAGAACGCAAAATCCTCAATATTGGCGAAGTTTTACAGAAGCTCGAAATTTAGCGCGAACTTCGATGCGAGATGCTTTTAATAGTTTCCACAACGAAACTCTGTCTCGAAATCAGGCAGAAAATCCAAAGAGATTCTGGTCGTATGTAAAGTACGCCAGCGGCAAGATGCAATCTGTAACTTCATTGCGCGTTAACAATGCTGATGTTACTTATGATAGTGCTACTAAAGCAGGGACACTAAATACGGTTTTCCGAAAATCTTTCACAAAAGATGATGAAGTAAACATTCCAGAATTCGAATCAAGATTAACTACCAATATGAGTAACTTAGATGTTATCCTCGGTGAACCAGATTATAATTATATACCAGTCACATTTATTTCAGAGTATGCTGATACAATAGCTACATACTTAGCAGTCTTACACAACAGATCTCTCATAGAAAGATCCATACCCAAAGAATGAAAAGTTGCACAAGACACACCAACACCCAAGAAAGGAAATAGGAGTAATCAGCTGAATTACAGACCCATATCACTGATATCAGTTTTAAGTAGGATTCTGGAACATATACTGTGTTCGAGCACTATTAATTAGCTCGAAGAAAACAATTTATTGACAAATACCCAAAACGAATTCAGAAAATATCGTCCTTGTGCTATTGACAGGGGATGTCAAATTGATTCCATAGTTGTAGATTTCCAGAAGGCTTTTCACACCGATCCTCACATGCGACATCTAATTAGATCGTCTCAGTTGTGTGACTGGGTTCAGGATTTCCTGTCAGAAATGTCACAGTTCGTAATAACTGATATAATGTCCTCGATTTAAACAGAAGTAATATCTGGCGCTCCCCAAGGATGTGTTATAGGTCCTTTGCTGTTCCTGATCTACATACACGATTTCCGAGACAATCTGAACAGCCCTCTTAGATTTTTTGCAGCTTATGATGTCATTTACTAGTCATAAAGTCATCAGATGATAAAATGAACAGCAAACTGATTAAGATAATATATCTATATATTGTGAAAACTGTCAATTGAATCTAAATAACGAAAGGAGTAAAGTCATCCAAATGAGTACTAAAAGGAATCAGCTGAATTTCGTTTATATGATAAGTCATTAAAGTTCAACTAAATACCGCACTTAGGAATTACAATTACGAAAAACTTAAATTGGAACAATCATATAGATAATGTTGTGGGGAAAGCTAACCATAGACTGCGCTTTATTGACAGAACACTTAGAAAATGCAACAAGTCTACTAAAGAGACTACTTACACTAAGGTTGCCCACCCTCTTCTGGAGTACTGCCTTGTGGTGTGGAATCCTCATCAGGTTGGAATGACAAAGGACATCGAAAAAATTCAAAGAACGGCAGCTCGTTCTGTACTATCCCGAAATAGGGAAGCGAGTGCCACGGATATGTTACATGAATTGGGGTGGCAATCATTAAATCAAATGCGTTTTTCGTTGAGGCAATATCTTCTATTGAAATTTCAGTCACCAACTTTCTCCTCAAAGTGTGAAAATATTTTGTTGGCGCCCATCTACATAGGGATAAATGATCATCATAATAAAACAGATAAATCTGAGTTTGCACGGAAAAATTTGAGTGTTCGTTTTCCCTACGTGCTGTTCGAGACCGGAACAGTAGAGGAAAGTTTGAAGGTGGTTCAATGAACCTTCTGCCAGGAATTTAATTGTGAATTGCAGAGTAATCAAGTGGCTGTAGATCAAATTTACGAATTAACTGGAAAAGCACACAGCTAATTCTAAGTAAGTAATTCGCTTCTACTTTGAAGCTCGTAAAATTGACACACAAACGCATTAATCTCCTGATGCTGTTCGTACAGATGTCTGCGACGGCCGCCGTCTTCATTAAAAACTCAATCAAGTCTTTGTGCTTCAGTCTGGAACCGCGCGACCGCTACGGTCGCAGGTTCGAATCCTGCCTCGGGCATGGGTGTGTGTGATGTCCTCAGGTTAGTTAGGTTTAAGTAGTTCTAAGTTCTAGGGGACTGATGACCTCCAATGTTAAGTCCCATAGTGCTCAGGGCCATTCGAAAAAATTAACTGGTGGGAAGCATTTCTGCGATAGACCTCAGGACGCACAGTAACAGCTACCATTAAGTGAGGTCTGCCTCAACATTGTTACAGTATATATGCCATCCATTGGTTTATGTAAACGTAATAGGTTGCCTTATGAGACTGCCAGTGGTTTTGATGCCGTTCACCATTTTCTGTAACCGCTGATTCAGAATATAACAAGATGTGCCAGTTTTATAGATTGACTCATGGTTACAGGCATAGATCAGGAAAATCATGTTAACGGTGAAGAATAAGTTTCCATAAGAGTGCATGGAGCAGGTTCAAGGAAAGGTCAGTTCACAAGCCATAGCACACTCTCAGCAAAATCCAGTTGCTACATATGCCTTTCCCACGAGAAAACATTAAACACTGTTAGTGACATATCTGGTCTAGATAATTGTATCTTATCAAGACTACTCTGAGCGCAGCCTTTATAATGCAACCACTGAACAAATTTAGACATTGGAAATTTGGAAATTTGTGGTAAGTTTTATGTGACCAAACTGCTGAGGTCATCGGTCCCTGCCGGCCGCTGTGGCCGAGCGGTTCTAGGCACTTCAGTCTGGAACCGCGCTGCTGCTACAGTCGCAGGTTCTAATCCTGCCTCAGGCATGGATGTGTTTGATGTCCTTAGGTTCTAAGTCTTGGGGACTGATGACCTCAGATGGTAAGTCCCATAGTGCTTAGAGCCATTTGAACCATCATCGGTCCCTAGCCACTACTTAATCTAACTTAAACTGATTTACTCTAAGGACAACACACACACACATACCCGAGGGAGGACTCGAACCTCCGGCGGGGGCAGCCGCGCGAACCGTGACTGGGCATCCTAGACAGCCCAGCTACCCCGCGCGGCTTTAGGTATTACATTCACATGGTCATCCAAATGAGACAAAACATTCCACATTTTAAAACAGAAGCTTAAGTGACCTTTGTGTCTCGCATCATTTATGCCACAAAAATAATCTGTTGTAGCCGCTGATGAATCACAGTATCTCACTGGCGGCGTTTTTGTCCATAAAAATCTCGATTGCTTATAGTGAATAAATAATAGCACACACATCAAAGGCAGTCAAGCCAAAGTGAAATATTTGCAAATAGTAAAAGAGGCCTTGACCATTGTATTTGCTCATCAAATATTTATTTGTATTTCTATTGTGTAAGTTTCAGCTGGGTCACTGTTTACAAAAATTTAGTGTTAAGTTTCAGCCCCTGGATCAGCATCCCAATACACACAGCAAGAACTTACATAAATGGTCAGTAGTATGGTTACCAAGTATCAAGAACACGTTCAAGTTTCTACAACTAATCAGCATTGTTGTCTTGGCACTGCAGTCTCTGGCACTGGCAGGAAATTAAAAAACACAAGATGACGACGAGCCACGTTTCCTCTTTTTTATTACATGACATGCCACAATGCTTCTTATCAATGATGTCACCATCATCACCATATGACAAGCCATGGGCATTTATCAAAGATATCATTCATGTTCCAAGAAGCCACACCTCATTTCTTGGAATGGTAGAATCTATGAAAATGGAACAGCCAGTCATATCCTACTACTTTACAGACCATTAAAATGAAACAATCACGGTGTAGTCCCAGAGCAGACATCTTGGCTGTGCTTAAAAGTATCCATATGATCTGAATTTCTTTGCCTCATATTCTGAAGTATTAATACAAAAAATTATGTAAATGGTGTAATTCGCAGTATTTCCCCGTTTAAAAACACACACACGCACACACTTTTTTTGCGAAGAACTTACAGGTAAAGAAGTAGTTGTCAACGTCCAGTGTTCAACTATTGTACTACTCTCGATATAAGGTGCAACAGAACGTCAAATTAAATATTTTCCTCGTCTAAATTGTTCTATGTTGCTCGTCAAGTCTCACAATATTCATTCCACCTCTAAACTGTCTGGAATAACTACACGGTCCAGTCAAATTAATGTAACCGTCATCTTTATTCGACGTTACCGTGCAATAGCCACTCACAGCTGGCAGGTGGCAACACTACCAATGGAGGGTATATACATGGTGATCAAAAAGTCAGTATAAATTTGAAAACTGAATAAATCACGGAACAATGTAGATAGAGAGGTACAAATTGACACACATGCTTGGAATGACATGGGGTTTTATTAGAACCAAAAAAATACAAAAGTTCAGAAAATGTCTGACAGATGGCGCTTCATCTGATCAGAATAGCAATAATTAGCATAACAAAGAAAGACAAAGCAAAGATGATGTTCTTTACAGGAAATGCTCAATATGTCCACCATCATTCCCCAACAATAGCTGTAGTCGAGGAATAACGTTGTGAACAGCAATGTAAAGCACGTCCAGAGTTATGGTGAGGCATTGGCGTCGGATGTTGTCTTTCAGCATCCCTAGAGATGTCGGTCGATCACGATACACTTGCGACTTCAGGTAACCCCAAAGCCAATAATCGCATGGACTGAGGTCTGGGGATCTGGGAGCGCAAGCACGACGAAAGTTGCGGCTGAGCACACGATCATCACCAAACGACGCGCGCAAGAGATCTTTCACGCGTCTAGCAATATGGGGTAGTTTTTTTTGTTATAATAAAAACCCATGTCATTCCTAGCATGTGTGTCAATTTTTACCTCTCTATCTACATAATTCCGTGGTTTATTAAGTTTTCAAATTTATACTGACTTTTTGATCACCCGGTATGTTACAGTGAAACACCGAAATCTGGAGAATGTCGACTTTCACTGGTGAATGTCAACATTCACATAGTCGCTTAGCGTATGTCCGAAATATTTGATAAATACCCTTATTTCTGAGTTACACCGGTAAATGTTGACATTCACCATGCACTAAAGGTGAATGTTGAACATGTTGGAGATTTATATTTTCTTCTCCGTAATTCAGTCGCTATAAAACGTCACAAGGGTGACGTAACTTTCTCGCCTATCTTTCTGAAAGGAATGACCAAGAATTTAAAATACACAGTACATTCTACATGAGAAAAGAAAATAATTGTTATAAAAAAATTACGTACTTATGTGATTCAAATCTTATGTATTGCATCAACTTAAACTATTATGACACTTTGAATTGCACAAGAGTCCCTTGCTTTTACAACTGCATTTATTTGTGGAACACTTCCTTTTGCAATGACAGCGTGTATAGCCTTGCCCCGCTTCTCGAATTAGCTGCAGCTGCTTCTCTCAGCGACATTTCTTGAAAAGAAATCTCGTATATGGAAAGTAACTTTCTTTACAAATTACGAACTGATTACCTGTGTAAATTTGCTTGAGGGTACCATTTTTATTTGCCAGTATATAGAAGTCGGAGTCTTCTATTCCAACAACCGCTAACACATTTCGGCTATCTGTACGACCACGGTCGACATTAGGGACTTGTATTCGTACATTATCACCAATTTGAGCAGGAGGAAATTGTTTTTGTGAGGTTCGTAACATCTTTGTTGCTTGCAGTAGAAGATTTTCTTTCGCAGCCGCTCTTTTTGTAGAAATCAACTCGTGTTTTTCAGATAGAATTTGATGTGAAGACGTTGCAGGTTGTAGGTCCTCTTCAATATTTTTCTTTGGACTTATAAGCATTAACAGTTTCTTCAAGCTGTTCTTCGGTTTCAGAAGTATTGGCAATTTCTTCGAGTTGTTCTTCAGTTTCAATATATGCGATTTGTTCGCCAGGCAAAAAAGACGATGCTATGCCTCTTTTTGCTTTAACGCCAAACATGTCTTCATAAGGACTTTGGCGTATTCGTTCGTGATTAGCACACTGGACTCGTATTCGGGAGGACGACGGTTCAATCCCGCGTCCGGCCATCCTGATTTAGGTTTTCCGTGATTTCCCTAAATCGCTCCACGCAAATGCCCGGATGGTTCCTTTGAAAGCGCACGGCCGGCTTCCTTCCCCGTCCTTCCCTAATAGGGTGAGTCCGATGACCTCGTAGTTTGGTCTCTTCCCCCAAACAACCCAACCCAACCTTCGTGGTATGTAGTTTTCTTGACAAATTGAACAGAGGATAAACCATCTGATCCTTTATTTGTATCGTTATCGTTCATCCATGCAGTTAGCATAGTCTGTATATCCTGATTGGCCCTTTCAACTGAGCCTTGTGTTTGACTGTGACGAGGCTTTCCATGAACTATTTTAACATCTTTCCACATAGCGCGTATTTCGGATATGACATGATTACTATATTCTCTACCATTATCCGATTGCAATATTGCTGGTGCACCAAATGTTAAAAATATTTAAAGAACGTGATCCGCTACTTCTTCAGCTCTTTTAGTTTTCAAAGGTCGTAGCTGAACGAACTTAGTTAAATGATCTTGATACACCATTATGAACTTATATTCGCCATCTCTGTTTGACTGCAGATCTATCAGATCAACTTGACATCTTGACTTTATTTCAGAATTAGCCATTGGCTTCACAACAATACCTTTCTTAGGTGCACTGTGTTTGATTTGACACTGTTTGCATAAATTTCAATGCAACATTACAACTTCATATGTAATATTTTTGTATTTAACTTGCAGCTCTTTAAGCATACGTGTTCTTCCTCCGTGGCCTATTCTGATGTGAGTTTCATATAGTATACTGTACAATTCTTCATTGGTAACATAATACTGTACGTTCGTTTCCCCTGGTTTTAATGGTACAATTAACTTCTCTTCATCATTAATTTTAAAAACATCAAAACGTTTTAATCGTCTGTAATCCAAAGGTGTGTTTCATTTAATTTTAGCAGAAACCACTTCAGAAATTATTTTAGAATACTTTTCTTGAGGAAAATAAAAACAATTGTCTTCTCTTTTATCCGCAGTTAATGCATTTAACTTTTCATGAAAAAGATCACGATTTACTGCAGTATCCATTTAGTATAAATTAGGGTATCGGGAAAAATATTAAGAAAACGTTGCTCTCGTTATCAAAGCTTGCATAAGACTGACAAAGCTAATTGACTCCGAACAGAACAAAGGATTTGGCGGGAGAGAGCCAGTCGCTTCTGTTTTCGACCTCCACCGGAGCATATCTGAGATTGTCGACACACACCGGAGAGGGCCCGAATGTACAACAATGTAATGAAATATTCGATCTTTCACCGACGTATTTGGTATCTGCTGACATTCACCGGTGAAAGTCGACATTCTCTAATTTCGGTCATTCACGGTAACATATACAGGGTGAGTCACCTAACGTTACCGCTGGATGTATTTCGTAAACCACATCAAATACTGAGGAACCGATTCCACAGACCGAACGTGAGGAGAGGGGCTAGTGTAATTGTTTAATACAAACCATACAAAAATGCACGGAAGTATGTTTTTTAACACAAACCTACGTTTTTTTAAATGGAACCACGTTAGTTTTGTTAGCACATCTAAACATATAAACAAATACGTAATCAGTGCCATTTGTTGCATTGTAAAATGTTAATTACATCCGCAGATATTGTAACCTAAAGTTGACGCTTGAAACGTCCGACGTTCAGATGCGTGTTGTAACAAACACGGGCCACGGTCGGCGAGCAGCATCTGCAGGGACATGCTTACGGTAGCACTTCGTCGCCTTGCCTGTTATACTGTGTAGCAAACTTTAAAGCTGTGCGGATCAGCATAACGAAAAGGCGAGGGGTCTCGCTCGTTTTGTCCATGACTGTACATCACCATGAGGGGTGAGGTACACGTACACACGTGGTTTCCGTTTTCAGTTACGGAGTGGAATAGAGTGTGTCCCGACATGTCAGGCCAATAGATGTTCAATGTGGTGGCCATCATTTGCTGCACAAAATTGCAATCTCTGGCGTAATGAATGTCGTACACGCCGCAGTACATCTGGTGTAATGTCGCCGCAGACTGCCACAATACGTTGTTTCATATCCTCTGGGGTTGTAGGCACATCACAGTACACATTCTCCTTTAACGTACCCCACAGAAAGAAGTCCAGAGGTGTAAGATCAGGAGAACGGGCTGGTCAATTTATGCGTCCTCCACGTCCTATGAAACGCCCGTCGAACATTCTGTCTAGGGTCAGCCTAGTGTTAAATGCGGAATGTGCAGGTGCACCATCATGCTGATACCACATACGTCGACGCGTTTACAGTGGGACATTTTCGAGCAACGTTGGCAGATCGTTCTGTAGAAACGCGATGTATGTTGCACCTGTTTGGGCCCCTGCAATGAAGTGAGGACCAATGAGGTGGTCGCCAATGATTCCGCACCATACATTTACAGTCCACGGTCGCTGTCGCTCTACCTGTCTGAGCCAGCGAGGATTGTCCACGGACCAGTAATGCATGTTCCGTAGATTCACTGCCCCGTGGTTTGTGAAACCCGCTTCATCTGTAAACAGGTAGAACTGCAACGCATTCTCTGTTAATGCCCATTGACAGAATTGCACTCGATGATTAAAGTCATCACCATGTAATTGTTGATGTAGCGACACATGAAACGGGTGAAAGCGGTGACGATGCAGTATGCGCATGACACTACTTTGACTCAGTCCACCGGCTCTCGTAATGTCCCGTGTACTCATGTGTGGGTTCATGGCAACAGCAGCTAACACAACAATTGCAACCGCTTCTCCTCTGACGGGCCTGTTACGGACCCGTTTGCGTGCTACGACCATACCTGTTGCACACAGTTGACGGTAGATGTTTTGCAATGCGCGGCACGTTGGATACTCTCTGTCCGGGTACCGTTCTGCATACACCCTGCAGGCTTCAGCTGCATTTCGTCGACACTCGCCATAGATAAGTATCATCTCCGCCTTTTCAGAGTTGTAGGCTTGCCGCGGTGGTCGTGCGGTTATAGGCGCTGCAGTCCGGAACCGCGGGACTGCTACGGTCGCAGGTTCGAATCCTGCCTCGGGCATGGATGTGTGTGATGTCCTTAGGTTAGTTAGGTTTAAGTAGTTCTAAGTTCTAGGGGACTGATGACCTAAGATGTTAAGTCCCATAGTGTTCAGAGCCATTTGAGCCTTTTCAGAGTTCGAATACACCATGGTCACAGTTCCTACAACACTACACTATCACAGACGTCTGGTAACACGGTGTACTACAGTTGGTCTGCGTGCGGAGACGAATGCAGAATAACAATAGCATCAAGCGCTATATGCGTACACTGCGACAGCTAGACCAAACCACAACAGTGCACTATCCGTTGTCAGACTGTTTTCAGTCATCTGTAAGACTATACTAATGCTGATTAGTGTGTTAAACACAACACGTAAATCTAAGATATAAATGAAAGAAGAAACGCTAATTAATATGAACTGTACTAATAAAAATGATTGTCAACTTATAGAGATAACATAACTGTTTTAGTAAGACAAAGTACCCCATATCGTTACGAATTAGCAAAATATTTTGCGCATTCGGCCGCGAAACGGTCTGTGTCATCTTTCAGACCAGTGATACTGGTTCCTAACATAGCTCACTTTTTTACACCACGAAAGGAACATATACCGCAGGAAGTGCGATCATTTCATCTTATTATGTCTACTCGAGGTAAACCGGTTTTGAGAGTTGGGTAGACAGACAGACGGTCAAGAAAGTGAGACTAGTAGGGTTCCATTTTTACCGGTTTAGGTGGCGAAATTCTAAGAACGAAACAGCTACGACAGTTACTGAAGATGAGGGCCGCATAAATAATTCCCCCTGCTCTTTATTCGAAATGTTCTAGTTGCAGTCGATACATCATCATATTAATCGTAGCTACGCTTTCGAACTAAAACACGTTTACAGGAATGCAAATAAAGTCCATTTGCCTATACACGTGATAATTCAGATCCCAATATTAATGCCAATGCGTTTTAGAAGTGCGAGCATTCCCATTGCTAGCTACCTTAAGAAACACTTCGGCTAATAAACGTTTTCTCGCTGTGGCGAGGACCGGCTGTAGTGGCTGAGCGGTTCTAGGCGCTTCAGTCTGGAACCGCTCGACCGCTACGGTCGCAGGTTCCAATCCTGCCTCGGGCATGGATGTGTGTGATGTCCCTGGGTTAGTTAGGTTTAAGTAGTTCTAAGTTCTATGGGACTGATGACCTCAGATGTTAAGTCCCATAGTGCTCAGAGCCATTTGAACCATTATAACAAATCAGCATTAATGTAGTCTTACACATGATTGAAAACAGTCTGACAAAGTTCGGATAATTTTTCAATTTCACGCCTGTGCATAGTATGTTGGTAGCACTTCGTCGCCTTACCTCTTATGCTGTGTAGCAGACTTTAAAGCTATGCGGATCAGCATAACGAAATGGCGAGGGGTCTCGCTCGTTTTGTCCACGACTGTACATGTGCGTCAGTGAAAAAGACCAATAAAAAGGTGTTAGCATGTGGACGTAATGTACTGTTCGAGTCTCTTGTGTACCTAAGGTCCATCACCGTTCCCTTTGGATCCCTACGTAATTCGGTGCTCTCCGATACACACGATCGAACAGCGGAGGAGTGGTACTCAAGCGTCAACTTTAGGTTACAATATCTCCGGATGTAATTAACATTTTACAATGCAACAAACGGCACTGATTACGTATTTGTTTATATGTTCAGATGTGCTAACAAAACTAACGGGGTTCCATTTAAAAAAACGTAGGTTTGTGATAAAAAACATACTTCCGTGCATTTTTTTATGGTTTGTCTTAACCAATTACACTAACCCCTCTCCTCACGTTCGGTCTGTGGAATCGATTCGTCAGTATTTGATGTGGTTTACGAAATATATCCAGCGGTAATGTTAGGTGACTCACCCTGTATACCATTTTGGGGTAAGCCAGTCGAGAATCTGTGGGACCATCTCCATCGGACTGTTCTCACCATCCTCAGCCGAGAAACCTAGTGCAGCTGGGCACGGCACTGGAGTCGCCATGTCTCCACATCCCTGTCGGTACCTCCCAGAACCTGACTGACTCTTTTCCGGCAAGTCTCGCAGGGGTACGCGCTGCAAGAGGTGGTTACTCAGGCTGTTGACAGGTGGTCACATTAATATGATTGGACAGTGTATGTCAGCTATACAAAAATGCAATGGGGTCAAACCTTTAACACCACAGTAGAGAAAAGTACAGCTCCAGTTAAACTGCAAAAAAAAGAAAAAAAATGGCTCTGAGCACTATGGGACTTAACATCTATGGTCATCAGTCCCCTAGAACTTAGAACTACTTAAACCTAACTAACCTAAGGACATCACACAACACCCAGTCATCACGAGGCAGAGGAAATCCCCGACCCCGCTGGGAATCGAACCCGGGAACCCGGGTTAAACTGCAGCAGATTTCCAAATGTGTGTGAATTCCTAAGGGACGAAACTGCTGAGGTCATCGGTCCCTAAGTCTAGGGAACTGATGACCTCAGATGTCAAGTCCCATAGTGCTTAGAGCCATTTGAACCATTTTTTATGCTAAGAACAACACACACACCCATGCCCGAGAGAGGACTCGAACCTCCTGCGGGAGGGGCCGTGCAATCTGTGACATGGTGCCTCAAACCACGCGGCCACATCGCGCAGCAAACAGATTTCCAATGGTGATTAAAATTATTGTAGAAACGATTAGGCACAGTCCAATACCCGCACAAGTAATCTATAACAAAAATGCTTCGTTCAGCTGATCCGACGTTACAAGCTTTCATCTGATTGAAGAAAGCATTTTCGATCAATAAAGGGGTTCTGTCAATTGGCAACACACATCATCAATACACGATTATCATCCTACTATCTCTGCGACCTCATATTTTGTACTGCCTTCACAATGGCTGTTAGAGCATTATATGAACCAAGAATCTCTCTCAGAAGTATGACTAATGGTCAGATCTCTAGCGAGACATTGAAAAATTTATTAATTATGTATAAAAGCTCAGAACATTACGTTTATATTCATTTTACGCTTTGTGACACAAATTATAATTGTTTAGTAAACTGCTACTTATATGGCCATAAATTCATTTAAAGGAAAACCACATACTCTCAACGAACCATGAACGAGGTGAGTCAATAAAACGCCTTTTTGTCGATCAAATTCCACAATATAATAAATCTGAAGAGATCCAGTGTGGAATGTATTACTTTCGTAATAGGTTCAAATGGCTCTGAGAACTATGGGACTTAACATCTATGGTCATCAGTCCCCTAGAACTTAGAACTACTTAAACCTAACTTACCTAAGGACATCACACAGCACCCAGTCATCACGAGGAAGAGAAAATCCGTGACCCCGCCGGGAATCGGACCCGGGAACCCGGGCGCGGGAAGCGAGAACGACCACGAGCTGCGGACTTTTCGTAATAGGTTTTATTGTAGTAGCTAGGTTAAGTATCTCCAATTCCCAGACGACACATGCTCCAAGCAGAGCTGCTTGGATTGGGAAGTTCTAACACTGTACGCTTCCTGTAACATCAAATGCAGAATAGGATCAAAAGATGTGCTCTGACCGTTCCCGTCAACACTAGTGGACAGTAACCCAGTGGCGAGGGATGTTGGGAAACATGATTACAAGACTAGTGTCGAACATCTCGAGTCCATCACATCGACTAGTACACTGACTAAAAAAAAAACAGCAGAGGTGATGGGATGTCAATATACACTACTGGCCATTGAAATTACTACACCAAGGAGAAATGCAGATGATAAACGGGTATTCATTGGACAAATATATTATACTACAACTGACATGTGATTACATTTTCACGCAATTTGGGTGCATAGATCCTGAGAAATCAGTACACAGAAGAACCACCTCTGGCCGTAATAACGGCCTTGATACGCCTGGGCACTGAGTCAAACAGAGCTTGGATCGCGTGTACAGGTACAGCTGACCATGCAGCTTCAACACGGTACCACAGTTCATCAAGGGTAGTTACTGGTATATTGTGACGAGCCAGTTGCTCGACCACCATTGACCAGACGTTTTCAGTTGGTGAGAGATCTGGAGAATGTGATGGCCAGGGTACCTGTCGAACATTTTCTGTATCCAGAAAGGCCCGTACAGGACCTGCAACATGCGGTCATGCATTATCCTGCTGAAATGTAGGGTTTTGCAGGGATCGAATGAAGGGTAGAGCCACGGGTAGTAACACATCTGAAATGTAACGTCCACTGTTCAACGTGCCATCAATGCGAACAAGAGGTGACCGAGACGTGTAACCAACGGCACCCCATATCATCACGCCGGGTGATACGCCAGTATGGCGATGACGAATACACGCTTCCAATTTGCGTTCACCGCGATGTCGCCAAACACTGATGCGACCATCATGATGCTGTAAACAGAACCTGGATTCATCCGAAAAAATGACGTTTTGCCATTCGTGCACCCAGATTCGTCGTTGAGTACACCATCGCAGGCACTCCTGTCTGTGATGCAACGTCAGGGGTAACCGCAGCCATGGTCTCCGACCTGATAGTCCACGCTGCTGGAAACGTCGTCGAACTGTTCGTGCAGGTGGTTTTTGTCTTGCAAACGTCCCCATCTGTTGACTCAGGGATCGAGACGTGGCTGCACGATCCGTTACAGCCATGCGGATAAGACGCCTGTCATCTCTACTGCTAGCGATACGAGGCCGTTGGGATCCAGCACGGCGTTCCGTATTACCCTCCTGAACCCACCGATTCCATATTCTGCTAACAGTCATTGGATCTCGACCAACGCGAGCAGCAATGTCGCGATACGATAAACCGCAATCGCGATAGGCTACAATCCCACCTTTATAAAACTCGGAAACGTGATGTTACGCATTTCTCCTCCTTACACGAGGCATCACAACAACGTTTCACCAGGCAACGCCGGTCAGCCGCAGTTTACGTATGAGAAATCAGTTGGAAACTTTCCTCATGTCAGCACGTTGTAGGTGTCGCCACCGGCGCCAACCTTGTGTGAATGCTCTGAAAAACTAATCATTTGCATATCACAGCATCTTCTTCCTGTCGGTTAAATTTCGCGTCTGTAGCACGTAATGTTCGTGGTGTAGCAATTTTAGTGGCCAGTATTGTAATTTCGTCCATCTACACAGACCAGCGTGTGGTATGTAAATGAGGGCAGAACAGCCGCTAGAGTGCATTAACGTTAATCGTGTTTAGTGTTGTTAGCAGGTCTGACGGGGCACATAAGAGGTGTGAGCAGCGTCAGATGTTGATCACTGTGAAGGATGCGGAGACGCCGCTTACTGGTATAGGTCAGAGTTTAAAAGTGGGCCTCATTACGGGTCTCCTGGTGTCATGCTGTGGGGACCCATTGGTATGACTGCAGGTCACGGCTCGTAATCTGACCTCACAACGGTACATCACGGACGCCATTCCTTCTCATGTGTTACCTCTCATGTGACAGTATCGATGTGATATTGTTCAACAGGACAATGCTCGTCTACAAGCGCCAGGTGTGTCTATGAACGACCTGCATGTTGAGATATTCTGGAGGCCAGCAGTATTTTTCAACAGGACAATGCTCGTGTACACACATCACCCGTGTCAATGAACTGTCTGTGTTGCGTTGAGATACTCTGGTTGCCAGCAGGTTTCCCAGATCCCCCCCCCCCCTCCCATATAGGACATGTGTGAAACCATCTCGGACGTCAATCCCGTCTCAGTATCAGCATCCAAGGTATCAAGGATCGCTTACAACAGTTGTGGGTCAGCTTAGGAGAGGATACAACGGCTGTAAGACAGTCTCCCCCGTCGAATCACTGTATGCATATAGGCCAGAAGGAATGCAATGGCGTACTGATAAGTGGTATCATACTGCCAAGTTCTTTGTAAATTAGACCCGTTTTTGTAATCACTGAAGCAATATCATATACTCTCTCAACCCGTACAGTTTCTTTTCCTCTTCCCCCTCTGGGCGTTTCCCTTTTTTTGTCATGCATCGTATTTAGGAGTATTAGGAAGATGCGATACGAAACGGGTCGATCACGTAAAATCACTATTATGAAAGACTAATGGACAACTTAGATTTGTTGGTAGGGTTGTGAGAAAATGCAATGTGCCTGCAAAGGAAATCACATACAAGATGCAAGTGCGACAAATTGTACAGTATTATTCGAGTGTTCCGAATCCTTACCAAGTAGACATGACAACAATCATCGAACGAATTCAAAGATGAGCTGTTAGGATCGCAAGAGGTCGGTATAGTCCGTCATAAAAAGCTAAAACTAGACTAAATTCCGTTCGAACAGGCCGTGAGGGCCCAACGGTACCGACCGGCCGCCTTGTCATCCTCAGCCCACAAGCGTCACTGGATGTGGATACGGAGGGGCATGTGGTCAGCACATCGCTCTCCCGGCAGTACGTCAGTTTACGAGACCGGAGCCGCTACTTCTCAATCAAGCAGCTCCACAGTTTCCCTCAGAAGTAGCCCGTTAGAAATAGCATCAGAAATTTTCGGGGATATAAAGTAGGAATTCTTGGAAAATACGCGACGTATTTCACGCGAAACTCTGTTGTATAAATTTAGAAAACCTGTATTGGAAGAAGACTTTGCGACCATTATACTGCCACCATCGTATATCTCGCATAGAGAACATAGGAATTAAGGAAAGAGAGATTAGGGCACATACAGAGGCATATAGATTGTCATTTTCCCCTGCTCAATACGCGAATGGAACAGTGCACAAAACGTTGTTTCGAAGTACTATCCGCCATGCACTGTGCAGTGGTTTGCAGAGTATATAGCTCAAAGAGCGGAGCTGAAATGGCCACTGGCATGTCATTTGTGTAAATCTATCGTAAATGTTGATATCAACGTTGTTTAACTACTATTATTTTATATACCTATTACGATAAAATAGGTTAGTGTCGCTGCAGGAACTGTCCAAATTTCGCTGAAGAGAGCAACAGTCTTTAGAGTTTCTACTTATGCAGACAGTCTGCTCTGGATAGCAGTTTCGTCAGTCACCATAGGTAAGACTGGCACTGTACTTTAGAAACTTGAATATATTTGAATTTTTTTTAGTACTGAGAGTATTGCTGCGGAATATTACGAGACAACTGACAGGTGGCTCATTTGCTGTGAATGTTCAATTTATGAATTTCTATTTTTTTTTCAAAAAATATTTTTTAGATGGAGGTTATGTGCAAAGGCCTGTCACAGCAAATAATTATGTATTTTAAATTACTCCTACTAATTTTGATTCATTCGTTCTGGCTGTATATATAATGTTTGAAGGCTTCGAAGGCATAGCTCCGAGCAGAACAACAGGGATGAGGATACTTCTCGCACAGATCGCGCACATCCTACTTCAAATATGGAATAGGAGCAGTGGCAGACACAATGCTACAGAGAGCAGTCGTACCGGTAGCGTTAACCGCCTACTACGCATGGGGCCTGGGTTCGATTACCGGCAGGGGCCTGGGTGTTGTGTGTCCTTCGTTATCATTTTCATCATCATTGACTCACAGGTCGCCGATGTGGCGTCAACTAAAAAGGACTTGCAATACGGCGACCGAACTCCCCCGTAAGGCGCCCCCTGGCCAACAATGCCATACGCTCATTTGCATTTTTTCCATGGCAGGAAGTCACCTTGCGGACGGTGGGAAGCGAAAAAGACTTACGCTTCCAGTACACGAAAGAATGTCGAAAGGAAAAGCTTCATTGGAATGGTTACATGCATTAATGTGTAAGGGTCGTCGTTTTTGTTGTTGTTCGTGTTGTTGTTGTTGTTGTTGGTGTTGGTGTTGACTGTTAACTGGTGAACTGAAGCTTCTGAATAACGTGCAGCCACTATCTGATCAAAAGTATCCGGACACCCCTATATAATGCGCAATTGACCACTGCATGCCACGAGAGGTGGACCAGCCACAATAAAGAAAGGCAATGAATACTGGGTTGTCAGTAGGGAAACAGTAACAGCATAACATATTGGTCAGAAGAACTCAGGACTTGGAACGTCGAATAGTCATGGAATGTCAACTGAGCAGCAAATCCACCAGGGGCATTTCAATCCTTCTAAAGCTTCCCAAGTCGACTGTTGGTGATATGTCTGCGAAATGAAAACGCGAAGGAACAATCACAGTTAAACCAGGACCAAGCAGACCTCATGCATAAAGGTTAGGGACCGTCGAGTAACCGACCGACGAATAATTCGTAAGTTCCAAAGTGCTACCAGCATCCACATAGTGCAACGACTGTGCGTAGGGAGTTAAAAAGAAGGGGTTCAATTGTCGAGCAGCTCCTTATAAGCTACACATTTCTATAGTCTGTATTAAGTGACGCTTGATATCGTGTAAAGAGCGGCCGATGAATGGAAACGAGTGATTTTGAGTGACGAATCACGCTATGCCCTGTGGAAATTCTATATAACGTTGTGGGTTTGGCGAATGCCTGGAGATGGTTACCTGTCATCATGTCCAGCGCCAACAATGAAGTACGGATGAGGTGGCGTTACGGTATGAGATATTTTTCTTTGTTAGGGTGCTGTCCCATTATTGTGCTTAATAATTCGCTAAATGCGGAAGGATATGAACACATTTTACAACGATAACGTTGGAAGCTGAAGAAGTGAATTAAAATTTGTGCTGCGCCTGGGACTTGAACCCAGGTCTTCTTGCTTACTGAACAGATATGCTGACTATTACACCACCACAGTATTATGGTTAACAGAGCTGCACGAACTACCGAAGTCAAATACCCTCCCCAACACAAACTTGGGTAGTTCGTGCAACTCTGTACACCACAATGCTGTGGTGGTGCAATGGTCAGCATATATGCTTATTAAACAAGAAGACAGGAGTACGAATGGCCGGCACGGCAGCTCAGCATGTTCGGTCAGTGGGTTAGCTGCCCTATGTAGTAAAAATACTAAATTAATCGACCAACAGTGAACTTACACGGGTGTCTTACGACGTCCGCCACTAGCAGATACAACGAACGAAAGCGAACCAAATGAGATTTAAAATAAAAGAAAAAAAATAATCCTGGTGACAGCACAATTTTTAATTCACTTCTTCAGCTTCCAACGTTATCGTAGATAGACTTAAATATCTCAAGGAAAATTTAATTTAACATTTTACAGCACTGTGTGCTGTGTATAGTAGAGGAACAGTTAGGAGGCAATGGTTGTTTGTATCATCATGATAATGCTCCCTGTCATGGAGCACCATCTGTGACACAATGGTTTGCGGACAGTAACATTCCTGACGTGGACTGTCCTACAGAATTCCGACCTGATCGCAGTAAAATACCTCTGGGATGAGTTAGGACGTCGAATTCGCTCCAGAGGTAGTAATCGGTCTGGGTGCACAGCCCTACGGACGGGAAGCGTGACACCTACATAGTAACACCCAAATGGGAAGCTATTGTGGCTAAGTGGACCGGGATAGTAGAATTAATAAATAGTTACAAAGCAAATACGACTATGTAACTATTGTTTCAATTGTATAACATTTTAAACTGTCTAGGTAGTAGAGTTATGAGTAAAAATAAAAAATAAAGAAAATCACTACATTCTATGTGTCGGCTCTTAAGGAAGACTGGGTTGCCATTCCTCCATATAAATTCAGATACCTCATC
This sequence comes from Schistocerca piceifrons, assembly GCF_021461385.2. Lineage (NCBI taxonomy): Eukaryota > Metazoa > Arthropoda > Insecta > Orthoptera > Acrididae > Schistocerca > Schistocerca piceifrons. Next base: position 260,908,423 of record NC_060149.1, on the reverse strand, counting down.
AAAAGTGTCCTTGTGAGTTCATGCGATCATGAAGGCGAAGTGGAGGCACCGCCTCCCCCCCACCCCCCGTATTAATGTCGACTAATAGGTGTCCTGGTATTTTTGGTCAGTTAGTGTAAGTTACAGTCCTAGCGAAGGAGGTACAGGTGTACGGACCTTTTACTGCTGCCTTAGAGCTGCATTCGGTACCAAGTCGCCCGTAAACTTTTCGTGATATTTTGAAATTTGCTATTAATTGTGATTACTTGTGGCTTTTCTAGTGGTCTTGTCAACTCCGCTCATGAATGCGGAAGTCTATCCTGCGCCAGTCAGCGAAGCTCTGAGACCACCGAGGCCAGGCATATTCTAGTGTTGTAGGTAGCACATCAAATGGATTAATTAGGATATGGTTATCTTAATTCTGGTTTCTCGAGGTTCAACTGAATCTTTCAATACCACTGCCACAGCCGCTTGTCAATTGAATCATTAAATTTATCTTCCTTAGTCTTTACAAATTTCATCAGCTACACCTTCTCTCGTTATAGATGGACGTCATGTGTGGTGGTCGTAATATATGCAGAGAAATGTATTTAAATGCATGCGACTAGACCAAGAAACGAAATGACTAGTAGTGGAGCAAGATACTCTCCGCAGACACATTTCTTTGCAGCCTGTCATATATATATATATATATATATATATATATATATATATATATATATATATATATATATATATATATATATATAGAACTCCTGAAGATAGACGCTGACTGTGGATACTGTATCACAGACACAATCCCTTTGACTGTTCAGAGAGGTCACTAAACTCGCCCAAAGATGTAAACAACCATGCATGAGTAGCACCTATTAGACGGAAGGGGTCCGACAGCCTATCAGTTCCAGTCATTCCACCAGGAGGGAAGTACACGGCTCGTGTTGTCTGTAGTTCAACCATGCCTAGACGGCCAATACCGCGGTTCGATCGCGTCTGCATTGTTACATTGTGCCAGGAAGGGCTCTCAACAAGAGAAGCGTCCAGACCTCTCGGAGTGAACGAAAGCGATGTTGTTCGGACATGGAGGAGATACAGGGAGACAGAAATTGTTGATGACATGCCTCGCTCAGGTCGCCCAAGGGCTACTACTGCAGTGGATGACCGCTACCTACGGATTATGGCTTGTAGGAACCCTGACAGCAATGCCACCATGTTGAATAATGCTTTTCGTGCAGCCACAGGACGTCGTGTTACGACTCTAATTGTGCGCTATTGGCTGCATGACGCACAACTTCACTCCCGACGTCCATGGCGAGGTCCATCTCTGCAACCACGACAGCATACAGGGCGGCACAGATGGGCCCAACATGCCGAATGGACTGCTCAGGATTGGCATCATGCTCTCTTCACCGATGAGTGTCGCATATACCTTCAACCATACAATCGTCGGAGAAGTGTTTGGAGGTAACCCCGTCAGGCTGAACGCCTTAGACACGATGTCCAAAGAGTCCAGCAAGGTGGAGGTTCCCTGTTGTTTTGGGGTCGCATTATGTGGGGCCGACGTACGCCACTGGTGGTCATGGAAGGCGCCGTAACGGCTGTACGATACGTGAATGCCATCCTCCGTTCGATAGTGCAACCATATCGACAGAATATTGGCGAGGCATTCGTCTTCACGGACGACAGTTCGCACCCCCATCGCGCACATCTTTTGAATGACTTCCTTCAGGATAACGACATCGCTCGACATGAGTGGCCAGCACGTTTCCCAGACATGAACCCTATCGAACATGCCGTGGACAGAATGAAAAGGGCTGTTTATGGACGACGTGACCCACCAACCACTCTGAGGGATCTACGCCGAATCGCTGTTGAGGAGTGGACCAACAGTGCCTTGGTGAACTGGTGGATAGCATGCCATGACGAATACAGGCTACATGAATGCAAGAGGACGTGGTACTGGGTATTAGACGTACCGGTGTGTACTGCAGTCTGGCCCACCACCTCTGAAGGTCTCGCTGTATGGTGGTACAACGTGCAATATGTTTTCATGAGAAATAAAAGGGGTAGAAATGATATTTACGTTGATCTCTATCCAAATTTTCTGTACAGGTTCCGGGACTCTCGGAACCGAAGTGATGCAAAACTTTTTTTGATGTGTGCAGCTTTCATTTTGACATACTATTTCAGCAAGTTCCTACAGCTGTCATTTTCAGTGGTGTAATTATTACACGAAATCGAATCCCACAGCATGGCTGACGAACGAGAAGCTTTGCTTTTGTGAATATCATGTACCGAAAAAGACGCACGCTTTGTTGATTCACGTCGAAAAGTATCATTTGCAAACGAGGACTGCTGTTTAAGGTTTCCATGAGTTGTTATTAAATATAGAATTATGAGAATATCCAGAAATACGACCACGACTTTAAACAGGAAAGACACGATCAGAGAACGAATGTGAAGGAAGTATAAGATTTTAATGCCCCGCCAGTAACTATGTCATTATGAACGGAGAATAATAAAACAAGGGATAGGCCGCAGCATTTTCAAAACAACCTTCTTGATATGCGCTTAAAGCGTTTATGAAACTCCTAAATCTAGATCGGTGGAGGGGCATTTGAATAGCATTCCTCACGAACGCCCCCAACATTGCGACACCTAACTTCGGTAGAGCAAATTCGGGAAGGCAAGCAAATGTTACAAGAGATGACTGAAGAAACACCATGGTCCTCATCTGCACGAAACGAATACAGAAGAATAGCGAGTAACAGTAATACGAAATAAAGAAATTTAAATTCTTCTGTTGCTGAGAGTATTAGTCACCTGCAGAAGGATGTGACGGAAAACTTAAGCTGACGTTAGTCAGGCAACTGCAAGGTCTACAGCAGCGGCGCAAGGAATGCTGCCCTTCACCAGCGTCACGTGAAGGAGTTGACTACCGAATCACTCGCAGCAAAAACTCCTGACAGGAAGGAGCTTACTGCTGAAGGGTACGTTTCACACTTCGTTACCTATGTTCGCCGACTTCTTGCAGATATTGGGTATTTTGCTATTGAGTATAAAGGTTCGCGACGCAAATGCAGATCTTCTTTGTGATGCTAAGGGACAAACATCCTCGACCTGTCCGTATAGCTTAACGCGCAACGCACGACCTTGAGAGACAGGGTCGCGAGGCAGACCTGGATTCGAGAGGGGATTAACGGTCGTTGGTCTGCTATGCCGGTAATCCTGAGTATGGGTTTTCGACCATTTTCCACGCTTGTTTAGGTAAATCTACGTCTGCGTGTACCTACTCCGGAAGCTGTACCTTGCCCCACTACTAGTCATTTCCTTTCCTGATCCAATCGCAAAAGGGGCGAGGGAAAAACGATGCCTCCATACTAATTTCTCTTATCTTCATGGTCCTTACGCGAAATGTACATTGGCAGCAGTAGAATCGTTCTGCAGTCACCTTCAAGTGCCTGTTCTCTACATGTTCTCAATAGCACTCTTCGAAAGAAACACCGCCGTCCCTCCAGGGATTTCCATTTGAGTTCCTGAAGCATTTCCGTAATACTTGCCTGTTGATCGAACCTACCGGTAACAAATCTAACAGCACGCCCCTGAGTTGCTTCGATGACTTCCCTGAATCCAACTTGGTGTCGGTCCCAAACACTCGAGTAACACTCCCAATAAACCGAAGTCGACCATTCACCTTCCCTACTACCGTCCTTACGTGCTCGTTCCTTTTCATATCACTCTGCAACGTTACAAAATGGTTCAAATGGCTTTGAGCACTATGGGACTTAACATCTGAGGTCATCAGTCCCCTAGAACTTAGAACTACTTAAACCTAACTAACCTAAGGACATCACACACATCCATGCCCGAGGCAGGATTCGAACCTGCGACCGTAGCAGTCGCTGCAACGTTACACATAGATACACTACTGCCATTAAAATTGCTACACCAAGAAGAAATGATAAACGGGTATTCATTGGACAAATATATTATACTAGAAATTACATGTGATTACATGTTCACGCAATTTGGGTGCATAGATCCTGAGAAATCAGTACCCAGAACAACCACCTCTGGCCGTAACAACGGCCTTGATACGCCTGGGCATTGAGTCAAACAGAGCTTGGATGGCGTGTACAGGTACATCTGCCATGCAGTTCCCACACGATACCACACTTCACCAAGAGCAGTGACTGGCGTATTGTCACGAGCCAGTTGCTCGGCCACCATTGACCAGACGTTTTCAGTTGGTGAGACATCTGGAGAATGTGCTGCGTTGGGCAGCTGTCGAACATTTCCTGTATCCAGAAAGGCCCGTACAGGACCTGCAACATGCGGTCGTGTATTATCCTGCTGAAATGTAAGGTTCGCAGGGATCGAATGAAGGGTAGAGCCACGGGTCGTAACACATCTGAAATGTAACGTCCACTGTTCAAAGCGCCGTCAATGTGAACAAGAGGTGACCGAGACGTGTAACCAATGGCACCCCATACCATCACGCTGGGTGATAAGCCAGTATGGCGATGACGAATACACGCTTCCAATGTGCGTTCACCGCGATGTCGCCAAACACGGATGCGACCATCATGATGCTGTAAACAAAACCTGGATTCATCCAAAAAAAAAAGGATTTTTTCCATTCGTGCACCCAGGTTCGTCGTTGAGTACACCATCCCAGACGCTCCTGTCTGTGATGCAGCGTCAAGGGTAACCGCAGCCATGGTCTCCGAGATGATAGTCCATGCTGCTGCAAACGTCGTCGAACTGTTCGTGCAGATAGTTGTCGTCTTGCAAACGTCCCCATCTGTTGACTCAGGGATCGCGACTTTGGCTGCACGATCCGTTACAGCCATGCGGATAAGATGCCTGTCATCTCGACTGCTAGTGATACGAGGCCGTTGGGATCCAGCACGGCGTTCCGTATTACCCTCCTGAACCCACCGATTCCATATTCTGCTAACAGTCATTGGATCTCGACCAACGCAAGCAGCAATGTCGCGATACGATAAACCGCAATCGAGATAGGCTACAATCCGACCATTATCAAAGTCGGAAACATGATGTTAGGCATTTTTCCTCCTTACACGAGGCATCACAACAACGTTTCACCAGGCAACGCCGGTCAACTGCTGTTTGTGTATGAGAAATCGGTTGGAAACTTTCCTCATGTCAGCACGTTGTAGGTGTCTCCACAGGCGCCAACCTTGTGTGAATGCTCTGAAACGCTAATCATTTGCGTATCACAGCATCTTCTTCCTGTCGGTTAAATTACGCGTCTGTAGCACGTCATCTTCGTGGTGTAGCAATTTTAATGGTCAGTAGTGTATTTAATCGACAAGACTGTGTTAAGCAACAGATTAAAAATGGTTCAAATGGCTCTGAGCACTATGGGACTTAACATCTGAGATCATCAGTCCCCTAGAACTTAGAACTACTTAAACCTAACTAACCTAAAGACATCACACACATCCATGCCTGAGGCAGGATTCGAACCTGCGACCGTAGCGGTCGTGCGGTTCCAGACTGAAGCGCCTAGAACCGCTCGGCCACACTGGCCGGCTAACAGATTACTAATACTGTATTCGATCTTTACGGGATTTTTTTTCCCACTCACCTGCATTAACTAGCTTTTTCTACATGTAGAGGAAATTGCCATTAATGACACCAGCTGCAGATTTTGTCTAAGTTATCTTGTATCCTCCGGCAGTCAATGAACGACGACACCATCTTGTACACTACAACATCCTCCGCAAACAGTTGAAGACTGCTGCTCACCCTGTCTGTCAGATCATTTACGTATACAGAGCATAAGAGTGATCTTATAACGTTCCCGAGCGGCACTCCTGATGATACCCTGATCTCTAATGAACACTCGCCGTCGAGGACAACGTATTCACTTCGTCTACAGGCCACAAGTGGCCCATCGGGACCATCCGGCCGCCGTGTCATCCTCAGCTGAGGATGCGGATAGCAGGGGATTGTGGTCAGCTCACCGCTCTCCCGGTCGCTATGACGATTTTCTTTGACCGGAGCCGCTACTATTCGGTCGAGTAGCTCCTTAATTGGCATCACGAGGCTGAGTGTACCCCGAAAAATGGCAGCAGCGGCCCGGATGGTCACCCATCCAAGTTCTGGCCACGCCCGACAGCGCTTAACTTCGGTGATCTGACGAGAACCGGTGTACCCACTACGGCAAGGCCGTTGCCTCGAGGACAACGTACTGGGTTCTATTGCTTAAAAAGTCTTCGAGACACTCACATATCTGGGAACCTAAATCATACGCTCGAACATTCGTCAACAGTCTTAAGTGGGTCACCGTGTCAAACGTTTTCCGTAAATCTAAGAATACGGAACTGTCTTTTGCCCTTCATCCATAGTTCGCAGAATATGTGAGAAAAGGGCAAGCTGAGTTTCACACGAGTGATGTTTTCTAAATCCGTGCTGCTTTGTGGACAGATGCTTTCGCATCTTAAGGATTATTATATTCGCACTCAGAATACGTCCAGGAATTTTGTAGCAGACCTATGTTGAGAATATTGGACTGTAAATTTTCGAGTCCGTTCTTTTACCCTTCATTTAAGCTGGATTCCCCTGCGCTAGGCAGATTCACTCATCTCCGCCTCGGAAAATACGATAACAAACACTTAAAGTACGTACTACGCTGAACAAAGTTCACACGATCTACACAAAACTTCCGTCCTTGAAGCTAAACTGACGACTGTGGCGACAGGAAAGGCATCCAGCATCAAAGTTAGAATAAAATAAATTTACCAGATCACGAAAAATAGCGGATCAGGACTACGCCAAGAAAGAAAGCAATGGGTCAAGCATGCGAAGATTTTGAAAAGTCTGCCTGGGATGGAAATGGACTGTAGTGGTGACAGTTGATGAAACTAATGAAAGAAAGAGGGAAGATTTGAAATTAACATGCCATCGATGATGTCGTCATTAGATAGGAAGCACAAGTTAGGTTCGGGGGTGGATGCGGGAGGATATCGACCATGTCCTTTGCAAACGAATCATTCATGATTTAAATAATGAAACAGTACCCCAGTTGCGAATTTTTCGTACTTAGCGCAACACGTTCCGAGACTTTATTTTCATTGTCAAGTGCAAAAAATGTACAGGAAAATTACGTGTGATATTCGCAAATTTGTGTTTCCGTCTCTCTTGCACTCTAGGCAACATTTACAAAATGGTTCAAATGGCTCTAAGCACTATGGGACTCAACGTCGGAGGTCATCAGTCCCCTAGACTTAGAACTACTTAAACCTAACTAACCTAAGGACATCATACACATCCATACCCGAGGCAGGATTCGAACCTGCGACCGTAGCAGCAGCGCGGTTCCGGACTGAAGCGCCTAGAACCGCTCGGTCACAGAGGCCGGCAACATTTACAACAAAACAGAAAATAACGTATAATTGATGATACAGCATCTGTGTAGCCAGACTCTTTGTGAACCATACTGTCATAATATATTTGTAACTTATTTTGATTTCAAAAACAAACAACATCAGTGCCGTTTTGCTTATGTGTGGTATTCAGCGTAATGGAAGAGGCACAGTCCCTGTAAGTGAACGGACAAAAATGCTATTTCTAACATTAACATTTAAAGATCATCGTAAGCTTTATTTTGTCTGGTTTTGCGATTGCAGTATAGCCTCGAAAAGACGACTGCAGTCCAAAGAGGCATAAAAATACACATGCAAATATCAAATATAATACTGACGTAAATATTTGCACTTGGCAGTGTTAATAAATTCTCGAAAGGCGTTGTGTTAACCAGGAAAAAAATTAGCAGCTGATGCAGTGTTTCGTTATTTAAAATCCAACATTCCCCTAAACTGATTTAGGGACACTATGGAATGCATAAATCTGGATGGCCGGACGAGATTGGAGCTGCTGTCCTTCCGAATTAGAGTCCGATGCTTATCACTATCCCACCCTACACGGTTAAAGCAATGAAGTTTTTGTTTGTTAGACCTGCTATACTCCTCCACGATCGAATGTAGGTATACGCAACAGCTACCAACGATCTCAATTAAGTTATCACTGCCAGTGAGAACAATCGTTTATTGGCCGTTGTTCAGGAAGTACGTCACGTATCCAATGTAACAAGCTCAAGTTGCTTCACACGGTGATTACTTTTACTGCTTTCCGTATTTCATCACGTGCCGGTCACCTCTCAGACAGGGCTGCTTGTATGTGGCCGGAGGACGTCGTCACGCATCTTGCTTCTCGTGCTGCGCCTGCTATGCCTGAGTACAAAGGATTTTCTCAAGATTTCTTCTGAACAGGAAACTGCTAGATATGAGGACGTTTCTTAATGATGGCAGAGTACTATGAGAGACGGATGCATTGACCTCGTAGTGTCGCACGCTGGAACAATGCCTGTAACGGTGTATCAAATCTTCAAGCTGAGGTGTTCGAGCAATTCTAAAACAGTTCAACAAGCACATTAATCCTAACATGTGGGCTGTTGGTTTCTAATTGCTCTGTTGAGAGAATTATTCCCGAGAGCAGTGGTATTCCTTCAAAATTACGGATGTGTAAGATTTTGGAAGGGGGGAGGGGGGATTGACGTTCGTCGTAGATAAAATCTAATGCGGTATATCTAACACAGTTGACCTCCTCCACACCAACCAGCGCTCATTTCGGCAAAATCGGTCATGTGAAACTCTACTCGCACTTACCTCATACGACGACCTGAAAGCCACAGATCATGGCAATAAGGTGGATGCAGTATTTGACTTCCGAAAAGGATTTGGCTCAGGGTCGCAAATCCTTTTTTTACCGAAAGTACATTCGTGTTTGGTTTGAAGCGAAATTGGTAGCCGGACTGAGGATTTCTTGGTAAGGAGGGCGCTGCATATTATCTTGAATGGAGGGTCGTTGAAATATATAGAAACAGTTTCAAGTATTCTCCAGAGAAGTATGTTAGGACCCTTACCATTCATGTTGTACATTAATAACCATGTAGACAATATTAATTGTAGCCGCTGATTTTCGCAGTGGTGGAGGTACCCATAATGAAGGAAAAAATGGCTCTGAGCACTATGGGACTTAACTGCTGTGGTCATCAGTCCCCTAGAACTTAGAACTACTTAAACCTAAGTAACCTAAGGACACCACACACATCCATGCCCGAGGCAGGATTCGAACCTGCGACCGTAGCGGTCACGCGGTTCCAGACTGTAGCGCCTAGAACCGCTCAGCCACTCCGGCTGGCCATAATGAAGATCTTGATAAGCTGCGAAGTGGTCCAAAGACTGACAACTAGCCTTAAATATTCAGAAATGTAAAATTTAGCGCTCCAGGAAACGAAAAAACTTAGTATCCTGTGATTACCACATCAACGAGTCACAGCTGGAATCGGTCGACTCGTACAAACAGGCGTATCAATTTGTAGGGACATGTCATGAAACGATTACATAGGCTCAGTTGTAGTTGAGGCGCGTGGGAGGTACCGGTTCATTAATGGCTGACCTCGTCTGTTGACTTGAAGGGACGTGAAGGGACACGTACAGCACAAAAGCGTACAGGCCGATTTCGTCTGTTGACTGACAGGGACCGCCGACAGTTGAAGAGGGTCGTAATTTGTAATAGGCAGACAACCATACAGACAATCGCACAGGAATTCCAAACTGCATCAGGATCCACTGCAAGTACCATGACAGTTAGACGGGAGGTGAGAAAACTTGGACTTCATGGTCGAGCGGCTGCTCATAAGCCACACATCACTCCAGTGAATGCCAAACGATGCCTTGCTTGGTGTAAGGAGCGTAAACATTGGACGATTGAACAGTGAAAAAACGTTGTGTGGAGTGAAGAATCACGGTGCACAATGTGATGATCCGATGGTAGGGTGTGGGTGTCATCTGCCAGCGTGTGTAGTGCCAACAGTAAACTTCGGAGGCGGTGGTGTTATGGTGTGGTCGTGTTTTTCGTGGAGGGGGGCTTGCACCCCCTGTTGTTTTGCGTGGGATTATCACAGCACAGGCCTACATTGTTGTTTTAAGCACCTTCTTGCTTCCCACAGTTGATGGGCAATTCGGGGATGGCGATTGCATCTTTCAACACGATCGAGCACGTATTCATAATACACGGCCTGTGGCGGAGTAATTACACGACAATAACATCTCGTGATGGACTGGCCTGCACAGAGTCCGAACCTGAATCCTATAGAACACCTCTGGGACATTTTGGAACGCCGACTTCGTGCCAGGCCTCAAAGATCGACATCGAAACCTCTCCTCAGTGCAGCACTCCGTGAAGATTGGACTGACATTCCCCAAGAAACTTTCCAGCACCTGATTGAACGTATGCCTGCGAGAGTGGAAGCGGTCATGAAGGCTAAGGATGGGCCAACACCATATTGAATTCCAGCATAACCGATGGAGGGCGCCACGAACTTGTAAGTCATTCTCAGCCATGTGTACGGATGCGTTTCCTCACATAGTGTATTTCTGGATACTGTTGGCAAAATGTATTGCGAATAGAGCTATTAGTTCAAATGGTGCAAATGGCTCTGAGCACTATGCGACTTAACTTCAGAGGTCATCAGTCGCCTAGAATTTAGAACTAATTAAACCTAACTAACCTAAAGACATCACACACGTTCATGCCCGAGGCAGGATTCGAACCTGCGACCGTAGCGGTCGCTCGGTTCCAGACTGTAGCGCCTAGAACCGCACGGCCACTCTGGCCGGCGGCTATTAGTAAAGAAGTAATAAATTAATACGTTATGCCTGATGCTGCAGTTTTACTGCGTGAGAAACGAAAACATAGTAAGCGATAAACTTTTTTTCTATCACCATTTTGTGATGGTATTAGCGAGAAAAGTTTCATAAAAGTTAGATTACGTTAGGTTAGGTTTCAATTACGTGTAAACTTCGTCGCAAGTCGCTAAATGCCCTCATTCTCAGATACTGGATGAATATAGTCTAAGTATTTGCACCCCAGTATGTTAACCACCTTTTTCATCCCCACTCCACCCCTTTGAGAGCTGGGTGCTTCTTACCCCCGCAGTGCTTTTTTCCAGATATAAAGCGATATATGTAACAAGTTTGGTTGAAACCGATCCTGGACAGAAACAGTCTCACAAGCTTCTGAGGATGTTGCAGAGCAGGCTGTAATGAGAAATAATTCTTACGAAAAAAATTCGATACACTGCACCGTTCCCGATTTAATTAGCATTGAAGTTAGCCAATCAGATCGTTGCATGATGAAATTCATGCAGACTATTAGAGACGGTCTACCAAACATGTTCTTCGTTTGGTTTCCTCAAACCGAACAACACAGCGCTACGAAAATTGAACATTGAACGGTAGCAAGTATCGAAATCGAGACCGTCCAGTGGTTTCCCGTGGTTTTTTTCTTTGTGGTCGGTCACAGCTAACCAAATAAAGATCACGTTCGGCAACACCGCCTCTGACAGGCTGCTTGTATTTGCTTGCGCAAATACCTGATTGGCTAACTTCAATGCTAATTAAATAAGAAACCGTACAGCGTATCCAATTTTTTCTTAACTATTATTTCTTGGCCCAATCTACCCTGCAGAATTCTTACAAGCTTTTCAGACTACTTCTGAACACATTATATATACAAGTTGAGGGGTGATAGTACTAGTGATTCTGAACAAAAGACTTCATATGGACGTATGCTCTATTCCGAATGGTTTCCGAGATAGAACACATTTAATATCACTTTTGTACGTTTTTCTTGAATAACTCGAAAACTGCACCTCGAGCGAAAACGTGTCCCCGTACAAAATTACACTATATTAAATTTCCTACAAAAAAGGTCCCATTCATTTTTTCTCTACAACTAATGGTTTGTGCGAAGAGAGCGCGACAATGTTGAAAAACTCGCTCGACGCGCATACGCTGTAGCTTACGTAGCTTTTGTAGCCCAATTTGAGGTAGCATATTGAGGTAGTAAGTTGAGACGAACAGTTTGATACGGGACACTTGTAGTCATCAAGTCGGGAAACTACCTCAAATTGGCCTACAAAAACTACGTAAGCTACAGTGCATGACCGTCGAGAGAGTTTTTCAACATTCTCGCACTCTCTTCGCACAAACCATTAGTTCTAGAGAAAAAATAAATAGAACTTTTCTGGAGGAAGTTTAATATAGTTTACTTTTGTACTGAGACACGTTGTCGCTGGAGGGTGCGGTTTTCGAGTTATTCAAGAGAAACGTACAATAGTGATATTAAATACACTCCTGGAAATTGAAATAAGAACACCGTGAATTCATTGTCACAGGAAGGGGAAACTTTATTGACACATTCCTGGGGTCAGATACATCACATGATCACACTGACAGAACCACAGGCACATAGACACAGGCAACAGAGCATGCACAATGTCGGCACTAGTACAGTGTATATCCACCTTTCGCAGCAATGCAGGCTGCTATTCTCCCATGGAGACGATCGTAGAGATGCTGGATGTAGTCCTGTGGAACGGCTTGCCATGCCATTTCCACCTGGCGCCTCAGTTGGACCAACGTTCGTGCTGGACGTGCAGACCGCGTGAGACGACGCTTCATCCAGTCCCAAACATGCACAATGGGGGACAGATCCGGAGATCTTGCTGGCCAGGGTAGTTGACTTACACCTTCTAGAGCACGTTGGGTGGCACGGGATACATGCGGACGTGCATTGTCCTGTTGGAACAGCAAGTTCCCTTTCCGGTCTAGGAATGGTAGAACGATGGGTTCGATGACGGTTTGGATGTACCGTGCACTATTCAGTGTCCCCTCGACGATCACCAGTGGTGTACGCCCAGTGTAGGAGATCACTCCCCACACCATGATGCCGGGTGTTGGCCCTGTGTGCCTCGGTCGTATGCAGTCCTGATTGTGGCGCTCACTTGCACGGCGCCAAACACGCATACGACCATCATTGGCACCAAGGCAGAAGCGACTCTCATCGCCGAAGACGACACGTCTCCATTCGTCCCTCCATTCACGCCTGTCGCGACACCACTGGAGGCGGGCTGCACGATGTTGGGGCGTGAAAGGAAGACGGCCTCACGGTGTGCGGGACCGTAGCCCAGCTTCATGGAGACGGTTGCGAATGGTCCTCGCCGATACCCCAGGAGCAACAGTGTCCCTAATTTGCTGGGAAGTGGCGGTGCGGTCCCCTACGGCACTGCGTAGGATCCTACGGTCTTGGCGTGCATCCGTGCGTCGCTGCGGTCCGGTCCCAGGTCGACGGGCACGTGCACCTTCCGCCGACCACTGGCGACAACATCGATGTACTGTGGAGACCTCACGCCCCACGTGTTGAGCAATTCGGCGGTACGTCCACCCGGCCTCCCGCATGCCCACTATACGCCCTCGCTCAAAGTCCGTCAACTGCACATACGGTTCACGTCCACGCTGTCGCGGCATGCTACCAGTGTTAAAGACTGCGATGGAGCTCCGTATGCCACGGCAAACTCGCTGACACTGACGGCGGCGGTGCACAAATGCTGCGCAGCTAGCGCCATTCGACGGCCAACACCGCAGTTCCTGGTGTGTCCGCTGTGCCGTGCGTGTGATCATTGCTTGTACAGCCCTCTCGCAGTGTCCGGAGCAAGTATGGTGGGTCTGACACACCGGTGTCAATGTGTTCTTTTTTCCATTTCCAGGAGTGTATGTTCTGTCTCGGAAACCATTCGGAATAGGGCATACGCCCATATAAAGTTTTTATTCAGAATCACTAATACTATCATCCCTCAATGCATGTACCTTTGTACCTTTCCTCCTGCCAATGCCTCTCCTAAGACATGTTTTAAAAGAAAAACTAAATCCCGTGAATAACCAACTCTCAGGAGCGACCTGTGTGTTGCCGTGGATCGAGCTGACTGGTACCGCCATGCAGCAGCACGACACACTCGCTGCTGGAGTGCTGGTTATTTCTCGGCTTTTACTGTCCCTGTTAGCACATAAAAACAATGTCGTACTAGACCAATTTGGGACCGCTCCATCGAATGGGCACGTAAAATTCCACTGTAAAAAATCATTTTGTTTGTAATGGGAAACAACCCGACGCTTTCTGCGACACTTTGGCGTCCCCTTAAAGACTTGATGAGTTTGGGCTGACTCCAGCTACACATTGCAAAAACGAAATTGCAAATATCTGCAGAAACACCAAGGAAAATGCGCCCGATGACTCTTAGGAGAGACACCCTACGTATATACAGGCTGAATCGATTAAAATTTGCACTGCAGATATTGCGGAAAGGGAAAGTGCTATTGATGTGCAGAATACACTACTGGTCATTAAAATTGCTACACCACGAGGATGACGTGCTACAGACGCGAAATTTAACCGACAGGAAGAAGATGCTGTGATATGCAAATGATTAGCTTTTCAGAGCATTCACTCAAAGTTGGCGCCGGTGGCGACACCCACAACGTGCTGACATGAGGAAAGTTTCCAACCGATTTCTCATACACAAACAGCAGTTGACCGGCGTTGCTTGGTGAAACGTTGTTGTGATGCCTCGTGTAAGGAGGAGAAATGCGTAACATCACGTTTCCGACTTTGATAAAGGTCGGATTGTAGAGTCGCGATTGCGGTTTGTCGTATCGCGACATTGCTGCTCGCGTTGGTCGAGATCCAATGACTGTTAGCAGAATATGGAATCGGTGGGTTCAGGAGGGTAATACGGAACGCCGTGCTGGATCCCAACGGCCTCGTATCACTAGCAGTCGAGATGACAGGCATCTTATCCGCATGGCTGTAACGGATCGTGCAGCCACGTCTCGATCCCTGAGTCAACAGATGGGGACGTTTGCAAGACAACAACCATCTGCACGAACAGTTCGACGACGTTTGCAGCAGCATGGACTATCATCTCGGAGACCATGGCTGCTGTTACCCTTAACGCTGCATCACAGACAGGAGCGTCTGCGATGGTGTACTCAACGACGAACCTAGGTGCACGAATGGAAAAAAATCCTTTTTTTTGGATGAATCCAGGTTTTGTTTACAGCATCATGATGGTCGCATCCGTGTTTGGCGACATCGCGGTGAACGCACATTAGAAGCGTATAATCGCCATCGCCATACTGGCGTATCACCTGGCGTGGTGGTATGGGGTGGCATTGGTTACACGTCTCGGTCACCTCTTGTTCACATTGACGGCGCTTTGAACAGTGGACGTTACATTTCAGATGTGTTACGACCCGTGGCTCTACCCTTCATTGGATCCCTGCGAAACCCTACATTTCAGTACGATAATACACGACCGCATGTTGCAGGTCCCGTACGGGCCTTTCTGGATACAGAAAATGTTCGACAGCTGCCCTGGCCAGCACATTCTCCATATCTCTCAGCAATTGTAAACGTCTGGTCAATGGTGGCCGAGCAACTGGCTCGTCACAATACGCCAGTCACTACTCTTGACGAACTGTGGTATCGTGTTGAAGCTGCATGGGCAGCTGTACCGGTACACGCCATCCAAGCTCTGTTTGACTCAATGCCCAGGTGTATGAAGGTCGTTATTACGGCCAGAGGTTGTTGTTCTGGCTAATGATTTTTCAGGATCTATGCACCCAAATTGCGTGAAAATGTAATCACATGTCAGTTGTAGTATAATATATTTGTCCAATGAATATCCGTTCATCATCTGCATTTCTTCTTGGTGTAACAATTTTAATGGCTAGTAGTGTACGATATCTCGTGAACGACTCTCACACACTCTTGCTACAAAAATCACTGACATTCTAACTTACCCTACTTTTAGGTTTTTAATGTCAATAGGCATTGTTTCAGTTAAAAAGTTGCTGTTTGCACAAAAAATACGCTTTGTAAGTAATATTACAGTCTGTTTATTGGCTAGCAATACGAGCCCCTGACTATCAATCCACTTTGTGAAAACCACACATCAAGAGAACTTACCATTTCTGCAATATTTGTGGTGCAAGTGTTGCGTGATTCGTATAAGTGTACACATTGTGATCATTGGTACCCACTTCATTACGTTAGTTGTATTTTCTTTGGGTCTAACAGCCTTCCCACAAACACGTCAAATAATTTACTACCTGATGTTTTCTGCACAGTCCTAACTGCACCACGAGCTGGACTATGCCTGTCAGTATAGACTAACCGTTTTGTGTCCACACTTCAACAACTGACCTGCTACCCAAGGAAAAATAACCATTCGTGTGTGTGTGTGTGTGTGTGTGTGTGTGTGTGTGTGTGTGTGTGTGTGTGTGTGAGAGAGAGAGAGAGAGAGAGAGAAATATTTCCGGAGCTGCTCTGCAAACCAAAGATTTAAATTTCCTTACACTGCGCTTTCCTGCTGCAGTTTAGCCTTGGAAATGACAGGGTTATCTCTTGTCGAAATATCGGCATTGCCGACGTCACCCGGCTGCATTCCCGTAAGCTTTTTAAGTATTGGTTCTATATTATAATGGTGAGTCTGGAAGCTGTGACGGTAGTGAAAAATGACTTAGGTGATGTACAATTTGTTACTGCAATTGTCCCGCGAGCTACTTTAGCACTTGAGGAAATTAGTCCCGTTACCTTACATAGTATTTTTTAAGCTTTTGGTGTTCTCCTTTGCCATAATGTTTTACGCGAGAAGTATGAGGAATTACGCAGTCCTTGAAATCTTTTTTTATGGGCTTAGGGCTTGTAACGAGAGTTCTTAATTTATGCCGCTGTGAATCAAATTACTTACGTACCAATGAACTAATGCATATCTTTTGTGTTCTGGTTACATTTCCACGGCAGCATTCCACCTTCATACGATGAAGACGAAAATAATTCCATTACGTAAGGAATATCATAGAGAAATATCTATAGTTACATGCCATCTGGCCTGATATTTCCCAAGACAAAGCTGCGATGGCAATTAACTTAAAATTTAAACTTGTATTTTTCGTCTTTATCTGCAAAGTCTGACACGATTGCTTCGTAGTGGTGGGAGCAAATAAATCAACAGAGTTCTGTGACGCCTGAAACCGGTTCCCAGTCCTCCAAATGCTTGATGAGAAGAAATAAAACACAACAAGCCAGCGACAAATTAAAGAATTTTATTCTGTGCATAAGTTGTTACTGTCTTAGTCTCAGTGAGTTTCCGTTTATAACTTTCTGGATGTGGTCTAGAACTGACGTTTCTCCTTCAATAATTTTCAGTTGATTACTTTTCGCGTATGGTGCCGAATTATTCCAAGCAGCGTAAAACGTTTATAGGAAAATCAAAAAAGATGATGAGTTAAAAAATGTCAGTTTTTTCTATCACGGAGATATCAATCAGACTACCATACCACAATAAAATATGCTAAACGAGACCAGATCTTTAAAATTACCTTAATTATTTGTGCTACAGTGGAACGTTTATCACAACGAAAGAAAAAAAACGAACAAGGGCGAGCAAGACTCGTGCTCTGGGAGTTCCGTACAAACTCAATTACGAGGTTTGTCCGGAAAATACGTATAAAAGTTGAATAATAACTTTATTTTACAGTTATTCAGGTATTACAATATGGTCTCCTTCAAAGTACTCGCCCTGAGACGCAATACACTTCTGCCAACGCCGTTTCCACTGTTGATAACATTTCTGAAAGTCTTCAGTAGTGATGTTGTTCAGTTGCCGTGTCGTTTCCGCCTTGATGGCTTCCACATCTCCCAAGTGCCGCCCCCGAAGCACCATTTTGCATTTCGGGAATATGAAGAAGTCACACGGGGCTAAATCGGGTGAATAAGGCGGGTGGTCTGTCACGGTGATTGAGCTTCGGGCCAAAAACTCGCGCACAACGAGCGACGTGTGAGTGGGCGCATTGTCGTGATGAAGGATCCACCTGCCCCCTTTTGCCAACTCCGGTCGAACTTGGGCCACACGAGCTCTGAGACGTGTCAGAATTTCAATGTAAAAATTTCCGTTCACCCTCTGGCCGGGAGGGACAAATTCCTTGTGAACAATGCCCCTAGAATCAAAGAAAACAATCAACATTGTCTTCATATTGGACCTTGGTTTTCGCAACTTTTTTCTTCTCGGTTCTCCTGCTATTTTCCATTCCTTGTTTTGAGATTTGAGCTCCGCATCGAATTCGTTAAACCAGGACTCGTCTCCAGTGATGACTCGGTTGAGAAAGTCCCCTCGTTCCCCTGCTTCCACCCATTCCTCACAGCACTCAACCCTCTTTGCTTCCTGTTCTGGTGTCAAGAGCTTCGGTACGATTTTCGCACACAATTTCTTCGTTTCAAGTTTTTGTGTCAGGATTTCGTGAACGATTGTTTTGGGGATTGACAGCTCGTCAGCAATCATTGTGGCTGTCAATCTACGGTCTTTAAGAACACAAACCCGATTTCGTTCAACATTTGCATCGGAACTCGATGTCGACGGGCCTCCTGGGCGAGGGTCATCGTTCACTTCTACTCGGCCATGCCGGAACCTTTTTAACCACTTGTTCACGGTTGGTTCCTTCAGAGGATTGTCTCCGTAAACCTGTTTCAAACACTCAAAAATCTCACGGCCATTCTTGCCTAGCTTTGCAAGAAACTTGATGTTGACGCGCTGTTCCTCAATCAGAGAGATCTCCATGCCGACGGCAGGTGAAAAAGGGTAACTGTCAACAAGCTGCCGCAAACTCCCACCTTCACGCAGAGTGCTCTGACTCGAACTGAGCGATGATGGGATTGATTACAGCAGTAGTCCCACCTGGCGGTGACTGCAACTTGTAACATAAAGACATTATACAACTTTTATACGTATTTTCCGGACAAACCTCGTATATGTGCCAGATAGTTCATGTATACATCTTGATGAGCGAGTTTGCGAGTATCAAAATATCTGACGTAAATGGCCGCATTGACTTAGAAGCTTAAATTCTTCACACCGCCAATGAACCGTAGACCATAATGTTTGACATAAATTTCAACTTGATACCTCTACCCACTGCTGAGATAAACGGGTCTTAACAGACGGACAGATAGCTATACAGATAGGCGGACAGCAAATGGTAAAGAAATATTTTTTATGTGATATAGTTAAAAATTGGCAATTTTCGAATTTTTTCCTTTCACTTGCACTATGAAACCTTGTTTCTTACCAGATTTCATGATTGTAGGTCAACGAGAAGTACCCTACAGGTTTTTATGAGTGAATTCGTGAGTATCAAAATAAGTGACATAAATAGCCGTTTCTTTAAATTGCATTGACTTAAATGCTTAAATTTTGTACACCGCCAAGGGACCATAGGCTTTAGTAAGTGATATAAATTTCAACTTGGTACGTCCACTCGTACCGGAGGAAAAGATGTCTTAACAGACGGACAAAAAAGTGATCCTGTAAGGGTTCCATTTTTACCGATAAGATGCGGAACGCTAAAAATTATTTTCACCAGTGAAAATGGAAAGTGTTACACCACGAACACCTTGACCGGACGCTGCCAAACTGATACTTTAGTATTTCCATCCTACAAGGTATGCTGATTAGCATCTCATTCTCCTGCGACTTTATTTCCGGTACAAAAAAAGAGCCATCCCTACAGATGAAGAATGGTGGTACTGTGTATCTCCCTGACAGGAAACAGAGTTTCATCAGGGCAGAGCTCTGCATTAAGCTGTCAAACATAGCTCAACTGAGCATTAACTACACGCAGTGTCCCACAAGGTTCCGTCTTAAGTCTCTTGCTAGTTCTCGTGTATATCAATGACCTTTCACCAGTAAAATTACCAGAGGCCAAACTCGTTGCGCTAAATAGCAAATCAAGTATAGTTTTCGGAAGATCGATAAATGAAATTTACATGGATATTAATAAATGGCTTCTAGCCAATTCTTTTTCAAGAAACTCTGAAAAACACGCTATATGTAGTTCAGTAATTGTAAGAGGTTACCTCCCAGTATATGCCGAAAATATCACGACACGCAGATAAAAGAGGTTGACATTGCTAAATTCTTGGAATTACAGGTTGATAATAAATTAGACTGGGAGGACTGTACCACAGAACTTCTGAAGCACCTAAACAAATTTTTATTTGCAATGCAGATGTTGTCAGATGTAGGTAATACAAAAACGCAAAAGCTAGTATTCTTCACTTACTTTCATTCCATAATATTATACGGGATCATTTTTTGGTGTAACTTATCAATCTAAGCTAAAGTTTTCCAAATGGAAAAACGTGTAATACGAATTATTTGCGGTGTGAACTCAAGACGATTGTCTAAGAAACTGGGCATACTAACTATCGCTGCCCAACAGATTCATTCCTTAATGAACTTTGTCATTAATAATATATTTCTGTTTCAAACCAAGAGCTTACTTTATAGAATCATACTAGAAATAAAAATTATCTTCACAAAGAATTAAAGTCACTTACTTTGGTCCAGAAAGGTGGCCATCATTCAGGTACAAACAATTTCAAAAACTTACAAGAAGCCATACGAAGTTTAACTACTAATAAATTTCACTTTAGGATGAGCCTAAAGGATTTACTGGCAGCCAATTCCTTCAACTCCATTGATGAATTTCTTAGTGGAACGGGCTGATGAGTATGTTATTCGATCACAAGCATGCTTCCCCCCCCCCCCCCCCCAAGTAGTGCGGACTGACACTGATGCATACGTTATCCGATCAGAAGCATGCTGGCCGCCCTACGTAATGCAGATCTGACAACTAGATATCACCAGATGTGGAACCGTCAGTATAAAAGAAGGCAGAGAGCGTTGTGTTGTCAGTAAAGGAGCAGCAACAAGACTGGATAGGTCAGGAGAGCGAAGTGGCTTGGAACGTGGACTAGCCACTAGATGTCACGTGAATAACGAATCCTTCAGGGACACTTCAGCCCTTCTACAGCTGCCCAAGTTGACTGTTGCTGATGTGATTGTGAAGTGGAAACACCAAGGAACAACGACATTCAGACGAAGACCAGGCAGACGGACAGGGACCGTCGAGAATTGCGGAAGTTCGTTGTAAAAAATCTGCGGAAGGAATCACTTGTGAGTTAAAACGTGCTACCAGAAGTTCAGCTAGCACAGTGACTGTGGTTATGGAGTTAAAAGAAATAGGGCAGAACGGTCAACCAGCTCCTCATAAGCCAGACACTTCTGGAGTCAATGCTAAGTGACGTTTGAGGTGTTATAAACAGCGACGGCACTGGACGGTGGGTGACTGCAAACGAGTGATAGGAGTGATGAATGACGCTATACTCTGTGGCAGTCCGATGGAAGCGTTTGGGTTTTCCGAACGCCTGGAGAAGGTAAAATGGAAATGCCGTTTGGCTAGGGCCTCCCGTCGGGTACCGTTCGCCTGGAGCAAATCGTTCGAGTCGACGCCACTTCGGCGACTTGCGTGTCGGTGAGGATGAAATGATGATTATAAGGGGGAGGAGGAGACTAGTGTTTAACGTCCCGTCGACAACGAGGTCATTAGAAACGGAGCACACGCTCGGATTAGGGAAGGATGGGAAAGGAAATCTGCCGTGCCCTTTCTAAGGAACCATCTCGGCATTTGCCTGAAGCGATTTAGGGAAATCACGGAAAACCTAAATCAGGATGGCCGGAGACGGATTAGAACCGTCGTCCTCCCGAATGCGAGCCCAGTGTGCTAACCACTGCGCCGCCTCGCTCGGTATGATGATAAGGACAACACAACACCCAGTCCCTGAGTGGAGAAAATCTCCGGCCCAGCTGGGAATCGAACCCGGGCCGTTAGGTATGACATTATGTCGCGCTGATCACTCAGCTACCAGGGACGGACCAGCAGAAGGTTACCTGCCATCCTGTGTAGTGCCAATATTGAAGTATGGAGGAGATGATGTTACGGTATGTAGCTGTTTTGCGTGGTTAGGGTATGGTCGCCTTACGAAAACGCTAAGAGCGAAACTATATGAACACATTTCACAGTGTTTTGTACTGCTTACAGTAGAGGTACAGTCTCGAGGGTGTGGTCCCCTTATGGCGTTTACTAAACGCTAAGAGCGAAACGTATCCATTGGAATACCTTTGGGATGAGCTAGAACGTCGATATCTCTCCAGACATCATTATCTTCTCTGGTTGAATAATGGGCTGCTGTTGCTCCCCAGACATCCAGACACCTCACTGAATGTGTTCCTATCAGAGTTCAAGTCGTCATAAAGGCGAAAGTGGATATGCACATATTAATGTCCACATAAGTGTCCAAATACTTTTATCAGATAGTGTACGTTTTATTGGTAATATCAAAATGTGAGATTATAAGGTAAAATTACGTAAAATCTGCTTCTGCACGTCTTCAGTGCAGTAACGAAATCAATGTAAACAAGTGTTGAAAACTGATTCTTTTCTTTGATGTAGCGTGGGTACAATATAGGCTATTGTCATAAGCACCTCAGTATGTTGTGCGTTTACAGTACTCGTTTTGTGACAAATTTGTTATTACCTTCCAAATGAAAATGTGTTTAAGTTTTTTTGAGTTATTTCACATCAATGAAGACCATTTCATTTCGGGTGTGTGGAATGTACAGTAATATACTTTCTTTGTAAATATGTACCACGCTCAACGTCCCTGAGAACTGCTCACTATGGATGTGTAGCACGAACAGTGCATCAGTCTAATCTAATGTTATCTGAACATATTGGCTATTTGGCGTGTCTAACGTTACTGGAACTTTTCAGGTGGAAATCGCAACGCAACATGCCCAGAGGACGTGCACGAATATTTCTCGGACGTCGAGAAAGTTTAGATCATTATTATGATGGATATGGGAGAATCCTACCAGCGGTTCTCGAGCTCTGTTCCAGCTCAACTACAGGAATCATGGTGTGCGGAGAAATTGGACATGACATCAGGAATAGCTTGGTAAATGTTGAATGGATTCCGTATGCTCGCCAGTCAGTGTCAATAATGGTAAACCCTACTATTATACCTTTCAGGACCTGGGTACCGAATGGCCTATTCCAGAAGAATAACCCAAGAACCCACACTGCAGCTCGCACCACAAACGCTTTGCGGGAAGTAACTATCCTTGAATGTCCTTTCCAACCCCTGATTTGTCACCAATAGAGCACGTTTTAGATGCGATGAGAAGATATATAATTTCATACCAACCTCCTTGTAGCAATTTTCATAAGCTGACACAGCATCTGTTTCAGGCATGGCAATAATTTCCTTGACATGACATTCGGAGACTGCTTTCCTCCATAATAAAACGAATACAAGAGTTTATTCGCGCCCAAAGGGATCACAACTCATTCTGATATTGTGATGGGCATTAATTCCGAATAGAATGAAAGTTTAATCATTTAATGCTTATTATGTGATGAACATCCCCATGAGGTTTTATAAATATCAGACTGCCGCTTCATTGTGTAACACTATTAATTTCCAAGTGTTGAGTCCAGACTTTAAAACTGTATTATCCTCATTCTGGTTTCTGATCACTTATAGAACCTGAACTTCATGTTGATTCTCTAAAACTACTAAGGTGTAAGAGTCAGGGAATTCTGCGGCAATTCTTTTCTATTTCTTTATTGTAATTTCATTACCCTGCCCCATATGGGCACGGGAGTGCTGGCAGTGGCACAATCCACCGCTCTTCAGTTGAGTGCCATTACAAAAAAAAAAAAAAAAAAAAAAAAAAAAAAAAAAAAAAAAAAAAAAAAAAACTTATACATAAGAAGGGTGGAAAGAAGAGGGATATAGAAACACAGTAACCGGAGACAATGGAAGTTAAAACAGACACTGACATGGGGACGTTCCTTGGGGAAGGATGTGGAGGGTGTGGAGATGGAGACAGGGCACGACACAACAGTAAGGGTACAGCAACGGGCTGGGGGTGGAGAGGAGTGAAGACACCAGGCAGTGGGGGGATTAAATCGGCAGACGATGTACAGGGTGCAGATGTATTCGAGGAAAAGAAGAAGATGGGGGAAGGGTATGAGGTCATAGAGGATTCACTTGGGGGAGAAAGATGGATATGGAAGGTGAGGAGGGTGCATGACATTCTAGGATTTATAGGGGCTTTATAGAATCTGGGGAGGAAGAAATCCAAGCGACGCTGGCATAACAAAGGATGGGGCAGATCAAGAATTTATAGACGTGAAGGATGGTGGAAGTTTACAGTCCCCATGTCCAGCCAGACAGTAGTTTCAGGAGGCAGAGTCTATTGTGGGCATAGTGTTGGATCATAAGGAGATGGGAAGTCCAGGTGAGGTAAAAGTTGAGGGTGAGGCCAAGGTATTTCAGGGTAGGAGTGACGTGGATAAGGCTACCATAAATGGTGAGGTAAAAATCGTGGAACCAGAAGGAGCAGGTGGTACGACCTATGATGATTGCCTGGGTCTTGGAAGGGTTGATGTGAGAAAGCCACATGTTGCACCATGCGGTGAACAGGTTGAGGTGGGTTTGAAGGGTATGTTGGGACCGTTGAGTCGGCCGCAGTGGCCAAGCAGTTCTAGGCACTTCAGTCCGGAACCGTGCGACTGCTAGTCGCAGGTTCGAATCCTGCTTCAGGCATGAATGTGTGTGATGTCCTTAGGTTAGTTAGGTTTAAGTAGTTCCAAGATGTATGGGACTGATGACCTCAAATGTTAAGTCCCATAGTGCTCAGAGCCATTTGAACCTCTTTTTTTTTTTTTTGGACCGTTGAAGGGTAGGATAAAGGGCTAGGAAGGCGGTGTCATCAGCAAATTGGAGGAGGTGAACAGGCAGGGGATGTTTGCGCATATCGGCAGTATACAGGAAATAGAGGAGAGGGGAAAGGACGGAACCTTGGGGCACGCTGGTGGTAGGATAGGACGTATGGGAGTTGGTATTGTGGATAGTGACATAGGAGGGACTATGGGAGAGGAAGGAAGCAACGAGACGGACGAAATTGATGGGGAGATCGTAGGTCTGGGGTTTGAAGAGGAGCCCTGGATGCCAGACATGGTCGTAGGCATTCTGGAGGTCGAGGGAAACAAAGATAGCGAAGCAACAGGACTTAAGCTGGAGGGAGAGAAGTAAGGTTAAGGAGCTGGTCGTCGGCTGAGAAAGAGGACCAGAAGTCACACTGGTTAAGGTGGTGATGAATACGGAGGGGAGAGGATGGACTCGAAGACCTTACTGAACACAGAGGTGAGGCAGATGGGACGATAGGAAGAGGTGTCAGAGGGGATTTGTTGGGTTTAGGGAATAGCAGGACACGGGAAGTCTTCCACAGGTCAGGGAAAAAGCCGGTGGAGAGGACATTGTACAGGGTAGCACGGGCAGCCAGGAAGACCGGGGCAGATTCCATGAGGTGGTGGTAGGTGACACCATAGTGAACAAGGGCGGTGTTGCATTTGGAACGGATTATGAGTGTGATGTCATGTGTGATGATGGGAGTGTTTATGTCTGAGGGGGGTGACTGCTCCAAGTACCAGAAACTAGGGGTGAGTAGCAGAACAGGGTCTCAGTGCATTCAAGGACTGTGGGGAAGAGGGAGTAATCAAAATGGAGGTTGTCAGTAATGGAGAAGACCTCGGAGAGGTGGGAAGTAAAGTAGTTAGCCTTACTGAGGTTGTCAGGGAAGGAGCGGTGGTTGTGGAGAAGAGGGTAATGCTGGGCTGGGTGGCTACCAGTAAGGCAGTGGAAGGCTGACCAGTTCTTGGAGGAGTTGACAGCCTCTAGCTATATTGAACGAGCAGCTTTGTTTTAGGGAAAAATATTTCTTTGATCTTTTTGAAGACTTGTTATATAATTTTGACTGTTCTTTCGTTTTTTCTCCAATCTATGTTTTAGTTTACCTTCTTTCTATACAAATAATGCTGACTCGTGACTTTATCATTAGCATTTTTCTATGAGTAATGACGTTACAGTTTCTTTATATTTAACACTGCTGTTACGTTAGTATTCCTAATGTTCTGTTCCCAACCCCCTTCTTTCTTTTCACAAACTGTTTTTTCAATAACAATCTCTTTTTAACGGATTTTGTATCGTTTAATGTTGCATAGGTTATTTCCGCATCACCATTACTTTACACAATATTATCTATTATACGAATTTATAACCATTTTGTGTGTAACACGAGATGTAATGGAGCTCTGTATATCTAAAACCTTAAGCTGCCCTTTGTGTCTATGTTTCCTTCCTACGTATTAGGCAACATTGCTTGTTAACTAACGCCCCATGTTTCGCTATTCTGCCATTCATATTACAATGAATAACATCTAACGACTATTATATTCACTACTATATTTTCTATTTATTTTGGTGTGTCACATCTACAGAGGACGCCGTTTTTACGGCAACCCTTAACGTTTACATAGTCGCAATTATATTGGACGCCGTTTCTACGGCAACCCTCAACGTCTATATAGATTATCTTTGCTAGTAGCTTCTCTCTGTCGCTATAGCAACCATTGACAGTTATTCCATATATATTTGCCAACAGCACGGATGTTACGGAATGGATAACAGAGGGCAGCCTAGACTACTTTATTTTAAGCAAATTATTTACTACTGTTTATATTTTTTGACGAATAGCTATTTCATAGAAATTTTATGATGTATTTTACCTGTAACTCTTCTTCAAATCTTAGTAATATAGACTATTGTAATACATTTTATGCTAATAGTACACACTGTACTTCTGATTGGTTAATACTGATATCATACACAGGACGGTGAGTGGGACTAGTGCTATTTAAGACCAATCCCTGCCTATTCATTTAGCAGTCAGTTCAGCGTCGTGGATCGGCGCAGCCTGCTCCATGGAAGTCCACCTTCCATTCTGGGTATATGTAGTTTGTAATCTTATTTCAGTGTATATACTTTACTGTAAGGATCCCTCTATCTGTACGTGTGTTATTTCAGAATCTGAAGATGATCCTTAAGAATTGAAACCGGTCACTCCGATTAAAAGAAATTTGCAATTAAGACTGTTTCTTAATTATCATATCAATGGAAGTATCGATTATAGAGCACACAAGTTAATACAGGTACTACAACATGCACAAAACAAATCAATACCGACAGCAAAGAACACAAAACGCTCACCAGTACCATGGAGCAACGAACTCACGAGACTCAAGATGCCAGACGCAAACGAAAATTATTCCAAAGGGCGACAGCAGATAGGGACAGATGCATAAGACTTGAAGCATACAGGGATACACAAGACTTATACAGACAGACTCTATACAAAACACGTAGACAACAAAGGGAGCTATTTATAACAACACAAACAGAGCAAAATATATGGAGGGAACCATACAAAATACTGACAGAGAAGATAAAAAACCCACTAGTTCTGGGAACGCTAAGGCAGAATGACGGCACGATGACGAGGGGATGGAGGAATACAGCGAAGTTTCTGCTGTATAAACTGCTCCCTGACTACGTTATCGATACAAACACACAATATCATACAACACCAAAAGAAAAGCTACACACACCATACAACACTGCAACTATCACGTGTCCTTTTGCGCAAGAAGAGGTTTCGATAGGAATCTCAGAGCTCAAAAAAAAAAAAAAAAGAAAAGAAAGAAAAAGAAAAGCACCTGGACGAGATGGTATCCACTCGGAAACTCTGAAGATACTAGCACTGCAGATCACACCGTTCCTAACAACGTTACTGAACGATGCCTTACGGCTGGGCAGGGTACCTACAGTATGTGATACCTCCAAAGCAGTCATCATTGAGCAAAGATTCAGGAGAAGCTACTGTGTAAGCGCCTGCAAACACACAGAGCTGTAAGGGGTATGAGCCAACACCAGTTCGGCTTCAGAACTGGCATATCAGTAGATGATGCCATTAACCAGGCCCTACACATAGATGGTACTACAAAACATAAATAGGCCATGGCAATAGTGATTGATATTGCTGGAGCATTCGATAATCTCTGGTGGCTGCACTGTCTCAGAGGTTTAGATACCTGAAGGTACCGCAGTTACTAGACTACTGTAAAGACAGAGTAGTCTAATGGCAGATGGACAGCCGGAAAGTAATTAAAAGAATTACCAAATGCTGTCCTCAAGGGCCGATCTGCGGCCTCATCTTCTGGGACATAACAATCGAACCTCTCCTACAACTTCTGGATGGGAATGACAGGTCAGACGGAATTGTCGGCTACGCAGATGACCTATAACCTGTAGTTACTGCAAACAACAAAGCCCAGTTAGAAGAGAGAGCCAGTGGAATACTACAAACAATTACACAATTGTGTCACAACAATAAATTCAGGATAGCCGAAAACAAAACAACATACACATTACTGAAAGGATCACTCCAAAGGCATCCTTCGGTTAAAATTAAGGACATAAACATCAAACGAGCACACGTTACGAGCTATCTTGGGGTACACATAGGTGAAAAATTGAATTTCCACGTACACATAAGACTATCAAGAGACAAAGCAGAAAAAATACAACACAAACTGGCGAGGCTAAATTAAAAGATGTACAGATTACCTCAACCAGTCATACGCTCTGTGCGCTCTTCGAATCAGTACTCAGCTTCGCAGCTAGCACGTGGGCACTTAGACTGAACGTGGTCACCAACAAAGCATCGGTCAGGAGAGGGCAGAGAAGTATCCTACTTAGGCCATCTGGAGCCTTCGCCACCACTTCAGCGGATGTGTGGTGGTGCTCGGAATATGCCCCATAGATATCACGATCAAATACAGAGCTGCAAGGTACTGGTTAAAGATGAAGACACTAGATAAGATACTCACAATAACTGGTGTACCAATAGAAACGATACGTCACCTTAAAAGTTGGCGTTTGGATACATGGCAAGGTGAGTGGGATGTAAGTGATAAGGGACGTAGACTGCACGACTTCCTCCGTGACATAAGGAAGCGGTTGAGAACGAAACATATCGATCCCAGCCGCTGTGTGGTACATTTCTTAACTGGACACGGACCTTATCCCACGCCCTTAAACCGCGTCAGTCTCAGGCAGACATCAACATGCACATGTGGGGAAGAAGGTTCCCCAGAACACACTGTCTTTTTCTGCGGGCAATACGCGAACAATAGACATACACTCCACTTGGACTACAAAGATACAGACATAGATATATACACAGAAATAAGAGACGAAGAACAATGGGCACAATTACACGTGTTGACAAACAATATTTCAAAAACAACACATGATGAGTACATGTGGACACGACATAACAGACATTCCTATGTGCAACGTGACAACAATCTCCAGAGGGTGGACAGCGATACCCACAGTGACACAGAAAACAGTGACAATGAGGAGGAACAGGAGGTGTAAGTCGAGATGTGACAGTAAATACTCATAAGGCGCTGGCGATCTAGCCAAGAAATCACCAAATGCTGTACATTATTATTCCTTGTAAATGTTGTAGATAAAACAAAAGAAAAGAAAACTGCCAAAAGATGAAAAACGAAAATTTTAAGATGTATGACCTGTTTTAAAAAATTAGGTAACGTAGCGTAGCCCAGGCGGCTGTTCTTCCGATTTGGAAGTTGTGGGACTCCAACCCATGGGACGTGTGGCTATTCTTTTTTTTTTCTTTATTGTGATTTCATTCCCCTGCCATATGGGCAAGGGATGGCTGTCAGCGGCACAATCCGCCGCTCTTCGGCCGAGTGACATGATAATTTAAAATAAGAATAAAATGTTACATACATTTGGCGATAAAAAAGGGGAACGTAAGACAGAATAATGGGAGAAAATGGAGGTAAAAATAGACTGACATGGAGACGTTCATGGAGGACAGTTAAAAAAGTCACCAAAAAGTTAAAAAACACAGTTGGCGATTCTTATAACACAGAGAAGACACTGAATGGGCATGCACAGGTTAAAAGTCGGCCACAGTATTAAAAACACTCCAGAACAACACATTTAAAACCCACTTCGAACACACACGACGAAGAATAAAACTGCCAGGAGGGACCTGCCAAGGGAAAGGTCAGAGAGGATGGTAAAGGAGGGGAGAGCAAGGGGCAGCAGGGGAAGCGGTGGGATGAAGAGAGGAGGGGCGTCAGCAGGTACATGAAGAGGAAGGAGACACATGGGGCAGGAGATTAAGAGGGAGGACAAGACAGAGTGCAGAGACACTGAAAGGGGGCACAAGAGAGGGAGGGGGAGTAGGAGGGGGAAGCCACTCAGGAGGAGGGAGGGGAAGGAGAGGGAGTCCTGAGGAGGAGGCAGGAAGATGGGGTTAGAGTTGGTAGGAAGGGTAGATGTCAGGGCAAAGCTCATCATCCGGGAGGGGTAGATGGTGGAAGTTGTGTTGGGAAAGGAGATGGAGGATGTGAAGATGGAGAGAGGGTGGGACACAACGGTAAAGGTGTGGCAACTGGTTGGCTGTGGAGAGAAAGCGTGACACCAGGGGGTGAGGGGGATCAAGGCGGCGGACAATATACAGTGTGTGGATGTGTTCAAGGAAAAGAAGAAGGTGGGGGAAGGGCATGAGGTCATAGAGGATGCGCGTGGGGGACGGAAGGCGGATGCGGAAGGCGAGGCAGAGCGCATGGCGTTCGAGGATTTGGAGGGCTTTATAGAATGGGGGAGGGGCGGAAATCCAAGCTATGCTAGCATAACAGAGGATGGGGCGGATCAAAGATTTGTAGGTGTGAAGGATGGTGGAAGGATGCAGACCCCACGTTGGCCAGACAGGAGTTTCAGGAGGCGGAGACGGTTGTGAGCTTTGTTTTGGATGGTAAGGAGATGGGGAGTCCAGGTGAGGTGGCGGTCGAGTGTGAGGCCAATGTATTTGAGGGTAGGAGTGAGGTTGATAGGTCGGCCATAAATGGTGAGGTAGAAATCATGGAGGCGGAAGGAGTGGGTTGTGCGGCCTATGATGATCGCCTGGGTCTTGGAGGGACTGATACGGAGGAACCACTGGTTGCACCAAGCGGTGAATTGGTCAAGGTGGGTTTGGAGGGTACGTTGGGACCGTTGAAGAGTAGGATAAAAGGCTAGGAAGGCGGTGTCATCAGCAAACTGGAGAAGATGAACAGGTGGGTGAGGTTTGGGCATATCAGCAGTGTACAGGAGATAGAGGAGAGAGGAAAGGACAGAACCTTGGGGCATGCCGGCAGAGGGATAGAAAGTACAGGAGTTGGAATTGTGGATAGTCACATAGCAGGGACGATGGGAGAGGAAGGAAGCAACGAGACAGACAAAGTTGATGGGGAGAGCATAGGTCTGGAGTTTGAAGAGGTGCCCGGGATGTCAGACATGGTCATAGGTGTTCTGGAGATCAAGGGAAACAAAGATAGCGGAGCGACGGGAGTTAAGGTGGTGGTGAATACGGTGAGAGCGCATGTCCTCGAAGACCTTACTGGACACGGAGGTGAGGCAGATGGGACGATAGGAAGAGGTATCAGAGTGGGGTTTGCTAGGTTTAGGGAACACTAGGACACGGGTAGTCTTCCACAGGTCAGGGTAAAATCCAGTGGAGAGGAGGACATTGTACAGGTTAGCAAGGACATACAGGAAGGATGGGGGGGATTCCTTGAGGTGGCAGTAGGTGACTCCATCATGACCAGGGGCGGTGTTGCATTTGGAGCGGAGGACGAGTGTGATGTCTTGGGTGGTGATGGGAGTATTGATGTCTAAGGGGGATAACCAATTCAAGTACTGGAAGCTAGGGGCGAGAGGGGGGACAGAGGTGTCAGTGCGGTCAAGGAGAGTGGGGAAGAGGGAGTAATCAAAATTGGGATCGTCAGGAATGGAGAAGACCTCCGATAGGTGGGAAGCAAAATGGTTAGCCTTACTGAGGTTGTCAGGAAAGGGGCGATCGTCATGGAGGATGGGGTAAGGCAGGGTGGGATGGCTACCAGTAAGGCGGTGGAAGGCTGACCAGTACTTGGAGGAGTTGACAGGGAGGATGGAGTTGAGGCGTGTGCATGTCTGGCACCAGTCTCGGCGCTTCTTTGCTGTAAGGAGGTTCCGGATGTGTCGCTGTAACTGCCGGTAGCGGGTGAGAGTATCCCGGTCACGGGTGTGGAGGAAGGAGCAGTATAGCCCGCGGGATTCATGCAGAACAAGGACGGCCTGTGGAGGAAGTGTAGGGCGATGAGGGTGGGTGAGTTTGGTATGGACATGAGCCTCCACAGCGTCAGTGATGGTCTTCTGAAGGAAGGAAGAGGCATGGGTGATGTCATCAGGGTGATGAAAGGTGAGGTGGTGGCTTTCGACCTGTAAGGCAGTGGATTCCCGGTAGGCATCGCAATTGGAACGGTGGTAGTCATGGACAGACTTTGGAGGGGCAGGTGGGCGAGTGGCTGCAGGAGCGGGACGGGTAGAGGAGATGGTGAGAAGGACAGGGAGATGGTCACTACCAATGGGATCAAGGACATCAACAGCGATGTGACCAAGGAGGTTGGGGGAAGCGAGGATAACATCGGGGTGGGGGGTTACTTACAGGACGGGTGTGCTGTGGGAGAGGAACAAGGTCACCATGGAGGGTAGCAAGGAACTGATGCCACCGCCGAAGGGTGGCAAGGTCACAGCTGTGGATGTTGGGGTCAGCGGCGATCAGATAGGTGCAGAAGGTACAGTCAACATGGGAAATGAAGTCAAAGAGGAGAGGAGCCGCAGGGCGGATATAGACAGTGGCACAGGTGACGGTGAGGGAGGAAAAAATAGGCTGAGGAGAAGGTGTTCGGTCGGGTCATAGAAGAGGGGCTGTGGCCAGACAGGGAGATGCTTGAGGTGGCCTATAGCGACCCCACCTCGGGCTAGGTGAAGGGGATTGTCAGTGTGGTGAAGGAGATACGGGGAGGTGTGGAGAACATGGTGGGGTTGGAGGAAGGTTTCATTAAGGATGAAGGAGTCAACCTGGTGCTGGGAGAGGGTATGCATGAAGAGGTATTTGTTTGCAGAGAGGGAGCGAATGTTGAGGTAGAGGAGACGATACTGTTGATGCCCCAGGAGGTTGGAGGTGGGAAGGATGCAGGAAGGGGTGGGTATTCAGTTCCACCAATACCTCAGCCTCCGTGAGCTCAGGGCTGACTTTTGTGATGACGGCAGTGAGGGTCGGCGGACGACGAGGCAGTCGGGGCTGATGAGGAGAGGAGGATGGAAGGAATAGGGTGAGGGATGCACGGGGCCCAAACGTGATGTGGGGAAGGCGCCGGAGGAGATCAGTATGGAAAGAGGGAGAGGGAGACTTGATGAGAACAGAGTCTCGTCAAGGGATAAGTTGGGTGAGGGGTGCACTGGGGATGTACTTCCGGATTTCAAGGGTGAGGGTTCGAGCATCCAGAAATTTCGGATCAGGGTCGGCTAGGACGAAGGTATACAGGGAGGGGCTGGAGAGGTGGGAGGTGGAGTGGTATCCGTGATGGGGTCAGAGGGAGGTCAGGTGGGCAGTGGCTTTTTGGATGAGGGAGTAGAGGAGAGGTCGCCACTGGGCCGTTTGGAAGATTTTTTTGTGGGTGTTGCCTGGGAGGAGGGATGAGGGACTGGATGGATGGGGAGGTGGTGGGAGGCAGGACCCTCCTGTGAGGCAGTAGCACCGGGTGAGAGGGTAGTGCGCTCTGTGGCGGCAACTGTGGCGCAGCGGGCGGTGACTCGGGTAGGGGAAGCAGTGGTAGTTGTAGGGGGAGGGGGGGGGAAAGTCGTCTCGGCGGGCGACAGGAGCGGGAGGGGGGGGGGGGTGGGAGCAGGGGCAGGGACAGGAGCAGGAACAGGCACAGGAGCAGGAGTGACAAACAGGTGGGGATACAGTGATGAGGAGATAGATGGGGAGGAGACAGTGAGTAGGGGAGGTGGATGAGACAGGTTAACCCCAGAGGAAGCACTCCATGATGCTACAGTGGGGCCAGGTGAAGGGGAGGTGTAGATGATGGTGGTAGTTGGGCTGTCCATGATTGCAGGCAGTCCCCACGTGCGACAGGAGTCGCCGAAGTACAAAAGGAACTAAAACAGCGGGTGGCGACGAGCACTGGGCGGCGGCGAGCACAGGGAGACGGCAGCAGCGGCGGCGGCTGCGGCAGCAGTAGCAGCGAGCACCGACAGACGGCGGCAGCGGCGGTGGCGGCGGCGGCGGCGGCAGGAGCAGCGAGCACCGAGAGACGGCCGCAGCGGCGGTGGCGGCGGCGGCGGCGGCGACCGGACGGCGGGCAGCAGTGACGGCGTGCAGACGGGCAACAATACGACAGGCACGGTTGGGGCTCTTCCACGTCGAAGATACACCCTGAGTGTAGCCCAGGCAGTGTGAGTCCTCGATCGGGAAGTGAGGGAATCCAACCCTCGAATGTGTGGCAATTATCAATTTTATCGAATAAAAAAGTTATTGTTTCTTTAGTAGTTTTAATCTTACGTCAACTTTCAGATAGCATTATAATTTCTTGTGCAGTTATACGAGCCTATTCTGAAAAGCATTTCCTCGGATTTTTTTTAATTCTGTTCTCAATATTAGTTGAGGTACTAAATTTCATGCATATTATTTGGTCGACTTTCCCGCTTCGCTGACGTAAGTTGCAACCCTTTGCCGCTAGAGGGCTTCAAATTGTATCCTGTAACATAGCGGTGCGAAACGTAACTCCGTTAGTGCATGAGAAACAGTGAGCTGTAATAGAGTTTCTAACCACAGAAAAAGTGTCTTCAATTGAAATCTATAGAAGGACGAAAGCTGTGTGCTGTACTGGTAGTGTCAACATCAGTACTGTCCGACGATGGGTTCTTCGTGCTCCTAACGAAGGCAACGGTGGTGCTAACGTCAACATGTGTGGTCAGGTGGACGCAAAATGGTTAGCCTTAGCTATATTGACAGGCGTAGTCCGCTTAGTGGTGCCGTACGACCGTGCAGAAAACATCAGGTCATAAAGTTTGTGACGTGTCTGGGGGAAGACTGTTCGACGCAGAGAAAAGACCAACCAACACACTGATGTGTATACGTATTAAGGAACCACATTTTAAAAATTTTCTGAAGTTATACTTGTTACACCCTGTATATCCTCCACTGCTAGGGCTTCCCCTGCCATTTGTGAGTGGTTATTGCACGTTGACTTCAAATATTGCGGTGGTCACATTACTGTGAGTCGACTATGTATATCCGGTGTAAACAAATTTCTCTTGTTCAGAAATGCTTATCTTGCCACTGACACTCTACATTTTGTAATATCTCTGCCTAAATACAAAAACCCATGTACTACTTCTCGTGTCGCATTTACTTATCTTGTTCTCTCCACATCACCTGACGACATTTCGTTACCCTTGTTTTACTTTTCTTAGTATTCACCTTATAATCTCTTTGTAAGAGAATGCCCATTCCGTTCAGCTGTTCTTCCAAGTTCTTTGCGGTCTCTGACTGAATTACGATGTCATTGGCAAACCTCAAGAGTTTTATTTCTTTTCCCTGTACTTTGATTCCTTTTCCAAATTTCTTCTCATTTCTTTTATAGCTTATTGAATGTACATATGTACAGTGTAATACAACAGGCTACAACACCGTCTCACTTTTCAATAACAGCTTTCCTTTCCTGTCCGATTCTTGTAAATGCTGTCTGGTTTCAGTTTAAGTTATAACTGACTTTTCGCTCCCTGTATTTTATTCCTGCTACCTTCAAAATTTCAAAGAATCGAGTCAGCATTGTCAAAAGCTTTCTCTAAATTTACAAATTCTACAAACTTAGGTTTGCCTTTTTTTCAACCTGTCTTCTAAGATACGACGTACGCTAATTACTGCATCGAGTATTGTTACATTTCTCCGGATCCGAAACTGATCTTCATCGATGTCGACTCGTACCAGTTTTTCCATTTTTCTGTAAATAGTTAGTGTCTCATTAAACTGATTGTTCGGTAGTATTCACAGCTGTCTTCTCTGCAATAGACTTAAAACATTTTTCTTGAAGTCCGATGGTAGTTCCCCTGCCTCACACATCTTGAATAACTGGTAAAATAATGTTGTCAATACTGGCTCTCCGAAGGATTTCATAATTCCGTGGGAATGCCGTATACTCCACGGGTCTCGCTTCCAGTTAGGTCTTTCAGTACTGTCAAATTCTTCTCGCAGTATCATATGTTCATATGTTCAAAAGTGTGTGGAATCTTATTGGACTTAACTGCTAAGGTCATCAGTCCCTAAGCTTACACACTACTTAACCTAAATTATCCCAAGGACAAACACATCCACCCATACCCGAGGGAGGACTCGAACCTCCGCCGGGACCAGCCGCACAGTCCAAGACTGCAGCGCCTCAGACCGCTCGGGTAATCTCGCGCGGCGCAGTATCATATCTCCCACTTTATCTTCATCTACTTTATCTTCTCTTCCAATAATATTATCCTCAATTTTGTCTCCCTTTTATAGGCCATATATATATTCCTTCCACATTTTAGTTTTCCATTCTACAAATCCCTCATCCGCCCCATCCATCTTACATTAACATCGTGTGGATCTTCACCTCCCTCAAATTCTACAAGCCCCTTGAAATCTGCAAAGACATGCACTCTACCCCGTTTTCTCCATATGCTTACCTCCCCACTCTGCATCTTATACCGAGCCATCCACTTCCTATGCCTGCTTCTCTTCCTACAGCGCCTTCGAATCCAGTATATTAATCGCAAAATCCAGTCCCGATACGCAATATGCCACATTCAGATCTCAAATCCAGGTACCCAGCTGCGCCACCACACCCATATTCCACCTCCATGCCTTATCCACCCTCTCCCACAGGAACTTCAGCAAAATCCCACTACCCAACGATGAAATCCGTCCCGAAACACACCCGTCATTGCAACACCAGTCACACCGACGCACCTCACCCCATCCATCGATTTTCCTCCCATCCTTCAGCTCTCCTGTGGTTACACAGGGGCGATAGTCATAGTCATCATTCAACTTTCAGCCTGACCATGATCATTTCCATGTACCACTTGCACTACCATTTTACCGCAGCATCATTAACATTGCCATCAGTAGTTATATTTTAACTATAATTTAAAATCGTTTAAAAAGTTTTAAACATCATAAGAACTGTTCATTAATGGTTTTTTTAAAGAAAAACATCATTTATTGTCATATGTCTTTATGTTTTAAAAATCTCCTCTATTTATGCATAACCTTCGGCTAAAGAGTGGATTTTGTCCACTGCCATCTCGCCCCTTCGTTGAGAATTGAAATAACAATAAAGAAATCAGGATAGCAGTGGTACAAGGTGAAAGGCTATCGCCTCCGCTATTCAACTATATATTATAAACGATCATCCGGGAATAGCGGAAAAAAGTCAACAACTCATGGATAGAAAATGGGGTGACGCTAGGTTATAAGTATATGACTCTTACAACCGACCGCCTTTGCAAATGATCTAGTGATCTTTTCAGCCTCCATAGAAATGGCACAAAAAACTAT
Source organism: Schistocerca piceifrons (assembly GCF_021461385.2). NCBI lineage: Eukaryota > Metazoa > Arthropoda > Insecta > Orthoptera > Acrididae > Schistocerca > Schistocerca piceifrons. Next base: position 260,871,210 of record NC_060149.1, on the reverse strand, counting down.
AACCGTTTCAAGACACAGGTAGCGAAGCTGGGATTCAAATCTCCTTTGTCAAGACACACTTTATAACAATATAAAATCAGCGCCAAGAGAACTGGAGATTGCACTAGGAAAAATTCAGCAGGCAGAAAATTTTAAATACCTATATAAATTGATATAGTCTAACCTATCAGACAAAGAAGTCTTCATGTCACGTATACTAAAATTGAAATGGCTTACCAGCTGATTACTCCTCAGTTCATCTACAATAAGAGACAGATATCCTTAAACACCAAAATTAGGCACTATTGGAATGTTATTCGGCCGCAGGCTACATGTCCTGCAGAGACTCTTACAGTGAACAAGGAAGGTCTAACGGAGAAACTTTAGAGCAAATAAAGCAAGATTTTACGAAACATCCTGAGCACGGAAGGCATTACAACTACGAGTTGTATAAAAATGTGCAGAAAATAAGTGGCACAATTCCAAAAAGAAGGATTGCCTTTTATAGCCACGTGACGCTAATGGGAGGAGGAAGGATATCTAAAAAGGATGTTAACCTACGATGAAGTTAAGAAAATGAAAGGAGCCCGGTTCACCGAAGTTAAAAAATACTTACGTGAACTGGAAATTTCTCCTAACGACATCCAGAAATGCGATCCCCTAAAGGAAAAACTACGAACACACAAAGGTTTCCAGGAAAGCCAAAGATGAAGCCAGGGAAGATGTGGAATCTACACTCATGCTTATAAATTAAGGATAATGCTGATACATGGTGAAACAACGCTGCGGTGGGCGGTTTGTGGGTTTAAATCACCTCGAGGTATGACCATGCGGTGCATTTGACCTGCGGTCTTCGCACGGTGGCGTTGGCAGCAGTCAAATGGTTCAAATGGCTCTGAGCACTATGGGACTCAACTGCTGAGGTCATTAGTCCCCTAGAACTTAGAACTAGTTAAACCTAACTAACCTAAGGACATCACAAACATCCATGCCCGAGGCAGGATTCGAACCTGCGACCGTAGCGGTCTTGCGGTTCCAGACTGCAGCTGGCAGCAGTCCACATACACAGAAGTGTGTTGGTGCATGTCAGAGTACGGTGCAGCGAGTAAGTGTGCAAACGTTTTCAGACGTGCTAATGATGACTGTGTGTTGAAAATGGCTCAAAGAGCACATATTGATGACGTTATGAGGGGTAGAATACTAGGGGGACTGGAGGATGGTCAAACACAGTAGGTCGCAGCACGGGCCCTCCGTGTGCCACAAAGTGTGATCTCAAATTATGCAACGATTCCAGTAGACAGGAAATGTGTGCAGACACTACAGTACGGGACGTCCACAGTGTACAACACCACAAGAAGACCGATATCTGACCATCAGTGCCCGCAGACGGCCACGGTGTACTGCAGGTACACACAGTCTACAGACGACTGAACAGACATAGTTTATTCTCCCGGAGATCTGCAAGGTGCATTCCACTGACTTCTGGTCACAGGAGAGCCAGTAAAGCCTGGTGTCAAGAACACAGTACATGGTCATTGGAACAGTGGTCCCAGGTTATGTACGCAGAAGAGTCCAGGTATAGTCTGAACAGTGATTCTCGCCGGGTTTTCATCCGGCGTGCACAAGGAATCAGATACCAACCCCTCAATGCCCTTGAGAAGGACATGTATGGAGGTCGTGGTTTGATGTTGTGGGGTGGGATTATGATTGGTGCAAGCACACCCCTGCATGTCTTTGACAGAGAAACTGTAACAAGTCAGGTGTATTGGGACGCCATTTTGCACCAGTACGTCCGCCTTTTCAGGGGTGCAGTGGGTCGCACCTTCCTCCTGATGGATGATAACGCATGGCCCCACCGAGCTGCTATCGTGGAGGACTACCTTGAAACAGAAGAACAGCAGACGGATGGAGTGGCCTGCCTGTTCTCCAGACCTAAACACAATCGAGCACGTCTAGAATGCTCGTGGTCGACGTATCGCTGCAAGTCTTCAAACCCCTAGGACACTTCAGGGGCTCCGACGGGCACTGGTGAAAGAATGGGAAACTATACCCCAGCAGCTGCTCGACCACCTGATCACAGTGGCGTTGTGTAGCACATGTGTTTCGGGACGGTTTTCTCAACTTATCAGCCATACCGTGGACTTACAGATCTGTGTCGTGCGTGTTCCCTATGTGCCTATGCTATTAGCGCCACTTTTGTGTAGTGCCACATTGTGTGCCACCACATTCTGCAATTATCCTTAATTTATGAACACGAGTGTAGATAAAAAAAAAACTCCAGAAAAGAATGCGGGAGCATTGGGCGGCAGTCAGAGCTCATAAAAAGAGATGTTGAACTGACGTGGTCCCTTGTTGACCAAAACGAAGAAAGAAGAAGAAGAATAAGGAACTTGAGTACTCTAAGGCACCAAAGAGCAATAAGCTATCAACGTGCCCGCTCTCCTCTTTTAGGGGAGAGAATAAAATTTATAAAAATTGGGAATCATTATACATCGAAGGGCGAAATCCGCTGGCATAAGCGACTCTGACAAAAGGTAGATTCTTACTGTCTGGCGCCTGGAAATGTTGACCTAACGACATCGTCTATTGCGAATGCAATGAGCACGGGATCATCGAGACTGGACAGCTGATCAGTGGAACGTGTCACCTGGTCCGATTAATAACATTTCGTGTTCCACAAGGGCGATCGTTCCGTCCGAATAAGCCGTCATATAGCCGAACATTTTACAGAGAGCACTCTGCGGGATTGTCCCCTTACTTAGATTGCATTTATAGTGAATCTCTCGCCCAGTGGAAAGTCCCAAGCGACTGGGAAAATGCGCATATGACTCCTGTATGTAATGAAGGAAAAAGAACGGACCCGCATAATTACCGACCAGTATCCTTAACATACAAACAAAATAACTGATGATGGTCGAAGTAGAGAGGATATAAAATGTAGACAGGCAATGGCAAGGAAAGAGTTTCTGAAGAAGAGAAATTTGTTAACGTCGAGTATAGATTTAAGTGTCAGGAAGTCATTTCTGAAAGTATTTGTATGGAGTGTAGCCATGTATGGAAGTGAAACATGGACGATAAATAGTTTGGACAAGAAGAGAATAGAAGCTTTCGAAATGTGGTGCTACAGAAGAATAATGAAGATTTGATGGGTAGATCAAATAACTAATGAGGAGGTATTGAATAGGATTGGGGAGAAGAGAAGTTTGTGGCACAGCTTGACTAGAAGAAGGAATCGGTCGGTAGGACATGTTCTGAGGCATCAAGGGATCACCAATTTAGTATTGGAGGGCAGCGTGGAGGGTAAAAATCGTAGAGGGAGACCGAGAGATGAATACACTAAGCAGATTCAAAAGGATGTAGGTTGCAGTAGGTACTGGGAGATGAAGAAGCTTGCACAGGACAGGGTAGCATGGAGAGCTGCATTAAACCAGTCTCAGGACTGAAGACCATAACAGCAACAACAATCCTTAACATCGGTTTCCTACAGAATTCTTGAATACATTCTGAGTTCGAATATAATAAACTTCCTTGAGACAGAAAAGATTCTGCGCACTAATCAGCACGGATTCAGAAAGCATCGGTAGTGCGATACTCAGATTGCCCATTTCTCACATGACATCCTTTACACCATGGATGGAGTGCAAGAGGCAGATTTCATATGCCTAGATTTCCGAAAAGCATTTGACACGGTGACCAGCTGCAGAACGCTGAGAAAGGTCCAATCATACGGTTTAGGTTCCCAGATATGTGAGTAGCTCTAAATATTCTTAAGTAATATAACACATTATGTTGTGCTCGTGTTCATCAGAGACAAGGGTATTTTCAGCACCATTCCAAGGAAGTGTGAAAGTACCGCTCTTATTCTCTATGTACATAAATGATCTGACGGGCAGGGGTGAGCAGCAATTTACGGCTGCTTGCTGCTGACACTGTGGTGTAACGGGAAGGTATCGTGGTTCAATGAATATAGGAGTACACAAGATTAATTAAAATTTCTAGTTGGTGTGCTGAAAGGCAGCTTGCTCTAAATGTAGAGTGATGTAAACTAATGCAGATAGGTATGAAAAGCCGGCTGGAGTGGCCGAGGCGCTACAGTCTGGACCCACGCGACCGCTACGGTCGCAGGTTCGAATCCTGCCTCGGGTACGGATGTGTGTGATGTCCTTAGGTTAGTTAGGTTTAAGTAGTAGCAAAAAGGTGAATGGACTTTCAGATCATGATGCACAAGTTTTAACTCTAAAAGATTTTTGTGCTGCAACACATGTTAAATATAGTTATCAACTTTTTAGGAAAGCTGATCCAGTTTGTGTAGAGACCTTTGTAAACCTTATCAAGGAACAAGAGTGGCAAAATGTTTATAGTGCTGATACAGTAGACAATAAATATAGTGCTTTCCTCAAGACTTTTCTCGTGCTCTTTGAAAGTTGCTTTCCGTTAGAACGTTCAAAACAGGGTACTAGCACAAACGGGCAGCCTGGCTGGCTCACTAGAGGGATAAGAATATCCTGTAGAACAAAGTGGCAATTATATCAAAACGTTAGAAACAGTCAAAATCAAAATGCAGCAGCCCATTACAAACACAAAAAGTATGTGGTTTGCAGACAGAATAGCTAAGTCTCACGATAAAATTAAAACCATACGGTCAGTCGTAAAGGAAGTGGCTGGTCTGCAGAGACAGGTCGAGGAAATAGAATCAGTGCGTAGTGGGAACGTCCGTGTTACTGATAAGTTGCATATATGTACAGTATTTAATAATCACTTTCTGAATATAGCAGGTGAACTAAAGAGAAACCTAGTCCCAACAGGGAATCATATAGCGCTTGTAGAAGAAAGTGTTCCGAGACTGTTACCTGAAATGCTCCTCCATGATACTGACAAGAGGGAGATTGAGTTAATTATTAAATCACTAAAGACGAAGAACTCTCATGGATATGACGTGGTATCTAGCAGAATACTGAAGTATTGTTCTATGTATGTTAGCCCAGTACTTAGCCATATCTGTAACTTTTCCTTTATGAGTGGTCGGTTTCCTGACCGATTAAAGTACTCGGTAGTGAAGCCACTTTATAAAAAGGGAGACAGGGATAATGTTGACAATTATAGACCTATTTCTATGCCATCGGTGTTTGCTAAAGTTATCGAGAAGGTTGTATATACAAGGTTACTGGAGCATTTAAATTCACATAATTTGCTGTCAAATGTACAGTTTGGTTTTAGAAATGGTTTAACAACTGAAAATGCTATATTCGCTTTTCTCTGTGAGGTTTTCTACGGATTAAATAAAAAGTTGCGAACGCTAGATGTTTTCTTTGATTTAACGAAGGCTTTTGACTGTGTTGACCACAAAATATTACTGCAGCAATTGGACCATGATGGAGTAAGGGGAGTAGCTTACAATTGGTTCGCCTCTTACTTTAATAACAGAAAGCAGTAGGTAATTCTCCGCAATATTGAGAGTGGTAGTAATGTTCAGTCCCAATGGGCACTGTTAAGTGGGGCGTTCCCCAAGGGTCGGTGCTGGGGCCACTGCTGTATCTTATTTATATAAATGATATGTCTTCTAGTATTACAGGTGATTCAAAAATATTTCTGTTTGCTGATGACACCAGCTTGGTAGTGAAGGATCTTGTGTCTAATATTGAAACATTATCAAATAATGTAGTTCATGAAATAAGATCATGGCTTGTGGAAAATAATTTGATGCTAAATCACAGTAAGACTCAGTTTTTACGGTTTCTAACTCACAATTCAACAAGAACCGATATTTTGATCAGACAGAATGGGAATATTATAAGCCAGACGGAACAGTTCAAATTCCTAGTCGTTCGGATAGATAGTAAGCTGTTGTGGAAAGCCCATGTTTGGATCTTGTTCAGAAACTAAATGCTGCTTTATTTACCATTAGAACAGTATCTGAAATAAGTGACAGTTCAACAGAGAGGTAGTCTACTTCGCATATTTTCATACGCTTATGTCATATGGTATTATTTTTTGGGGTAATTCTTCTGATTCAAAAAGGGTATTTTTGGCTCAAAAACGGGCTGTTCGAGCTATATGTGGTGTAAGTTCGAGAACCTCTTGTCGACCCCTATTCAATAGTCTGAGAATTCTGACATTGCCCTCACAGTATATATTTTCTTTAATGTCGTTTGTTGTTAGCAATATTAGCTTATTCCCAAGAGTTAGCAGCTTTCACTCAGTTAATACTAGGCAGAAACCAAATCTGCATGTGGAATGCACTTCCTCGAGTCTTGTGCAGAAAGGAGTGCACTATTCTGCTGCATCCATTTTCAATAAGCTACCACAATAACTGAAAAATCTTAGCAGTAGCCCAAACACTTTCAAGTCTAAACTGAAGAGTTTCCTCATGGCTCACTCCTTCTATTCTGTCGAGGAGCTCCTAAAAGAGCTGAAAAATTAAGCAAATTCCAGTCTTACATTGTTGGTTTTCTTTATTTAAACTTACGAATTGTCGCCTGAATACGTTTCTTATATTTCATTTTATTTGTTTCTACTATCGTGTTATAATTTCATGTATTGACTCGTTCCATGATCATGGAGACTTCTCCTTAATTTGGTCCCACGGAACAATAAATAAATAAATAATAGTTCTAAATTCTGGGGGACTGATGACCTCAGAAGTTAAGTCCCATTGTGCTCAGAGCCATTTGAGCCAAGTATGAAAAATAGTTCTGTAACGTTCGAATACAGCATTAGTAGGGTACTGCTTGACACAGTCACATCGATTAGGCATCTAGACGTAAATCTGCAAACGATACGAAATGATAATAGGGAAGGCGAATGCTCTATTTAGTTTTATTGGGAGAAGTTTGGGAAAGCGTAGCTCATCCATAAAAGAGACGGCGTAATGAACGCTAATGCGATGCATTTTTGAGTACTGTTCGAATGTTTGGTACATCCGCCAGACCGGATTAAAGGAAGACATCGAAACAATTCACCGGCGTTCTGATAGATTTGTTACCGGTAGGTTCTATCAGCACACAAGTATTACGGATATGGTTCGTGGACTCAGCTTGCAGTCCCTGAAGGGAGTACGACGCTTTTTTCGCGAGGTACTACTGCGGAAATTTAGAGAACGTCATTTGAAGCCGATTGCGGAACGATTCCACAGCCGTCAACGTACATTTCGCATACGGACCACAAATATAAGATGCGGGAAATTAGGGCTCGTACAGAGGCTTTTAGACGGTCGTTTTCCCATTGTTCTATATGCAAGTGAAACAATAAAGGAAATAACTAGTAGTGGTACGTGGTACCCTCCGCCATGCATCGTACGGTGGCATGCCGAGTATATATGTAGATGTGGAACGTCTGCTCCAAACATGCATCGCGCCACTGACGCAAGCTGATGTGGGCAGTATTATGCTGTGAGGGGATGGGGGAGGCATTAGCCTGTACTTCCATGGTACGTGTGGTAATAATCGAACGCAGCATGATAGCTGTGGACTACGTAAAGATCACTGCGTCTCTTCATGCTTCATGCCTTCCTCGATGGCGATGGCATCTTCCACGGGGATAACAGTTCGTGTCACAAGGCCAGAAGAGTATCAGAGTGGTTTAAGGAGCATGGTAGTGAACGCACCTTGATGTCTTCACCACTAAATTCACCTGATCTGAATCCGATGGAACAAATCTTGGACACTATCGGTCGCCGGCTCCGTGACCATAAAACACTAAGTTACGAGGATTAAGTGACGAGGCATCTGAGCTGCATACTTCTGGAAACCTACCAATGAGTTGTTGAATCTAATGCCGCGCAGAACCAGTGCTGTATTGCGTAACAGAGGTGGGCCAATAAGCCAACACATAATGTGTTGGGTCTTCAGTGTACCTACTGCGACTACCGATATCACTGTCCCACAAACAGTCCCTACTCATATAATACACCACTGACCACTAAAATTCCTACACCACGAAGATGACGTGCTACAGACGCGAAATTTAACCGACAGGAAGAAGATGCTGTGATATGCAAATGATCAGCTTTTCAGAGCATTCACACAAGGTTGGCGCCGGTGGCGACACCTACAACGTGCTGACATCAGGAAAGTTTCTAACCGATTTCTCATACACAAACAGCAGTTGACCGGCGTTGCCTGGCGAATCGTTGATGTGATGCCTCGTGTAATGAGGAGAAATGCGTACCATCACGTTTCCGACTTAGTTAAAGGTCGGATTGTAGCCTATCGCGACTGCGGTTTATCAAATGGTTTAAATGGCTCTGACCACTATGGGACTTAACATCTGTGGTCATCAGTCCCCTAGAACTTAGAACTACTTAAACCTAACTAACCTAAGGACAGCACACAACACCCAGTCATCACGAGGCAGAGAAAATGAGGTTTATCGTATCGCGACATTGCTGCTCACGTTGGTCGAGATCCAATGACTGTTAGCAGAATATGGAATCGATGGGTTCAGTAGGGTAATACGGAACGCCGTGTTGGATCCCAACGGCCTCGTATCACTAGCAGTCGAGATGACAGGCATCTTATCCGCATGGCTGTAACGGATCCTGCAGGCACGTCTCGGTCCCTGAGTCAACAGATGGGGACGTTTGCAAGACAATAACCATCTGCACGAACAGTTCGACGTCGTTTGCAGCAGTATGGACTATCAGCTCGGAGGCCGTGGCTGCGGTTACCCTTGACGCTGCATCACAGACAGGAGCGTCTGCGATAGTGTACTCAACGGGTAACCTGGGTGCGCGAATGGCAAAACGTAATTTTTTCGGATGAATCCAGGCTCTGTTTACAGCATCATGATGGTCGCATCCCTGTTTGGCGACATCGTGGTGAACGCACATTGGAAGCGTGTATTCGTCATCGCCATACTGGTGTATCACCCGGCGTGATGTTATGGGGTGCCATTGGTTAAACGTCTCGGTCACCTCTTGTTCGCATTGACGGCACTTTGAACAGTGGACGTTACATTTCAGATGTGTTACGACCCATGGCTCTGCCCTTCATTCGATACGTGCGAAACCCTACATTTCAGTAGGATAATGCCCGACCGCATGTTGCAGGTCCTGTACGGGCCTTTCTGGATACAGAAAATGTTCGACTGCTGCCCTGGCCATCACATTCTTCAGATCTCTCACCAATTGAAAGCGTCTGGTCAATGGTGGCCGTGCAACTGTCTCGTCACAATACGCCAGTCACTACTCTTGGTGAGCTGTGGTATCGTGTTGAAGCTGCATTGGCAGCTGTACCTATACACGCCATCCAAGCTCTGTTCGACTCAATGCCCAGGCGTATCAAGGCCGTTATTACGGCCAGAGGTGGTTGTTCTGGGTACTGATTTCTCAGGATCTATGCACCCAAATTGCGTGAACATGTAATCACATGTCAGTTGTAGTATAATATACACTCCTGGAAATTGAAATAAGAACACCGTGAATTCATTGTCCCAGGAAGAGGTAACTTTATTGACACATTCCTGGGGTCAGATACATCACATGATCACACTGACAGAACCACAGGCACATAGACACAGGCAACAGAGCATGCACAATGTCGGCACTAGTACAGTGTATATCCACCTTTCGCAGCAATGCAGGCCGCTATTCTCCCATGGAGACGATCGTAGAGATGCTGGATGTAGTCCTGTGGAACGGCTTGCCATGCCATTTCCACCTGGCGCCTCAGTTGGACCAGCGTTCGTGCTGGACGTGCAGACCGCGTGAGACGACGCTTCATCCAGTCTCAAACATGCTCAATGGGGGACAGATCCGGAGATCTTGCTGGCCAGGGTAGTTGACTTACACCTTCTAGAGCACGTTGGGTGGCACGGGATACATGCGGACGTGCATTGTCCTGTTGGAACAGCAAGTTCCCTTTCCGGTCTAGGAATGGTAGAACGATGGGTTCGATGACGGTTTGGATGTACCGTGCACTATTCAGTGTCCCCTCGACGATCACCAGTGGTGTACGGCCAGTGTAGGACATCGCTCACCACACCATGATGCCGGGTGTTGGCCCTGTGTGCCTCGGTCGCATGCAGTCCTGATTGTGGCGCTCACCTGCACGGCGCCAAACACGCATACGACCATCATTGGCACCAAGGCAGAAGCGACTCTCATCGCTGAAGACGACAGTCTCCATTCGTCCCTCCATTCACGCCTGTCGCGACACCACTGGAGGCGGGCTGCACGATGTTGGGGCGTGAGCGGAAGACGGCCTAACGGTGTGCGGGACCGTAGCCCAGCTTCATGGAGACGGTTGCGAATGGTCCTCGCCGATACCCCAGGAACAACAGTGTCCCTAATTTGCTGGGAAGTGGCGGTGCGGTCCCCTACGGCACTGCGTAGGATCCTACGGTCTTGGCGTGCATCCGTGCGTCGCTGCGGTCCGGTTCCAGGTCGACGGGCACGTGCACCTTCCGCCGACCACTGGCGACAACATTGATGTACTGTGGAGACCTCACGTCCCACGTGTTGAGCAATTCGGCGGTACGTCCACCCGGCCTCCCGCATGCCCACTATACGACCTCGCTCAAAGTCCGTCAACTGCACATACGGTTCACGTCCACGCTGTCGCGGCATGCTACCAGTGTTAAAGACTGCGATGGAGCTCCGTATGCCACGGCAAACTGGCTGACACTGACGGCGGCGGTGCACAAATGCTGCGCAGCTAGCGCCATTCGACGGCCAACACCGCGGTTCCTGGTGTGTCCGCTGTGCCGTGCGTGTGATCATTGCTTGTACAGCCCTCTCGCAGTGTCCGGAGCAAGTATGGTGGGTCTGACACACCGGTGTCAATGTGTTCTTTTTTCCATTTCCAGGAGTGTATTTGTCCAATGAATACCCGTTTATCATCTGCATTTCTTCTTGGTGTAGCAATTTTAATGGCCAGTAGTGTACATTGAGAATCAAGTTTTATAATCAAACTGATTAGTCTCATGACGACTCTGGTTTGTTACAGAACAATTTGCCCCGAGGATCTACCGCTGGGGCTTTACAGGTACTGGTGACTACGACAGTTCATCGACAAACTAACTACTAGCATACCTTAATAAAAATCACAAACTGTTGCGAGCGGCATATAACTTTCATTCCACCACTCCCTCCACGATCCGACGATATTTGCGCATAGATTCCCCCCCTCCCCCCCCCCCCCCCCCCACCAACGGATGGTGCGAAAATTTCTCACCTCTACCTTTATACTTTTTCAAGCGCTGAGCCTATTATATCCAAATGGGTCATGTTAATAGGCGTACTGTCCCAGACGCATGAATAACAACATAGACTCTATCGTGTAATGCTTAGTAGACTATAAATGCTTTGAAGGGTGGCGGTGGCAGTAGAACCATTGAACACTTGCCTTGCAAGTGCGGGACGAGCGGCTCCACTCGAAAAAACAGAAAAAATTGCTGTTGCGACTCCTCGACAGAAGCTGATGAGAGTGACACTCGTCGAAACGTTGCGACTTTGAGACGTGTTCATCTGGCTGCAAACTCGACAAATTTATCTCAGTGCAAAAAAATTTGCTCGACGGTCTGTTTTTTTAGTCTCAAAGATGAATGACCATGAAAATTCCCGGCAGATTAATGGGGGTAGGACGTCATACGGGCCGTCTTGGAGCAGGAGAGACACCACTGGATATTTTAATTTCCACTGTCTATACTTTTACGAATAAATTCATAAAACTTTGTCAGCATGACCAGGAAGGATTCAGGATTCGCAACCATAGCAGTGGAAGTTAAAAAAAAATAACAAAATAAATTTTTTTAAATGTGAAAGTTCATCATTTTTTCACTTCTATTGGCTGCGTTTGTTGCTATAGGTACACGTTTCTTCATAAGTAAGAGAGATTCTTCGGTGAATTTTGCACAGCATACAAACCATACTTACAGGTGTATGAAATTCTAGAAATTATTTAATTTATGAAAAAATGAATGTGCCTTTACATTTTCAACTTCATGTTTAGAAAAAAACTCATATTTTATAGATAATTATCTCAATTTTTACCATAGTTTTTAATAGATATGGAAAATTCTAGAGTTTCATACACCTGTAAGTATGGTTTGTATGCTGTGCAAAATTCATCGAAGAATCTCCCTTACTTATGAAGAAAAGTGTACCTATAGCAACAAATGCACCCAATGGTAAGTGAAAAAAAAGTGAAATACAAATGTAAAAAAATAAATTATTTTCTCATATTTTTGAACTTCCATCACTACAAGTGTAAATCCTGAACCCTTTCTGGTCATTCGGACAAAGTTTTGTAAATTTATTTTTAAAAGTATAGACTGTGGAAATTAAAAATTCCTGTGTTGTCTCTCCTGCTCCAAGTCGCCCCGATTGACGTCCTACCCCCCTTAAAACTGCGTGCCGAACCGAGACTAGAACTCTGGACCTGTGCTGCGAAAGGCAAACGGCCCGAGTTTGATTCTCAAACGGCACACAGTTTCAATCAGCCAGGAAGTTTCATATCAGCGCACACTCCACTGTAGAGTGAAAATTTCATTCTATGAATGACCATGTCTGCTTAAAAATTTAAAATAGCAGGTCGACAGACATTTGGGACCCATGGGTTTTCACTAGGGAGAGATGGCGTCGCCCCAAGTGACCACAGAGGTCACCCGGCTGCCCTTGAGCGGGTTCTCAGCAAATGGCTGTCCGCATGACGCAACAGATTTTCATCACGTGGATCACGGCCGTTTTTCTGCAAATCTGTAGACTGCGGCCACGCCTTAAAAAAAGGTTATTGTTGTTTGGGGACGCCAACAGCGGCCGCAGACCCATTTCCGCTTTCGTGCGAGAATACAGCATTGTGAGAGGCGCCGTCTCGTCACCCTCGTTTCGTTTTTTAGACTGACGTGTCACAATGACGGAATCAAGGGCAGCGCTGGAGGTCACAGGACTGATATTCCAGTGCAACGGCTTTTCTAACAGTAACAGAATACCCGAATCCTAGAGTTGCGAAGATCGCTCGCTGTATCGGGCTATGACTTAAACTAGTGTGTACTCTGAATTGTCAAAACGAATTGTAGTATGACATTTCCAATGTTGAGATGGCTGTATAGGCACGTCCCGAAAGCTGTTAGCTCACGATGTGACTGATCACAGGAAACTATCGTAGTCAGACGACTGTAATTAAATGCAGGAAAACTTGGACAAACTTTATCCCTGGTGTACTGAAGGACAACTCTTCTTTAAATGCGGATAAACGTAACATAATTCATGTAACAAAGAAAAAGAACCGTCTAGTATCTGATTACAAGATTAGTAGTGAACTTGTGGTTCAAATGGCTCTAAGCGCTATTTGACTTAACATCTGAGGTCATCAGTCCCCTAGATTTAGAACCACTTAAACCTAACTAACCTAAGGACATCACACACATCCATGCCCGAGGCAGGATTCGAACCTGCGACCGTAGCAGCTGAAGCACCTAGAGCCGCTGGGCCACAGCGGCCGTCTGAACTTCTGGAGCATGTCACATAGTGTAGGTATTTGCGGGTAATACTAAGAAGCGATATGAAATGGGAGAAACACGCAAAATCAGTAATAGAAAAAGCGAGAAGAAGACTTAGATTTGTTCGAAAGAGCTTTGGAAAGTACGTTGCATCTGTAAGGGAAATCACATACAACTCGCTAGTGCGTGCCATTCTGGAGTATTGTTAACAGTGTTTGGAGTCCTTATAAAGTAAGCGTGTCAACAGATATCGAACGAATTCCGAGGCGCCCTGCTAGGATCGTAACAGAACAATATATACCATATGAAGGTGTAAAAGGAATTCTTCGCGAACTTAAATTGCAGTCCTTGAAAGAAAGACGACTTAGTTTTCACGAAACCCTTTTGGTAAGTTCAGGGGATCATTCGAAGACGATTGTACTGCCTTAACGCTGTCATCTTATATCTTTCGTTGGGATCATGAGCAAAGGTTAAGAGATATTGGGGTGCGTACAGACTCACACGTAACATGCGAATGGAACAGGACATAAAACTGATAATAACGATAGGGTGTAGTCTCCGCCATGGATTGTGGAGTATTTATGAGATATAAAGGTGAAAATTACGTTTTGCCTAAAAAAAAGTCCCAAAAAAGAACGTTAAATATGTAACACGTTAAACATAACTATAACTTAAATCTGACAGTATTTCGCCATTAGAACTAGTACCTCAAGGACAGACTAGAAAAAACAAAGAGATATTGACCACAACTATTTCGACTTCTGTACGGTGTAAATTATTATAAAGAAACTGACGGACGTTACTAATCACGTATGAATCTGAATATTCCATCATCAAATACACTGTTAATTAGCAGGCCACAATACCAAATACTTTTCGTATGTAGAGAGACACCTACCTGCACTGATTCTTAGCTTTTCAAACAACAAATTTAGTAACAGTACTCAGCTACAAGTGATCGATCGTTCTAAAATTTGCTTGTTACCACGGTGAAGACCATTTTCCTGAGCGTGTAAAGTGTGACGGAGGGTGTATTTGCTTGATGACAGGAAGTTTAGAGTCCCCTAAATGACTCAAAGATGATGTTACGATTGTGCCTTACACAGTTTCGCGGACCATCTACATTTTGCTCAAAATTTCCTTAGGACTGACACTTCGGCAGGAACGCGTGGAGCTGAGTTGTCACAGAACAGACGCCTAATCTTACAGTCCATTCAGCTTTCTCAAACTCGCAAACTGTTTTATGTACAAAGATGGCAATAGTGTCTCCTGGAAGAGTTGCCCTTTGTTTTCATCTTAGTTTCATATGCGGTAGCAGATTTTTAAGACGATCTATAGAAAGTTTACGAAAATGCATTGCCTGACATCATAACGGAATTTGCCACGTACACTATATGATCAAAAGTATCCGAACACCTGGCTGAAAATTACTTAGAAGTTCGTGGCGCCCTCCATCGGTAATGCTGGAATTTGATATGGTGTTGGCCCACCGTTAGCCTTGATGACAGCTTCCACTCTTGCAGCCATACGTTCAGTCAGGTGCTGGAAGGTTTCTTGGGGAATCGCAGCCCATTCTTCACGGAGTGCTGCATTGAGGAGAGGTATCGATGTCGGTCGGTGAGGCCTGGCACGAAGTCGGCGTTCCAAAATATCCCTAAGGTGTTCTATAGAATTCAGGTCAGGACTCTGTGTTGGTCAGTACATTACAGGGATGAAACTTCCTGGCAGATTAAAACTGTGTGCCCGACCGAGACTCGAACTCGGGACCTTTGCCTTTCGCGGGCAAGTGCTCTACCATCTGAGCTACCGAAGCACGACTCACGCCCGGTACTCACAGCTTTACTTCTGCCAGTATCTCGTCTCATACCTTCCAAACTTTACAGAAGCTCTCCTGCGAACAGAAGTAAATCTGTGAGTACCGGGCGTGAGTCGTGCTTCGGTAGCTCAGATGGTAGAGCACTTGCCCGCGAAAGGCAAAGGTCACGAGTTCGAGTCTCGGTCGGGCACACAGTTTTAATCTGCCAGGAAGTTTCATATCAGCGCACACTCCGCTGCAGAGTGAAATTCTCATTCTGGAGACATTACAGGGATGTTATTGTCGTGTAACCACTCCGCCACAGGCCGTGGATTATGAATACGTGCTCGATCGTGTTGAAGGATGGAATCGCCATCCCTGAATTGCTCTTCAACAGTGGAAAACAAGAAGGTGCTTAAAACATCAATGTAGGCCTGTGCTGTGATAGTGCCACGCAAAACAACAAGGGGTGCAAGCCCCCTCTATGGAAAACACGACCACGCCATAACAGCACCGCCTCCGAATTTTGCTGTTGGCACTACATGCGCTGACAGATGCCGTTCACCGGGCATTCCCATACCCACATCCTGTCATCTGACAGCCACATTGTGTACCGTGATTCGTCACTCCACACAACTTTTTTCCACTGTTCAATGGTTCAATGTTTACGCTCCATACACCAAGCGAGGCGTCGTTTGGAATTCACCGGTGTGATGTGTGGCTTATGAGCAGCCGCTCGAGCATGAAATCCAAGTTTTCTCACCTCCCGCCTAACTGTAATAGTACTTGTAGTGGATCCTGATGCAGTTTGGAATTCCTGTGTGATGGTCTGGATAGATGTCTGCCTATTACACATTAACGATCCTCTTCAACTGTCGGCGGTCTCTGTCAGTCAACAGACGAGGTCGGCCTGTATGCTTTTGTGCTGTACCACATCACGTTTCCACTTGACTATCATATTGGAAACAGTGGACCTAGGGATGTTTAGGAGTGTGGAAATCTCGCGTACAGACGTATGACACAAGTGACACACAATCACCTGATCACGTTCGAAGTCCGTGAGTTCCGCGGAGCGCCCCATTCTGCCCTTTCACCATGTCTAATGACTACTGAGGTCTCTATATGGAGTACCTGGCAGTAGGTGACAGCACAATACACCTAATATGAAAAACATATGTTTTTGGGGGTGTCCGTATACTTTTGATCACATAGTGTACGTCAAACTTTCTTACTATTGAATTTAGTTACACACATTATGCATATTATATCTTAAGACCACATCATATTTTCAATGGTTCCAAAACCGGAACTCTGTCGGCATTGTCTAACACGTGCTAATCGAAATTAAATATGATTCATATAGCGCAAGGGGGAAGGGCGTGGGGGGGAGGGGGGGGGGGAGTGGTCACTTAATTGCCTGGCACGAATTCTGGAAGCTGTGCACAGGCTTTTCATTCATTGCAGAATTCTCACACGTTGAGAGTAAAGATTATCAAAGACTCTACTGCTGAGCCTAATAGCAAATACCTTGGCTTTAGTAACTACTACAAATCTCGAAATTTCTGTATGTCACTTCGTTCACGGGAAACTGTGCCGATTCCTACATGCGGCAGCGACTTCGGCCCTGTTTTTCAGCCAAGGTGAATGCAAAACGTTTTGGAACCGCATTGAAACACTGTGCTCGATCTTTTCTCTTTCATTCCTTCATACTGCCCTTACCGAAGAGAACATTTCCTGGCGCGTGGATTCCGACGTAGCTCCCCAGAACAACGCGAGCATGGGGGCCGTACTATACGTGCCTGACGTCTACGCCTCAATTCCCATGGGGAATTCCCTTTCCTGCACACTCATGAAACGTCACTTACTATCACGTTTATGACTTTATTGCATTGCTTCTGAGCTCTCTATTTTTAAAGTTGTCTTGCGTAATCAAACTTGAATAAAATGTGTTTTGAAAGCTACAATTTTTGGGTTTGTTGGAAAAAGTGTAACCCAGGACCAGCTTTCGACAGGACGAATACGGGAAATCTTCCAAACCGAGCCTCAAACTGAATGGTAGAACCGACTTTTAACACCCTAGGACTGAATCGAGTCAGTCGTCATCTGCTCACTTTGTCGCGTTGTTGTGTAGTCAGGCGACTGAACTCATGAATTCGTAGCTCTGTGATTGTATTTGGCGCTGTGATGGACCACGTAGAGTTTGAGAAGACCCCCTTGAAATTTCACTCTCTTCTATCTCAGATAAAGATATCTTTTTTCGACTGATGCATTTAGCTCCCAAGACTGAGAATAAATGTACAAACCTACAGAACAGCGTAGCAGCGTTCTTCAGCGAGGACTACAATTCCTTTTGCGTGTAAAACTGGAGGTGTATTCAGCAAACTATCACGTGTCTTCTTCATCCACAGAAAACGGTAAACTACTGTTGTGATTCCGTTATAAATTCTATGTTTCTCCATTTCGTGAGAAATTAATATGAGATTTTTTGTTGGTTGGTTTTGATGCTATGTAACAGGATATTCTCAAACGTTCTGAATTTTTGTATTTCTCTTTACTAACTTCAGTGTCAGCCTAATTATTTTCATATAACAAAGTTTTGTGAATATTTTCTACCTATATTTTTCATAATTCATTTGTTGCTCTGATTGTAATGATATGATGATATAATTTCATGTTGAGTTGAAGAGGTAGCATCCATACTCATATTAACAATATGAAAAAAATGAGACGGCCGCTGTGGCCGAGCCGTTCTAGGCGCTTCAGTCCGGAACCGCGCTGTTGCTACGGTCGCAGGTTCGAATCCTGCCTCGGGCATGGAGGTATATGGTGTCCTTAGGTTAGTTAGGTTTAAGTAGTTCTAAGTCTAGGGGACTGATGACCTCAGATGTTAAGTCCCATAGTGCTTAGAGCCATTTGATTTGAAAAGAGGCATACATTATTGAAATATGCATACTGCTTAAGTAACAAAGTAATCTAACTTAGTTTGGAATACTTCCTGTCAAAATTGGTGCTTGGAACACAACCGTTATCATCATTAGCGAATCAGTTATCTCAAAAATGTCAGTTTTAGAATTTTGTCCGCTCTTTAATAAGAAAGGAAATACGTGTAATCCGCTGAATTAAAAACACATTTCACCAACGTCGATTTGCAGCAGGATTTTGGAACATATACTGTTTCTTGACTTGCGCAAGGCGTTTGATACAGTTCCCCACAGTCGTTTAATGAACAAAGTAAGAGCATATGGACTATCACACCAATTGTGTGATTGGATTGAAGAGTTCCTAGATAACAGAACGCAGCATGTCGTTCTCAACGGAGAGAAGTCTTCGAAGTAAGAGTGCTATCAGTTGTGCCGCAGGGGAGTGTCGTAGGACCGTTGTTATTCACGATATACATAAATGACCTTGTGGATAACATCGGAAGTTCACTGAGGCTTTTTGCAGATGATACTGTAGTATATCGAGAGGTCGTAACAATGGAAAATTGTACTGAAATGCAGGAGGATCTGCAACGAATTGACGCATGGTGCAGGGAATGGCAGTTGAATCTCAATGTAGACAAGTGTAATGTGCTGCGAATACATAGAAAGAAAGATCCTTCATAATTTAGTTACAATATAGCAGGTCTGCAACTGGAAGCAGTTAATTCCATAAATTATCTGGGAGTAGGCATTAGGATTGATTTAAAATGGGATGACCATATAAAATTAATCGTCCGTAAAGCAGATGCCAGACTGAGATTCATTGGAAGAATCCTAAGGAAATTCAATCTGAAAATAAAGGAAGTAGGTTACAGTACACTTGTTCGCTCACTGCTCACCAGTATGGGATCCGTACCAGATAGGGTTGATAGAAGAGATAGAGAAGATCCAACGGAGAGCAGCGCGCTTCGTTACAGGATCATTTAATAATCGCGAAAGTGTTACGGAGATGATAGATAAACTCCAGGGGAATAATCTGCAAGAGATACGCTCAGTGACTCGGTACGGGCTTTTGTTGAAGTTTCGAGAACATACGTTCACCGAGCAGTCAAGCAGTATATTGCTCCCTCCTACGTATATCTCGCGAAGAGACCATGAGGATAAAATCAGAGAGATTAGACCCCACACAGAGGCATACCAACAATCTTTCTTTCTATGAACAATACGAGACTGGAATAGAAGGGAGAACCGATAGAGGTACTTAAAGTACCCTCTGAAACACACCGTCAGGTGGCTTGCGGAGTATGGATGTAGATGTAGATGTAAATTATATACAACATCGAAGAAAACGATTCATTCACAAATAGCCAACACGGATTCAGAAAACATCGTTCTTTTCAAACACAACTAGTTCTTTATTCTCATGAAATAATGACTGCTGTCGACAGGGGTCGTCAAATTGATTCCATATTTTTAGATTTACAGAAAGCTCTTGACACCGTTCCTCACAAGCGACTTCTAAGGAAATTGCGTGCCTATGGCGTATGTGCCAGTTGTATGACTGGACTCGTGATCTGAGAGAAAGGTCATAAAATGTAATAATTGACGTAAAGCAATCGAGTAAAATAGAAGTAATATTTAGCGTTCCACAGGGAAGTGTTTTGGGCCTTGTCATTTCTGATCTGCATAAACAATTTAGGAGACAATCCGAGTAACCCTTTTACATTGTTTGCAGATGATGCTGTCATTTGCAGCCATGTGAGGTCATCTGATGACCAAAGCAAATTACAAAATGATTCAGACAAGATATCTGTATGACGCAAAAAGTGTCAATAGACTCTAAATCGTGAAAAGTGTAGAGTCATCCACATGAGCACTAAAAAGAACCAGCTAGATTTCACTTACACGATAAATCACATAAATCTAAAGGCTGTAAACACAACTAAGTACTTAGCGATTACAATTAAGAATGAACTAAATTGTAACGATCACATAGATAATGTTGTAGGGATAGCAAATCAAAGACTGCGATTTGTTGGGAGAACATTTAGAATATATTACAGGTCTACTAAAGAGAGTGCTTACGCTACGCTTGTCCGCTCTCTGCTGGAGTATTGCTGTGCCGTGTGGGTCCGCATCAGATGGGATTGGCGGAGAACATCGAAAGGTTCAAAGAAGTGCATCTCGTCTAGTATTATCGCGAAATAAGGGAGAGAGTGCCATGGATGCGCTACACGAATTGGGGTGGCAGTTATTAAAACAACTGGGTTTTTCACTGCAGCAGCGCCTTCTCATCTTTCAGTCACAAGGTTTCTCCACACTAAGTGAAAATATTTTGTTTGCGTCCATCTACATAGGTCATAGGGAGAAATGATCATCGTCATAAAAAGAGAGAAATTAGAGCTCCCACGAAAACATTTAAATGTTCGTTTCCACAGGCTGTTCGAAAGTGGAGCAGTAGAGACGTACCTTAAAGGTTGCAGGGTACTTAATGGTGCCAGGCACTTAATGGTGAATTACAGAGTTATCATGTAGTGTAGATGTAAATGCATGCTCGCGTGTGAAGACCTCAGCTGTTGTCCGTTTGGTTTCATGGAAAGAAACAGAGCACTACGTTTATATTTGACAGGTTGCATTTTCTGATAAGACCTTCTACCTATTTGTAATATATCGAAAAAATTATGTATGTTAGTCGAAGCGAGGAAACTTATCTTATCGGTCTAGAAGGAAGAAAAATGGTGATAGGAACGTACTACTTCAATATTGCACTAGTTAAAATACGAACTGTAAAATATATTTCTTTTTTACAATTAAGACTGAGTTCCTGAGATGAACTTCATTGAGACTCAGTAGCTGATAACAGCTTTCTTATTTTTCGTCTCGTATCAGAAACATACATAAGAAACACAGTCCTGACCGTATTACTTTTGCCCAAAACTTAGCCAATTCCACGGCATTTTTTATTCCTTGATAAAGTTAATCATTTGTGCACGAGGCTGGACACAATTGACATTGAAGCATATGACGAACAGTCTGGTCTTCTCCACAGTTACACTGAATATCATCTCGGTCAGTGTAGCCCTGACTTGTCAAATTGACCTTTGATCTGCCAACGTCACATCTCAGACTATTCAGGGACTCCCATTTCTCATCATTGCCAGGAGACATAGTTTCTGAAACTCATTTCCAGCCGTATGGCATATTTTTAAATATACCAGACATGTGGCACCTGTCTTTATGAACGACCGCTCCGGTCGCAGGTTCGAATCCTGCCTCGGGCATGGATGTGTGTGATGTCTTTAGGTTGGTTAGGTTTAACTAGTTCTAAGTTCTAGGGGACTAATGACCTCAGAAGTTGAGGCCCATAGTGCTCAGACCCTCTTTTTTTTTTTTTTTTTTTTTGTCTCTATGAACTGTCTACATGATGTTGGCGTACTTCCGTGGCCAGCAAGATTCCCAAATTTGTCACTAATTGAACATGTGTGGAACCAGCTTTGACGTCAGCTCCGTCCCAATGCCTATGTTCGACGTCAACTTGCCATAACCACTCACAGACGGCTGGTGGCAGCACTAACAGTGGAGGGTATATAAAGCGCGTAGGGGAGACGCGGGTAACGGTGTTGTCGTTGTCGTAATGCGGAAACGGAGCGATTTATCTGAGGTCCAAAAGGGCATGGTCGTTGGCTTTCGGGCCAAGCTGAGAGGCATATCCGAAACTGTTAAGTTTGTAAATTATTCGCAGCCGCCGTGGTTACAATATACCGTGCATGGCAAAACAGCGCTATCCAAAACCAGCACCGAGGCAAATGTGGTGCATCACAGGCTATAGATGCTGTGGAGATGTGTACGGGGGAAATAACGGGTAACTGTTGAGCAACTGACCACCCATATAAAACAAGGGGAAACCAACAGTGTCTTTGGGCTATCAACAGTGTCTCTGGGCTACCAACAGCTTGTCATGTCCTCAATGACCACTCAGTGAACGTTGCTACATATGGGCCTCCACAGCAGGCGCCTGATTCATGCACTCATGTTGACTGCTTTTCATAGCCGACGAAGGCTGGAATTTGCAAGCAACTGTACGTCCACTGAGGGGCGACGGGTGGCCTTTTCAGATGAATAATGTTTTATGCTCCATCGGACATGAAACGCCTGAAAGTGTACTCCCTGCAACAATCGACGGAACGGTCCGTGCCCAACGACAGAGAGTTATGATCTGGTGTGGTGAGCGTACTGTAAGACCTTCAGTACACACACCATCAGATTATTTGACTTGTCGCTCTAAAGAAGTAGGCGATTGGCAGCAATATGTCTCGTGGTCTTATCGTAGCGTGTTTATCTTCTGCCATTAGGTCAGACGATAGAAATGACACTTGCATGCTTAGAGTAGCAGATTGACGGTAACCAACTTTAAACAGAACTTGATTAATTTTCACACACATTTATTAAAAATAATAACAAGCATAAAAATTACTTAACTTGGTTCTGGATGCTATTTACAATTGACAATCTGAAGTTCCTTTGGTACGGGTACGTTAATCTTATTCTCACATATGTCTCTGATACTTGACAAAAGTGTCTATACATTTATCTTCATGGCTATGTACAGGAATATGGTAATCTTATTAGGCGCAGGTTGAATCTTGACTATAGACTGGTACAGACAAATGTAGAACTCGTACAGACTGGTACAGACTAATGCAGACAAATGCAGACTGACTAATCGGAGGTCTGTACACTCGTTATAATACCTCACGCGTTCATGTATCACTGCGCGAGTGTGATCCAAGAGGAGAAAAGGTTCTACGTTAGCAGCAATCTCATTGGCTGCGTTACATATTAACACATGGATCAGCGGAAGCAGAATTTGGTCCGTCTCTATGGCAGCGCCATCTCGTAGTGCGGAGACAGACGAGCGCTGCGCCTGCACTGTTGTGCTTAGCGAGGCGCGCTCTAGTGGGAAAGTTGTGTACGCGCTGACTACGCAGAACTGTGTAAACAACATCTAGGAAATGTTTTCGTGGCATTCCCTGGGTGATTTCGTCATTCTGGAAAGCGCAATGGAGCAACACAACTATGCACTTATCCTTGGAGACCAGGCAGTTTTTTTTTTTTTCCTCGGCACGATGGCACCTGCCAGCTGGACAATGCAAAGTGCCACACAGCCCGCAGTGTACGTGTGTTGATTGAAGAACATCGGAATACGTTTATCGTACCCCGTCGCCACCAAACTCCCCGGTTTTAAACTAAATCGAGAATTTATAGGACCACCCCGATCGGACTGACCGCGCCGTGGATGCTCAACCGAGAAACCTAGCGCAGCTGTCCACAGCACTGCAGACGGCATGGCTCCACATTCCTGTCGGTACCTTCCAGAACCTCATTGACACTCTTCCTGTACGTCTCGCAACAGCCCGACGGCAATAGGTCACTATTCAGGCTTGTAACAGTTGGTCACATTAATGTGGCACAGTGTATTTTGCCAGATAGGCCCACTAAACAGTTGTAATAAATTATGAAGTTCCAACATACTGATGGAGGATAGTACCAGCAACTTTGGTTTATAAATCTTTATTTTCCTTCAAAAGCCACCATAGCTGCGATAACAGTCATTACTTTGTGGTGACTTGTTTCGGACCATCATGTCCACTATCAAACCATGCATGGCCTTAGACGTAACTGTAATCACACACATACAACCAATGTACATGGGATTATCCAGATATTCAGTATTCTTCACCAATAATCATTACACAGATATTCCTTCCAGTCGAATTTACGAGCATACAATGTGAATTCTTACCTAACGAACTGCATTCGATAGGAAAGAATTCCCATTGTATGTTCACAAGAAGTCCCTTATTTTGTATCTATGTAATGATTACTGTTAAGGATAATTATTTTAGGTTACTCACGTGTACATTGGTGGAAACTGAATGATTTCATTTACATCTAAGGCCATGGTTTGCAAATGGAAGTTATGGCCTGAAACTAGTCACCGCAAATAAATGACTATTATCGCAACTGTGGCGGAAATGGTTCAAATGGCTCTAAGCACTATGGGACTTAACATCTGGGGTCATCAGTCGGCTAGACTTAGAACTACTTAAACCTAACTAACCTAAGGACATCACACACATCCATGCCTGAGGCAGGATTCGGACCTGCGACCGCAGCAGCAGCATGGTTCCGGACTGAAGCGCCTAAACCACTCGGCCACCGCGGCCGGCAACTGTGACGGATATAAAAAGAAAATAAATTGCAGTAATGATATTTTCCCTGGGTTAAAATGCCAAAGTTATGGTAGATGGTAACTGATTCTAAGACTATGACTTCTCCCTATCTCACTAGTCGCTTTCAATAAGCTCTGTGTGATGATGGGTAGTGATTCATTTTTCATCAAATCGTCAGGCAACAGAACATGTTGTTGAAACGAGGTTCTCTTTTTTTTCATAGTTGTTGTGGTAGCCTCATCTAATACTTTTGTTTGAGTACCTTCACATATTTTCTTATTAAAACACATCCTTTCTTATTAATTTATTTGCTCTTTTTACATTAAACACAATGAGACATATTGAGGTAGTTCGTCCGAGCATCGTGGACTGCATACCTATTATTCTGCTGACCCTGGTGATTGTTGCAGCAATGAATTTAGGTCTGTGGTGACAGTTCGTCCTTAATAAACTGTGTCGCTCTTATTTTTTCCAACGTTCAGTAGGAGACAATCTTTTTCTTCTTTCCATAATTTACAGTTTACATAGCGTTCTCCTTGTCCAGTTTTAACCACATTGTTTCTACATCTTTTTAGTGGTTCTGCAGTTTTACTAATCAACTGCTCAAAATTTCCATTATCATCTACTCTTTCCATCACAGTCTGATGGCATACCTGAAAAAATACGATAACAACAAGAAGAAAACGACAGCAACTTGATTCCTCGGAATAACTAATAACATGCGTTTAAGTATGGAACATTCTACTGAAGCAACAAACGCCATATACAGAGTGTTCTTAAATTCCGGTTATAGACTTCTAGGACTTGTAGAGGGGAGTCAGTACATAATATTTTGAATATGAACTTATGTTCGGAAACGTATCATTTCCGTTCTATGATGGTTACAATACAAATGTTTAACTTATCCACTTCTGCTTCAGGATTCGGATTAAGCGTGACGCCGTACAGTTATTAGGTAACAATTCAAAAGGAAACATCACGAAACATCCACTTATCACTTAAGCGCAATTGTTTGTATTAACACATAAACTTATGTGTTTACATCATTCCAAAACAAAAAAGAACCCAGCATACTGAATGTAAAGTACAGTACTAATGCCTTACAAAAGCGGATTGATGTAGCCACCACCAAAGTTGTTACAGACATTGTACTTACGAAGCATGTTCTGGTAGGCACTTTCCATCCCATTTGGTGTCTCTTCAATTTCTAGCGCAGCTGCCAGAATTCGTGCAATTAGACGTTCCTCTGTCTCTACAGGAGTCTCGTAAATTAAATTTTGCATAAGACCCTACAGTAAGTAGTCAATATGAGTTAAATCTGATGATCGCGGCAGCAAGGCACTTGGACCACTTCGGCCTATCCATCTTTCTCCATATCGTATGTTGAGATGTCTCCGAACAACATATGAGAAGTGAGGTGGTGCACCACATTTCCTGATGGACGTTGAGTGGCACAGCTTCCCAGGAAGGGTCCAATACGTTTTGTAGAAAGATCAAGTATGCAGGACTAGTTACCATAAGGCCGGCCATGGTGGCGGAGCGGTTCTAGGCACTTCAGTCTGGAACCGCTACGGTCGCAGGTTCGAATCCTGCCTCGGGCATGGATATGTGTGATGTCCTTAGGTTAGTTAGGTTTAAGTAGTTCTAAGTTCTAGGGGACTGATGACCTCAGATGTTAAGTCCCATAGTGCTCAGAGCCATTTGAACCATTTGAAGTTACCATAAGGGTAAGGAGGTGTGGCCGAATCACATAATCGTCCAGAGTACCTCCCCACACGTTAATACCTTACCGGTGCTGACATTCCTGAACACGCGTGGCACAAGGGTTTTCGTCTGCCCAGACGTGGCTGTTTCGTGAGTTCAGAACACAGTCCCTGGTGAACTTATATTCATCTGTGAATAGAATTCGTCGTGGAAACAGGGACATGTCTATGCAGCAGTACAGGAACTAGGTGCAGTAGCAACGCGTTATGGAAACTCGGCTGGATCCATAGCGTGTACCCTTTGTAACTGGTACGCATGTAACTGTTGCTCACGGAGAACGTCCCAGACGATACTGTTATTAATACTCAATGCCCGCGCAACTGTACTGGTAACCGTTAACGGGTTCTTTTCAATGCAATGCAGTCATCTTTTTAAAATTCGAATGTGCAGCGTTGCCATGGAGCGCCAGAGTCCTGTCTAATCGCTGTGGAGCTACCTGTTTCTCAGAGCTGCTGTATAACTTGGGCAAAAATTTGTGCGATGGCGTACTACGTTGCGGAAAAAGTTCGTGATACAGCTGACTAGCAGCTTTTGCGTTACCTTGAGTTTCGACATACATAAGGAGCATGTCTGTGTATTCTGAGGCCGTGTTACGAACCATGTTTAGCCTGTCGGAGACGCGCAGGCATTGCATAGATCTCGCAGCAAGGCAGGCGTTAATTGGCCGTTTAATGTAGTACATGTGAACCTGTCTACCCTACTGGATCCCAGAACAAGCAACCCCGAGGTTTTTCTTTTTCGCTCAGCAGACGGGGACGCGCTACACATCTGAACTGAAACTGTCGTGTTTCCAGACATGGGCTCCTACTCAAAACAGTACGTTCTCTCTCCCCTCTAGAAGTCCAAGAAGTTAGTGATGGAAATTTCCGAACACCCTGTATAAGCAGGTAGTGTTGCTTGGACGGGCAAATAGGAGCGGAAAGAACTGCTTTCTACCGCCTCATCTCAAGGCAACTCGTTGCAAGGTTTTCCTCGCTTCAGACACATTCAAAAGAACCGCTCGTAAATTACAAAGGTTACAGTAGACTAGGCATAATACTGTCACGTCGTAACCACAATCAAGTCCAAACCTGAAAGCGGGGTCGTCAGTGAAGTACAACATGTAGGACTGAAAACACGTTTTGTATAAACACTAACGTACAGTCAGAACAAAACTGAACTCTTGGAGGGAGAGCGCTGCTATTTATACAACCACTGAATACATCAGAATATACAAACATAAGAAATTTCGAGCACCTACCGGAAATGATAAATACTACACTACTGGCCATTAAAATTGCTACACCAAGAAGAAATGCACATGATAAACGGGTATTCATTGGACAAATATATTATACTAGAACTGACATGTGATTACATTTTCACGCAGTTTGTGTGCATATATCCTGAGTAATCAGTACCCAGAACAACCACCTCTGGCCGTAATAACGGCCTTGATACGCCTGGGCATTGAGTCAAACAGAGCTTGGATGGCGTGTACAGGTACAGCTGCCAATGCAGCTTCAACACGATACCACAGTTCATCAAGAATAGTGACTGCCGTATTGTGACGAGACAGTCGTTCGGCCACCATTGACCAGACGTTTTCAGTTGGTGAGAGATCTGGAGAACGTGCTGGCCAGGGCAGCAATCGAACATTTTCTGTATCCAGAAAGGCCAGTACAGGACCTGCAACATGCGGTCGTGCATTATCTTGTTAAAATGTAGGGTTTCGCAGGTATCGAATGAACGGTAGAGCCACGGCGTAACACATCTGAAATGTAACATCCACAGTTCAAAGTGCCGTCAATGCGAACAAGAGGTGACCGAGACGTGTAACCAATGGCACCCCATACCATCCCGCCGGGTGATAACGCCAGTATGGCGATGACGAATACACGCGTCCAATGTGCGTTCACCGTGATGTCGCCAAACACGGATGCGACCATCATGATGCTGTAAACAGAACCTGGATTCATCAGAAAAAATGACGTTTGCCATTCGTGCACCCAGGTTCGTCGTTGAGTACACTATCGCAGGCGCTCCTGTCTGTGATGCAGCGTCAAGGGTAACCGCAGCCATGGTCTCCGAGCTGATAGTCCATACTGCTGCAAACGTCATCGAACTGTTCGTGCAGATGGTTGTTGTCTTGCAAACGTCTCCATCTGTTGGCTCGGGGACATAGACGTGGCTGCACGATCCGTTACAGCCATGCGGGTAACATGCCTGTCATCTCGACTGCTAGTGATACTAGGCCGTTGGGATCCAGCACAGCGTTCCGTATTACCCTCCTGAACCCACCGATTCCATATTCTGCTAACAGTCATTGGATCTCGACCAACGCGAGCAGCAATGTCGCGATACGATAAACCGTAATCGCGATAGGCTACAATCCGACCTTTATCAAAGTCGGAAACGTGATGGTACGCATTTCTCCTCCTTACACGAGGCATCACAACAACGTTTCACCAGGAAACGCCGGTCAACTGCTGTTTGTGTATGAGAAATCAGTTGGAAACTCTCCTAATGTCAGCACGTTGTAGGTGACGCCACGGGCGCCAACCTTGTGTGAATGTTCTGAAAAGCTAATCATTTGCGTATCATAGCGTCTTCTTCCTGTCGGCTAAATTTCGCGTCTGTAGCACGTCATCTTCGTGGCGTAGCAATTTTAATGGCCAGAAGTGTAAATAATTACTAGCGGTCGGGCTGAGCTGGTCACCTGTGGCGCGCATACCAGGTACCCTAATGGATACATCACACTGCATGCAACGCAGCGCGGGGCATTGCTCCCTCTCCAGCGACCGCATGTTTCAGAAGTCTTCATCGGAGCCAATTAAAGCACCCTGAATCTAGGTCTTGACGACGATCATCTGTATGACAACGCTGGCAGATCCTCACGTTCTGGTCGCGTTGTCACGTCTTTTTCACTATGATGAGCATCGAAGGTTGTCTCTGCCTTCTAAACTTCGCGATCGTCGAGTGCATCTTTAGTTTTTCAGTTTCCTTCAACGAGAAGTCCCCATCGTCGATCTGCACCTCATGGCTGTAGTAGCCCACCTGCCCCCCCCCCCCCCCCCCAATCATCATCTATCTGCGTCTCAGAAAAGTAGTAGGGCTTCATAGTGACGACGTGGACCATGTCTGTGCGCTTTCGCCTTCTTGATCAAAGGTGATAAGCTACAATTTCGTATGTGATGTCCGGAAAATGACGAAGGATACGATAAGGCCCAAAGCACCGTTTTAGTACTACTAGCTGCTAGCTTTGCCAGAGCCTCCCAGGCTGCAGCTCACTGACCAGCGCTTGCCGTTCTAGCGCTTGGCGTTCTAGCGCTGTTGGTCCTTCTCCTGGAAGTCTAGGATCCGTATGCGAGCTAGCTGTCTTGCGTCTTTGGTCACGATATTACGGAGTTTCACATAGTCTACTTGAAACGAGAATATTGCACCGATAGTAATTTTGGTCTCACGACTGTGCAGCAAGACAGTGTTAGACCAGTAGTGTTTTGCTTCACTGTGTTATATACGAATTTCACTATGGGTAGTATTGTATCCCAGTCTCTCTTTCGACATCAACGTACATAGCGAGGATATCTTCCAGCGTCTTATTAAAGTATTCTGTGGAGCCACTCGTCTACGGGTGGTAGGAAGTTGTCATCCTGCGTCTGATGTCGCAACGTGAAATTATCTCTGATACCATCTCGACCTTTCCATTATCAGATATCATCACACAGGGAGCTCTGTGCTTCAAAATGAGATCTTCTACGAACGAACCTTGCGAATTCTGTCGCTTTAGCAGTGGGCACAGTTTTGGTGATAGGGTAGCAGTTGAGGTAGCCGCAGTACACTATTATCCATCGATTCCCGTTTGTCGACTTCCCGTAACAAGAGGTCGATTCCAGTCCGGTGGCATGGCCCTGCTGCAGGCCGAATTGATATCAGCTGTCCAGAAGGTAACGCAGCACATGCTTCTATCACTGGCATTCCTTACAGTGGCTCACATACATGCAAATCCAAAGGAACATTTCATCGTAGTTCGGAATAACACAGGCACTGCAACATCGTATTTATCCGCCGCCACCGAACGAGCGACTTTCAAGTAAAATGTCTTAGCTATATGGGAATATACCGGGTGATCAAAAAGTCAGTGTAAATTTGAAAACTTAATAAACCACGGAATAACGTAGATAGAGAGCTAAAAATTAACACACATGCTTGGAATGACATGGGGTTTTATTAGAACCAAAAAAACAAAGTTCACAAAATGTCCGACAGATGACGCTGGACAGCAAAACGTCAGTGACTGCGTATGACAATCGTGAATAAAAGGAGCTGTAATGAGAGAGAGAATCAGATGCGCCAGCAGTCGCAGCATGTTGACGTTACCTGAAAGGCAGTTTAAGTGAAGCTGTATTAGCAGAATGGGAAATGTGCTAGTTCAGCGTTACGATCCTATCGTCATAGGAAGGGGATTCGAATGGGCAAAGGTCCGTTGACAAATGCAGCTGTGGCGAGAATGATTTCGAAGTTCGAAGCCACGGGTTGTTTAGACGATAGACTCCGTAGTGGCCGATCGAGCACAAGGGGTAATGCTGCTGAGACAGTTCAGAAAGAAATGGAGACTGTAGCGGGTTCATCTATGCACGGGGAAGTCAGCGCTGGTGCAGTCGCATGTCGCACCGGCATTCCATACACTACTGTTTGGTTGGCACTTAGGAGTACCCTCCGATACTATCCGTACAAAATCCATCGGCATCATGAACTGTTATCTGGCGATTTAGTGAAGCGGAGGGCATTTGCGGTGTGGGCGTTTCAAAAGATGGCGGAAGATGACGATTGGTTGAGTAACGTATTGTGGACCGTCGAAGCTCGTTTCACGCTCCGAGGGTCTGTCAATGCCCGCAGAATTTGGGCTACCGAAAATCCTAGAACTGTCGTGGAAACTCCATTGCACGACGAGAAAGTCACGGTATGGGTTGGATTTACCACATCTACCATTATCGGGCCTTTTCTCTTCGAGGAAATTTGTGATTCTGGTTTTGTAGCTGCTACTGTGAGGGATGAGAGGTACGCCGATATGTTACAGAATCGCATCATCCCCAGCCTAGCTGATAAACTCCTACTGGAACGTACAATGTTTATGCAGGATGGCGCTCCACCCCATATTGCTAGACGCGTGAAAGATCTCTTGCGCGCGTCGTTTGGTGATGATCGTGTGCTCAGCCGCAACTTTCGTCATGCTTGGCCTCCCAGGTCCCCAGACCTCAGTCAGT
This sequence comes from Schistocerca piceifrons, assembly GCF_021461385.2. Taxonomy (NCBI): domain Eukaryota; kingdom Metazoa; phylum Arthropoda; class Insecta; order Orthoptera; family Acrididae; genus Schistocerca; species Schistocerca piceifrons. The sequence goes on along the minus strand of NC_060149.1, from coordinate 260,839,835 downwards.
GCGATTATTGGCTTTGGGGTTACCTGAAGTCGCAAGTGTATCGTGTTCGACCGACATCTCTAGGGATGTTGAAAGACAACATACGACGCCAATGCCTCACCATAACTCCGGACATGCTTTACAGTGCTGTTCACAACATGATTCCTCGACTACAGCTATTGTTGAGGAATGATGGTGGACATATTGAGCATTTCCTGTAAAGAACATCATCTTTGCTTTGTCTTACTTTGTTACGCTAGTTATTGCTATTCTGATCAGATGAAGCGCCATCTGTCGGACTTTTTTTGAACGTTTGTATTTTTTTGGTTCTAACAAAACCCCATTTCATTCCAAGCATGTGTGTCAATTTGTACCTCTCTATCTACATTATTCCGTGATTTATTCAGTTTTCAAATTTATACTGACTTTTTGATCACCCGGTACATAATGAATGTACAAGTACAGACTGTAGATACATGATTCACGATATATGGAAGTTTGTGTCTGACAGTAGGGTCGAGCTCGCATAGCCTAATGGTAAGGCTACCCTTCGCGATAAACGGGAAATCCGGGTCCGAATCCCGGTCCGGCACAAATTTTCATTGTCATCATTCCATTGTACAGCTGATGGTTGTCGTTATTCGCAATTGCGAATATATTTCATGTACTTCAGGAAGCTGTCTGTAAATGAGCTGGGATGATGAGTAACCATTTTCGCCCCATTGAATCACTGTTGCTTTTACAGAGGGGCTTCCTAAGTACAGCCCGCGAGGTTGATGCTGCCCGCGAAGACATTTAATCCGGCCCGCGCTTGAGCGAAAGTTTTTTAAGGTTGCACGTGATTCTTCAAACTCGTTGAACTCCAAGGCCGCAAGGGGCATCGCCTCTGCTTGCTCACAAATGAGAGAGACGCCACCAGAAGCACTCTGCCTGCAGCTGACTGCGACTTCCTTATTGTGTTATTTTATTTACACGAGGGCGTGCTGAAAAGTAATACTTTCGAAATTTTTATGTGAAAACTCTTAAAGCTTGTTAATATTCTAAATCTTTATCAATCAAAATATCCACGGGTGTACTGCCGGTCTACAGTGTCCAACGGGCACAATATTTTGGCGATCATACATGTCGCCATCATCAGGTGAACTGACTGACTGAGCTCCTGTGAACGTGCCGGCACGGAGATCCGTACGCTATGGCTGCTCAGAGGGATTCGGTCGTTTTGCTTGTAGCTCTCTGGTATGGACAACCTCCCCCGAAGTGGTCTACAATATCGGAGTCTGTTGTCAATTGACATTTACTCCACAAGTATAAAGGTAAAATTGACTGGGATTAAAAAGGGTTTGCTAAAACTTGTCTGATCTCGACAGGATAAAATAAAAAGGGTGCTAGGAAACTAGCGGCGAGAGGAAGAGGAATGTTTGTTCTTCTTCTGCTTAACTCTCGGAATAACAGCCATTATACGCTGCCAGTCATAGTCGGTAAAAATAGGGAAACGGTTTATAAGGTCGAAGTCCCTCTTAGGAATGACGGCGGTCAGATTTGCAATTGCCCAGCCGAAATCATAAGGCTTATGGGGTAGAGGTGGTTTAGGAACATTGGAGGCGGTAAAAGGATACGGGGTATTGAGATGCGCGAACGTCTTGTCACGCAATGATTTTGCGACCATCTTCAGTAGTTCTGGCGCAGTGATCTCTGTCTCTGCTGGCGGCGTGTGGACTGCCTCTTCTGTGTCCTGTTCTTGGATGGGCGCAGCAATTGTGACTTCATCTCTCAGCAGCGGCAGTTCCGCCTTGTCCTCGGAAGGGCGGGCGGGCGTTTCGATGCCTTTGGTCACGTCATCTTGTATTGCTGGTGGGGCTGGCTCGGAATCTTGTCTCCGTTGGCCCTCCTCCTTCGAGGAGGGAGCAGACATCTCATTTGCCACCTCCGTGGGCACCCCCACAGCGCCTGCGTTACCGCAGGAGCCGGGAGAGCGTCCGTCTGCGTGGCGATGGTGGCAGTCGTAACTTCTCGCCCCTTGCGAGATTTGCAGGCCAACAACTCGCGGAGCTGCGCGAGCTGGAGGCGTACCTCGTCCACCTCGGCCCGAAGTGCAACCCTCTCCCCTGCCATGGCAGATTTGAGAGCGGCAACTGCGTTGGCGACAGCATCGTCGATCTTGTGAATGCTGTAGGCAGAAGTGCCAGTGGCGTGATGCGCGGGCAGAGCATTTACCGCTTCTTGATTCCTTGTCACCTCTTCTTGCGCAGTAATTCGCCGTCGGTGTGTGTGCCGCTCCTTCCCGCGGCCACAGCTCTTGAGGTAACTGCAGCCACGGTGGTTGGCGGCGTGAGAACCGCCGCAATTACAACATGTAGCAGCGGCTTCCCTGGGCTTCGTACAATCGCGTGTGAGGTGCGGCTTTGCCGATTTAAATACCCTCCGCCCGCGGCGCGCTCCCTCCACCGTCCGCGCCCCGCGCCACGGTCGAGCGGTGGAACAGATTGCGACGGCGTCTGAGATGACGTCGGAGTGATGGATCTGTCCGCCGTGGTCGTCACAACTATACGTTTGCTCGATTTACTCTTGATTAACCCAATCGCTAAGATTATAGCCACAGTCACAGTTTATGAGGTCATCATTGGTGCGAATTTCGATGGCCTCTCTAACAACACTGTCTCAGTATCTCGATGTCTGTATCAGAATCCTTGTGCGTTCATACTCCACAGCGTGATTTTCCGACAAACAATGTTCAGCGACCGCCGACTTGCTCGGATACATCAGTCGAGTGTGCCTCTGGTGTTCACGGCATCGATCCTCGACGGTACGCATCGTCTGACCAATATACGACTTGCCACATTGACACGGAATCTGGTACACGCCGGCCTTCCTCAAACCGAGATCATCTTTGGCACTCCCCACCAGTGCACGAGTTTTATTCGGAGGACAAAACACAGTTCCGACCTGGTGTTTCTTCAAAATGCGGGCGATTTTCCCCGAGAGTGCACCTGTATATGGAATAAACGCAGTGCCTAGCTCCTCCCTCGTGATTTCATCCATCTCCACAGGTTGTGCTGTAGTGGTTGGGCGGAGAGCACGTTGAATCTGCCACTCTGAGTACCCATTTTTTCGAAATACAGTTCTCAGATGTTCCAATTCCTGCGGTAGACTCTCTGCGTCAGAGATAGTGCGTCCCCTATGTACTAGAGTTTTAAGTACCCCATTCCTCTGTGAAGGGTGGTGGCAGCTGTCTGCGTGCAAATACAGATCAGTGTGCGTTGTCTTCCGATACACCCCATGAGCATCGAATGGGAGCAAGTTCGGAATCTAGGAGAATGATCGATAACAGAAAACCCAGCGAGTCGAATTGTTACATATGTCGCAGCGCTCGTGACCAAGACGTCAAGGAAAGGTAATTTACCCTCCGTTTCAGTCTCCATGGTGAATTTGATGTTGGGGTGTATGGAATTTAGATGTGTAAGGAAGTCAAGGAGTTTATCCATACCATGTGGCCAGATGACGAACGTGTCGTCCACGTAACGGAAAAAGCAAGTAGAATTCCATTCGGATGACGACAGGGCTTCCTCCTCGAAGTTCTCCATGTATAAATTCGCTACCACCGGTGAGAGTGAGCTACCCATGGCGACTCCCTCCGTTCGTTTGTAGTATCCTCCATTAAAAAGAAAATACGTGGAGGTCAAGACATGCCTAAAAAGTTCAGTGGTCTTCTCAAATACGCCGGGAGTAACTCAAGAATCACATTCTAAATCTTTATTATTCATGTCTACATATTTGTAGCGCACTGCCGCTAGAGGACTCCGAATTGTCGAGTGTAACGTTGCGGTGCGTAATGTTACCATGTCGATGGGTGACAAACAGCATGCTGTAATCGAGTCTGATTCGATGAATTCCTCCACGTATGGAGCACCCTTCCTTTAAGCATAACAATGCCAAATCACACACGAGCGCTGCGACATATGTAACAACTCGACTCTCTGGGTTTTCTGTTATCGATCATTCTCCTAGATTCCGAACTTGCCCCCATCCGATGTTCATGTGTTGCCAAAACTTAAAAGACTACCTTCGAGGACTTCACTTTGATAGTGATGAAGCGGAGCAAGCAGAGGTGAGGATGTGGTTCCGTGAACAAAGTCAAACATTCCACAGTGATTGTATCAACAACCTGGTCTTTCGTTGTAATAAATATGTCGTCGCCAGGGTGACTATGTTGAGAAATAAGTATGTAGACATGAAGAATAAACATGTAGAATGTTAATGACGTTTGCTTTCTTTAGGTATTTAGTTCCGTAGGACCAAATTGAGAAGCAAATCTCCATGGTCATCGAATAAGTTAGTTAACGAAATTAACATCAGAAAAGTAAAAATTGATAAAATAAAATGTACACAGTCCTATGCGGACGAGAAGTTGCTGACCAAATACTAGCATAATCAACAATGTAACACAGGATTTATCTCAATTTCTTGCCGGAACTCCTCGACACAATAGAAAGAATGAGCCGTAAGAAAATTCTTCAGTTTAGCCTTGAAATTGTGACGATTACTGCGATCCAAATGCAGATTGGATTTCTGCCTAGTATTAGCTGGGTGAAAGCTGATGGTTCTTGGAAATAAGCTCACACTGTTAACAAGAAACGACATTAAAGAACGTTTATATTGAGAGGCCAGTGTCAGAATTCCCGACTCCTTGACAGGTGTAGACAAGAGGTTCGTGAACTTACACGTCCGTTTCTGAGACGAAAGACTCTTTGCGAATGGGCAGAGTTTGGCCAGAATATAATGCCATATTTCATAAACGAATGGAAATAAGCAAAGCAGCCTAAATTTCGTGTATCACGTTGATATTTTAAGTTTCCTTTCTTTCGAATACGTGTGCAATTATGTCCGTTAAAACTATAAACTGAAAAGAGGAGAGTGAGTCTCATATCTTCACTACAACGCGGGTCGTGAAATATGTCGTTATAGTGAAAGACAACAGTCCTGTCGAACAAAGAATGGCCGTGGAAACTTGTTTTCTTGGGTGATATTGCTTTACATTTGAATGAAATGAATAAAAGCTTTGAGCGGAGTTCAGTATTATTCGTGTTTAGTAAATATATGCTAAATTTTCAAGACAGAAACATTCTTTTTGAACTCGTCAGACAGAAAATTTTGTCACACTTCGACAATTGCCACGCGTTGAAGGGTGAACGAAGTTCAACTTTTCAACTTTTGTTTGCAATGGAATTTCTTGGTGATCTGATAAAATAGTTCTCTTCCAGGTTCTGAGATTTAGATGCTCATTCCATGGAGATCCAGATTTTCCAGAGACTTTTTTCTTGTGAATTTAAAGATTTTCAGACAGCACAGCAAATGGAAAACATTGACCTTCAAGCTGATGACTCTCTGAAATGTAAATTTAAAGGTGGAAGCTATGTTAGTTTTACAAGTTTATTCCAGAACAAAACTATCACAAGATCAAAGATTTTGCACGAAGTTCGTTTTCCATATGTTGCACTACCTACAGGTGTGAACATCTTCTTCACTGAAATTCACAAAATCTAAATGCAGAAGTAACCTGAGTGACAAACGTTTACAATATACTTGTATTTTACTCATACAATAGACTAAGTTAGGGCCATAGTTTGAGAAAATGTTTTATTCGAAAGACAAATTTTAATACCTCCCAACAAGTTTACTGAAGAGTAATAAATTATACCTGAGATTTTCACTAAACGTTATGATTGTGTTACACAACAATAAATCTCGTTATGCTTTTCTTCTTTAATTTCTGAGGAACTGTATTATGGTCCCCACTGAGATTCAAAACTTGACATGTAGCCTTCATTCTCTAGTAATCTGAAGATCCCTGCTATTACACAATGTTTCGTTTTCCTTCCATCAGTTCTTCCCTTTCAAGACTTCTATGATTTTCAGCAATGCTGGATCTTATCTCTGTTCATCTGAAATGAGATTCAATGCAGCAACGGCTGAGATTTCATTCACACTGCTGTGTTCTGCGCAAGAATTCCTTGAAAGGCAGTCAGCATTCTCGTGTTTGTGTCTCCTTTTGTATACCACTGTGATGTCGTACTCCAGAAGTCTCAGTACCCATCTATCTAGTCGACCTTACAGACCTTCAGGTTGGTCAGCCAACATAGAGAATGATGGTCCATCACAGCAATGAAGGGTTTGCCAAATAAATACGGATGGAAATTTTTGATGGCCAAACAACTGAAACGCACTGTTTCTCACATACATTAGTTCATCTCGGACTTGAAGAGGAGTCTGTAAATGTTAAGTATCACCTTTTCAGCTCCTTCCCGGATTTACACAAGAACTGCACCTATGCCATAATCCCATAACTGCTATTGTCGGTGTGAAGTTCTGTCTTGGCATTCTCGTCATACAGTGCTAGGACTGGAGAAGATGTTAGCTCCCCCTGAAGGACAAGAGAAGTTCTTTCTTGCACCTCATTTAAAGAAAATTGCGTCTCCTCCAGACAGAGGTTTGCAGTCTGAAAACTCTTCAGCATTCTTGTCAGACAGCTTCAAATACCTGAGGTTACTGAACGGAATGGACAGTGTCCTGAAAGGAGGATATAAGGTGAACATCAACAAAAGCAAAACGAGTATAATGGAATGTAGTCGAATTAAGTTGGGTGATGCTGAGGGAATTAGGCTCTGAGCACTATGGGACTTAACATCTGTGGTCATCAGTCCCCTAGAACTTAGAACTACTTAAACCTAACTAACCTAAGGACATCACACACATCCATGCCCGAGGCAGGATTCGAACCTGCGACCGCAGCAGTCGCGCGGTTCCGGACTGAGCGCCTGAACCGCTAGACCACCGCGGCCGGCTGAGGGAATTAGATTAGGAAATGAGACACTTAAAGCAGTAAAGGAGTTTTGCTATTTGGGGAGCAAAATAACTGATGATGGTCGAAGTAGAGAGGATATAAAATGTAGACTGGCAATGGCAAGGAAAGAGTTTCTGAAGAAGGGAAATTTGTTAACATCGAGTATAGATTTAAGTGTCAGGAAGTCGTTTCTGGACGTATTTGTATGGAGTGTACCCATGCATGGAAGTGAAACGTGGACGATAAATAGTTTAGACAAGAAGAGAATAGAAGCTTTCGAATTGTGGTGCTACAGAAGAATGCTGAAGATTAGATGGGTAGATCACGTAACTAATGAGGAAGTATTGAATAAGATTGGAGAGAAGAGAAGTTTGTGGCACAACTTGACTAGAAGAAGGGATCGGTTGGTAGGACATGTTCTGAGACATCGAGGGATCACCAATTTAGTATTGGAGGGCAGCGTGGAGGGTAAAAGTCGTAGAGGGAGACCAAGAGGTGAATACACTAAGCAGATTCAGAAGGATGTAGGCTGCAGTACGTACTGGGAGATGAAGCAGCTTGACAGGATAGAGTATCCTAGAGAGGTGCATCAAACCAGTCTCAGGACTGAAGACAACAACAACAACAACACTGAACAGTGGCTATTATGACGTTTTCTGTTCGTAAGAGAGTGAAGATGACTGGAGTATGAAGTGAGTTTCCAAAGGATTGGTATGGATGGTGAGCACAGTTACGAAGTGTGGCGCCGTAAGTAGAATTTAAGATTTTTATCAAGGATACAGGAACTGACGTTATGTTGTAGAGTACTTTTTTGAGTACCCTAGACCATGGAGCACTTATGTTATCAGTGACAGTAGCAGGATGTGCCAAGCAGATTTGTCGTATTGAGTATTTCTTTTTGTTAGTTGCCAGTGGAAGCAATGTGTTAGTGACGTATTAGAGGGTATTTCAAATGCAGAGCATGTGATCTTCCCTAGTGATCCTTGCAAATTAAAATTAGTACCCAAGATAAAAGGTCTTTTGCAGTCTTGTTTGTTTTAAAAGAGCTGCGCTTGGCACTGCTGTCACCAAAACTAAATATAAATGAGCTGACCACACCAAGGAAGGGCGAAATCCAGAGGTGAAACAACCACAACGACCCACCGGCATGAGAAGTAGTGAGAATATAGACCAAGAATGGTATAGTCAGGAGTATCAATCTGAAATCTCAAGAATATAGAAACGTCAAGAAGTGTGTTCCCAGAAAATTAATATATTCCAAATTGTGCCATCGATTTCAGTGTGTTTACAATTCTGGAATTGAGCAGATGAGCAAAGAATCTTGAAACACGATGTACAAGAACCACCCAAGTTATTTAAATTAATTTTTTAATTGTTATTCTTAACAGATTCGAGATTCCAACAGACCAGGAACACAGACACTACGTCTTCGATGTAGATAACAACATATTACTTGCGATAACAAGAAACTCTGTTGCAGGACTAATTGATGGGCGCAATCACCAAAGATTTTGATTAACCTTTTGTGTTGTTTATGACTTATTTCTAAGCTCATGTAATGACAGTGATAAATTTATTAGGCAAACAACCGTAGAGGCAGGCTCCAGCACGTACCTGACTTTTTTAATATACATATAGGGTGTAAAAAAGGTGTTCTTAAACTTTCAGGTGAAGTTCGCAACAGGTAGAAGAAGAAAACTGGGTGCTGAAACGATTGATTTGCATGTTAGAGCTCGTTTTCTACTTCTCTCCATAATCACGCTAATCATGGGAAACACACAGAAACAGAACGTTCCAGCACTACACGAACGTTTCCCTTCATGGAATCTTCAACATACACCCTTGGTTACAGCGCCATCGCAATGAATCTCTGATGCGCTGCTGAACAGGTATTCCTGAAGAATTGCGTATTGTTTCACAACCTTCCACAATAATGGCACATTGACTACATATATCTTGCACCGGGGTTCCATACACAAGAGTTATCAAAGGATTCCACAAATAAAGTTCTAGTGGGTTGGTCCTGAGGGCGTGGAGGCCAAGGAACTGGCCCAAAAATGGTTCAAATGGCTCTGAGCACTATGGGAGTTATCTTCTGAGGTCATCAGTCCCCTAGAACTTAGAACTACTTAAACCTATCTAACCTAAGGACATCACACATCCATGCCCGAGGCAGGATTCGAACATGCGACCGTAGCGGTCGCGCGGTCCCAGACTGTAGCGCCTAGAACCGCTCTGCCACCTAGGCCGGCTGGAACTGGTCCACCTCTGGCTGTTCATCTGCCACAGAATCCGTTATTTTGAAGGCTACGATCATTAAAGGAATTGTTTCATAATGTAACCAAGAGAGCGTTTTTACCATTTCATGATACAAAACGTTTCCGGTAATTCTTGCACGTTCTGTTTCTGTATGTTTCCAGTGATTAATGTCATTATGAAAATGAGCTCTAATACGGAAATATAGCGTTTCTGGACCAATTTCCACGTAACATATTTTCTTCCTCTACGTGTGAAGAATGTTTCCTGAAAGTTATGCCATACCTTTTTGTTACAGTCTGTATATGTACATAACATGTTACTTAACATTACTTTACAAAATTGTTGAGGCTTTCGTGGCCACTTGACAAACTGCCTATTGGCTTCCGCCTCGGGTTCTTCGGCCGACGTTCATCTAATGATTTTTCTGACGTTTCGCCAGCACGAGTGGCTGGCATTGTCAAAGCTTCACCCTCCATTGCCGGTGGTGAACTGGAGCCGAGCTCGCGGGCGTAGACTATATGTACCTGGCGCGCCAACGTCCGAGGGCTTCTCCGCGGTCATTTCCGGTGCGGTTCGCCTCTTGCTACCCGCGACGGTCGTTCGCTGCAGTACGGGAAGCCAGGATCCGTTTACCTTAAGGCTTTCCTCTTTCTTGTTCAAACTGTTAGCGTGTTTTTGTATTTCTACAGGTTCTCTGAACAAGCGCGTGTGATAGTGGTTCTCTACAGCCAAAACTTCCGTGTCGGCGAATTTTATTACGTGGTCGGTTTCATTGAGTGCGTGCTCTGCCACGGCCGATTTCTCCACCTGCCCCAACCTGCAATGTCGCTTATGCTCTTTGATCCTGGTGTTAATGGATCGTCCAGTCGTTCCGACATAAACTTTTCCGCATGTGCATGGTATGCGGTATATTCCCGACATTGCAAGTGGGAATGACTGGACGATCCATTAACACCAGGATCAAAGAGCATAAGCGACATTGCAGGTTGGGGCAGATGGAGAAATCGGCCGTGGCAGAGCACGCACTCAATGAGACCGACCACGTAATAAAATTCGCCGACACGGAAGTTTTGGCTGTAGAGAACCACTATCATACGCGCTTGTTCAGAGAACCTGTAGAAATACAAAAACACGCTAACAGTTTGAACAAGAAAGAGGAAAGCCTTAAGATAAACGGATCCTGGCTTCCCGTACTGCAGCGAACGACCGTTGCAGGCAGCAAGAGGAGAACCGCACCGGAAATGACCGCGGAGAAGCCCTCGGACGTTGGCGCGCCAGGTACATATAGTCTACGCCCGCGAGCTCGACTCCAGTTCACCACCGGCAATGGAGGGTGAAGCTTTGACAATGCCAGCCACACGTGCTGGCGAAACGTCAGAAAAATCATTAGATGAACGTCGGCCGAAGAACCCGAGACAGAAGCCAATAGGCAGTTTGTTAACATTACTTTCCAGTTGCTGAACGGCGAGGAGGTTAACTGTTCTGCTGTGCTTAACTGTGAAAAACCTTCTGCTGGAAGCGGAAATTAACACATGAAATTAACAAAAAATTTATTTGTAGATAGACGGAAGGTAGTTTGTAAGGGATTAGTGTATTTGTGAAGTACACCATGTGATCAAAGGTATCCCGACACCTGGCTGAAAACGACTTACAACTTCGTGGGGCACTCCATCGGTAATGTTGGAATTCAATATGGTGTTGCCCACCCTTAGCCATGATGAGAGCTTCCATTCTCCCAGCCATACGTTCAATCAGGTGCTGGAAGATTTCTTGGGGAATGGCAGCCCATTATTCACGGAGTGCTGCACAGAGGAGAGGTGTCGATGTCGGTCTGTGAGGCCTGGCACGAAGTCAGCGTTCCAAAATATCCCAAAGGTGTTCTATAGAATCCAGATCAGGACTCTGTGCAGGCCAGTCCATTACAGGGATGTTATTGTCGTGTAACCACTCCGCCACAGGCCGTGCATTATGAATACGTGCTCGATCGTGTTGAACGATGCAATCGCCATCCTCGAATTGCTCTTCAACAGTGGGAAGCAAGAAGGTGCTTAAAACATCGATCCAGGTCTGTGCTGTGATAGTGCCATGCAAAACAATAAGGGTTACAAGCCTCCTCCATGAAAAACACGACCACACCATGACACCACCGCCTTACTGTTAGTACTACACACGGTGGCAGATGACGTTCACCGGGCATTCGCCATACCCACATCCTGCCATTGGACCGCCACATTGTGTACCATGATTCGTCACTCCACACAACGTTTTTCCACTGTTCAATCGTCCAATGTTTACTCTCCTTACACCAAGCGAGGCGTCGTTTGACATTTACCGGCGTGATGTGTGGGGTACGAGCAGCCGCTCGACCATGAAATCCAAGTTTTCTCACCTCCCGCCTAACTGTCATAGTACTTGCAGTGGATCCTGATGCAGTTTGAAATTCCTGTGTTATTGTCTGGATAGATGTCTGCCTATTACACATTAACGACCCTCTTCAACTGTCGGTGATCTCTGTCAGTCAACAGACGAGGTCGGCCTGTACGCTTTTGTGCTGTACGTGTCCCTTCATGTTTCCACTTCACTATCACGTCAGAAAGAGTGGACCTAGGGATGTTTAGGAGTGTGTAAATCTCGCATATGGACGTATGACACAAGTGGCATCCAATCACCTGACCACGTTCGAAGTCAGTTGAGTTCCGCCGAGCGCCCCATTCAGCCCTCTCACGGTACCTAATGACTACTGAGTTCGCTAATATGGAGTACCTGGCAGTAGATGGCAACACAATGCACCTAATATGAAAAACGTACGTTTCTGGAGGTGTCCGGATACTTTTGATCATATAGTGTAGTTGTTTGGAGGTTGACTACCTGCTGTGTACTTAGACCAAGACACAGCAACCAGATGTATATAAAAAAGTGAAGAAGTAACAACTGATTAACGTAGGGATGGAATTATAACCTATAGTCTATTCCCAATACTAAATTAGATTTTGAAGTTAGAATAAGTAATGATATTTTTGTTGTAATCTAGGATCATCTCTGTAAAATTATGAATAACTTGATGGTGAGTCTTCACCGTTATAAATCTAAAGAAAACTCGCAAATTTAATGTAGTCGATTCTCACTTTGTATTAAATTTTTATACTTTGTTAACCACTGTAAAAACTGGTGTTGAGGAATCTGCGTCAATCACACAACGAGAGCATGCTGAATAACGGCATGGTAGAAATCAGACGAGCACTTTGTTGACTGTCACATGCGAATGTAATCGACAACCACAATGGGCTGCCACTCGAAAGGTGAAAGAAGATACACAAACGTGTCTGCCACAGTACTGTACAATATGCTAAATAAGTGTATTCAGTTAAATCATGAGTTCACTTGAACAAAGGGTTGACTCATGATATTGTTGACTTTATTTCAAGGAAAGAAGGTGTGCAACCTAGAACAGTCTCTAACGAAAATAAAATATCATGAAACTGGCGCAGATGGTGATGACGAACATTGTTCTTTTGTCAAAAGAAGCTCTCAGCGTGACTTCCACTGTCCTCTCAGTATCTTCAAGAAGACTTTTAACCCCTCTGATGACCTATGAGCGCTCCGCTTTTGTCCCATTAACCACGTGTGCGAAGTTGTCAAAATCTTCTTGTTGTTGTGTGTCGCCAAACGTCTCGATCTCGCCATTCTTCCTCATCCTCTTCTATTCCTCTTCCCTTAATCGCTTATTGGATACCACTTAGACACACTTTCCATGGTCTCTCTCTTCTTCTCCTTTCAGGAGATTGCCATGAAAGTACTCCCTTCGGCTATCTGTCTTCATCCATTCTTGAGACATGCCCAAACCACCCTATCTGTCTTTCTTCTATTCTGTGCGTAATACTACGAGTCTACGTCTTTTCTCTTATTTCCTCATTTCTTAAGTGGTCAGGTGGTCCATTTCTAAAGTCCTAAGTCTCTTTTTATTTCTTCCTATGAGTTAGGAGCACTCACTCCCATTGCTGGGTATCGGTTCCCCGATGGATTTCTGTAAATTCATTTTAACCTTTAAACTCTTTTGTGAACCAAACTAAACTCTTCCAACAATTTCCTAAGCGTGTAAGACATATGAATAAAATTTTCTAGGTCATTTCGAATAAAATAGTCGAGCTTTCGATGCCTATTTTCGCCCTCATCGTCAGGAGTAAAAACTGAGTAATGCAGTTATAAAGACCTATCAGTCTACAACATCATTTATGATATTCAATATATTCATTGTTCTTTATTTCAATCAACGATATTTTTGTAATACTACCAGTTGTGAAGCACCAATTGGTGTTTTAACAAATTAGCTGCCATATGTTGATACACCTTGAAACATGTAGTTAATACGCTTTGGCCCTCTTAAGAACTGTTTTTGTAAGGGCCAATGATTCCTCTACAGACACCTTTCGCAAGCCCAGGAATCAAATCCACCATCCCTCCTACAGCAAGCACGTTTTCTAGCAACGAGCTAGAGGTCCAGTTACAGCTGTATAGTGTTTATTTTCAAGCGCCATTCTTACATTATATGTAAGACAATGTCCGTTCCAGTGCATTTTGTTAGTGTGGGTTGCCTACATTGGTATGAACTTGGGGGCAAACATTGTTCTCCTTTGATTGACAGGTCAGTAATCTATTGTTCTCCTTTGACTGACAGGAACTTAACATATTGTTCTGCTAAAAGGATCCTTCCTTTTGATTGACAGATCCTTAAGCTATTGTTCCCCCACCACCTCCCACTCCACTCCCCCCGCAGGAAACCTCCAAACCACCTTCCCCCCTCCCTGATACAGGTACACTTTCAGTTCTGAGTTATTGGAATAGCTCCTCTCACTCTTATCAATTTGATAACTACTTAATTAAATTGATCAATTAATTAACCTCTTCTTCTGTGATAAACCCCCTCCCCTCCCACTCTCCCTCCCCAAAATTGGTGGGAAAAAGACTCAGTTGATCAGCAATTTGGAGGGAATTCGATTGCAGTGTATGGAATACTATTTCAGCAATTTATACAATGTTTAGAATATTGTTTAATTATTTATGGCAGTGTATGGAATACAGGTTATTTATTTGGTTAGGGAATTTGTAAATGTGGTGCTACAGAAGAATGCTGAAGATTAGATGGGTAGATCACATAACTAATGAGGAAGTATTGAATAGGATTGGGGAGAAGAGAAGTTTGTGGCACAACTTGACCAGAAGAAGGGATCGGTTGGTAGGACATGTTCTGAGGCATCAAGGGATCACCAATTTAGTATTGGAGGGCAGCGTGGAGGGTAAAAATCATAGGGGGAGACCAAGAGATGAATACACTAAGCAGATTCAGAAGGATGTAGGTTGCAGTAGGTACTGGGAGATGAAGAAGCTTGCACAGGATAGAGTAGCATGGAGAGCTGCATCAAACCAGTCTCAGGACTGAAGACCACAACAACAACAACAGGGAATTTGTCCAGAAATCTACTGCAGTAGATTTATACAATTTAAACAATGTTTGGAATATTGTTTACTTGAACTATTTATGGGATTCAGGGTAGTGTATGGAATATTGTTTATTTATTTATTTAAAGAATTTTTCAGGACATCGATAGCCCGCTCCCTGTCACCCCATCCCCCTCCCTATCCCCCTCCCCTCTCCCCCTCCCCTCTTCTGCGGAAATTGGCGGCACTGCGGTGGAGAGGAAGGATCTCATGAAGGGAAATTTAAGGGTATATTGTTTGATTATAAAAAAAAAAGTCTGCGTGAGTGGATTTCTTTTGCTCATCATTCTCTGCTGTTTGGAAAAATACAGGTCTTGTAAGATGTAATTAAATCGATCTCCTTTCTTTCCGTTCCATTCGCCCAAGGAATACCATCATGAAACACACATCACACGTAATTACACAGTTAAAAATCTTTCGAACGCGAAGCATGCACCGCTCGCCCATCCCCTGTCCACTGGACCGCACAGAACACCACCATACACGTTGCCGGGAGTCAGGATGCACCGGCAGTCCTCTGGAAGTGACAATGTGGCCGTCAGCTGCCGAACGACGTGCTGGTGTCAGTTCGGGTCCCACAAGGATGGGGCAGCGGCATCCCTTTCATGCTTGACACCTGAGAAATACCTGTCAAAACACGTGCTTACCCAGGCACCGCACTGCTGCTACGGTCGCAGGTTCGAATCCTGCCTCGGGAATGGATGAGTGTGATGTACTTAGGTTAGTTAGGTTTAAGTAGTTCTAAGTCTAGGGGACTGATGACCTCAGATATTGAGTCCCATAGTGCTCAGAGCCATTTGAACCATTTACATACATCGGTTCGCTACTTCAATCCCCATGTCCACGCGCTTTCTACACCATAGATCCAGTGCCTTCTGCACATACATCTCAAAGACTGTGTGAGACACACAGCATCATTGCTCCAGTCCTTTAGTTATTATATTATCCTCACACTAGTGATGAAGTGTTCCCACCCGTTAAGCCTCTATACTCGCAGCATTCGCTGATTCCTGTATGAGTTCGAGAGTATGTGTGCATCTGCTTGGAAGAGAAACACATTTTTCCACTCATCCTCCCTCCAGAGACTCGTCACTACAAGAAAAGAGTGTGCCTCACTTGTTAGTAACACACTCAGTAATCGCAAAAACGAGGTTATTGTTAAACATGGGTGCATAGGAAACGATAATAAACTCCTTGTATGTAGCCAATGCCTAACACATGTAATTTAAAAATAAACAGAAAATTTTAAAATTAAATATGTTATGCATCTAATATAGATTTATAACTAGTATCATGTACAATTGTGCTGTAGGCATATAATCCATGGTATGAAGATTGATAATACATATTAGTTGAATTTCGACGCAGCCACCCAGTTGGAAACCCGAGAAGATTTCATCAACAGTATCTGCTGGGAAAGCCTACATTCACATGGAATACACATTATTTTTATAAATCAAACATGAACACAAATAGTTTTCACATTATATTACCGGTATTAGCTAATGTTTGTACAACACTAATTTCCTGTGACATATCAACAACAATAAAAAAACATCAACATCAATGAATATTTTGTTGCTCGCTTAAAGAGAGGAAATTGTGACAAATTAACTAAAATCCTCTTTCTAACAAAGTATTAACAGCATATAGATAGGAATTTACAAAAATATTAATATCTTTCCTGTGCATACACCTGTGATAAGAAAATATCTACACTTATCGTCAAATAATTGGAGTATTACATTGAAAGAAAACGTGCCTCTAGAAGTATTGATGCAAGGAAAAGAAATCTAATGAATAATGTAGTCGGTGATAAGTGTTACAACGCATGAGAATGTTGTGTAATTTAAGATGGTATCTTTAACATATTAATGAAAATACAGAAAAACTTAATCGAAGAATGGTTGAGGAAAGCTAGATCATGCTATCGAAATAAACAATTAATAAACACAAAATCAATGATCACATAGTAATATGATTTTAAATGACCAAGCCTGAGAGAAAATACAATTTATTGCAGTCACTTCTGTTAACTGCGTATTCATTTTGAAATGAAAATTGGGAAATCACCAGTACCTAGAAATGTACCAATAAAATTAGTGAGAAAGGGTCATATAATTCTGTATGAGTATCAAAGCAAGTTATTTAAAAACTGTATTTGATATGAGGAGAAAATTCCAACAGTGTGGAACTTACCGCTCCTAAGCCTGATACATAAAAAACAAAGCAATTATGGTGACATAAGTGTCGCAAGTTCAATTAGCAGGCTATATGAGAGCATTTTAAAATCAAGAATGGGGAAGTTTGCAAATAAAATGGAACAACAAAATGACTTTAGAAGAGGTAGGTCTTGTGTCTTGTGTAGGTAACAACTTTACCTTAAGACAGATGATGGAGAAGAAATTGGAAATTGGAAAGGAATCTAAGCAGTTATTTGGTCTTCAAAGATCTTTAGAAAGCATTTGGCACAATGCCATACAGTTACTGTCTGAGGTGTTGTTGTCAGGGAAATTGCCGAAAATATTTGTAAGAAGTATTATAAACCTTTACAATTCGGCAGAATGTGTCATTAAATGAGGAAAGAAATTTCTAGAGAGACTTACAGAATAATTAACGGACTGAAGCAAGGATGCTACCTGTCTCCCAAACTCATTAAGATGTATGTGCAGCAAGCACTAGATCTGTTAGATTAGTAAAGGTCACGTTTACGGTGGTTAACCCATCTGGTTCCACATGGAAGTTTCAAAATAGGTTCATACATTTGTCCAGCCACTCAAAAGGGTGCAGAGGAAGGAGTGTGAATAAACGGATACCATTATATAATAAATGTGAATCGTACTAAAGATATACAACTGCTGCCAGTGAGCGTTGAAATAAATCTATGAGGATGTACCCAGATGGCGGAAGAGGTTAAGGCAACCGCTCATGACAAGTGGTAAATCCGGGTTGTACCCTTCTAAGTGATTAGACAAATGTATGGATCGAATTTTAAAGTTCCGTGAGGTACCAGAGAATTAACCACTCCAAGCATGAGCTTTACCAATCTAACAGTATTCTGGTAGTTGCGAATAGCAGTGATAACAGGGCAAACCAGAGATGTTCGTATAACGTTTCCTCTTAAACGACTATGAGCGGTGGTTTGTATTGGTTAATGTTTCACACGCCCCTCCGTTTTCCGAAAGGATGAGAGCGGCCGCAATTTACAAATTGTCAGACACTGTCCTTGTAAGACACGTCAGTATATGGCTGTAACTCTTCCTAGCTTACTGGTACAGTTTCAAATGGTTCAAATGGCTCTGAGCACTATGGGACTCAACTTCTGAGGTCATTAGCCCCCTAGAACTTAGAACTAGTTAAACCTAACTAACCTAAAGACATCACACACATTCATGCCCGAGGCGGGATTCGAACCTGCGACCGTTACGATCTCGCGGTTCCAGACTGCAGCGCCTACAACCGCACGGCCACTTCGGCCGGCGGTACAGTTTCGAGCTAGGTAACCGTTTCATTCAGACTATAGTGGGTTTTAGCCACTTTCGGTCAGAAGTTTCATTCAACGTAGTGCCTTGAGATTATATTTTTTGTCTGTTTTCACTCAGATTTGACGTATAGAGTGCGGTTTAGCATCCAAGTCTTTGTCTGTGAAGAGAGGTAGTCACATGATCCTATAGATCAGTGAGTTTAGTCTCTCATGACTTGCTGCATTCATAATTTAAAAGCGTATTTGCTAATTTCATATTTTTTTTCTATTTCAGTTTAGTGGCTTTCGCTTGGTGCCCATTCACCCGCCTCAGTAATGAAAAGACGATACGACAGTGTACTGGAGACGATTTTACTGTCTGTTACGATGATACGAACGTAATAACAACACAACACACAATCCCCCAGCAGAGGAAATCTCCGAACCGGCCGGAATCGAACCCGGAGCCCTTCGGTTAGCAATCTGGCGCGGTGACCCTGCAGCTACCGAGGCGAACAATCGTATTTGTTAACGAAACTTTCAGAGATATTTTGGAATTCGCGTGATTTTTAGCGTGTTCGCCAGTATTTTTGATTTTGTCTGTGATCACGCCGCATGGCACCACGGACAGTTTCAGTTCACTCTGAATTGATTAAATGAAGAGACTAGCGCCTTCAGCGAGCTAAGTTAGTTATTTCACCCCTTTTATTTTGAATATTTTATGTGAACTCAGATGTTACCTTTCAATGTTGATCGTAGTCGTAGTTAGCAAAACCATGCCACGTGTCATTTACCTAGCATTTTGTGAGTAACGCTATGTTCCATATTGTAATATGTGCAATTACGGACAGAACGAGTGCCAACACGTGTAAAGGGATCCTTCACATCTGTTGCTAGCCATATCTGTCCATAATCTTGTTTTATTATCTATGTTGACTATACAGGCCCTTTTTCCTTCCGTTGCATTAGTTTATATGAAAGTGTGTGCTGTGTGACTATTTTTGAGGTACTATTTCGAGACAGATAGCGTTAGAAACTTTTTCACTGACATTACATATTTCTTAAAGAACTGAATTTTAGCCATCAGCTGTAGGGACTATTGTTTAATCTTTTCTGGTTTGGTCCCAGCGACCCTTATCACAGGAAGAGAAACAAGTACATCATATGGATAAGTAATTCCTCTTTCCTTTACATGAACTGGAAGTCCTCAAAGTTACAAGGTGTTTATTTAACCACATACAATACAAACATACGTAACACTAAAATATACACTCGTCCTTTATACTAAACTATTCTCAACAAATATCCATATGACACAACTTTCACATATTCACTGAGCACGGGCCCCGTGTAAGCAGAGAAAAAGCACTCTTTCCACAGTCGGCTCAATGCACCCCTTGGAATTTCTCAGCCAACAATGCCACATGGCTTTTACATTTTTATTTCCCTTATGGCTGATGTTGACATAACCAAGGTGGAACCCAGTTACAGGTTCCGGTACTAATACCAGAAAAGTGTAAAGAATACCGGTTTGAGTCCCACATAATCCACTCCTACCTTCTAGCATGGGGATCTCTAAAGAAGTTTGCACAGTTGAAGATGCATGATATCCTTCTAGCCACACTGGAAAGGAAGTCCCACAAATTGATTTTCACCTCAGAAAAGCCACGGTGTTGGACCGAATGAGTCACAGTATGTGCCACAGAGCTGCCACATTCTGTTCCTGGGTCTTGCGTGCTGAGCCTATTCCACACAGAAGTTCAGGTATGTGTGTCTATGGGAAGTGATTACGAGTAAAACTGACTACTTTCAAAGAGTGAGCTCACATTGGCTCTTTTCAATGGCAAAAAATGGCTCTAAGCACTACACGACTTAACGTCTGAGGTCATCAGTCCCCTAGACGTAGAACTACGTAAACCTAACTAACCTAAGGACATCACTCACATCCGTGCTTGAGGCAGGATTCGAACCTGCGATTGTAACAACGACGCGGTTCCGGACTGAAGCGCCTAGAACCGCTCGGTCACAGTGGCCGGCTTTCAATGACAGGACCGATGATTACCATCTGCACATGTTATAACCATGATCACTTAACTGGCACACCATCGTTAGAGCTACAGTCTGATAGTCAACGGCACCCACTGTGATATATCTGGTCAATCTTTTTCATTACCTGCAGCTATTAGTGGAACGACATCCTTGGGTACCAACTATTCACTAGTCTGCCTATCCAATCTTCCTTTCAAAATCCTTACTAGAGAAAACCTGACCTACCTGAACGCTATCTGGAATCGGCACTTCTACCTCCCTGGACCAAATGCTAGCTGCTCAGAATGGCCGGACTTTAATCAAGCAACTTTCAGGGCATATAAGGCAGTAGTGTAAGGAACATCAGCATAGATGCATTACACTGGGAACTCCCAAGTCAGTAGCACTGACCGTAGTAGGCACAGTCTGTGGCTACCTCAAGAGTAGAATCACACAGATTCTGCCCCTGACGTCCTTCCACCTTCAGGCCTATGTCAATTATGTCATTACTCACGAGAAATCATCTTAGCTGCTGAAAAATTGCGACTGAACTCCTGTAAATAATATGAGCCAAAGGTTCAGTAGAACATATCCAGTACTAACTATGCGAAAAGTCAACTAGTTACAGGTTCGACCTCAGCAAGGTATCCAGAAAGCTGAATTCGTCTAAGAGGGGAAGAGTGTAGCAGCGTGATCTATAGCAAGGGCTCAATCCATAATCGTGCTGCGTGTCACTACCAGCCAGTGCAGCATTCCACCGCTCACGTGTCTCAATACACTAATATGACCATTCGACCAGTAACCCACGGTATTATTGTAATGTGGTACACTTTGTGGGCATTGCAGCAGGAGGTATAAATGATACCTCGGGCTTCTGCTCAATAACAAACCTGCCCTGATGCATATAAATACCGACTGCCCAGCGAAGTTGGGCATCAGATCAGTGAGTCGTGGAGACGGTGTACGCTGTAGAGTGGGATTCTGCAGTAAGGCCACCATCGTTCAACTGTCATCCTGACAGGAACACATGCCTGGGGTCCAGCCCCAGCAGTGTTGGGCAAAGGGTTCTACTGGGGCCCTCCCAGCCCCCAGTCGACCAGATGTCCACTATATACCAAGGCAGTCCACCGGCCTGTCTTGCCTACAGCCGAGCAAGGTCGAGCTGCCTTGACAGCAGTTGACCCAGCACAGCACAGCCACACAGAAATGCCAGCCTTGTAATGTCATTGAGCCAAACTTGGTCTAGCAACTGCTGGCTACATCTCGTCCACACGTCGTCCGTCACGGACCGTGGCTTCAATGCCCAATGCTCACAGCCCGTCTGATCTGGACAAGAGCATTCTATAATAAACTCTTGGGAAATAAATAAAGTATTCTCTAGCCTTAGAGCTGTCCACGACTTGCACTGCCCACCTACCTCCACCACAGATCCCCAGAACACCTATACACCATTTAATAACATCAGATCAGTTGTTCACAACTCCTACATCCAAGATAGAAAAGTGACAAACATCTTGAGACAGGTAGAATAGTATTTTTACAAATTGAAAACTAAACACAGACTCTCTTAATTGGCATACAACACCTATGCTTATAATTTCGCATTCCCAGTGAGGATTTTTGCGAAACAAAAGCTTTTGAATTACAATAATTTTAAAATTAGCACATTAATTTTGATAAAAATATACATTTTTAGAAACCAGAGAATTAGGGTTCCAAGAATATAGTAAGGCGTATTGGCGATTCAAATACTGTTTAGTATTACTAAAGAATATTGTAAAAGCGAGAGGTTTTATCATTAATAACTTTTCAAACAAATCATTTTTTGAAAAAGAAAAATGATTTTTTCTTCAAAAGCGGAGGAAAGGAGGTTTCAATTGAGGTATGTCACTGTTACTATAAATAACTTTCACCTCTTTAGAAATGTTAGGGAATACATATTTGGGAAGTAAAATTATTTTATTAATTTTAATGAAATGTTTTTAATAGAACTGAGTGCACTATTACAATCAGGAAACTGGCAACTAAATACTGAATAATAAAGCTTAATGGGAAACGCCTTTGACAAAATTTTGACAATTTCTGGAACATATCGATTATCCATTACATGTTTAATAGCCAGTATGAAAGAAAAATAAAGCTTTACTGGGATCAGTGGCTTCCCCTTTATTTTAAAACAAACGACAGACGATGAATCTTTATTACTATATGTTAAATGTATGTGTTATACCTGAACATATGTTGAATGAAATAATTACTTTTATGTGATCACATGTATCACGTAAGTCGGGTATAAATTAATATCAAGAGGCTTTATAAAAATGGTTCAAATGGCTCTGAGCACTATGGGACTTAACTTCTGAGGTAATCAGTCCCCTAGAACTTAGAACTACTTAAACCTGACTAACCTAAGGACATCACACACGTCCATGCCCAAGGCAGGATACGAACCTGCGACCGTAGGGTCGCGCGGCTCCAGACTGTAGCGCCTAGAACCGCTCGGCCACTCCGGCCGACAAGAGCTTTTATAAACATTGGTATCAGCTACTACAATAATGGAAATTTACCTACCCTTGCCATTTATATTTCAACTTGTAGGTGGCTTGGGAATATAGAGGGTTCGAAATTCAATACACGGGATGCCACCTCTCGCAGCTAAAGCGGCTCAGACCCCGCTATCCAGTGCGTTGATCTGGACTTGGATGACAGATATGGATACGATACTCCTTGCTGATACTGTTCCAGAGTTTGTAAAATGTAGTAGCTATCGATGGTGGCGTGATAGACTTCGGCACTGGGTGATGGACCCGAAGACTGTGCTGGCCTCAGCAACAGTCGAACACACTTTGCGTGGAGGTAGAGCAAGACAACACGGGTAAGACGCGCTCTTACCCTATCTTGCTATTAGATAACGTCACGGAAACCCCGAAGACAGTGCACAATCGCGAGCCTAAAACGTCAAAAATCTAAGGCCTGTTGTCCAAATTTCCGGCTGCGCAGATTGTGTACTCAGTGGCAATGCACACCTCCACACTAAATGCTGGGCCCATATGATGATGATGGTGATGATGATGAATCTAACCTGGAAATGTTCATTGTCCTCGGAGCCTCCATATATGGATACGCCAATCGTGGGGCAGAACGGGGACCCTCTGAAAAGATAACGTGGTACACCCTTGTACTTGGTGTAGTCGGGCGCAGTACTGCCGGTGCACCTCATTTTGCTGGCTACGTCTACATCTTCGTCTACATACATGATCTGCAAACCACTGTGAAGTGTATGGCAGATGGTACCTTGCATGATACCACATATTGTGGTTCTCTCCCCGTTCTGCCGGCCGGGGTGGCCAAGCGGTTAAAGGCGCTAAAGTCTGGAACCGCGCGGCCGCTAAGGTCGCAGGTTCGAATCCTGCCTCGGGCATGGATGTGTGTGATGTCCTTGGCTTAGTTAGGTTTAAGTAGTTCTGAGTTCTAGGGGACTGATGACCTTAGAAGTTAAGTCCCATAGCGCTCAGAGCCATTTTGAACCCGTTCTAACTGCGTACGGAGCGTAGAACGACTGGCTCGAATTCCTCTTTGCGTGCTGTAATTAGTCCACTGCTTAAGCTATAGTTACGGAGTTTTAGCATATTCCTAGGTTCCTCACTTAATACTGGTTCCTCAAATTTTGGTAAGTAGGCTTTTTGCAGAACAGTTGTCGTCTATTTTCAGTTAATTTTTGTCAACATTACCTGACGCTCTCCCGTGATTCAAAGGAAACAAATCTGTGATCCTTCGTGCTTTTCTCTTAGTATACGTTCAGTATCCCCCGTTCCCCCCTATGTGGTACGGGCCCCAATATTGTAAGATGGGACTTACAAGTGTTTACAAGAAGCCTCCTTTGTAGCCTGGCTGCATTTTGTCAGTATCCTTTCAATGAACCGAAAGCTGCCACCCGCCTTATTTACGACTGCACGCATGTGATCAATTCCATTTCATATCCCTACAATTTTTTCACAATCAGGTATCTGTATGAGTTGTCTGATTATAATTGTGACTCAGAGATATTGTAGTCATAGGATACTAGGTTTTTCGTTATGTTAATTGCATTCTTTTACATTTTTGTACATTTAAAGCAAGCTGTCAATTTTGTACCACATTGAAATCTTATCAAGGTCAGATTGAATACGTCTGCAGCATTTTTTCAAACAGTACTTCACTATCAACAACCGCATCACATGCGAAACGGCTGAGAATACCATTAATATTGGCTGCAAGCTCATTAGTATACAACATGAACAGCAAAGGTCATAACACACATCCTTGGAGCATGCCTGAAATAATTTCCACTACTGTCTGTAAGTCTTCTCACAAGGTAACATGCACTCCGTCGTCAGGCCACGAATGGCCTACCGGGACCATCCGACCGCCGTGTCATCCTCCGAGGAGGATGCGGGTAGGAGGGGCGTGGGGTCAGCACACCGCTCTCCCGGTCGTTATGACGGTATTCTTGACCGAAGCCGCTACTATTCGGTCGAATAGCTCCTCAATTGGCATCACGAGGCTGAGTGCACCCCGAAAAATGGCAAAGGTAACATGCTCTTGTTTGTTTATTTTATTTTTTATTTATCAGTTTCCGTAGGAACATGCGAGCCAAAGCTATTTGGTCATGGAATGGGTCTCCCCTTACTAGCAATCCGTGACCCATTCGCAAATATTGTATGATACCCAACGTAACTGCACTTTTGTTAATAAACGTTGTTGCAATAACGAATAAAAGCTTTTTTGGAGGTCAAGAAATACTTCATCTACCTGACTTCATTGACACGTGGCATTCAGGATGTCATGCGATAAATGCACAAGTTGGGTTCAAATGGTTCAAATGGCTCTGAGCACTATGCGACTCGACTTCTGAGATCGTCAGTCGCCTAGAACTTAGAACTAATTAAACCTAACTAACCTACGGACATCACACACATCCATGCCCGAGGCAGGATTCGAACCTGCGACCGTAGCGGTCACGCGGTTCCAGACTGAAGCGCCTTTAACCGCACGGCCACACCGGCCGGCACACAAGTTGGGTTTTGAGTGATTGATGATTACAGAATCAGTTCTGGTTAGCATCGAAGAGAACATTCTGTTCGAGATGCATCACATGTTTACGCTTAGAATATGTTCTAGGATTCTACAGAAGATGGATGTTAATTAGATAGGCCATTGGTTTTGTGGATCACTTCTGTTATTCTAGTTGAGAGTAGTTTTTTGTTCAAAAGATCTATGGTATATTGTCGGCCGGAATGACCGAGCGGTTCTAGGCGCTACAGTCTGGAACTGCTTGACCGCTACGGTTGCAGGTTCGAATCCTGCCTCGGACATGGATGTGTTTGATGTCCTTAGGTTAGTTAGGTTTAAGTAGTTCTTAGATCTAGGGGACTGATGACCTCAGAAGTTAAGTCCTATAGTCCTTAGACCATTTCAACCATCTATGGTATATTGTAGTTAAAATGTGAGCTAACTCAGCTGCAAATTCAGCACAGAATATGATAGGGATCCTATCAGACCATACAGTTTTGTTTTATTTTAGCGATTTTTGCTGTTTCTCAATGCCTCTGACACTAGTATCTGTAACGCAGCCTTTGTCTAGATCGAAAGTTTATAAAACGATATAACCAATTTCGATTGTGCTAACAATCATCTTCATATCTAAAATAGAAGGAAAAATTTTTGTCCATAAAAGTTATATCCACTTACAATACGCGCATATGAAAAGAAATGGAACTGTCAACGAACACACCATAAAATATCGTTGCGAAATATAACGCGTCACATGTTGTAAAGTCAGGTACTGCGTCATTAAAATTACTGCATGAGTCGTGGTGCTGCTATTTAAGATACAAAGAGGCGTGCATTTGTTAAAACGCGCCATTGTACGCACAATTACATTGTAAAATGTATCGTATCAAAAACAGTTAAACAATATACAAAAGAATGTTGCCATGTTAACTTACGGTGGTAAAAGTGCAAACTACTGAAAATAATAAAACGTGGGGAGACTACATAAGAAGATAAAACAATAATTCTAATGATCAGACTGTTGACTGATATTGCAAGGTAGTCCTTAGTAAATTATTGAGTAATTTAATAAATAAAATACAAGGTACAAAACAGAAACGCTGTACCGCCAAAAAGTTCATTTCACGTCAGTGAATTACGAAATAATAATTTAATCGCTCCACATTTCATTATTTTCAGTTGCTTAACTCTTTACTACCGTAAGTTAACCTGTCAACATTATTTCTTATATTGTTTTCCTTTAGTTGTTGTATGTAACACTTTCACGTTACGCTCTGTGTTTGTTATAGAGTGTTTATTTTCGACACGTGTGTACCAAAAGCTGTTTTATTTTGGGAATACATTTACTTTTTAAAATGCAATATTAAAAAGTGTAGGGAGGGTATGTTGCACCATCGGTATGTTCATTGCAGCCACCAGGGGTCGCTTTCTTCCGGCGCGCTGTGTCTTGTTGTTGCCTTCAGTCGCCGATATACCGTGAACGAGTGCAGAAGGGCGCATACGGAAGCAGTCTGGCCGTCTGACCAAAAGGCAGCCAGTGTCATAATCATGCTTGTTTGTGCGTAACAATGCATTACATTTTGACACACAACGTCCAAGTAAATATCATTAGAGCAGCTCTTCAAAAATGATTAAAAATCTCGTTCTGATTAAACTCTCACTGCTATGTAAAACCTGTTCTGGAGAGCACTTTTTGCTACTAAAGATTTCTCTAGCACGTTGAGCAATATTCCTGTAGTTGCTGAATGTAACACTTTCATGTTAAGTTCCATGTTTGTTGTAGAGCGCATATTTTCTATAGTGTGTGCACCAAAAGCTGTTTTATTTTGGGACTACGTTGTGCTCTTTAAATTGTGATTCAAACGATCGTCCCGTTTGACCTACGTAAAACTGATTACGGTCATTGCAGTCAATTTTGTACCCGCCCGAATTCTGGAATTTGTCACAATTAGGTACAATTTTATGTCAGAAGCGTAACCTCAAAGTAGTGTTCTAAAACAAAAGAAACAAGTTATGTGTCAGCGCAATATACTTAATTTTTTTTCTGGGCATTATTCGTAATTGATTGACCTAGATGTGACTCGTACCGTTTCTTGACTTGTGCTGGTGACAACGGTGGATTTATAACAGTTTGCTACAGCAGTCTGTTTCAGTATATTGCTTTCTTTATTAATTTCACCTTGTTGCAATGGTAGGCGTACTAGACGGTGAGCCATAGAGTTGAAAAAAGCTCTTTTATAACGTTGAGAATGACAAAAACTGGCGTTTATCATCACTCCGGTGCAAGCTGGTTGTCTATAAATCCGAAAACGCGTTTATCTTGTTTTCCGGTTACAGCTACATACAGGAAGTTAATGCAGTTACTACGCTCCAGTTCAATAGTGAGATGATTTCTGGGCGCTTTAAACTCATATTTTGTGCAACGTTATCAAGGTCTTCCTCACAGTTTTTAAAGTGGAGAGTCGTACCATCTATATACGGTATGTAACCTACGGTTTTCTGTAAATCAGTCACGAATAAGGCCCAGAAAACAAAAACTAAGTATATTCCTATGATATATAACGACAAAAAAAGAGGACAATGTTTTAAAAATTCAAGCGGTGCAATAGGGTTTCAAACAAACAATACTTTGGGGTCACCTCTCTGGCATAAAATTGGTCAGGATTATAAAAAATTCCTGAATTCAGTTTTGTGCAAAATGAACTGCAGTGACTGTGATTAGTTTTTCATAAGTCACATGAGACGGTCCTTAAAACACGTTTTAAAGAGCACACGTATCCACAAAATAAAATCGCTTTTCGTACACACTGTCGAAAATACACACTCTACAACAAACGTAGAACGTAACCTGAAAGCGCTACATACAGCAACTAAAGGAATATTGCTCGACGTGCTAGAGGAAACTGAAATCTTTATTAGCAAGAATGGCTATTCAGAACAGATTTTAAATGAACTGTGCGAATTTACTATAATTTTGTAACGTTTTTGAAGAGTTGCTCTAGTGATCTTATACTTTCACCACGTGTGTTAAAATGTGGTACAATGATATGCAGAAACAAGTGTGACTATGACGCTTGCTACCTCGCGGGAAGACACACTATTTCAGGATGGACGCTTCTGCACTCGTCGACGGTATATCGGTGTCTGAAGGCAACATGACGACACAGCGAGCCGGAAGAAAGCGACCAGTGACTACACTCAGGGCCGGCGCTACGATTTTTGGGCTGGGGTAAGCGTTCTTAGGACCCTACTACGACTCTTTTTCATTTTAAACTCTGCATTTTTGATAACGTGAGAAAACTTTAATACGAAAAGTCAAACTACTTTTCTAAGAAACATTTTTAATGTTCGCAATTTACATAAAATCGATACTTAACATAACTATACTTCCTTTTTAGCTTCTTTATATGCAAATCTTTTATGATCCTTGTATAATCTAATGATTGGCTAACTTTCACTCTGTTGTGATCATAACTAATCTAAGAAGTGGCTCGTGCCCAATTTTAGCCCTCAAATAATTCTTAAATCTTGCAAGAACGCTGAGTGAGAACTCATCTTGCGCAGCAGTAACAGAAACGTGCAGAAAATCCTAAAGCTACCATTATATTTGGAAATATTTTATTTAAATTGCACTTATGAATAGCATTGAGAAGGAGCAGACTAGAATGCTGCTTAGACCCAAAATTAGCTGTATGAATATTATCTGACTGCAAAATTTCTTCTTTCAAATCCTCCTTACTATCTCCATGCTCTACAAAGGTAGCAACCAGTTTCTCACAACTGTATCTAGAGCAACACTGAAAACATTTAGTTTAAAACTGACCTCTGGGCTCAGGTTTAAATCTTTCTCTGGTGTTGCATCTGCAAAGCGTTTTCTTTTGCCTTTCCATTTCTCCATGCCGCTGATCGTTACATTCAGCTAAGGTGATATTCCAATATTTTCTGCTACTTAGTCAAATACTGCAAAGATAGCATCCCAACTATTTTTCGATTCATTTAATTCCTCCACTAGACTCTTAATATTGGCACCCTTAAGTTCAGTACGTGCCTCCGCAGTCACAGTTAGAAGTAAGTTCAATCGCTCTTCGTAATCCTGGCAAATGCTTAACAAATGGACGCATTGTATCTACAGTATCACGCAGGCCATCTCGTTCCCGAAAGCACGTGAAGGGACGATAAAATGTTTTCTTTTACAGCTTTCCATCTTTGGAGACTAGAATAAAAAAGTTTCGAATGTCGTAAAAAGTAACTACATCTGTGCAACTCCTGGCAGCATGGGCGCCACAAAGGTGTAAAGAATGAGCATCGCAAGGACAAAAATTTCCAGTGAATTTTCTTATAATATATGGGTTTGAGCTGCCTGATAGATGCTACTCATATAGCTCACATTATCATGATCCTGCCCCCGACAGTCTGAAAGCTGTAAGCCATAACGTTTCAGCACGTCGAAAATCGTTTTAACGGTTGACTGACCAGCCTTCTAATTCTGTGGCCGGCTGGGGTGACCGAGCGGTTCTAGGCGCTACAATCTGGAACCGCGCGACCGCTACGGCCGCAGGTTCGAATTCTGCCTCGGGCATGGATGTGTGTGATGTCCTTAGGTTAGTTAGGTTTAAGTAGTTCTAAGTTCTAGGGGACTGATGACCTCAGTAGTTAAGTCCTATAGTGCTGAGAGCCATTTGAACCAATCTAATTCTGTATTGATTTTCTTCATCGAGGGCAATGTAACTCAGTATGAAACCATTTTGCTTTGTTTGCACTTCTTCGCGAGTCCCACCCACCAGGACAGAAGCGCATTTACTACGTTTTACCTCATTTACAATAGTTTGACGATCATCATCTCCAGTTATTTCAATAAATTCTCTTTGAACATCATGTGATATACAAAGAACCATCCTAGCTGCGATGCTTCAACTTTCCTTAAATGCTCTTTTAAAACAGGATCAGACTTCGCCAAAAACTTTGAAATGTCCAAAAAAATTGTCATTTCGACATTCTCCGGCTAAGTCACTATTATCTCTCTAAGCCATATCGCTTTCAACTAGAAAAAGAACCGCTTCAGTTACGCGATGCAATCCTTCTGTCCAGTGCTGCTCTTCTATTACTATGTTTCAGTCTCAAAGATTTTCTATGGTTGAACTACCATTTAGCGCATTTTTTGTGTCAGCTTTTCCCAGCCTACTGATAATCCCGAACAGAATATTAAAGCCAAATCAGGCTTAGAGACCTCCACGAATCGCGAAAGCAAGCAGCAAACAAAGCAGTACAATAGTTGCTTTCCTATGCTCCAAACGAAGTCGTGCTTCGGTGGCTCAGATGGTAGAGCACTTGCCCGCGAAAGGCAAAGGTCCCGAGTTCGAGTCTCGGTCTGGCACACAGTTTTAATCTGACAGGAAGTTTCATATCAGCGCACACTCCGCTGCAGAGTGGAAATCTCATTCTGGAAACATCCCCTAGGCTGTGGTTAAGCCATGTCTCCACTATATCCTTTCTTTCAGGAGTGCTAGTTCTGCAAGGTTCGCAGGAGAGCTTCTGTAAAGTTTGGAAGGTAGGAGACGAGGTACTGGCAGAAGTAAGGCTGTGAGTACCGGGCGTGAGTCGTGCTTCGGTAGCTCAGATGATAGATCACTTGCCCGCGAAAGGCAAAGGTCCCGAGTTCGAGTCTCGGTCGGGCACACAGTTTTAATCTGCCAGGAAGTTTCATATCAGCGCACACTCCGCTGCAGAGCGAAAATCTCATTCTGCTGAAGGGCTTTTTTTCATTCCACATAACTGTATAGAAACTTAAAAGCTTCCCATTCCCTGTCGATCTAGCCGTTGAAACTTGTCCAGTTTCTGGAATGATTTCGTCAACTCAGGGTCGCTTGCTCTAACACTAGAAGTTTCACTTGTTTGTCTGCACTCCTCAACGCAAATACCACCCTCTATCACTTGATCGACGTGGTCCCATCTCTGCACAGCCGATGCTACATATGCTTCTAATCAGCGTCTTTCTTGGGCATCAATAACTGCAAAATTTTGAAAACTGGCACTTATTTTTGCTCGAGATGGTAGTTCCTAAATACCTACACCAAAACCACATTAACCAGTTACAGGTGGAACTGTTTAACACAAAAATATGGAAACACCAAATACATAACACAATGCGGTGATAAAAGTCATGGGATACCTCCTAATTTCGTATTACATCTACATCCATACTCCGCAATTGCCGGCCGCGGTGACCGAGCGGTTCTAGGCGCTTCAGTCCGGAACCGCGCGACTGCTACGGTCGCAGGTTCGAATCCTTCCTCGGGCATGGATGTGTGAGATGTCCTTAGGTTAGTTAGGTTTAAGTAGTTCTACGTTCTAGGAGACTGATGACCTCAGATGTTAAGTCCCATAGTGCTCAGAGCCATTTGAACCATTTGAACTCCGCAAGCCACCTCACGGTGTGTGGCGGAGGATACTTTGAGTATCTCTATCGGTTCTCCCTTCTATTCCAGTCTCGTATTGTTCGTGGAAAGGAAGAGTGTCGGTATGGCTCTGTGTGGGCTCTAATCTCTCTGATTTTATCCTCATGGTCTCTTCGCGAGATATACGTAGGAGGGAGCAATATCCTGCTTGACTCCTCGGTGAAGGTATGTTCTCAACAAAAGCCCGTACCGAGCTACGGAGCGTCTCTCCTGCAAAGTCTTCCACTGGAGTTTATCTATCATCTCCATAACGCTTTCGCGATTACTAAATGATCCTCTAACGAAGCGCGCTGCTTTCCGTTGGATCTTCTCTCTCTCTTCTATCAACCCCATCTGGTACGGATCCCATACTGGTGAGCAATATTCAAGCAGTGGGCGAACAAGTGTACTGTAACCTACTTCCTTTGTTTTCGGATTGCATTTCCTTAGGATTCTTCCAATGAATCTGAGTCTGGCATCTGCTTTACCGACTATCAACTTTATATGATCATTCCATTTTAAATCACTCCTAATGCCTACTCCCAGATAATTTTTGGAATTAACTGCTTCCAGTTGCTGACCTGCTATACTGTAGTTAAATGATAAAGGATTTTTCTTTCTATGTATTCGCAGCACATTACACTTGTCTACATTGAGATTCAGTAGCCATTCCCTGCACCATGCGTCAATTCGCTGCAGATCCTCCTGCATTTCAGTACAATTTTCCATTGTTACAACCTCTCGATATACCACAGTATCATCCGCAAAAAGCCTCAGTGAACTTCCGATGTTATGCACAAGGTCATTTATGTATATTGTGAATAGCAACGGTCCTACGACACTCCCCTGCGGCACACCTGAAATCACTCTTACTTGGGAAGACTTCTCTCCATTGAGAATGACATGCTGCATTCTGTCATCTAGGAACTCTTCAATCCAATCACACAATTGGTCTGATAGTCCAGATGCTCTTACTTTGTTCGTTAAACGACTGTGGGGAACTGTATCGAACGCCTTGCGGAAGTCAAGAAACACGGCATCCACCTGGTAACCCGTGTCTATGGCCCTCTGAGTCTCGTGGGCGAATACCGCGAGCTGGGTTTCACACGATCGTCTTTTTCGAAACCCATGCTGATTCCTACCGAGTAGATTTCTAGTCACCAGAAAAGTCCTTATACTCGAACATAATACGTGTTCCAAAATTCTACAACTGATCGACGTTAGAGATATAGATCTATAGTTCTGTACATCTGTTCGACGTCCCTACTTGAAAACGGGGATGACCTGTGCCCTTTTCCAATCCTTTGGAACGCTACGCTCTTCTAGAGACCTACGGTACACCGCTCCAAGAAGGGGGCAAGTTCCTTCGCGTATCTTCTTTTGCCCGGTATAATGCAGCAATTCGACGTGGCATGGACAAGTCATTCGAAATCCCTTACAGAAACATCGAGCCATACTGCCTCTACAGCCGTCCATAATTGTGAAAGTGTTGCCGGTGCAGGATTTTGTGCACGAACTGACCTCTCGATTATGTCCCATAGACGTTCGATTGGATTCATGTCGGGCGAGCTGGGTGGCAGTATCGTTCGCTCGCATTTCTCAAAATGTTCTTCAAACAAATCGCGAACAACTGTGGCCTGGTGACATTGCGCATTGCCATCTATAAGAATACCATCGTCGTTCGGTCTCCAAGTAGCCGAACATAACCTCTCCAGTCAATGATCGGTTCAACTGCACCAGAGGATCCAGGTACATTCCGTGTAAAAACAGCCCACATCGTTATTGAGTCAACAGCAGCTTGCACAGTGCAATGGCGAAACCTGGGCCAATGGCTTCTTTGGGTCTGCACCACAGTCGAACGCTACCATGAACTCTTACCTACTGAAACGTCCGCCGGCCGAGATGGCCGAGCGGTTCTAGGCGCTACAGTCTGGAACCGCGCGACCGCTACGGTCGCAGGTTCGAATCCAGCCTCGGGCATGGATGTGTGTGATGTCCTTAGGTTAGTTAGGTTTACGTAGTTCTAAGTTCTAGGGGACTGATGACCTCAGATGTTAAGTCCCATAGTCCTCAGAGCCATTTGAACCATTTGAACTGAAACGTCCGCCCCCAGTAGCTGAGTGGTCAGCGTGACGGAATGTTATACCTAACGGTTCGATTCCCGGTTGGGTCGGAGATTTTCTCCGCTCAGGGACTGGGTGCTGTGTTGTCTTAATCATCATCATTTCATCCCCACCGACACCAAGTCGCCGAAGTGGCGTCAAATCGAAAGACTTGCACCAAGCGAGCGGTCTACCCGACGGGAGGCCCTCGTCACACGACATTATTATTATTATTATTATTATTATTATTATTATTATTATTATTATTATTATTATTATTACCTATTGAAACCAGGACTCATCTGACCGATATGGTTACTGCCGAGGAGTGGTGCAGCGTCGATCATCTGCTGCTATGGACAATTAACACTAAATTT
The DNA here is from genome assembly GCF_021461385.2 of Schistocerca piceifrons. Classification (NCBI taxonomy): domain Eukaryota; kingdom Metazoa; phylum Arthropoda; class Insecta; order Orthoptera; family Acrididae; genus Schistocerca; species Schistocerca piceifrons. The sequence goes on along the minus strand of NC_060149.1, from coordinate 260,805,807 downwards.
CGCCACACTGTCCTAACGGATACGTTCGCCTTACGTCCTACATTGATTTCTGTGGTTATTTCATGCAGTGTTGGTTGTGTGTTAGCACTGATAACTCTACGAAAACGCCGCTGCTATCGCTCGGAAAGTGAAGGCCGTCAAAAGAAGCTGCAGCAGTGGAGGAGGCTCTGGCCGGAAATACCACGGTACAAATGGGGTTAGCCGTGGCTTTTTCCCTAGCATTTTATCGAGGCATAGGACTGGTTATGCACATGGTACGAAGGAATGTTTAAATTTTTTATTTTTGGTTTGCTTAAAGTACGAAAGAGTAAGTTGCTGCGAATGAAATGAGCAGCAATGACATTTGTATTCTTGTTTTTTTTTTTGTTTTTTTTTTTCCTCTAATATGTCGCGATTTGCGTGGATATGATTGGGCAGGAACCAAAGAGCCCCACTTACATTGCGGCGAATGAAACGAGTAGTACTGACGCAACATCTCTGTGCTGCCGCGTCAAAGGCGTGTTTGACAGTGTCAACTGTAATGAAGGGCAGAAGGGTAAAGAGCTCCACACACGCACCAGTTATCCGTCGGCCGACTGACCGACCAATTTCGTGGTAGCCCGACCGACTGCGCTCAGCGATTACAGCACCGATTTGTTCCTATCGCATCGCTGGTTGCGAACTGCTTATCTGACTTCGCTGAGGCTGTGTTCCGCTCCGTCTTCAGGCGACGAGTGGCCTACCGGGGCCACCCGACCGCCGTGTCATCCTCGGTGGAGGAGGCGGATAGGAGTGGCGTGGGGTCAGCACACCGCTCTCCCGGACGTAAGATGGTATTCTTGACCGAAGCCGCTACTATGCGGTCGAGTAGCTCCTCAATTGGCATCACGACAGCACCCCGAAAAATGGCAACAGCGCATGGTGGCCTGAGTGGTCACCCATCCAAGTGCCGACCACGCCCGACAGCGCTTAACTTCGGTGATCTCACGGGAACCGGTGTAACCACTGCGGCAAGGCGGTTGCCTTGAGGTTATGTTCCACGAGATGTTACTTAGTATAATACGGACACGAAAATGAAATTTCCTTGGCTGCGTTGTAACTAACAACAAAAAAGAAGTTAAAGCTGTTGGCAAAGAAACAGCTAATGTTGTTGCTGTGATCCGAAAATTGGTTTCATTCAGCTCTACATGCTACTCTATTCTGTGTAAGCCTATTCATATCCTAGCAACTACTGCAACCTACATCCTTCTGCACATTTTTATCCCACACGCTTCTCTCCAGTATTATATTGGCGATACCTTGATGTCTCAGAATGAGTCCTACCAACTGATCCCTTCTTCTACTCAGGCTGTGCCACAAATTTCTTTTCTCAACAATTCTATAGAGTATCTCCTGGTTAGTTACGTGATCTACCCATCTAATCGTCAGCATTCTTTTGTATCACTGCATTTCAAATGTTTCTGTTGTCTTCTTGTCTAAACTGTTCATCGTCCGTTTTTCACTTCCATACATGGGTACACTCCATGCAAATGCTTTTAGAAGAGACTTCCTGACACGTAAATCTATACTCGATCTTAACAAACTTTCTTCAGAAACGCTTTCCTTGCCATTACCAGTCTACATTTTATATCCTCTCTACTTCGACTATCATTAGTTATTTTGCAGCCCAAATAGCAAAACTCGTCTATTACTTTAACTGTCTCATTTTCTAATCTAATTCCCTCAGCATCACCCGTTTTAATTCGACTACATTTCATTCTCTTCGTTTTGCTTTTGTTGATAATCTTATATCATCCTTTCAAGGCACTGTCCATTCCAGTCAACTGCTCCTCCAAGTCCTTTTCTGTCTCTGACAGAATTACAATGTCATCGTAAAACCTCAAAGATTTTATTTCTTCTCCTTGGACTTTAATTCTCACTCCAAATTTTTCTTTTCTTTTACTGCTTGCTCAATTTACGGATTGAATAACATCGTGCTACAACCCTGTCCACTCCCTTCTCAACCACTGCTTCCTTTTCGTGCCACTCGACTCTTATAACTGCCATCTGGTTTCTGTACAAATTGTAAATAGCCTTTCCCTCCCTGTATTTTACCCCTGCCATCTACAGAGTAAGAAAGAGAGTATTCCAGTCAACATTGTCAAAAGCTATCTCAAGTCTACAAACGCTATAAACATAGGTTTGCCGTCCCTTAACCTACCTTCTAAGAAAAGTTGTAGGGCCAGTATTGCCTTGAGTGTTGCTACATTTCTCCAGAATCCAAACTGACTTCCCCGAAGTCAGCTTCTACCAATTTTTCCACTCTTCTGTAAAGGATCCGCGTTAGTATCTTGCAACAGTGGGTTATTAAACTGATGGTTCGGTAATTTTCACATCTGTCAGCACCTGCTTTCTTTGGAATTAGAATTATTACATTCTTCTTTACCTTTTAGGCTATTTCGCTTGTCTCGTACATCTTGCTCATCAGATGGAAGAGTTTTGTCATGGCTGGCTCTCCCAAGACTATCAGTAGTTCTAATGGAATGTCTTCTACTCCCAGGGCCTTGTTTCGAATTAGGTCTTTCGATGTTTTGTCATTTTCTTCACACAGTATCATATCTCCTATCTCACCTTCATCTACATCCTCTTCCATTTCCATAATATAGTCCTCAAGTACATCTCCCCCCCCCCCCCCCCCCCGACCCATGAACCATGGACCTTGCCGTTGGTGGGGGAGGCTTGCGTGCCTCAACGATACAGATAGCCGTACCGTAAGTGCAACCACAACGGAGGGGTATCTGTTTAGAGGCCAGACAAACGTGTGGTTCCTGAAGAGGGGCAGCAGCCTTTTCAGTAGTTGCAGGGGCAACAGTCTGGATGATTGACTGATCTGGCCTTGTAACACGAACCAAAATGGCCTTGCTGTTCTGGTACTGCGAACGGCTGAAAGCAAGAGGAAACTACAGCAGTAATTTTTCCTGAAGGCATGCAGCTTTACTGTATGATTAAATGATGATGGCGTCCTCTTGGGTAAAATATTCCGGAGGTAAAATAGTCCCCCATTCGGATCTCCGGACGGGGACTACTCAAGAGGACGTCATTATCAGGAGAAAGAAAACTGACGTTCTACGGATCGGAGCGTGGAATGTCAGATCCTTTAATCGGGTAGGTAGAGTAGAAAATTTAAAAAGGGAAATGGATAGGTTAAAGTTAGATATAGTGGGAATTACTGAAGTTCGGTGGCAGGAGGAACAAGACTTTTGGTCAGGTGATTACAGGGTTATAAATACAAAATCAAATAAGGGTAATGCAGGAGTAGGTTTAATAATGAATAATGAATAAAAAAGTAGGAGTGCGAGTAAGCTACTACAAACAGCATAGTGAACGCATTATTGTGGCCAAGATAGATACGAAGCCCACGCCTACTACAGTAGTACAAGTTTATATGCCGACTAGCTCTGCAGATGACGAAGAAATTGATGAAATGTATGATGAGATAAAAGAAATTATTCAGGTAGTGAAGGGAGACGAAAATTTAATAGTCATGGGTGACTGTAATTCGTCAGTAGGAAAAGGGAGAGAAGGAAACATAGTAGGTGAATATGGATTGGGGCTAAGAAATGAAAGAGGAAGCCGCCTGGTATAATTTTGCGTAGAGCATAACTTAATCATAGCTAACACTTGGTTCAAGAATCATGAAAGAATGTTGTATACATGGAAGAACCCTGGAGATAATAAAAGGTATCAGATAGATTATATAATGGTAAGACAGAGATTTAGGAACCAGGTTTTAAATTGTAAGACATTTCCAGGGGCAGATGTGGACTCTGACCACAATCTATTGGTTATGAACTGTAGACTAAAACTGAAGAAACTGCAAAAAGGTGGAAATTTAAGGAGATGGGGCCTGGATAAACTGAAAGAACCAGAGGTTGTACAGAGTTTAAGGGAGAGTAGAAGGGAACAATTGACAGTGATGGGGGAAAGAAATACAGTAGAAGAAGAATGGGTAGCTTCGAGGGATGAAATAGTGAAGGCAGCAGAGGATCAAATAGGTAAAAAGACGAGGGCTAGTAGAAACCCTTGGATAACAGAAGAAATATTGAATTTAATTGATGAAAGGAGAAAATATAAAAATGTAGTAAATGAAGCAGGCAAAAAGGAATACAAATGTCTCAAAAATAAGATCGACAGGAAGTGCAAAATGGCTAAGCAGGGATGGCTAGAGGACAAATGTAAGGATGTAGAGGCTTATCTCACTAGGGGTAAGATAGATACTGCTTACATGAAAATTAAGGAGACCTTTGGAGAAAGGAGAACTACTTGCACGAATATCAAGAGCTTTGATGGAAACCCAGGTCTAAGCAAAGAAGGGAAAGCAGAAAGGTGGAAGGAGTATATAGACGGTCTATACAAGGGCGACGTACCTGAGGACAATATTGTGGAAATGGAAGAGGATGTAGATGAAGATGAAATGGGAGATACGATACTGCGTAAAGAGTTTGACAGAGCACTGAAAGACCTGAGTCGAAACAAGGCCCCAGGAGTAGACAACATTCCATTAGAACTGCTGATAGCCTTGGGAGAGCCAGTCCTGACAAAACTCTACCATGTGGTGAGCAAGATGTATGAAACAGGCGAAATACCCTCAGACTTCGAGAAGAATATAATAATTCCAATCCCAAAGGAAGCAGGTGTTGACAGATGTGAAAATTACCGAACTATCAGTTTAATAAGTCACAGCTGCAAAATACTAACACGAATTCTTTACAGACGAATGGAAAAACTGATAGAAGCCGACCTCGGGGAAGATCAGTTTGGATTCCGTAGAAATGTTGGAACACGTGAGGCAATACTGACACTACGACTTATCTTACAAGAAAAATTAAGGAAAGGCAAACCTACGTTTCTAGCATTTGTAGACTTAGAGAAAGCTTTTGACAATGTTGACTGGAATACTCTTGTTCAAATTCTAAAGGTGGCAGGGGCAAAATACAGGGAGCGAAAGGCTATTTACAATTTGTACAGAAACCAGATGGCAGTTATAAGAGTCGAGGGGCATGAAAGGGAAGCAATGGTTGGGAAGGGAGTGAGACAGGGTTGTAGCCTATCCCCCATGTTATTCAATCTGTATATTGAGCAAGCAATAAAGGAAACAAAAGAAAAGTTCGGAGTAGGTATTAAAATCCATGGAGAGGAAATAAAACTTTGAGGTTCGCCGATGACATTGTAATTCTGTTAGAGACAGCAAAGGACTTGGAAGAGCAGTTGGATGGAATGGACAGTGTCTTGAAAGGAGGGTACAAGATGAACATCAACAAAAGCAAAACGAGGATAATGGAATGTAGTCGAATTAAGTTGGGTGATGCTGAGGGAATTAGATTAGGAAATGAGACACTTAAAGCAGTAAAGGAGTTTTACTATTTGGGGAGCAAAATAACTGATGATGGTCGAAGGAGAGAGGATATAAAATGTAGACTGGCAATGGCAAGGAAAGCGTTCCTGAAGAAGTGAAATTTGTTAACATCGAGTATAGATTTAAGTGTCAGGAAGTCGTTTCTGAAAGTATTTGTATGGAGTGTACCCATGTATGGAAGTGAAACGTGGACGATTAATAGTTTAGACAAGAAGAGAATAGAAGCTTTCGAAATGTGGTGCTACAGAAGAATGCTAAAGATTAGATGGGTAGATCACGTAACTAATGAGGAAGTTTTGAATAAGATTGGGGAGAAGAGAAGTTTGTGGCACAACTTGACTAGAAGAAGGGATCGGTTGGTAGGACATGTTCTGAGACATCGAGGGATCACCAATTTAGTATTGGAGGGCAGCGTGGAGGGTAAAAATTGTAGAGGGAGACCAAGAGATGAATACACTAAGCAGATTCAGAAGGATGTAGGCTGCAGTAGGTACTGGGAGATGAAGGAGCTTGCACAGGATAGAGTAGCATCAAACCAGTCTCATGACTGAAAACAACAACAACAACAACAACAACAACAAGTACATCTCCCTTGTACATACCATACATATCCTCTATATAGTCCTTCAACCTTTCTGCTTTCCCTTCATTGCTTTGGACTGGTTTTCCACCTGAGCTCTTGATATTTATACAGGTGGTTCCCTTTCCTCCAGAGGTCTCTTCAATTTTCCTGTAGGTGGTATCTGTTTTTTCCCTAGTGATACATGCTTCTAAATTCTTACATTTGTCCTCTAGCCATCCCTGCTTAGCCATTTTCCACTTCCTGTCAATCTCATTTTGTAGACGTTTGTAAAGGATGAAATTCACCTATGCTCTGTTACTTAAGTAACTGTGAGCCGATGTCTTTCGGAATTATTCAAAACTGAATGAAACGTTGTTTACGGAGCTATTGAACGTCATCAAACCATATTTGAAGAACAAGAATGCAGTCATTAGTGAAGCTGTAAGCTGCATGGAGGGCCTGTTAGACAGACTACGGTTTCTAGCAAATGGCAGCAGTAGGTACTGGGAGATGAAGGAGCTTGCACAGGATAGAGTAGCATCAAACCAGTCTCATGACTGAAAACAACAACAACAACAACAACAAGTACATCTCCCTTGTACATACCATACATATCCTCTATATAGTCCTTCAACCTTTCTGCTTTCCCTTCATTGCTTTGGACTGGTTTTCCACCTGAGCTCTTGATATTTATACAGGTGGTTCCCTTTCCTCCAGAGGTCTCTTCAATTTTCCTGTAGGTGGTATCTGTTTTTTCCCTAGTGATACATGCTTCTAAATTCTTACATTTGTCCTCTAGCCATCCCTGCTTAGCCATTTTCCACTTCCTGTCAATCTCATTTTGTAGACGTTTGTAAAGGATGAAATTCACCTATGCTCTGTTACTTAAGTAACTGTGAGCCGATGTCTTTCGGAATTATTCAAAACTGAATGAAACGTTGTTTACGGAGCTATTGAACGTCATCAAACCATATTTGAAGAACAAGAATGCAGTCATTAGTGAAGCTGTAAGCTGCATGGAGGGCCTGTTAGACAGACTACGGTTTCTAGCAAATGGCAGAAGTTACGAGGACCTCAAATTCAGTGCATTTGTATCCCTACAATTATTATCTAAAATGATTCCTGTAATCTGCAACGTAATTTATAGTTGCCCGAGGAAACAGTTACATCAACAAAAGTGACGCATCACCTCGATATGTCCAGCATGGCCGGCCAAAGTGGCCGAGCGGTTCTAGGCGCACAGTATGGAACCGCACGAACGCTTCGGTCGCATGTTCGAATCCTGCCCCGGGCATGGATGTTTGTGATGTCCTTAGGTTAGTTAGGTTTAAGTAGTTCTAAGTTCTAGGGGACTGATGACCTCAGATGTTAAGTCCCATAGTGCTCAGAGCCATTTGAACCATTTTTTTTTTTTTTTTTTTTTTTTTTTTTGTGTCCAGCATGTGTTTCTATTGTGACTGTTTCAGTACCGATCGGAGGGTCGCCTCCAAAAAGATGTTTGTAAACATACACGCAGTTACCATGAGCGGTACCTGCGGATAGAACGCCACACTAGCGGATTGCAGCGTTCCGGTTGAAAGTAAAGCACCAGTAGCGAAGCAATTACGTCTGTTTTATTCGATGACTTTCCGTCTATTACTACGAACTGTGACCTTTCTCACAGGAAATCACGAATCCAGTCGCACAACTGAGGCGATATTCCATAGGCACGCAGTCGAAATCCTTCTGGAAATCTAGAAATGTGGAATCAATTTGACATCCCCTGTCGATAGCACTCATTACTTCATGAGTATGAAGAGCTAGTCGTGTTTCGCAAGAACGGTATCTCCTGAATCCGTGCTGACCATGTGGCAATAAATCGTATTCTTCGAGGTAATTCATGATGTTCGAACACAGCATATATTCGAAAACCCTACGGCAAATCGACGTTAGTGATATGGGGCTGTAATTCAGCGGATTACTCCTACATCCCTTCATTGAGTATTGTGTAGTTTCGGAAAACCGTGATTAATAACTCTGCTTTAGTGACACTGTCATCAGTGACTTCACCGTTGTTATCGCGCAGTGAGCGAGGTGCTCGACATGTGGACTGGAGTCAGTCATGTGGTGCGGACATGGAATCGGTTCCAAAGGACAGGAAGTGTTAAGGGCTCACGCCGCCAGAGGCCGTCCACATTCGACAGGTGTACGGAATGATCGATATCTATAACTTTTGAGTCAAAGGAACCATGGGCTGTATGCTCCAGAACTGAATTTGTCGTTCCAAGAGGCTGCAGGACGTCATGCATCCCATCGAATTGTTAGGAGACAATTGCATGGTGCGAATATCCATACCCACAATCACGGCGAGCACCACGTCGTACACAGCAACACCATGGACTTTGTTATATGTGCACAGGAACTCATGCAGAATAGACGCTACAGTATTGACATTGGGTGTTGTTTACGGACTAAACTCTGATATGTTTGAACCCTGTTCATTGTAGACAACTTGGTAATACTGAACTCCTCCACCAATGTTTCCCCACATGTGCAACAAGGTGATGGGGGAGCTATATTGTGGACTGGCATTATACAGGGCCACCTCCCGTTGTTGATGAGGGCAACTCACTGCTCTACACACAGGAACGACATTGTGCTACCAATAGTGGTACCATATCGCCAACATTTTGGTTATGATTTCATCTTGATGGGTGATAATTCGTTTGATCATTGTACTGTTCTTGCGTATACGTTCCTTCAGCATGCTAGGATTGCCAGAATGAAGTGGCCTGCCTGTTCTCCGGACATGAACCCAATCGAACATATGGGGGATCGAAACGAACTGTTTTTTATACAGACAACGAGCACGTGCTCTGCGTGACTCATGCAGAATCGCCACTCAAAAGTGGGACAGTTTGGACTGGGGCTGGCTTGATCTCATCAATTCAAACCTGCATTTGAGCAAAGAGACTTTCCACCACGTACTGACATTGCTCAGAAGTATTCTGAAAGCCCTCCACCGAGTCGAAACGGACGCTTTTGTCGTTACACAAATGTATGTATGTTTTTCTTATTTGGTGATCTGAACTCATTGCAAATGAATATAATACACGTGCCTCAGAGCCAGCCTTTGGTTTCTCTGTGACGATTTTCAAGATAAATTGGTGATACAAAATATTTTTTGATGTGTGTACATGACGGTAAAGCAAAATAAATGAAACAAATGACGTTAATTTAAACTTTATGAATTTACGTATGTAGCATAAAAGGTGCCCCCAGTAAGTCTGAGAAACTCATTTCAAATTAGAACAAGCTTGATTACAAATAAATATAGTAAATACAACAAGAGATACGTGACAAATGATGGCGGCGTACGTCATGTAATAAATACAGCAATAGATACATAAGAAATGAAGCATTTAGCTACTGTTAGAACTGTAAAGTCTTACACTTCACTCTTCACAGCAGAAGGCGTGGCGAAGGGCTTGGATATTTTCTAACACTTCTAACAATGAAGCAAGCATATTTTATGAATAAAAATCTGTCGATCGTTTATTTCGGTTTTTATGTTTTATTTCCGATGCTTTCGGAAATGCAATCTGCAAACCGAAATACAGACAGATAATACAATTGTATTGTATGTTAACCGGGGGTCTAGAAACGACGGAGAGGCTCCGTCCTCGCCGCAGCCGCAGTGGTCCACAACCCCACGACGACTACCGCAGTCCATTTCACCCCCCTGCCGCCCCACACAGAACCACTCTTTCAGGGTTATTGTGTGGTTCGGCCCCCGGTGGACCCCCCCCCCCTCTCCCCCCCCCCCCCCCCCCCCCCCCAGGGAACATCTCACTACAGATGAGTGTAACCCCTATGTTTGCGTGGTGGAGTAATGGTGGTGTACGCGTACGTGGAGAACTTGTTTGCGCAGCAATCGCCAACGTAGTGTAGCTGAGGTGGAATAAGGGGAACCAGCCCGCATTCGCTGAGGCAGATGGAAAACCGCCTAAAAACCATCCACAGACTGGCCAGCTCACCGGACCTTGACATAAGTACGCCGGGCGGATTCGTGTCGGGGACCAGGCGCTCCTTCCTACTCCGGAAAGCCGCGCGTTAGACCGCACGGCTAACCGGGCGGGTTCAGATAATTAATACAATGGTGTGCAAAACTTAAAGACGAAAATAATTTTCGCATGATGTGTCACTGCCAAATAACATTGCTTAGTGAAACTTGGCCCAAACATAGAAAGAACTGCTACTGTATAGTACAGAAGGTAATACTAGATGTACCATCACATGGCGAGAGGTGGGAACGTGCAATGGACCCAGGAACATTGTCGAACACGATCGTGTTATGGTTTGGGGAGGCATAACGCTGGTGGCTGTACTGACCTCCAGATCTTTGAACACTGTACGTATACTTGTCAACGTTATTATGATACTGCGCTCCTTCCACATGTACGTCTTTTCAGAGTTGTCTTCGGCCCTGACCTCATTTTTATGGACGACAACGCGCGATCCAATCGCACAGCGCACGTGAAGGAGCTCTTGGAGCGAGAGGATATTTGGCGAACAGATAAGCCTGCCTGTTCCACTGACTTAATTCCCATTGAGTATGTGTGGGATGCAGCGGGGAGATGTATCGCAGCATGTCAACTTGCACCAGCGACCATCCAGCCGTTGTCAGCCGTACTGGTGGAGAAATGAAACGCTCTACCGCAAGAACTCCTTACTCACCTAGTGGCGAGCATGGGGGCACAGCGCAGAGCATGCATAGCCGTCCATAGTGATCACTCACTCCAAAAAGGACCATGTCCCATCTTTTATAGTGTCCAGGGGACCATCATGAATCGCAGTGACTTCAGTTTAATTATTGCTCTTGAATAAAAGTGTCATTTCTATTCGTTTCATTGAATATTTCTTTCATTTGCCTTTTGTTACTATGCTGTAGCAGTTCTTTCTTCGTATGGTCCAAGTTTCATCGAGCTATGTAATTCATCAGTACACATCATGAGAAAGTTATCTACGTCCGTAAGTTCTGCACACCAGTGAATAATCTATACGTATTTCGGTTTTTAGATTTCATTTCTGATAACGCAAATCTAAAATTTATTCTGTGTCTATTAGGATTTTAAGATTTCATTTCCGATAAGTATCGGAAATAAAAAAAAACTTAAATACAGGCGGTCGCCGCAGTCATGTATAGATCTTTTGTTGTCTATGGATTCGTTAAAAAATGGATCAAGTGCTTCGTTTTTTGTACCTCTGTTGGTATACTCTTCGCACTACGTGTCCCACAAACATCCGCAGTCTTTAAACTTCTTCAGAAACTCTGTGATCAAACTTTTGTCCGCCATGCACTGTCATGCTACACCACTGGCCATTAAAATTGCCACAACAAGAAGAAATGCAGATGATAAACGGGTATTCATTGGACTAATATATTATACTAGAACTGACATGTGATTACATTTTCACGCAATTTGGGTGCATAGATCCTGAGAAATCAGTATCCAGAACAACCACCTCTGGCCGTAATAACGGCCTTCATACGCCTGGGCATTGAGTCAAACAGAACTTGGATGGCGTGAACAGGTACAGCTGCCATGCAGCTTCAACACGATACCACAGTTCATCAAGAGTATTGGCTGGCGTGTGTTATCCTGCTGAAATGCAGGGTTTCGCAGGGATCGAATGAAGGGTAGAGCCACAGATCGTAACACATCTGAAATGTAACGTCCACTGTTCAAAGTGCCGTCATTGCGAACAAGACGTGGCCAAGACGAGTAACCAATGGCACCCCATACCATCACGCCGGGTGATACACCAGTATGGCGATGACGAATACACGCTTCCAATGTGCATTCACCGCGATGTCGCCAAACACGGATGCGACCATCATGATGCTGTAAACAGAACCTGGATTCATCCGAAAAAAATGACGTTTTGTCATTCGTGCTCCCAGGTTCGTCGTTGAGTACACCATCGCAGGCGCTCCTGTCTGTGATGCATCGTCAAGGGTAACCGTAGCCATGGTCTCCGAGCTGATAGTCCACGTTGCTGCAAATGTCGTCGAACTGTTCGTGCAGATGGTTGTTGTCTTGCAAACGTCCCCATCTGTTGACTCCGGGATCGATACGTGGCTGCACGATCCATTACAGCCATGCGGATAAGATGCAGTCATCTCGACTGCTAGTGATACGAGGCCGTTGGGATCCAGCACGGCGTTCCGTATTACCCTCCTGAACCCACCGATTCCATATTCTGCCAACAGTCATTGGATATCGACCAACGCGAGCAGCACTGTCGCGATACGATAAACCGCAATCGCGATAGGCTACAATCCGACCTTTATCAAAGTCGGAAACGTGATGGTACGCATTTCTCCTCCTTACACGAGGCATCACAACAACGTTTCACCAGGCAACGCCGGTCAACTGCTGTTTGTGTATAAGAAATCGCTTGGAAACATTCCTCATGTCAGCACATTGTAGGTGTCGCCACCAGCGCCAACCTTGTGTGAATGATCTGAAAAGCTAATCATTTGCATATCACAGCGTCGTCTTCCTTTCGGTTAAATTTCGTGACTGTAGCACGTCATCTTCGTGGTGTAGCAACTTTAATGCCCAGTAGTGTAGTTATATTTGGACAGCATTTACTACCGTGCATAGTGACGATCTTTTGTCAGGCGGTCGGGACATAAGCTCTATACACGGCACAATCTGTTGTGATTCGTCTTGTCCTCGTAGCCAGAAATCAATGTCCTCCAACGGCCTTCTAGTGGAAGCATTGGTTATGCCACTGTCCATCAGATGTTGTGTGATATTTTTCTCTTCAGTCGATCTTCGATATCTGATTGTGCCTCTCTTACAGCGGTGTTCGATGCTGGAGACTGTCACAGGCACCTGGTGAACGACGGCTTACCAGAACTTCTTTACAAGTTCGCACGGCGAGAAATGGCGCCATCCCTTTCCACTCATTCTGCAGGACATAAAATCTCCTGTTTTCGTTTTTTATTTAGTCTATTCTTCACTCCCACCCCCAGTGGCATACCTGCCGTCCTATTTCCGACGGAGACCAACATCACTCGCGACCTGGAGCATTTTCTCAGTGTACAATGTCCGCAGTACGCTCTCATCTATACGGACCGTTCCGAATCTGAGGCGGGTGTGGGATATGCCTTCTTTTGCTCTTCTAGTGGCGCCTATCAAACGTTAGCGCTTCCACCTGAATCTTCTATCTACACGGTGGAGTTACTGGCCATCAGGGAAGCTATTCATTATGGTACCCAGGCATTCTACATCTACGTGATTACTCTGCTATTTACACTACTGGCCATTAAAATTGCTACACCAAAACGAAATGCAGATGATAAACGGGTATTCATTGGACAAATATATTACACTGGAACTGACATGTGATTACATTTTCACGCAATTTGGGTGCACAGATCCTGAGAAATCAGTACCCAGAACAACCACCTCTGGCCGTAACAACGACTTTCATATGCTTTGGCATTGAATCAAGCAGCGCTTGGATGGCGTGTACAGGTAAAGCTGCCCATGCAGCTTCAACACGATACCACAGTTCATCACGAGTAGTGACTGGCGTATTGTGACAAGCCAGTTGCTCGGCCACCATTGACCAGAAATTTTCAATTACTGAGAGATCTGGAGAATGTGCTGGCAAGGCCAGCAGTCGAACATTTTCTGTATCGAGAATGGCTCGTACAGGACCTGCAAATGCGGTCTTGTATTATCCTGCTGAAATGTAAGGTTTTGCAGGGATCCAATGAAGGGTAGAGCCACGGATCGTAACACATTTCATGTAACGTGCACTGTTCAAAGTGCCGTCAGTGCGAACAAGAGGTGACCGAGACGTGTAACCAATGGCACCCCATCTCATCACGCCGGGAGATACGCCAGTATGGCGATGACGAATACACGCTTCCAATGTGCGTTCACCGCGATGACGTCAAACACGGATGCGACCATCATGATGCTGTAAACAGAACCTGGATTCATCCGGAAAAATGACGTTTTGTCATTTCAGCGCCCAGGTTCGTCGTTGAGTACACCATCGCAGGCGCTCCTGTCTCTGATGCAGCGTCAAGGGTAACCACAGTCATGGTCTCCGAGCTGACAGTCCATGCTGCTGCAAACGACGTCGAACTGTTCGTGCAGATGGTTGTCGTCTTGCAAACGTCCCCATCTGTTGACTCAGGGATCGAGACGTGGCTGCACGATCCGTTACAGCCATGCGGATGATTGTCATCTCGACTGCTAGTGATACGAGGCCGTTGGGATCCAGCACGGCGTTCCGTATTACCCTCCTGAACCCACCGATTCCATATTCTGCTAACAGTCATTGGATATCGACCAACGCGAGCAGCACTGTCGCGATACGATAAACCGCAATCGCGATAGGCTACAATCCGACCTTTATCAATGTCTGAAACGTGATGGTACGCATTTTTCCTTCTTACACGAGGCATCACAACAACGTTTCACCAGGCAACGCCGGTCAACTTCTGTTTGTGTGTGAGTAACCGGTTGGAAACTTTCCTCGTATCAGCACGTTGTAGGCGTCGCCACCGGCGCCAACCTTGTGTGAATGATCTGAAAAGCTAATCATTTGCATATCACAGCATCTTCTTCCTGTCGGTTAAATATCGCGTCTGTAGCACGTCATCTTCGTGGTGTAGCAATTTTAATAGCCGATAGTGTACAATGAAGTGCCTGCAGAGGGTTCAATGAACCACCTTCAAGCTGTCTCTCTACCGTTCTACTCTCGAACGGTACGCGGGAAAAACGAGCACTTAAATTTTTCTGTGCGAGCCCTGATATCTCGTATTTTATCGTGATGATCATTTTTCCCTATGTAGGTGGGTGCCAACAGATTTTTCAAGCTCATCCTGATAATTACGGAACCTCAAAGCGTGCTGCAGAAATTGCAACGTCCCGCACTTGATAAACAGACCAACAGGTATGTTCTGGACTTCTTGGCGGCCGTAAGACAAGCAGATCTGGGGCATTGTCGTTCACTTACTCTGGATTAGAGGACATCATCGCATTCTTCATAATGAAACTGTTGACCGCCTTGCCAAGAGGAGTGTTACAGAAACCCGGTTTCGCCCAACGCCGATCACTTATACGGATCGCAAATAGAGATACGGAACTCTGCTTATCACTCTTGGAACTGAATGGTATGTGTCTCAGCACAAAGTTCTATATAAAGGTAAGTATGGCCATTCTACTCCCCGGCGTTTGCTACCGTCTGCAGTTCAGGATTGGCTGAAAGCGCCTCACGTGACATTAGCAGCCATTATGGGCGCAAGCATTGCATGTGAAGCATAGGAAGTGTTATGTATTTTCGTTGTTTTAAGTAGAATAATGCCTCAGTGCTGTGCCTTTGACTGTTCGTTCCGAGCCGGCGGTGTGGCCGAGCGGTTCTAGGCGCTACAGTCTGGAACCGCGCTACCGCTGCGGTCGCAGGTTCGAATCCTGCCTTGGGCAATGGTGTGTTTGATGTCCTTAGGTTAGTTAGGTTTAAGTAGTTCTAAGTTCTAGGCGACTGATGACCTCAGAAGTTAAGTCGCATAGTGCTCAGAGCCATTTTGAACCATCTATCCCTATGCTTACACACCCATGACCGAGGGAGGACTCGAAACTCCGCCGGGACCAGCCGCACAGTCCATGACTGCAGCGCCTTAGACCGCTCTGCTAATCCCGCGCGGCACTATAGTGTGTATTGCATCATTTTTCGGTTATGGTAGCTGAGCATTAGCTATCTACAAATTATTACTACTGCTTCCCGGCATTTTTAGCCAATAGTGTGGTGTTGTTATATGGGGTGAATTGTAAATGTGGTGTATCGGTTTGTGTTTCCATTTTTCAGGGCTTTAGGCGTTAAGAGCATCTTAATCTGAAATTTATGCTTGTCTTTCACACGTATACTGTATGATAGTCATTGGAGGTCAGTTGACGTATGTCTGCACATCTTCAAATAAATACACCAAAAGAGTGTGTTTGTTGTCTTACTTTTCAAGATCACGACGAATCATCTCGAGTAGTGTAGGCCCTGTGTAACAGAACGTTTCTGCATTCGTCCCGTATATTTGTAAAACTTGTCAGGCTGCTCCGATAACTGAGGCCAGTGTGTAATGTACAGTACTCGCGGTTTTTTTTTCAGGGAGATACAGCTTATTCACATGCATTTGACGTCTTTTTAAGAGGAAAAGGCGCAATAACAGCACTCATCTCCAAGCACAGAGGCATCGTGGTATGAGCTTAGTCTAATCTACTTCATGCATAGAACTGATTCTAACCTAACGTCCTTGACCCCATCAAAAACCAACGGAGATTGGGAGCACTTTGCTAAAGCAGTCGGCCGATATTATCGGGCGACTTCTGATAACGACGTCTGGCGAACGTTGTTGGTGCCTTTTGTCGTTCGGTCTATCGATAAACTAGTGCGTGCGTAATCCCCTTAGAAAGTACACGTACACTATACGCGGGTTTTTCGCTTGCTTGTTTCTCCTGGTAACAGTGTGCACGTTGAATCAAGGGTAGGGAACACGCATCATGAGCCGGATGTGGGTAGGCAATGGTATCGCTCATTCTTAATTTCATTCATTTCATGGATGAAGTCAGCTGATATGTTGTTTCAGTCACTGTGATTTAAACTGATTTAAAGGTTCCCACTTTAGCCGCCATTATCAACATCGCGATGTTTTGAACGAAAAAAGAGTAACGTTTATGACAAAAATGATTCTAGGTATCTTGTAAGTTGTACTATAGGTCGCAACCTAACCACAACCTAGGAAATCATGACATATTCGAAAGAAACAGTGAAATATTTGTGATGACCACGTTTCAAATCTGATTACTGCTCGTTTCACTCGCAACAGTTTAAACTGTGCTATTAGATCTCAATCTTATCATAATCTCGGGAATAAAGGCCTTTGCCGAGAAAACATTATGAATACCAGCAAACTGACGTATGGTATTACTGTAATTGATGTAATTAGAACCAACGAAATGGAACGCAACAAAACTTTATCCAAGATCATAAACTCTGAAAACGGCTTCCAGTAATTTACTACATAAATCGTTCTCATCACGCCACCTCCACCACACGTACTCTAACAAGTATAAACGAAGTGCTTGTGCGTATTCGTCCCAAGAAAAGAACGTTCGATCGTGGACTATGTCTTCTCCATTTTGCTAGGATGAGCACCTGTGATCCTATCTTTGAAGTGCATTTTGTGGTTGACGGAGAAATCCAATAATCATACGACCGAAAGCAATCTGAAATCACAATTGATTCCGGTGGCACACTTTAACCACATTTGACAGTAAATGTTACTTCTTTTTCACAACTTGGAAGAAATACTTGTTGCTTCCTCTTTCAGCTCCGCCGAATACCCATCTGTAGATAACACGTTTGCCCAACCAGACTTTCGTCGCCCGAACTTCGATTCGTCAGTTTCAATGACTGATCCCACACTCCCAAGATCGTAACTATTAGTTATACAAGCCATAATACAAACTTCACGATGGAAACTGCTCCAGCCCACAACACCTTGCATAGACAAGTGTGACACTTTGGTAATGAAAGAGCTACTACATATCTTCACCCACAAATACGTTATTTTTAAAATGTCTCCCATTGTTAGCCTGATGGCAAACCGACTTTTCTGGCGTATTCTACAGTGGGAAATGTGGACTCCTTTGCAAAACCGATTTTACACCAGCCATTTTCTTTTTTCTCTGAACCAGCTTCATGGGCCGTGAACATCAGTTACATATGCTAATCGTTCTTTGACAATGAAACCTTGTTGTAAACACCACGTTAAATGTTTAAGGAGAGCAGATTTTGCCTGCAGGGGGGAACAACGACCTTAAGGAATAAAATTGTGAAGTAAGCGCTACTCGCATACGATTTCCTTTTGTTAGCAGTTTCTCTCATTAGACGTGTGCGTCAAAGGAAATAACAATTTGTAACAACTACTTAAAATGTAATAAAACCCACAGATTTGGCTTATAACGCAACTACTCGTGCATTTACTAGGCACGTCAAATTGGGTTGGCTGGTTATAGCGCCACTGTTAGCGCAAATGGAGCAAGCTGGCTGTGTTAAAAGAGTCAAAGGCTCTGCTACACGTCTCGTAAACTCTATGGTTAAGTACATTCAAAGATATTTTATACTGTGTAATAACTTCACGCTGCAAATTAAAATAACTGCATTGAAATACCAAACAATACCGCCAACACTCTTGCCAGTTTCCCACAAACACGCAATAAACCATACAAATACGAAAATCAGTAACCAGCCTTCAAATTTATAACAATCGGATCACTAAAAATTATTCCTGCAGTCTCCATAGCGAAAACTAATATAGTCACTTTGGATCTTCCGCCGTTAGTCTTCATTAGATTCAGCGATTATCATTGACTACTGAGTAGTAACATCCGATTGACTACGGCCAGTCTCAGCGAATTAGCAACAGCGGCACGCAACGGCGAAGGAGCGCACACCGTAAGTGCACGCTTGGCGGTCTGCGTGGACATTATGTCGCATGATGATGATGATTGTATGTCATCGCTAGCTAAAGACTGGTGTTCAGATTTAAACACTGAAACATATGAGTCCTTAGTTCAACAACTGATTTCGCACCTCAGTGGAAAATATAAAGGTTTGTTGATGCTTGAGTTTTTTACATTACAAAGCGACATTGTTGGCTGTATATATTTCCAAACACATCGTGGTCATAATGTGTCAATTCCGTTGGTCCTAGCAACTGTCTTGAATATGTTTGCAGTAAATTTCACGTTGATCACACATGCCCAGTAAAAATTGAAAATGGTTCTTGATGTATTGATATGGGTACTTGACCAGTGATACGTCATTTGCGTGAAACACTTTCTTATTGAGTTTAGACAACGTCTGAACCTGATTTTTGAGACACTGAAATGGCATATGGTAATTTAATTTCGCTTGTTTTTGCAATGTTTATTTTGCAGGATTGTCATGATTCTTTTAGGAGAGAACTGTGATTAATGTTGGCTGTAGTGAATTACGGGGAAAAAATACAAGTGTTAGTAATACACACTACAAATGAAAAATGATAGTAAATACGTAAATGGTAATCAGTATAAAGATGGACGTTGATGTAATTCAAATTCCTGAATCTAAATAAATTAAGGGCTGATTGAGAATGCTGATGCCATTGAGTTAGTGTATAATTCCTTAAAAAAACCAGTATTCTTATTCCTGTTGTGGAATTGTATGATGTAATGTAAAATGTAATCATTCTGGGAGAATGGTGGAATGCTGCTGTAGTAACACCCCCTAGCCCCCCCCCCCCCCCGCCCATTATGTTGATTGTGGTAACACAATCTGTAGCATAGCTCATAGTCTAGGCTGGATTGGCTGACGACAGTCTGGTTGTGGGTTGGCGGAGGCAATGAATGTGGATGCAAAACAACTTTGTGATAACAGATTGTGAGCTCAGATGCCTATGTTCATGTCACATCACATTTATCCACTTTGCAAGCTAAATAAAACAAAGCTGTTTTAGGTAACAAACATATTTCAGGCAAATTCTTTGGTGCATTTTATTTACTCATGTTGTACATAAACTACGAAAAATTCAATAGGGTAGGTCACAATACACAAGTCTTGCCATATTTATTTGTCCTTGGATAAATTCTTGTAATGCTAATATTTGTATCAATCTCTACAGGAACATATAAATATGTATATTATAAATGTAGTTAAAGAATGTATGTTACAATAGTCTGATTTACTCTCAAAACACCCTGATACATTTGTATCACCTCTCGCACTACCGTTTGCATTTCATGTGCTCTACTTCTCCCATTAAAGGCGTATTACAGTAATTATCTGTGCAATTGCATGTGACTGAACAAAGTGAGAACCCAACAGTATAAACATTCTTACAAAGACACCTTTTTCACTGTTACATTTTCTCTGTCCATGACATTTGTTTGATGAAGATTTTATTATTTATGAAATATGTTTTCCAAATAACTACTTATAAATATGGACCCCGACTTAATAGTGTGACGAGGTCTAGTGAACAATGCGGGCAGTAAATATATTGTGTGAGCTGTGATGTTACGTGGATAGCAACTGAGATGCTTTTTATTGTAACTTTGTTGTAGGTGTTGTTCATGTGTTTTGTTTATGATGTGATATGTTCTTTATTGTTTGGGGGTGGTGGCATAGATTGTGTTGTTCGAAAGACCTATATAGTGACCCACTGAGGGAATGAGGTTTTGCATTGTACTGTATGCTAGACCCATTTGTTAGTCATCTTATTTCTTTATGAGCTTGTGATGACATACTAAGTACCAGTGTAGCCCAAGGTGTAGGTTGTATTGGAAACTGACCATTTGCTAGTGAGTTGGCTAAGCCAAGAGTATGTCATGTCAGTCTTTTTTTTAAATATACAGTGCAAATTCCAAAGTTACAACCATAACAGAAACCCTATTTTCTCATAGTGGTCTCATATTTTTAAATTTTTAGTATCTTGGAAGCCCTTAACAGCAGCATTCCCAGCTGAAAACCATTTGTCTTCCTGGAGGTTCTGTCAGTTATCAGCAGAATCAACTAACCACACAATCACTGACGCCAGATAACTGCTGATGGGTCATAAACTGTCATTGTAGAATTCGGAATGGGGCCAAGGACACTTCAACAACCAGCACAAGACCACTTCACACTGGGCAATGATGTTGCCTACTCACCAGCAGCCCATAGTGGTGCCAACACCACCTAGGCGTGTAGATGCTGAGCTGACTCGACAGGTGTTAGCTAGACTCCAACATTCAGCTGAATGAAGCATCAGCCGAGGCTGGTGCGGAAGGACAACAACTTGTAAACATTTTGAATTAATGATTGAACTCTAATGATGTTTCACTAACACCAAAGATGCTTCAAAGATTCCAAGCAACTATCCCAACTTGATGCACAGGTGCCTCCATTCGTCCCCTCTGTAATAAATTGTGCAATCTTCATCGTAAATTGTGATTATAATATTAGATTCTCACTGATAATTGAAATAGCAACTGAAATAGTAGGAACCATTTTTAGTAACTGTCTGAACAGTTTAAAATGTTCTGTTCTTAAATTTCATAATCTTTATTCCCACTTATTAAAAACAAAAGTGAAATAAGGAGGAAAGTAATCCATGTACCATTCATTATTGATCTTAGCAGAACATGAGTGACCTTGCCCTGATGTTATCTATAACATACTGTGCGAGTTCAACAATTTTATTCTTCAAACTAAAAGAGTATTGCAGCATCCATAGGAAATATTATTGACCATAAGTTGCTATTTTGTCTTAAAGCGTAGGATATTCTGAATCTGTTTTCCAAATTGTGCAGAATCATTTGACTTTTCTTTTTTCTTTTATAGATGAAGTATTAAAATCATGTGAAAAGCAATTAAATGAGCTTAGACAGGGCTCTAGTTATGACTCGTTGGATGAAGCTGATGAGTTCACCATTGCTGAAGAAATAAAATCAAAAATTGCGACTATTCATGGAGAGACGGAAGCAAAGAATTTTTCCAGTATTTACCGGCATCTTAGAGGATGTGTAAGTAGCAGTTAATAATGTGGCACTTTTGTTATTCATTTCCCCTGCTCAGCATGGGAACTGATCTAGGATTCTTATTTTCCCACTTCAGTATTAAATTTGTCAGTATGCTTATTTTCATTCTCCTGACTTTAAAGAAAAATTGCATATTTTTATTTTCCCCATTTCTTACAATGCTGATTATTCTTGTTAAGACAGTTCAGCAATAAAAACAGGAAAATGAATTTGTTGAATTAGTTACTCATCAGACTCCCAACTGATGCAGTGCAATCAAAATAAAATGCATGCAGATAAACTGATACAAACATGATATAGAGCATTAACTTTCTTCCCTATGCTAGTCTTAATATATTAAATTTAAGATTTCTTGCTCTTAATTTAAGGAAGCTAAGAAAAATCAGAAGATTAAGCCAAAGTAATCAGTTGCCATTATGACTTCAGGCAGTTTTTAGGTCCAACAAAGTGTACCTTTGTTGTTAACAACAAAAATTTCCCAGTGCATTTTTGTGAATGGTGTTATGGTGTACAGTTTCTAGTGTTTTTCAAGCAGGAGAGGCAGCAGAATTCCATCAATTTGAAGAAAAGTCTAAAAAAAACTGCTTCAAGACTTGGCCAAAAAACTATTCCTACAAAGTTTGGTGATTTGTCTGTCAACCAAAGCTGTGAGTCTATTGCTCCCAGCATGATAAAATCTAATTCTGATTTGAACAAGAACCAATTAAATAAAAATCTTCCAATTTTTGCAGAAAAGAATTAACTTGTTACTTTCATAGCTGATGAAATTGCAAGCTCCTTGAACTTAATGAACTTAACTGCATACCTATGAAATAATTGATGTGCTGAGAAGCGTGCAGTAAAAAAATGTAGTTGTAGTTTCATCAGTGATATAACATTTTATTTTTTGTAATAACCATACTATAAATTTTGTAATGCAAATATTGTTTTTCAAAATCCGTAAATATTTTTTTAAAGAAAATCATGATCCATAGTAGGCTGTAACATTCTCTATTGTGCAATCGGCCAATTTCGAGATTCATCATTTTCATACACCTAAAATAAAAGCATACCAATGTGGAAAACATTGTACCATGCATACATAATTTGCAAAATATTACAGGATGTAATAACAATCACATGACAAATATGGTGTAAACTGTTTCCTCTACTTACATGTGGATAAATGTAAGTCAGTGGTAAAACGTAGATATGAGATTAGTTCCTTATGCAGTGTCAGCTATTTGTTAACAGTGCAATTGTTGGAATATCTCCTCTAGTTCATTTAGTCATATACAAAATTACTGCAGTTAGTAGTGGATGGATAATCTAAGTGCATGTATTGATGTAATGTACTGTTTATTCATATCAAGAAAAAGAAAAGCTTATTGGGAAATAGTTTCAACAATTTGCGGAAAACATACTTAATGTTAAATTTATGAATTCAGTTTTATCTATATAGAAGTTCTTTTAGAATCTTAGCTTTTCTGTTCTTGCAATTACTGCAGTATCTTAGATTGTAATCACCATGCATAAGTAACGATTATCATTTCTTCACTACAGACTCTTCTAATCAGTGTGAGAAATGCCTTGGCATTTATTCTCAGAAGTGCTGTGCTGAACTCAGCAGAGGATGCCAATCCATCATTTGGTATAGAAAATTTGTCACTAAGAAATATTGCTATTTGCACTCCATCACAGGTAATTTCCACTGTTAAAATATGTATTATGCAACTGCCAGAATGAAGTGGCCTGCCTGTTCTCCGGACATGAACCCAATCGAACATATGGGGGATCGAAACGAACTTTTTTATACAGACAACGAGCACGTGCTCTGCGTGACTCACGCAGAATCGCCACTCAAAAGTGGGACAGTTTGGACTGGGGCTGGCTTGATCTCATCAATTCAAACCTGCATTTGAGCAAAGAGACTTTCCACCACGTACTGACATTGCTCAGAAGTATTCTGAAAGCCCTCCACCGAGTCGAAACGGACGCTTTTGTCGTTACACAAATGTATGTATGTTTTTCTTATTTGGTGATCTGAACTCATTGCAAATGAATATAATACACGTGCCTCAGAGCCAGCCTTTGGTTTCTCTGTGACGATTTTCAAGATAAATTGGTGATACAAAATATTTTTTGATGTGTGTACATGACGGTAAAGCAAAATAAATGAAACAAATGACGTTAATTTAAACTTTATGAATTTACGTATGTAACATAAAAGGTGCCCCCAGTAAGTCTGAGATACTCATTTCAAATTAGAACAAGCTTGATTACAAATAAATATAGTAAATACAACAAGAGATACGTGACAAATGATGGCGGCGTACGTCATGTAATAAATACAGCAATAGATACATAAGAAATGAAGCATTTAGCTACTGTTAGAACTGTAAAGTCTTACACTTCACTCTTCACAGCAGAAGGCGTGGCGAAGGGCTTGGATATTTTCTAACACTTCTAACAATGAAGCAAGCATATTTTATGAATAAAAATCTGTCGATCGTTTATTTCGGTTTTTATGTTTTATTTCAGATGCTTTCGGAAATGCAATCTGCAAACCGAAATACAGACAGATAATACAATTGTATTGTATGTTAACCGGGGACCTAGAAACGACGGAGAGGCTCCGTCCTCGCCGCAGCCGCAGTGGTCCACAACCCCACGACGACTACCGCAGTCCATTTCACCCCCCTGCCGCCCCACACAGAACCACTCTTTCAGGGTTATTGTGTGGTTCGGCCCCCGGTGGACACCCCCCTCTCCCCCCCCCCCCCCCCCCCAGGGAACATCTCACTACAGATGAGTGTAACCCCTATGTTTGCGTGGTGGAGTAATGGTGGTGTACGCGTACGTGGAGAACTTGTTTGCGCAGCAATCGCCAACGTAGTGTAGCTGAGGTGGAATAAGGGGAACCAGCCCGCATTCGCTGAGGCAGATGGAAAACCGCCTAAAAACCATCCACAGACTGGCCAGCTCACCGGACCTTGACATAAGTACGCCGGGCGGATTCGTGTCGGGGACCAGGCGCTCCTTCCTACTCCGGAAAGCCGCGCGTTAGACCGCACGGCTAACCGGGCGGGTTCAGATAATTAATACAATGGTGTGCAAAACTTAAAGACGAAAATAATTTTCGCATGATGTGTCACTGCCAAATAACATTGCTTAGTGAAACTTGGCCCAAACATAGAAAGACCTGCTACTGTATAGTACAGAAGGTAATACTAGATGTACCATCACATGGCGAGAGGTGGGAACGTGCAATGGACCCAGGAACATTGTCGAACACGATCGTGTTATGGTTTGGGGAGGCATAACGCTGGTGGCTGTACTGACCTCCAGATCTTTGAACACTGTACGTATACTTGTCAACGTTATTATGATACTGCGCTCCTTCCACATGTACGTCTTTTCAGAGTTGTCTTCGGCCCTGACCTCATTTTTATGGACGACAACGCGCGATCCTGTTGCACAGCGCACGTGAAGGAGCTCTTGGAGCGAGAGGATATTTGACGAACAGATAAGCCTGCCTGTTCCACTGACTTAATTCCCATTGAGTATGTGTGGGATGCAGCGGGGAGATGTATCGCAGCATGTCCACTTGCACCAGCGACCATCCAGCCGTTGTCAGCCGTACTGGTGGAGAAATGAAACGCTCTACCGCAAGAACTCCTTACCCACCTAGTGGCGAGCATGGGGGCACAGCGCAGAGCATTCATAGCCGTCCATTGTGATCACTCACTCCGAAAAGGACCATGTCCCATCTTTTATAGTGTCCAGGGGACCATCATGAATCGCAGTGACTTCAGTTTAATTATTGCTCTTGAATAAAAGTGTCATTTCTATTCGTTTCATTGAATATTTCTTTCATTTGCCTTTTGTTACTATGCTGTGGCAGTTCTTTCTTCGTATGGTCCAAGTTTCATCGAGCTATGTAATTCATCAGTACACATCATGAGAAAGTTATCTACGTCCGTAAGTTCTGCACACCAGTGAATAATCTATACGTATTTCGGTTTTTAGATTTCATTTCTGATAACGCAAATCTAAAATTTATTCTGTGTCTATTAGGATTTTAAGATTTCATTTCCGATAAGTATCGGAAATAAAAAAAAACTTAAATACAGGCGGTCGCCGCAGTCATGTATAGATCTTTTGTTGTCTATGGATTCGTTAAAAAATGGATCAAGTGCTTCGTTTTTTGTACCTCTGTTGGTATACTCTTCGCACTACGTGTCCCACAAACATCCGCAGTCTTTAAACTTCTTCAGAAACTCTGTGATCAAACTTTTGTCCGCCATGCACTGTCATGCTACACCACTGGCCATTAAAATTGCCACAACAAGAAGAAATGCAGATGATAAACGGGTATTCATTGGACTAATATATTATACTAGAACTGACATGTGATTACATTTTCACGCAATTTGGGTGCATAGATCCTGAGAAATCAGTATCCAGAACAACCACCTCTGGCCGTAATAACGGCCTTCATACGCCTGGGCATTGAGTCAAACAGAACTTGGATGGCGTGAACAGGTACAGCTGCCATGCAGCTTCAACACGATACCACAGTTCATCAAGAGTATTGGCTGGCGTGTGTTATCCTGCTGAAATGCAGGGTTTCGCAGGGATCGAATGAAGGGTAGAGCCACAGATCGTAACACATCTGAAATGTAACGTCCACTGTTCAAAGTGCCGTCATTGCGAACAAGACGTGGCCAAGACGAGTAACCAATGGCACCCCATACCATCACGCCGGGTGATACACCAGTATGGCGATGACGAATACACGCTTCCAATGTGCGTTCACCGCGATGTCGCCAAACACGGATGCGACCATCATGATGCTGTAAACAGAACCTGGATTCATCCGAAAAAAATGACGTTTTGTCATTCGTGCTCCCAGGTTCGTCGTTGAGTACACCATCGCAGGCGCTCCTGTCTGTGATGCATCGTCAAGGGTAACCGTAGCCATGGTCTCCGAGCTGATAGTCCACGTTGCTGCAAATGTCGTCGAACTGTTCGTGCAGATGGTTGTTGTCTTGCAAACGTCCCCATCTGTTGACTCCGGGATCGATACGTGGCTGCACGATCCATTACAGCCATGCGGATAAGATGCAGTCATCTCGACTGCTAGTGATACGAGGCCGTTGGGATCCAGCACGGCGTTCCGTATTACCCTCCTGAACCCACCGATTCCATATTCTGCCAACAGTCATTGGATATCGACCAACGCGAGCAGCACTGTCGCGATACGATAAACCGCAATCGCGATAGGCTACAATCCGACCTTTATCAAAGTCGGAAACGTGATGGTACGCATTTCTCCTCCTTACACGAGGCATCACAACAACGTTTCACCAGGCAACGCCGGTCAACTGCTGTTTGTGTATAAGAAATCGCTTGGAAACATTCCTCATGTCAGCACATTGTAGGTGTCGCCACCAGCGCCAACCTTGTGTGAATGATCTGAAAAGCTAATCATTTGCATATCACAGCGTCGTCTTCCTTTCGGTTAAATTTCGTGACTGTAGCACGTCATCTTCGTGGTGTAGCAACTTTAATGCCCAGTAGTGTAGTTATATTTGGACAGCATTTACTACCGTGCATAGTGACGATCTTTTGTCAGGCGGTCGGGACATAAGCTCTATACACGGCACAATCTGTTGTGATTCGTCTTGTCCTCGTAGCCAGAAATCAATGTCCTCCAACGGCCTTCTAGTGGAAGCATTGGTTATGCCACTGTCCATCAGATGTTGTGTGATATTTTTCTCTTCAGTCGATCTTCGATATCTGATTGTGCCTCTCTTACAGCGGTGTTCGATGCTGGAGACTGTCACAGGCACCTGGTGAACGACGGCTTACCAGAACTTCTTTACAAGTTCGCACGGCGAGAAATGGCGCCATCCCTTTCCACTCATTCTGCAGGACATAAAATCTCCTGTTTTCGTTTTTTATTTAGTCTATTCTTCACTCCCACCCCCAGTGGCATACCTGCCGTCCTATTTCCGACGGAGACCAACATCACTCGCGACCTGGAGCATTTTCTCAGTGTACAATGTCCGCAGTACGCTCTCATCTATACGGACCGTTCCGAATCTGAGGCGGGTGTGGGATATGCCTTCTTTTGCTCTTCTAGTGGCGCCTATCAAACGTTAGCGCTTCCACCTGAATCTTCTATCTACACGGTGGAGTTACTGGCCATCAGGGAAGCTATTCATTATGGTACCCAGGCATTCTACATCTACGTGATTACTCTGCTATTTACACTACTGGCCATTAAAATTGCTACACCAAAACGAAATGCAGATGATAAACGGGTATTCATTGGACAAATATATTACACTGGAACTGACATGTGATTACATTTTCACGCAATTTGGGTGCACAGATCCTGAGAAATCAGTACCCAGAACAACCACCTCTGGCCGTAACAACGACTTTCATATGCTTTGGCATTGAATCAAGCAGCGCTTGGATGGCGTGTACAGGTAAAGCTTCCCATGCAGCTTCAACACGATACCACAGTTCATCACGAGTAGTGACTGGCGTATTGTGACAAGCCAGTTGCTCGGCCACCATTGACCAGAAATTTTCAATTACTGAGAGATCTGGAGAATGTGCTGGCAAGGCCAGCAGTCGAACATTTTCTGTATCGAGAATGGCTCGTACAGGACCTGCAAATGCGGTCTTGTATTATCCTGCTGAAATGTAAGGTTTTGCAGGGATCCAATGAAGGGTAGAGCCACGGATCGTAACACATTTCATGTAACGTGCACTGTTCAAAGTGCCGTCAGTGCGAACAAGAGGTGACCGAGACGTGTAACCAATGGCACCCCATCTCATCACGCCGGGAGATACGCCAGTATGGCGATGACGAATACACGCTTCCAATGTGCGTTCACCGCGATGACGTCAAACACGGATGCGACCATCATGATGCTGTAAACAGAACCTGGATTCATCCGGAAAAATGACGTTTTGTCATTTCAGCGCCCAGGTTCGTCTTTGAGTACACCATCGCAGGCGCTCCTGTCTCTGATGCAGCGTCAAGGGTAACCACAGTCATGGTCTCCGAGCTGACAGTCCATGCTGCTGCAAACGACGTCGAACTGTTCGTGCAGATGGTTGTCGTCTTGCAAACGTCCCCATCTGTTGACTCAGGGATCGAGACGTGGCTGCACGATCCGTTACAGCCATGCGGATGATTGTCATCTCGACTGCTAGTGATACGAGGCCGGTGGGATCCAGCACGGCGTTCCGTATTACCCTCCTGAACCCACCGATTCCATATTCTGCTAACAGTCATTGGATATCGACCAACGCGAGCAGCACTGTCGCGATACGATAAACCGCAATCGCGATAGGCTACAATCCGACCTTTATCAATGTCTGAAACGTGATGGTACGCATTTTTCCTTCTTACACGAGGCATCACAACAACGTTTCACCAGGCAACGCCGGTCAACTTCTGTTTGTGTGTGAGTAACCGGTTGGAAACTTTCCTCGTATCAGCACGTTGTAGGCGTCGCCACCGGCGCCAACCTTGTGTGAATGATCTGAAAAGCTAATCATTTGCATATCACAGCATCTTCTTCCTGTCGGTTAAATATCGCGTCTGTAGCATGTCATCTTCGTGGTGTAGCAATTTTAATGGCCGATAGTGTACAATGAAGTGCCTGCAGAGGGTTCAATGAACCACCTTCAAGCTGTCTCTCTACCGTTCTACTCTCGAACGGTACGCGGGAAAAACGAGCACTTAAATTTTTCTGTGCGAGCCCTGATATCTCGTATTTTATCGTGATGATCATTTTTCCCTATGTGGGTGGGTGCCAACAGATTTTTCAAGCTCATCCTGATAATTACGGAACCTCAAAGCGTGCTGCAGAAATTGCAACGTCCCGCACTTGATAAACAGACCAACAGGTATGTTCTGGACTTCTTGGCGGCCGTAAGACAAGCAGATCTGGGGCATTGTCGTTCACTTACTCTGGATTAGAGGACATCATCGCATTCTTCATAATGAAACTGTTGACCGCCTTGCCAAGAGGAGTGTTACAGAAACCCGGTTTCGCCCAACGCCGATCACTTATACGGATCGCAAATAGAGATACGGAACTCTGCTTATCACTCTTGGAACTGAATGGTATGTGTCTCAGCACAAAGTTCTATATAAAGGTAAGTATGGCCATTCTACTCCCCGGCGTTTGCTGCCGTCTGCAGTTCAGGATTGGCTGAAAGCGCCTCACGTGACATTAGCAGCCATTATGGGCGCAAGCATTGCATGTGAAGCATAGGAAGTGTTATGTATTTTCGTTGTTTTAAGTAGAATAATGCCTCAGTGCTGTGCCTTTGACTGTTCGTTCCGAGCCGGCGGTGTGGCCGAGCGGTTCTAGGCGCTACAGTCTGGAACCGCGCTACCGCTGCGGTCGCAGGTTCGAATCCTGCCTTGGGCAATGGTGTGTTTGATGTCCTTAGGTTAGTTAGGTTTAAGTAGTTCTAAGTTCTAGGCGACTGATGACCTCAGAAGTTAAGTCGCATAGTGCTCAGAGCCATTTTGAACCATCTATCCCTATGCTTACACACCCATGACCGAGGGAGGACTCGAAACTCCGCCGGGACCAGCCGCACAGTCCATGACTGCAGCGCCTTAGACCGCTCTGCTAATCCCGCGCGGCACTATAGTGTGTATTGCATCATTTTTCGGTTATGGTAGCTGAGCATTAGCTATCTACAAATTATTACTACTGCTTCCCGGCATTTTTAGCCAATAGTGTGGTGTTGTTATATGGGGTGAATTGTAAATGTGGTGTATCGGTTTGTGTTTCCATTTTTCAGGGCTTTAGGCGTTAAGAGCATCTTAATCTGAAATTTATGCTTGTCTTTCACACGTATACTGTATGATAGTCATTGGAGGTCAGTTGACGTATGTCTGCACATCTTCAAATAAATACACCAAAAGAGTGTGTTTGTTGTCTTACTTTTCAAGATCACGACGAATCATCTCGAGTAGTGTAGGCCCTGTGTAACAGAACGTTTCTGCATTCGTCCCGTATATTTGTAAAACTTGTCAGGCTGCTCCGATAACTGAGGCCAGTGTGTAATGTACAGTACTCGCGGTTTTTTTTTCAGGGAGATACAGCTTATTCACATGCATTTGACGTCTTTTTAAGAGGAAAAGGCGCAATAACAGCACTCATCTCCAAGCACAGAGGCATCGTGGTATGAGCTTAGTCTAATCTACTTCATGCATAGAACTGATTCTAACCTAACGTCCTTGACCCCATCAAAAACCAACGGAGATTGGGAGCACTTTGCTAAAGCAGTCGGCCGATATTATCGGGCGACTTCTGATAACGACGTCTGGCGAACGTTGTTGGTGCCTTTTGTCGTTCGGTCTATCGATAAACTAGTGCGTGCGTAATCCCCTTAGAAAGTACACGTACACTATACGCGGGTTTTTCGCTTGCTTGTTTCTCCTGGTAACAGTGTGCACGTTGAATCAAGGGTAGGGAACACGCATCATGAGCCGGATGTGGGTAGGCAATGGTATCGCTCATTCTTAATTTCATTCATTTCATGGATGAAGTCAGCTGATATGTTGTTTCAGTCACTGTAATTTAAACTGATTTAAAGGTTCCCACTTTAGCCGCCATTATCAACATCGCGATGTTTTGAACGAAAAAAGAGTAACGTTTATGATAAAAATGATTCTAGGTATCTTGTAAGTTGTACTATAGGTCGCAACCTAACCACAACCTAGGAAATCATGACATATTCGAAAGAAACAGTGAAATATTTGTGATGACCACGTTTCAAATCTGATTACTGCTCGTTTCACTCGCAACAGTTTAAACTGTGCTATTAGATCTCAATCTTATCATAATCTCGGGAATAAAGGCCTTTGCCGAGAAAACATTATGAATACCAGCAAACTGACGTATGGTATTACTGTAATTGATGTAATTAGAACCAACGAAATGGAACGCAACAAAACTTTATCCAAGATCATAAACTCTGAAAACGGCTTCCAGTAATTTACTACATAAATCGTTCTCATCACGCCACCTCCACCACACGTACTCTAACAAGTATAAACGAAGTGCTTGTGCGTATTCGTCCCAAGAAAAGAACGTTCGATCGTGGACTATGTCTTCTCCATTTTGCTAGGATGAGCACCTGTGATCCTATCTTTGAAGTGCATTTTGTGGTTGACGGAGAAATCCAATAATCATACGACCGAAAGCAATCTGAAATCACAATTGATTCCGGTGGCACACTTTAACCACATTTGACAGTAAATGTTACTTCTTTTTCACAACTTGGAAGAAATACTTGTTGCTTCCTCTTTCAGCTCCGCCGAATACCCATCTGTAGATAACACGTTTGCCCAACCAGACTTTCGTCGCCCGAACTTCGATTCGTCAGTTTCAATGACTGATCCCACACTCCCAAGATCGTAACTATTAGTTATACAAGCCATAATACAAACTTCACGATGGAAACTGCTCCAGCCCACAACACCTTGCATAGACAAGTGTGACACTTTGGTAATGAAAGAGCTACTACATATCTTCACCCACAAATACGTTATTTTTAAAATGTCTCCCATTGTTAGCCTGATGGCAAACCGACTTTTCTGGCGTATTCTACAGTGGGAAATGTGGACTCCTTTGCAAAACCGATTTTACACCAGCCATTTTCTTTTTTCTCTGAACCAGCTTCATGGGCCGTGAACATCAGTTACATATGCTAATCGTTCTTTGACAATGAAACCTTGTTGTAAACACCACGTTAAATGTTTAAGGAGAGCAGATTTTGCCTGCAGGGGGGAACAACGACCTTAAGGAATAAAATTGTGAAGTAAGCGCTACTCGCATACGATTTCCTTTTGTTAGCAGTTTCTCTCATTAGACGTGTGCGTCAAAGGAAATAACAATTTGTAACAACTACTTAAAATGTAATAAAACCCACAGATTTGGCTTATAACGCAACTACTCGTGCATTTACTAGGCACGTCAAATTGGGTTGGCTGGTTATAGCGCCACTGTTAGCGCAAATGGAGCAAGCTGGCTGTGTTAAAAGAGTCAAAGGCTCTGCTACACGTCTCGTAAACTCTATGGTTAAGTACATTCAAAGATATTTTATACTGTGTAATAACTTCACGCTGCAAATTAAAATAACTGCATTGAAATACCAAACAATACCGCCAACACTCTTGCCAGTTTCCCACAAACACGCAATAAACCATACAAATACGAAAATCAGTAACCAGCCTTCAAATTTATAACAATCGGATCACTAAAAATTATTCCTGCAGTCTCCATAGCGAAAACTAATATAGTCACTTTGGATCTTCCGCCGTTAGTCTTCATTAGATTCAGCGATTATCATTGACTACTGAGTAGTAACATCCGATTGACTACGGCCAGTCTCAGCGAATTAGCAACAGCGGCACGCAACGGCGAAGGAGCGCACACCGTAAGTGCACGCTTGGCGGTCTGCGTGGACATTATGTCGCATGATGATGATGATTGTATGTCATCGCTAGCTAAAGACTGGTGTTCAGATTTAAACACTGAAACATATGAGTCCTTAGTTCAACAACTGATTTCGCACCTCAGTGGAAAATATAAAGGTTTGTTGATGCTTGAGTTTTTTACATTACAAAGCGACATTGTTGGCTGTATATATTTCCAAACACATCGTGGTCATAATGTGTCAATTCCGTTGGTCCTAGCAACTGTCTTGAATATGTTTGCAGTAAATTTCACGTTGATCACACATGCCCAGTAAAAATTGAAAATGGTTCTTGATGTATTGATATGGGTACTTGACCAGTGATACGTCATTTGCGTGAAACACTTTCTTATTGAGTTTAGACAACGTCTGAACCTGATTTTTGAGACACTGAAATGGCATATGGTAATTTAATTTCGCTTGTTTTTGCAATGTTTATTTTGCAGGATTGTCATGATTCTTTTAGGAGAGAACTGTGATTAATGTTGGCTGTAGTGAATTACGGGGAAAAAATACAAGTGTTAGTAATACACACTACAAATGAAAAATGATAGTAAATACGTAAATGGTAATCAGTATAAAGATGGACGTTGATGTAATTCAAATTCCTGAATCTAAATAAATTAAGGGCTGATTGAGAATGCTGATGCCATTGAGTTAGTGTATAATTCCTTAAAAAAACCAGTATTCTTATTCCTGTTGTGGAATTGTATGATGTAATGTAAAATGTAATCATTCTGGGAGAATGGTGGAATGCTGCTGTAGTAACACCCCCCAGCCCCCCCCCCCCCCCCCCGCCCATTATGTTGATTGTGGTAACACAATCTGTAGCATAGCTCATAGTCTAGGCTGGATTGGCTGACGACAGTCTGGTTGTGGGTTGGCGGAGGCAATGAATGTGGATGCAAAACAACTTTGTGATAACAGATTGTGAGCTCAGATGCCTATGTTCATGTCACATCACATTTATCCACTTTGCAAGCTAAATAAAACAAAGCTGTTTTAGGTAACAAACATATTTCAGGCAAATTCTTTGGTGCATTTTATTTACTCATGTTGTACATAAACTACGAAAAATTCAATAGGGTAGGTCACAATACACAAGTCTTGCCATATTTATTTGTCCTTGGATAAATTCTTGTAATGCTAATATTTGTATCAATCTCTACAGCAACATATAAATATGTATATTATAAATGTAGTTAAAGAATGTATGTTACAATAGTCTGATTTACTCTCAAAACACCCTGATACATTTGTATCACCTCTCGCACTACCGTTTGCATTTCATGTGCTCTACTTCTCCCATTAAAGGCGTATTACAGTAATTATCTGTGCAATTGCATGTGACTGAACAAAGTGAGAACCCAACAGTATAAACATTCTTACAAAGACACCTTTTTCACTGTTACATTTTCTCTGTCCATGACATTTGTTTGATGAAGATTTTATTATTTATGAAATATGTTTTCCAAATAACTACTTATAAATATGGACCCCGACTTAATAGTGTGACGAGGTCTAGTGAACAATGCGGGCAGTAAATATATTGTGTGAGCTGTGATGTTACGTGGATAGCAACTGAGATGCTTTTTATTGTAACTTTGTTGTAGGTGTTGTTCATGTGTTTTGTTTATGATGTGATATGTTCTTTATTGTTTGGGGGTGGTGGCATAGATTGTGTTGTTCGAAAGACCTATATAGTGACCCACTGAGGGAATGAGGTTTTGCATTGTACTGTATGCTAGACCCATTTGTTAGTCATCTTATTTCTTTATGAGCTTGTGATGACATACTAAGTACCAGTGTAGCCCAAGGTGTAGGTTGTATTGGAAACTGACCATTTGCTAGTGAGTTGGCTAAGCCAAGAGTATGTCATGTCAGTCTTTTTTTTAAATATACAGTGCAAATTCCAAAGTTACAACCATAACAGAAACCCTATTTTCTCATAGTGGTCTCATATTTTTAAATTTTTAGTATCTTGGAAGCCCTTAACAGCAGCATTCCCAGCTGAAAACCATTTGTCTTCCTGGAGGTTCTGTCAGTTATCAGCAGAATCAACTAACCACACAATCACTGACGCCAGATAACTGCTGATGGGTCATAAACTGTCATTGTAGAATTCGGAATGGGGCCAAGGACACTTCAACAACCAGCACAAGACCACTTCACACTGGGCAATGATGTTGCCTACTCACCAGCAGCCCATAGTGGTGCCAACACCACCTAGGCGTGTAGATGCTGAGCTGACTCGACAGGTGTTAGCTAGACTCCAACATTCAGCTGAATGAAGCATCAGTCGAGGCTGGTGCGGAAGGACAACAACTTGTAAACATTTTGAATTAATGATTGAACTCTAATGATGTTTCACTAACACCAAAGATGCTTCAAAGATTCCAAGCAACTATCCCAACTTGATGCACAGGTGCCTCCATTCGTCCCCTCTGTAATAAATTGTGCAATCTTCATCGTAAATTGTGATTATAATAT
The DNA here is from genome assembly GCF_021461385.2 of Schistocerca piceifrons. Classification (NCBI taxonomy): domain Eukaryota; kingdom Metazoa; phylum Arthropoda; class Insecta; order Orthoptera; family Acrididae; genus Schistocerca; species Schistocerca piceifrons. Next base: position 260,770,250 of record NC_060149.1, on the reverse strand, counting down.
TAGATTCTCACTGATAATTGAAATAGCAACTGAAATAGTAGGAACCATTTTTAGTAACTGTCTGAACAGTTTAAAATGTTCTGTTCTTAAATTTCATAATCTTTATTCCCACTTATTAAAAACAAAAGTGAAATAAGGAGGAAAGTAATCCATGTACCATTCATTATTGATCTTAGCAGAACATGAGTGACCTTGTCCTGATGTTATCTATAACATACTGTGCGAGTTCAACAATTTTATTCTTCAAACTAAAAGAGTATTGCAGCATCCATAGGAAATATTATTGACCATAAGTTGCTATTTTGTCTTAAAGCGTAGGATATTCTGAATCTGTTTTCCAAATTGTGCAGAATCATTTGACTTTTCTTTTTTCTTTTATAGATGAAGTATTAAAATCATGTGAAAAGCAATTAAATGAGCTTAGACAGGGCTCTAGTTATGACTCGTTGGATGAAGCTGATGAGTTCACCATTGCTGAAGAAATAAAATCAAAAATTGCGACTATTCATGGAGAGACGGAAGCAAAGAATTTTTCCAGTATTTACCGGCATCTTAGAGGATGTGTAAGTAGCAGTTAATAATGTGGCACTTTTGTTATTCATTTCCCCTGCTCAGCATGGGAACTGATCTAGGATTCTTATTTTCCCACTTCAGTATTAAATTTGTCAGTATGCTTATTTTCATTCTCCTGACTTTAAAGAAAAATTGCATATTTTTATTTTCCCCATTTCTTACAATGCTGATTATTCTTGTTAAGACAGTTCAGCAATAAAAACAGGAAAATGAATTTGTTGAATTAGTTACTCATCAGACTCCCAACTGATGCAGTGCAATCAAAATAAAATGCATGCAGATAAACTGATACAAACATGATATAGAGCATTAACTTTCTTCCCTATGCTAGTCTTAATATATTAAATTTAAGATTTCTTGCTCTTAATTTAAGGAAGCTAAGAAAAATCAGAAGATTAAGCCAAAGTAATCAGTTGCCATTATGACTTCAGGCAGTTTTTAGGTCCAACAAAGTGTACCTTTGTTGTTAACAACAAAAATTTCCCAGTGCATTTTTGTGAATGGTGTTATGGTGTACAGTTTCTAGTGTTTTTCAAGCAGTAGAGGCAGCAGAATTCCATCAATTTGAAGAAAAGTCTAAAAAAAACTGCTTCAAGACTTGGCCAAAAAACTATTCCTACAAAGTTTGGTGATTTGTCTGTCAACCAAAGCTGTGAGTCTATTGCTCCCAGCATGATAAAATCTAATTCTGATTTGAACAAGAACCAATTAAATAAAAATCTTCCAATTTTTGCAGAAAAGAATTAACTTGTTACTTTCATAGCTGATGAAATTGCAAGCTCCTTGAACTTAATGAACTTAACTGCATACCTATGAAATAATTGATGTGCTGAGAAGCATGCAGTAAAAAAATGGTGTTGTAGTTTCATCAGTGATATAACATTTTATTTTTTGTAATAACCATACTATAAATTTTGTAATGCAAATATTGTTTTTCAAAATCCGTAAATATTTTTTTAAAGAAAATCATGATCCATAGTAGGCTGTAACATTCTCTATTGTGCAATCGGCCAATTTCAAGATTCATCATTTTCATACACCTAAAATAAAAGCATACCAATGTGGAAAACATTGTACCATGCATACATAATTTGCAAAATATTACAGGATGTAATAACAATCACATGACAAATATGGTGTAAACTGTTTCCTCTACTTACATGTGGATAAATGTAAGTCAGTGGTAAAACGTAGATATGAGATTAGTTCCTTATGCAGTGTCAGCTATTTGTTAACAGTGCAATTGTTGGAATATCTCCTCTAGTTCATTTAGTCATATACAAAATTACTGCAGTTAGTAGTGGATGGATAATCTAAGTGCATGTATTGATGTAATGTACTGTTTATTCATATCAAGAAAAAGAAAAGCTTATTGGGAAATAGTTTCAACAATTTGCGGAAAACATACTTAATGTTAAATTTATGAATTCAGTTTTATCTATATAGAAGTTCTTTTAGAATCTTAGCTTTTCTGTTCTTGCAATTACTGCAGTATCTTAGATTGTAATCACCATGCATAAGTAACGATTATCATTTCTTCACTACAGACTCTTCTAATCAGTGTGAGAAATGCCTTGGCATTTATTCTCAGAAGTGCTGTGCTGAACTCAGCAGAGGATGCCAATCCATCATTTGGTATAGAAAATTTGTCACTAAGAAATATTGCTATTTGCACTCCATCACAGGTAATTTCCACTGTTAAAATATGTATTATGCAACTGCTCAAAATCATTATTTCTTTAAATAATATTTTTTCCCATGTGTCTGGTTTTTATTTGAAACAAAACACGTTATATAATTGGCAGTTAACTATTTTTATCCCCTGGGGCACTATTTTGGACCACTTTGCATGTTGATCCATTCTACATTGCTTTGTGGGTCATGAAATGTTGACATAGGAGCATACAACATTTTTTGACTCATGTAAGTAACTCGACATATACATGGGGTGTACAAAAATCTGACACCAAAAACACAGCACATTATCATCCATAATATGGTGCAGGAAAGCTGTTGGTATTCAAAACAGCTCCCAGTCATCCTAAAATAGGTACTAAATGATGACTAACTGAAACCCTCAGCTGCCGACAGGTGTTGTTGATATACCTCGATGTGGACAGCTGAAAATGTGTGCCCCGACCGGGGCTCGAACCCGGGATCTCCTGCTTACATGGCGGATGTTCTATCCATCTGAGCCACCGAAGACACAGATGAATAGCGCGTCTGCAGGGACTTATCCCTTGCACGCTTCCCGTGAGACTCACCTTCCCAACTGTCCACAATTCTTCATATGTAATGTACCTTATAGACATTTGCCCATTCACTCATTACTCGCACATGCTTTGGTGATTCTCGTAAGAGCCAAAGCATGCGCGAGTAATGAGTGAATGGGCAAATGTCTATAAGGTACATTACGTATGTAGAATTGTGGACATTTGGGAATGTGAGTCTCACGGGAAGCGTGCAAGGGATAAGTCCCTGCAGTCGTACTATTCATCTGTGTCATCGGTGGCTCAGATGGATAGAGCGTCTGCCATGTAAGCAGGAGATCCCGGGTTTGAGTCCCGGTCGGGGCACACATTTTCAGCTGTCCACATCGAGGTATATCAACAACACCTGTCGGCAGCTGAGGGTTTCAGTTAGTCGTCATTTATTCCAGGGAAAAGCTGCACGGTCAACAACAGTATTCTGTTCTTTTGAGAACACTTACTGTCTTCATAAATACAGGTACTGTATGGTTTTCAAGGGAATCCTACATAAGTCTTCCTACAAAATAATGGCAAGTTTAGGTAACAATGATAGAGATGGATACCAATTGTGCACCCTCCTCTCCAAAGCAGATCACAAAGCCTTATTAATATCTAGTGACTGTGCTGCTAGGGGAGATTTTACAATTCATCCTTGTCCTCACAAAACCAGTCCTGGGAATAAGAGCTGTGTGAACAGGGGCCATGTCATCTCAGAACACAGCACACCATTAGGGAACAAACACTGTACTATTGGATGGACCTGATCAGCCAAACCAGTCACATAGTCCTTGACAGTAATGTGACCTCGCAGAGTAACCATGGGGCCCTTGGCATACCATATTATGGCTACTGAAACTGTCACTGAACGCCCACCATGTTTCACTCTTGGGACTTAAACTTGCCCAGAAATTGGAAACAGTGTAACACAAGATTCATCTGACCAAATGACTTTCTTCCATTGCTCCACTTGGCTATGACTTAATACACTTGGAACTCCACAGGACTCTGTTCTGACATTGATTGACATTTGAAACATATTGAGGACACAGCTCAGAGACTGCTCGTGGTCAACCTACAGTCTTGGCTGTGCATTTTTGTTCACGTAGGCATTTCTCGCAGTGTTTACATAATATCGTCCAGCCCTCTCCCCCTCCCCCTCCCCCTTTTTCCCAAATTTTGTTACTTTCCCATTGTTTCATACTGGTGTGTTGATTAACAATGCCCAAGAGGGAATAATAGTTAATATACACTGAAACAAGTGTTTGTTTCAAATTAAACAAAAAGCCTGATACAGGTAAATGGTTTCTTTCAAGAATTTTAAGGCCACTGTGCATCAAAACATAAATACTAGTGATAAATAATCATAGTTGTATGTAGTGGGTGTGTTCAACATTAGATGAAATTATTATTTTGTTTCTGTGATGTACTTTTATTTACCACAGAACCCACATGACTTTCCTATAACTTTCAGTATTTCCCTATAGCCTGCAGAAGAAATAATTATCTGGGATTAATTCTGCTCTCTTTATCCCATGTTTCCACAGTAGAAATATCCCCCCCCCCAACCCCCCACCCTCCGTCCCACCCCACCCCTTACCACCAACATACATACACCACAGATACAAAGGAGGATGTCTATGGATTTCTTTTTTAGACAAATTTAAAAAATTCATATGTTTATGAGATTTTGTAAAACACTTCTGTTAATTTTGCCACACACTTAAGACTAATCACTGTTCATATCTCATACAGAAGAAAGGCAAAAAGTATCTACATCCCCTTTATCCAAATCATAAAGCAGAACCCATTTGGTACCATGCTCATTCACTCCTTAGATCATTATACCTCTTCCCACAGCTAAAATACAAATAAGTATCTAAGTGCGGGATACAACAAAAAAACAGTGTGCTCTTGCAGTTCATTGTTTTGGATATTTTGGAAAGAATGAAGAAAGAGTGAAAGTAGTTTGTCTGTGGGGCCACTCATACAAGTTGTGCTTCCACTCCCTGAAGCTTTGCTGTGCATCTGTTCCTAACTTGTGCAGTGTCGTTTATGCATTGTATCCTCTCATCATTGTACTAATGTATCATTTTTACATTATAATGTTGAGGGCTTGGGTAACAAAATTGATGTATTTGAGGCCTTAGTTACAGATCTAGCTCCACATGTAATTGTGGTTACAGAGCATCAAAAAGCTAACCATAATATTCAGTATTATAAGTTACAGGAGTATAATCTTACATCGTTTCTTTTGTAGAACAGAACATAAAGGAGGGGGTGTTGCTACTTACGTAAGGAAATGTAACCTAATAAGTTCTGTAGAAAAAGTATCATGGGTTAAGGATTATTGTATCGAGAAAGACTTTGAAGCAGTGATAATTAAGTTAATGATTGTATCCGTCCCACTTATTGTGGTAGGTATATATCGAGCCCCTTCTGGTAATCTCGAGGTTTTCCTAGAAGCATTGGATAGTGTATTGGGGAAGCTAAGCAAGGGTGGCAATACAGTAAATATTATAATGTTAGGAGACTTTAATATAAACACACTAAGCAACAGCCAGGAATGCAAAGGTTTACAAGACTACATACGATCCTATGATATTAAAGATCTATGTGGTCATGTGCCCACTAGAGTAACTGAGTCAAGCAGCAGTTCCGTAGATCATGTAATGACCAATTATGAAAATGTTAACGGCACAGACTGTAAATGGGCGTATAACTGATCATCTAGGACAATTATTAGTGATTGGTTGTCTTAATACACTTAAACAAAACAAAAAATATGAGAATAGAAGATTATTTTCTGAATACAACATCACCTTGCTAAAGAAAACTTTGGGTCAAGAATCTTGGGAATCAGTTTATAGAGAAAGGGAAGTTGACAGCAAATGGGAAGTATTTGTAAAAATTTTAACTAGACATATTGATATTACTATCCCGGCAAAGAAGATCGATGTAAATAAAAATAAACCTCCCGTAGTCAAATGTGTAAAACTGGATGAAAAAACAAAAAGACTCAAAGAAGGAATGGAGTATGTGTATAAGCTACACAGAGAAACCAGTCTTGATTCATATAAAGAGGATTATAAAAAATATAAATATGAGTATCGCAAGGAAGTAAGGAGAAGGAAAGTAGAACATATTAGTAAACAGATCCGGAATTCTGACTGTGTCTCAAAGTCGTGCTGGGCAGTAGTTAATGATATGAGGAACACTGATTCAAAAACTAAAATTAATAATATAGAGTTAAGTATACATAATGATAATTTTTCTGATCCTTATATAGTTAGCAATATATTTAATGATTACTTTATAGATGCTATTGAAAATGATACTTGCATGAAACTGGAGAGGCAGTTTAAATATGATAAGGAAAACTTATTAGGTTACATTTCCTTACGTAAGTAGCAACACCCCCTCCTTTATGTTCTGTTCTACAAAAAAAAGATGTAAGATTATACTCCTGTAACTTATAATACTGAAATATATTGTAAGCTACCTACAGTAACCACCAAGGACATAACAGAGCTAATTGACAACCTAAAAAATAAAAGATCAGCTGGATGGGATGAATTCCCTCCTTTTCTACTGAAAAAATGCAAGGGTGAGTTAGCCAGACCATTAGTCCATCTAATTGTGTAATTGAAGAAGGTGTGTTTCCGAAGAAACTGAAACTTGCTATAGTTAAACCTTTATATAAAAAAAGAGGAAAGAAAACAACCACAGAACTACAGACCAGTTGCCTTAACCTCAGTGTTTGGTAAATTAATTGAAAAAATAATGCTAGAAATCCTAATTGAGCACTATAATATGAATATCTTAATAGGAGATTTCCAACACGGCTTTAGAAGTGGTCGGAGCACCATATCTGCAGCTGTACAGTTTGTACACTGTCTGATGGTGAAATTAAATGAGGGTTACGAAACGGCAGGAGTGCTTTTAGATCTTTCCAAAGCGTTTGACAGAGTCCGTCATGGCGCTCTTTTAAGTAAACTTGCTTATAATGGTGTCAGTGGGAAACTGTTGCTTTTAATAGAAACTTACCTTAAAGATAGACAACAATGCACAGAAGTTGTGTATGATAATGGAGAGGTAATTGCAAAAAGAAGACCAAAGATAAGGAATATAAATTTTGGTGTGCCACAAGGCTCTATCTTGGGGCCCCTTCTTGTTTATTTGCTACGTGAATGATTTCCCAAAAGTATTTGACACCAGTCATCGTATTACTATGTATACTGATGACACCTCTGGGGTTTGCTGGGCATGTAGTAATGATGACCTAAATTCAGTGGTACAGAATTTTGTTGAAAAAGCCCAAACACATTTTGAAAAAGAAAACCTGAGGGTCAATATTAACAAAACTAATTTAATTTATTTTAAGACAAGACATTCAAATAAAAATACTGTTCTAAATGAGGACATTCGGGAAAATACCTGTTCAGAATGTAAATTTCTGGGGATATATATAGATGACAGACTACCGTGGACTCAGCAAATAGATCATGTCTGTGGTAAAATAACATCTAGTCTGTATTTACTATGGAGATTAGTTCAATATTTAGATATCGAAGCAATAAAAATAGCGTATTTTGGGTTGGTGTATCCCCATCTATCTTATGGAATTGTATTGTGGGGTGGGTGTAGCCAATACAATATAAAAAGCGTATTTGTATTGCAGAAAAGAGTAATAAGAACTATGGCAAAAGTAAGACCCAGAACTTCATGTAAAAACCTGTTTATTAAGTTTAATATTATGACTATCTATGCAGTATATATGTTTCAATCAATATTATTAGTGAAAAAAGACAAAAAAGTGACAAACAAGAATATGGAAATCCATGATTACAATACAAGACAAAAATCAGACTTTCATATGGTGAGCAGACGATTGAATCTAACAACAAATACCCCATTCATTAAGGGAGCAATATTTTATAATTCTCTGCCAAACAACCTGAAACAGCTTTCTGGTAGAATTTTTAAAAAAGAGTTAAAAAAATGGCTTGTATTGAAGTGCCCATACAGTATGGTGCTGACATGATTTGACCTCAGGAATGCTATGTTAAATATACTTAAATGATATTTTACTTAGTAGCATGTAATCTATTTATATTGTGTATCAATAATCTAAATGTAATTATTATAACATTGCTCATGCATGTTAAATACATGTTTTGAGCTGTAAGATAAGATAAATAAATGAGTAAGGAACCCAGTTGACAGTCATTGGAGATTTGTAACTTTTTGGTGTCCCAATCACATTTTGCCAGTGTATTCACTTTGTGTGATCATTCTACAAACAGCATGTGCCATGACCAAGTTCTATGATCCGAAGGTGCCTTCCACAGGCAAAACACATCACTGAAATTTGAAAATAAAAACCTTCACAACCAAGACTGTATTTTTATCTCAAATTGCGTATTGATTTATATTTTTTGCTGAATATAACTTTTAAATGGAACTAAACAATTGCTTAATAAAATTTGTTTACTCTTTAAAGTAGTTTAAAGCTATTACAGGCAGTGTAAAATATTCAAGGAAAATGTAACACCTATCAGAAAGCATAGAATCATTAGGAACAGTGTTAATGACATAACTGATGACAAAGCAAAACTCAGTTCTTCAGGCCAAAAAATAATCAGCAGAGGAATAGATATTGATTTGCACCTTTTGAAACGTGTCACAGAAGAAAAGGATGAATACAGCTTAGGAAAACCTTGTAGTTAGAGAAAAAGCTGTCTGGGCTTCTGAAAGAAACAAATGGGTATTTCATTACATCGATGAAATGGAGTGTCTAGATGTGTGTTTTTCGTTTCCTTAATGAAGAAATTCGATGTGTAAGAGTCTTTTCATTGTGCCTGTCTGCAACTAAACATGTCATCTTTATGATGAGTAGCAATCTATCCTTCTCATAATATTGTCAGCAGATGATAAGATCTTCTGTATCTAAGACAGGTGAAACTTTGGAAGAAAGAACTTCAAATGTGTGGCAGCCACTAATTGTAGGGTACATGCGTCTATGGGGGAAAGAGAACTGCATGTCAGATTATCAGTGTAAAAAGGAAGTCAAGAATGGTGAACTGACATTTGGACAAAACACTAAAGCAGTTACTTCATGTGACAGATATTAACTTGAAAATGCGATGCTTTCACGTCACTCAATTATCATACAATGGAAACTTTGTATCTTGGCTTGGAAGAAGAAATAATTTTCAGTGTCATTTGAATTTGGTAAAAATCAATTTGACATCAAACAAAAACATGAGGAATCTAATACCCTTAAGGAAAGCTGTGAAACAAGATTGCTTGCCAGAACCTTTTCTCACACCATAAATTGTGTTTTTATAATCTTAACAGAGTACTTGTCAGGTCATAAGACAGCGATAATCCTCTTGGGTTACTCTTCTGCTATTAACTTTGTATATGGTCTTATTGTGTTTTACGAGTATCACATACTCAAGTTGCATAGTTGACAAGTCATAGATTACCAACATGAAGGTAAACAGTGAAACCATGCATGTGAACTGTCAACTGATATATTGTTTATGCCCAGAGCATGACTCCCATCAAGTACCACACAGAACAAGTTAGCTCTGACAAAACTATTTATACTAGTAACACAGCATACAATACTGAGCATTGTGTGTGCATCCTGTTCCTAATATAATATGTTGGGTTGAAACAATTTTTAAGACTAAAACAGGTAGATAAATTTCTGTTGTTCTCAGACATGTCCCAGGTGTTAGTTTTTTTGTTGGATAGCAGATACTATTGTTGTCGTATATACTGCATAAAATTTGATTTTGTTTGATTTGCAGGCTTCAGGAACACCAGTTACAAGAAGAGGAGACACTCCATCTGTTTCATCTACTTTTGAAGGCACCCCATCTCTACCATCTACTTCTGCTTCTAGCAATTTATTAGGTAGGCTCTGATACTTGTGAATTATTGTTTGTACTACATTTATTCATGATCCACAGTTTAAAAAGTAAAATCATTTTATTACGAGAATTCCATTTCCTACTTAATGTCAAGTCCACTTCATCTTCTTGTGAAAAGGTTCATTAATCTTATAAAATAATATTAATGCCATAATTTTTTTTTAGTAGTCATAAATTATAACTTGTACATATTGTATTTGTATTCTGTTTCATAGTTCTGTTACTGAATTCTGTTCCGTAACACTGCTCATTTTCTCAAGATTTCTTAAAATTTTATTTATAATAGTACTTTCCTCTAGCCTCCTCCTGGCCCTCAATTTCAAGTTTTGACTTGATATCTTATGTATTCTGGTCCAAATACCTGTTAAATTTCCCCATTATGTTCATTAAAACATTCCTAAATTTTGTGCTCATCCACTCCTTTTTCCTGTCTTCCCCGTATGATGGGTGTTCTGTTAAATGGCTAAAGAGTCTTGCTGTAGTTTTCCTACCAATTCATTTGTTGTTCATTACAAAACATTAAAGTGATTGTATTCTCTTTCTGTTGTCTAATGAAGAAAAGCCTTATAGTTTGACATTTTTTCTGTTTCATTTGTAAGTCAACTACATCAGTGATTTGTTTTGATCTTAGCTCCTGGTTTTATTTTTCATTGGTTGCACTGAACCATTAAAAACAATAATTATGTATGTTATTGTTTTCATTATTTTTTATCCATCATTTTCTGGATTGCATTTACAGTTTTAATTCTATCAGAATTTTCAGAATTGGTGAAAATATCCTAATGATAAACTTATTAAAATCGGGAACTATCTGTTACTGTTTGAACACATTCATTTTATGTAACCTCATTAATAAAGGAATGGCAGAAATAGCCCTATGCAGAGCAAGGGGTGATAAAAGAAGCAGCAAGTGTGGGACTGGATACCTGGAATGTTTAAACATGATAGTTCAGGCCAGTATCAGGCCTTCAGGAAGGGGAGAGCCACATCTGAGAACTCTCAATGTGCACCCGTTGACATGCAGTGACTGTTGAATTTTCTATTAAGAGATAGTATTTGCTCTGAGAGTCTACACCATTTACAGCCAGTAACCTGTTGGAGACGATGACCTTGGCACTTCCTTAGTCATGTGGTTGACTTTGATTCTTCCTTCCAGGAGCAGTACTTAAGAATTTCGCAGTTGGGAAGTTGCTCTGCAGTATGCATTCAGTTCTTGTCAGATTTCAAATCTCAATTTACATTAATCACTTTTATTATTCACCTCCCTTTCATACCTTCCTCTGCCCTATCCCTCTTTCATTTCCGTCATAGCTTCCCCAGTTCTTCGTATTTATTTTTCACTTCTCTTTTGTGTGTTTGCATGTTTTCATTAAATATTTTGTGTATTGGGGATTACACATTACCAGTTTCAGCAAATCATTGCCATCGACAAATGTGGTGTGAATATTTACAGACTGTTTCATCCAAAGGAAAAAAGGTTGTTCTTTCTATATAGAAAAGCATCTATACAGAGGTAAATAGTTTATTAAAGTAAAGGTACAATTCACAGCATAATATGGAACACTGAAAATGAAACTTGTTAGTGTAGCCTTAAAATATGATACTGGAAGGTTAGAGATTGATGGTGGAAAATGGGGAAGGACCATAACTCCTACTACCCTTCTTAAACACTGGTGTGACTTGCACAATTTTCCAGTCTGTAGGTACAGAACTATCGGTGAGCGAGTGGTTGTATATGATTGCTAAGTAGGGAGCTATTGTATCAGCGTAATCTGAAAGGAACCTAATCGGTATACAATCTGGATCTGAAGACTTGCCCGTATCAAGCGATTTGAGTTGCTTCGCAACCCTTAAGGTATCTACTTCTAAGAAACTCATGCTAGCAGCTGTTCGTGTTTCAAATTCTGGAATATTCCATTTGTCTTCCCTGGTGAAGGAATTTCGGAAAACTACGTTCAATAACTCCGCGTTAGCGGCACAGTCCTCGATAACAGTACTATCGGCACTGCGCAGTGAAGATATTGACTGCATCTTGCCGCTTGTGTACTTTACATACGACCAGAATTTCTTCAGATTTTCTGCCAAATTTCGAGACAATGTTTCGTTGTGGAACCTATTAAAGGCATCTGGCATTGAAGTCCGTGCCAAATTTCGCGCGTCTGTAAATTTTAGCCAATATTTGGGATTTTGCATTCTTCTGAACTTCGCATGCTTTTTCCGTTGCCTCTGCAACAGCGTTCAGACCTGTTTTGTGTACCATGGGGGATAAGTTCCATCTCTTACCAATTTATGAGGTATGAATCTCTCAACTGCTGTTGCTATTACAGCTTTGAATTTGAGCCATATCTTGTCTACATTTGCATACTCAGTTCGGAAGGAATGGTGATTGTCTCTTAGGAAGGCTTCTAGTGACACTTTATCCGCTTTTTTAAATAAAATTATTTTGCGTTTGTTTCTGGTGGATTTGGAAGAAACGCTATTGAGCCTAGCTACAATGACCTTGTGATCACTAATCCCTGTATCAGTCATGATGCTCTCTATTAGCTCTGGATTGTTTGTGGCTAAGAGGTCAAGTGTGTTTTCGCAACCATTTCAATTCACGTGGATTCGTGGACTAACTGCTCGAAATAATTTTCGGAGAAAGCATTTAGGACAATCTCGGAAGATGTTTTCTGCCTACCACTGGTTTTGAACACGTATTTTTGCCAACATATCGAGGAAAGGTTGAAGTCCCCACCAACTATAACCATATGAGTGGGGTATTTATTTGTCAAAAGACTCAAATTTTCTCTGAACTGTCCAGCAACTATATCATCGGCGTCTGGGGGGTCGGTAGAAGGAGCCAATTATTAACTTAGTTCGGCTGTTAAGTATACCCTCCACCCATACCAATTCGCACGGAGTATCTACTTCGACTTCACTACAAGATGATCCACTACTGACAGACACAAACACTCCACCACCAATTCTGCCTAATCTATCTTTCCAGAACACCGTCTGAGACTTCGTAAAAATTTCTGCAGAGTTTATTTCAGGCTTTAGCCAGCCTTCTGTACCTATAACGATTTCAGCTTCTGTGCTTTCTATTAGCGCTTGAAACTCAGGGACTTTCCCAGCACAACTACAACAATTTACAACTGCAATTCTGACTGTTCCTTGATCCAAGCATGTCCTGTATTTGCCATGCACCCTTTGAGATTGCTGCCCACCCCGTACTTTCCCGAGGCCTTCTAACCTAAAAAACCTCCCAGTCCACCCCACACAGCCTCCGCTACCCGTGTAGCCGCCAGCTGAGTGTAGTGAACTCCTGACCTATTAAGCGGAACCCGAAACCCCACCATCCTATGGCGCAAGTCAAGGAATCTGCAGCCAACACAGTCGCAAAACCAGCTGAGCCTCTGATTCAGACCCTCCACCCGGCTCTGCACCAAAGGTCCGCAGTCGGTTCTGTCAACGCTGCTGCAGATGGTGAGCTCTGCCTTCATCTCGTAAGCAAGACCGGCAGCCTTCACCAAATCAGATAGCCGCTGGAATCCAGAGAGAATTTCCTCAGATCCAAAGTGACACATGTCATTATTGCCGACATGTGCCACCACCTGCAGCTGGCTGCACCCTGTGCTCTTCGTGGCATCCGGAAGGACCCTTTCCACATCAGGAATGACTCCACCTGGAATGCACGCGGAGTGCACACTGGATTTTTTTCCCCTCCTTAGCCGCCATATCCCTAAGGGGCCCAATTAAGTGCCTAACATTGGAGCTCCCAACTACCAATAAGCCCACCCTCTGCGATTGCCCGGACCTTGAAGGCTGAGAATCATCCTCTGAAACAGGGCAGGCAGCTGCATCTGGCTCAGCCAGAGACAGTACCTGAAACCTGTTTGTCAGACGCACCAGGGAGGCTTTCTGATCAGCCTCCGGGGACGTCTTTCGCTGCCTGCCATGCCTTAGAACGGTATTTGTAATGGTGTAAAAAGTGATGGTTAATTCTAAACAGTAAAAATTATGAGTCCTCTACATGAGTACTAAAGGGAATCTGTTAAATTTTGGTTACATGAAAAATCACACAATTTTAAAGTTTGGTGGTTTTTCTAAATACCTAGGGATGACAATAATGAACAAATTTAAACTGTAACCATCACATAGAAAATATTGTTGAAAAGTGAAACAAAAACTGTATTTTATTTGAAAAACACTTATAAGATGGAACAAATCTACCAGAGAGACTGCGTACACTATGCTTGTCCAGCCTATTCTGGAATATTGCTGTGTGTTATAGTATAGAAGAGTGTCACGGATATGATGAGAGAGTTGGGATTACAGTCATTAAAGCAAGGGAGTTACTGCTGTGAAATTTTTTCATGAAATATCAGTCGTCAGCTTTCTCTTTCAAATGTGAAAATATTTTGTTCACTCCCACCAAAAGAGGGAGAAAAAACTATCATGATAAAATAAATTGGAGCTCTCATGGAAAGACAGGTTTTAGTTTCCCCACATGCTATTATAGACTGGAACAGTCAAGTAGTAGGCTGGAAGTGGTTAGATGAATACTATGCTAAACACTTCTATGAGAACTGCAAAGTAGTCAAGTAGATGTAGACATCTTCTGGCAGAAAACTTCTTATGGCAGCACTGCTGTTGTCGGTGCCCCTCACAGCCCTATATGTCTGTAGTGCAACAGGATCATTGTAAGCACAACAGCCCAGCTGGATGTTACTCCTGTCTCTGCTGCTCACTCCTTCCTCCCCGTCCCCCTTGTACCCCCCATCCTTTCCCCTCCCCTCCCCCCCTCCCCTCCCCCCTCCCCTCCCCATCCCATCCCATCCCATCCCTCCCCATCCCTCCCCATCCCTCTCCATCCCTCCCCATCCCTCCCCCTCCCTCCCCATCCCATCCCTCCCCATCCCATCCCTCCCCATCCCATCCCTCCCCATCCCATCCCATCCCTCCCCAATCCCCCCAAATCCCCCAAAATCCCCCCCAATCCCCCCCATCCCCCCAAATCCCCCCAATCCCCCCCCCCCCCCCCATCCTTGGAAGTTACAGAAATAAGCGCCATGTTCAGTTTATTGTACTGTGAAATTTACCTGTATTTCGGTGAACATTTTGTTTGTTGGTGCAGAGCTATTTTCTTTATTTTTGGTTAAAACTTTGTGAATGTTCGTATTACACATATCACTGTCAATGACTTGCTGAATCTGGAAATGGGACAATTTCTACAATTAGTGACCCAGAAACAAAAAAGAATTGCAGCAGACAAAGTGGATTGTATAATTTACAACTGACGGTCAGTCAGCACTTACATTTACCTATTTTGTGTTGTTTTGAATTTCTTTACCAGAAACATCATTCATGTTTCTATTTGAATTCAGCTATCATTGGCTATTTCTTCAGCTCTATTTCTAGTCTATCTTTGCTACTTGGTACTGTCTGAATCTCCTTTTCAGTCACTTCCAACTTACCAGATTCTCAAAACTCATCTGTTGCTAACTTCTAGTGTTGATTGTTATTTGTATGATCCTGCCTTGCTCTGTGTTCTCCTTATCACTTCCTGTGAATTTTCATTGCTATCCATGAATAGTATCATTACATATAATCCTTCCCTCTATTGTCAAAGGAAAAAATTGTGTTGTGTAGTTTCAAGAGCTGGTTGTGTGTGTGTGTGTGTGTGTGTGTGTGTGTGTGTGTGTGTACTTCAGTGATTAACACTGTCTACCTACAGTTCATATTTGGTGATTAATAACTTTTCTGTAATAAATGGAAAGTCTTTCCAAAAGTGTGAAATTAAAACAAAATAACCAAAATAAAGGCAGTCTGTTTGAAAATGCACAACTGTGAAACTAAAATTTGCTGATCAGTAACATTTATTTCCCTATTGCTCCACCATTTGCATTGTAACACACTTAGATCTTTCTCTTTGATTAGAGCTGTGCTAAAGCCACCTGGTTTGTGAGTGGGATTTCTGCATCTGTTCACTTCAAATTCTGACTTGTACTAAGCATGATCCACTGATTTCATGCCAGCAGATACTGCAGGCCATTATATTTGGTTGGTTGTTGTCTCCAGGAGAAAGTTGTTTGAGGTGGACCCTGTCTGCTTGTACATTATTGTCTTAAAAGATGAACCCTACACTGAAAATTTGATTGTAGGGCAGGATCCTGTTGCGATACTGCACAGATCTCAAATTTCTTTAAATAGCAATGAGTGGTATCTGACATTCATTTTGTATCATCCAAAAACATTAATTTCCCCCCTCCCTATTAAATCTGTGGGGCTGCAAGCCTGAAATGTGCTTTACTCTCTTTCATGGTGATCATCAGGCATCAGTCAGGTTCTGCATTTGTTGGTGAAGGGAACTTGATACCAAAGACTTGGATCTCTTTCAGGTGCTGACTTGCTTTTGTCCATCATATGTGTGTTCAATGTACAGTGCGTATATGGGTTTACTGTTGCTGTTTGTAATGGATGCTTAGAGTCTAAATGCATTGGGTGTGATGGTTTATAATCTCTGTGACATCACAGCCTTCCCTGTTGCCTTCAAAAAGACAGCGTGCAGGGCATTTATGAGCCCTAATTTGTGAAAAGCAGTCATCAACTGGTGTTGTTGATCATGGGCAATCATTATGAGGCAGACCTTCAGTGTTTTGTGTCACACAACAGCAGCTGAAAGTTAGTAAGATGTCATTTTCTTCTGAGCTATTTTCACACTCTACTTCTCATGCTGACAATCATATTCATCATAGGAGACACAGGTCACACCACTAAACTGCACTAAGAATGGATGTTTACTTTTATATATGTTACATGGGCAACTGTACATGATTTCCTGTGGTCAAAAGAGAATTTCGAAAGATACCTTCAGATAAAAAAACTAAACAGTTCATGTGTGCTGCAAAACCTTCCTCCTCCTTTTTGGTGGCATCCCTGTTTGTTCTGTGTGAAATTTCTGTATGTGTTTTGTTTGTAAAATTCAGTAAACAAATTTTATTTCACAGGGGCTTACCACGCATCCAGAGCTAGAGCCATTTCATATGCCCATGACTTGTCTGATGGAACCATTCCTCACCTTAGTGGAAGTTCAGCAGGGATGCCTGTGCCATCGCAATTTAGAAACCCCTGTAAGTATATGTCTGTTCATAAATGTTTCTGGATCCTTAAGTATCCTTATTTTCTGAAGTTTATCATGTTATCCACCTTTACAACTAGACAAATAAATCTGATAATGAAAAGGAGTAGGGAGGATTTAAAGCCTGTTAATCCATATTTATGTACCATTTGCAGATTGTAATCCCTACTGCTAGGATGGGTGTAGGTCTTTCTTCAAAGCATTATCATACAGTCATTTCATTCTGCACAGAATTACATGTGATAAATTGCTCTAAATATATTTGACTGCAAAAAAAATGCAGAGCTTTGGTGATCGGTGTCAGAGTAGAGCCTTTTTCTGGCAGTGCCATACATTCCTTTCTAATCTTGACACTATGTAACGAAAAAATATTAGATAGAGAAAATCAGTTCTTAGCCCATTCTTGCAGGGTGGTAGTAGTGCACAGACTATAGGAACCATTATGCCATTGGTCTCTCATAGGTCATCAGAAAACTCTCCAGACATACCGAATAAAGACAAACAAATAAGCTGAAAATATGATGGCATTGTTTAGATCAAATCCCTGCTGTTGTAAGAAAACATCGTCTTTATAGGCTTAAGGACAGACTGTGCTAGTGAAAATTGGCAAACAGTGTGCAGTGCAGCTGAAGCAGAATGTACAGTTGGAAAAATCATCACACTCTTAAAATAAATGTACAGTGGATTCACTCTCAGCTATATGTGTTTTAAACAAACCTTCAGTAGAAATGGTTGTATGCACAGGAGTAAAAGAGGGCCATGCAGTCTCGCATCTTTTCTGTTGTTTATATCATTATTGGGAGAACAGCTGGTAGTGAATGGAAGGGTTCATTCTGCTAAAAAGTCTGTCAAATGTAACTTGAGTTTGCCAAATATCAAATCATATATATGCCACTCCAGGCAGTCCATTGTGTTAACACAGACTAAAGATCCAATTAACGAGCTGTAACAGTCAAATGTATATGAAAGTCTGTACATCTGAAGAAAGTTGCAGCTACAAGAAGACATCTGTAGTAAAATTCCTCAAGCAAAAACTGTATGTACCTTGCCAGAAAATGCATCTGATGGTGAAAAATATACAAGTGAAAACTAAGAGGTAAGATTTGTTTTTCTCAGTTGTGCTCATGACTGAGAGCAATTATAACTTTATGCCTTTCAAAATGGGGTGCCTTAGTAGGCACTGAGAGTAACATCACTTAAATGCTATAGAAGTGATAATCAAATAAAGAAGGCAGCAATTATTTTGCAGTCAGATGGAAATAAGAAAGTGCTGTCAGTGACAGTTGGAGAAAGCGTATTGGATGCTTGAACTTGCCCCTCCAGTACACATGGGATGTAAGTCTATGGAGAAAAGCTGAAGTGAATAGCACCACATAATGGAGGAAAAATGTACACCCACATTATTACCTTGCAGTTCATGCAGAGTGCTTTGACAAGGGTGCAGGAAATCAATGTTGAACAATATTTCTACTCTTCCACTATAAAACAGCACGAGTAAAATGTACACAAAGGGCAGCCCTGCTTTCACTTTCAGCATTTGACACACATCAATATTTTTGGTATTGATACATTAGCAGTTAGCTCACCTGTTACATTGAAATAGTTATACATTATATTATATGAAATAAAAAATGTTAGTTGAGAGTTTCTCTAACAAAGCTTTGATTTTTATTACCTTAGTCATTCCTCCCCGTGTAAGCTGGAGGCAGCAAAATACGTTAGCAATCAGAGTAGGAAGTTGTTGATAGATATGTAATAAAAACACGGAATGAGCTGCCCTTTTGGGAATATTTTCTACCTTTTCTGTCATTTATATGAGATAATATTTCTGTGCTGCTCACCAGTTGTTGTTGTTGTTGTTGATGATGATGATGATGATGATGATGATGATGATATGGAGATGGAAAAAGGGTAGCACAAGCAGTTTCTTTAATGTCTTAGTTGTGTATTTTAAATGTTCTGCAAATGAAATGATCTATAATCTTCATTCCTTTTCTTGCTCACAGTAGCACTTAATGGCAAAAATTACTCTTCAGCCTGTCTTACGGCTTCTATGTTAGACTGACATACTACACCTGTTCTGCTGCACTGTAAACCAGGATCTAATAAAATTTGAATGAAATGTTATTTAATAGAAGTGAGTCCAGAGTATTAGCTTAAATCATCTTTTAATTTCCATCTTCACAATTATTTCACAAATTTTATACAGATTGTTGCAGTATTTCCAGTGGCACAAGACTTCATTCCAGGCCTTTAACACCAGCAAGAGAGGGAATCAATTTTGTCTATCATCTCCATGTTGTCTTACTCTCTTGATGAGAAATGAAACTGAGACAACAGCAAGTATATTGTCGTCCAAGAGAACTCCTAATCAGTGGAAATTTTGTGAAGACCAAAAATTCAAATGTTACTGTAAATCATGAAACAATCCAAATAACTGTGTGTTTTTGACGTGAATGTAGTATAACAGGCCTCCTACCTACACCATAAATCAATTGCTTCCTGGTGAAGCTCATTTGTACTTGATACCATTGAAAAGAAATTGTTACATTTTCTTTGTTAAATTGAACTTTTTCCTAACATGCTTATATATAGTAGTAAAAGTTTCTTTCATTCTTCAGTGTATAATTCATTGAAAACTTTATAAAAATGAAATAAGCAGGGCAGGCTTAATACTTGCAGTGATCAAAAATGTGTGTAGATTGTGTCAACACACCATAAGATGTGGAAATAAACACACAATACTAACATCGTATGAAACAAATTACAATATTCACCTGTTTGAAAATATTGAGTAAGATCAAAAGAGCCTTCCAGAAATATCACAGGATGATATCAACACAAGCTGATTGTCTTAGTGTAGCACTTTGTATATGTTTGTCTAATGGATTAAATGGAGCATGGTAACCCATTGTTTGGTTCTCTTCATCAGTATTTATGAATAGGAAACAATTACACAAGCATGCAAATATATGATAAAACATTGATAGTGGTCTGCTTCCTGAATGTAACAATGATCATTAACATAATTCCAGTTATTCACAAAAAATTTTCTTCCTGCCATGTAAGGCAAAATCCCTGCTAATCATATTTATAACATCATCCAAGGAAATTTACACAAATTAGAACATTAACATTAAATAATGAGCACTCTTTCATGAGGGATGAAGATAGTCATCTTTGATCTACAGAACACCTTGTAAAGTCAAAATCATTATCAAAACACACTTACGCAGTCGTAAACAGGAGTCTGTGATACCTAGCATCAAATACACAAAACATCGTTCATTTTACCAGTAGGACTGCCTCTGGCATATGCCGTTCGCACTTCACCCCACTGGTAATTGAGACTCAACTTCCAGAGAGCTCACTGTGTGTCTAGCTGCTGTCTGCAGTATTTCACAACAGTTTCCCCACCGTTGAGCTGTTCACTGTTTATACATTCATTTAATTTCGAATTTTACAATTTTTCATGTGAAACTTATTGTTCACTCTGGCACAGTTCAGCACATTCTGCATTGCTGCTGCACTACTGATATTCACTTTTGTAAGTACTTGCACTTCATTGCCATCATGCTCATCCCACACTGAAATAAATCATTCTACCAGAATTGTTCATCATCATTTCCTCAGTATGCACCCCCTCAGGGGCCTCAGCATTTAGTTGCTGGGTATGGGCTTGGCGACCCCGGGGTCCCTGAGCTGGGGACTGGGAAGCACCACCAGTCCTCAATACCGTAAGCTCTGAGCATGCTTCAACGACCACCGTATGGCGCGACCGTGAAACGTTGTACAGTACAAATCTCGGGGATCTTGGCTTAACTGACTGGGTCGCGAGGATGGTATAAACCTCTATTAAGCGGGGTTCTGTCTGGGTGGGCATTCCTTCCCCTACCATGAAACGAAATACGAATAGTGTGCAAGCACGAGTCTCTAAGAAAGGAAAGTTCAATGCTTTACAGTATGACCCCCAATTCCCTTCCCTGTCCACACCAGGGGAGGAACGGCAGTCTAAATTACCTGGTGAGACGTATTCTCCTCGATTTCTGGTTTGCAGCCAAACAGATGGGGACTCACTTCTTACTACAAAGCCTCAGATTTTGTGGAAAATTTAGAGGACAAGTTTGGAGAAGTTGAGGGCATGTCTAAAATGAGGTCTGGAGCAGTCCTCAAACAGACAGCATCCCCAGCACAGTCACGGGCATTGCTTGCTTGTGACAAGCTCGGTGACGTTGCAGTCTCCATTATGCCTCATAAGAGCCTCAATATGGTTCAGGGACTTACTTTTCATTGTAACGTGTTGTTGCAGTCTGACGATGAGCTCCATGCAAATCTGGAACACTGCAGTGTCCACTTTGTACGATGTGTCTTCAGGGGACCTAAAGATAGTAGGGTTGCCACCAGCGCCTTCATTTCGGCTTTTGAGGGTGACACGCTGCCCTAGAAGGTCAAGGTGATGATATATCGATGTGATGTTAAGCCTTACGCTCCTCCTCCCATGCACTGCTTTAAGTGCTGGAGGTTTGGGCATATGTCATCGAGATGTGACGCCAACCCTACCTGCTGGGATTGTGGACGTGCCTCTCACCCCACCGTCCTGTGTTCGCCGCCTCCTGTTTGTGTCAACTGCAAACAGAAACATTCACCTTGCTTGTCAGACTGTGCGGTTTATCAAAAAGAATGGAAGATTATGGAATATAAGACCTTGGACAGGCTCACTTACACAGAGACTAAACGCAAGTATGACCGATTTCACCCTGTGCGCATTTCCTCGACGTTTGCTGCAGTAGCTTCGATGACGACGAGCCCCCAAGCTCAGCCGCTTTTTGTGGGCCTTCCAGCCAGGCCGTCTATTCCTGCCCCCCCCCCCCCCCCCCCAGGTAGTTGGGGGAACACCCTCTTCTGTTGCTCCCCTGTTATCAACATCAGTAGTAACAACCCCTCCTTCTTTAAGGGCTTCAGTCCCCACCTCTGAGCTGGAGAAGTGCCCGCCTCCTCCGGCTCCCCTCTCGCAGAAGGGGGATCTCTTGGTGCCCTCCCTTCCATGGTTACTGCCCCTCCAGATGTCAGCCAGTGACTGAAAAAGCCACCACCTGAGGGCTGTAGGGCTTCCAGGTCTTCCTCGGTCCATGAGACTGGGTCGGAAAAGCCCACCCAGCCTGATAAACCGAAGAACAAACGGGACTCTACCAAAAAGAAGAAAGAGCAAAAGGAGACGGACATAGAGACAGATAATGAGATCACCACTGCCCCTGAAGATGATGTGGAGCATCTAGCGTCCCCTCAGGAGCTAGGTGTTGCTCAACCCGCAGCCCCTATGAAAGTTGATCAGGCTACTTCGCAATCGGCGACGGCAAGCATTTCTAAGGCATAACCAGATTTTTTCATGTCTTCACAGTCGGGTACTATTATCCTCCAATGGAATTGCCGTGGTTTTTTCCAACACCTTGCGAAGTTGAAACAACTTTCGTGTCGCTTCTCTGCCACTTGTCTGGCCCTACAGGAAACCTGGTTTCCTGTTAGGCGGACCCCTTGCCTCCGTGGCTACCGGGGTTACTGTAAGAACTGTATAGAATATGACAGGGTGTCTGGCGGTGTCTGTGTGTAAGTTCTTGCCACTGTTCCTAGTGCCCCAGTGCCACTTCACACAGCTCTTGAGGCTGTGGCTGTTAGAATCCGGGCAGGGATGGAGCTTACCATCTGTTTCCTCTACCTTCCCCTGGATGAGGTTGTCCATCTTGCTGACCTAGCTGCCTTGTTTGCCCAGCTCCCCCCGCCATTGGTCCTTTTGGGAGACTTTAATGCCCACCACCCTTTATGGGGTGGGGCCCAGATCTTGGGCCAGGGTAGGAACGTTGAGGCTCTCTTGGCACAGCTGGACATTTGCCTCCTTAACACTGGTGCTCCCACATATTTTAGCTTGACTCATGGCACATACACAGCCATTGGCCTCTCTCTTAGTAGCCCAGGTCTTCTTCCATACCTCAGTTGGAGGGTCCATGATCTCTGTGGTAGTGAACACTTTCCTATTTTGGTTTCTCTTCTTCACTCCCAATGCCCTGACCAGCTGCCATGATGGTCTCTTCATGGAACTGATTGGGCAGCCTACACTGCAACTACTATGGCCATTGCTCCGCTTCCTGGTGACATTGATTTGGCAGTGGATGAGGTCACTATGGCCATTGTTTCTGCTGCCGAGGCAACTGTCCCCTGCTCTTCAAGTACCCTAAGGTGTAAGTCAGTCCCTTGGTGGACACCAGAGATTGCAGAAGCTATCCAGGACCACCGGCGAGCCCTGCAACAACACCAGCATCATCCTTCCCTAGAGAATCTGGTTGCCTTTAAACAGCTGCGGTCCTGGGCTTGGCGGGCAATCTGGGAGAGCAAACAGGACTACTGGGAACGATATCCTGCCACCATAGGTTCTCGCATCTCCCCATCTCAGGTGTGGTCGCGGTTTCGGCGAATTTTTGGCTTTCACCCTCATGCATCTCTCCCTTGCCTTTCTCTTCAGGGTGCACTTTGAACTGACCCAATTGCCATCACTGAACATCTGGCAGAGTACTTCGCTTGTATTTCCTTGACAGCAGGCTACAGAGCAGAATTTCACACCATTAAAGAGCAGGCTGAGTGTACGCAGTTGTCATTTCGTATGCACCGTTGGGAATGATACAACGCCCTGTTTAGTGAATGGGAGTTCCAAAGTGCCCTTACAGCTTGCCCCGATACCTCTCCAGGTCCAGACTGCATTCACAACCAGTTTCTTCACCATCTCTCAGCGCACTGTCATGGTGAATTACTATCGCTGTTTAACTGCGTCTGGACGGAGGGTGTTTTCCCAACTCGTTGGCAGGATAGCGTTACCATTCCAGTGCTGAAACCTGGTGCAGATCCGCTGGTGGTTGATATCGATTGCCCTATCAGTCTTACCAACATTATGTGCAAACTCCTGGAATGGATGGTGAGTCAGCAGCTCATGTGGATCCTCGAAGCTCGGGACCTCCTAGCCCAGCAACAGGGGGGCTTCCGTCAGGGCTGCTCAGCAACTGACAATTAAGTCTCACTAGAGTCGGCTATTCATACAGCTTTTACTTGGCGAGAACATCTAATTGCTGTTTTCTTCGATCTTCGGAAGGCGTACAATACCACCTGGCACCATCATATCCTTCCTACACTGCATGAGTGGGGCTTACGGGGTCCACTTCCGATTTATCTACGGAATTTCCTCTCCAGTCGCTCATTTCGGGTTTGAGTTGGCACATATTTTAGCTCTGTTCATATTCAGGAGAATGGTGTCCCGCAGGGCTCGGTTCTCAGTGTTCCCCTCTTTTTTGTGGTGATTAATGGTCTTGTGGCTGCGGTGGGCTCATCGGTCTGTTCCTCTCTATATGCCAATGACTTTTGTCTTTATTACAGTTCCCCAAGCGTCATTGTCTCTGAATAGCAGCTGCAGGGAGCTATCTGTAAGGCACATTTTTGGGCATCCAAGCATGGTTTCCAGTTCTCAGCCTTTAAGACATGAGTGATGCATTTCTGTTGTCATCAAACGGTCCACCTCCATCCAGACCTCTACCTTGCCTATGAACTCCTTCGCATTGAGGAGAGACATCGCTTCCTTGGCATGCTGTTTGATGCTCAGCTCACTTGGACACCTTATCATCATGAGCTTAAACAATGGTGCTGGTGGCACCTCAACATCCTTCGCTGCCTCAGCCACACCGTTTGGGGGGCTACATGAACAACCCTCCTACAGCTCTATAACGCCTTAGTCCAGTCCCGTCTCGACTACGGGTGCGTGATGTATGGCTCAGCGGCACCTTCAACGATGCAGATTCTTGACCCGATTCTCCATTGTGGCGTCAGACTGGCGACAGGTGTCTTCCACACTAGTCCGGTGACTAGCCTTCTTGCAGAAGCTGGGATCCCTCCACTATGATTCCGCCGACAACAGTTGCTTGCGTCATACATCGCCCACATCCATGCCTTGCCCGACCACCCAACCGCAGGCTCCTTTTTCCGTCTTCTGCACTCCCCTCCCCACGACGGTGGCCTAGGTCGGGTCTCCCGATCCCGGTCCGCATTCGTTCCCTTCTCTCGTCACTCGAGTCCTTTCCCCTTCCTCCATCCTTGTGGCCCTCTTCTTCTACCCCTCCTTGGTCCCTCCCTCACTTGCGGCTTTGCTTGGATTCATCCTGCGTCTCCAAGTCCTCCGTTCCACCTACCATTCTTCGTCAAGAATTCATGGCTCTTCTTGCCTCGTTTCACGATGCAGATGTAGTCTATACCGATGGCTCTGTGGTCGATGGATGCACTGGGTTTTCTTTCAGCCACGGTGCCTATGTTGAGCAGCATTCCCTGCCTTCTGGGAGCAGTGTTTTCACTGCGGAGCAGGTTGCTCTTTATCGTGCACTCGCTCACCTTTCCTCTTGCCCTGGGGAGTCATTTGTCATATGCAGTGACTCCCTGAGGGGGGGGGGGGGGTGCAAGCACTCGACCAGTGTTTTTCTCGGGACCCTTTGATGCGCGGTATTCAAGATGCTGTTTTTGCTCTCGCAGAGTGTGGTTATTCAGCGAAGTTTGTGTGGACCCCGGGCCACATCGGCATTCCAGGAAACGAACGTGTCAATCGGTTGGCCAAGCAGGCCACCACTTCGGCACCCCTGGAGCTTGGTCTCGTGGAACGAGACCTGCAGTCAGCCCTATATCGCAAGGTCCATGATGTCTGGAGCTCTGAATGGTCTGTCTTGAACAGGCCAAATAAGCTCCGCATGGTGAAGTCGTCCACGGCCGTATGGAACTCATCCTTGAGGGGCACACGTAGGGACTCAGTTGTTCTCTGCTGTCTCCAAATTGGACATACGCGGTTGACCCACAGCTATCTCCTTCGCCATGAGAACCCACCCAAGTGTCACTGTGACGCAGGGCTGACAGTGGTCCATCTTCTGATGGACTGTCCCCTTTTAGCCCCCTTGTGGCAGTCCTTTAATTTACCAGCTGCACTTCCTTTAATTCTAGGTGATGATGCCTCTATAGCTGACTCAGTTTTACATTTTATCTGTGCAGCTTGGTTTTACCACTCACTCTAGTGTGGGCGCTCTCACATGATTTCTCAGGCTACACCCACTCCAGCGACTTTTAATTGTGATGTGGATACCAAAATAGTGTCTTCTATGGTAACAAGTTGTGTTGGTACCTCTATCAATGCTTTCCAGCTAGAGGTTCTTCATTTGTAGTTGAGTGGTTGACCTTTTACCTGATTTATTAACCACTGTAGTCTGTTTTACTCTAGTCAATTATTTGCTCTGCTCCTTTCAAGTGTTCTCTATTTTGTGTTACTGCGGTGTTCACTTTAGCTCTGTACCCCTTGGTGATCTCTTTTCCCTCCCTTTGGGTGCAGAGGTTATGCTTTTACTGTATAGGCCTTTGAAAAGAATGTCTTTTTGGAACTGGGGACTGATGACCTCGATGTTTAGCCCCCATCAAACCCCAAAATCAGTATGCACACAATGCTAGACACATAGTCCATAAATCTTGCAGTAACTTCTGACTAATTTCCCTAACCAAGTACTAGATATTTAATAATATGTGAAAGCAAACATTGCTAAATTAGTAGTTTTCTAACGTAAATCATCTGCTGCTACATATAAAATTTTCAATCGAGTTTTAGAGCCCCCCTGCGGGTCCAGGGGTTAGAATAGGCCCGAGGTATCCCTGCCTATTGTAAGAAGTGACTAAAAGGAGTGTCATTTTTTGGCCGTATAACTTCAGGTCCCATTTTATGGTTTGACCTGCCACTTTCCAAATTCTACAGAAGTGCGGACCATATGGGGAAGGACACCTTATGTGGTGCATGAGTTATCCATAGTGCCCTTTGATTTGATCTCCTGAACCTCTTGTCATGGCTTTGCATCTCCATCTGCAATTCAACTATTTGGGCGAGAACACTTTCCAGGGTATGTCATCTTCTTCCATTCTCTCCTGTACTCTTTTGCCCCCGTGACAATATCGGATTTCTGTGCTGAAT
Source organism: Schistocerca piceifrons (assembly GCF_021461385.2). NCBI lineage: Eukaryota > Metazoa > Arthropoda > Insecta > Orthoptera > Acrididae > Schistocerca > Schistocerca piceifrons. The sequence goes on along the minus strand of NC_060149.1, from coordinate 260,743,340 downwards.
ATCCAGCACAGTAGGCAGTCCATTGTGAAGGGGCAGTCATGTACCCATTTGGTGGTAGCCCCCTGACAACACAGGGATCACACTGCTGATGCCTGAACTGTAAACTCCCCACGTATGCCAAGCAGTAGATGCCGGTCTTCCTGGGCCATCAGGACTCCTGGCCACGGCCATCATGCCAGGTGGTCTTTGCTGTGGCTGGATGGCACCTGTGGGGAGAGCCCTTGATCGGAGTGGGGGGCATCAGGGTGGATGACCTGAAATGAAGCCGACTAAGTCATCTCCTGCTGGTGACTGTATGGCGCCAGAATGGACAGGAACTCCTTCCTGCCTGCGAAGCCTCAATTTTTTGTTGAACATCTTGAGGATAAGTTTGGGGAATTGTCAGCACTGTCTAAGATGAGAAGCGGTGCAGTATTGAGTCAGGTAGCATCCCCAGCCCAACCCAGGTGTTACTCACTTGTGACCGGCTGGGTGATATTCCTATTTCCACCATTCCCCATAAAAACCTCAGCACTGTCCAGGGGTTTATTTTCCATTGCGACCTCCTCTTGCAGTCTGACGATAAGCCCCACGCCAATCTAGAATGGTGGGATGTTCGTTTCATCTTGCACATTTACAGGGGATGCTTAGACAACAGGGTTGCTACTAGTGCTTTCATCTTGGCCTTTGAGGGTGATTCATTACCTGAAAAGGTCAAGGTGATGTTTTACCGCTGTGACATTAAACCATACATCCCTTCCCCATGTGGTGCTCTAAGTATTGGAAATTTGGGCCCAAGTCTTCTCGCTACACTTCCAGTGCCACATGTTGAGACTACGGACGTCCACTGCATCCAGTTACTCCATGCGCTCCACTCCCACTTTTATCAACTGTGGAGTGTGGCACTCCCCCTGCTCACCAGACTGTACAGTATTCCAAAAGGAGCGGAAAATCATGGAGTACAAGACCCTGGACCAGTTCACTTACCAAGAGGCTAAACATAAATTTGAATGATTACACCCCGTTCGGTTGACATCCACATATGCTGCAGCTTGGTGGTACGGGGAAAAATCCCCTTCCATTGCTCCCAAACTACCTATTTTGGGAGCAAGGCGGCCCCCCCCTCCAAATGCAGGGGAAATTTGTCCCCCCCCCCCCCCCCCCCCCAAGCTAGATAAGCAACAGCCTCCGCCAGCTCCTGTCGTGCGGAAGGGAGAGAGGGTCCCAAGGGACCCTCTCTCCCAAGGTCTCCACTAATGTGACAGCAGACACTCACCAGTGGCTAAAGGAGCCAAAAGCTGCTGGACCAAGAGCTTCACAGTCTTCTTCCGTGCCTGAAGCTACTTTGGAGACGTACTCCTAGGAAGCCCCTAATGAGAAGTGAGAGGGCAAGCAAACAAAAACATCTGCTAAGACAGAGGACCCTCAGGTGGCCCCACCACCACCACCACCACCACCACCACCACCACCACCACCACCACCTTTCCCTACCAAGTGTGCATTTGCGGATGAGGTGGAGATCTTAGTGTCCCCTGAGGACCTGGCTCTCACTGATGCCTCACACACAAAGAACAGATACAAATAATCACTCGGTGGCAGCAGGTGACCTTGAGGTATAAATTGCCTCCTTGAATGCTTCATGCGTTCCCAGCCTCATGATAACATAATCCTCCAGTGCATTCGCTGCGGTTTTTTCCACCATCTGGCTGAGCTAAGGAAACTGTTAAGCTCTACACCTGCTTTCCACATTGCCCTCTAGCAAACCTGGTTCCCGTCAATGCAGATGCCTGCCCTCCACAGCTACAGGGGATATTACAAGAACCGTAGCGACTATAATAGTGTCAGGTGGAGTTTGCATTTATGTCCTGAACTCAGTATGTAATGAACCTGTGCCCCCTCAAACCTCTCTTGAAGCTGTGTTGTCAGGATAAGGACAACACAGGAAATAACTGTCTGCAACGTTTATCCTCCTCCAGATGGTGCAGTATCCCTGAATGCATTGGCTGCACTGATTGATCAACTCCCTAAACCTTTCCTACTTTCAGGAGATTTTAATGCCCATAACCTGTTGTGGGGTGGCGCCATGATTATTGGCCAAGGTAGAGAGGTCAAAAACTTACTGCCATAACTTGACCAATTACTCGGCCATTGATCTCTCTGTTTGCATTCCTAGCCTTCTCCCATGTGCTTACTGGCTGAGGTAGAGCTGTTGAAACTTTCCTGTCTCAACTTGACATCTGCCTCTTAAATACTGGGACCCCCCACACATATCAGTGTGGCTCGTAGCACTTTCTCGCCTATTGATTTATGCCTCTGTAGCTCAGGACTTCTCACATCTGTCCACTGGAGAGTCCACAATGACTTGTGTGGTAGTGACCACTTTCCCATTTTCTTGTCACTCCCCCAGGGCCATTCACCTGGACAAAAACCAAGATGGGTTTTAAACAAGGCAGACTGGGAAGCTTTCACCTCTACCTGTCGCTGTTGAATTGCACCCATATGGTACCATTGATATGGTAGTTGAGCAGGTCACTGGAATGATCGATTCTGTGGAAGAAAACATGATCCCTTGTTCTTAAGGGGGCCCAAGTCTAGACGATCAGACGTGTTTTAGGGTACCAGACCCTGACAAGTGTCACTGGCATTAAAATCAATGGCATGTTATCTACCAATACACATCAACTGCCAAGCACTATGCTCGAGCCTCCGCATTGGAGAATTATCCCCCAGCATTTTTCTTGGAAAGGAAAGCCTTCCCATTCACTGAACATCACATTGAACCCTACAGTGCTCCATTTACAGAGTGGGAGCTCCTGAGCACCCTTGCACATTGCCACGACACAGCTCCTGGGCCAGATCCAATCCACAGTCAGATGATCAAACATCTCTCGCCCAACTACAAGTGACATCTCCTTGTCATCTTCAACCAGATCTGATGTGATGGCATCTTTCCATCACAATTGCGAGATAGCACCATCACTCCAGTGCTCAAACGCGGCAAATACCCGCTTCATGTAGATAGCTATTGGCCCATCAGCCTCACCAACGTTCTTTGTAAGCTGCTGGAACATACGGTAAGTGGGTGGTTGTGTTGGGTCTTGGAGTCATGTGGCCTACTAGCTCCATGCCAGGGTGGTTTCTGCCAGGGTCGCTCTACCATTGATATTCTAGTTTCCCTCGAGTTTGCCATCCGAACAACCTTTGCCAGATGCCAACACCTAGTTGCTGTCTGTTTTGATTTACGAAAGGCTTACAACACTACCTGATGACATAATATTCTTGCAACATTATATGAGTGGCGTCTCCAGGGCCCACTCCCGATTTTTATCCAAAATTTCCTATTGCTCTGTACTTTCTGTGTTGAAGTTGCTGCCTCCCATAGTTCCCCCCGCCCCCGCCGTCCCTGCCCCCCCCCCCCCCCCATATCCAGGAGAACACGGTCCCGCAGGGTTCTGTATTGAGTGTATCTCTATTTTGAGTGCCTATTAACGATCTAGCAGCAGCTGTTGGGCAGTTGGTCTCACATTCTCTGTATGCAAACGACTTCTGCATTTTGTACTGCTGCTCCAGTACTGGTGTTGCTCAGCCGTGCCTACAGGGAGCCATCCACAAAATGCAGTCACGGGCTCTAGCCCACAGCTTCCAGTTTTCAGCTGCAAAGTTGTGTGTCATGCACTCCTGTCAGCGTCGTACCACTCATCAGGAACCAGAAATTTACCTTAATGATGATACACTCATAGTAGTGGAGACATAACTATTCTTAGGACTGATTTTCGATGCATGATTGACGTGGCTTCCTCATCTTTGTTGGCTGAAGCAGGCACCACAATGCCCTCCACTGCGTAAGCAACACCAACTGGGGTGCAAATCACTCTTCACTGTTGCAGCTTTACAGAGCCCTTGTTCAGTCCCGCCTTGACTATGAGAGTCTGGTTTATGATTTGGCTGTGCCCTCGGCATTGCATTCACTCTTCCCAGTGCACCACTGCGGCATTCGACAGTCAACAGGGCTTTTAGGACGAGTCCTGCCTGTTGTAGACTAAAAGGAGTCTCTCACATTTCAGCCATTATGTGATGGTCCCCTGTAGGGTTTGATCGCCATTTTTCAAAATATTCCCGAAGAGTGGGCCAATTGGGGAAGGGTGTCTTACATGGTGCATAGTGTCCAACATGTGCCGAGACCGCTTGTATCTTTCATTGACATGGATCTGCGCTTCCACTTATTCTCCAGCTTTTGGGCGAGATTACCCTCTTGGGCACGTTTCCCTCCATCCTCTCGCTTTCTGCACTGTCGACGATAATGCGCTTGATACCCAGCGTGGTAGCCAGTCCATTATGGGGCCACCATGTACCCTGTTGGTTGTAGCCCCTGACTACACAGGGATCACTCTGCTGATGCCTGCACCATTAACTCACTACGTATACCATGGAGTAGATGCCTGTCACTATGGGCATCAGGATTCCCAGAAATGGCCATCCTGCCGGGTAGCCTTTGTTACGGCTGGGTGGCGCCTGTGGGGAGGGCCCCTGATCGAAGTGAGAGGCATCAGGGCAGATGACATGCCATGAAGCTTAGGACGTCATGTCTTGCTGGTGGTCAAACACCAGCAGTCTCTAAGCAGTCAAGGTCTAACTTCATTGTTAAGAAATATGACCCCAAATCATCCCCCCCTTCGCCACACTGTGGGAGGAATGCCAGCCTAAGGATGACAGTGAAGCTTATTCACCCCGGCACATCGTATTATGACAGTCGGTGGGGAACATTCCTTGTCAATGAAAAATCAGTTTCTTGTGAAGCATTTAGAGAATAAGTTTGGAGACGTGGAGGGCTTGTCCAAAATGCGGTAAGGGTTGGTCTTGATCAAAACAGCATCCTCTGCCCATTCACGGGCATTCGCCTGTGAAAACCTGGGGCTGTTTCTGTTTCCATCACGCCGCATAAGAGCTTCAATATGGTCCAGGGTATCATTTTTTTTCAGGAACCTTCTTCTGCAGTCTGAAGAGAAAATATTTGAGGCTGCATCCTATGCATATGTGTCAACCTATGCTGCCACTAAGACAATGGTTCTACCATCTTCTGTTCCACCATGTACAGTTAATTCTGAGTCGTCAGACTTCACCTGCCCCCTTGATGGTGGGGGCACTTCCCTCCCTGTTGCTTCTGCACAACCTACTTCAGGAGAAACACCACCACTAACTACAAGCTCTGTGTCTAAGGATGAGGTGAAGATTCTGGCTTCTGCTGAGGACCTAGATCTGGCGGGGCCCTCACACAATGGATGTTGATCACATAGGTACTCATCTGGTGGCAGCAAGTGACCCTGAGGCGTAGACTGCCTCATTCATTGTTTCATGCCTTCCCAGTCTCATGATCACATAATTCTCCAGTGGAATTGCAGTGGTTTTTTCCACCACCTGGCTGAGCTACGGCAACTGTTCAGTTTTACACCTGCTTTCTGCATTGCCCTCCAGGAATCCTGGTTACCAGCAATGCGGACTCCTGCCCTCCACCACTATAAGGGATATTACAGGAACTGTAGAGACTATAATAGAGTGTCAGGTGGAGTTTTTGTCTTTGTCCTGAACTCAGTATGTAGTGAACCTGTGTCCCTTCAAACCCGTCTTGAAGCTGTGGCTGTCAGCATAATGACGACACAGGAATTAATTGTTTGCAATATATATCTTCCTCCAGATGGTGCAGTATCCCTGAATGCATTGGCTGCTCTGATTGATCAACTGCCTAAACATTTTCGACTTTTGGGAGATTTTAATGCCCATAACCCGTTGTGGGGTGGCACCATGCTTACTGGCCAAGGTATGGAGGTCGAACATTTACTGTCACAACTCGACCTCTGCCTCTTAAATACAGGTGCCCCCACACATTTCAGTGTGGTACATGGCACACATTCAGCCACTGATCTCTCGGTTTGCAGTCCTGGCCTTCTCCCATCTATTCACTGGGGAGCACATGAATACCTGTGTGGTAGTGACCACTTGCCCATCTTCCTGTCACTCCCTCGGCATCATGTCCATGGCCGCCAAATGAGATGGGCTTTAAACAAGGCAGTCTGGGAAGCCTTCACAACAGCTGTCACTGTTCGATCTCCCCCACATGGTTCCATCGATGTTGTTGTTGAGCAGGTCACTACGACGATTGTTTCTGCGATGGAAAACGTGATCCCTTGTTCCTAAGGTTGCCTCTGGCGAAAGACAGTCCCATTGTGGTCGCCGGAAGACACTGAGGCAATTAAAGAGCGTCAGCAAGTTCTGCACCAACATCAGCAGCACCCTTCCCTAGAGCACCTAATAGCGTTTAAGCGGCTCCATGCCCGTGTCTGCCAGCTTCCATAACGATGGAAACAGCAGTGTTGGGAGAGGTACATGTCGACCATTGGGTGCCATACGTCACCTTCCCAAGTCTGGATGAAAATCAGACGTCTTTTTGGATACCAGACACCAACGGGTGTCCCTGGCATTACCATCAATGACGTGTTATCTACTGACACAAACGTGATTGCCGAGCACTTTTCTGAGCATTGTGCTCGAGCCTCTTCGTCAGAGAACCACCCCCCTGCCTTTTGCAGCCTCAAACGGTTGATGCAAAGAAAAGTCCTCTCCTTTGCTACACGCCACAGTGAACCCTATAACGCCCCATTTGCAGAGTTGCAGCTCCTCAGCACCCTTGCAAATTGCCACAACACGGCTCCTGGGCTGGATCGGATCAACAGTCAGATGATTAAACATCTCTCATCTGACTACAAGCACCATCTCCTCGTCATCTTCAACTGGATCTGGTGGGATGACATCTTTCCATTGCAGTGGCTGGAGAGCACCATCATTCCGGTGCTCAAACCCAGTCAAAACCCGCTTGATATGGATAGCTACTCTCCCATCATGGTCTCACCAACTTTCTTTTAAGCTGCTGCAATGTATGGTGTGTCGGCGGTTGGGATGGGTCCTAGAGTCACGTGGCCTACTGGCCCCATGTCAGCGTGTCTTCTGCCAGGGTCACTCTACCACTGATAATCTTGTCACTTGAGTCTGCCATCTGAACAGCCTTTTCCAGCCGCCAACATCTGTTTGCCATCTTTTTTTAATTACTTGAAGCATACCACATGACCTGACGACATATCTTTGCCAGATTGCATCAGTGAGGTCTCCGGGGCCTGCTCCTGAATTTTATCCAAAGCTTCCTGTCACTCTGTACTTTCCTTGTCCAAGTTGGTGCCTCCCATAGTTCCCCCATATTCAGGAGAATGGCATTCTGCAGGGCTCTGTATTGAGTGTCTGTCTATTTTTCTGTCTAGCAGCAGCTGTGGGGTCCTCGGCCTCACCACCTCTGTATGCAGATGACTTCTGCATTTTGAACTGCTCCTCCAGTGGTGGTGTTGCTGAGGGGTGCCTACAGGAACCCATTCACTAGGTGCAGTCGTTGGCTCTAGCCCACAGCTTCCAGTTTTCAGCCGTGAAGTCATGTATCATGCATTTCTGTCAGCGTCACACCATTCATCTGGAACCAAAACTTTACCTTAATGATGATCCACTCACTGTAAAGGAGACATATTGATTCTTAGGACTGGTTTTTGATGCCCGATTGACTTAGCTACCTCACCTTCATCAGCTGAAGCGGAGGTTCTGGCAGCACCTCAGTACCCTCTGCCACCTGAGCAACACCATCTGGAGTGCAGATAGCTCAACGCTGTTGCAGCTCTACACTGCCCTCGTTCAATCCCGCCTTGACTATGGGAGTCTGGTTTATGGTTTGGCGGTGCCATTAGTGTTGCGTTTACTTGAACCAGTGCACCATTGGGGTGTTCACCTAGCGATGGGAGCTTTTAGAAAGAGTCCCTCCATTGAAGGTTAGCCGTGCACAACTGTTCGCCAGTTATATTGCACACATTCGTAATTCTCCTGTGCATCCAAATTACCGCCTCCTTTCCCACCCACAGCAGTTCATCTCCTGCATCAGTGGCCAACGTCAGGGCTTATGATAGCAGTTCGCGTCCGGTCCCTTCTGTCTGAACTGGAGTCCTTCTCATTACCATGTCTGTTCAAGGTCAGTTCATGTACATGTCCATTGTGTACACCTAGGCTGCAGATTCTTATGGACCTTTTGCATGTACATAAGGGCTTCGTTAACCATGCAGCTCTCCGCTATCACTTACTTTCGATTCTTGATGTGTACCAGGGCCATTAAGTGGTTATGCCGATGGCTTGATGGCTGATGGTCACGTAGGCTTTGCATATGTTGATGGAGGACATACTGAACATCACTCCTTGCCATTTGGCTGCAGTGTTTTTACTGCAGAGCTTGCGGCCATTTCTCATGCTCTTGAGCACATGCTTTTTAGTATCCTGAACTAGATGGATGTCACCTCATGTTCTTGAAACATTTAAGAGGATTAGAATATGCAGTCTTCAGATTTTCAAATACCTCCCAATCTAACATTTGTCTAACACCTCAGTTTACATCTGTTATTGTGGCCCAAGGTATAGGCTAAGTAGGGTGACAAAAAGGTTCATGGGGCCCCACTGCCAGATGACATACATTTTATTTAGATATTAATAATTGTTCCTGAAACATGAGAATTGCTACCCAGGATATCTTTTGGTTTTAGTTCTCATGTGGCAATTAATCAGAGTCTTGTACTTTACCTTAGATTGCTTCCTTTACATTCAGTTTTCCTCATTATCCTGTACATACTTCTTGCAATGGCCTATATTCAGTACCCACTACTTTTATTTTAATTTGATCACAGAATCATCCACGTGCCACGTTGGAGCTTTGTAAGTCATTCCAAATTATCTCTCTCTTGACAAACACTTTCTGGTTGAGACATTGAACAGCAAGTTCTTATGCCACAAAAGTTCAAATTGCAAGAAAGTTGGCCAACAAATCTTCAATTACTGAAAAGGAATGCTCCACAATTTTTCTGTTTAGTTCCAACTCTATATGGAACTTCAGTTCAAGTGCCTTAATCCTGTAGCCACCCCTCTGATTAATTTGAAGCTACTTACAGTTAAGGTTAATACCTTCTCCTTTTTTCTGTCTTCAGTGAAATAAATCAACATGAAGAACATTCAAATCTATCCATGGGTTGATAATAGCTATGACCATAATACTTATTGATGTTAATGTTTATATAACTGATTGCTTCTTGTAATTTGCCATTCACTTCTTCATTTAGTCTCTTAGGTCATAGGCCATGCTATTGTAGTGTACTAGGTTTCTTCCTCCTTTCTTCTTCCTATACCTCCAGCTGTTGTTTTGAGGCTAGGTCTGAATGTCTATCTAGTTTTCCAATTCCATTACCATTGGCCTTCTTTTGTTCCTATTCTCATTTTTCTGATACCATCATTAGCTGTCATCACTGATCAACATCTTTTCAGCGCATTCCTCCAAAGATATTCTTCTATTCCCTGGTCGATATATTATCATATTTGACTGACAATGCCTGCAATTGTTGTTGCCTTGTGACCATGTCTATTCATCTCTTCTCTTTATTCTCGCATCATATATCTCTGCCAGTCAACATCGTGGTTCCCTCACTTATCCTGTACTCATTGTTTATATGATAATTTTACATCACTTCATGAATTGCACCCACTTTCTGCTCTGTGACCTAAATTTCCTAATTTCAGAGGATCCTTGAAGTATCAATTTATTATGTATCTTGCTTCCAGTACTTCAGTTTATTCAAATACTTCTCAAAGTATATGAGAATTTTGCCTTTCCTCGTGTCATACAGTTTTGAATTGAAAACATTCTCCTGAATGCTGTGCAACCAACATTTTCATAGGAATGTTTTCCCAAAATATTTTATTCATTAACTGCTTTTGTTGCCCATAATGTAGCATGTCATTGTATATAACATTCAACAAATCTGATCTTACCTTTCTGTCCATTTTTGTGGTAATACACTGTGGAAAATTTTTATGAAAAACACTGGGTGTACTTCACGCCTTCCAGCATAACATACTGTCTTCCAGAAAGTGCATCATTAAAAGTTGTTATGCCCCCCTTAAGATTTTTCCCTCTATTTGTGCCATTTCCTGCCTGAAGCAACTCGTTAAGTTCATACTGGATACCTTGTATTGTCAACTCACTGACTTGGAGTGTTCCTTCACCTAGTTCTTTCAGTTTTTGCTGATGAAGTACCAGTGACCTTCTAAATTTCGTAATTTCAGAGGATACTTGACTTATTAGATACCAGTGTCTTGCTCTGAGTACTTTAGTTTATTCAAATACTTCTCAAAGTATCTGAGAATTGTACCTTTTCTTGTGTTATACAGTTCTTTCACCATCTTCTCTCTGACAGCCACCTTAGCCACCTTATCATCCTTATTTTCCCTCATCCTCACAGCAGATGAATCTGTCTCATCCTGGGGTTTGAGTGACCTGCTCATTTTTTTAACCTTCCCTAAACTATCACTCTCTCCTCTCCAAGAAAGAAACTATTAATTCTGAAAGCTAGGATAGTGTAGTTTCTAAAGCTCAGATGGATTTCACTACAATTTATTTAAGTTTCTACTCTGTTCATGATAAATGAGATATTTTCTGCCAAAGATAGCTCAAGGATGGTTCTATCAAGTCAGCACAAGATTTTAATACCTTAACATAGTATTAACAATGTCACTTTGAAAGACGTAATTTATTTGGAATTCATATTTTTTAAAACTAATATCAGCTGGTGACGTAAACAGTATCTGCGAGAGTAAATTGTGTGTGTGTTTGATGCAATCATAATAATTTATCAGATAAAATATGTAAATTAATTTTTTTTTTTTTTTTTTTTTTTTTACAATTGAATGACATAAAATTGGTAACTGCAGATATGTGCTTAAAATGAAACTTAGTGAACTGTGCTGTTGTGACTTATTTCTGATAATTTGGAACATGTATGTTCAGTGCAAATACACTAATATTACTGGAGCTACAAAAGTACTGCACTGAAACTTTTGAAACCATGAATTTGTAGACATGGTGTATTTTTAATTTATTTTATTTTTTGCTGTAGATTTTCTTCTCATAAATTGTGAACTGTGATCACATAGTTTCAACTGGCAAGGGAAGTGTAAGGTTTTTTCTGTTTCTTGTAAAAGTCCAAAATGATTTTTCTCATGTTATTTCAGTCTGTTGTGTAAGAGTATAATTTTGTTAATATTTATGGAAGGGATAGCAGGCTGATCAGTAAAGAAGAGGTGGCAACATTGTAATTTCATTTCAATCCTCGTGGATGTCACAATCATTTTCTTTAGCTTCAGTATATGAGATACACTGTTGGAGCTTTTCCACAGTAATACACTGTCTCTAATGACAGACCCAAATTACTTTGTAATATGTGGTTTCACACGTGTTGGTACAAATACCATTAGGTAATATGTGCACTGCAAATGAATATGAATTTAATCTGGAATATGAATGTTGAAATCTCAGCAAATAAAATGAGCACTTCCTTCCAAGTTGTACTTCTGCAATATGTGGTAGGTGGGGATGTAGTTCAGATTTATAAATTTCTTGGTATACACTTGTAAACATTTATTGCAAAAGAAGATTCCAATAATACAACCATCAGTGCTCAGAGCCTCTAGAATGCTTGTCTGAATGGCAGTCCTATATCCATAGGTGTTTCACTAACTAAATTTTCTGTCGCTTCTTGACATATGGCAATAACATTAAATAGGCAACACAGTAATGTGATTCTTATTTATTATTGGTTTGTATATTATTCAAAATACAGAGAAATGTGAAAAAAAATATTATTAATGATGTGATGAACTCTTAAAGTTAATCTTACCACTTGTATACGAGTTACACATCATCTTAACTATTAAAAAACGTTCTGAAATGAAAATCATGTGTGCAGAGCAATTAACAATCATTATATTGTTTTCTTTGAGGATGTGAATTAATCAGTTAGTAAAATTAAGGAAAGGTAACCACTCATCTATAGCAGACTGATGTGAGGAGCACAGAAATACGTAACAGAAAACAGCAATCCCACTAGCTAGCTTTTGAGCACTAGCTCTTGTGTGTGAGAGAATGTGTGTACTATTGCTAGAAAAAGAGCTAGTGCTCAAAAGCTAGTGTGAAAGCTTCTTACACATCGCATCGCTCCATCCAGGAATTTCTATGAATGTATCAATTTGCTTGTAGTTGTATTTCACTGAAATCTGTTTTCATTCTTGTAAAGATATTTGAATCGCAACATAATTCTCTTACTTACATGCTATTGAAATACATACTTTGAAATGTTACATTAATTTGGAAAGTGCAATATTTCAGATAAGATGAGAGTACCAGAAACTGTCTTGCTCCAGGAACTTATCTATTGTTTCCAAGGAATAGGAGGAAGAGTTTTAATAGAGGATCCTGTCTCTCAAGGCTTCAAGATAGATTCGAAGGTAAGTTAATCCAAAACCTAGAAGTTCAGAATTTATTAATCCAATAGCAATTAAGCATTTTTCCAAACAATGTTTTTGGTTCTGTTTATTTCTGGGCATTGGCAGGAAAATTATTCCTAAGCATATGTAATTTTCTGTTCATTAGATTTTTAGTAGAAATCATTGTACCAGTGGGGCTTAACAATAGAGATAATGCAAAAGATAGCCCTTACTTGATAATAACTACAATCCAAGTTTCTAAGACCAGTCCCACTCTCTGTAACAACCAGACTAAGTGTTTATCTTTGTGTTGTTTTCCTGCACATTATTCACACCCTTACCATTTCTGGCATTGCAATATTTAAATATTGCTGAGGAAGACTGCCACCAGCCACAAACATGTTTTTTGGCTAGTTTTGGCCACCCAACACAGACTTAGACCTAGCAGGGATGAAATAACATGGAAATACTTGTCTGGTGCTTAGTTTTCAGAACCTACTTTACGACAGCATTGCTAAATCATTTGGTTTCTTAAATGATTTGATATTTTTCTTCTAAGATGTCTGTCTGGGTCACATCTCAAGTTCAACATTATATTTAGGCATACTGACTTGTCATCTACACACGGTTCCTGGCGGCTGCTGCTCTGCTCAGATTGGCACCCTGTATACATTGGTAGTTGCCCCGCCATTACTTCACAACTTTCACTACCCATGCAACCACCATGATGGGGTGGTAATGGTGGAGAGGAGTGGAGATGCTCAGTTACAAACTATGGTCTTCAATCTCTGCACATTCACCCCTGCGTATGGACCTCACTGTATGGGAATGCTTCTCTTTTTCTTGGCTCAGTGCAGGGTTCCATGCCTGATGCACTTGTAGGCTACTACCTTTGTTAATCAGATCATCTTGCACCCTAATTTCAATTGCCTCTTTAATCACACGATCCCAGAAGGAAGAAGATTGCCTGAGTATCTTGATTTTGTTTAATTTATAATATGGCCAGTTTTTATTCTGTAGACAGTAACAGAGCTAGTGTAGTTCAGTGTGGTGTCTATGTTCATGGCATCTCTCTTCCATCTTGCATACAGTTGCCCTTAGATATGCCTTGCCACATCAGTTGAGGATTTGGTAGACCCCTGCTTTGCCTGCTAGCAAATGGGATGTACTCTATTTATTTGGGCTCCTTTTTATTCTTCCTGCTGTTGTTGTGTGTTCTGGTTTAGAAATGGAGTAAAGCAGTGAAATAATTATAAAATGCAAGGCACATGTACAAAATTATGAATGTCGTTTGCTGTTCATTTTTCATTTTGAAGCTTACGGCATCTGTCAATTCATGTTCATAAACGACAATACGATGACACCTGCCCAAAAGTATGTTGATTCCTGAAATTTGCATTTTGAGTGCAGTCTCTTGTATCAAGGAGTATGGAAGGATGAGGTGAAGTGTTGAGTAACTGTGTTCTATTGTTTGAATGCTTCTGAGCAGTGGGCAGTACTTTTGGGAATCTCATTCACTTAATCGTAGTTTACCAGTGGAAGAAAAAGGGCAATTTGTGAGATTTTACAGTATTAGTGAACAACAGTGAGGTGGAAAACTCAGAACTTGGAAAACACTGTTGGAAATACAGCATTTGGAATTTTTGAAAATTTCTCCTTCAAGAGATAACAAAAAGTTCAAAATTGTGAACTAATTGGGCAGGTTATACAGATATATGGGGAAGTAGTTCATCTAACCCTTGCATCAAGGTAGACAAAGGACAGGTAAAATGTCTGAAGTTACTGTGGATTGAAGAAGTGTGCAAGATGTTAGAGGAGAAATAGGAAATTTGGGATATACATAGAAAAGAAAAGAAGACATTGGAAAGGAGACAGAAAAAGGTTTAATACAGTTTGTAACACCACCACTCACTCTGATCAGTTTAATCATTCAAGATTGTGTAATAGTGTGCAAATGATTTGGAAATGAGGCACCGATACTGAAAAGCTTCTGAATACTTAACTCAATGTGTACAACTTGCAGAATTGTTAGCAACTCTCCTACAACCAAGCTATCATAATTGTTAATGATATTGAGTACAACAAATACGAAATGTGTAAAAATGCTTTCAGCTTCAGTCAAAAAAAAAAGGTACTGCTTTCAGACCAAAGTAGGAAACCCCATTGTTCAATTTGGAAATGTACTTGTTCTGTAAAATCTTTGTAATATTTGTCTTTTTAAATTAATAGTAGGAACTTCAGAGGCTCAAGAAAGTTTTTAATTTCCTTCTTATTCTTGGTGGGGTACAATTTGTTTGCTCCCCTCTTATTTCTAGAGGCCCTTTGTCAATATCTCTTGTTCCTCTGCGGGTCCGGCCATTAGAATAGGCCTGAGGTATTCCTGCCTGTTCTAAGAGGCGACTAAAAGGAGTCTCACGTGTTCTGGCCTTTATGTGATGGTCCACTGTAGGGTTTGACCTCCATTTTTCAAAATTTACCTGAAGAGGGAGCCAATTGGGGAAAGGCGCCTTCCACATTGCACAGCGTCCATCCTGCGCTGAGAGCTCTCACATCCTTTGTCAACGTGAATCTGCGCTTCAACTCATTCTCCAGCTGTTGGGTGAGGTCACCCTAATTGGGTGCATTTTCCTCCATCCTCAGTGCAGTATCACTTTCTGTGCTGTCAACGGTAAAGGGCTTCTTCACTGATTTGCACCTGATATATAGCATGGTAGCCAGTCCATTGTGGTGGGGCTGCCATGTACCCTGTTGGTTGTAGCCCCTGACGACACAGGGACTGTTCTGCTGATGGCTGCACTGTTAACTCCCTACATATGCCAAGGGGTAGATGCCTGTCACCCTGGAGCATTGGGACTCCCAGCAATAGCCATCCTGCAAGGTGGCACTTGTTGCAGCTGGGTGTTGCCCGGGAGTAGGGCACCTGGTTGGAGTTGGTGCTGTCGGGTCAGATGACATGTCATGAAGCGTAGTATGTCATATCTTGCTGGTGGTCATACACCAGCAGTCTCTAAGTGGCCGAGGTCTAGCTTGAGTTCTAAGAAATATGACCCAAAATTCCCCCCCCCCCCCCTCCCCCCCCCAGCCACACCATGGGAGGACCGCCAGGCTAAGGAACATTCCTTGTCAATGAAAAATCAGTTTCTTGTGAAGCATTTAGAGAACAAGTTCGGAGACGTGGAGGGCTTGTCCAAAATGCGGTTAGGGTCAGTCGAGATAAAAACAGCATCCTCTGCCCATTCATGGGCACTACTTTCCTGTGACAACCTGGGGTTGTTTCTGTTTCCATCATGCCCCATTAGAGCTTCAATATGGTCCAGGGTATCATTTTTCTTTTTTTTCAGGAACGTTCTTCTGCAGTCTGACGATGAGCTGCGTGCCAATGTAGAGTGGTGAGGATTTTATTTCATTCAGCGCGTCCACCAGGATCCCAGGGATAATCAGGTTGCCACCGGTGCCATCATCTTGGCCTTCAAGGGTCACACATTACTTGAGAAGGTCAAGGTGGTGGCCTGCTGCTGTGATGTAAAGCCATATATCCCTCCCCCGATGAGGTGCTTTAAGTTCTGGTACTTCGGCCTACGGTTTAACGCTGTACTTGCAGCATCAACTGTCTGGATTGTGGACATCCTTTGCATACCAATACTGCTTATGCCCCACCTCCCATCTGTGTCAACTGCAGAGAGTGCCATTCGTCTTGCTCGCCAGACTGCAGGATTCTCCAGAAAGAAAGAAAATTAATGGAATACAAGACCCTGGACCGACTGAGCTACACTGAGACTAAGAGAAAATACAAGAGGCTGCATCCTGTGCATATGACATCAACCTATGCTGTCACTAAGACAATGGTTCTATCATCTTCTGTTCCACTGTGTACAGTTCATTCTGAGTCGTCAGACTCCACCTGCCCCCTTGATGGTGGAGGCACTTCCCTCCCTGTTGCTTCTACACAACCTACTTCAGGAGCAACACCCCCTCCCCATACCATCGGGGACGTCTGTCCCCACTTCTCAGCCAGAGAAACATAAGTATTTTTTGGCTCCTCTCGTCAGGGAGGCATCCCTTGGGTCACTCCCTTCCCAGGTTCCTACCAGTGGGAAAGCTGACATCCGCCAGTGGCTGAGGCAACCACAGGTAGCTGGCCATAGGGCTTTATGGTCCTCCTCAGTCGTTGAGACTGAATCGGTGAAGCTCTTCCAGCCAGACAAACCTAAGGAGCACCGAGAGAAACATAAAAAGAAAAAGACCCCCCAAGGAGCAAGGCACTGAGGTGGCACCCACACCACCTCTACCTACAAGCTCTGTGTCTGAGGATGAGATGGAGGTTCTGGCGTCTGCTGAGGACCTAGATCTTGCTGGGCCCTCAAACACAATGGATGTCAACAGCACAGATACTCATCTGGTGGCAGCAGGTGACCTTGAGGTGTAGACTGCTGCATTCATTGTATCATGCCTTCCCAGTCTCATGATCATGTAATCGTCAAGTGGAATTGCGGCGGTTTTTTGCACCACCTGGCTGAGCTACAGCAACTGTTAAGCTTTACACCTGCTTGCTGCATTGCCCTCCAGGAATCCTGGTTGCTGGCAATGCGGACCCCTGCCCTCTGTGGCTATAAGGGATATTACAGGAACCATAGAGACTATAATAGAGTATCAGGTGGAGTTTTTGTCTTTGTTCTGAACTCAGTAAGTAGTGAGCCTGTGACCCTTCAAACCCTTCTTGAAGCTGTGGCTGTCAGCATAACGACAACACAGGAAATAACTGTCTGCAACATATATCTTCCTCCAGATGGTGCAGTATCCCTCAATGTATTGGCCACACTGATTGATCAATTCCCTAAACCTTTCGTACTTTCAGGAGATTTTAATGCCCATGACGTGTTGTGGGGTGGCGCCATGCTTATTGGCAAAGGTAGGGGGGTCGAAAGCTTACTGTCACAACTTCACCTCTTACTCGGCCATTGATCTCTCTGTTTGCATTCCTAGCCTTCTTGCATCTATCCACTGGAGAGCACGTGACTCCTTGTGGGGTAGTGACCACTTCCCCATCTTTGTCACTCCCCCAGCCTCATGCCCATGGATGCCTATCCAGATGGGCTTTAAACAAGGCTGACCGGGAAGCCTTCACCTCTATTGTCACAATTGAATCTCACCCACATGGTGCCATCGCCGGACGTCTCTGCAATTTGAGAGTCAGCGAGCTCTACAGCAACAAAAGTGGCACCCGTTCCTAGAGCACTTAATAGCCTTTAAGCGGCTCTGTGCCGGTGTTCACCAGATTATAAAATGATGGAAACAAGAGTGTTGGGAGAGGTAAGTGTCGACCATTGGGTGCCCTGCGTCACGTTCCCTAGTCTGGACGAAGATCGGAAATCTTTTTCGGTACCCCCCAGATGGCTCATGGTTCTTGCCTGTGTTCGTGCTTATCACACACGGGGGCCCAAGCTATTGCAGCTCATTCTTCATTTCCTAGTTGCTTTTCCTTCTCCCTGCCCCCTCCCTCCCTATCCCCCCTCCTTCCCTGTTGCCACCTCCTTCCCCTCTCTGTGTTCTGCTATATGTTGACCTGGCTATTCCCATGGTTTCCTTATTGGTTGCAATTTTGTTCCTTTTGCCAGTTCTTTCACCCCTTTTGGCATTTCGGTCCCCA
Source organism: Schistocerca piceifrons (assembly GCF_021461385.2). NCBI lineage: Eukaryota > Metazoa > Arthropoda > Insecta > Orthoptera > Acrididae > Schistocerca > Schistocerca piceifrons. The sequence goes on along the minus strand of NC_060149.1, from coordinate 260,725,330 downwards.
CTTGAAGTTTGACCTCCACTTCTAAATTTCCTGTTTTTAGTGTGAGCCATATGGGGAAGATCTCCCTCCCTAGCATCTGCAGTGTGGATTCCTCTCCACTCTCCCTTCCACACCATAGCCCCCTTCCACCTGGCTAGGTCACCAGCATGTGTAGCCAGTCTGTGTGGTGGGCCTGTTATGTACCCATAAGGCTGAGCCCCTTGACAACACAGGGATCACACTACTGATACCTGAGCTGTTCCCTCCCCGTGTATGCCAAGGAGTGGTAGGAACATCAGAACTCCCGGCAACAGCTGCTGTGCCAGACAGCCCTTGCTGTAGCTGAGTGGCACCCATGGGGAGAGCCCTTGATCTGAGTGGGTGGTATCAGGGTGTATGCTTGGTGCATGAAGCATATCAAGCTACAAAAATCTGGCCCTTCTCATATGTCCATCTCTTTGAATGGTGAAGGATCCTTAAATGTTGTCTCGTATGACCCGGCAGCCTTCCCTTCCATGGCTACCCCATGGGAGGAGGGCCAGGCTCGCCATCTTGGTCTTGGGCTGAAACGTTTTCCGTGAAACCTCATCTGTACTAGGACAGAGAGGGACACACTCACCATCACAAAGCCATTGTTTTTCATGGAAAATGTCGAAGACAAGTGTGGTGAAGTGGAGTCAATTAGTAAGATTCAATTGGGATCCTTATTGTTCAAAGCTTCTTCTGCTATACAATTGGTAGATCTTTGTGCCTGTGATTGTCTTGGCAACATCCTAATGTCTATCACTCCTCACCAATCTCTGTATATGGTCCAGGGAGTCATTTTTCATAGGGACATCACCCTGCAAACTGATGAACTCCAGGCTGATCTGGAGTGGCGTGGCATTCATTTTGTTCAACGTGTCAGAATGGCCGCAAAGACAACCACACCAATACTGGCACCTTCATCCTGGCTTTCAAGGGAGATACCCTCCCAGAGAAGATCAAGGTTATGTGCTACAGATGGGACGGGAAGCCGTACATCCCTCCACCTATGCGGTGCTTTCAGTGCTTGCGTTTTGGGCGTATGTCTTCCAGCTGTACGGTGGACCCTTTGTGTGGCCATCCCGACCATGAGGGAACCCATTGTGTTCTGCCACCTGTGTGTGTTAATTGTGCTGACTGCCATTCCCCCCATTCACCTGGTTGCCCAGCTTACAAGAGAGAAAGAAGATACAAGAATATAAGTCCCTGGATCGCTTGTCTTACACTGAGGCTCGCCAGAAGTAGGAGAGACTCCATCCAGTGTCACTATCTTCAACTGTCGCCTCTGTTACTTCCTTTCCCCCTCCCCCTCCCCCTCCCCCTCCCCCTCCCCCTCCCCCTCCCCCTCCCCCTCCCCCTCCCCCTCCCCCTCCCCCTCCCCCTCCCCCTCCCCTGTCCCCCTCCCCCCTCCCCCCTCCCCCTCCCCCTCCCCCCTCCCCCTCCCCCCTCCCCCTCCCCCCTCCCCCTCCCCCCTCCCCCTCCCCCCTCCCCCCTCCCCCCTTGTCCTTACCCCAGCCCTGCCCCACTCTTCCCTCCACCCTCCCCCCTTGTCCTTACCCCAGCCCTGCCCCACTCTTCCCTCCACCTCCACGCCGTTTCCATGACCGACCTCTCGTCAGAGAGTGGCCCCTCCACCCTGGCCGAAGAAGTGCTCCCTCCTTCAGCATCTGCTGGTGATTATGCTCCCTCCTGGGAACCCTATCCCCAGCATCTCTCAGGCCAGAAGGCTGTTACCACCACTCGGCCATGTGGCGCACCATCTGTGGGCCCCAAGGTCGCCCACACTCTTTCAGTTCCCAATCTTGCAGAAGCCTGTACTCCCCCTGTGTCCTGTCCTCCTCCACCTCAGAAAGAGAAGAAGAAGAAACAAAAATCCCAAGAGAAGGCATCTCCGATGCTCCCAGAGGTCCCAACTCCTCTCTCACAACCTGAGTCTGACATCTTATTTATGGATGTCACCCCATCCTTGTTGGTGACGACTACTGACAAAGTGACCTGACCACCTCCTCAGCTCCTTCATGCCTACGTTGGACTCACACCACACGATCATCCAGTGGAAGTGCAATGGCTATTATCATCACCTACTGGAAATGCAACATCTTGTCTCCTCTTATTCTGCATTCTGTCTTGTTATCCAAGAAACGCATTTCTGTGATGACCACTCTCCCACTTTACGTGGTTATCGGGCGTTCTGTCAGAACTGTGCTGGCCCTGGGATAACATCTGGTTGGGTCTGCACTTTGTATTGCTCCCATGTCCTTAGTGACAGGATCCCCCTACGTACCACCTTGGAAGTGATAGCGGTTAGAGAGCAAACGACAATGGCAATCACCATTTGCAGTGTCCCTCCAGGTAGGTCACTTGCTTATGTTGCACTATCTACCTTACTTCAGCAACTCCCACCCCTGTTTCTCCTTCTTCGGGATTTCAATGCCCACCATCCACTGTGGGGGAGTGTTACATCAATGTCTCAGGGTATCCTAATCGACCAACTTATCATGGACTTCGATATGCATCTCCTCAACGATGGTTCCCCTACCCACTTCAGTGCTGCTCATGGCACCTTCTCTGCTATCTATCTCGTGATCTCCTATCCTGCCCTCGTGGCTTCCCTACATTGGTCATCCCACGATGACCTCTGTGACATGACCACTTCCCAGTGACACTATCGTTCCCCTGCTGCAGCGAGGCAGACAGGTCCCATGTTGGGCATTCCACAGGTCCAATTGGCCTTTATACATGTCTGCTGCCCGCTTTGACACCTCTCTCTCAAATTCCATTGATGTAGTCGTGCAAGGCATCTCTGCTGCTCGTCCTCATGCTGCTGGCACTGCTGTCCCCCTATCCACAGGGCCCCCTCATCATCGGCCGGTACTGTGGTGGACCAAGGACATCGCAGTCGCTTTCCAGGACCGCCAATGGGCGCTGCAGTGATTTAAGCAAAACCCCTTCCAGACCAACCTCCTCACTTTTAAGTGTCTTCGTGCTACGGCTTGTTACATCATTAAGTGGAATAAAAAGGAATGGTGGGAGCGCTATGTTTCCTCCCTGGGACATATGCCTCTTTATCGCAGGTTTGGTCAAAGGTCCGTAGCGTTCTGGGCCACCAGTAACAGTCAAATATCCAGAGTCTGAACAGCCAAGGAGCTCTGTTCACTGATCCGTTGGTCCTCGCAGAACACCTTGCAACATACTTTGTGATGGCATCGTCGTATGCTTCCTATCCTCCTGTCTTTCTCCAGCAGAAACACAGAGTTGAACAGACCCCCTTCCATTTCATCCCACACCACAGTGAGTCCTACAATGCTCCTTTCACTGAATGGGAATTGGTGCAGGCTCTTAGCTCTTCATGGGACGTAGCCACAGTGCCAGACTCCATTCACAATCAGATGATTCAACACTTGTATGTTCCCCAGAGGCAACAGCTCCTCAGGGTTTTCAATCACATCTGTATCATGGGTGCTATTCCGTCACAATGGCGAGACAGTATAGTTATCCCTGGCCTTAAGCACGCGAAAATCCCAATGTCTCTCTACAGCTACCACCCCATTGTCCCTACAAATGTGCTTTTTAAACTGCTTGAAAGGATGGTCAACTCCAGATTGTGTTGGGTACTCGAATCTTGGGGCCTTTTGTCACCATATCAGTGTGGCTTCCGGGCAGGGTGTTCTCCAACTGACCATTTACTCCGATTGGAATCAGCCATCTGACAGGCTTTCTCACCGCCGGCACCTTGTTGCAGTGTTCTTTGACCTACATAAGGCGTATGACATGGCTTGGCTCCATCACATTTTAGTTACCCTCCATGACTGGGGCTTCCATGGTCCCCTTCCAATTTTTATCCTCGAGTTTTTATCTTAACGGCTCTTCCGGGTTGGAGTTGGCACTTCAATCAGCACCCCTCAGATTCAAGACAATAGTATCCCACAGGGTTCTGTGCTGTCACACTCTTCCTCATTGCCATGAATGGGCTTGTGACCTCTGGTTACCCTCGCGTTGTGCCTTGAAGATTTTTGTATCTGATGCAGCTCCCACTCAATGGCATCTGCTGAGTGCCAGCTCCAAGGAGCCATCCGACTGGCCTCTACATGGGCCACCGCCCATGGCATCCAGTTTTCCTCCGCCAAAATGCGGGTTATGCATTTTTGTCGTTGATCCACAATCCATGCTGATTCAGAACTTTATTTAGGCAACCAGCTTGTTGACGTAACACAGTTCCATTTCTTGGGCCTTAATTTTGATAACAAGCTGACATGGTTGCCACACATTCGTCACCTAAAGACTACATGTATGCGGAAGCTTAATGCTCTCCACCTCCTGGCCCACATATCTTGGGGTGCACACCATTCATCTCTTCTTTATCTTTACCGTGCTCTGGTTTTGTCCAGACTCAATTATGGTAGTCAGGTTTATGGCTCAGCAGCTCCTTCCACTTCGAAACTCCTTGACCCTGTCCATCATTGTGGGGTGCGTCTGGCTATTGGTGTCTTTTGCACTATACACATCTGATGGAGCCAACTTCTTGTTTCTTACGCTGTCGCCATTCGCCAATTCCCTGACTATCCTGTATACCTTGTGCTTTTCGCCAATGAGGGATGTCTCCCTCCTAACACCCACCCACGGGTGGGATCGCTGGTTGGCATGTGTCTCATTACCCTCTGCCGGGAACTCCATCTGCTCTCACTGAACTGCGCCATGTGTCTTTCCTCCTATGCTCCCACTTCGATGGTGCCTAGACCACGGATTAGGACCGCTCTCTTCCAGGGTCCTAAGGTCTCCGTTGCTCCTATGGTTTACCGGTGTCTTTTATGTGCCATCCTTGCAGAGTTCCAGGGTGCCACCATCCTTTTCACTGATGGTTCTAAGACTACTGATGAGATGGGATACACTTTCACATCTCCTGTGAGCTTCGAGCACCATTTGTTGCCAGGATCATGTAGTGTATTTACAGCAGAGCTTCTAGCCATTTACATGGCCCTCCTTTTTGTTTCTCAGGCCTCTGTCCATAACGTTTTAGTTTGTTCCAACTCCATGAGCAGCCTTCAGGCTATAGATCGATGCTGCTCTCATCACCCTTTGGTCTCTGCCATCCATGACTTTCTCTCTGCCCTTGAACGTTCCACCTGTTCAGTCGCCTTTCTCTGGGTCCCGAGTTGTGGTAATCCCAGGGAATGAATTGCCTGACCGTTTGGCTAGAGAAATGGATACTTACCACCTTTTCCTTTCATGATTCCAGCTGCAGGTATGTGGATCTACGTCAAATCTCTCTTTGCCGAATAGTGGAATGCCATCTGGAGCGCTACTGCTCATAGTATTAAACTCCGCACAATCAAGGAGTCTACTGCAGTTTGGGGCACTTCTTTCTGCCCCTCTTGGAAGATTGTCTCCTCCTATGTAACAACCTACACCCACAGTGTAGTTGTGGCACCAGACTGACGATCTCTCACATATTGGTGGCATGTCCTCTTCTTTCGACCCTTTGTGCTAAGTATAGTCTTCTGCTTCCTTAAATTGAATACTAGTGGACGATCCACGGATGGTAGACCTGGTCCTCGGTTTCCTCCATGAAAGTGGTTTTTATTTCCAGATACAAGGTTCTCCTTTCGTCTTGGAGCAAGGGCGGGTTGGTTGTGGTTAAGACTCCTTTTGCAGTCTTCACCCCCCCACCCCCTTCTACCAGTTTTTACATTTGGTCTCACCTTTTATGCTTATACTGTGTGTGTTTAATGTTCATTCTTTTACAATTTGACTCCTCAGACTGAATCCGTTCCGACACTCTTTCTTACGTAACCCCCTTTGGAATCGCTGGACTGATGACCTCGCCATTTGGTCCCATACTCTCTCAATCAGTCAATCAATCAATCAGTGTTTTTGGGTAACAGACGCCAACAGGTGTCCCTGGCATTACCGTCAATGATGTGTTGTATACTGACACAAATGTGATTGCCGAGCACTTTCTTGAGCACTATGCTCGAGCCTCTTTGTCGGAGAACCACCCCCCCCCCCCACCCCCCACCCCCCAGTCTTTTGCACCCTCAAATGGCAGATGGAAAGTCCTCTCATTCACTACACGCCACAGTGAACCCTATAACGCCCCATTTGCAGAGTGAAGGCTCCTCAGCACCCTTGCACATTACAGGACATAGCTCCTGGGCTGGATCAGATCCACAGTCAGATGATTAAACATCTCTTGTCTAACTACAAACAACATCTCCTCATCATCTTCAAACGGATCTGATGTGATGGCATCTTTCCATCGCAATGGCTGGAGAGCACCATCATTCCGATGCTCAAACCTGGTCAAAGCCACTTGATGTGGATAGCTACCAGCCCAGCATCCTCACCAACTTTATTTGTAAGCTGCTGGAGTCTATAGTGTGTCGGCGGTTGGGTTGGGTTCTGGAGTCACGTGGCTGGCTGGCTGGCTCCATCTCAGGGAGGCTTCTACCAGGGTCGCTCCATGACTGATAATCTTCTGTCCCTCAAATCTGCCATCCAAACAGCCTTCTCCAGAAGCCAACATCTGGTTGCTGTCTTTTTTTACTTACATAAAGCATACAACACAACCTAGGGACCTCATATCCTTGCCACACTGTATGAGTGGGGTCTCTGGGGCCCACTCCCGATTTTTATCCAAAACTTCATGTTGCTCCGCACTTTCCTTGTCCAAGTCTGGCCCCCATAGTTCCCCCATAATCGGGAGAATGGCATTCCGTAGGGCTCCGTATTGAGTCTCTCTCTATTTTTAGTTGCTATTAACGATCTAGCAGCTGCTGTAGGGCCGTCGGTCTCACCTACTCTGTATGCAGATGACTTCTGCATTTCGTACTGCTCCTCCAGTAGTGGTGTTGCTGAGCGGCATGTACAGGGACCCATTCACAAGGCACAAGTCTACGGCTTTCAGTTTTCAGCCATGAAGTCATGTGTCACACATCTCTGTTGGCATTTCACTGCTCATCCTGAACCAGAACTTTACCTTATTGATGATCCACTCTCTGTAGTGGAGACATATTGATTCTTAGCACTGGTTTTCAACACCCGATTGACTCGGCTACCTCACCTTCGTCAGCTGAAGTGGAAGTGTTGGCAGCATCTCAATACCCTCTGCTGCCTGAACAACACCAAGTGGGGTGCAGATCGCTCTACAGTGCTGCAGCTCTACAGAGCCCTTGAACAATCCTGCCTTGACTATAGAAGTCTGGTTTATGGTTCGGCGGTGCCCTCATTGTTAGGTTTACTCAATCCAGTGCACTACTGTGGCGTTTGCAGAGCGACAGGAGCTTTTAGAACTAGTCCGGTGATTAGTGTCCGGAATCCCACCATTGAAGGTCAGGTGTGCACAACTCCTCGCCAGTTACGTTGCACATGTTCATAATTGTCCTGCGCATCGGAATTACCGTCTCCTTTTCCCAACCATGGCTGTTCATCTCCCGCATTGGCAGCCCAGTTCAGGGCTTAAGATTTGTGGTTTGCGTCTAATCTCTTCTGTCTGAAGTGGAGTCCTTGCCCTTACCACCTATACTTGAGGTCTATCCACGTCCTACTTCAGGAGCAACACTCTCCAAACCATTAGGGACGTCGGTCCCCCACTTCTCAACTGGAGAAGCATAAGTCTTCTTCGGCTCCTGTCGCGAGGAAGGCATCCCTTGGGTCACTCCCTTCCCAGGTTCCTACCAGCAGCAAAGCTGACATCAGCCAGTGGCTGAAGCCACCAAAGGTAGCTGGTAATAGGGTTTCATGGTCCTCCTCAGTCCCTGGGATTGAATCAGTGAAGCCCTCTCAGATGGACAAACGTAAGGAGCACCGAGAGAAACCTAAAAAGAAAAAGCTCGCCAATAACCAAGGCACTGCGGCGGCACCCACACCACCACAACCTACAAGCTCTGTGTCTGAGGATGAGGTGGAGATTCTGGCATCTGCTGAGGACCTAGATCTGGCTGGGCCCTCAAACACAATGGATGTTGGTAGCACAGGTACTCATCTGGTGGCAGCAGGTGACCCTGAGGCGTTTCATGCCTTCCCAGTCTAGTGATCACGTTATACTGCAGAGGAATTGCGGCAGTTTTCTCCACTACCTGGCTGAGCTACAACAACTGTTAAACTTTACACCTGCTTTCTGCATTGCCCTCCAGGAATCCTGGTTCCCAGCAACACAGACTCCTGCCCTCTACAGCTATAAGGGATATTATAGGAACCATAGTTACTATAATAGAGTGTTAGGTGGAGGTTTTGTCTATGTCCTGAACTCGGTATGTAGTGAACCTGTGCCCCTTCAAACCCCTCCTGAAACTTTGGCTGTCAGGATAAGGATGATGCAGGAAATAACTGTCTGAAACTTATATATTTTTCCAGATGATCCAGCACCGCTGAATGCACTGGCTGCACTGATTGATCAACTCCCTAAACCTTTCCTACTTTTGGGAGATTTTAACCCCGTGTGGGATGGCACTGTGCGAACTGGCCAAGGTAGAGCTGTCGAAACTTTTCTGTCTCAACTCGACATCTGCCTCTTAAATACTGGGGCCCCCCCACACATTTCAGTGTGGCTCATGGCACTTATTTGGCCATTGATATATCCCTCTGCAGCCCAGGACTTCTGGAGAGCACCATTGTTCCAGTGCTCAAACCTGGTAAAAACCTTCTCGATGTGGATAGCTACTGGTCCATCAGTCTCTCCAATGTTTTTTGTAAGCTGTTAGAATGTATAGTAAGTCGGCAGTTGGGTTGGGTCCTGGAGTCACTTGGTGTACTGACTCCATGTCAGCTCGGTTTCCGCCAGGGTCGCTCCACGAAATTTCTTTTGAGTCTGCCATCCGAACAGGAGTCTGGCTTATGGTTCAGTGTGGCCTCAGCATTGTGTTTACTCGACCCATTGCACCACTGTGGCATTGGACTGGCAACAGGAGCTTTGAGGACAAGTCTGGTGACCAGCATCCTGGTGGAGGCCGAAGTCTCTCCATTGAAGGTTAGGCTTGCACAACTGCTCGCCAGTTATGTCACACACATTTATAGTTTTCCTGAGCATCCGAAGTACTGTTTCCTTTTCCCATCCACAGCGATTCATCTCCCGCATCGGACCCCAGGTCAGGGCTTAAGATTGCGTTTCACATCCAATCTCTTCTGTCTGAAGTGGAGTTGTTGCCTATACTTGAGGTCCATTCACGTACACCTTCGTGGTGTACACTTAGGCCAAGCTTTGCCTGGACCTTTCACATGGTCCTAAGGACTCAGGTAACCCTGCAGTTCTCTGCTGTCACTTCCTCTCGATTCTTGGCATGTACCGGGACTATGAAATGGTTTACACTGACAGCTCGATGAAGTGATGGTCTTGTTGGCTTCACGTATGTTCGTGGAGGACATATTGAACAGCACTCCTGGCCAGATGTCTGCAGTGGAAACACTGAAGATCTGGCGGCCATTTCTAGTGCTCTTGAGTGCATCAACTCGTGCCCTGGTGAGTCATTTCTTCTCTGTACTGACTTCTTCAGCAGCCTACAAGCTATCGGCTAGTGCTACCTCTGCCATCCTTTGGTAGTGATCATCCAGGAGTCCATCTATGCCCTGGAATGGACCAGTTGTTCCATTGTGTTGGTGTGGACCCCAGGCCATGTCAGAACCCCAGGAAATGAACTTGCCAACAGGCTGGCGAAACGGGCTACACGGAAACCGCTTCTGGAGACCAGCATCCCTGTAAGTGACTTGCGATCATTGTTACACCACAAGGATTTTAGCTTTGGGAGATGGGATGGCATAATCTCAGTAAGCAGAGAAAACTGCATGCCCTTAAGGAGACTATGAATGTTGGAAGACCTCCATGTGTGCCTCTCACAGGGACTCTAAAAATATGTGTTTATCTTTTGGCTTAGCATTAGCCCTACGTGGCTAACACATGGCTACCCCTCAGTCGTGAGGACCCACCTCAGTGTCATTGTGGCTCACATATGACTGTTGTCCACGTCTTGCTGGACTTTCCACTTTTAGCCACTCTGTGGCGGACTTTCCACTTTTAGCCACTCTGTGGCGGACTTTCCACTTTTAGCCACTCTGTGGCGGACTTTCCACTTTTAGCCACTCTGTGGCGGACTTTCCACTTTTAGCCACTCTGTGGCGGACTTTCCACTTTTAGCCACTCTGTGGCGGACTTTCCACTTTTAGCCACTCTGTGGCGGACTTTCCACTTTTAGCCACTCTGTGGCGGACTTTCCACTTTTAGCCACTCTGTGGCGGACTTTCCACTTTTAGCCACTCTGTGGCGGACTTTCCACTTTTAGCCACTCTGTGGCGGACTTTCCACTTTTAGCCACTCTGTGGCGGACTTTCCACTTTTAGCCACTCTGTGGCGGACTTTCCACTTTTAGCCACTCTGTGGCGGACTTTCCACTTTTAGCCACTCTGTGGCGGACTTTCCACTTTTAGCCACTCTGTGGCGGACTTTTAACCTTCCCAGCACCCTACCTTTGATGCTGGGTGACAATACCTCAACAGCAGATCTATTTTAGATCTTATTCATGAGTGGGGGTTTTATTGTACCATCTACGGGTGGGCATTTAGCCTTCTCTCTAAGGTCGCCGCCCTCCCTTCATTTTAACTCTGTCACACTTTCTTTGCATTTGTTTATCTTGGTGGTCGTCTTTTCTGTACATGTATATTTTGGGTGGATATTTTAATGTGTTGCAGAGTGGCTGGCTTATCCCCTTTTATTATTGTGATCAGCCAGCCCAGACCATTTGCTCTATGGTTTTAATATGTTCTTTCACTTTTCCTTGTGGTGTGTGTTTTCCCTGTTTTTTGTTCATTCCTTTTCTTTTTGTGTGTGGTGTTGGGAGTTTTTGTACCTTAAGCCTTGTTTGCGTCAGGAAAAAGGGACTGATGACCCTGTAGTTTGGTCCCTTTATACCCCAAACCAACCAACCCACTACCTGTTGTGAAACTTTAGCAATACCTCATGTAGGTAGTCTGATTAGTCTGTATCTCATTTGAATTATTTTAAGATGTGAGTGTTAATTGAACTATGATTAGCGATAGTGATCCAAGCTCCAAAATCACACACTGGCATACTGACCCATTTGTATACCTTCTCATTATAAAATCTGTGTAATAGCTATCATTCCAAAAACTTGTTAAAATAGAGGCAATTATGTACACTGTATTAAAAATATGTTAATGTTCAAGAATAGTATATACTTATGAAATGTTGTGTTACAAATATCTCTTGAATCATTATCACATGGTTAGCAAACGAAAATTCTGTGTTCACCAACAAGTGTAGATACATTGATGTTGGTAATATGGTTATATCAAGCACATACATAAAATAATACATTTTTCAGTAGTATTTATTTATTTCATTCTAAAGGAAATACTATTTGGAGAGAGGTAATATGAAACATGTTTTCTGCTTTGCATGTTACACAACCTTTTTGCCATCAGTATGCAACTTCTTCAAAATAGATTACATCATTAAATCCTTTGATGTCATTGGCAACTAGATCATCTCCAGTGAGAGTGCTTGGCATCATTGGGTATCAAGTGCAACATAGATTTCAGATTTTCAAGTTTAGGTATAGAAATGGCATTCCCTTGAGGCCACTGTAGTTCAGATTCCATAAAAGTTTGAGTTAGAAGGTCTTCCCGGCTGTTTCTTCTGTTGGTCCTCAGTGACATAGGAATCATCATTATGGTCTTCTTTTACGTGCAGATTGAATGAACCTTCCTTTTTCAACATTATTTTGCACATTTGCATCCAGTTAATTTTATTTCCTGTGGTGTCAGCCTTATGGTTCATAATGCTACTTTGCGTTTTAGAACATCCAACAAAATCACTGGTCTTCATGAAAGTTAGAACAAGAGGATTTCCTTTCCTACAAGTATTCATAACATTGATGTAGCTACTTAGTAAGTATGTGCATTACTGAATTTTTAAAGCTCATTTGACATTAATGGAGTAGGCATTGTTTGGCATACATGTGTGCCCAGGAATTAGGAACCTTGCAGAAACAGAAGTAAGAGCTGGACAATTTTCCATAATAGCTTTCAACATCAAGGCAATTTATATGTTTTGGTTTTGGTCACTATATGAATTTGCTCACAAAAATAGCTCAGTAATATTTTCTTTTACATTGTTCTCAATATATTGCTTCAGACACAAACCTACATCTTGAGCACCTCTACCCACAGTACCTTCGACCCAAACATAGCAAAACCCTTTTCCAGTTGTGCTAGTGTGAACTAGACACTTACACACCTACAACTCTCTTTCACAGAACACAATGTTTTTTGGGGCTCTTGGCAATGGCAATGTCTTCTGAAGTTCAAATGTGATCATTTGAAATCTTTCAACCTATCTCGCCCTTTCCTTATTGTAGGAAATTGATTCATTTCTCCTTTCTTCTTCAACTGCATATCTTACCAGGTCTATGATTAATTTTGTCTCTAGAAACAACAAAATAGTGTTTTTTCACTCTGTGATGTGACATGAATGATTTGGTGGATCACTATTACAAAACCAATGGCACTTGGTTCACCTTTGCTAAACTGGAAATATGAAATGGAGAGATGGTGCTTGGTTAAAATTGCCAATAGTTTGTAGCACATTGGAGATGTTGCTTGACTCTTTTTTGCTAAATTGCAATATGTTTGTCCAGAACCAGTGAGGTGGTAATTTCATTTGTTCCATTTTGGTGCTTCTATCACTGTTCCTAATTGTTATTTAATTACTACTCCTGAATCCTTACTTGCTAATGTAATTAAGTGGTTGTTAAATAGATGATTGCTCCTTTCCATTACACCCCTTCCTACCATTTTATTGACCACCTCCTGTGCTACCTCTGTTTTGGTTAAAGGTATAGGATACAGGCAAACATAATGTTGTATGGTATCTAGAGGTTGCTTGTAGTCATGCGTCAACCCTGATTTGTCAGAAAGCACCACACTATTTTGTACAAATATCTAATAAAGTTTCTTAAGTTGTTCTATTGTGATGTTCTGAACATCAGGTGTAATTTGGTGGAATTTTTTGTTTGAATGGCTGATCCCATACAGGTTTCTGATACAGGTACATTATTCTTCTTTATCTAAACCAATGTTTCTTGGTGGCATCACAATTTGGATAAATTTATATGGGTTCACTTCCATCTTATACTTGTTATTAAAATTTATGTTAATCTAGTTTAGCCTGAACTGAAACTTATTACTTCTGTTTTTGGAATTAGTAATCACCTGCAGATAAAAAAGAACCACACTGTTCTGAAAATTTTAGGTGTACTCTAATTCAGTACAGTCAAAATAGTGATAACATGTGTGGCATGATGTAAATATCTTTAGCACTATCAGTTAAAATCTTAGCATTTAGCCTTTACAGTTTCTTTTGGATCCCAATTAGTTAATACATTTGTGCTCTATTTGCCATCTTCCACCAGTAAGTTAGTCCTGTCCTGCAGAGAGATTGCTCTGAGAGAGACCACAGACCTCTACACTTTCTCTTATCTCCCTCCTTTCCAATACTACTTAAGTTCCCATTTACTGGCGGTGCATGTTTGTTATCTAAGTTATTTGGTTTTTTCATCTTCTTCCTCTACATATTTTCTGCTTCTTTGAATTCATACTGCATCTGCCTACATCTTTTTGCCTTCACTTCTGCAATAATTTCACAATGTCACTTAATGTAGTTGAGCTGCTTCTACATTTGCTTTGATCTCATAAAACTTGTAATATAAATTTTCCAGGATTATTTGTGTGTAGTCATCATAGGGCAACTAATTTTGTCTCAAGACACCAGTTTCTCCATAAAGTCTTCATTAATCTTCTGTTAAAGATCTGGAACTAGGAGAGCATACCACAAAATTGGAGAGGAGGGTTCCTCATCAAATTGCCCAAAGAAAAGGAGATATCGCAAACTACCATAACTGGAGGGGAATCACCTTGCTTATGACTCCAAGCAAAGTGACAATTTGAATAACCCATAATAGAATCATTGTGTAAATTCAACTTCAGATAACAAAGGAGCAAGCCAGTTTTAGAAGTAACAGTTCTTGTACAGATGAAAAAAAAGGCTTGTTCATTATCCAACAATCAAATGAATTCATCGCTAGTATTCATACTCTTTTTGTGGACTTTGAAAACATCAATTCCATTAAAAGAAGTTATATGTGGAAATCTGGAAAAAGTTCATGATAGAAGAGAAGATAGTAAATGTTAATAGGGATACTTACAATAACTACACATGGTGAGCCATCAAGGAGGATAAACTTATGGAGACCTTCCCAATTAAGTCTGGAGCCACGGATGTGTTTTTCTCTATCTTTTTACTGGTGCTGGATGAAATGATTAGGAAAATGATGGAGGAGGAGGAGCAGGAGGAGGAGGAGGAGGAGACAATGTGGACTGAGTGATGGGAAGATCTTGAGGTTGCCAATGACATATGCATCCTCTTGCAGAACCATGTTGAGATGGAAGGAAAGCTGCAGGACCTTGAACATAAAGCTAAGATTTTGGGCTGAAAGTGAATGCCACCAAGACAAAGACTACGAAGTTCAATACAAGAGATGCAAGAAAGCTGAGAGTGAATAATGAGGAAAAAGTTAGAAGAGTTCACATAACTTCAGAACGTAGTTACTGAAGACGGGGAGCTGCTGATGTCAGAGCAAGAATGTGAAAGGTGAATAGGGACTCCATCCAGCTGTATCTATTATGGAGGGCATGAGAGATTTCCATAACAACTAAACTATGACTGTTTAAAACAAATATGAAAGCAGTGCTGCTATACAGATGTGAAACTTGGAACGTTGCCTATACAATCATCAAGAGTTTGAAAAGCTACCTCAATAGTTGTCTTTGGAAAATTCATAAAATTTTCTGGCCAAATGTGATATCCAACAAAAGCCTTTTAAACAGAACTAGAAATTAACCAATTGCCATCCAGATCAAAAGAAGGAAGTAAAACCTGATTTGGATACACCCTCAGAAAAAGACAGGATGTCATAAAAAGACAAGTTTTCTGATGAAATCCACAGGGTAAAAGGAAACAAGGAAGGCTAAAGACATCATGGAGACGGTGAAGGAAGAGGTCAAGAAAGAAGGGAAAACATTTGCAGAGGTGTAGATCCTCAGCTAAAATAGTCCATTGGCAAAGCTTCGTCGACACCCTGTGTCCTGCGTAAGAGCAACAAGTGATAAGTAAGTAATCTTTTGATATTATTTGACTGTAGCATCATCAGTGCATGGAGTTGCCCCCTCTATTGCAAGATGTACTCCCTCTTACACTTGTTAATATCATATGGAATGAGTATCACCTTCCTTCGATCACCCCTTCCCGTGTGCTCCTTTCCAATCTCTGGAACCAGCTTTTCAACAGTTCAATTTGTACTGATGTCATGTGATCTGGCAAAAAGATTCTAAGAAAAACACCTTTATTTTGCTCAGGTCAGAACTCTTCTATAAAACTCATCCTTGAATTCATGGAAAGTAATTCCAGACATGGATACATTTAATCTCTATCTCATTTTTCCCATCACTGCATCAGTTGGGCATTGATATTTTTTGACTCTGTCACAATTTTTTATCGGATCTAAATCATGCTATCCACCCATTTTCTTATGTAGTTTGAAACCACCACCTTCTGAAAGATCTTTCGTGCAGTGCACGTTGTAAACCACAGAAATCAAACTCTGATTTTACTGCATTTTCTCAATGCTGACCATTTTGGTTCAAATTTCAGAATTGTTTACTGGTAGCAGATCTACTAATGTGCTTTTGTGTTCACATAAATAAATTTGTTGACTTAAGATCTCATTTATGAAACATTGGCTCTAATTTTAGGTATCTGCTGAACTTACTTCTGTAATTTTGATTTTTGCTCGATAAACCAATATTAGAATGCAGTTCTGTGATACTAATGCTTTTGATAATTTTCTTTACATGTATTATTTCAAAATAGAATCAGTTATTAATCAACTAGATTTTTTGTGAACTGCAGCAACTTCTGTTCTTCCAGTATTCAGTACCCCACAAAAGTCCAACGTGTTGAGCATGTTGTTCACTGCTTCAATAATACTATGGATGGTTATTATCTGGCTGTTTGTTGCATGTGACATTGATGCAGTCTGTGTCATCCGTTAACAATGGAGTCCATTTTACATTGTTCCCTTTGTTGCTCTCACTTTTTTAGGTTTCTGTTTACGCACAAATTTTCAGTTTTGTTTAAACTAAAATTACCTTTGTTACTTCAAACAATAGTCTGTTATCATGATCATCATCATCATCATCATCATCCACACAATCAGGCCCAGTGGACTGCGCACCACCACAGTTAGAGTGCTCCATGTGTCTCCGTCTTTTGCTCTCTGTCTACAGTTTTCCATGACTCCCAGCTGCAACAAGTCTTCTCTCACTCCATCAATCCACCTCTTTCTAGGTCTTCCCACTAGTTTGCTGCCTGACGGGATCCAGTCCATTGCAATTTTGGACCACCTTGTTGCCTCCATTGTAACTACATGTCCAGCCCATAGCAGTCTTTTGATTCTCATCACTCATGATCATCTCATTGTCTGTTTTAGTGACACTATTCATCTCTGACTTTATTCTGTCTGCATAAGTAACATAGTTTCATCTGTATGGATTGGCAACACCTGCTGTAATCTCGACCATTTAAGTTGCCAGTTATTATGTGTCTGTTCATATTCAACCACAAATGCCACCACCTCTCACTGTGATTATCTTAATCACTCATGAATGATAGTGTGCCCATTTGTTTGGAAACAAGGTGTTGGTCCCAGTCTAAACTGAACAACCTCACAGTTGACTTAAAAGTACACTCAAAATGCGACAAAGATTTGTTTTTTAATAGTAATTTTGACTGACCATCTGTTAACCGTGCAAAGCAGTTATGGACCAATTCCAATTTGTCAACTACAATTACAAGAGTATTTGAGTATTTTTAACCCTTACAGATGTAGCATCCATTTGCTGGGTATAGGCTTGGCAACTTTGGGGTTCGTGACTTGGGACTGCTAATTACTGCCATTCCTCTCTCACTGTAAGCTCTGGGAGTACTTCAGTGACCACTGTATGGCACAATAGTGGAACTTTTTTGAGACACAGATATTGGGATCCTGATTTGACTACCCAGATTGCAAGAATAGTAAAAGTCTTTAAAAAACCCTCAATTTCCATGTGTGCTATGAGCCAATGAAATGCATAGCTGTTAAGATGGAACAGATAGTAGTGGAAAACGTCATGGGAACCTGCTGCATCTCACCTGTATAAGGCTTACCTGGCTGTGCAGGGTTGTGTCTAGAGGATTTTTATTTCCCTAGCAGCACATGGGACTGAGATGGAACCACCGAAATTTTCTCCTAATCTTCCCCCTCCTCTTTGTCTTCCCCCTCCTTTTTGTCTTCCCCCTCCTTTTTGTCTTCCCCCTCCTCTTTGTCTTCCCCCTCCCCTTTGTCTTCCCCCTCCCCTTTGTCTTCCTCCTCCCCTTTGTCTTCCCCCTCCCCTTTGTCTTCCCCCTCCCCTTTGTCTTCCCCCTCCCCTTTGTCTTCCCCCTCCCCTTTGTCTTCCCCCTCCCCTTTGTCTTCCCCCTCCCCTTTGTCTTCCCCCTCCCCTTTGTCTTCCCCCTCCCCTTTGTCTTCCCCCTCCCCTTTGTCTTCCCCCTCCCCATTGTCTTCCCCCTCCCCATTGTCTTCCCCCTCCCCATTGTCTTCCCCCTCCCCATTGTCTTCCCCCTCCCCATTGTCTTCCCCCTCCCCATTGTCTTCCCCCTCCCCATTGTCTTCCCCCTCCCCATTGTCTTCCCCCTCCCCATTGTCTTCCCCCTCCCCATTGTCTTCCCCCTCCCCATTGTCTTCCCCCTCCCCATTGTCTTCCCCCTCCCCATTGTCTTCCCCCTCCCCATTGTCTTCCCCCTCCCCATTGTCTTCCCCCTCCCCATTGTCTTCCCCCTCCCCATTGTCTTCCCCCTCCCCATTGTCTTCCCCCTCCCCATTGTCTTCCCCCTCCTCATTGTCTTCCCCCTCCTCATTGTCTTCCCCCTCCCCATTGTCTTCCCCCTCCCCATTGTCTTCCCCCTCCCCATTGTCTTCCCCCTCCCCATTGTCTTCCCCCTCCCCATTGTCTTCCCCCTCCCCATTGTCTTCCCCCTCCCCATTGTCTTCCCCCTCCCCATTGTCTTCCCCCTCCCCATTGTCTTCCCCCTCCCCATTGTCTTCCCCCTCCCCATTGTCTTCCCCCTCCCCATTGTCTTCCCCCTCCCCATTGTCTTCCCCCTCCCCATTGTCTTCCCCCTCCCCATTGTCTTCCCCCTCCCCATTGTCTTCCCCCTCCCCATTGTCTTCCCCCTCCCCATTGTCTTCCCCCTCCCCATCGTCTTCCCCCTCCCCATCGTCTTCCCCCTCCCCATCGTCTTCCCCCTCCCCATCGTCTTCCCCCTCCCCATCGTCTTCCCCCTCCCCATCGTCTTCCCCCTCCCCATCGTCTTCCCCCTCCCCATCGTCTTCCCCCTCCTCTTTGTCTTCCCCCTCCCCTTTGTCTTCCCCCTCCCCTTTGTCTTCCCCCTCCCCTTTGTCTTCCCCCTCCCCGTTGTCTTCCCCCTCCCCGTTGTCTTCCCCCTCCCCGTTGTCTTCCCCCTCCCCGTTGTCTTCCCCCTCCCCGTTGTCTTCCCCCTCCCCGTTGTCTTCCCCCTCCCCGTTGTCTTCCCCCTCCCCGTTGTCTTCCCCCTCCCCGTTGTCTTCCCCCTCCCCGTTGTCTTCCCCCTCCCCGTTGTCTTCCCCCTCCCCGTTGTCTTCCCCCTCCCCGTTGTCTTCCCCCTCCCCGTTGTCTTCCCCCTCCCCGTTGTCTTCCCCCTCCCCTTTGTCTTCCCCCTCCCCTTCCCCTTCGTCTTCCCCTTTGTCCCCCTGCAGGTCCGAGTGATAGAATAGACCTACGGTATTTCTGCCTGTTGTAAGAGACAACTAAATGTACTGCCACACATTTCAGACTTTGTGATGTTACCCTGTAGGGTTTGATCTCCATTCTTCCAATCCTAAGAGGGAGCCAATTGGGGAAGTGCACATTATATGGTGCATCATCTCCATCATGCACTGTGATCTTAAGCCCCCTTTATCGTTGTGGTATGCAGTTCTGCCTATTCGCCAGCTGTTGGACAAGGACACTTTCTCAGGTGCCTTTTCCTCCATCTGCTGTTCAGTATCCTCTTCTGTGCCTAAGATGACTATTGACTTCTTTGCACCTCATATCCAGCACGATAACCAGTCCGTTGTGGTGGGGTGACCGTATACCTTATTGGTTGCAGCCCGCGACTACACAGGGATCGATCTGCTGATTCCTGTGCTGTTAACTCCCCACGTATGCTAAGTGGTAGGTGCCCATCACCTGGGGCATCGAGAATCCCTGCAATGGCCACCCTACCAGGTTGCATTTGCTGCGGCTGGGTGGCACCTGCGGTGAGGACCCCTGGTCGGAGTGGGTGGCATCAGGCATCACGATAGATGACTCTCTCTGAATCGTATGACGTCATCACTTGCTGGTGGTCAAACTCCAGCAAGCAGTCAAGGGCTCAATTTAATGCACACAAGTATGACTCCAAATCGTCCCCTCCATGACAACACCATGGGAAGAACACCAGGCTAAGGATGGCAGTGAATCTTATTCTCCCCAGTACCTTGTATGTACGAGAGCTGATGGGTAATTCTTCATATTGATGAAGCCTCAGCTTTTTGTGGAGCATTTAGAGGACAAGTTTGAGGAGGTGGAGGCGCTTGACCAAAATGCAATCTAGGTCAGTCTTGATCAAAACAGCATCCTCTGCCCATTCATGGGCACTACTCACCTCTGACAAGCTGGGGGATGATCGTTTCCATCACACCCCATGAGAGTTTAAACAGGGTATCATATTTCACAGGGACCTTCTTTTTGCAGTCTGACAATGAGCTGTACACCAATTTAGTGCAGCAAGGTGTTCATTTCGTCCAGCACATCCATCGAGGTCCGAGAAATAATCAGGTTGCCACTGGTGTCTTCATCTTGGCTTTTGAGGGCGACACATTAACCGAGAAGGGCAAGGTGATGGTCTACTGCTGTCAAGTAATGCAGTGCTTATGTGCTGGAAGTTAGGGCATATGTTGTCCTACTGTACTTCTAGCATCACGTGTTGAGATTGTGGACATCCTTCGCATCTCAATACTCCATGTGTCCCACCTCCCATATGTGTCAACTGCGGAGAGCACCATTCCCCTTGATCGCCAGGCTGCAGGATTCTACAGAAAGAAAGGAAAATCATGGAAAGTAGACCAAAGACCATCTGACCTACACTGAAACTAAGAGGAAATTCGAAATGCTCCATCCCGTGCCCGTGACATGTTATGCCCCTGCTATAACCAGTCTTCCTGCCCCATGTGTTCTGCTACTTACAGTCGGCTCCCAGCGCCGTAAGACTTCACCTGCCCTCTTGATGGGGAGGGGGGGGGGGGGGGGCACTTCCCACCCTGTTGCTCCTGCACCACCTACTTTGGGAGTAAACCCCACCTCCCCACCCCCCACCCCCCGCCACCCATCGGGGACATCAGTCCCCACTTCTCAGCTGGAGAGAAGCATAAGTCTTCTTCAGCTTCTCCAGCTAGGAAGGGGTCCCTTGAGTCCCTCACTTCCCATGTTTCTACTAGTGTGAAAGATGGCACCTGCCAGTGGCTGAAGTGCCCAAAAGCAGCTGGTCGTAGGACTTCATGATCCTCCTCAGTCCCTGAGACTGATTCAGAGAAGCCGTCCCATCCAGTGAAACCCAAGGAGCAGCGAGAGAAATCCTAAAAGAAGAGCCCCAAGTACAAGGAAATTGCGGTGGTACCCACACCACTGTTACCTACAAGCTCTGCGTCTGAGGATGAGGAGGAGATTGTGGTGTCCGCTGAGGATCTAGGTCTCACCAGACCCACAGACACAATGGATATACATTGCTCAGTAATTAAGTCAGTGGCAGCAGATGAGCCTGAGGCGTAAACTGCCTCATTGAGGATTTCGTGCCTTCCCTGCCTCACAATGTCATCCTACAGTGGAATTGCTACAGCTTTTTCCACCACCTGGCTGAGCTACAGCAACTGTAAAGCTTTACACCTGTTTCCTGCATTGCCCTCCAGGAAACCTTGATCCTGGCAATGCGGACCCCTGCCCTATAGGGATTATTACGAGAACTGTAGCGAATATAATAGTGTCATGTGGAGTTTGCATCTATGTCCAGAACTCAATATGTAGTGAACCTGTGCCTCTTCATACTCTTTGTGAAGCTGTGGTTGTCAGGATAAGGATGACGCAGGAAATAACTGTCTGCACAACGTTTATCTTCCTCCAGATGGTGCTTTACTTCTGAACGTCTTGGCTGCACTGATTCATCAACTTCCTCAACATTTCCTACGTATGGGTGATTTAACGCCTATAACCCCTTGTGGGGTGACACCATGCTTACTGACCAAGGTAGAGAGGTCGAACATTTAATGTCTGAGCTCGACCTCTGCCTCCTAAATACTGGGACTCCCACACATTTAATTGTGGTTCATGGCACTTATTCGGCCATTTATTTATCACGTTGGAGCTAAGGACTTCTCCCATCTATCCACTGGAGAGCCCACAATGACTTGTGTGGTAGTGACTATTTTCCCATCTTCCTGTCACTCCCCCACCATCATGCCCACCATATGGGCTCTAAACAAGGCAGACAGGGAAGCTTTCACCTTTGCTGTCATTGTTGAATCTCCCCCATATGGTACCATCAATGTGGGTTGAGTGGCTCACTAGAACGATCGTTTCTGCGGCGGAAAATGCGATCCCTTGTTCCTTAGAGTGCCTCCGGCAAATGACAGTTCCTTGGTGGTCGCCGGAAATTGCTGAGGCCACTGAAGAGTGTAGGCGGGGTCTACAACGGCACCCATCCTGGAGCATCTAATAGCTTTTAAACGGCTTCATGCCTGCATTCGCCAGCTTATAAAAAGACTGAAACAGAAGTGTTTGGAGAGAGAAGTCGCGACCATTGGGTGCTATACATCACCTTCTCAATTATGGACGTAGATCCGACGGGTTTTTGGGTACCAGACCCCCACAGGTGTCCCTGTCGTTAACATAAATGGCGTGTAATCTACTGACGCAAACGTGATTGCTGAGCACTTTGCTAGAGCCTCTGCATCAAAGAATTACACCCCAGCTTTTGCACTCTCAAACAGCGGGTGTAAAGGAAAGTCCTCTCGCTCACTACATGCCACAGTGAACCCTATAACACCCCATTTACAGAGTGGGAGCTCCTCAGCGCCCTTGCACATTGCACGACACAGCTCCCGGGCTCAGATCAGATCCACAGTCAGATTATTAAACATCTCTCATCCAACTACAAGTGACATCTCCTTGTCACCTTCAAGCGGATCTGGTGCAATGACATCTTTCCAGCGCAGTGGCAGGAGAGCACAATCATTCCAATGCTCAAACCCAGTGAAAACGCGCTTGGTGTGCATAGCTGTTGGCCCATCAGCCTCACCAACGTTCTTAGCAAGCTGCTAGAATGTATGGTTGGGTTGGGTTGGGTTGGGTCAGGTCCTGGAGTCACATGGCTTACTGGCTCCATGCAAGGGCAGTTTCTGCCAGGGTCGCTGTACCACTCATAATATTGTGTCCCTCGTGTCTGCCATGCGAACAGCCTTTTCCAGACGCCAACACATTGTTGCCATCTTTTTTGATTTACGAAAAGCTTATGACACTCCCAATTTTTAACCAAAATTTCATATTGCTCCATATGTTCTGTGTCCAGTTTGGTGCCTCCCATAGTTTCCCCAATATCCAGGAGAATGGGGTCCTGCAGGGCTCTGTATTGAGAGTATATTTCTGTTTAGCTCTTTTTTAGTGGCCATTAATTGTGTAGCTGCAGCTGTCGGGCCGTGAATCTCATCTTGTCTGTATGCAGACGACTTCTGCAATTAGCACTGCTGCTCTAGTACTGGTGTTGCTGAGCGGCGCTTACGGGGAGCCATCCACAACTTCCAGTTTTCAGTCGCAAAGTCGTTTGTCATGCACTTCTGTCGGCATCATACCATTCATCTGGAACCAGAACTTTACCTTAATGACGATCCACTGACTGTAGTGGAGACATATCGATTCTTAGGACTGGATTTTGGTGCTTGATTGACTTGGCTATCTCAATTTTGTCAGTTTAAGTGGAAGTGCTGGCAGCACCTCAATGCCCTCCGCTGCCTGAGCAACACCAACTGGGGTGCAGATAGCTCCATGCTGCTGCAGCTCCACAGAGCCTTTGTTCAATCCCACCTTGAGTATGGGAGTGTTATCTGTGGTTTGATGGCCCCTCAGCATTGCATTTACTCGAGTCAGTGCATCACTGCGGAGTTAAACTAGCGACAGGACTAGTCGGGTGACCAGCATACTGGTGGAGGCTGGAGTCCCTCCATTGAAGATCCGACGTGCACATCTCCTCGCCAGTTACGTTGCACATATTCTTAGCACTCCTGAGCATCCTAATTACAATCTCCTTTTCCTAACCATGGCAGGTAATCTCCTGCATTGGCGGCCCAGGTCATGGCTTACGATTGCAGTTCGCATCCAGTCCCTTCTGTCTGAACTGGAGTCCTTCCCTTTACCACCTCTACTCAAGGGAGATTCACGTACACCTCCATGGTGTAAACCTAGGCCAAATCTTTGCCTGGACCTTTCACATGGCTCTAAGGACTCAGTTAACCCTGCGGCTCACCATTGTCACTTCCTATCTTTTCTCAACATGGACCGTGGCGATGAAGTGGTTTACACCAACAGTTCGATGGCTGAGGGTCATGTAGGCTTTGTGTATGTTCATGGAGGACATATTTAACAGCACTCCTTGCCAGACGGTTGCATTGGTTTTTACTGCAGTGCTGGCAGCCGTATCTTGTGCTCTTAACCATATCTGCTCATGCCCTGGCGAGTCATTTTTCCTGTCTACTGACGCCATGAGCAGCCTACAAGCTATCAACCAGTGCTACCTCGCCATCCAGGAGTCCTTCTGTGACCTGGAACAGTCCAGTTGTTCAGTGATGTTTGTCTGGATCACAGGGCACTTCGGAATTCTAGGAAATGAACTTCCCAACAGGCTTCACAGCAACTGCTTGTGGAGGTTGGCATCCCTGTAACTGACCTGTGTTTGTTATTATTCCACAAGGTTTTTCAGCTTTGGGAGACGGAATGGCATAATCTCAGTATGCACAACAAACTGTGTGCCATTAAGGAGACCATGAATTTGTGGAAGTCCTTGATGAGGGCCTCTCGCAGGCTCTGTTGTTCTCTGCTGGCTCCGCACTGTCCTTATGTGGGTGACCCATGGCTACCTCCTGCGCCGTGAAGACCCACCTCAGTGTCAGTGCAGCACCTGGTTGACAGTGGCCCATATTCATGTGCACTGTACTACTTTGACTGCTCTGTGATGAAATCTTTGGTTACCAGACACTTTGCCGCTAATTTTATCTGACAATGCCTCAATGCTGATTTAGTTTTACATTTTATTTGTGAGGGTGGGTTTTATCATTTCATCAAAGTTTCAGCGCATTTCCTTTGGCCCTCTGTGTCCTCCATCCTATGGCTTTTTTAGGGTGGAGGTTTTAATGTGTTGCAGAGTGGCTGGCTTCTCCTTTTTATTCTCATGGTCAGCCAGCCATGGTAATCTTTCTTCTTTTAATCTCTTCTACCTATTTCTTGTGTTTCTCTGTAGTTTTCTTGTCCTCTTTTATTCCTTGTACTGTTTGTTGCCCTACGTCATTCTTGTCGTTTTTCCTTCCTTTTGGTATTGTGCTGTAAGTCTCATTTGTTTTGTTCTTTTCCTTGTACAATTGTTTTAACTGGAGCAAGGGACTGATGACCAAGCAGTTCCGTTGATTTCCCCCATTTTTAAACCAACCAACCAACCTACCTCCCTCCTCCTCCTCCTCTTCCTCCCTCCCCCCCCCCCCCCCCCAGCATAATGGGTGGACCAACAAAAGGGCATATGTAGCCAGTCCTGATTCAGTGGTTTTTTTGTTTCTTCAGAGAATTTATGGTAATAGTAACAAAACTCTTGCTGCTGGTCAGAATGTGTTTGTTTTAGTTAAGAGGAAAAAGACCAGCTTTGAGAAAGTTTTGCCTTTCTATATCTGAAGGGGTTTGGGGGATATTTTTAGCACTTCAGAATCCGACAGCACTTGCACAATGAGACTCCATTAGTGGGAACTGCTACTTCTCAGCAAAAAATTAATCTCCATAAACCTAGATGGCTTAGAAAATATGCCATGGAGACAAGAGTTCCACAACACCTTGAACTATAGCAAAGGTTTTGTGTCGTGCAGGGACTTGTGGATATTCCCAAACAGGAAATGAGAGCTGAATGGGCAGGAAAAGGCATTTTGGAAGAGAAAAATATAATGAAGATGGTGGATAGTGGTCTGGTCAAATTAGACTCATTTATCCTCACTTTCAGTAGCACAAAACTCCCAGAGCATGTGAAGACAGGTTTCCTTCTCTTAAGCATCTGACATGTAAGGGTGAAGCCACCTACCTACTGCAAATGTGGCAAGGCTGGCCACAAAAGAGTCAGTTGCTCATCTCCTCCTAAGCATGTCAGTGCTCTGGGGATCCCCTGTGAGGAGTGAGAACTGCAGTATCTTCATTGCGGAAAGGGTGATAAAGCAGATTAAGACAATGAAGGGCATCCCGTATGGTAACGCCAAAAGGAGTTGTAAGGCCATGACATCCCCTGTGTTTGCTACCTCCTTTGCTAAAATTCTTCAACAGCCAGCTCAGAAAACTGATGCTGTTGCACAAACAGAGGTTGCTTGTATCAGCACTGGTACCTGTGTTTGTCAGTGCACATATTGAGATGCAGTTCTTTCAGGGCCAATAGCCACACGGAAAACATTAGACAAAGCCACAGTTGCCACCACTCCAGAACACCCAGTACCTCCAAAGGCAGACTTTGATAAGAAATCC
Organism: Schistocerca piceifrons; assembly: GCF_021461385.2. Classification (NCBI taxonomy): domain Eukaryota; kingdom Metazoa; phylum Arthropoda; class Insecta; order Orthoptera; family Acrididae; genus Schistocerca; species Schistocerca piceifrons. The sequence goes on along the minus strand of NC_060149.1, from coordinate 260,699,356 downwards.
AGTAATGCTTCTACCACTGCTGCGATAGTTTCTACAAAACCCTTCCAAGCCCAAAAAGCAAGTGGGAAATTTCCATCACAGGCAAAAACAAGCCATAGACTGTCAGACAATCTCAATGTCATTGACCTGATGGTTCTGCTACTTCTGCTTCAAAGCCAATGGAAGGCAAAGTCAGCCTGTTGCAACCATCTTGCCCCAATGCTGAAACTCCTCCCACTGTGGGCTCCCTGCCCAGTGGAAAAACTAGATGAAAGCACAACCCCCATCAATAATGGCTCCCATACAACAGTGGAACATGAATTGGTTCAGTAATAACGTGGAGGAACTGAAACTCGTAGCACGGGTATACCCCCCTGTGCTTGCGTTCACAAAAAACACATTTTAAAGCCACTGGCATCCTGTGCAGTGGGGCTGTACCATCCACCAAAAGTGTGACCTGACTGGAGAAAGAGCCAAGAAAGGGGTTGCTGTATTTGTCAGAAACACATACTACTCCTGTGCTCTCTCGTTGGTTACTGACTTGCAAACAGTAGCCTCTGCAGTTCATAAGGACTAGAAGATCACTATCTGCTCACTGTACTTGCTTCCACAGGTTGCGATAAACTGTGAGGCACTCATGGATATTATAAAACAACTTTCCTGCCCATTTCTCTAACTGGGTGACTTCAATGCCCTAATGTACAGGGTGTTTCAAAATGAATGTATGGGTTTTAAGGCTTTGTAGCACATATTACATTCACCTTACAATTATAAGCAATACACCAAATGAAAGAGAAACACAAACAGTTTTTCTTACAATTATCCAGTGTGAACACCAATCACACATAGAGTCGATAGGTGAGTTGTTCCAAAACCTTGATCAATGTGTTATGAGTAACTGTTGCAATAACGCTGTTTCTAAAGTCAGATAAATCAGCTGGTATTGGAGGCAATTACACATGATTACATCAGATCATGTGTGAATGTGGAGGTCATGCATAAAGTGCTCTGTCAACAAGTCCCTTGTGCCCAGTCCACCAGTCGGATACAACACTGTTTAACCAGTCATGTACTGAGTTATGCCAATGAGGCAGTGCACCATCTTGCTCCCAAATAAAGATGTATTGCTCAGCTTCTTCAAATTTAGGCACATGCCATGGCTGTAGCCCATCAAGATAAGAAACATCAGTTACAGTTGATTCATCAAAAAATAAAGGCACATAAACTTTCTGCAGGTACATTTCTTGGTGCTAAGTGTGAAAGACTCACACTCGTTCAACACGTTTTTCAGTCACTGTTTGTCATCCCATACTCTTCCCATTGCGCACAGATATACAAACAAAACTGTTTGAGTTACTCTTTAATTTGGTGTATTATTTACAATTGTAAGTTGAACGTAATAAATGCTACAGTGTCTTAAAACTGGTATGTTCATTTTGAAACACCCTGTATTATGTGGTTCAAACTGTACTTGCCCCAGGGGTAAAGTTTTGGCAAACCTCATGATGTCTCAGGAGCTGTGCACACAGGCAGTCCCACTTATTTCTTGGCTGCTACTAGGACGTCCTCTCTCTTCCTGCTCTCCAGCCCTCACGGACTTTGCTCTGTGGGAAGCATCTGATGACCTTCATTCCAGTGACCACTTCCCATTGTGGCTCCACCTACTAGATGGACCATTACTTGAACAGAAGCCACTGAAATGGATGGTCAGCAGGGATAACTGGACATTGCCACACAAGTTGTCTGCGTTAGCACAACATGACAGAATCGAGGAGTCAGTGGACCACATCACACTGCTGATCCGTCATGCCGCTGACTTATCCATCCCAAAGTCGTCAGCTCATCTTAGGAAATAACCTATACCTTGGTGGTCCAGTGAGTGCCACTGATCAATCTGGGAGAGGCATGCTGCTCTTCAGCAGCTTAAGTACCACCCAGCAACAGACAACCTCACAGCCTTTAGAATTCAGAGAGCTACTCAACCTGTAATTAAGGAGAGCAGGAAAAGATCATGGCAATGGTTCATGGCCTCCATCAACTGTTCCACTTGTTTTACTGATGTATGAGAAGCCTTCAGAGGATTTCAGGCAAGTACAGTCATTTATCAATAGTAGCAGTGTTCTAACAGGGGTATCTCCTAACAATGTCTGGAGACATCATTCAGTGGCAGAGAATTTTGAAACTACTACTGCCAATGTTAGCCATCATTCAGCATTTTGCTGTTACCACACAACTGTAGAGAAGGGTGAGTAGGATTTCAGATCCAACAATTCTGAGTCTTACAACAGCTCTTTGCCGAAGTGGGAGCTGGAATTGGTGCTGTCTGAGACACATGAAACTGCACCTTATCACAACCAAATCCAGTATTGCATGCTTCGACATTTGCCAGCAGCATCAAAGGAAATCATCCTCAAATGTTTCAGTTTGATAGGGCAGACAGCTTACTTCCCCAAACTGTGAAGAGAAGAACTGTTGATACCTCTCTTCAAACCAGGAAAGGATTGCACGTGCCCCAGTAGCTTCCAGAGTGTCACCTTAATAAACTTTGTAGGAAAGACCCTGGAGTGAACCATTAATCATCATCTGGTCTGGTTGTTAAAGACCAGGTAACTCCTTAGCCACCCTCACAATGTATTCCAGAGATTTCACCCCACTGTTGACAACCTGATCCTACCAGAGGCAGCTATTCTACAGGTTTCCCTATGTAAAGTGACTGTCTTCGTATATTCTTTGACATCAGTAAGGTGTACGACATTACTTGGAGACATAGTATTCTAGGGCTACTCCATCAGTGGAGCTTTCATGGCTACCTCCCCAACATTATAGTTTCCTTCATGTGTAAGCACTTTTTTAGATCCTGTGTTGGTGATGTGCTCTTGGATCATTTTCAGCAGGAGAACATTGTTGGTCAAGACAGGGTTTTAAGTGTGACCCTCTTTGCCATAGCCATAAATAGTATAATGTCTACAGCATGTAGTTCTACACAAGGCTCCTTATTTGTGGATGATTCTCTGTATCTCTTCCAGTATTGGAACAGAAATTAGTCAGTTCCATCTTACAGTAAAGAGGCTGAATGAGTGGGCTGCAAAGACTGGTTTTATGGTTTTCGCAGAGAACTGTATGTATGCTCATTATATTCATCCTCATTGTATTTTTAGTTCACTTGAGTTGCACATGTGGTACACTATTTCCCCTTTTAAAGACTGTGCAGTTTTTGGGCCTCATTTTTTACTCAAAACTCGCATGGTTATCACACCTTTTACCCTCCACAACTCCTCCTTGTACCAGGAAAGTTATTCCCTGACATCTTAACAGATGTCCTATCATCCTGTCCCTCCTTGTCGATGTTTTCCATATATTCATTTCGTTGCTTATTATGTGGAGAACCTCCTCATTGCTTACCTCATCAGTCCACCTAATATTCAACATTCTTCTATAGCACCACATCTTAAAGGCTTTGAATCTCTTCTGTTTAGTTGTTTTACAGTCCATGTTTCACTAGCATACAATGCTGCATTCCAAATGTACATTTTCAGAAATTCCTTCCCGAAATTAAGGCCTACGTTCAATACTAGTAGATTTCTCTATATGCAAAGAAATGTATTGAAAATCTGTGATTAAAAAGTCACAGAATAAATGAAAATGAGAGAAAATTGTGTGAAAGTAAAGGACACCTAGAGGGTATCTACATCTACATCTTTACTCAGCAAGCCACCTTAGTGTGGCAGAGGATGCTGTCGCTCCCTTTCTCCTGTCCCAGATGCAAGTGGTTACTAGGAAGAAAAATTGCCAGTAAGCCTCTGTTTGAGCTCAGATTTCTCTAATTTAGTGACATATGTAGGAGGAAGCAATATATTGGTTGACTCTTGCAGGAATACACACTCTGGTAACTTTACTAGTAAACATGATCATGATGCAGAGTGCCCATCTAGCAGCATGTCTCACTGCAGTTGGCTTTGTCTGCACTGCTCTCCTTTAGATATTCTCCTCTATCAATCCTATCTGGTATGCATCACCAACTTATAAGCAATATTAAAGTCTTCATTGGATGAGGTTTATGTAAGTTACCTCCTTTGTGGATGGCTACATTTCCTGAGGATTCTCCCAGTGAATTAGTCTAGCATCTGCTCTATCTGCTATATATTTTATGCGGTTGTTCAGCTTTAAATCACTCCATACAAATACCTGTAGATATTTTATGAGTGTAACTATTGAAGAGACTGTTTTGTAATTGTGTATAATAATGGGTTCTTCTGTCTATTTATGTGGACTGCTTTAAATTTGCTTTATCTTAAGGATCTTCCTGCACCAAGTGACAGTCCTCTGTAGGTTCCGGCATTTCACTATAATTTACTAGCATTGAGACTTTTTTGTATACATCATCCACCAAAAGTCTTACGGAACTTCAGACATTATTCTCTGTCATGTGTATATACAGTAGGCTCATGACTATAAGACCTACTTAATCCAGCCTACTTAATTAATACAATAATAATATTTCTCTGTGAAAAATGAGGATTAAATTATTGGCCCCCTGCAGGTCCAAGGTTAAGAATAGGCCCAAGATATTCCTGCCTGTCGTAAGAGGTGAGTAAAAGGAGTCACACATGTTTAGGCCTTTATGTGATGGTCTCCTGTAGGGTTTGACCTCCATATTTCAAAATTTTTCTGGAGAGAGAGCCAGTTGGGGGAGGGCACCTTACATGGTGCATCGTATCCACCGTGCATTGAGATCCTTAGCCTACTTTCTCATTGTTGCATTGCAGTCCCACTCAGTCTCCCTCTCTTGGGTGAGGATACATTCCTGGGTGCATTTTACACCATGCACTCTGCAGTGTCGCTTTCTGCGCCGATGATCTCGTGGACTGCTTTGCACCTGATATCCAGCACAGTAGCCAGTCCATTGTGGTGGGGCCACCATGTACTCTGTTGGTTGTAGCCCTTGACAACACAGGGATAGCTCGACTGATGCCTGTGCTGTTACCTCCCCACATATGCCAAGGGTCTGCCGGCAATGGCCATCCTGCAAGGTGGCCCCTACTGAGGCTAGCTGATGACCGTGAGGAGGCCCTTGTTCAGAACTGTTGGCATCAGGGGGTTGACATTCAATGAAGCGTGGTACATCATCTCTCGCTGTTGGCCAACCACCGGCAGTCGCTAAGCATTCCAGGGCTCAATTCAATGGGCAGAAGTATGACCCCAAATCATTGCCCTCCCTGGCCACACCATGGGAGGAATGCCAGGCTAAGCATGTTAGTGAAGCTTATTCATCCCGGTACCTTGTCTGTTCGAGAGCTGATGGGTAATCCTTCATGTTGATGACGCCTCAGTTTTTTGTTGAGTATTAAGAGGACAAGTTTGGGAAGGTGGAGGGCTTGTCCAAAATGCACTCTGGGTCAGTCTAGACCAAAACAGTATCCTCTGTCCAGTCACGGGCACTACCCACCTGCGACAAGCTGGGGGATATTTCTCTTTTCATCATGCCCCATAAGAGCTTGAATATGGTTCAGGCTCTCATATTGCACAGGGGTCTTTTGCAGTCTGATGATGAGCTGCGTGCCAATTTTGGACGACGAGGTGTTCACTTCATCCGGCACGTCCATTGGGGTCTGATGGATAATCAGGTTGCCACTGGTGCCATCATCTTGGCCTTCAAGGGTGACATATTACGAAAAAAATGAAAGTGATGGTCTACCTCTGTGACGTCAAGCCATATATCCCTCTCCCAATGCTCTGCTTTAAGTGCTGGAAGTTTGGCCATATGTCTTCCTGGTGTACTTCCAGTGTCACGTGGTGAGACTGTGGACGTCCTTAGCATCCCAATACTCCATGTGCCACGCTTCCTATCTGTGTTAACTGTGGAGAGCATCATCCCCTTGCTCACCAGATTGCATGATCTTACAGACTGAAAGAAAAGTCATGGAGTGCAAGACCCTGGACAGACTGACCTACACTGAGGCTAAGAGGAAATTTGAATGACCTCATCCTGCACAAATGAGTTCCTGTTATGTCATGCCGCCACAACAACAACAGTGATAGCCCCATCACTTCAGTAAATTCCAGTTGGCTCTCAGAGCCATAAGACTACACCACCTTCTTTGGGAGGAACACCCTCTTACCCCCCCCCCCCCCCCAACCATCGGTGACATCTGCCCCCCCCCCACTTTTTAGCCAGAGAAATGTACAACTTCTTTGGCTCCTCTCACTAGGAAGGGATCCCTTGGGTCACTCCCTTCCCAGGTTCTTACCAGTGGCGCAGCTGACACCTGCCAGTGGCTGAAGCAACCACAGGTAGCTGGTCGTAGGGCTTCACGGTCCTTCTCAGTCCCTGAGACAGAATCAGTGAAGCCCTCCCACCCAGACAAACCTCAGGGGCAGCGAGAGAAACCAAAAGAGCTAAAGACCCCCAAGAGCCAAGACACTGCAGTGGCACCCACACCACTGATACCTACCAGCTCTGCATCTGAAGGTGAGGCGGAGATTCTGGCGTCTGCTCAGGACCTAGATCTCACTGAACCCTCAGACACAATGGATATTGACTGTTCAGGCAATAAGTCAGTGGCAGCAGGTGACCCTGAGACATAAACTGCCACATTGAATGTTCACTGCCTTCCCGGTCTGACAATGATGTCATCATCTAGTGAAATTGTGGCGTTTTTTTCCTCCGCCTAGCCACGCTATGGCAACTGTTAAGCTTTACATCTGCTTTCTGCATTGCCCTCCAGGAGACCTGGTTCCCTGCAATGCTGACGTCTGCACTCAGTGGCTATAAGGGATATTACAGGAACTGTAGTGACTGTAATCAAGTGTCAGGTGGAGTTTGCGTTTATGTCCTCAACTCTGTCTGTAGTGAATCTGTGCCCCTTCAAACCCCTCTGGAAGATGCAGCTGTCAGAATAATGGCATTGCAGGAAATAACTGACTGCAATGTATATCTTCCTCCAGATGGTGCAGTACCCCTCCATGTATTAGCTGCACTGATTGATTAACTACCTAAACCCTTCCTTCGTATGGGAGATTTTAACGACCATATCCCCTTGTGGGGTGGCACCGTGCTTACTGGCCGAGGCAGAGATGTCAAAACTTTCCTGCCTCAGTTTGACCTCTGCCTCTTAAATACTGGGGCCGCCACACATTTCAGTGTGGCTCATGGTAGTTACTCAGCCATTGATTTGTCCATTTGCATCCCAGGATTTCTCCCATCTATCCACTGGAGAGCGCATGACGACCTGTGTGGTAGTGACCACGTCCCCATCTTCCTGTCGCTGCCTCGGTGTCAGGCCCATGGACGCCTGTCCAGATAGGCTTCAAGAAGTCAGTCTGGGAAACTTTCAGCTCTACAGTCACCATTGACTCTCCCCCGCATGGTAACATCGATGTGTTGGTTGAGCAGGTGACCACAACAATCATTACTGTGACTAAAAATGCGATCCCTCGCTCTTTAGGGTGCCCCGGTGAAGGGCAGTCCCTTGGTGGTTGCTGGAAGCCGCTGTGGCAATTAAGGAGCGTCGGCATTCTCTACAGTATCCTAAGCGGCACCCTTCCCTAGAGCACCTCATAGTCTTTAAAGAGAGAGATATGTGTCGACCATTGGGTACCATACATCACCTCCCCAATTCTGGGCGAAGATCAAATTGAGGTTTTGGGTACCAGACCCCAACAGGTGTTCTCTGTGTTCACATAAACGTTGTGTTATCTACAGATGCAACACGATTGCTGAGCATTTTGCTGAGCACTATGCTCGAGCCTCTGCGTCAGAGAACTACCACCCAGCCTTGCACACACTCAAATGGCGGATGGAAAGGAAAGTCCTCTCCTTTGCTACATGCCACAGTGAACCCTATAACGTCCCATCTACAGAGTGGGAGCTCCTCAGTGCCCTTACACATTGCTCCGACACAGCTCCTGGGCCAGGTTGGATCCACAGTCATATGATTAAACATCTCTCATCTAACTACAAGCGGCATCTCCTTGTCATCTTCAACCGGATCTGGTGCAATGGCGTCTTTCCATCGCAATGGCGTGAGAGCACCGTCATTCCGGTGCTCAAACCCAGTTAGAACCTGCTGGATGTGGATAGCTATCGGCTCATTAGCCTCACCAACTTTCTTTGGAAGCTACTTGAATGTATGGCGTGTCAGCGGTTGAGTTGGGCCCTGCAGTCACGTAGCCTCCTGGCTTCATGTCAGGGCAGCCTCTGCCAGGGTCGCTCTACAATCTGTTATCCCATGAGTCTGCCACCCGAACACCCTTTTCCAGATGCCAACACCTGGTTACCAGCCTTTTTTCTTACATAAAGCATACGACATGACCTGGTGACATCGTATCCTTGTCACATTTTGTGAGTGGGGTCTCCAGGGCCCGCTCCCGATTTTTATCCAAAACTTCCTGTAACTTCGTACTTTCCCTGTCCAAGTTGGTGCATCCCATAGTTCCCCCCATATCCAGGAGAATAGCATCCTGCAGGGTTCTGTATTGAGTTTCTATCTCTTTTTAGTGACCATTAATGGTCTAGCAGCAGCTGTAGAGCCTTCAGTCTCACCATCTCTGTATGCAGACGATTTCTGCATTTTGCACTGCTGCTCCAGTACTGGTGCTGCTGAGTGGCACCTACAGGGAGCCATTAACAAGCCATAGTCATTGGCTCTAGTCCACGGCTTCCAGTTTTCAGTCGCGACTACATGTGCCATGCATTTCTGTTGGCATCCTGAACCAGAACTTTACCTTCATGATGATCCACTTACTGCAGTGGAATCATATCAACTCTTAGGATTGGTTTACGATGCTTCATTGACTTGGCTTCCTCATCTTCATCTGCTTAATTGGAAGTTCTGGCAGCACCTCAATGCCCTCCGTGGCCTGAGCAACACCAACTGGGGTGCAGACCCCTCTACGCTGCTGCAGCTCTATAGAGCCCTTGTTCAATCCCTCCTTGACTATGAGAGTGGTGTTTATGGTTTGGCAGCGCCCTCATCATTGCATTTACTCAACCTTGTGCACCACTGTGGTGTTAGACTAGCAACAGGAACTTTCAGGATGAGTCTGGTGGACACTGTGGTCCCACCATTGCAGATCTGACATGCACAACTGCTCGCCAGTTATGCTGCACACGTTCGTAGTTCTCCTGATCATCCAAATCACTGTCTCCTTTTCCTGCCCATGGCAGTCCATCTCCCTCATCAGCGGCCCAGGTCGGGGCTAACAATTGTGGTTCGCGTGCAGTCCCTTCTCTCCAAACTGGAGTCCTTCCCTTTACCACCTCTACTTGCAATCCTTTCACGTACGCCTCCATGTACGCCTTGGCCACAGCTGCATCTGGACGTTTTGCATGGCCCTAAGTACTCAGTTAACCCCGCTGTTCTCCACTGTCACTTCCTCTCGATTCTCGACATGTTCAGAGGCTCTTATGTGGTTTTCGCCGATGGCTCAATGGCTGAGGGTCCTGTAGGCTTTGCGATTGTTCATAAAGGACATATTGAACAGCACTCCTTGCCAGATTGCTGCAGTGTTTTCACATCTGCTCATGCCCTAGCAGGTCATTTTTTCCTGTGTACTGACCCATTGAGCAGCCTAAAAGCTCTCGACCAGTGCTACCTTCACCATCCTCTGTGAACGTCCATCCAGGAGTCCATCAATGCCCTAGAATTGTCCCATCGTTTAGTGCTGCTTGTGTGGACCCCAGGACACGTCAAAATTCCAGGCGACAAACTTGCCAAAAGGCTGGCCAAACAGGAAACCGCTTCTGGAAATGGGCATCTCTGAAGATGACCTGCGTTCTGTCTTATGTCACATAGTTTTCTGGCTTCGGGAGATGGAATGGCATAACAGTACACACAACAAATTGTGTGTCATTAAGGAGACTATGAATGTGTGGAAATCTTCTATGCGGTCCTCTTGCAGGGAATCAGTTGTCCTCTTCCGTCTCTGCATTGGCCATACATGGCTAATGCATGGTTACCTACTCCGTCATAAGGACCCACCTCTGTGTCGCTGTGGTTCCCAAATGACAGTCATCCACCTCTTGCTGCACTGCCCAATTTTTTACAACTCTTTGACAGACTTTTAACTTTCCCAGCTCTCTACCTTTGGTGTTTGGCGATGATGCCTAAGCAGCAGCTTTAGTTCTACATTTTATCCATGCAAGTGGGTTTTATACTTCTATGTAGGTTTTAGGGCATGTCCTTTGTCCCTCTGTGTCCTCCACCCTAGAGCTTTTAGGGTGCCGAGTGGCTGGCTTTTCCTTTTTATTCTTGTGGTCGGCCAGCCAATGTAATCTGCTTTCTTGTTTTACTCTCTTCTGTTTCTAGTGTGGCTCTGTTGTTTTCTTGTCCTCTTTTGTTCCTTTTAGTGTTCATTGCCTTTCCTTCATTCTTGTGGATTTTCCTTTATTTCTGTTTTGTGTTATACAATGGTATGTCTCGTCCATTTTATTATCACACTTGTGGCATTTCTTTATTAGGAACAAGGGACTGATGACCTCATAGTTTGGTCACTTCCACCCCCCCTCTTTTAAACCAATCAACAAACCAACCTTAAATTATCATATGTATTGTGCTTTTCCAAAGCTTCAGTGAGTGGGCTTTGGCCACAATGCCATGTGGCCTTTCGAAATGTTTTATGCTTGTTTTGTGCTTGTAGCACATGGAGTCATGGTTAGAAGGTCCATAGTGCACTGTAATATTGAATAAATTACTAGAATGACGTTTCAAGAAACAGTACTTGGAAGTCATCTTCCAGCACTCGCAAATGACAATGAAGATATGTAGAGAGCAGCTCTATTGTCAAACCTGTATTAATTGTTCCTTCAGTTGTATATCAGATATCCAGAGTGCTTGTGTTGTTAAAGTGTTGTTTTGTGTTGTCCTTTGTGTTTCAATTTGTGTCTGAAATGGGTGATGAACAAAAAAACTTGTAGTGACTATGGATCAGAAACTACATGCTGTAATGAGACTGTATTTTAGGGTAACAGACAAAACTGTTCCATGGGATTTAGAGGTGCGAAAGTAGTACTGTTAGAGACAGAAAGAAAAAATTAGAAAGTGGTGTGCTTCCAAAGTTAGTGGAAGTGGAGTAAAAGGAAGAAAGGCAGTGTTGAAAGGTAAGCACAAAGAAGTTCAGGAAGCTTTATTTTTGTGGCATTAATATTTAAGAGGAAAAGGTTTGTGTATGACTGAGCTGATATTGCATGAAAAAGTATTGCAATTTAATTTGCAAATAGGAGGAGAAGATTGAGAATTTACTGCTTGTGGTGGATGGTCGGATCAGTGGAAAAGAGATTCAGTATTTTCCAGTTTACAATTAGTGGATTGACTTTATCCTTTGACAAAGAAACTGTACCATTGTTGAAAGACTATCTTTCAAACTTAATTGATCATGAGGGAATTTCTGGTGAACAGGTACACAGTTGTGACAAGTGGTTTAAATTACTAGGTGCTCCTTATGAAAACACTTCCTTCAAAAAAAAAGGAAGCAGCAGCATCCAGATCAAAGAAAGGTATGGAACAAGTTACCATACTGGCTTGCAGTAATGTAGAGGGTTACCGCAAGCTTAGGCTTACAGAAATAAGTAAACTGCAGCAACATATAGGTTTCAGAAACCTGAAAAAATCAGGAATATCACCACCTCTACAGTACACTTGTAATAGAGAGAGAGAGAGAGAGAGAGAGAGAGAGAGAGAGAGAGAGAGAGAGAGAGAGAGAGAATGAATTAAGATGTCTTTAAAACCCAGTTACAAAGTGAATTCATACCAGCTGTAGAGAATAATTTCAAAGACAACAATTACTGAGTTAAGTTCTGCTGCTCCTTGATAAGGATATCGCAGAAACCTATAGTTTTCAGAAACCTGAAAAATCGGGAATCACCACCTCTACAGTACACTCATAATAAATAAAAATAAATAGCATAAAATAAATAGCATCGTGCTAGTGGCAAGCTGAGAGATGGAGATATTGAAGCCTTATTCTTACCACCAAATGTGACTGCTCTTTGTCAACTGAAGGACCTTGTCATCCTTCAGATGTGAAAGTAGTAGTATCACCACCACTTCCTCAGTTTGTTGTTTATTGTTATCAGCAATTGTTAATAGTGAAGACTGTGTAACCATGATGAGGACTGACTTGCTAGATGTGATAAGGTGGTTTGCTGGATTAGGGAAAGGGATTCCAGATATATCACTTGTAATGTCTTCAAAAGGTGGACATTTTAACTTTGAATACATCTGTGCAAGCGAAGTGGAAGATGGAAACGATGATGTAAATTGGTTGCTGAAAAATGTACTGGGTTGTGAGGATGTCAGTGCAGATGATATCACACAATTGATGACAAATGATGTTGATGACCTAACTGACAAAAATATTTGGCAAATTTAGATGGGAGAAATCTCATTCCACTTTCAGAAGGGTTCAAGTGATTGAGGCAGCGCTGCAATAAATTAGTGAGCAGGAGGAAACAATGCCAGCTAATTTCATCTGTTTACATAAGTAGAGGGATATTGCACCGTGGAAGAGGGTAAAGGGAGGGAAACAATCATGTCAGATATTTTTAAAACCTCAAACCTTTAAGTTTCATCATTTTTGTTAGGCTCAGATTTTCACATGTGTGTAATTGTATATTCATACTTAACAATGCAGTTCATTTTATATTTCCTGTAATCATTTTTAAAAGGTGCTGTGTGTATATAAAAACTATTGCAACTAGCATATGTTATGTAAGAAGGCAAAAAAATCTTAATAAAATTGGTTTTTGACATAAAAAAGGGTGTTTTGAATGGCACGGCTAGGGATGGAAGAGAGGATTTATAGCACCACAGCCTATCTCGTTTTTTGTTATTCTGCTTGACCTTCTGCCACATTCAGCTAGATAGTAGAGAATCTACCATATTGTAAAAGGTAATGACCTAATACCACTACTTTGGGGTACTCCCAAAGTTACTTTTACATCTGAAGATTCCTCTCCATTGAGAACAACATGCTGTGTTCTGCTTTCAAGAAACCCTTTAATCCAGTCACATACCTGGTCTGATATTCTGTATGCTTGTATTTTATAGATTAGAAGCTAGTACAGAACTGTATAAAATGCCTTTTGGAATTCAAGGAAGATGGCATCAACTTTGGCGCTGGTATCTACTGCTTTTTGTGTCTCGTGGACAAACAGGGTGAGCTGGGTTTCACACATTTGTTGTTTTTAGAACCCATGTCTATTCCTATAGGGAGATTTTTGGTCTACATGAATGCATTAATACGTGAGCATAAAACATGTTCCAGCATTCAACAGACTGGCTTCAGAGATAAAGGCCTGCAGTTTGGGTGTCTGTTTGATGACCCTTCTTGAAAATGGAAATGACCTGCATTTTTTTTTCCAATCATTAAGAATGTTTTGCTCCTCCAGCAAATTATGGTACACTGCCTATAGAAGATAAACAAATTCTTTCATTTACTCTAAATAGAATTGTACTGATATTCCGCCAGGTTTAGTGAACTTAACTTTGTCGAGTGACTTCCAGTTCCTTTTCCATCCCATGGTAACTTAAGTCATTTTGACATTCATGTGGCAATTTAAAGGAGGGAACTACAGTGTGATCTACCTAAGTGAAACAGTTTTGGAAAAAGATATTTAATATTTTGGCCTTATACGTCATCCTTTGTTTGGATGCCATTATGAGCAGTGTGTCTGGACAAATCGCATTGATCTGTTTACATATTTAACTTATGACTGAAACTTCTTAGGATTTTCTATTAAGTCCGTAGATATCATTTAACTTTAGAATTTGTTGAAAGCTTCACACATGGCTCTCCTTACACTAATTTTAGCTTCGTTCAGTTTTTGTTTGTGTCTGATGATTTATCTACCTTTAAATTTGCAGTGAAGCTCTTTGCTTTTGTAGAAGCTTTTTTAACATCGCTGTTGAGCTGGTGGGTCTTTTCCATCCCCGACAACTTTTCTCAGCACATAGTTGTCTAAATTGTATTGTACAATTCTCTTCAACTTTGTTCATTGGTGCTCAACATTTTCAGTGTTGGAGATGAAATTTTCATGGTGACCACTCAGGAAGCAAAAATCTGCCAGAGAGGAAAGCACAGAGGACTGTTTTATGCCCAAAACTGGCACACTATTAATAAATAATAGTAATTGGATAGAAAATTTTGTCAAAAATGATATTTAATAACTTCATGAAGTGATAGATAGATGCAGTTACTGTGGAAATTCAATGGATACTCACTATGTTCCCTTATAGTTAACATCTCTCTTTCTGGCCAGATAGCTTACTGTGTCCTGCTGATGTTGTTATCATACAGGATGTTAGTTAAGAAAACTTGGTTAATGCTTCAGTGACTCTTTGCTGACAACTTTCACAAAAGTCAGAATTTTCTCCAGTTCAGAGACTTCAGAATGTTTCGCCCCCCAGGGGCTCAGCATTCATTTGCTGGGTACGGGCTTGGCGACCCCGGGGTTCCTGAGCTGGGGACTGGTAAGCACTGCCCGTCCCCTGTCACCGTAACCTCTGAGCGTACTTCAGCGACCACCGTGCGGTGCGGCGGTGGAACGTTGTGTGTCTCAGTGAACGGGGATCTTGGCTTGACCGCCCGGATCGCGAGAATGGAATAAACCTCTATAAACCTTCTTTAAACAGTCCAGTCTTAGGTAACAGAATGCATTCTGGTAATCTGAATGTGTTTCTCATTGTGAAACAGAAGGAGGGTAGTTTTGAGAAGGTTTCGCCCTTCTATATACAAAAGGGATTGGAGGGAATCTGTGGCTCCTTAAAATCGGTGAAGCGCTTACGTAATGGGACCTTGTTAGTGGAAACTTCCACTTCCCAGCAAGCAACTAACCTCCAATCTGCTAAATGCCTTGAAGAGTATGCCATAGACGCTGAACTGCACGGCACCTTGAACTACAGCAAAGGTGTTGTGACGTGCCGGGATCTAGTTGACATTCCCAAGGAAGAACTGCAACGTGAGTGGGCTCCGGCAGGTATCGTTGATGTTCAGCATATCATGAGGAGGGTTGATGGCAATCTTGTCAAATCTGACTCCTTTATTCTAACCTTCAATAGCACGAAACTTCCTGAACATGTGAAAGCTGGCTTTCTTCGCCTTAGTGTGAGGCCTTATTTCCCGACCCCAATGCGCTGTTTCCAATGCCAGCGTTTTGGACATACCACCTTAGGATGCAAAGGCGACGCGACTTGTGGCAACTGTGGT
Source organism: Schistocerca piceifrons (assembly GCF_021461385.2). Taxonomy (NCBI): domain Eukaryota; kingdom Metazoa; phylum Arthropoda; class Insecta; order Orthoptera; family Acrididae; genus Schistocerca; species Schistocerca piceifrons. The sequence continues at coordinate 260,684,173 of NC_060149.1, read as the reverse complement.
AAAGCTGCTCATGACGGAGTTGGTTGCTCCTCTCCAGCCAAATGTATCAATTGCTCTGGGAACCACCCTGTTTGGAGTATGGACTGCCAAATATTTTTAGAGGAACGCAAAGTCCAGGAAATAAAAACAACTAAGCGTATCCCCTATGGTGAGGCCAAGAAGATCTTTAAGTCGATGCAACCTCCCACATTTGCTACATCTTTTGCCTCCCTGGTTCAGAAGCCTACTCCAAAAGTCGATGCCTCCACGCAGACAGAGGTGGTGAGTGTTGGCACTAATACATGCAGATGTCAGTGCACTTGCAACGCAGCCAGTGTTTCAGAGCCAGTAGCCCCTATTCGAATGGCAGACAAAGGTACAGTGGCGAACTTGGGCCAGCCCCTGACGCCTCCAACAGCTGAGGATGTTCCGAAGCCCTGTACAGCCATTCCCACTCCCACATCAGCTCCCCCAAAGCCCACCAAACCGCAGAAAGCTCCCATACAGCAACAACAGCGGGTCAAATCCTGTAGTAAACCATCTGACCATGCAGATGTGGTTTTCCGTGAGGCTTCCTCTGACTCTTCCCCAGAGTTGATGGAATCCGATGTATGTGTGGGGAAATCATCTCATCCCACGCCTGCCCCTCCACCTGCTGCAGTCTCCCCGCCCCGTCGGAGAGACAGGATGAAGGTGCTACCCCCAACATAGATGGCTCCCATACTCCAGTGGAACTTGCAAGGGTTCAGGACGCATGTGGAGGAACTTCGTCTACTCTCTCAGGGTAGACCACTGTGTCTCTGTCTCCAGGAGACGTATTTCCATCCATCATACTCCCCTGAGATACGAGGCTATACACTCCACAAAAAGGACGACCTGCGTGGAGAGAGAGCTAGAGGAGGTGTAGGTATTTTCGTCAGGACGGACTACCACTTCTCGCCTCTCTCACTTACGACGACGTTACAGGCCGTCGCTGTGTCCGTGCACGTGCGTCATCCATTGACTGTATGTTCACTTTACTTGCCCCCACATGATGCTCTTGATGAAGCGGCCCTCACCGACCTTCGAACACAGCTCCCCCAGCCATTCATTATTTGTGGTGATTTTAATGCCCACAATGTGCTTTGGGGCTCTGCAATTACCTGCCCCAGGGGTAGAGCAATTGAGAGGCTTCTCCTGTCATCCTGTGCCTACTTGCTCAATGGAGGACAGAGTACTCATTTCTGCATGGCGACTGGGTCGTTCTCTGCCATTGATCTCTCGCTTTGCTCTCCAGCTCTTGCCGCCAGTGCTCACTGGGAAGTGGTCACTGACTTGCACGGCAGTGATCATTTCCCAATCTGGATTCACCTGCCAGATGGCGTGGGCCCCGAAAGGAGACCACCACGATGGGTGCTCAGTGGAGCTGACTGGACGCTTTATAGCCAGTTGGCCCAATTCGAACACTGTGCGAATGTTGAGATGTGGGTGGATCATATTACCCACACGGTCCACCACGCCGCTGCAGCGTCCATTCCACAGTCCACAGGCCACCGGAAAAGGCCACCTGTGCCTTGGTGGAGTGCTGACTGCCGCTCTGCAATCAGGACCAGGCGTGCGGCTCTGCGTCGGTTCAAGTGTCGGCCGACTGCTGAGAATCTCGCAGCCTTTCGGGTGGCGAGGGCAAGATGTCGCCGCATTATTCGTGAGAACAAGACAAGGTCGTGGCAAACGTTCCTGAACACCATTAATAATTCCACCAAAAGTTCCATTGTGTGGGAGACCATCCGGAGAATTTCTGGCGGAGGAGGGAGGTGCCCCATAGCTGCTGTAATGACTAACGGCACTCTCCACACGGAGCCGCGAGACATTGCCCAGACTCTGGCAGCATATTTTGCCACCGTTACTGCAACAACCAGTCAGGATCCAGGTTTCCAGCGCCATAGAGCGGTTGTTGAGAGATGTAGTCTGACCTTCCAGTCCACCTCTCCTGAAGCTTACAAATGCCCATTTTCTATGTGGGAGCTGGATTCTGCATTGTCTGGAGCTCGTGACATATCCCCTGGTCATGACAGGATCCATTACAGTATGCTATGGCACCTCACAATGCGCAACAGAGAACTCCTCCTCACACTTTTTAATGACATTTGGGCGTCGGGTCACTTTCCTGACGCGTGGCGTGAGGCAGTTTTAATCCCTTTTTTAAAACCTGGGAAAGACCGCACGAGCCCAAGCAGCTACCGTAGTATTGCCCTCACTAGTTGCATAGGGAAGACCGTGGAGCGGATGGTCAACCGCCGCCTTGTCTGGATGTTAGAATCTCGGCAACTCCTTAGTCGCTTTCAGTGTGGGTTCAGGAGGTTTCGTTCCACCTTCGATAACCTTGCCCTCCTGGAGGCGGCTATACAACTAGCTTTCCTCCGCCGTCATCACCTTCTAGGTGTATTTTTCGACATCGAGAAGGCATATGATACCACTTGGAGGCGTCTCATCCTGGCACAGCTTCACGAATGGGGTTTCCGTGGTTGTCTTCCTCTATTTATTCAGTCTTTCCTCTCGCCACGATACTTTAGATACCGAATTGGTGACGTCCTGTCTGATCGCTTTGAGCAGGAGAATGGTGTCCCTCAGGGTAGTGTTTTAAGTGTGACTCTGTTTGCCATCGCTATTAATAGCATTACGTCCATAGTGAAAAGTCCTGTCCAGTGTTCTTTGTTTGTGGATGATTTCTCTTTGTTCTGCTCTTCTTCAAGCCTTGCAACGACAACTCGTCAGTTGCAACTTACAATTAGGCGTTTGGATGACTGGGCGCAGAAGAGTGGATTTAAGTTTTCCACCGAGAAGTCTGTATGTGTTCTTTTTAACCGTTCTCGTTCGATTTTAACCTTTCCTGAGTTGCGCGTGAGGGACACTATTCTTACTTTTAAAGACACAGTGAGATTTCTGGGTCTCATTTTTGACTCGAGGCTCACGTGGTTACCTCATCTTAAAGACCTGAAAGGGCGGTCGCTTCAGGCTTTGAGTATTTTAAAATGTCTTAGCCACAGTACATGGGGAGCTGACAGGACTTGTCTGCTCCAGTTTTACAGGGCGTTTGTGCGATCTCGGCTCGATTATGGGTGCACGGTGTATGGGTCTGCGAGGCCTTCATACTTAAAGGTTTTGGACGTTGTCCACTATGAAGGGCTTCGGTTGGCCACTGGGGCATTCCGAACTAGCCCCATACCAAGCCTCTGTGCAGAGGCAGGTGAACCGCCACTTCATATGCGGCGACGGCTACTTACGGTACACCAGGCATATAAAACTTTGTCCACACCCTACACATCTGCATACCATACCGTTGCTCAGCCTCCTCTGGCACGGTTATTTCATAACCAGCAACGTGCGACGCAGCCCTATGGGATTCGCGCACAGGATTGCCTCGCTGCGATGTCTGTGGCTGGTCTTCGTGTTTTACGTCACGGTTGGAGCAGATCTCCACCTTGGCTCCTCCGGCGTCCCAAACTTATTTTCAATTTGACTCGTTTTAAGAAGGATGGCACGCCAGATTTTACATTCCAGTCACTGTTTCTTAACATTTTAGATGTGCATCACGGTTTCACTGTCGTTTACACTGATGGCTCCAAACAGGAGAATTGCCTTGGCTGTTCTGTGGTGTTCCCTGATCATGTTACCTGGATTCGCCTCCCTGCTGAATATACCGTTTTCGCAGCGGAGCTCCACACGATCCTGAAGGCACTGGAGCAGATGCATCGTGTTCGGGGTGATCGATTTCTTCTCTGCTCCGATTCTCTTAGTTCCTTACAATCACTGCAGAACCTATACCCGACTGAGGAGATGGTCCAGCTGATATATGACCAACTGTACTTGCTCCAACAGCAGCGTAAAGAGGTATCCTTCTGCTGGGTGCCTGGTCATGTCGGCATATGGGGGCAATGAACGGGCTGATCGGGCTGCCAAGGAGGCCTGCAGAGCGCAGGATGTGGCCCAGTGTCCTATCCCCTTGCAGTCGGTCATCGCTGCACTCCACAGGAAGTGCATGGAGTTGTGGGAGGACGAATGGCTGGCGGTGACGGCCAATAAACTGCGATCAGTAAAGTCAACCACTCGGCCGTGGCGTTCCTCCTGCTGGTTGCTCAGGCGGGAAGAGGTGGCCCTCACACGTCTTCGGATCGGGCACTGTCCTCTCACACATAGCTTTTTATTACGGCGGGAGGATCCTCCGTTTTGTGATGCTTGTGGTGTGCACATCTCTGTCCGACACATTTTAACAGACTGCATTTTATACCATGATGCACGGGCAGAAGCACAAGTTGATGGGGATCTACCTTGTGTTTTAGGTAACGATGAGGCGTGTGTGTCTAGGGTTTTTAAGTTTTGTGATGTGTCTGGACTCAGGCCTAAACTTTTAGGCTGGAGGTTTTAGTGTGTTGCAGAGTGGCTGACTCCTCCCTTTTTTCCTTGCGGTCAGCCAGCCACTTCCATCTGCTACATTGTTTTAGTTCCCTCTACCATTTTCTTCCTGTGTTGTCCATGTTTTACTGCTGACGCCCTGCGTCATCCCACGCTTCGGTGTGGGTGAGCACATTTTTTTCAATGATTGTTTCCCGTGTTTTATGTTCCGTTTTATGTCAATGTTCTGAGGTTTTTTTTCTTGACACCCGTCTCACTATGATACTGCACGGGCGCTGAAGACCTTGCTGTCGTGCGCCCGCAAACCCCTCTACTACTACTACTTCAGAATGTTTCTCACACTGTGAACAACATTTAATGCAGTTTTTTTGTTATTTGCATTGAAAAATGAAAGTTGTGACTTGCAGCTTAATTTTTAAAGTAAAATTTATGTAAATTTAGAGGCATCAGACTGACAAGTATCTTTCTGCAGGTGGACCTTGTTCCAGCAGTTAAGCAGCGAGTTCTCCATTTAGCAGAGGTTGGGTGGCTGTACAATAAATTGAGACAATTTTGTGATGCCACAAGACCAGCTGGACGTATTAGCGAGAGTCTTGTAGTTGGCGTCCGCGATGAACTGACAGAGTACTACAGATTGATTGCTGTACTACGCTCCAAGGTATGTTACTTAGTGATTTATCATGATAAAGTACTATTTATCTACAGGAAGTAGACACTGAAGAATGAAACTGTCATCTAACATATTTTGATAGTAAATGTGTTATGCTTTTTCAATAATTTCTCCTTGAGCAAGAGGTAATGTAATTCACTTTCCGTCTGCATTGACCCATAGCTGCACCAAGAACCTGAAGCTATGATCCTGTAGTCAGTAGTCAATGCATTGGCTAGAACTGTGAATCAATAAAATAAACAGATATATTACATAAAAGATAAATGAATAATTAATAACAGGAGTTCTATTATAACATCTGTAATTGATGTCGAGGACACCAGATAATTATGTTGATTAATATTTGTTCAAGAAGATAAATCTGAAATGTAGGGAAGTTGGTCCTATGATAAGTTAAAATACAGTCAGAAAATAACCTTATTAAATGCAATAAAGTTGCATTGAGAGCATTATGAGAATGGTAACAGAATCCCCAAGCTAAACAGTCATCTAAGACCCTTGAAAAACTGAGTCTATTTCATGATCACAATACATAAAATATTCAGCAGCTTACAATAATTAAAAGATCAGTACGGCAGTTTTGCACAATAACACCCAAGGGATAACTAATATGATACAAATATATTTCAATAGAGATACACTATAAATATTCAGTCACACTCAGACCATTTACAATAACTATAAGTAAAGGTTTGTTTGTAAAGCATTCTTGCGAAATTGTGCTCATGTTAAATGACAAGAAAACTTCATTAAATATTGTTTAAACAGTTATTTCTGTTTGCTTGATAGAAGCAGTTTTTGTTCTTCTTTTTCAAAGGTCGTGTCAGCTAACACATGTGATTGACCACTTCTAAACTACACAGTAGTCTAATTTAAATAGCACTCTTGGCAAAAACAGCAACGTATTTGTTGCATAACTGCACAGATATGTCAAGGTATGAGGCACTGATACTGCATTCAGTTGCTGTGTTACTGAGGAGGATATGATGTCCTGACAAACATTTATATAATGAAAGGAAATATAAACATAACAAATTAATTAATAAAATACATAAAGATACTTAGCTTTCAGGGATAATAGCTATAGTACAGTGCTATCATCTGAGATATCATATGTTGAACTCACATGAAGCACTTAAAAGTTGTTAATTATACAATTCAGTGTGAAAGTATTTATTCAGTGTAAAATATAAAATTCAGTAGTATTTAAGTTCTTGAAAATATTATCATTTCATTGGATGCACCTAATTTTCCTGAGATCACAGATGTATTCACATTTGTAAGAACCATATGTCAGACTTTCTTACACTCCTTGATTCATTGTGCATTGTCAGTTCTTCAGCTGAGTCAGTCCTGCCATCCAAGTTCTTCCTGGTCTGTGTTTTACCCATTCTAGTCATGTGCTGCACGCATTCTTACATGCACTGAGCAGCCATGGACCAGCCATGCCCCACCATGCTCTGGGGCTGCTGGCTACTGTTCAGCTGCACGACAAATTCACCTCATCTCATTCTAATTCTAGGCAGCTGAACTGCACACCTAAATATGTGTAACATTATAAGATCAAACTAACTTTTGCTCCCTTTGGCTGCTTAAAATTTTCATCATTCACTTGGGTACTGATTTTGTCATAACCCAGAAGGGTTCAACTTTTAATGTTGGTAGTGGTAGACAATTTTCTAGATTAAAACACTGAAGTAGATGAAACATTAAAAATATGGGAATGACATCTCTAAATTTATTTGTAATCGGTCACTAAATACTCCATTTTTTAGTATAATGCATGTGGTGTTGTGAGATAACTTAATGTATTTGGACTATGCCACACGGGTCTTGATCCTTCTTCTGATCCAAGTACATCTTAATTTGTTTAGTCATAGTGTTAACCAGGCCTTGCACTCAGTCTTGTAACTACTGTATTTTAAGCAAAATAGGAAGATGCTGATATGCAGAGTCTGTTGTCTCAGTATCATGTAATGGAGGAATTCCTTTAATAATGAGTGACTGACTAAAACAGTCGTAATATAATGGAGTCAATATGTACATTGTACATGCTTAAATTTAACCTGTGAGCTCAAACAAACATTTTCTTGGATTAAGTTTCAGTCCGACTTGTTGGAGACACTTAAGAACAGCCCTCGGTCATCTTCTTAAGTGTTCATCAAATGTCTCTGAGAACACTATGTCATCTAAATAACAAAGACAAATATCCACTTCAGGCACCTTAGAAGATTATCCATCATCCGTTCAAAAGTTGCTGGTGCATTACACAAACCAAACGGCATTACCTTAAACTCATACAGGCCCTCATGGGTGATGAATGCAGTTTTCTCATGATCAGCCACATCTACTTTGGTTTCCCAGTATCCCAAGTACATGTCCATGCTTGAGAAAAACTTAACCCCCTTCAGACAATCTAGTGTATCATCAATTAATGGCAGGGAGTCAACGCCCTTTTCAGTTACCTTATTAAGCTTCCTACAATAGACACAAAAGTGCCATCTGCCGTCCTCCTTCCTGTTGAAAACTACTAGTGACGACCATGGGCTCTGTGAAGGCTGAATGATGTCATTCTTCATTTTCTCTACCTTGTTGTGAATTATTCGACATTCCATTTCTGACACACGGCATGCACTCTGGTTTATTGATTGATGGTCTCCAGTGCTAATTTAGTGCTTCACCTTTGATTTGTCTAATTACCTCTTCACTTGTGGATTGAAGCATTCAGAGAACTCTTGAAGAATGGCAAGTAGCTTCTTCTGTTGTTCTGTAGTGAGATCTGGTGATAGTTAAGCTAGAAGATCTTGTCTCGTACTGGTAGTGCCAATTTTGCCCACAGACTCTGCGTGAGAGGTTTCTATGATGCTCAGCTGTTTGGCAATTAATGACTCAGCATTTGCTATGCACATGCATCTTGGAAGGATCTGCGGTTTTTGGTGATAGTTAACTATCTACAAATCACTGAATCCGTTCTTAAATGAGATGACTGAGGCTGGTATGATCAAGTTATTCTTCAGTGGTATGCTTGTCTTACATTCCACTACAAGATCCATAGGTTGATGCATGGCATGACACATGACAGTTAGCTTTCCAGCGCTGACTGCAGGAATGATCACTTCATCCAGCACACATAGTATCTCACTCGGATGAGCATCTTCCAGTCCACAGTATCTCATCTCGTCTAGCATAATCTTCGAGTGACCACAATCTATAATTGCCTGAGAAGCTTTCAAAAAGTCCCATCCGAGAATGACATCGTGACTATGCTTATGTAAGACTATGAATTCTAAGGGCTGTGTACAGCCACTTATACCCACACGAATGACACATCTTCCTACTGGTTTTACATATTTCCCATTAGTCACCTTCAGCAGAGATGTTTTAATGTTGACGAATATGGTTTTCTGCAACTGGCAGCGGTACTTCTCTGAAATGACTGAATATGATGCTCCAGAGTCTGCAAGAGCTTGGCCTGGTTGGCCATCCATGAGGATACCGACGTAGTTTCCTATCATTTTTGTAGCGATCAACGGTGGAGGATTTTTCTCTTTGGCGGCCTCGCCTCCCAGGTTTCCAGGTTGTGGCAGCTAGGCGATCGGCTGGAGCTTCTAACAGTGATGGAGACCTTGATCAGCATGTTGGGGAGTGTCCTCTCAAGCAGCTAGCTTGCGGCAATGGTGGCCTACGTCGTCTTGCACCCACATCTTCTTGTTCATCTTTGTCGTCCTGGAGTAGGTCGGTCTGCTGTTTTCTGGCTCAGGCATCATCAAATATCTGCCACCTTTTTTGACAATAGCACACGACATGTCCTGGTCATCCACAGTGGAAACATACTGGTTGGTTATCCTGGATCCTCCAGATGTTAGTCTTCCTTAGTGCCCAAACAGGTTCCTCATGCAGCATTGTAGGAATGTAACTTCGCCTGGGTCTCCCTGAAACTAAGATTTTCTGCACCTTCTTGCTCATTATATCTTGCTCTAAGGGATTTAAATACTCACTCTCACAGCAGATTAAATTTCATTTATAGCCCCCTCTCCCCTTCTTCGATATCCAGTGTGGGTAAGAATTGATTCTACTGGCAGTCAAAACAGATGTCATAAAAATATTTTTTTATTTTCATTTAAAATATTGGAAAGACTTTTTGCCCTTACTTTTTGGAACCTATAACCTGTTCCTAATTTTTTTTATTTTTTATTCCATATCTTGAGCTAACTTCAATTCTACAACAAAATGTGCAAAAGTTGAGCAACTATCAGTATGAGAATTTCCAAATTGCAGGCTGAAACATTCGTAGAATATCTATTTACACTTTCAAAGTGATCAGCCTAAAAACCTGTGTTCAACTCGGAATTTTACCTATCGTGCAACTTTTAAGGATTTAACTCCGGTAGAAGATGCTATGGCTTAGCTTCAGAGTAATGAGATGATCTGCATTCATACTTACATATACCCTTCTTATGTACTGCATCGACTCTTTGTCGCTTTCTGCAGCTTGCAAGCTTGACCAAACTTGATTCTCCTTAGGTAGTTTCTGCAATCTTTCTCTTTTTTTTTTTTTTTTTTTTTTTTTTTTTTTTTTTTTTTTTTTTTTTTTTTTTTTTTTTTTTTTTTTTTAAAAAAAAAGACTGTAAATAAAATCAGATTTACCTGCCACTTTTCTGAATGTTGAGCCACATAAAGGTATCTCTCAGCCTTCTTTTTCCCCCATGTAGTATGAGACTGAGACAAATATTTGTTACTTTTATCGTCTTCCTTCCCTCTGCTGCTTTTAGGCAAGTTCTCTCTCATGTATCCTAGTAAGAAATTTTTCTGTTCAAATTTTGTGTTACTCATATATGGGCTCTCTCTAAAACGAATAAGGTCATTCAGACTCAAATGTCCAGCTTTTCATGTTGTTTCTGTTGCTGTTACAAAATGATTACAGTCCACATACAGATCTGCATTTGAATGAGAAACTGTAAACTTGTTACTGTTTCAATGTTGATGGGTCCTGCTTTATCTTCCTTTTTTCACCCCTTGCACTATTTGAGATTATTCTGAATCTTCTAAAACCTTCATAATGATTGTCCAACAAGGATGTTGCACAACAGCTACTAACTTATAGTGGAACAGTGATTGAACTTGAAAGAAAATTATGGGGAATATAGACACTATCATCTAACAATCATTAAGAAATAGTTGGTTTATTTTCTAGGTTGTTGTGTGATGACTCACCAATACACACATGAAAATGTAAAGGGTGTTAAATCTAGCTCTTAAATTTTATGTTCAAAGTTTCAAGTCTGCAATATAAAAGGAGGATTAGTTGAGCTTTGTGGAGTCTTACAAAATAGAGATGTTGAGTTTTGTGAAAATTGGCTGTATTCAGCCATATTTAACAACAGCAAATGTTCAGTTTTGTCATATTTTCTGTTATTCATTGTGTTGGGCTTGTATTAAAGTACCAGACTCCATAAAAAATGCATATGTATAAAAGATGTCATTTTTTAGTTTTGTTAAAATGATTCTCAGTTAGTATGGTGCACAGCCTGAGCACTATGTTATGTGATAATGGAAGTTCATGGATATGTATTACTAAAGGTAACTTGCTTCCCCCTCTCCCCCTTGCATCATACCAAAACAGTAAGTTTTTCCACCTAATCTACACTACTGGCCATTAAAATTACTACACCACGAAGATGATGTGCAACAGATGCGAAATTTAACCGACAGGAAGAAGATGCTGTGATATGCAAATGATTAGCTTTTCAGAGCATTCACACAAGGTGGGCGCCGGTGGCGACCCTTACAACGTTCTGACACGAGGAAAGTTTCCAACAGATTTCTCATACACAAACAGCAGTTGACCGGCTTTGCCTAGTGAAACATTGTTGTGATGCCTCTTGTAAGGAGGAGAAATGCGTACCATCACATTTCCGACTTTGATAAAGGTCAGATCGTAGCCTATCGCGATTGCGGTTTATCGTATCGCGACACTGCTGCTCGCGTTGGTCGATATCCAATGACTGTTAGCAGAATATGGAATTGGTGGGTTCAGGAGGGTAATACGGAACGCCGTGCTGGATCCCAGTGGCCTCGTATCACTAGCAGTGGAGATGACAGGCATCTTATCCGCATGGATGTAATGGATCTTGCAGCCATGTCTCGATCCCTGAGCCAAAAGATGGGGACGTTTGCAAGAAAACAACCATCTGCACGAACAGTTCGACGACATTCGCAGCAGCATGGACTATCAGCTCGGAAACCATGGCTGCAGTTACCTTTGACGCTGCATCACAGAGAGGAGCGCCTGCGATAGTGTACTCAACGACGAACCTGGGTGCACGAATGGCAAAACGTCATTTTTTCGGATGAATCCAGGTTATGTTAACAGCTTCATGATGGTTGAATCCGTGTTTGGCAACAATGTGGTAAAAGCACACTGGAAGCGTGTATTCGTCATCGCCATACTGGTGTATCACTTGGCATGATGGTATGGGGTGCCATTGGTTACACATCTCAGTCACCTTCAGGGGGCTCAGCATTTAGTTGCTGGGTATGGGCTTGCTGGGTATGGGCTTGGCGATCCCGGGGTCCCTGAGCTGGGTACTGGGAAGCACCACCAGTCCTCAATACCGTAAGCTCTGAGTGTGCTTCAACGACCACCGTAAGGTGCAACGGTGGAAAGTTGTATGGTACAGCTTAACTGCCTGGGTCGCGAGGATGGTATAAACCTCTATAAAAAAAATCAATCTCAAGGTGTGCTGCGTGCCGAGGAGATGCATGGCTGTTGCGGTAGAACAGTTGCTAGTGGGCAACCTCTGGGGAACCTGCCGCCCCCCGGTTCCATTAGGCTTACCCAGGCACGCGGGGCTCTGTCTGGGTGGACATTCCTTTCCCTAGCTGCTCATGGGACCACCATGAAAAGAAATACGAATAGTTCGCAAGCACGAGTCACTAAGAAAGGAAAGTTCAATGCTTTAAAGTATGACCCCCAGTCATTCCCTTCCCTGCCCACACCAGGGGAGGAACATGAGACGTATTCTCCTCGATTTCTGGTTTACAGCCGAACAGATGGGGACTCATTTCAGACCACAAAGCCTCAGTTTTTTGTGGAAAATTTAAAGGACAAGTTTGGAGAAGTTAAGGGCATGTCTAAAATGAGGTCTGGAGCAGTCCTCATGCAGGCATTGCTTGCTTGTGACAAGCTCGGTGACGTTGCAGTCTCCATTACGCCTCATAAGAGCCACAATATGGTTCAGGGCCTTATTTTTCCTCTTGACCTGTTGTTGCAGTCTGATGATGAGCTCCATGCAAACCTGGAACGCCACGGTGTCCACTTTGTATGTGTCTTCAGGGGACCTAAAGATAGTAGGGTCACCACGAGTGCTTTCGTTTCGGCTTTTGAGTGTGACACCCTGCCCGAAAAGGTCAAGGTGATGATATATCGATGTGATGTTAAGCCTTACATCCCTCCTCCCATGTGCTGCTTTAAGTGCTGGAGGTTTGGGCATATGTCATCGAGATGTGACGCGAACCCTACCTGTTGGGATTGTGGACGTGCCTCCCACCCCAACGTCCTGTGTTCACCGCCTCGTGTTTGTGTCAACTGCACAGTTTTTGGTAGGGTCCCATTTGTCCTTCAGTTTATTAGGCTGGGTGGGCTTTTCCGACCCAGTCTCATGGACCGAGGAAGACCTGCAAGCCCTACGGCTCTAAGGTGGTGGCTTGTTCAGCCACTGGCTGACATCTGGAGGGGCAGTAACCATGGAAGGGAGGGCACCAAGCGATCCCTTCCGCGCGTGGGGAGCTGTAGGAGGCGGGCACTTCTCCAGCTCAGAGGTGGCGACTGAAGTCCCCAAAGAAGGAGGGGTTGTTACTCCCGATGTTGAAAACAGGGGACCAATGGAAGAGGGTGTTCCCCCAACAACCAGGGGGGCAAGCAAACCTTGCTTGTCAGACTGTGCGGTTTATCAAAAAGAACGGAAGATTATGGAATATAAGACCTTGGACAGGTTCACTTACACAGAGACTAAACGCAAGTACGACCGACTTCACCCTGTGCACATTTCATTGACGTATGCTGCAGCAGCCTCGATGTCGCTATCCTTGGTGATGAGCCCCCAAGCTCAGCCGCTTTTTGTGGGCCTTCCAGCCAGGCCGTCTATTCCTGCCCCCCTGGTTGTTGGGGGAACACCCTCTTCCATTGCTCCCCTGTTTTCAACATCGGGAGTAACAACCCCTCCTTCTTTGGGGACTTCAGTCCCCACCTCTGAACTGGAGAAGTGCCCGCCTCCTACGGCTCCCCACGCGCGGAAGGGATCGCTTGGTGCCCCCCTTCCATGGTTACTGCCCCTCCAGATGTCAGCCAGTGGCTGAACAAGCCACCACCTTAGAGTCGTAGGGCTTGCAGGTCTTCCTCGGTCCATGAGACTGGGTCGGAAAAGCCCACCCAGCCTGATAAACTGAAGGACAAATGGGACCCTACCAAAAAGAAGAAAAAGCAATAGGAGAAGGACATAGAGACAGATAATGAGATCACCACTGCCCCTGAAGATGATGTGGAGCATCTAGCATCCCTTCAGGAGCTAGGTGTTGCTCGACCCGCAGCTCCTATGGACGTTGATAAGGCTACTTCGCAATCGGTGGCAGCAAGCACTTCTAAGGCGTGACCTATCGCCCCCACATTTCTTCATGTCTTCAGTTGGATACCATTAACCTGCAATAGAATTGCCGTGGTTTTTTCCACTATCTTGCTGAGTTGAAACAACTTTTGTGCTGCTTTCCTGCCACTTGTCTGGTCCTACAGGAAACCTGGTTTCCTGTTCAACAGACCCCCTCCCTCTGTGGCTACCGAGGTTACTATAAGAACCGCGTAGAATATGACAGGGTGTCTGGTGGTGCCTGTGTTTATGTTCTTGCCACTGTTCCTAGTGCCCCAGTGCCACTTCACACAGCTCTCGAGGCTGTGGCTGTTAGAAACCGGGCAGGAATGGAGCTTACCATCTGTTCCCTCTACCTTCCCCTGGATGAGGTTGTCCCTCTTGCCAACCTAGCTGCCTTGTTTGCCCAGCTCCCCCCGCCATTGCTCCTTTTGGGAGACTTTAATGCCCACCACCCTTTATGGGGTGGGGCCCAGATCTTGGGCCAGGGTAGGAACGTTGAGGCTCTCTTGGCACAGCAGGACATTTGCCTCCTTAACACTGGTGCTCCCACATATTTTAGCTTGACTCATGGCACATACTCGGCCATTGACTTCTCTCTTAGTAGCCCAGATCTTCTTCCATACCTCAGTTGGAGGGTCCATGATCTCTGTGGTAGTGAACACTTTCCTATTTTGGTTTCTCTTCTTCACTCCCAATGCCCTGACCAGCTGCCATGATGGTCTCTTCATGGAACTGATTGGGCAGCCTACACTGCAACTACTATGGCCATTGCTCCGCTTCCTGGTGACATTGATTTGGCAGTGGATGAGGTCACTATGGCCATTGTTTCTGCTGCCGAGGCAACTGTCCCCTGCTCTTCAAGTACCCTAAGGTGTAAGTCAGTCCCTTGGTGGACACCAGAGATTGCAGAAGCTATCCAGGACCACCGGCGAGCCCTGCAACAACACCAGCATCATCCTTCCCTAGAGAATTTGGTTGCCTTTAAACGGCTGTGGGCCCGGGCTCGGCGGTTAATCCAGCGGAGCAAACAGGACTGCTGGGAACGATATGCTGCCACCATAGGTTCTTCCACCACCCCATCTCAGGTGTGGTTGCGGGTTCGGCGCATTTTTGGCTTTCGCCCTCATGCGTCTGTCCCTTGCCCTTCTCATCAGGGTACACTTTGTACTGACCCAATCGCCATCGCTGAACATCTGGCCGAGTACTTCACTCAGAGTTTTGCGACAGCTGGCTACAGCGCAGAATTCCGCGCCATTAAAGAGCAGGCTGAGCATACGCAGTTGTCATTTGGCACCCACCATTGGGAATGATACAACGTCCCGTTTAGTGAATGGGAGTTCCAAAGTGCCCTTACAGCTTGCCCCGATACCTCTCCAGGTCCAGATCACATTCACAACCAGTTTCTTCACCATCTCTCGGTGCACTGTCAGAGTGAATTACTCACCTTGTGTAACCGCATCTGGGTGGAGGACGTTTTCCCAACTCATTGGCAGGATAGCGTTAGCAGACCGGTGCCGAGACCTGGTGCTGATCCACTGGTGGTTGATAGCTATCGCCCTGTCAGCCTTACCAACATTATGTGCAAACTCCTGGAATGGATGGTGAGTCGGCGGCTCATGTGGATCCTTGAAACTCGGGGCCTCCTGGCCCAGCAACAGGGGGGGCTTCCGTCAGGGCCGCTCAGCGATCGACAATTTAGTCTCGCTAGAGTCAGCTATTCATACAGCTTTTACTCGGCGAGAACATCTAGTTGCTGTTTTCTTTGATCTTCAGAAGGCATACGATACCACCTGGTGCCATCATATCCTTGCTATGTTGCATGAATGGGGCTTACGGAGTCCACTTCAGATTTTTTTATGGAATTTCCTCTCCAGTCGCTCGTTTCGGGTTTGAGGTGGCACTTATTTTAGCTCTGTTCATATTCAGGAGAATGGTGTCCTGCAGAGCTCAGTTCTCAGTGTTCCCCTCTTTTTGGTGGTGATTAATGGTCTTGCGGCTGCGGTGGGCTCATTGGTCTGTTCCTCTCTATATGCCGATGACTTTTGTCTTTATTACAGTTCCCCAAGCATCATTGTCGCTGAATGGCGGCTACAGGGAGCTATCTGTAAGGCACATTTTTGGGCATCCAAGCATGGTTTCCAGTTCTCAGCCTCTAAGATCCAAGTGATGCATTTCTGTCATCATCGAATGGTCCACCTCCATCCAGAGCTCTACCTTGCCAATGAACTCCTTTGTATTGAGGAGACACATCGCTTTCTTGGCAAGCTGTTTGATGCTCAGCTCACACGGACACTTCATCTTCGTCAGCTTAAACAATGGTGCTGACGGTACCTGAACATCCTTCATTGCCTCAGCCACACCGTTTGGGGGGCTGCACGAACAACTCTCCTACAGCTCTATAAGGCCTTAGTCCAGTCCCACAGTCCCATCTCGGCTACGGGAGCGTGGTGTATGACTCAGCAGCACCTTCAGCATTCCAGATCCTCGAACCGATTCTCCATTGTGGCGTCAGACTGGCAACAGGTGCCTTCCGCAGTAGTCCGGTGACTAGCCTTCCGCAGTAGTCCGGTGACTAGCCTTCCGCAGTAGTCCGGTGACTAGCCTTCCGCAGTAGTCCGGTGACTAGCCTTCCGCAGTAGTCCGGTGACTAGCCTTCCGCAGTAGTCCGGTGACTAGCCTTCCGCAGTAGTCCGGTGACTAGCCTTCCGCACTAGTCCGGTGACTAGCCTTCCGCACTAGTCCGGTGACTAGCCTTCCGCACTAGTCCGGTGACTAGCCTTCCGCACTAGTCCGGTGACTAGCCTTCCGCACTAGTCCGGTGACTAGCCTTCTTCTAGAAGCTGGAATCCCTCCCCTACGATTCCGCCGACAACAGTTGCTTGCGTCATACATCGCCCACATCCATGCCTTGCCCGACCACCCAACCGCAGGCTCCTTTTTCCGTCTTCTGCACTCCCCTCCCCACGACGGTGGCCTAGGACGGGTCTCCCGATCGCATTCCGCATTCGTTCCCTTCTCTCGTCACTCGAGCCCTTTCCCCTTCCTCCATCCTTCCGGCGCTCTTCTTCTACCCCTCCGTGGTCCCTCCCTCACTTGCGGCTTTGCTTGGATTTGTCCTGCATCTCCAAGTCCTCCGTTCCACCTGCCATTCTTCGTCAAGAATTAATGGCTCTTCTTGCCTCGTTCCGCGATGCAGATGTAGTCTACACCAATGGTTCTGTGGTCGATGCAGGCACTGGGTTTTCTTTCATCCACGGTGCCTATGTTGAGCAGCATTCCCTGCCTTCTGGGAGCAGTGTTTTCACTGCGAAGCTGGTTGCTCTTTATCGTGCACTCGCTCACCTTTCCTCCTACCCTGGGGAGTCATTTGTTATATGCAGTGACTCCATGAGTGAATTGCAAGCACTTGACCAGTGTTTTTCTCGGGACCCTTTGGTGCGCGGTATTGAAGATGCTGTTTTTGCTCTCGCCGAGTGTGGTTGTTCAGCGACATTTGTGTGGACCCCGGGCCACATCGGCATTCCAGGAAACAAACGTGTTGATCGGTTGGCAAAGCAGGCCACCACTTCAGCACCCCTGGAGCTTGGTCTCGTGGAAAGACACTTCCGGTCAGCCCTACATCACAAGATCCGCAATGTCTGCAGCTCTGAATGGTCTGTCTTGAACAGGCCAAATAATCTCCGCATGGTCAAGTCGTCCACGGCGGTATGGAACTCGTCCTTGAGGAGCACGCGTAGGGACTCAGTTGTTCTCTACCGTCTCTGAACTGGACATACGCGGTTAACCCACAGCTATCTCCTTCACTGTAAGAACCTGCCCAAGTGTTGCTGTGATGCAGGGCTGACAGTTGTCCATCTTCTGATGGTCTGTCCCATTCTAGCACCTTTGCGGCAGTCCTTTAATTTACCAGCTGCACTTCCTTTAATTCTAGGTGATGATGCCTCTATAGCTGACTCAGTTTTACGTTTTATCTGTGCAGCTTGGTTTTACCACTCACTCTAGTGTGGGCGCTCTTGCATGATTTCTCAGGCTACACCCACTCCAGTGACTTTTAATTGTGATGTGGAGGTTCTTCATTTGTAGTTGAGTGGTTGACCTTTTACCGGATTAATCAACCACTGTAGTCTGTTTTACTCTAGTCAACTATTTGCTCTGCTCCTTTTAAGTGTCCTCTATTTTGTGTTATTGCGGTGTTCATTTTAGCTCTGTACCCTTTGGTGTTCCCTCCATCTGGGTGCGGAGGTTACGCTTTTACTGTATAGGCCTTTGACAAGAATGTCTGTTTGGAACAGGGGACTGATGACCTCGATGTTTAGCCCCCATCAAACCCCATAACCAGCTAACCAACGTCCTGGTCACCTCTTGTTCGCACTGACGGCACTTTGAACAGTGGACATTACATTTCAGATGTGTTGCGACCCGTGGCTCTACCATTCATTCGATCCCTGCGAAACCCTACATTTCAGCAGGATAATGCACAACCGCATGTTGCAGGTCCTGTACGGGCGTTTCTGGATACAGAAAATGTTCGACTGCTGCCCTGGCCAGCTTATTCTCCAGATCTCTCACCAACTGAAAACGTCTGGTCAATGGTGGCTGAGCAACTGGCTCGTCACATTACACCGGTCACTACTCTTGATGAACTGTGGTATCGTGTTGAAGCTGCATGGGCAGCTGTACCTGTACACGCCATCCAAGCTCTGTTTGATTCAATGCCCAGGTGTATCAAGGCCGTTATTACGGCTATAGTTGGTTGTTCTGGGTACTGACTTCTCAGGATCTATGCACCCAAATTGCGTGAAAATGTAATCACATGTCAGTTCTAGTATAATATATGTGTCCAATAAATACCCGTTGATCATCTGAATTTCTTCTTGGTGTAGCAATTTTAATGGCCGGTAGTGTACATATGGTACTGTCTCTTCAGGCCACTATACAGCACTTGGCAGAGGGATCCTTGTACCATACCTAGTAATCCCCCTTCCTGTTCAACTCTAAACATGGATCATGGGGGGGAAAATTTTCTGTATGCCTCCGTAAGAGACCTAATTTCTCTTTCTCATCTTTGTGGTACTTACAAGAAATGTGTGTTGGTGGCAGTAAAATCATTCTTGCCCAAGTGTCCATTCTATAAATTTGCTCAATGCTGTTTCATGAGAAGACTGTAGTCTTCCCTCCAGGGATATCCATTTGAGTTCATGAAGCATTTCCATAATACTTGCATGTTGATCAAATCTACTGGTCAGACAAAATTTACCCTCCAGGGGGTCCACAACTCTCTTGTGGATACGTGCGTAGCGAGCACGGGACCCCGAGCTAATGTGGCTCTCCTTCCATTCCGGGCTGCATACCTTCCCTCTCCGCATCCTTCCCCATCCCCCATCTTCGCCCCCCCCCCCCCCCCACCTCCGCCTCTTTCCTTCCCTTTCTCCCCCTCTGGGAGTATGTTTTGTGCCTACGTCCAGAGACGGACGCTCGAAAATCTAACACATTCTTTGCTTTCTCTCCTTGCAAGTCTTCATCCATCCTTTGTCCTTCTCTTTTCCTTACCTCTTCTCTTTGCCCTTTTCTCCACTGCGGCATTTGAGACCTCTCTTCTTTTCTTTACCTTTGTTTTTTCCCTTTGTCTTTTTTCATCCCTGTGCGTGTCTGAAGGCCGACCCACGCGTTTCCATGCGTAGTCGGTGATGGGGTAACGCGTAATTCCCTGCCCCGGGTAGACAGGTAGGACACGTACGTACCCCCTGGTAATGGCCAGGCCCAGGAAGGGGTGATTACCCGAGCTGATACCTTCCGAAAGTGCCAATTGGTCCCTCCGTCCATTTCTCGGGAGGTGCGACCTGAGGTGTGAACAGTCACCTAAGGCGGGAGTGCCCTCAGAGAGGGCCCCCACAAGGAAGGAGCGCGCCATCGGAGACGCCGGTAATCATGGGGGATACTTCCGCAGTGGTTTCCTCATCTTCTACTATGTCTGCTCACAAGCGTAAGTTCAATGAGTCTCAGCCACAGACAGTCCTTCCATCGTTGCCACAGTTCCTTGTTGTTTCTCGGTCTGACGAAGGTCACGACTTCTCCACGCTCAACCCTTTCATTATTCAGAAAGGTGTCGACACAATTGCAGGTCCTGTAAAGTCTTGTTCTAGATTACGAAATGGCACCTTGTTGTTAGAAACAGTCAGTGCCTTCCAGGCACAAAAATTGCTGCGTACTTCACTGATACACACCTTCCCTGTCCGGATGGAAGCGCACCGCACTTTAAATTCCTCACGCGGGGTCGTTTATGCATGCTGCCTCGACGGATTGTCCAATAAGGAAATTCAACACTACCTGTCTGACCAAGGCGTAACGGCTGGTCATAGAGTCATGAAAAGGGTTGACACGAACATCATTCCAACCCGTACTGTCTTCTTGACATTTGACAAAGTTCAACTCCCATCGAAAATCAAAGTGGGCTATGAGATAATTTCCGTTCCCCCTTACATCCCAAACTCTATGCGTTGCTATCGGTGTCAGCGGTTCAACCACACCAGCCAGTCCTGTTCCAATCTGGCCAAATGTGTTATATGTGGCAAGGATACCCATGAGGGTGCTTGTCCACCTCCATCCCCTCGTTGCACCAACTGTATGGGTGACCACGCTGCTTCCTTTAGAGAGTGCCCCATTTTTAAAGACGAAAAGCTCATTCAAGAAATCAGAGTGAAGGAAAAGGTGTCGACCTTTGCTGCTCGAAAATTATTCGCCAGTCGAAAGCCCACTGTGCCTCAGACAGGAAAATACAGCACTGTCCTTGCCTCTCCTCGGCCAACAAAGGAGGCAGCCACGCAGACTTGGGATCTCACCTTTAGAGCCATGGTCATCAGATCGGCCAGCGCAAAGATCACTCGTTCAACCTCTCCACTTTTGCCTGCTCATTCTATGGCTCACCCTTCATCGGGTTCTGCTAAATCTCGATCCCAAAAGTCAGACACCAAGACTTCCAAAAAAGAGCATACTCGTGAAGATTTTTTACGTACCCTACTTCACAACCATCAGTTCCTCCTTCATCTAAAAATCATGTTTCTAAGAAGGCTAATAAGAAACCCAGTTTCTCTCCTTCTCCACCAAGGCGTGTCTCATTTACAGCACCACCTGGCGGTAACCGCCCTCGGCCGTGTTCTGTGTCGCCGAGGCGCACTGCTGGCGGTTGATCAACCGGCCGATCGCTGGTGGCAGGAGCTGCTCTTGAACAACCTATGGATCAGGATCTTCTGCCTTCGGCTGAATGCCGTTCCATGCTGTCGGTTGGAAGCTCTGAGCAGTCGTTGAGTTGACGGCAACCTTGGTCACATTCCTCAGTTTTCTGTTCACCCTATGTTCATTATCCACTGGAATATCCGCAGCATTCGAGCCAATCAGGATGAATTGTCGATCCTCTTACGATCCTACTCACCGGTCATCTTCTGTCTTCAGGAAACAAAGCTGCGTCCCCACGACCACTTTGTTCTCCCCCATTTTCAGTCCATCCGATTTGATCTCCCCTCTGTTGAAGGCACTCCAGCACATGGAGGACTTATGATTCTTCTCCATGATACTCTCCATTCTCACCCAATCCCCTTAAGCACTTCCTTCCAAGCTGTCACTGTCTGTCTTTACCTTTCTGGATACACCTTCTCTCTTTGTACTGTATACATTCCATCGTCCACACCAATGGCACAAGCTGATCTCCATCTTCTTGGTCAGCTTCCACCCCCCTATTTGCTGGTTGTGGACTTCAATGTCCACCACCTGCTTTGGGGATCTCCACATCCTTGTCCGCGTGGCCCACTATCAGTAGACGTCTTCCACCAATCGGATCTAGTTTGCCTCAACACTGAGGACCCTACATTTTTGTCTGCCTCCACGACAAATTTCTCTCGTTTGGACCTTTATGTCGGTACTGTTCCGCTAGCTCGGTGCTTCAAATGGTTCGCCCTTGATGATACACTCTCGAGTGACCACTTTCCATGTGTCCTTAGACTGCAGGCTCAACTGCCATATATGCGCCTGCAACGCTGGAAGTTTGCACAAGCCGATTGGGCACTTTTTTTGTCTCTAGCGACATTCAATGACCGTCACTTTCCTAGGGTCGATGATGAGGTCTCACATATTACAGACGTTATTCTTACAGCTACGGAACGTTCAATACCATGCACCTCCGAATTGCCCCGGCGCCCCCCAGTTCCTTGGTGGAATGAGGCATGCCATGATGCAATACGTGAGTGGCGACATGCTCTTCGTGTTTTCCGCACCATCCTACTTTGGCCAACTGTATCCCCTATAAGCAGTTCCATGCGTGATGCCATCGCGTCATCCGCGATAGCAAGAAGGCAAGCTGGGACTTCTTTACTAGCTCATTTAACACCTTCACTCCCTCCTCGGAAGTTTGTAGTCTGATTCGACAGTTATCTGGTGCACCTAGTTTCTCCCCAGTCTGTGGGCTCACTGTCGCGCATGATAAATTAGTGGACCCCATTGAAATTTCTAACTCATTGGGTCAACACTTTGCTGAGATTTCGAGCTCTTCAAATTACCCACTAGCGTTTCTCCCGAAGAAACGTGCAGCGGAAGTGCAACCTCTTGCTTTCTCCTCTCAAAATAGCGAAAGCTATAATACTGTTTTCTCCATGCGGGAACTCCAACATGCACTCTCTTCTTCTTGCTCCTCTGCCCCAGGACTGGATGGCCCACATCCAAATGTTGCTGCATTTATCAACCCATAGTCTGCGTTACATCCTTCGACTTTATAATTGAATTTGGACCGACAGTACTTTTCCCAGATGATGGCGGGAAGCTATCGTCGTTCCTGTTCCGAAACCTGGAAAGGACACACATCTCCCCTCTAGTTATGGCCCCATTTCTCTCACGAGTAGTGTATGTAAGGTTTTGGAGCATATAGTGAATTGCCGTTTAGCTTGGTGGCTGGAGTCCCGCAGTCTTTTAACACCTGCCCAGTGCGGTTTCCGAAAGCATCGTTCTGCAGTTCACCATCTTGTTGCTCTCTCCACTTATATCATGAACAATTTTCTCCGGAATCGCCAAACAGTAGCAATATTTTTTGATCTGGAAAGAGCATATGATACCTGTTGGAGGACAGGCATCCTCCGCACACTGTTCTCTTGGGGCTTTCAAGGTCGACTGCCCCTTTTTCTTCATGAATTTATGGCAGAGTGCACATTTAGAGTGCGGGTGAACACTACTCTCTTCCGTACTTTCTCCCAAGAAAACAGGGTACCCCAGGGCTCTGTGCTGAGTGTTGTACTGTTTGCCATTGCCATAAATCCAATTATGGACTGTCTCCTTCCCGATGTCTCGGGATCCCTCTTTGTGGACAATTTTGTGATCTACTACAGCTCTCAACGGACCAGCCTTCTTGAACGACGTCTTCAAGGATGTCTCGATCGCCTCCACTCTTGGAGCATTGCAACAGGCTTCTGGTTTTCTCCCAGTAAGACCGTTTGTGTTAATTTTTAGCGTCGTACAGAGTTTCTGCCACCTTCCTTACATCTAGGACCTGTCAACCTTCCATTTTTGGACGTCGCTAAATTCTTGGGTCTTATGTTTGACAGAAAACTGTGCTGGTCCTCCCACATTTCCTATCTTTCAGCTCGCTGTCTGCGGTCCCTCAACACCCTCCGTGTCCTGAATGGTACCTCTTGGGGAGCGGACCGAGTGGTCCTTCTCTGCCTCTATCGCGCCTTTGTGCGCTCGAAATTGTGCTATGGAAGCATAGTTCACTCCTCTGCTCGGCCGTCTATTCTTAGACGGCTCGACTCTATCCACCACCGTGGATTACGTTTAGTGTCTGGAGCTTTTTACACCAGCCCTGTGGAAAGCCTTTATGCTGAGACTGCTGAACCTCCGCTGTCCAAACGGCGAGCAGTCCTTCTGAGTCGTTATGCTAGCTATATGTCTTCCATGCCTGCTAATCCAGCCCATGACATTTTTTTCAACGCCTCCTTGGATTTAGGGTATGCAGACCGCCCTTCCTCCCTACTATCACCGGGAGTCCGCTTCCGTCAACTGCTACTTTCTCTTTCCTTCCGCTTTCCTAAAACCTTCTTGACAACTTGGGGTACAGCACTGCCTTGACTCCGTCCCCGGACCTGCCTGCTCCGTGACCTTTGTCAGTTTCCCAAGGATGGTACCCTTTCACTTGTTTATCGTCGGGCATTTGCTGCTCTGTGTGCACAAATGAAGGAAGCCACATTTATTTACACTGATGGCTCGAAAACATCGTTAGGTGTAGGGAGTGCCTATATTGTTGACAACACCCCAAATTGATTTCGGCTTCCCGACCAGTGTTCGGTTTATACTGTGGAGCTTTACGCTGTTCTCCAGGCTGTCCAATACATCCGTCGCCATCAGCAGATACAGTATGTTATCTGTTCAGATTCTCTCAGCTCTCTCCTCAGTCTCCAAGCTCTCTACCCTGTCCACCCTCTGGTCCACCGGATTCAGGACTGCCTCCACTTGCTCCACTTGAGGGGCATCTCTGTGGCGTTCCTCTGGATCCCAGGACATGTTGGTATCTGTGGAAATGAGGCGGCCGATATAGCGGCCGAGGCTGCAGTCTCTCTTCTTCGGCCAGCTATTCGCACGATTCCCTTCGCCGATCTACGGAGTGTTTTATGTCGTCGTGTTGCTCTTTTATGGCATGCACGTTGGTCAACACTCCCCAATAATAAATTGCGGGACGTGAAAGCTCTTCCCTGTGCTTGGACCTCTTCCTCCCGAACGAGTCGTCGGGAGGAGGTAATTTTAACTAGACTCCGGATAGGGCACTGTCTTTTTAGCCATCGACATCTTTTAACTGGCGATCGTCCCCCACTCTGTCCCCACTGCTCTCAGCTGTGGACGATAAGACACCTTTTACTTGAGTGCCCCTATTTTACTCCGTTACGTCTCCGTCTACAGCTGTCACCTGATATATCTTCCATTTTAGCAGATGACACGCTATCAGCCGATCGCGTTCTCGAGTTTATTAGTGCCAGTGAGATGATGTCAGTCATTTGAAGCTCTTTTTGGGGACAAACTACCCCCTTCTATATTGGTTTTTTAAGCTTTCCTTCTATTTTAAGTTTCTCCAATTTTTTGAGTTTCGTTCCCATTTCTGCCTTTTCCTAAGTCACAGACTGGGCACTAATGACCGTAGCAGTTTTGCGCCCTAAAACCATAAACAAAAAAAGACAAAATTTACAAATTTAGAGGCCAGACATTGGTTGTGGTTATCCCTGGCATGCATGCATGTGTGTTTCCTCTGTAAAGAAAGGTATAAGAGTATAGTTGTTAGTGCCCCCCCCCCCCCCCTCCAAATGCTGAAACCATACCAAGTATTATGTAAATTACCATGGGTCTGAGGATGTGATGCTCATTTTGTGACTGTATTATTTGTGAAATGATATGTAATGAAGTGACTACATTTGTTAATTTCTTCACTGGTAATAGTCTGTGTGCATACTCTTTCTGATGTTAGTTCACCATGTAGATCAGGGATGTAATGTGTGTGTGGTAGAGATTTATTCTACCCTCATGTTTTTCAATGGCTGTGAAATATAGTTGAAGTTATGATTTTTATAAGTGTCATATCAAAAAAACTTTAACATTGTTTGATCAAACAGTGTCGTTGAAATTGTGTGATTTCTATCATTCATAATATACTGTCATCGTTCCTCCTTGTGTTGGATATATAAGGAGGCTAACAGTGCACAAGTGAATGGTAAAACAAATGAACTATTCATTTTAAACAGCCGAAGGTGCCTGGGATAAGTGGCATATGGCAGGGAGAGGGAAGCAGCAGAAGTAGGTGTGTTGCATCATTTTAGTGGCTGCAGGTACCAGGAGTTGTGTGTTGTGCTCAAGAATGTCAAGAAATGAACTGGGAGGGGGAACACAGAACAAAGGGGGAGAGACTTTAATAAGAAGGGTATTAGTGCAGGTTGATAGATGTGTTAGGCTCATAGGGTAGAGGTAGTGGTAGTGTGAGGGAAGGACTAGTAGATACTGAGACAAGTACGATTTTGAAACAAAAGAATATGTTGTAAGAACAGTTCCCATCAATGTAATTCAGGGAAGCTGGTGTTGGAGGAAAGTATCCAGAACACACTGTTCTGAAGCAGCCACTGAAATTCAGCATCTTTTGCTCAGTAGCATGTTCCACCATGTATGTCCATTTCCTTGAATATTAAGAAAAAATCTCTTACCAATGGACTGAATATTTGTGATTTTTGTATACTGCCAACATAAATACACATACATGCCTTTTACAGTATCATATTCTACAAAGGGAATGTCAATGTAAACTATATGCAACCTCTAGATGAATGATTCTGAAATTTGTGCAGTGTGGAGATTAACATTTGTACTAACATGTACATTTGTTGCTGAACAGAATCTTCACTAAAACTCAAATACAGGGTGGTCCATTGATAGTGACTGGGCCAAATATCTCACGAAATAAGCATCAAACGAAAAAACTACAAAGAACGAAACTTGTCTAGCTTGAAGGGGGGAACCAGATGGCGCTATGGTTGGCCCACTAGATGGCGCTGCCATAGGACAAACGGATATCAGCTGCGTTTTTTAAATAGGAATCCTCATTTTTTATTACATATTCATGTAGTATGTAAAGAAATACGAATGTTTTAGTTGGACCACTTTTTTCACTTTGTGATAGATGGCGCTATAATAGCCACAAACGTATAAGTGTGGATGGTATTTGATATGTGTTAAAATGGACCATTAACCAATTGCAGAAGAGGTTGATATCGTGTTGATGTATGGCTATTGTGATCAAAATGTCCAACAGGCGTGTTCTATGTATGCTGCTCAGTATCCTGGACGACATCATCCAAGTGTCCGGAACGTTCGCCAGATAGTTATGTTAATTAAGGAAACAGGAAGTGTTCAGCCACATGTGAAACATCAACCAAAACCTGCAACAAATAATGATGCCCAAGTAGGTGTTTTAGCTGCTGTCACAGATAATCTGCAAATCAGTAGCAGACAAATTGCGCGAGAATCGGGGATCTCAAAAATGTCGGTGTTGAGAATGCTACATCAACATCGATTGCACCCGTACCATATTTCCATGCACCAGGAATTGCATGGCAATGACTTTGAATGTCGTGTACATTCTGCCACTGGGCACAAGAAAAATTACGGGATGATGACAGATTTTTTGCACACATTCTATTTAACGACGAAGCATCTTTCACCAACAGCGGTAACGTAAACCAGCATGATATGCACTATTGGGCAACGAAAAATCAACGATGGCTGTGACGAGTGGAACATCCGTGACCTTGGCGGGTTAATGTATGGTGTGGCATTATCGGAGGAAAGATAATTGGCCCCCAATTTAACGATGGCAATCTAAATGGTGCGATGTATGCTGATTTCTTACGTAATGTTCCACCGATGTTACTACAAGATGTTTCACTGCATGACAGAATGGCTATATCCTTCCAACATGATGGATGTCCGGCACATAGCTTGCATGTGGTTGAAGAGGTATTGAATAGCATATTTCATGACAGGTGGCTTTTTTGTCGAAGCACCATACAATGGTCCGTGCGTTCACTAGATCTCACGTCCCTGGATTTCTTTCTGTGGGGAAAGTTGAAGGATATTATCTATCGTGATCCACCAACAATGCCTGACAACATGCGTCAGTGCGTTGTCAATGTATGTGTGAAAAATTACGGAAGGCGAAGTACTTGCTGTTGAGAGGAATGTCATTACACGTATTGCCAAATGCATTGAGGTTTGACAGACATAATTTTGAGCATTTATTGCATTAATGTCTTATTTACAGGTAATCACGCTATAACAGCATGTGTTCTCAGAAATGATAAGTTCAAAAAGGTACATGTATCACATTGGAACAACCGAAATAAAATGTTCAAATGTACCTGCGTTCTGTATTTTAATTTAAAAAAACCTGCCTGTTACCTACTGTTCATCTAAAATTGTGAGCCATATGTTTGTGACTATTACAGCACCACCTATCACAAAGTGAAAAAAATGGTCCAACTAAAACATTCATATTTCTTTACGTACCACACGGATATGTAATAAAAAATGGGGGTTCCTATTTACAAAAATGCAGTTGATATCTGTTTGACGTATGGCAGCGCCATCTAGCGGGCCACCCATAGTGCCATCTGGTTTCCCCCCTTCAAGCTGCTCAAGTTTTGTTCTTTGTAGTTTTTTCGTTTGACATTTATTTCATGAGATATTTGGCCCAGTCACAATCAATGGACCACCCTGTATATCTATTTGTGTTTAAGTTAAGTTCAGGTATACCTACGGTAAGTTCTAATAGGATGGAGCTAAGCAGCATTTTAGTAGTTGAATTCCAGAATGACTATGTACTGTATTCTGACTAATTATATCAGAGTGCAGATGATGATGATGATGATGATGATGATGATGATGATGATGTGATTAGGCATTATACTGACTGAATGATAGTAATTTTTTAGTTTCTTTATCAGGTTCCATGGGACCATAGAAGCCAAGGCTACTTGGTATTGGAATGAATCAGTACATAGTTTCAAGATTTCAGATCAGAAAATTTGTAAATGAAGAATTAAACAATCAATAAAACATGAAATGAGTATAAAGAACAAATAACATATTACAGAGAAAAGTTTTCAACTAGTGTGAGAAAATCCTGTACACAACAGGAGTAGTGTGCCATAAGGGAACTTAAACTTGAATTTGAATACTTGCTGTTTATCAATCAGTTTTTGCAGTTTTGCTGGAAGCCTGTTGGAAGTGAAACCTGGTGGATAGTGCACAACTTTCTGTGCAGTCCTGAAGGAAGTCTTTCACAGTTTCACATCTTTACTCAATGAATCTTGGATTTTCTTCTGAAATAGTCAATAATATCAACAACAAATATTTGTGATGGCGTGTTTATACAGGGACAGCAGAGTTAGAATTCAGACACAACTGAACAATGTTTTGGCTCTGCCAGAGGTCAGTGCCAAAGAACAGGTGGGTGCTTAGACAGAAAGCAGAAATAATTAGAAGTGCACATAATCTGAGTGACATTGGTGCTTACTTAACTTTAATGCAACAAGTCCAATTGTATTCCAGAAATATATTAGTCAGACCCTAGTCATCACAATACAGGGAAACTAAGAATAAGGCTGCTAATGCACTCAGCGAACTCTGATCTCAATCTGGGCGAGATTGGTGCTACATCTTCCTTAATCCATGTAAGTGGTGGCACTACCTGTGCATACAGTGGGTGTTGTGGCTTCAAGGCAACCACTGATTGGTGAGGCTGTCACATAGTTTACTGCTGACCTCGGGATGTATTCTGCCTGGGGTGGTATCGATAATATGTGACACCACACAACTACTTGCAAGAAGCTTGCAAACTGACACTGCAGCTCAGTCTGACCATCTGTTGCTGGTGTAGGGAAGCAGCATACTCACGCCTTATAAAATTCACATCAGTCTTTCCATTGTGTGCCAGCCTAAACCGCTGTAACTAGCTCTGACATCATAAATATTGTGCAATACTTCAAAATGAAGTAAATAACCTGAAACATTTCTAGCATGTCAAAAGTAATACAAAAACAATATGTGTTGGATATCAGTTCAGTAACTTTATCCAATTTTGAAATTTGGATGTTTTTATGTAAAAATCGTTGGCGCAACAGAAAGGAGCTAGAAACTTAAAAATTTATATTTAGATTCCTTTTGCATAATAATTTAGTAGAAACAGTATTCTGGATCTCACAAATTAAAATTTTAGTTGAAATTCATGATTTTTCTGGTTTTTGTCTTAGAAATTAAGGAAGCAAGATAAAGTAGGCTAATAAATAAAGCTAGGATATTTAAATTTAAGTAGAAGGGAGATCCACTATAATCATAAAAATGTGAGAAGTTTCAACAGAATAACTATAAAACTAAAGCTATAGCGTATCTCCAAAGAGCAAGTTCAGAGCTCGTCTACTGTGTGTAGTGTAATTAAATTAATTCTCTCGCCCAAAATATTTGACTTAGCCACGTCAGACTTTTATTATGATTACTTACTTGTGTGCTGATTGCACAATTAAATTGAAAGCTTCATCAGCCATCAGCAAAGGAAGCAATGACTTACTCAATAACTTAAAGTGGTGCATTACTAGCCCAGCGGCTAGTCGGGAGAGCAGATTTGATCAGGCATTCCCTTAGCCGTCTGCACCGCGGCTTTATATGTAAGAATGCTGCGCGAGAAAGGAAGGCCCCAGTTCTCTCCAGACACTGATTAGCGCACCACCTGTGCCGGGAGTCGCGTCGCGTTGGTATCGTTGATATAAACAGCCTCGGATGCAGTAATAAGTTACTCGGGATACGCGTAACCATGAAATTTTTTTCAAGTGAAGTGCTAATTTTGGGATGACGTTAATGATCTATCTTTAGTTTCCGTGTGTCGTATTTTCACGTGCTGCCGCAGGACAGACATTCTACCATTATTAGCATGGCGTATGATGAACATTATCATCAAATTATGGTGAGCATTCACTTAAACATTTAATTTGAACAGTTAGTTGCTTCTGTGACTTTCAGAATATAGTGAACATTTTAGAGAGAATGGTTTTTGATTATGAATCCCAGACAATCTCCTAATTCCTCAGAGCTATAAGCTGTAGCTATAAGTGTATTTCTCAGATGAAGTGGGCACTAGGAATTCTAATTACAGGCTTCACGTTTTGCTAATCACTTTCTGGTTGCCAATATTGTAGTTAGAGAGCCAGTGTTGAGAACGGCAAACAACAGCATTAAATAAATAATAGGTACATTTAACAATTATTACACCCGCCGCCCCACACTGGGTACAAAGATTCTTCACAGGTTGCCAGAGTTGTTCCAAAATGTAACATCGTGAGAGGTAATAGAATGAAAGTAAGCAAAGCAAACAAGTCTTCAAGTTTGTGTCAGCCCGTGAACATCATTTCTACACTCCTGGAAATGGAAAAAAAAACACATTGACACCGGTGTGTCAGACCCACCATACTTGCTCCGGACACTGCGAGAGGGCTGTACAAGCAATGATCACACGCACGGCAAAGTGGACACACCAGGAACCGCGGTGT
Source organism: Schistocerca piceifrons (assembly GCF_021461385.2). Taxonomy (NCBI): domain Eukaryota; kingdom Metazoa; phylum Arthropoda; class Insecta; order Orthoptera; family Acrididae; genus Schistocerca; species Schistocerca piceifrons. Next base: position 260,653,376 of record NC_060149.1, on the reverse strand, counting down.
TGGCCGTCGAATGGCGCTAGCTGCGCAGCATTTGTGCACTGCCGCCGTCAGTGTCAGCCAGTTTGCCATGGCATACGGAGCTCCATCGCAGTCTTTAACACTGGTAGCATGCCGCGACAGCGTGGACGTGAACCGTATGTGCAGTTGACGGACTTTGAGCGAGGGCGTATAGTGGGCATGCGGGAGGCCGGGTGGACGTACCGCCGAATTGCTCAACACGTGGGGCGTGAGGTCTCCACAGTACATCGATGTTGTCGCCAGTGGTCGGCGGAAGGTGCACGTGCCCGTCGACCTGGGACCGGACCGCAGCAACGCACGGATGCATGCCAAGACCATAGGATTCTACGCAGTGCCGTAGGGGACCGCACCGCCACTTCCCAGCAAATTAGGGACACTGTTGCTCCTGGGGTATCGGCGAGGACCATTCGCAACCGTCTCCATGAAGCTGGGCTACGGTCCCGCACACCGTTAGGCCGTCTTCCGCTCACGCCCCAACATCGTGCAGCCCGCCTCCAGTGGTGTCGCGACAGGCGTGAATGGAGGGACGAATGGAGACGTGTCGTCTTCAGCGATGAGAGTCGCTTCTGCCTTGGTGCCAATGATGGTCGTATGCGTGTTTGGCGCCGTGCAAGTGAGCGCCACAATCAGGACTGCATACGACCGAGGCACACAGGGCCAACACCCGGCATCATGGTGTGGGGAGCGATCTCCTACACTGGCCGTACACCACTGGTGATCGTCGAGGGGACACTGAATAGTGCAAGGTACATCCAAACCGTCATCGAACCCATCGTTCTACCATTCCTAGACCGGCAAGGGAACTTGCTGTTCCAACAGGACAATGCACGTCCGCATGTATCCCGTGCCACCCAACGTGCTCTAGAAGGTGTAAGTCAACTACCCTGGCCAGCAAGATCTCCGGATCTGTCCCCCATTGAGCATGTTTGGGACTGGATGAAGCGTCGTCTCACGCGGTCTGCACGTCCAGCACGAACGCTGGTCCAACTGAGGCGCCAGGTGGAAATGGCATGGCAAGCCGTTCCACAGGACTACAGCCAGCATCTCTACGATCGTCTCCATGGGAGAATAGCAGCCTGCATTGCTGCGAAAGGTGGATATACACTGTACTAGTGCCGACATTGTGCATGCTCTGTTGCCTGTGTCTATGTGCCTGTGGTTCTGTCAGTGTGATCATGTGATGTATCTGACCCCAGGAATGTGTCAATAAAGTTTCCCCTTCCTGGGACAATGAATTCACGGTGTTCTTATTTCAATTTCCAGGAGTGTATATTGTAGATAGCAGCATTCACTTTTTTCCCCAAGTTCTTGGGTGTGGTACTTTGAAGAAAGTCTCCCATGTACCCTAAGCCCCAGGAATTTAAAATGATTGACTTCAACTGACTGATTTTGGTTTTACAAGACTTGGGTGTCACAAACCATTTGCACTGTGTTGAGCTGCACTTGAGCTGATAATATGTTCTCATAGAGCCAAGTGCTGATGTTAAAGGCTACCCTATTAGTGACATCATTGATATTATATTCAAGGTCTTTGCTAATAACATTTTTCATCTGCAAAGAGAGCAAATTTTTGTCATGCCCTATTTACAATGGCAGAGCATTGATTCATATCAAGATAAGCTATTGATTCAGAAGAAAGCCCTGTGGGAAATCCACTAAACGTGGCTCCAGTTCCCCCTGCGGGTCTGGGGATTGGAATAGGCCCAAGGTATTCCTGCCTGTCATAACAGGTGACTAAAGGGAGTCCCTCACAGTTCGGCTTTTGTATGATGGTTCCCTGTAGGGTTTGACCTCCATTCTTCAAAATTTTTCTGAAGAGCGAGCCAATTGGGGAAGGGCACCTTACATGGTGCATTGTGTCCATCTTGCCTTGAGACCTGTAGCCTGCTTTCTCATCGTTGCATTGCAGTACCACTCATCCTCCATCTCTTGGGTGAGGACACCTTCCTGGGTGTGTTTTCCACCATGCACTATGCAGTGGTGCTTTATGTGCTGATGATGACCATGGACTTGTTTGCACCTAATATCCAGCATGGTAGCCAGTTTGTTGTGATGGGACCACCATTATACTGTTGGTTGTAGCCCCTTGACAACACAGGGATCACTCTGCTGATGCCTGTGGCGTTAACTCCCCCACATATGCCAAGGAGTAGATGCCTGTCACCCTGGAGCATCGGGACTCCCGACAATGATCATCCTGCCAGGTGGCCTTTGCTGGGACTGCGTGGTGCCTGTGGGGAGGGCCCCTGGTCAGAGTGGGAAGCATCAGGGCGGATGACATGTGATGAAGCGTACCATGTCATCACTTGCTGTTGATAAAACACCAGCAGTCTCTAAGTGTTCTAAGTCTCAGAACAATGAAAGGAAGTATGAACCTAAATTATTGCCCTCCTTGGCCACACCATTGGAGGAACGCCAGGCTAAGGATGACAGTGAACCTTAATTACCCCGGTACCTCGTATGTACAAGAACTGATGGGGACTCCTTTGTTTTGATGAAGCCACAGTTTTTTGTAGAGCATTTAGAGGACAAATTTTGGGAGGTTCTAACAACCCTACCACAACAAAGGTCAAAAATTAATTATGATTGTAGTGTTGCTCACGCTACTAAATATTGTATTTTCGGGCAACAACAAAGTTAAATTATGTGGCAGGTGTCATTAGAGCACAGTTAATAAAGTGCTTTTATGAAATAATGGATAAACTAGGCACTCATCTTTTCGTGTTTCCCATGCTGGTTTCATTGTGAACTAATGGCTCAATCATCGAAAATCTAGGTGGTGGTGATTCCAAGCTCAGATGCAAAGAGGCGTAGGTGTTATTCTGCGATATTCAAAAGTTTTATAGATTTGTTTCATAAACCATTCTTGAAGATGAAACTTTTGCAAGTTAGGACAATGGTGATGTAAAAAAGTAATCAGCACTCCGAAGTTAAGTTTCACTTCTTTTTTATTACTTTTGTTGCAACATCACTTGACAATATAAAACATACTTGAAAATATATTCCTCACTGTTAAAGTTCACATTTCATGAACTGACTACAATTTGCGTCTTTTCAACATGATGACCAAGACTTGACACTCTAAATACCGCTTACACGCCCAAAAATCAGAGTTAAAAGTACATCAAAGATCATAGTGACAAAAGAAGGAATACACTAAGAACAATATCATTGCAATATAAACATATCGATGTATCAAAGTACCTCTACATTAATGAAATCAAATCTGAATGTTGTCACCAAAATATGTTAACTATTTTACAGAAACACAGTAGAATATTGCTGGTATCGAGAGGTTGAGGTGAGGTGCTGCAGTGGTTATGTAATTAAAGTACCATTACAAGGTGGAGGGCTTGTCCAAAATGCAATCTGGGTCAAAAGTTGGGGGATGTTTCTGTTACCATTACGCCACATAAGAGCTAAAATATGGTCCTGGGTATTGTCTTCCACATGTACTTTCTTTTGCTGTCTGGCGACAAGCTGCATGCCAATTTAGAGTGGCGAGGTGTTCATCCCATGCGGTTCGTCCCTCGGAGTCAGTTGGATAATTGTGCTGCCTTTGAGGGTGACACATTACCTGAGAAGGTCAAGGGGATGGTCTATTGCTGTGATGTGAAGCCATATGTCCCCCCCCCCCCCCCCATGCAGTGCTTTAAGTGCTGGAAGTTTGGCAATATGTCTTCCCAGTGTACTGCCAGATTCACATGTCGAGATTGTGGATGTACATCGCATCCCAATAATCCATGTGCCCCACCTCCCATCTGTGTCAACTGCGGAGAACACCATCCACCTTGCTCACCAGACTGCAGGGTTTTACAGAAAGAGAGGAAAATCACAGAATAAAAGAACCTGAAGTGACTGACCTACAATGAGGCTAAGAGACCATATCAGGGCCTACATCCTGTAGCTATGACCACCTCATATGCCGCCACCAGGAGAACAGTTGTAGCCCCATCAGTTCTGCAAATTCTAGTTGACCCTCAGAGCCAGAAGGCTACACCTGTCCCCTTGATGATGGGGGCGCTTGCTCCCCTGTTGCTCTTGCACTACCTACCTTGGGGGCACTGCCCCCCCCCCCCCCCAACCATTGGGGACACCAGTCCCCACTTCTCAGATGGAGAAGCATAAGTCTTCTTCAGCTCCTCTCACCAGGAATGGGTCCCTTGGGTCACTCCCTTCCCAGGTTCCTGCTAATGAGAAAGATGACACCCGCTAGTGGCTGTAGTGCCCAAAAGCAGTTGGTCGTAGGGCTTCACGATCATCCTCAGTTTCATAGACTGAATCAGTGAAGCCCTCCTAGCCACAGAAGCCCAATGCCCACAATGTGCTGTGGGGCTCGGCTACCATTTGCTGCAGGGGTCGGATGGAGCGACTCGCCCATTCTGAGAATGTCTGCGTTCTGAATGCAGGTCAGATGACTAGCTTTTCCTCAGCTACAGTGTCTTTTTCAGCTATTGATCTTTGTTTTTGTTCCCCAACTACTGCAGAGTCAGTTCAGTGGGAAGTGGCTCCAGATTTACATTCTAGTGACCACTTTCCAGTGTGGATTCGTCTGCCACCTAGGACAGTGACCAGCAGGAGACCATGCAGGTGGCTTATACAAAGGGCAAATTGGATAAAGTACAGTGGACAAGCTGTTTTTGAATGAAAGGATTGTGCACAGGAGGCAGTGGCCCATATCACTCATAAGATCCACGGGGCTGCCCCAGAGTCCATCCCCAGGTCTGGTAACCACCTCAGACGACTGCCTGTACCTTGGTGGAATGACGAGTGTTGTTTGACAATCAGGGCCAGATGGACAGCTCTGCAGAACTTCAAACAGTGTCCAATTAAAGCCAATCTTCATGCCATCAGGTCTGTGAGAGCACATGCAAGGCGAGTGATCAAAGAACCGAAGAGGGCTTCCTGGAGGGAATTCATGACTTCCATTAATCAGTCCACTTCTGCTGCGCACGTTTGGGAATCAATAAGACGGATTTCAGGCGAGGGTACCCCACATCCCTTTAGGGCCTTGTCAAATAATGGGGGTCTTGGTGGACACTCCAGAAGACACGGCTCACGTTTGAGCAGAACACTTCTTTACTGTTACTAAGTTATTTAGACAAGCCCCTGCTGTTCAGGTATTCTGTCGGACTGCAGAGATGAGGAAGCCCAATTTATTCTCACATAATGAGGAAGTCTACAGCCTTCCATTCTCCATGTGGGAACTGGAATCAGCTTTATTGGTAGACAGAGACACTGCTCCAGTACCTGATGAGATCCATTATACCATGCTTCGTCATCTGTGCCCTGAAGTGAAAGGTCAGCTCCTCTCTTGTTTAAGTCAGATCTGGTTTGATGGACAGTACCCCATGACCTTGAAGGAGGCAATATTAATTCTATTCTGGAAACCAGGCAAGGATCGTAGCACCCCTAACAGTTATCAGAGTGTCACCCTTACAGCTGTATGTGTAATACTGTTGAACACATGGTCAACCACCACCTCGTCTGTCTGCCTGAGTCCCGAGGTCACCTGAGCCACTTAAGTGCAGTTTCTTATGCTACCGTTCCACTCTTGCCAACTTAATTCTACTGGAGATGGCAATACAGGAGTCCTCCTTACGCCAAAACCATTTGACACTTCTTGGAGGTACAGCATCCTTCACCAACTTCATGAATGGGAGCTACGTGGACTCCTGCCGCTTCTGATCAAATGCTTTCTCAAGGACCGGAGTTTTCGTTATCGCATTGGTGATGCCATGTCTGATTGCTTTGTTCGGGAGAATGGCGTGCCCCAGGGCAGTGTCCTCAGTGTCACATTGTTTGCTATTGCTATCAGTGGCATTTCCTCTGCAGTCAGGAGTCCTGTCAAATGCTCTTTGTTTGTGGATGACTTTTCAATCTTCTAATCTTCCTCTGATCTTAAGATGACGAGGCAGCTACAGCTGGCCATTAGGAGGCTGGAAACCTGGGCCAAGACAAATTGCCGGTCACAAGCAGTTTTCAGCTGCTTGAATCCAGTGGTTGTCCGAATGCTTGGTGAATTGCGTCGAATAGAGTCCCAGGGTGACGTCCATCATTGTCATGGTCTTCAGAATTGCTGAATACCCTTCGTTGAAGCTGCTCACTGCCAGGCAAGTTGCAATCTCCACAGTCTTCACAACAGAATGCAAAAGCTTGGGGGCTAACTTCCAAACACAAGTGTTCAAACTTTCATTTGAATTTTGTGTGTTTCCTCCCAAGTACCAGTACAATAACTCACCCTCTGAAAGAAAAAAACTGATGCATGAAAAAGGCCTATTTCAGGCAGGTGCATTTTTTGTTCAACCTCGCATACCATACATTTCTGTTCCGTATTCGGAAAAACTGTTTCAGGGGTGGATTCTAAACACTTCTATGGATCCAAAAATGCAATTTAAAAGAAAAATCGATTTTTTGAACCAGAAGATAGTAAACCTCCCGTTAAGAGAATCATAACTGCCAATGAGACCAAATGTCAAAGCCATGCTGATAGCCTTCTTTGACTTTGAAGGATTAGTTCATCATGCATTCACGCCACAGGAACAGGCTGTTAATTGATGGTACTATCGGGACATGTTGCAATGCCTGTGAGAAAGTGTGAGAATGAAATAGGCTTCAATGTGGTGCGACAATTCATGGCTCTTGCATCACAATAACGCATCTCCCCATTCATCCCTGTTGGTGCATGACTATTGCACAAAAAATGAATCACTGTGCTGTGTAATCCTCCATATTCTCCAGACCTGGCCTCTGTGGACGTTTTTTATTTCCAAAGTTGAAAATTCCACGGAAATAATAAAGATTTGTAATAAAAGACAAAATAAAGAAAATTCGCTTATGGCACTTCGTGCAATCTGGCAACAGGCATATGAAGACTGCTCCTGGAAGTGGAAATGGCGTTGAAAGCAGTGTATCAATTGTGGAGGAGAATATTTCAACTGAGATGATACACAGTAAGTAAAAGGTAAGCGTAGAAAAACTTTGTGGGCAAATTTTCAGAATTACGGTTGTATTATTTAAATAATCACCTTTAGTCTGATGATATGTGAGCATGGCACTGAGGTTGAAGTTATGAACACAAATCTAAACCAAACTCACTGAATGACAACTGACTAGTGTAAAGGTCATTCAAGCCTGGCTCTACTGTCAGAGACAGATTTGTCTTATATAACACAGACTGTCATGCATTAGATGCACTATGTTGTAAGCACATTGCCAAATGATGGAAAGACCCCTGCCTTCAATACAGACTGGGAATTCCTTTTTATTTTCTTTAAAAACATCACTTGATGATCATGTAAAGTGTTTATTTTGGCACCATACTGTCATCAGTCAGTAAGGAAACTCTCATTAGAAGAACATAAGAATGAAAATATGATGCACTTGTTTTTTGATGACAATTCACCATTCATAGAGATTACAAATAATGATACCTGTTTCCATGGTCCCTAGTGGTTAGGTGTCTTCAGTTTTGTGGTTAACACAAATATCTCAATTCCTTAAATCTCTCAATCAATAGAGAGGTTCATTTGCTCACATATGTGGCAAGAAAGACTGTAGGTTTTAAATAAAAATTGAACTAAAGCAAACTTCTTTACCTTCATGTCAACAGTTGAAAGAGCTCAAGACAATTGGCTATGTAGGAGACAAAAGTTAATGATGTTTCAGTAATTGAAACATTGCATGAAAGGTTTTTAAAGGGGTCTCAAGTATTCTCATGACTCAAGACTGATTTCAGTTTGTTTCTTGGACAGATCTCACTTTCTGATGCTAATGTATTCCTCTCCTTTGCCTCTGCCTCTGCCTCACACACACCTGGTTTAGTCTTGTTAAATATCATGGATTATTGCCATTTTTCTACATTTTAGATTCTTTAAACTGCTGCTGCTGCTGCTGCTGCTGCTGCTACTACTACTACTACTACTACTACTACTACTACTACTATTTTACAAAGGACATAGTAGCCTTACTTTGTTTATTCAGGAAGTCAAATTACATGAAGTCAGTCTGTAGTCATTAGCTGATCTGATATCTTGGCTGTACACACACCTAAAATTAAATCATCCTCAAACTCTTCCATTGCTCTTGTCTGCTTCTACAGTGATGTACCTTACCTTCTTAACTTACCTTATTCCTCTTTTTTTTTCTTGTTTGATGGCAACCTTTTAAGTTTTGGTAAAAACATTGAAAGAAAAAAAATTAGTATTACAAGTTGTTTTATTGATTCTCAAAATATTTGCCATTAAAATTCATTCACATCTTATATGTGTTAAACAAATTTTTGAAATATTTTTTTCCATTCTGAAGATACTCCTTAAGCATAGTTTAAGGATTATTCATTATCTGGGTGTGATGACAATTGCTGTCTATGTATTTTTTTATCATTTTTTTACATAAGGGTACGAAAAGAAGTCAGTAGGCATTAACTCAGGTGAATATCGGCAGTGAGACATTAGTCTGATTTTTTTTCTTCATCAAAAAATTGTTTGATGTCTGATGTGACTGCTGACTCCGTCATGGTGAAGAATGCTGTATCGTTTTCAGTTGTTTCTCCTGATTTTATCAATGGATTGTAGCAAAGAAATTATTTTTTCCCCAACACTATTTCTTTAAATGCTCTTTGTGACCAAACTACTCTGCCAATTAATGAGCTGCCATTTTAACAATAACAAATGACAAATATAAAGCAATAGAAATATAACACTTCAATAGTCTCATGTTGTAGTTGGTTGTATTGTCAAAAATAGTTCAACTTTTGTCAGAGAATGGAGTGTTAGTATGGTGTTATGGTCAGCCAAACAAACAGTTGTTCAATTTATAACATACTTAGTTTTATCTAGCTTCAACATATGGGACACATTTTGACAATGTAGCGACCATTTATGCATAATAGGTATTGTATGATGGCTCGTTAATAACAGTAGAGTTTTTAAATGGTGCTTCCTTGAGGGTTGGTACTCTTAGTACTGTTGCATTTGAAAAACGTGAGACTGTAAGTCATGAATGAACAGCTACATCAGTGTCCTCTATTCTCAAGTTATAACACCAAACATGAGATTTGCGTAAAAGTTTCTATTAACCTTATCTATCAAAAACAGAGTTTTACAATTGCTGTATTTGTGATTAGTTTCTTATTTATACCATGTGCCCATCAGTGCTTTATTTACAAAGTACTTTTCATCTCAGTTACAGAAGCACTTGGATGCTGCTGTTGATTCATCACCGACAGAACAGCAGCTGCAACCATTTACGCTGAATCAGATGGCAATATGCATGCGGAGTACGATGTGGAGACTGCAGCTATTGCTGTCACTAGTAGAAGCATGTCGTGGTCGTTGCGGTGGTGCTCTTGCATCTTCTGTTCACAGCTTTCTACATCATGGTGATCCAAATATCCGTCATTGTGTTTGCGTACTCCTAGCTTCAGTAAGTTATATATTTTTGTATTGAGCGTGTTTGCCTTTAATTTTGTGATAATGAGGTCTTTAAGGAAAATTGACTTGGTACTTTCAATTTCAAAGAGTATGTTGTGCTTTATCTGATTTAATTTGCAGTTTAGCTGGTACAATGTTAAGACTACACTTGGACTTGACATAAATCACTTAGATACAGATACTGTTAGTACGCACTAAGACACAAATGCCACAGGAGAATAGTGTTCAGACTTCAGAACTTTTATAACACTCAGCCAAAAAACTTAACTAATTCCATCCCTTTGTGTTGTTTTCCAAAGTCTGTTACCTGTTAAAATGGTTGAATATCCTATCAACAGATCATCTGCCAGGCATAAACATTACTCATAATGACAAATATTTGTTTCAATTGTAATTAACTAAATTTTTATTTAATTATTTCCACTATATGTGTTCAGGAATAGTCACTTTCACATATAGTGAGAAATATGACAATGTTATATGCCACTGCAGGTTACTCCCTGACGATACAAACAATATTCATGTCTTTAGCATGACTGCCAGTGGGCACGCACACAACAATTTAATAAATTTATTTGCTCAATTACTTGTCAAGGGACTGGTTGTACACTGTTGCAGGGTGCCCTAAAAAAATTTAATAATAATAATAATAATTATTATTATTATTATTATTATTATTATTATTATTATTATTATTATTATTATTAACCATACAGTTAAAAGGAAGTGACGCTTGATCAAGGTCCGCGTCACTTTCCATTTTTAACCAGACTTAACGTCTGAGAAAGTAAAGAAAGAATGAATAATAATGATAATGATAATGATAATGATAATGATAATGATAATGATAATGAAACCTAAAGATCAAGCAGACACAGCAAACCCAGCTAAATATCGCCCCATAACATGCCTGCCAACAATATACAAAATATTAACTTCAGTCATTACACATAAATTAATGACACATACAACACGGAACAAAATTATAAATGAAGAACAAAAAGGCTGTTCAAAGGAGCACGAGGATGCAAAGAGCAACTGATAATAGATGCAGAGGTGACATACCAAGCTAAAACTAAACAAAGGTCGCTACACTACGCATACATTTATTACCGAAAAGCTTTTGATAGTGTACCCCACTCACGGTTTCTACAAATATTGGAAATATACAAAGTAGATTCTAAATTGGTACAGTTCCTAAACATAGTAATGAAAAATTGGATAACCACACTTAATATCCAAACAAATTCAAATACTATCACATCACAGCCAATACAGATTAAGTGTGGAATATACCAAGGAGACTCATTAAGTCCGTTCTGGTTTTGCCTTGCTCTGAACCCACTATCCAACATGCTAAATAATACAAATTATGGATATAATATTACTGGAACATACCAACACAAAATCACACATTTGCTATACATGGATGATCTAAAACTACTGGCAGCAACAAATCAACAACTCAACCAATTACTAAAGATAACAGAAGTATTCAGCAATGACATAAATATGGCTTTTGGAACAGACAAATGTAAGAAAAATAGCATAGTCAAGGGAAAACACACTAAACAAGAAGATTACATATTGGATAACCACTGCGACTGCATAGAAGCGATGGAAAAAACAGATGCCTATAAATATCTAGGATACAGAAAAAAAATAGGAATAGATAATACAAATATTAAAGAAAAACTAAAAGAAAAATATAGTCAAAGACTAAAAAAATACTGAAAACAGAATTGACAGCAAGAAACAAGACAAAAGTTATAAATACTTATGCTATACCAATATTGACCTACTCATTTGGAGTAGTGAAATGGAGTAACACAGACCTAGAAGCATTCAATACAGTTACAAAATCACAATGCCACAAATATAGAATACATCACATACATTCAGCAACAGAGAGATTCACATTAAGCAGAAAGGAAGGAGGAAGGGGATTTATCGACATAAAAACCTACATTATGGACAGGTAGACAATTTAAGAAAATTCTTTATAGAATGAGCAGAAACTAGCAAAATACACAAAGCAATCACTCATATAAATACATCGGCTACACCACTACAATTTCATAACCACCTCTACAACCCTCTAGATCACATAACATCAACAGATACGAAGAAAGTAAATTGGAAAAAGAAAACACTACATGGCAAGCACTCATATCATCTAACACAGCCACACATAGATAAAGACGCATCCAACACATGGCTAAGAAAAGGCAATATATACAGTGAGATGGAAGGATTCATGATTGCAATACAGGATCAAACAATAAACACCAGATATTACAGCAAGCATATTATTAAAGATCCCAATACCACAACAGATAAATGCAGACTTTGCAAACACCAAATAGAAACAGTAGATCACATCACAAGTGGATGTACAATACTAACAAATACAGAATACCCCAGAAGACATGACAATGTAGCAAAAATAATACATCAACTACTTGCCATACAACATAAACTAATAAAACAACACATTCCCACATACAAGTATGCACGACAAAATGTACTGGAGAATGATGAATACAAATTATACTGGAACAGAACCATTATAACAGATAAAACACCACCACATAACAAACCTGACATCATACTCACCAATAAAAAGAAGAAATTAACACAATTAATCGAAATATCCATACACAATACAACAAATATACAGAAGAAAACAGGAGAAAAAATTGAAAAATACATCCAACTGGCCGAGGAAGACAAGGACATGTGACATCAGGATAGAGTTGACATTATACCAATTATACTATCAACTACAGGAGTCATACCACACAATATCCACTAGTATATCAACGCAATACAGCTACATCCAAACATATATATACACCTACAGAAATCTGTAGTTATTGATACATGTTCAATTACCCAAAAGTTCCTAAATGCAATGTAACATATACCGTACAGTTAAAAGGAAGTCACGCTTGATCAAGATCCGTGTCACTTTCCATTTTTAACCAGACACAATGTCTGAGAAAGGAAAGAAATAATAATAATAATAAACAATTCATATCACACTTAAATTTTAAACATCAGATATGAAACTCGGAATGGTCCATTTGGAAAGTTGCATATCTGACACAGGATTAGAGTAAACTTCACTTTTATCGCAGTCAACAATTGGTAGTCTTACAGAGGCTAGTACTCCCAATAATTAAACATTATTTTAGTATAGCAGTGCAGGCACACAATTAGTCCCTACATGGGTAGTGTTTTACTTGAGTAAAAGCACATTGCAGTACTCTAACTCAATTCTCCACCTTTATCTAATTCACACAGTCTGTTGAATAACACTATCTCATACAAAAATCAATACAGTTTTTCATGTTAACTCACAATGAATAAAATGCATCTTTACTATTGCAAACCGTTTTACCAGAGGATGCAGAAAATGGTACAGTAGTTGTCATAATGCAGAAACAGACTGATGTTTCTGATGTTCAAAAAGGCATCATCATTGGATTTTGGGCCAAGCCTGGAAGAATTTCTGAAATGACCAAGTCTGCAAAATGCCACCGTGATTAAAGTATACTGTGCATGGCAAAATGGCATTATCCAAAACTTACACTGAGGCAACTGTGAGCTGGACAACTGACCAGCCCCATGTACCAAGGGACTGCCATAAATGTCTCCTTAATGACTGTTCAGTGAATGTTGCTGCATATTGGTCTCCACGGCAGGTGCCTGATTTTTGCACCTATTCTGACCGCTGTTGATAGACAATGAAGGCTGAAATTTGCATGCCAGTACTGCAACTAGACATCCACTGAATGGCAACAGATGGCCATTTCAGATGAAGCACATTTTATGCTCCATTGGATGGGTGGGTGTTGGTGTGTATGGTGTGAGGCATCTGATAGAAAACCTTGTGTACATCTACATCTACATTTATACTCCACAACCCACCCAACGGTGTGTGGCGGAGGGCACATTACGTGCCACTGTCATTACCTCCCTATCCTGTTCCATTCGCGTATGGTTCGCGGGAAGAACGACTGTCTGAAAGCTTCCGTACACACTCGAATCTCTCTAATTTTACATTTGTGATCTCCTCAGGAGGTATAAGTAGGGGGAAGCAATGTATTCGATACCTCATCCAGAAACACACCCTCTCAAAACCTGAACAGCAAGCTACACCGCAATGCAGAGTGCCTCCCTTGCAGAGTCTGCCACTTGAGTTTGCTAAACATTTCTGTAATGCTATCACGCTTACCAAATAACACTGTGACGAAACGCGCTGCTCTTCTTTGGATCTTCTCTATCTCCTCTGTCAACCCAACTTCGTACAGATCTCATACTGATGAGCAATACTCAAGTATAGGCTGAACAAGTGTTTTGTAAGCCACCTCCTTTGTTGATGGACTACATTTTCTAAGAACTCTCCCAATTAATCTCAACCTGGCACCTGCCTTACCACCAATTAATTTTATATGATCATTCCACTTTAAATCGTTCCGTGCACATACTCCCAGATATTTTACAGAAGTAACTGCTACCAGTGTTTGTTCTGCTATCATATAATCATAAAATAAAGGATCCTTCTTTCTATGTATTCGCAATACATTACATTTGTCTATGTTAAGGGTCAGTTGCCACTCCCTGCACCAAGTGCCTATCTGCTGCAGATCTTCCTGCATTTCGCTACAATTTTCTAATGCTGCAACTTCTCTGTATACTACAGCATCATCCGCGAAAAGCCGCATGGAACTTCCGACACTATCTACTAGGTCATTTATATACATTGTGAAAAGCAATGGTCCTGTAACACTCCCCTGTGGTACGCCAGAGGTTACTTTAACTTCTGTAGACATATCTCTATTGAGAACAACATGCTGTGTTCTGTTTGCCAAAAACTCTTCAATCCAACCACACAGCTGGTCTGATATTCCGTAGGCTCTTACTTTGTTTATCAGGCGACAGTGTGGAACTGTATCGAATGCCTTCCGGACGTCAAGAAAAATGGCATCTACCTGGGAGCCTCTATCTAATATTTTCTGGGTCTCATGAACAAATAAAGCGTGTTGGGTCTCACACAATCGCTGTTTCCGGAATCCATGTTGATTCCTACAGAGTAGATTCAGGGTTTCCAGAAATGACATGATATGCGAGCAAAAATCATGTTCTAAAATTCTACAACAGATCGATGTCAGAGATAAAGACCTATAGTTTTGCGCATCTGTATGACAACCCTTCTTGAAAACTGGGACTACCTGTGCTCTTTTCCAATCATTTGGAACCTTCCATTCCTCTAGATACTTGCGGTACATGGCTGTTAGATGGGGGGCCGGTTCTTTCGCGTACTCTGTGTAGAATCGAATTGGTATCCCGTCAGGTCCAGTGGACTTTCCTCTGTTGAGTGATTTCAGTTGCTTTTCTATTCCTTGGACACTTATTTCAATGTCAGCCATTTTTTCATTTATGTGTGGATTTAGAGAAGGAACTGCAGTGCAGTCTTCCTCTGTGAAACAGCTTTGGAAAAAGGTGTTTAGTATTTCAGCTTTACGTGTGTCATCCTCTGTTTCAATGCCATCATCATCCCAGAGTGTCTGGATATGCTGTTTTGATCCACTTACTGATTTAACATAAGACCAGAACTTCCTAGGATTTTCTGTCAAGTTGGTACATAGAATTTTATTTTCGAATTCACTGAACGCTTCACGCATAGCCCTCTTTACGCTAACTTTGTTTGTCTGAGAGGTTTTGGCTGCATTTAAACTTGGAATGAAGCTCTCTTTGCTTTCACAGTAGTTTCCTAACTTTGTTGTTGAGCAACGGTGGGTTTTTCCCGTCCCTTACAGTTTTACTCGGCACATACCTGTCTAAAACACATTTTACAATTGCCTTGAACTTTTTCCATAAACACTCAATATTGTCAGTGTCGGAACAGAAATTTTCGTTTTGATCTGTTAGGTAGTCTGAAATCTGCCTTCTATTACTCTTGCTAAACAGATAAACCTTCCTCCCTTTTTTGTATTCCTATTCACTTCGATATTCATGGATGCTGCAACGGCCTTATGATCACTGATTCCCTGTTCTGCCCTTACAGAGTCGAAAATTTCAGGTCTGTTTGTTATCAGTAGGTCCAAGATATTATCTCTATGAGTCAGTTGTCTTTTTAATTGCTCAAGGTAATTTTCGGATAGTGCACTCAGTATAATGTCATTTGATGCTCTGCCCCTACCACCCATCCTAAACATCTGAGTGTCCCAGTCTATATCTGGTAAATTGAAATCTCCACCCAAGACTATAACATGCTGAGAAAATTTATGTGAAATGTATTCCAAATTTTCTCTCAGTTGTTCTGCCACTAATGCTGCTGAGTCAGGAGGTCGGTAAAAGGAGCCAATTATTAACCTAGCTCGGTTGTTGAGTATAACCTCCACCCATAATAATTCACAGGAAGTATCCACTTCTATTTCACTACAGGATAAACTACTACTAACAGTGACAAACATGCCACCGCCGGTTGCATGCAATCTGTCCTTTCTGAACACCCTGTCTGTGCCTTTGTAAAAATTTCCGCAGAATTTATCTCTGGCTTCAGCCAGCTTTCCGTACCTATAACAATTTCAGCTTCAGTGCTTTCTTTCAGCGCTTGAAGTTCTGATACTTTACCAACGCAGCTTCAACAGTTTACAATTACAATACCGACTGCTGCTTGGTCCCCACATGTCCTGACATTGCCCTGCACCCTTTGAGGCTGTTGCCCTTTTTGTACTTGCCCGAGGTCATCTAACCTAAAAAAACAATTGTCAGGAGGTTCCAGGCCAGAGGATGGAGCATGATGGTCTGAGAAATGGTTTTGTGGCATTTCCAGGGTGATATTGTCATTCCAAAAGGCACAGTGGATTGACCCAAGTAGCCATATATCCTTTGGGACCATGTCAGTCCCTAAATCAGTTTGTTTTTCATCAGTGTGATGGCATCTGCCATCAGGACAATGCAACACATCACACAGCTTGCAGTGTACATGCATGGCTCGAAAAGCAACATGATGAATTTACGATACTTGCCTGGCTGCTAAACTCCCCTGGGTATAAACCCAAACGAGAATCTGTGGTATCACCTCAGTCGGGTTGTATGCACTATGGAGCCTCAATGAAGAAACTTAGCACAGCTAGCCATGGGACTAGAGTCAGCATGGCTCCACATCCCTGTCACTATGTTAAAGCAGCTCATACACTCATTCTGCACATCTTCCAGCAGTCTGCACACTGTGCGTGGACAGTGTATAAAAAAAATTCTGTGGATCAGTAAAGCTTTGACAGTTTATGTACTTTGACACATTTATATACTTCAACATCCAAAAACCACAACATAACCAAGGTGAACACATAATCTTTTGCTTCATATTTTTCTAAATAGTTTGTTCACTGATTGCAGTGCATCAAATATGCCCCGCTTATGATTTGTATCTTAAATTAGTAAAAATGTTGTTAGGACAAATTTACTGATTTTGCTGTCTTTCCATTTTGCCGTCTTTCCATTTTGCCGTCTTTCCATTTTGCCGTCTTTCCATTTTGCCGTCTTTCCATTTTGCCGTCTTTCCATTTTGCCGTCTTTCCATTTTGCCGTCTTTCCATTTTGCCGTCTTTCCATTTTGCCGTCTTTCCATTTTGCCGTCTTTCCATTTTGCCGTCTTTCCATTTTGCCGTCTTTCCATTTTGCCGTCTTTCCATTTTGCCGTCTTTCCATTTTGCCGTCTTTCCATTTTGCCGTCTTTCCATTTTGCCGTCTTTCCATTTTGCCGTCTTTCCATTTTGCCGTCTTTCCATTTTGCCGTCTTTCCATTTTGCCGTCTTTCCATTTTGCCGTCTTTCCATTTTGCCGTCTTTCCATTTTGCCGTCTTTCCATTTTGCCGTCTTTCCATTTTGCCGTCTTTCCATTTTGCCGTCTTTCCATTTTGCCGTCTTTCCATTTTGCCGTCTTTCCATTTTGCCGTCTTTCCATTTTGCCGTCTTTCCATTTTGCCGTCTTTCCATTTTGCCGTCTTTCCATTTTGCCGTCTTTCCATTTTGCCGTCTTTCCATTTTGCCGTCTTTCCATTTTGCCGTCTTTCCATTTTGCCGTCTTTCCATTTTGCCGTCTTTCCATTTTGCCGTCTTTCCATTTTGCCGTCTTTCCATTTTGCCGTCTTTCCATTTTGCCGTCTTTCCATTTTGCCGTCTTTCCATTTTGCCGTCTTTCCATTTTGCCGTCTTTCCATTTTGCCGTCTTTCCATTTTGCCGTCTTTCCATTTTGCCGTCTTTCCATTTTGCCGTCTTTCCATTTTGCCGTCTTTCCATTTTGCCGTCTTTCCATTTTGCCGTCTTTCCATTTTGCCGTCTTTCCATTTTGCCGTCTTTCCATTTTGCCGTCTTTCCATTTTGCCGTCTTTCCATTTTGCCGTCTTTCCATTTTGCCGTCTTTCCATTTTAAGTTATTTTTAGGTATGTTAAGATGCTTTTTAGTTAATTTTTTTGCCACCACAGGACCACATTAGATATATTTGTATATATGTCAAGTGTCATTATACAGAGACATCATATCATACAATTTCATTGGTGAAAAATGCTATATAAAAACATAGTTTGGCAAACACAGAACCCTTGTGATGAGCCTAGAACCCTTTCCACGTGTTCACTATTCCAGTGAAAATTACATTTATGTCTCACACTTGATATTACTTACATAATTATAGTATCTCTGAACCTCTGGATCTTGGCAACAGATGACAATATAAAAAAAGTTTAAAGGTTTCCCAAGAACTTTGACTTAAGAACATATAGTAAACCTATTGAAGATTTACCTTGAATAAAAATATTAAAAGTGGTCATCCCCACCACTGGTAGTTTACATACCCAACAATCATGTTTTTTTGTGGTTTTCTCAGGAGCTGCCAATGAAAACATAATACGTTTATAAGCCACCTAATGTCCACCATAGACCACACCTAATGCTAAAGAACTACCAATTTGTTCAATTTGCCTGGGATGGAGGAAGTATGTAATGTTTAAATTATGACCTAAATTGTCACTAGGCAAAGGGCTATCCTAAACACTTAACACCTTATCTCTGTAATCAATAGAACTTGAGCTATATCCCACTACACAATCTCTTGTGAGGCCTTTTGGAATATACTTGTACAGTATGCTGCATGCATTGACCAATTGTAAGAGCATAAATAGATTTTCAGTGAAAAGGGGCAAGTGGGGTGGAATACAATGTTCAGTCAACTTGGATGAATTCAAGCAGCCTGCTGAAAAAAATTTTAGAAACAAAAGAACCAAAGCATGTGCTGTCATCACATACCCCTTTCACCCTACACAAACTCATCCCCATATTACCATATCAGAAATTGTTATTATAATTGAGGACTACCCAGGTGACCACATTGGGTAGTATTTTGCTATCTGGGATTCTAATGACAGAATTTTGAGCAAATGTTGTAAACAAAGGTATCCATCACTATATAGGTGATATTTTTGTTGATAAATGTGATTTTGGATGAAACGTGCATATTCAAGTGCATTTTTATGTACATACAAATTTTTTTAATGTCATTTGTAATTATGTTTATCACACCACTACCTTGTGAAATAATTAAGTATTGCAA
The DNA here is from genome assembly GCF_021461385.2 of Schistocerca piceifrons. Lineage (NCBI taxonomy): Eukaryota > Metazoa > Arthropoda > Insecta > Orthoptera > Acrididae > Schistocerca > Schistocerca piceifrons. The sequence goes on along the minus strand of NC_060149.1, from coordinate 260,634,300 downwards.
CCCTGAAGTTCTACTGGTCTCCAAATAATGACTATAGTATTAACATTAAAGTGTTATAGTTAGGTAATTGGGCCACTACAGCAGTGCGCATACATATTTTTAATCTACTGTAACACTTGCAGATGAATCAGAATTGGTTTTCCTCCTCTTTCTTATTACAAACCTATGCATAATTAGAAACTATAACACCACCACAAACCACAGAAACAACAAATGCCAACTCTTACATTACATTCAACTGTAACTGAGAACTGTGCTGATTAACAAAACAACAACTGGGTTCAAGTAAGGCCAACAAACAGAGTGAGGTGCCACAGTGGTTAGCACACTGGACTCACATTCGGGAGGATGATGGTTCAAACCCATGTCGAGCCATCCTGATTTGGGTTTTCTGTGATTTCACTAAATCACTTTAGACAAGTGCCGAGACGGTTCCTTTAAAAAAGCGTGGCTGACTTCATGCCCCATCCTTTCCTAATCCTATTGGACTGATGACCTCACTGTCTGGTCCCCCCCTCCCCTCAAATCACCCTCCCATCCTAAGGCCAACAGTGTACAGCAGTTGGTCTTGGCTAAAGAAGGGATGGGCGATAGTCAATAGTGATATCTATATACTAATAGTTTAAATTTATTGATAGTCTTATTCACTATCGATAGTGAGTCCCCCTTTGCATTGTCTGATTGAAAATCATAACATTTTTCAATTTAACTACACAGCAACCATTTCATGTGTAATTTCTCTATGTCCTTACTCCCTTCAAAATTATTTGCAATGTTTGAACTTATTAAACAAATAACTTGCATCTTTACACTGCCTTTGCATTCTATATTACACAGATTAATTTCATATATGTTGCTTAAATTACACCTATTAAATAAGTATTTTGCACAGTGAATCGAGACTGCATGAATATAGTAAAGTTCACAACTCAATTCTTTGTGCCCTGCATTACTATCTAGTCAGATGACACTCTTACAACATTATATTACAATAATTTTATAGTAATATATATAAATAAAATACATTAATATGAACTATTTATGCAGAGGCTAATATTCTTGTGTAATTGTGACAAAATTTCTGTATTGGCACACATCCATTGTAGCACAATGTAACTGGATACATAAAAAAATCTACTCACCAAGTGGTGGCAGAACACATGTGTAAAAGAAATTGTACTTACGAAAGTTATTGGAGCCAGCGGCTCCTTCTTCTGACAGAAGGCTTGAATGGAAAGGGAGGGGTGTGCAGGAAAAGGGGTAGATTTCAGAAGTCACCCAGAACCATGGATCAGGGGAGACTCCTGGATGGGATGAAAAGAAAAGACTGATTGTTGGAGACTGCATCAGATGAGATTTGAAAACCTGAGAGGTTGACAGTGGAAGACGGGGTGATATGCAATACAGAGATTATAGCAAAAACATGATGCACCACTTAATAAGAGTGAAAAGCTAAGTGCATTGTACGTAACAGAGTTTGGAGGGGGCAGTGAAAAGTAGACAGGTCAGGAAATAAAGGTGTAGAAAACTGAAAGCAAGTGAATAAAGGAATAGTTACTGTGAAGAAATGATGAGACGGAAGAAATTAACATAAATTAAGGACAGGCGGGTGGTGAGAACCAAAGACATGTTGTAGCATTAGTTTCCATCTGTGGAGTCCTGAGAAACTGGCGTCTAAGGGAAGAATCTAAATGATGCATGTGGTGAAACAGGCACTGAGGTCATGACTGTCATGTTGTAGACCATGCTCTCCAGCAAGATTCATGTGTTTCTGGTATACACCCTCTGTCTATGCCCATTCATTCTAACGATAACTTGGTGGTAGTCATGCCGTTGCAATATGGCAAACAGTGTTTACATAAGAGCCAGTATATGATGTGTCATTTCACAGGTGGCTATCCATTTGATAGTAAACATTTTGCCAGTTACAGGGCCAATATAGGTGGTCGTAGGAGGGTGCATAGGGCAAATCTTGCTGTGGGACAGTCGCAGGGGTAGGAGCCAAAGGTTAGCGAGATGGGTACAGCAGGATCATAGGGTCTGACAAGGATATTACAGAGACTGGAAGGGTGACTGAAAGCTATTGTAGACATGGTGGACAAAATCTTGGACTGATCTCGGTGACTGTTCCACCACATACGCCATTTCGATTTTTCCTCCAAACACCAGTTTCTGAGATCTCTGCAGGTTGGAACTAGTGCTACATGTCCTCAGTTCTTGCCACACATCTGGTCTTAATTTACGTTAATTTATTCCCTCTCAGCATATCTTCACAGTAACTCCCCTCTTCACTTTGTTTTAGTTTTCTGCATCTTTCATTTTCTGACCTGTCTATTTTTTGTTGATTCTCTCCCACTTTTGTATCCCACCTGGGAGACGGCGCGTGGGTAGGAATGGGAAAAAGGTAATACAAGCCAGTACTGCAAGAAAATGGTTTACTGGTGCAAAAACAAGGTGATAACTGATTACATAACTTTGTACGTAGGTGCGATGCTGAAGTGAAGTGTCCTGGCTGGCTGCATCTGATGAAATGTGCTGAAACAGTCACGGAGCTCGTAGACCTCGACAGCACCAGCTAGAGGGCACTGTCGTCTGTCTCTCTCGTAGTGCCAACTTGATAAACTATTCCTTGTCATCGTTGCTATCGATACCACATCCCTCCCCATGAAACGACTTGCCTTCGTTGAGCATGGTTTCCGGCGGCGGGTGCAGAGACCCAGGGGCGGCGCAGCTGAGGGGGCGGACAGTGGAATTGCCGGGGCGCGCTGTCCACCTGTGACCCCGAATTGGTCCCGAGGGAGCGAGGAAAACGCCCCAGCGGAAAACCAGCCCAGTCCGCGCACCGCTACTAGGTGTGTTTGGAGGAGGAGGAGCAACAACCTCCATGGGCGGCGGCAGCCTCAGTGTCCATCCGTTCTGGCACCGTGGAGGAATGTGGCGGCGGCGGGAGGCGTCCAGCTGGTGCAGTGGCGATGACTGGAGGTGTGCCTGCTGCGGAGGCGCCATCGGTGACATCATGGGCCATGGCAGCGGAAGCCGCGAAACCTCCGATTCTGGCAGAAAACTGAAGATGGCACAAATGAATCTGGTTCAGCTGTCGCTTGACAGTGCCATGGGGACCAGAAATGACAAATAAGGCGCGCCCAAGCTGGAGACGAATGCGCCCCTGCTCCCAGCGCTGCCTGCCAGAGAAAACACGATAGAACTCCAAATCGTGCGGCGCCAAGCCAGAACAAGGCAAAGCAGCGGGAGCGAGTGGCGGCAGGGGCAAGAGCTGCAGGAGCAACTGATGGGCACAGCCTTGTAGCAATTCTGCTGGGGAATAAGTGCTGCGTGGCTGAGAGTAATAGGAAGCAAGTAAAGTTCAGAGCGCATGCTCACAAGAGTGCGTGGCATGCAACTTGCTCATCTGTGACTTAAATGTATGCACAAAGTGTTCAGCCTCTCCATCCGACTAGGGTTGGAACGGGGCTGAGGTCAGATGGCGAATGCCACTAGCAGCACAGAACGCGTCAAACTCTGAGGACACAAATTGGGGGCAATTGTAGGAGACAATAACTTCAGGAAGGCCCTCAATGCAAAAAATTGATGTCAAAGCCCGAATAGTGCTGGCAGAGGTTGTAGAGAACATAGGTACAACAAAAGGTAAGTTTCTGTACGCATCAATAACAATCAACCAGCGGGTGTCCCAGAAAGGACCAGCAAAATCAATATGAACACACTGTCAAGGCGCAGTAGGAGTTTGGCACACAAAGAAGCGCTGGTGGGGAGCAGATTGATGCTCCGTGCAAGAGCGACAGTTTGCAAGCAAATTCTCAATTTGTTTGTCAATGCCGACCCAAGTGCAGTGATGACACACTAATTGCTTCGTCCACCATATACCCCAATGACCATCGTGCAGTAAACGGAGGATTTCCGACTGCAATGAACAAGGTACAACCACTCGAGACTGATCATTGTCAGTTTGTAACAAGATAACACCGTGGTATACAGACAGGTTGTACGATGCGCAAAGTAACGTCGAACAAGTGGATCGTGAATTTGTGAAGCAGATGGAGGCCATTGAGTACAAATATACTGCAAAAGAATCTTTAAAGAAGCATCGGCAGCAGTCGCGGAAGCAATGCAACGAAAATCCACTGGAAAACAATTAGCTAATTCCTTATCTTGCGAGTCAATAAATATGCAGGACAGTTCAGAAGAATCAAACACTTTGTCAGGACCGATAGGTAGACGAGACAAAGCATCAGCATTGCCATGATGAGCTGTAGGCCGAAACAAGATTTCGTAATTGTACTTAGACAAAACCAAAGACCAACATTGCAACTTTTGTGCAGTATGGACTGGAACTGGCTTTGATGGGTGGAACGACGGCATCAAAGGCTTATGGTCGCTTACCAAATAGAACTTTAGACCATAAAAAAAATCATGAAACTTAGTCACTCCATATGCAATAGCTAAAGCTTCCTTCTCGATTTGAGAATAGTTTTGCTCGGCAGAATTGAGCAATTTAGACGCAAAAGCGATCAGGTGATCGACGAATTAATGCGGTGTGAGAAAACCGCTCTGATGCTGAGAGACGATGCATCGACAGCCAAAACAACTGGTTTGAAGGGATCGAAAGGAATCAAACAGCCATCACTCAACAAAGCAGATTTGAGCTTGCAGAAAGCAGCGTCACATGTCGAAGACCAAACAAAATGAACATTCTTATGCCGAAGGCGATACAAAGCCGCTGCAATTTTCACTGCATTTGGTATAAACCGAATATAGTAAGTGATTTTGCCCAACACAGACTGAAGTTCTTTAAAGTTTCTGGGTGCTGGCAAGTGTCTAATTGCACTGAGATGTGACGGTGAGGGGTGGATACCCTGTCCGTTAAGTGCATGTCCTAAATACTGAATCTCAGTTTGAAAAAATTTCCACTTGTCCCTGTTACACTTTAGTCCTGCCTGCAAAAGTACAGTAAACAAGGCACACAAATTCTGCAAATGTTCGCCAGGGGTGCGACCTGATACAACTATATCGTCCAGATAATTGGCACAACTAGGGACAGTGGCACACAACTGCTGCAAATAAGACTGAAAAATAGCAGGAGCTGAAGCATAACTGAACGGAAGGTGGTGAAACTTGAACAAGCCAAGGTGGATGTTTATCACAAAATAACGCTGTGACTGTTCGTAGAGCAAAATCTGAAAGTATGCGTCCCGCAAGTCAACTGTGGAAAAGAATTTTACCGCACCAAGCTTATCAAAAATGTCTTCAGTACGTGGTAAGGGAAACGTAGCTACCAATGTCTGGGGATTTACTGTAGACTTAGTCAGCACAAATATGGAGACAACCATTGGGTTTCTTCACACACACAGGATAGACAAAGCCCATGGTGGTGTAGCAGAAACAAGTTCAATGACACCACTGTCTTGCAATTGCATAAGTTCAGTAGCTACAACGTCGCACAGTGCGCGTGGTACCAGGTGTGTGCACCAGAAAATGGACAGGGCATTGTGTTTAACTACAACATGCACTGCTAAGTCCTTGGCACAACCAAGTCCATCAGAAAAGAGTTCAGCAAAATCATCGCATGGTGCGGCAACACTGTCTGCATGGTCACTAGCGTTGATGCAAAGTACATTGTCCTGAACTGAGAGGCTAAAAATTCCAATGCGTCCATGCCAAAAATGTTCGTAGCATCACTAGACTGGAGCACATGGAAAGACACAGTACGGGTTGTTGCACCATACGTGGCTTGCAAACTACACACACGGATCACTGATATCTCCTGTCCAGTAAATGCAGTCAGCGTGGAATGCGAATGACGAAGCGGGGGCAAACCATGCAAGTCATACATAGATTTGTTCAGTAAAGAAACTGACGCACCAGTGTCCAGCTGCATGCAAACAGAACGTCCACAAATATGCAAAGTAGCAAAGTTTCCTCGCATCATGCTGAATGCAAGAGGAAGTGGCTGGCAAAACTTGGTTCACACGACGAGTTGTTGAAGCATGTGAAGAAGAAGAAGACTTCGAATAAATGGCATTAACGTCCATAGGCTGATGTGAAACCTGATTATGGCAGTTGCCATTGTGGTGATGCCCACGCGAGTCACATGAATGGGAGACAAGTTCGGAATTAGAGTTTCTCTCACTGCACTGCGCTTGTACATGTCCTTCCTTATTACAAAAGTAACACTGTGCTTGACGGGATGGGCAACTGTCCCTGGGGTGGGCACGAAAGCAGTTCGGACAGGATTTCAGCTTCTTAGAGGGTGCCTGGTTAGAACCATATTTACGCGAGAGCGCGTGGCACGGAGTGGCTGACTTGAAGGGCACTTCTTGTGCTGTGCTAACAGTACACACACCAAGTGTCATGTCGAATGCAGAAGTAGCCATGTCTAATGTGTCTTGTCTGTCTAGCAAGTCCATTACTTCCTGCAAAGACTGGTTATTAAATCGGAGGATTTGTTCGCAGATGCGGTGATCCGCCTCATTCTGTGCAATAGCGTCTCTAATCATTATATCCGCATATGAGCGTCCACATGAGCAATTAAATTCACAATCAGAAGTTGGTCCCTGAAGGTCTGCTAACCAAGATTTATATGACTGAGTAGGGCCATGCCGGAGGCGAACGAATTTGTATTGTGCAGCTGCCACATTTAAACTGTCACTGAAGTGCGAGTTTAAAGCATCAATCATTTCGCCGTATGTTTTAGTTTCTGGGCGGGTGGTGGGAAACAATTTCATGAACACACGGAACAACACCACACCCACATTGGCAATGAAAAAAGCAAGCTGCTCTGTACGTGGTACATTGTAAGCTGCGAAGTGTGCCTCCAGCTGGGTAATGTATTCTGGCCAGCGTTCAACGTCAGGATTGAAGGCATGAAATGGCGGCGCCATTGACGGCGGCGTCGGTATAGGTGGTGGCGTTGGAGGCGCTAAAGTAGCTGCAGTTTGTAGTGTGAGACCAGTCCATTTATGGCAGCAAGTAGCTGCGTCATTTGCTGAGCCTGAAAACGGACAAGATCGGACAGCAAAATCTGTTCCTGTGGTGAAGCCATGGTTGACACAACTGAAAGTCTTATAGGGAATGGTGGGAACACTCATACACCCGCACGGTCACACTGGAAAATCACAAAAAAGCTAAAGCAGAACTGAGCAAGAAAAGGAAATAATAGGAGATGAAATGCGGCATCCTCATCACCAAAATTTTGTATCCCGCCTGGGAGGTGCGCGTGGGTAGGAATGGGTAAAAAGGTAATACAAGTCGGTACTGCAAGAAAATGGTTTACTGGTTCAAAAATAAGGTGATAAACGATTACATAACTTTGTACGTAGGTGCAATGCTGAAGCGAAGTGTCCTGGCTCGCTGGGCCTGATGAAATGGGCTGAAGCAGTCACAGAGCTCAAAGACTTCGACAGCATCAGCTAGAGGGCGCTGTCGTCTGTGTCTCTCGTAGTGCCAATTTGAGAAACTATTCCATGGCATCATTGCTATCGATACCACACCCACCTGTATTATTTACAGTGCACTTAGCTTTTCACTCTTACTAACTTGTGCATGATGTTTTTGCAGTATTCTCTGTCTTCCGTATTATCATTCCTTCCACCTTTAAGCTCTCAGGTTTTCATCTCTCATCTGGTTCAGTCCCCACCAATCAGTCTTTCCTTTTCATCCCATCTGATAGGTCTCTCCTGACACATGGTACTGGGTGACTTTCCCAAAATGCACCCTTTTTCCTAAACCTTTGCAGTTCTTTTCCTTCAGCCCTCTCCCTTCGCCTTAAACCCTTCTGCCAGAAGAAGAAGCCATGAGCTCTGGAAGCTTGCATAAGTATAACCTCCTTTTATGTGCGTGTTCTCCTGCTACTGCTTGGTGAGTAGATATCTAGATTTATCTATCCAATTACATTATATTGTCATTATTTTCGTTATTATATTAAACCACTGTAGTTCAATGTTTTTTGTCTATGAAAATTCCTCTTGTATTTAACAACAGCTGATCCCATAACTGTCTTCATCCTCTTTTATATGACATGTCATTTGTTTCTGGAAAGCATGTGTGTACTGTAAGTATTTCTACTATAAACAGTATGTATACATACTGTTTATAACATTAATATGTTTATAAAGACTTTATTGGCCTTGTCATTTTAGTGTGATGATTTTAAATTTCTTTTGGTGACTATATAGTTCAGATACATTCAGGACATCGCCACCTTCTGCCTGTAAGTGCTCGGCCGTGTGATGTCCTTAAGGACTTGAGGATTTCCTGGAAGCAGTAGCATACAGCTGTATCTCAGCAATTCCAACCCACCTTGTGGCACTCAGTATAACTCGTCTACCTTAAACAGTCATTTTGCTGTAACTCACCATCTGTGTGTTGCTCATAAAGCTCTGTCTGTTTCACAGTATAGGAGACGTATTAGTTCATACACGTAAAAGCTATAGCTTGTAGCATTACAGTATTAATGAACCTGACCTACTAATACTGAGATTGGGACTGGATCACTCAAATATGTGTATTTTTCATGTTACTTTTGTGTATTCCCTGAGCTTTTTGACTCAAGAGTTCACTCTTGTGTGTTTAAAATTTCAACCTATGTTCTTGGTACTTGAAATCATTGTAACAATCTACTGATTTTCATTCATTTTGCCTGTTCATTAAATGCCAAGTTTGTGATTTTAGCTGCGCCTACTAGTCAAATTCAGTTGTCTCCTTAGGATGAACAGCAGCAGTAATTGCACTTGGGGTGTTGCTTACCAAAAATAGGCATGTTCTTGTTTAGATAATGGTGACTGATGGTAGCTACTGCAATTGAGGTTTTTTTAAAAAAAAAAAAAGGAGAAGGGGAGAGAGAGAGAGAGAGAGAGAGAGAGAGAGAGAGAGAGAGAGAGAGAGAGAGTGTGTGTGTGTGCACGCACACTCACACATGTGCACTCTCACTCTCCTATATATTTATAGGAGGTAGAATAGGACAAAACTAAGAAAAAATCTTGCAAGTATATCTCTGGAAAAATAGCTTCGTAATGCAAAACAGTGTCTGGTCACAATGCAGGAGATGTACTGTTTGGTTAGCACCTATTGATACAAATCCTTCTGTCTTCCTTCTCAGTCAGTTGTAAACCAATGTCATCACACTTTGTTGCTCTTGTATTTGGGCATATGCATAAGACATCAGTTCCTGTAATTGATGCATTTGTTGTTGATTTGTGTGGTATAAACCAGTGCCTTGAAATTTCCATGTAACCACAATAAATCCAAAGTTTAAACGTCGCATCATCTGGGGAGCTCATGCCCTAGGTTGCCTAGACCAATTGTATCTCCTGTTGAATAATAAGACTCCATTTTTCTTGATGTCAGTCACACACGACAGGCCCATCACCCTTGTTCTAATTTCAACTTAGCGTCAGTGTTGTACACACAGAAGGTCTTGTGAAGGGCCAGTGGACAGAAGAAATCTGCAAACATAATACAGAAAAACAAACCAATAAGGAAATGAAGAATGAACTTCAGCAGGAAGACAGCCCCCAGCCCTGAGAACTGGAGAACTGAACACTCAAGATGCAAATAAAATGAAATTTATGTCAGCAGATATTTGTACAAACAGGTGGGCTTATATAGTTTCAATGATATTCTCTCCTGTGAGACTATAGAAAACCTATATGGCTAACCAAATGAATATGTAATCACCACTCCTGACAAATAATTCTGTACTTCTCAAGAAAATAAGATAATTTTCAGAATTTTCTTTTCTCAAAAATTAGCACTGCCCATCAATATTTCACTGTTCAGGGTATCCAACTAGTGTTTCCATAACATGTGACCTCAGCACCCGTAACCTGTCTTAAAAAACGAAAATATCATTCTTACTATATTTTCATTTCTGATTATAAATGGTTGTGAATGTTAGTAATGTATAGGGTAATTCCTGTAGTGATGCATAGCAGTTTCTTCGTGTAATGAAACATAGCAGCTTAATTTGCCATGATTATTTATAAAAGTAAAATTTCTCAATGATTTTATTATTATTATTTCTTATAAGAAAGTCTCTTACTGGTACACAGTTGTGACAGAGACTTACTTCTATGTCTACATGTCCATTTAGTTTGATGTGACAAGATCTTCAAACATTTTTGTTGTTATTAGTTTGCATTATTAGGAACACATATAAATCCTATTATTTTCTCTTACATGTACTAATAAAACAGCAAATAGCTAACAATAACAATAATCATTGATAAGGGCCTGTTACATTTGTTGCACATTTAATATATTTATGCAACAACTGTGAGTAGTGAGAAGAGCTACCTATTTTTGCAGGTATGTCGTCCTTTGTTCATAATGCTAAGTAAATGGATTTTGGATGGAGAATTGGAGGATCCTCACAATGAATTCTTCATAGCTGCAAATCCAGGTGTTAAAGGCAACCGCTTGTGGCATGACAAGTATTATGTCCAGTAAGTTTTGATTTATGGTATATGAATTTTGTGTTGTTGTCATTGAAATTCAATAAACCAATATTAACTTTCTTTTCCTTACAGGGAATCTCTTGTTCCTAGTTTCATATCTCTGGAACAAGCTTGTAAAATTCTTGCCACAGGCAAGAGCATCAACTTTCTTCGTGAAGTATGCCAAGATCACGGCCCTATAAAAGGTCGTGCAGCCCTCCGACGCACTTTGGAAAGCACAAGCGGTATAATTTTTCTTGTCTAGTGGTTTAACAAGAAAGACAACTGAGTTACTTAAATGTTCTTGTTATCAATAATTTGTAATACAAGATACCTCATGGAGGAATGAAAATTTTTCTTGAGTACACAAATCTCACAATTTAGAGTTAACACGGTTTGTGCAAGTAAAAGTGTTTGGAGGTAAAATCAGTGTTACAGGAAAGGAATGGAAGCTGTAGGTTTCTTGGAAGGATACTGGGAAAATGCAGTACACTGCAAAGGAAATTGCATACAAGATGCAAGTGGGGACCAATTTTAGAGTATTCGTGATCCTTCACACCAAGATTATTTATAGAATCACACTCTTATGTGTAAAACTACTTCTAATGTCTGATTAATTTACAAGTGAGTTAATGTGTTACATATTTGATGTCTAGCACATTTTAAGAAAAGCTAGTTTTCACAGCTTAATAATTGATAAATGGTGCATTGCACATCATTTAAGAAGTAGGCAGTAGGTAGCACCAGCCACCAGTAGCGGTAGCTTGTACCGACCTAGTACTGCAGTCACATGGCTGTATGCTTATCACTGCTAGATTGCAATGACAGTGGCAGGAGCTTTAATTCATCATAGTTCACCCAACTGCCACAAAATGTTTATAAATTATACACACAAACATTTCTTGTTAATTGGTTGTTGACAACAGTATCTAAAATCCCCACAGGAGTTCCTGGAATTAACCTCAACATACAGGGCAGAGAAATATGTGTGTGTGTACACACACACACACACACACACACACACACACACACACACACACACACACACACACACACACACACACCTGGAAGCTGTTACATAGGCAGCCTGACTCTGAGTCCATTGCCTGTTCTACTGTTCTAGCTGTTCAGTAATATAGACATCAGATTTAACATCAAGCGAAGTCAACTTTATTATTATTTTTAATGTTTGATTACTGTTAGACTTTTATGTTTATCATGTCTGCAATTAAGAAATAAGCTGTAAGTCAACGTGGATAGTTTGGTGTTGCAGCCATGTATGCTAAGTGACAATTATGTTCTCGGATACGGAAAAGAGTAGAGGTAAACAAACCACTTGCTGCATAGTTCAAGTATTAAGCAGTTGACATGGTATAACACAGACTGAAAACATTGCTGGGCTTCTAGACAATGTCCTTTAGAGTTTAATAATACACAATACTGCAACTCGTCTTTTCAGAATTATATAATGATGTTGTTGTCAGTCACATAGTTTATTGCAGTGTGATAAGAATGGCATTGTCACATATTTACCATATTTACTCAGGCAGAACCTTAAATTAATATTTTTCCAATCTGCAGTCATTTTTATTCTTAAGTAAATCCATTTTACTTTCATTTTTTTAGCATGCACAATACTTGCCTTTTGTGTACCTGGAATCCTGTTTGCCATTATGATGATGTCACATGGCGCGAGTACTGTTCGTCAAACTACAGTATTGTACTGAAACTGTGTTTTGCTATTCAAGTAACTGTATCATTTAAGATCTGTTATGCATGTTTGTTTTTATTTTGGTGTGTTGGTGGAAAAAATATGGAACTAGTATTTTGTCTAAAATATATTATGATTCAAAATAATTAGCCAGGTGACATAAATGAATTAAAAAAATGTGCAAACATCTCTGTAGCTGAATGGTTACCAGTGCTGCCTTCAGTGCAGAAGGACCCAGGTTCACTTCTTGGTACCACCTCAGACTTTTTCTGAGGTGGTGAGGTCTGGTACAGGGTCCATTAAGTCATTATGAGGTCACATGAGGAGCTGTTTGAATAAAAAAAGTACTGGCATCAAGAAGATTCATCTACAGACATCAATTGCTGGAGGGATTGGTAACAAGCTGATAACATCTCCTATGATTATAGATGGCTCCTCATACAGCAGCAGCCAGCCAGTTGCAACAGGCATAAGGCCTAAACCATTAGTGGTATTTACTGAAAAAATGCACAAATCCTAAGACTGCAGTTGTCATGTACAGATAGTAGGAATGGACACCATATTGTCTGTGGGAAATGAGATAATCATTCAAAGTGGTGGACATATGTTTATAAAAGGAATATTTGCTGCTTTTCTTTCCGTAAACAACCTTTCTTTTTGACTATGACTCATTTTCCTTCTCTATCAGGCCAAGTCACATGTCATGTTTTAGCACTTGTACATTGGAATCCATTTAACTTTAATACTTTAATAATGAAAATATTTATTTCTGCAGATTCTTTTATGTTTTTCTGATTCTAAATAATTTTTACCTCCCAGATCCATCTTATTTGTTGTCCCTAAGGTGCTTGAAGATTTGTTGAGTTAATTTCCATATTGTTTCTGTCTTTTTTTCTCTCTTTTGATATATTTCTCACAGATTTGTAATTTCCAAGCATCTGTGCTCCTTATCTGACCTTAAATTTTCCTCATTCTACTTGTCACTATTTCGAGTTCATCTAGGCACTCACTCGCTTCGGAACTTCTTGGTTTCACTTGTGCATTGTAATGTAATGTATAGGTAACAAGTCGCTATATACACGCATAAATAAGACCAAAGCATTCAGTCAATTTTCTTTAAAGCTAGCCCCTTCAATCTTGTGGGAGAGGGGAGGAAGGATGTGGGGAGGGGGATGGACAGTTGAAAGGAAGAGTGGCTGATATCTGGGTGGTAAAATGCAGCAAGCACAAAATGTAGGATTGTGACACAATGTGTTCGCATTGACACAGGCAGGGGGAGTTACATATGGCACATAGTGATGTGTAAAAGTGCACTGGGAGGATGAAGTGAAACAGAGGAGTCTGGAGGTTGAGGAGAATGGTGTGCGAATATGAGTGTAGAATGAGTGATGGTTGAGACCAGCTAGACTGCATGATCAAAGATATATTGTAGTTCCGAGAATAGTTTTTGCATTTATGAATTTGCAGTTTTTGCTGTAAATGTCTTTCATTATTCCATAGGCTCTTCATTTTGTTTAGCTGTCCCTCTGTAGCAGATTTTTCTATACTATTTTCTTTATTACTCCCAGATTTTTCAGTTTCTACATTTTACAATCGATGGCTCTGTGTTCCAAGAGAAAGTCATGTATTTTTGCATGTGATTGATTTTTAAATATTATGGCAAAGTCACCCCCAAAGGCCAGGCAATTTACGTAAATAAATTGCTTCCTGTTTCTCAGCTTCATGGATAACAGTCTGGTCTTTTAATTTTTCATTCCAAATTCTTACTATCTCTCTTCTAATACCTAACTGGCGGAGACAACAATTGAATTTTATTGCAATTAATACACAGCAGTGCTACCTTTCTTTCTTAGTTCATTTGCCCCCTTGATATTTTTCCCCCACAACAGAAAATATTTTTGAAAGAAGCAAATTATACGACACCTCAGTTTTGTTAAAGTTGAAAAAATGTGTGGGCTCATATCTTTGTATCAGCTTTGGCAAAGTGCTCCTTCCAGTGTTCCACAATTTGTCTCCTAGCAGCATCACATTCTCAACTTAAATTATATGAGGATTTCTGTATTTCATGTACTGATACTAGCATTTGCTGAATTTTCAGTCCCAATCTTTAGAGCTATGTATAGACATTCTGTCACAACACGTTTGCCCTCTATAAATGTTCCAACTCTCATTTCAGGGAACAATTTTATGAGGAAGGTTTGTAAATATTTGAATGACGACACATGAATAGTCTTAATTTGCAGTGCTGATAACATTTAGCTTCAGTAATTGGGAAGGTCAACTTATTTGTCAATATACCACAGGAAAACATCTCATCTTTGATATGTTGTAAAATAAAATGTTAAGATTATCTTCAGCATAATAATAGTTCTCAGGTTCTGCAAAGAAGTATATTTCCTTAGTTTATTGACCATAATTACAGAAAATTGCACAGGAACACAGTTAAACAATTAGTCATGAATTCACAGGCTTGGGTTTTATTTGTTTTATACTTCTTTTTAAGTGAAGTTGTCCTTGTATGATGATAGCAATTTTTAAAAAAATGTGTTTCAATAACAATGTCCTTGTGGCTGTATTACAAAGATTCTTCAATATTGACACACTCTATTTTGTTTATAGATGCTCTGGCAACTGGATTCCTTTGCATAGATTTCTGCAACTTTCGGAATTTCTGAGAAGTCAGTCTCTTAAAAAGTTGATTTATTTAAATTCGTAAGAGAGATGGTTCTGGAATAGTTCTCGGAACAACTGACAACTTCTTGTCAAAGTAATTCATATGGAATGAATTCATGATTATCCATCTTAGCTTTCAAAATCTTTTCAAGAAAATTCGTTAAACAAATAAAATTGAAAGCACTAAAAGATGTTCATGCCCTTCTGAAAGTTTAGAACTGACTTGCCAGTCAGTGGCAGGGGGACATACAGTTTAATGTGAACTCCAAACAACAGTTTAACTGGGAATTTTTCATGTTAATAAATAACTACCTGAGGTGAAAGAAGAGATAATTGTCAGAAAAAAGTCCGTGGACCATAGACCAAGCCACAAATTCTTTTACAGTATCTCATAAATATAAAATTTGTTTTGTTGTTGTTGCTGTGTTAATCATTCCAAGTGCAGTCGATATCTCCGTGGAGACTTGATGTTTTGATTTGCTTTTTCTGTTAACAGTGGAAGCGCTTTTTGTCGAGGACCAGGATGGAGAGCTGCAGGTTATGCTAGAGCAAGCGTATCGTGAAACATCTAGACGTGTTCTGGATGTTCTCAACCATCAGTACAAATTCATGGACCATCTGCAAGCTCTGAGGAAGTATCTCCTCCTAGGCCAAGGAGACTTCTTTGGGCACCTTATGGAGCTACTTCAGTAAGACGGAGTATTTTACCTTGCAGCTGTTAATAATTAAGTCACTTGGTTACTTAGTAGTTCATTTTCTGCCTTTCATGTTAACCAGTAGAAACATGCTCCTATTGGAGCACAAAATATGTGAATATGTTCTTGTTTATTTAAAAGGCTCTGACTGGAAAGGGGGTATCACTTGTTTCATTCTACCTTCCTCAGCACCTTCAAAAATTTTAGAATGGGAACTTACTCATGCTTTTTTAACATGCACTTCACCTGTCACTCCCACAAGTTCCCCTAACTGTAACTCACTCACAGCCACTAGCCCATGACTGTAAGTTGCTCATACTCATCCACTCTCGGTTGCCCTTAGTCACTCAATCATTGTCACTATCTTTTTTTTTTCTCACTGTCATTGTCTCCTGTGTCGCAGCCAGTCCCCTTTATCCTGTCCTACTACTACAGTCTCATCTCACTATCATTGTGTCCCTCTTGCTTTCTCTTACAGCTAATATCTCAATGCTTCCTTCCTATGGTTGCTCTCTCTCTTCTCACTGTCCCTGTCTCTCTCTTCCTCATTGTCATTTACTCTGTCTCTGATAATCACTGGCTCTCACAAACTTCCACTTTCTCTTTCTCTTTATTCTCCCCCACCACCCCACCCCCTTCCTCACTGTCTCAATCTCCCCCCCCCCCCCCCACTCTCTCTCTCTCTCTCTCTCTCTCTCTCTCTCTCTCTCTCTCTCTCTCTCTCTCTCTCTCTCTGTCTCCTTTGCTCCCAGCATAAGTAGCATTTTCCACTGGTTCCATTCTTTACCTTGCCAGAGCAATGCATGTGAAAAGAAATGTATTGGTCAGTAAAATTTAGGTAGTTTACTTATGTGAAAATGAAATAATAGAAAACTAATTTTCCACCTCAGACCTTATTTTACTTGCAAAAATTTTGAATGTGCTACAACATGAGGTCCTGAGATGATAATCGAGATACTTTACAGCATATTTCTCCATGCTACATCACTTTATAAACTACCTTTTCACCTCACACCAGATTTTGTGTGTACAAGTAGTGTAACTTTGAACATCTGTATCTTGGAAACGGATAAAGTATGAAGAAAATTTTCAAGTTTGTTCGAGGTTAGGATCTTAAAGTACATCTTAATTATTTTTACCATTTTCTGTGTATAGTCAGCCCTTTGTAGACCACATCAAATGCAAAAAGAACCAATACATTTGCACCATTTGCCTAAACAGGAGGAATAGTGTAATATTCATATGACACTCTACTGTAGGATGGTGACACTAAGACAATCCTTCTGTTCAGTATGAAAATCGTCCCTATCCCAAGGATTATCCAAACCACTGGACTGTACCTTTTTATAACAAACAAAGCTTCAGGTAGTGCATGCTGTCACTTGCATAACAATATAAAAGTAAGTTTCTTTTCATTTCTTTTTTTAGTTTAAATTCATCTGTATCTTTTGACAGAAAATGTGAATGTTCATGGGTTATAAATAAGTCAGAAACTCCAGTGGTGGGTGAGGAACTGCCCGCTAAAGTTCACTGCATCACTAAAGAAGTGTAGTAATGTTAGCAATAAGGCATATGAGACATACAAATGCTGGTGCTATAATGTAGAATAAAAATATTACTTATCTTTCTTTATTTGGAAGTTATCCATATGTTTGCTTTCAGCCTATAGACAAATACAAGGAGTTCCGGGAGTAGTGGTCAATATTCAGGGGTATGAAAAGAAGGATCATTCAGAACATAAGTCTAGTAAACATGGACTCTAAAATACATACCTCAAGAGTTACAGGCTCTTGTTCAGTAGAAAAGGTGTGTTTCACAGTAGTGAAGATGAACAAGAGCTCATAGCTTGTGCACTTCAGAGCCCATGTTTACCGAACATATTTTTCTCATTTTGGTCCATACTACGACCTCTTAGAATATGGAAAACAAAGAGCTTGCAGTATAAAAGATTTGTTTCATAGTGTCAAAGATGAAATGCTCATAGTTCCTGAGGCACGCATTTTCCATCCCAATGAATGTTGACCATTCCTCGCAGGACACTTGGTGTAGTTGTGTGCTGAAGCTTGTTGATGAAACACTTATAATGTTAAAGGTTTTGAATTTGTGATTGTGAAAGGAAGTGAACACACTCTGATAAGATGATTATGTCATGTCCTCCAAAAATTGAAAATTGATAATGAGTTGGGAGCAGTATAAACTAAGTTTAGAACAATGGATATGAATGGGAGATAGAGGCATTGATCTTACATGAACATCCCATTTTTGTTCTTTAATTTTTCTCTGCAGTATGACATACAGCACTAATTAATAATTTCATGTAATTTACTGTGATATTCAGTATGGTCCTTACACATGTAAATAACAGGATTCACATCACATGAATAATGGTGACCAGGTATTTTTCTAAATTTCTGACCAGCTTCGTTTTCTATAAACCAAAATCTCATAAATTGTGGTAGTTTATCCAAAACAGTAAAATCCAGCTTAGCCAATTTTCAAAGTATAATGTAATTTATGAAATAACAGTTTATTCTTATGTCTGTCAACAAATTGACAGCTCATAGTTAGCAAGCTCATGATTAAGACTTTCATTGGGTGCACCGCTGGTGTTGAGTAAAACCACAACTATGCACATTGTGTGTGCAAAAATGTGTGAACAATATCCACAAAACTCAAGATCTTCAAACATTAAAGACACGAGAGTGATTTCAGTAACCTAAACTAATGAACATTTTAATTGCACTGTGTTGTGATTAACAAGTGTTGTGGAATTTATTTATTTTTTTGATTACACATCAAGTTCCATAGGACCAAATTGGAGAGCAAATCTCAAAGGTCATGGAACATTCCAGTACATAAAATTACAACATAAAAGTAATAACAGATAAAAATAAAATGTTTATGAACTGAAAAAAAGAGTCAGTACCTAAGTTCAAGTAAATGCAATCAATAATACAAGAAGAATCAACTTAATTTTTCAAGGAACTCCTCGACAGAATAGGAGGAGTTACCCATGAGGAAACTCTCCAGTTTCTATTTGAAAGCACATGGATTACTGCTAAGATTTTTGAATTTGAATGGTAGCTTATTGAAAATGGATGCAGCAGTATACTGCACACCTTTCTGCAAAAGTGTTACAGAAGTCCGATCCAAATGCAGGTTTGATTTCTGCCAAGTATTATCTGAGTAAAAGCTGCTTATTCTTGGGAATACCACATTACACCTGTGGGTAGTTGTACATTGTCTACCACAAAAACATAACATTCCTTTGATTTGAGTCAGTTGGCTGAGAATTAGAATACAAAGTATGTCAAGAATGGTCATGTGAAAGAACACTTGCACATATTGCATATGAGTACTTTTGATGCCTGCCTCTGCAACAAGAGTCTGAGGTTGTGAAGGTGGTCCTCAGGAGTTATGCCTACAACAAAGATATCATAGAGGTATAAGACACAATTTGTAATGCGTTGATGCATAAAATGCTGGAACATGGCAGGGGCTGTCCTTCCAAGACTAACAGATTGCAATGGCAGAGGCCATTTGGCATATTGAGCACTAAGCATGCTTGTGATGCTGCATCCAAGGGAATTTGAAAATATGTCTGTGAGGGTAATTTTATGTAGTAAGGTGCCATGGCTTAATTTTACAGAGTTCATCCATGGTTGGTAGGGGTTATACTTCCATTTTAGCTTATGTGTTTATCGCTTTAAAGTCCCCACTAAGTCGAAGTGCTGTTGGGCTTGGGTACTGTTATCAGTGGAGTGGCCCTTTGACTATGGGAAATAAGTATTCACACATCTTCATGAATGAGTCTCTCCAGTTCTATTTTGAGAGCATCCTTTACAGCCAGGTGAACTTTCAAGAAGCAAAGAGAAGTCATTGCTTAAGTGACACAAGCTTTGAAATCAGTCAGGTTCTCTAACCCAGGAGAGAAAATATGAGCATATCTATTACCTAGTCTTTAGGATGGCACAAGGTCCTTCATACTGTGTGGTGTGTACTGTTTCATGAACTGCAAACCCTAAGGCATAGAAAGATTAAACCCAAAAAATGTTTTGAATTTTGGGATAAGCTACTGGAAGCAAATTTCCTAGCAAAGGCACATGATGAGTCCATAGTCCCAAAGCTTTGTCTCACTTCTGCCTCAAAATTTGGATACACTTAAGTTAGGAGTGTTTGTTTAACAAGAACATGGAAGCACCAGTGTCATGGAGTAGCCTAAATGCTTATCTATGAGTGCTTATCTATGAATGTATGTAATTACATTTGCTGGCCTGTATTCCGAGAAGTCTGCACTTCTGTAGATTTCTCTCTGTTGGTTCATTTCCACGACATGAAGCGTGTTTGTGGCCGAGCTGCTAAAACATACCTCCTAAATGTGACCCCTTTTGCCACACCTGTGGCATATTTCATGGCCCTGCCAGAAGTGGTATGACATCCCACATGACCAGTGCTGGAGAACTAACTGCCTTGAAGTCGTCTTCTATTGTAAACAAACTCTGGACTGCATGGTCAGTTTCATAGCTTTGAGCTGTTCACATTACTTCCATCAGAGAAAGATACAATTTCCTCAGTGCATGGCTCCTGACTTCAGGGATGGCGGGGGGGGGGGGGGGGGGTCGCTCTTAGATGCACTGTATCATTGCTAGTCAACCTGGTCCCTGCTGCTCACTAGTGGATGTTTTAGGTTTCATGGTGGGTGGTAGGCAGTAGTGGTTTTAAAAATATGTTCATAAAATGTTTACATTTATTTGGTAACATAATTATTATTGGTTTATTTCACTGTAACTCTGCTTTATAAATTTTATGCTGTTGTTACTTCTCTAGTTTGTAAATCACCAATACTGTGGAACCAATGGACAGTTGGAGCATTTTAGTACTATCAGAGATACAAAAATGGGGACTAGCAAAGAAAGGTTTACTACTACTACTACACTATATCATCCATGGTTATAGAGTTAGTGTAGTTCTGCCTGTACACACATTTAAAATTGCAGTTCTTACTTAATTTGTGTAGTTTGGTAGCCTAGACTGCATAAGATGTATTGGGGTCTTTTTCCACCACCAGAATTTTAATGTGGCTGCAATAACCCTCTCTGTTGTTGAAATATGTTCTTATAATAAAAGAAAGTATTATAGGCAACTGATGTTCCACAACATTCATTAGTGGCTCTATTTTCTGCATGATCTGATGCAGTTTGAGGATATCTCAACAAGAACATGGTCTTTTGTCTTAGTAATTCAGAATTTTAACAAGCCATAAAATGTAACTGCCATAATCGTTGGTAAACATCCCACTTTTCACTTGGTTCATTAAAAGGTTGGAACACTGTAGACACTGATTGCATGAAAGACATCCCTGTTGCATTTTCTAACACTTGAACTCCCTATAACTTCGCTGCCATTAGCTCTTGATAACTCCAAACAGTTTTGATTAGTATTTGTTGTAATTGCTGCACGTTTGAAGACACACACTCTTGGGTAATTGCGAAACACTCAAAGGAAACACCTGTAAACCAAGACCATAGTGAGAACCAAACCAATAGACTGACCAAAGAGTGTGTCTATTGTGTCAGAACTATGACAGAGTTACAAGCTCAGAATGGCCCTGGTCCAGACTGTATGAAGGATTCTGCTAGGTGTCACCTCATGAGAGGGTGCTCGTGGTAATAAGCACCATCTGATCAGATGGGCGACTGCCATTGGCAGTAATGTTGTGCCAACTAAACTGTTTTGAATGGATGACTGATGGCATCCCTACACTTCCATCCCCAATGTTACTGATGCGTTGTTATTGTTTGTACTTCATGTTTGCTGTACACATTTCAGCCTCCTGATGTTTCATTGTGACAAACATGTCATCACAAGGTACAAGCAAGCACAATGGGTTCCTCATGAAAGCAGTGGATCAGACGTAATTGATGTGGTGAATTTATTATAATGCTGCCATCAACCACTTAGGAGTGATTATATATTGCTGGACAGTGGCTGGAATGTACTCAGCCAAAAGATCCTGAAAACTAAGCATGGAAACCTGTGAAGATTTTTACAAAATAGTTACCATATTATTTTTTGCTGTTCGTGTACTTACATCAGGCATGGGCAACCTTTGTGTGACCCAAGGGCCTAATTCACATACTTAAGCTCATGGGCCACCTCATCACATAATGCAACAACACAGCCCCTAGCACATAGTCAGAACTACAGTACCTGTGATGTAAATGGTTATGGATTAATGCACCAATATGAATGGCACCAACCAACTTAGGTACTCCAAAAGAACAAACTCCAATGAGGTAACTCAGCTGCAGATTGAACTTATTTTCCTCAAACTACTTTCACCAACGATGATTCCTTCTAATACTTGTAATGCTAATAGTTCTTCCACTATGCTGAACTTCACAGCTACACCATGAACAAAACCTGCTAACAGCTTTGTCAGACAAATTAGTGGTTCCGTCCAAAGTGGCTGCAAATTCTTTGAATGCAACTGATCATTAATCGACTTTCAGCAAAAGACTTAAACAACTTGATAATTTTTCTGCTCACTATAAAACTAGCTTTAACCGATTTGTTGCTGTGTCCTCAGTTTGACATATATTTGCTGTTGCTTGTCCAAACTGGAAATTAATATTTTAATTTTGTCTCCTGCAATTGCCCTGTAAGCTCTTTAGGAGCATTGTTTTTTGTGGGGAAAGTGCATTTTCAAATCACATTCCTTCACATCAGATGGTAATTCACCACACAAGAAGAAAACAGGTTTAGATGGTAGAGAAATAATCCTCTGCCCATTTCCCCTGGGACTGGAAACATTCAGCATCTACTTTTCTGTTCTTAGTGCCTGACCTTTTGTGAATAAATTCGGTAAAAATGCATGGAAACACTTGCATGAAATAAACAAACAATGAGTACACAATATTGTGCATGAAATGACAACTGATATCTGGTTTGTTTACCAAGATACAGTCCCTGCTGCCATTGTTAAAATCAGCACATTTCAATTTTCATTCAAGCACCTCCCTTTCTCGTCCACAATGTTGTTCTGTGGACTTGAATTGAAAAACCAGTTACGGGCCATATCCAGCCTGCAGGCCGCTGATTACCCACCCGTGACTTACAGTATAGCAAAGGCTGCAAATGAGAATTGGAGTTCCTGTTTTAAGCAACTTGAGAGAGCACAGAGTTAATTGCCCATCTCTCAATAAAAACAAATGTTAATTGGAGAGCTAATGGCATGAAGTCTGAGAGAGAGAACTGTGTATTAATGTTTTTTCTTATAACCTAACAGAAGTAAGAGCTTAATGAGAGCATTCATGGTGACAATCAAGGGTCCAAATTTGAGTCTTAGTCTGATCCATAGATTTTGTCTCACAGGAAGTTTCAGTACAGGATGATATCTCTTGCAGAGTAAAATATACATTGTGAAATGAATGCTGTCTTTGCATCTCTCTTCATCCTTGGGAAATCAGCAGCTCATAGAAATGTTGTTCTCATTAATATTATTTTTATTACTTATCCTTTTTTAAGTTTGCTTAGGCCCACTGGATAGGGCTCTCCTGCCTCCAAAAACAAAAATAATGGAAAATGTTAATCAACAAATCCTGTGAAACCAATGACTGTTTTACGAAACTGTGTCAAAGAACTATTAATAGAGAACAATGCTTTGTGGATGAAAGATAGTATAGAAAAAATAAGTTGGTCGTTTAAGGACTATTCTCTCTCATTTGAAAGTCACAAATATTTCAAAACTGCCCTTGTCTTTGTTCTGTGATGAATAAAAAAATAATCTCCATATGTGTAATTTATTTATGCTTGTCAAAATTCACAGGCTATAAGAAAGTTACGTGATTTCTTGCACATTGTGTTTTAGGCCAGAGTTGGCAAAGCCAGCTTCTCAATTGTCTCCTCACAATTTATCTGCAATTCTTGAATCTGCAGTCCGTTCTACAAGTGCCCAGTATGAAGATGAAGATATTCTTAGTAGACTGGAAGTGAGATTACTAGAAATATCAGGAGGAGATACCGGGTGGGAAGTGTTCACGTTGGACTACAATGTTGTAGGTCCCATAGGAACAGTAAGTCTTTCTTATTAGGTATTTTTAAAGCTGTTGCTCTTATAGTGGAATAGCTATTAATAAAATGAGAATATTATTTAAATAAATGTTTTAATAGTTTGGCTCTGCAATTTATCAATTTTAGTCGCAAGCTACTGTCTCACTTACTGCATCTTGTAAGATTAGTATTTGTCTTTTTAAATATGTTAATTGATGACTAATGCCATGAAATGTAATGTTTAATACTAGTGAATGTCACCGCCTTCTCACCTCACTGTTGATCAGCTGCTCACAATGTTAGATGTAGATGCAGTAGTCTTTGTCATCTCTTATCTTAACTTTGTTGTGGATCATGTAGGCAGTGGGGACTAAGGTTTGTGTCCTACTTGCAGTCCATTAGATTCAACAGGCAATGAAATGAAGTTTATTTAATGAAGCCTTCAACACCACTAAAGTGATGGGTAATGAATTACAGCATGTTACATCACAGACAACAGTAGAATACACTTTTACACTTTTCAACACACTTAAAAATTGTGTGAATTGTGTGTAAATTAAAGTAGTGGAAAATTAATTTTTAAGCATGTACTTCAAAAAACATAAAAATTTTCATAAATTGTATTGGACTTGAGTTTCAAACCCTTAGTTTAAATGTTCTTACTACTCATTTAACTCTCAGCAGTTTAAGCTATGATGTTAGCTCCCAAACTACCTACAGTCCCCGGAAATTGTTACATTTTCCAAAAACCGAACCGTATACCATACACATCTTGATACTGTCTCACTGAAAACAAAAGTTATTGCATATTTTATAACATAATTTTCCCAACAAACCCTTGTAGTTCATACATTTTCAACATGAAGCATCACTTCTGCTATTTTTTCAAACAAGTTCATAAATTATCTGGAAGGGGCACTAATATCACTCTTGTCTATTGTTGCCAATTTTTCTTCTCTTCAGGCTAAAATTTAGCCCAACACAACATACAACATAAAATTAACACAGCTTAATGGCAGCAACCAATGCTACATGGAGGGTGGAGCACTATCTCTTTGTCAGTGAATTTAAGACTGTCGGCTCACGCCTGAGTATGGCAGGTAGTCCAGTTGTAGACTGTAGGGGTGACAGACATGTCAGTGCACCCACAGTGTGATAATCAGGGTGAGGGATAGCTGGGTCGGAGAGAGTGGTTCTGTCTTTATAAATTTCGAAATTGTGATCCCCTCACTTACCCAGCCACATATCACCAAAGGCAGAGGGTCATAACCTGGTGGAGGAGGTGTAGAGAGAGGACGAGAGACCTGGCTGGAGGCAGCCCTGGTGTCTGGTCTGTGGGTAAGAGGTGGAGGCAAGGCACAGGGGCACCAATTAAGACTGTGTCTGTGGCCAGAACTGGTTGCAGTGATGGAACAGATGAACATACCCAGCCTCAACATTGAACAACTGATGGCTCCTGTGATCTACAATGATTCCTACAGCCCACCTTGGATGCTAGCCTAACATGCAAGCCAAGACACAGCTGCCCCACATGTAAGTGACCGCCAGCAACAACACAGTGCCCTCAAATGGCCCTGCTTAATTGACGCTGACCATCACCCAAGGGTGGTCAGGGCAGTGTGACAGTGAAAAATGTTGTGCTGGGAATACTTGATTGAGGGGGCAGGCACTGGAGGAATGGGACATGCATTTAATGTTAGCATCAATGCTGGGCAAGTGAATGTGCCACTTGGCCAATGCTTTCATGTGTGTCATCCCCAATGTGATGCATCAAGGAGCAGGAGGATGTGAGGGGGGTGCAGGGGGGGAGGGGGGTGATGACCTGGAAGCAGGGGGCAGGGTAGAATAACAACCCAACAGTCAGTCCTCTGTGGTGAATGTTAAGACATCCTGTCAGGTGTTGAGCCAGTAGCATAATGAAAAATAATTGGAAAAATTTGGGTTGGGCTGATGAGAAACATATGCATGCCCCCCTTCTGGACCATTAACAAAACCTTCCATGGGACAGGCTGTCTGCATTACCATTTTGGGCGGTGGGATGAAACCGTATTTAATAGTGATAACCAGCTAATAAAACTTTTCCAAAGTTTATACTGATGCCTGAACAAGGAAATCCAAGGTTTGTGATCAGTTAAGAAGTGAAATTTGCTGTCACAAAAATATACATTTAACTTCTTACTCCATAAATAATAGCTAAGAGTCCTCAGTTTGGAGGTAGTTACACTGTACAGCATTTAATGGAGGTGAAGGCAGTTGAAGTCTGAACCATCTAACAAATTGTGTGACAAAAACACTGCAAAGCCCTAGTGAGATGCATCTTTCACAAATATTAACAGCAAACATGTTGTATGTGGCACAACACATGGAAGTGTTTTAAGACCTTCCTTAAGATGCTGAGAAGCCTGTTGACTGGCAGCTGATGACACAAACTTAATGTCCTCCTTGCACAGCTGATTTAGTGGGTGCATGATTTATGCTACTTGAGCAATGAAATTGGCATAGTATGCAATTTTCGCAGAAATGATTGCAACTGTTGAAATTACTGGGGGCTAGCATGTTGATAATTGCATCAACATGATCTCATTTGGGTGTCATATCCTTGTGACTAAGAATGTGTACCAGGTATTTGCAACTGTGGACAACAAAATTTTGCGTTTCCAGCTGACAGCATAGCTCATTCTCCTGGAGCCTTCGAAAATGGGATTAAAGATTCTTGTAATGTCCCATGTGTATCAGTGCTTTAACAACATTGACCAAATAATTAACACTGTGTGGAATATCATCAATCCATTGCTCTAAATAATTTTGGAAAATTGTTGGTGTGGGGCAATCCCACACAATAAGCAATTTTACCTGAATATGATGAATGGCATATGTAAAACCAGCAACTTCTCAAAGTATCATCAAGAGGCATTTGAAGATACAGTCTTTAAATCTACCTTCAAATAATATTGGCCCCTCTGACAGTTTAGACAAGTCCTCCAGGTGAGGTAGGGGGTAAAGATCAACGTCAGACTGGGAAATAATAGTAGACTTCAAATAACCATGAGTGCATAAGAATCCCTTCAATTTTTTAATGACCACCATAGGTGTTGCTCACTGACTGGAGGAAATATTGGCTTGATCTTGGAACCATGCAAGATCTGCCTGAGCAGCGTCATTAACTGCCACTAGAAGTGAGCAAGCTCAGCAAAATTTAGGCACCATAGAAGACTTCAGAGAAATATGAGACGTAAAGTTACATGCACACACAAGTAATGGTTTAACACCTCTATGTACCTCAAGCACAGTGTGTAGGGATTAGAAAAAGGCAACGTGGCTGACACGAAATTAAATTGCTTCTCTACAGTGTGCTGAAAACTGGTAAAGGCATCTAAGCCTGAAGTGTCAGTAGCAGGAGTGGAACACACAACTAAGAAGGTTAGTACACAATCACCATTTTTGTACTTAGCCACTGTTGACAGGTCTCAAAGAAGACAGGACCCAGCACTGGGTCCACTGCAGCAGAGGTGAACCCAGGTGGCTACATGTGTTCTCATTTATTAAAGAAATGGCAGTACTGGTGTCCAGCTGGAATTCCATGGACTGGCCGAGCAGTGTCGAGGTCGAAGTGAACTTTTGCAGGGGCACAAGAGGCATATGATCCACAGCCTTCACATTGTGGACTCCTACATTGTCATTCTTTGGCCAAGCATGATGCCCGCAAGCTGCTTGTTGACATAAGACAGCCAGGTGGCCATGCTTGTTGCAGGTCCAGCAGTCAGCTGCACGATGTGGGCATCAGCTCATTACGGCCACCATCACACTTGAGGACAGGGCTGGACTTTCTTAATGTATTTAACTGACGATGTGATGCCGAGAAGAGAGAACGTTCCAAAGGCACCCTGTTAACATTACAGAAAAGCCATACTCAATGTAGGGGGGGGGGGGGCAATGATTAACCTACTTGTGTCTTTCATGATACGCTGGCAACATGGAAGCCCGTGAACTTGGGTCATACTTACTTGTAGAAATAGATACGATGAGTCAGAATCATCAGCTGATTTAGCAGTTTTAAGCACCAGGACTCGCTGCCGGAGGCTCTCATCCCTCTTACAGGTACGTGCTTGGTCAACATGGGGCCCTAACCCTTACAGCACCCCTTTCCCTGCTGCAAGTCCATCTGTCTGCTATTCTTCCTCCTCCTTTGCCTTTCCATTGGATGGTCTTCTTGGTGCTGACCATGCTTAGATTTGGTTTAAGATTTTGGACACTCATTTTTTTGTGTTCTGGCACTTCCCGCAACTTTTCATCCTTCACTGCATGGTCCTGTTGTTTGGTTTGCCTTACCATTCCTCCTCCAAATTTTACAGAAGTGCATATCAATTGGCAAAAGTCACCAAATGTGGTGTGTGTTCCACCTTTTTGCTTCTCTGTATTTTTCCTCTCTGGCAAAAGTAATAGACCCAAACCTAACACAGCAGCCATTCTGTTGTGAGGCATCGTTATGTACCTGTACAGTTATAGCCTTCTAACCATGCAGGGATTGCACTATTGGTGCCTGTACTGAAAACTCCCCACATGTTAGAAGGAGTATGTGCCCATCATGGCTAGGGCATTGGGACTCTGAGCAACAGTTACCCGGCCAGGTAGCCATTAATGTGGCTTGGTGGTGCCCTTGGGGAGAGCCCCTATTTGGAGTAGGTGGCACCAAGGTGGATGACTCGCAAATGAAGTGGCTGCTGGTGGCAGCATGGCCCCAGAAATCTCTTCTGAAGGAAAGGATTATTACAACATGGAGAGATATGACCTCACAATATTTCCTTCCCAGACTATGCCGTGACGGGAATGTAGGCGTAAGAAACAAATGGAGAAATACTCCTCACAATACTTAAATTGCTCTAAGACTGACAGGATTTCATTTTTGGCCACAAATCCATTATTCTATGTTGAACACATTGAGGGCAGCCTTGGTGAATTATCAACAACTTCAAAAAAGGAAAGTGATACTGTTGTGATTAAAATGACATCCCCTGCTCAGTTGCATGTACTCTCACCTGTAACAAGGTGGGTGAAATTCCTATAGCTATTAGTCCATAATAGTCTTAGTATCATCTCCCACTGCAACCTGCTTTTGCAGACTGCTGATGAGTTATGTGCCAGTTTGTAGTTAAAGGGTACGCATTTTGTCCATCATGTTCAGTGGTAACCTAAGGACAATAGTGTTGATACTAGGACTTTCATTTTTGAAGGTGACATATTGTCTGAAAAGGTTAAGGTGGTGATATATCAATGCAGTGTGCAACCTCATGTTCTCCCTCCCCTGCAGTGCTTACAAAATAGAAAAGAAAATTCAAGAGTACAAGACCCTTAACTGACTTGTGTATGAGGAGGTCAAAAAGAAATATGGTTGTTTACATCCTGTACATATGATGATTAAAGTTTGCTACACTAATGATGATGTCATCCTGTCTAGCAGTGGTACCACTGCTCTTTGTTCCTTCAAAACCAGGCACTTGGGGCTGCTCGATTACACCCGCTCACTTGGTAGCTGGGGAACCCCTTCCTTACTGTTTCTTCCCACACCCACTTCAGCAGCATCAACTCCCTACCCAGTGAGGAATTTGATCCCAAACCTATGGCTACAGAAGCACCACCCCCATCTGGCATCTCCCACCAGGATGGTGTCCTTTGGGATACTCGCCTACCAGGCTCCCAGGATTCTGTTGGTCTACAACCTGTGGCCGAAACTATGACAGACAAGCCCTTGCGAACACTGAAATTATCCAAGGAAGAGAGGGACAGGAAGAAGATGTCAAAGAAGTAGTAGTAGTAGTAGTAGTAGTAGTTCCAGTGATCCTTTGCCACTGGACCATATACGTTTCTGATTGCTAACTGAGGTGGAGTTCCTGGTGGGTCCTCTGGCACCAGGTCTCCCCATACAACCTGCTTCAGGACCAATGTGTACTGATGCCATATCCTTGTAAATTATGGCAGCAGATGACCACCTGTCTCCTGCATTGCACTTCAGGAAACTTAGCTCCCAGCATTGTGAATCCCTCCTGGGTCTATTTTAAGAATTGAGCTGCCTGTGACAGAGCATCTGGTGGAGTTTGCACATATGTTGTGGACTCCATCTACAGCAAACATGTCCACTTGATAAGACTTTGGAGACTATGGTTGTTCATGTGATTTTACTGTCTGTAATGTCTGTGCCCTTCCCAGTGGCAAAGTGTCTAAGAACACATTGTCTTCAATGATTTCTCTGCTCTATCCCACATTCCTCATTTTGGATAACTTCAATGCCCACAACACTTTTTGGGATGGACTACAATCACTGGCTACAGTAAAGCTGTCGAAACTTCACTTGCGGAGCTTGATCTTTGTCTCTTGAATACCGATGACCCCACACACCTCAGTGTGGCACATGGATCTTTTTAGCCATTAATCTTTACATTTACAGCCCAGGTCTTTTCCCCTCAATTCACTGGAGAGACCTTGATGAGGTATAGACAAGTGACTGTTTTCCGATTATCCTGTCAATCACTAAGCTTCTCTCGCCTGGGTGTTCACTCAGATGGGCTCTATACAGTACTGACAAGGATCCCTTTGTCTCTCCATTCATCCTCAGCAGACTATCATAGAGAAGTATCAATTGAGCTGTCCAGAGCACAAGCACTGCCGTTATATGATCAGTGGACTCAGTGATCCCCTATCTGAAGACAACACCTTGGTTGACTTCAGAAATCGCTCTGGCCACTAGAGATAACAGGCAGGCTCTCAAACATCCACTGATAGAGCACTGCATTGCTTTTAAATATCTCCATGCCCAGGCCTGCCACTTAATCAAATGACAGGAACAATAATGCTGAGAATGGTATGTTACTACCATTGAATCGCACCCTTCCTTTGCAAGTTCGGGAAAATGTTAGACATCTCTACAGATACCAGTTACGGCCTCCCAGAATAGTGTTGTGTGCACTGACCTAGATTATATTACCAAAAATTTGCTCTGAATTATGCTTGAGCCTCTGCATCTAAGAATTATCAACCTGCATTTCATGTCTCAAACTGTGGGTTGGAGTGAATTCACATACCTTTCACAACATGTCCTCTGGATCGATATAACACTCCATTCAGTGAGTGGGGATTCCTTAATGCCCTAGCACTTTGCCCTGACATGGGTCCAGGGCCAGACTGCATCCACAGCCAAATGCTCAAACACCTATTGATGAATTCCCAATGCCATGTCCTTGCCGTTTTCAACTGTATCTGGAGTGAGGGCATGTTTCCATCTCAATGGTGAGAAAGAATGATCCTCCAATACTGAAAGACCGAGTGAGGTGGCGCAGTGGTTAGCACACTGGACTCGCATTCGGGAGGACGACGGTTCAATCCCGTCTCCAGCCATCCTGATTTAGGTTTTCCGTGATTTCCCTAAATCGCTTCAGGCAAATGCCGGGATGGTTCCTTTGAAAGGGCACGGCCGATTTCCTTCCCAATCCTTCCCTAACCCGAGCTTGCGCTCCATCTCTAATGACCTCGTTGTCGACGGGACGTTAAACGCTAACCACCACCACCACCACCACCACCAATACTGAAAACAGGTAAGCATCCCCTTGAGATGGGTAGCTGTCATCCAATTAACCTCACTAATGTTCTTTGCAACTTGCTAGTGTTAATGAGCTGGCACCTATGTTGGTACCTCAGATCTTAAGGGTTTTTGACTGCCTCAGGGTATTTTTCACCAAGTCTGACAACTTGGTCTGCCTGGAGACTGCTGTCTCATCAGATTTTGCTCAGTGTCAACACCTTATCACTGTCTTTTTCGATTTGAAAAAGGCTTGTGACACCACGTGGCATCATTGTATCTTATCAGGCCATACTTTCTAGATTCAGGTTGGTGCTTCCCACAGTACCTCCAATATACAAGAGAATCATGTCCCAAAGGGCATTGTATTGATAGTGCCCTTTTCCAGTGGTTTTCAATGGTCTAAATGCAGCTGCTGGGTCTACAGTGTCACTCTCCATGTATGCTGATGATTTTTGCATTTACTGTTACACCTCCACTGTAGGTGTTGCTGAACTCCAACTGCAGGGTGCCATATGGAAAGTGCAGGCCTGTGCTCTCACCTGGGGCTTCTAGTTTTCAGTCACCAAGACATGTCTGCACTTCTGTCATCATCACAGGGCCCATCCAGACTCATAACTCTACATCAATGACCAATTAGTCAATGTAGTGGAGTCATATCGCTTTCCGAATCTGATCTTTGTTGCCCAGATGGTGTGACGTGGCTACCCCCATCTTCTCCAACTTAAGTGAATGTGCTAATCAAACCTTAATACCCTTTGCTGTTTCAGTAACACCATTTGGGGCACAGACCACTCGACACTTCGGTGGCTTTACAAAGCTGTGATCCATATCTGACATATGGCTTGGTATTGCCTTCAGTACTGTGGATACTGGACCCAAAACACCACATAGGGGTTTGACTTGTGACAGATTCCTTTCAGACCGCTCTGTTAACAGCCTGTTCAGAGGCAGAGGTCCCTCCTCTACAGATCAGGCACCATAAGTGCTCCTCAGCTATGTGATACATGTTTACTGCTCCCATGAACGTCCAAATGCTCATATCCTCTTTCCTGATAGGGAAATCCACCTACCACTACAGTGGCCCAGGAGTGGGGTCACAATAGAGTTCACATACACAGTCTCTGCTCTGAACTTATACTTTCTCCCTCATTGTCATCTCTAATCAAGGAGCCCTTGCATATGCCCCTATGGTGTGTACACCATCCTTGGATCAGTCTCAACCTATCCTTTGGACTGAAAGAGTACCTTAACCCCATTGTTTTTCACCAGCAGTTTGTTGTTGTCCTTGATGCATTTCCAGGTTCAGAATTGGTATACACTGACAGCTCTACAGCTGGCAGATGAACCAGTTTTGCCTACATCCATACAATGTGGAATGAACAATGCTCCCTGCTACACAGATGTAGTGTTTTCTCTCCAGGATTGGTGGCTGTGGTGTGATCCCTTAATCATGTTTGTTCTTGTACTGACAAGACATTTTTAATCAGCAGTGACACCATGAGTAGCCTTCAGGCTATCTTGCTCAGTGATCAGGCATAGCTCCTGTCCTTTCCACCTTTTTAATACTCCTTATTCTTTTACTTGTGTCATTGGTTTTCTGTCTTGTCATTGTTCTCTTCCTGAAGTTTTATGAACGTTTTCATGTCATTAGTTTTCTTGTGGTAATGGAGGGTGAGGAAACACTGGTCAGTTGCAGAAGGTATGTCTCTCGTCATATAACATGTCCTTGGGACCTCCAACTGGTTTCTGTAGCTGACCGACCTTCATCCTCTTACCCCTCTCTCACTTCTACTTGCTTCTGTCTCTTGGTTTTATTGATTCTCTGTGAAAATCAGGTTCATCAAGATTTGTCTTCTGTGTCCCTTCTATCTGAGGACTCCTCCTGGATCGACACACAAAGGATAGAGGGACTGACTGCCTCATAGTTTGCTCCCTTTAACCATATCGTCCAGTTCAATCCAATCACTTGGACTAGGGTCAGGCTTAGTGAATGCCTTAGAATTGGCCTTCCTTGCAGTCTCAAATTAAATGTTGCACGTATGAAACTTTACAGTTCTGCCATGTGAAATTCCACTTGTGTATGATACTTTGCAAGTCTACAGCCCAACCTTTGTACCAGTGCCAATGATTCAACTGGAGCCTAGCAGCAAGGCACATCTGCTGACTGTGGTATTCAGTTGACAGTGCACAGAGATTACTGAAATACAATTAACCAGGGTCCAAAAGTGGTTTCAGTTTTTTCACCATTTGGTATAAATGACTACTTAAAGATAAAAGCAAAGCACTCTGCTGCTTACCAGAAATGTTGTTAGGAGAACACTGCAACCTAAAACAGTGGAGGTGGAATTCCCAGCTCTCCAATAACTCATAAAATGCAGCGAATGGAAAGATCAATTGTCATTAAACCTCCATGTTAGCTCTA
Organism: Schistocerca piceifrons; assembly: GCF_021461385.2. Taxonomy (NCBI): domain Eukaryota; kingdom Metazoa; phylum Arthropoda; class Insecta; order Orthoptera; family Acrididae; genus Schistocerca; species Schistocerca piceifrons. The sequence continues at coordinate 260,600,726 of NC_060149.1, read as the reverse complement.
CTTTCTTGAATTTTCTCTTGTGGTCATTTTGTGAGATGTTCATGAGAGGAAGTAATGAGTTGCCAGATGCTCCCTAGAATGTACTGTCTCAGTTTTGGTGGTGAACCACTACATGTTGCAAAAAGCGTCTCTTGAAACATCTGCCATTAGAGTTAATTCAGCATCTTTGTAATGTATTCGCCCTAACTAAACAAGCCCATGATGAAATGCACCACTCTTCATTGGATGTTGTCCATCTCCTCTATCACGATGACCTGGTAAGGGTTCCAGACTAATGGAAATTGCCCAGAAATTGAGGGAACAAGTGTTTTGTGAGCAGTGTTTTCCATGGATGAATTAAAGTTCCTTAAAATTATTCCTATGAATCCTTGTGCCTACTGATGCTCTTGTGTGTGGGATGGCAAACAGTAACATTGGTAAACAGTAACATGCCTATCACACTACCTAGGGGTGCTTTTGAAACTATCTTCACATCTGTCACTTGCATTTTGTTAAGAGTGATGTACTGTTTTGTCTACAAGGAAATCCTTAATGCAGTCGCAAATCCAATCTGATACTCAGTAACCTTGCACTTTTTTTAAAATCAAAGGATACTGCAGGACTGTGTCAAATGACTATCTGAAATAAAGGAACATGGCATCAGCCCAAGTGCCAATTAGTGGATCTCATGGAAGAACGGAGAAAACAGAGTTTCTCAAGATCTTTGTTTGTGGACTGCAGTTGATATTTATAGAGGAGATTTTCATTCTCCAAAAATTTTGTAATACACTATGTAATCAAAAGTATCCAAACATCTGGCTGAAAATGACTTAAGTCTGTGGCACCCTCCATTGGAACTACTGGAATTCTATATGGTGTTGGCCCACCCTTAGTGTTGATGACACCTTCCACTTTCACAGGCATATGTTCAATGAGGTTCTGGAAGGTTTCTTGGGAATGGCAGCCCATTCTTCAAGGAGTGCTGCACTGAGGAAAGGTAATGATGTCGGTCAATGAAGCCTGGCATGAAGTCGGTGTTCTATATTATTCAGGTCAGGACTCTGTGCAGGCCAGTTCATTACAGGCACATGCTTTGTGAACAGGTGCTCGATTGTGCTGAAAGATGCAATTGCCATCCCCGAATTGCTCTTCAACAGTTGGAAGCAAGAAGGTGCTTAAAACATCAATGTAGACCTGTGCTGTGATAGTGCCACACAAAACAACAAGGGGTGCAAGACCCCTCCATGAAAAACGCGACCAGACCATAACACCACCACCACCACCACCTCCCAATTTTGCTGTTGGGCTACACACGCTGGCAGATGATGATCACAGGGCATTTGCCATACCACAACCTGCCATTTGATCGCCACATTGTGTATCATGATTCGTGACTACACAGAACAGTTTTTCCACTGTTCAATCGTCCAATGTTTACGCTCATTGCGCCAAGCGAGACATCGTTTGGCATTTACCGTCGTGATGTGTGGCTTATGAGCAGCCGCTTGACCATGAAGTCAAAGTTTTCTCACCTTCCTCCTGACTGTCATAGTACTTGCAGTGGATCCTGATGCAATTTGGATTTCCTGTGTGATAGTGTGGATAGCTGTCTGCCTATTACACATTACGACCCTCTTCAACTGTCGGCGATCTCTACTAGTCAAGAGACGATGTCGGCTTGTATGCTTTTGTGCTGCATGTCCCTCCACATTTCCACTTCACTATCGTATCGAAAACAGTGGGCCTAGGGATGTTTAGGAGTGTGGAAATCTTGTGTACAGACCTACGACACAAGTGGCACCCAATCACCTGACCACGTTCGAAGTCCATGAGTTCTGCAAAGCTCCCCATTCTGCTCTCTCATGATGTCTAATGACTACTAAGATCGCTGATATGGAGTACATGGCAGTAGGTGGCAGCACAATGCACCTAATATGAAAAGTGTATGTTCACTTTTGATCACATAGTGTATATGAGCATAAAACATGTTCCATAATTCTAAAACAGATTGATGTCAGTGATACAGGCATATAACTGTTTGCATCTGCCCTACAACTCTTCTTGAAAACGGAAATGAGCTGCAATAATTTTTTTTTTGTCACTAGGTACCCTTCATTGCTCCAGTGACCTACAATAACCTGCTGGTGGAAGGGAAGCAGTTTTCTTCATACAATGTCTGTAGAATCTTAGAGGTATCTCATCTCATCGATATGCTTTTTTGCTACCATTCATTTGTAGTTGCTTTTTTCATTGTGTGATTACTTCTCCATATCGGCCATTTTGAAGTTTGTTTGATAATTGAAAGGAAGGCGGCCTGTATCCTGATCTTCAGTGATGTAGCAATTTAGGAATATCGAATTCAACATTTCAGCGTTCTCTCTGTCATCTTCTGTTCCAGTACCAAGTATGGTCCCTAGGCGACTGAATAAATAATTTTGATCCACTTACTGATTTGATATAAGACAAAAACTTTTTAGGGTTGTTAGTCACACCAGTTTGCTAAATTTTACTTTCAAAATAATTCAGTGCTCTCTTCGTGCTCATTTTCTGCTTAGTTCAGCTTCTGTTTGACAGCTGGGTTTTGTCATTTTTAAATACATGATGCTCTCTATGGTTAAGTAGCAATTTCCTAATGTGGCTGTTAAACCATGGGAGACATTTCCCATCCCAGAAAACCTTGCTCTGGACATACTTCTCTCTCTATTGAATGCCACTTTTTAATTTTATCCGTTTGTGCTGCACGTCATCATCCCCAACACTGAATATTTTATGTTGAGTACTCAGATACTCTGTAATTTATATTGGTTTCTTGTGCTAAATAAGAATATTTTCCTATGTTTTTTAATGGTTCTTATAACCCCTCAAGTCACTGATGCTATCACAGCCTTAGGATCATGCATACCCTCTTCTTATGTTAACCAATTCAAAAATTTTGGGGCAAGCCTACAGTTTTATGGCCAAAAGCAGAAGTCAAGAAATTTACTTCCACTGTCATCATGGAATTGTTTACTCATCAAATTTAGATCTTCCACACTGCTAGAAATAAGAGATTTCATTCAACTCTGGATATGATGCTACAAATAGTGAGCTTAGTCTGCACTCTGCATGTGATGCTAGCTGCCTTCACAAATTGGACAACTACTGGAAATAACTGAGGATGGCCTCAGTGCAAGTGACAGGCAATACATTCGTCCTGGCATTAGCCATGATTTGCAACTGATTGCACGCAGTTTGTTAAATAGCTGCCAGCACAGACTCCTCCACATCACTGACAAGACCTCCAGTCCGGCCGGAGTGGCCAAATGGTTCTAGGCGCTACAGTCTGGAACCGAGCGACTGCTACGGTGATGTCCTTATTAGTTAGGTTTAAGTAGTTCTAAGTTCTTGGGGACTGATGACCTCAGAAGTTAAGTCCCATAGTGCTCAGAGCCATTTGAACCAAGACCTCCAGGCAAACTTATCCTGCTATTTTCCCAAGGGGTACCATCAACAATCTAATATTTGAACTCCCAATGAGTAGCACCACATTTCTCAAGATTTCTTCTTGTGGGGCACACTAAAGTATATTTCCAACTTTCACAAAACCGCTCTGTGTGATTCTCCTCCCCTTAGATTCAAAAAAGCAAACACAATTAAGAATGTGCAATACGTTTTTTGTTACAGAATGACTGTGGCACACAAATTTTATAGATTTATTACTCCAGGGAAAGATTTGATGATGATTTTTTTTATTTTCTAGATATTTTATTTGCAGAAGATTAGAAGACATCTTGCAACACACCTAACAAATGCATCCCTGTATTTATAGGGCTCTCAGAAAGACATGATACACAAACTTCCTTTCGGCAGTTTCTATCATCTAAATAGATATGTTCATTAACTTTGTGGTTTTTTAAAGTCCTCTAATATTCTGACACATATTGGTAAGATTGTTCTTAAAAGTTTCTTTTGTATGTGACACTTAATTTATCTAGATCTCTCTTGAAACATGTGCTATAGATGGGATATTTAACTTAATGAAGGCTTATATCTCACACCTGTATTTTAGGAATTCAGGAGAGAGCATTTCACATAGACTCTTGAAGTAATTGTACTGGTGGATAAAAATTTGTGAGGAAAAATTCATCAGCAAAACAGTAAAAATGCCATATCAAATTTGGGTAAAATCCCAAGCTTTCGCTGACTGACTGCCATCATTGAAGGACTGCAATTTTACCCAAGTTTGACACAAGTTTACCAAGAACTTTTTATTTGAGTACTCTCTTGTGAAATACTTATAGCCATACACGTAGTGTTATTTGTTGATTAATTGGTTAATCAATTTCATATCCCTCGGATCATTTGTACAGTTCATCAGAATGATGCGGAACACGTCATTTTACATTCACAATACACATTCATCTGTTAACGTAGCTACGTGCTGACTATTTGCAGGTGGTGTTTTTCTTTATTTCTTCCTTTCTTTTTTTAATATGGCTGTAAATATGTACATAGTTATTACTTAATAATAATTTAATGACATGTGCAAAACATGTCAAATTACTGATTTCCAACTTCCCAAGATTTACAATGATTTGAAAAGCAAATGTGACTGAACTAAATTGTTTTAATTGCTCCAAAATGTGTGTTTCCCAGTTCAAATTCTCACCAGTATAGACACCTAAAAATTTTTGGAGGTCCCACCATATTTATTACGTCCTCACTTTGTGCTATAATTCTAACTGATGTAGTAGAAGTTGTTCCAGTGACATCCCATGGGGCACAGTGCTTAGGAGATATCAAAAACTCACATGGGCATAAGTGCAGTTAGTAAATAAAGCCTACCCATCAGGTGTCCCTACTGCACATATTCTGTGCATGTGTGAAAAGTTTCTCATCCCTGCTGGCAGACGTGAGGCCATGGCAGTATGGTCGCAGATGCTGCAGCCTGGCTGCCTGATTGACTGCACATTACCTGTTTGTCCACTGCTGATCACTACTACCTGTGGGCAACCAGCTGCCCACAGGCAGCCATTCAAGCTGGAAGAGCCTTGTATAGTACCTTTAGATGTCCAGAACTGAATATGTTGTCTCTTTTTTAAATTGATAGTGACACCATTTGCAGAAAACCACTCAATAATACTTTTAAAAACATTAATTTCCATTTCTTCTGTTCCTGTTTGTGTGTTTGGGTTGAATAAAATGCTAGAATCATCCACAAAAAGAACTAATTCTGCTTGTTATATATCACACGGAAGATTGTTCACAGATAAGAAAAACAGTGGACCTAAGATTGAGCCTTGTGGAAGCCCATAGGTTATTTCTCTACAATCAGAAAATTTTCCACTGCATAAACTGGTTAAATTATTAAGTAAAACTTCCAGCATTCTTGTGATTACATATGATACTAACTGTTGGTTGGCTGCACAATCAGTTCCACAAAACCTCACTTTAACTAGGAGAATATTGTGATTCACATAGTCGAATGCCTTGGATAAATCATAGATAATTACCAACCAATGCTGTTTTGTTATTTCAAGCTTGTAAAATTTCGTGAGTGAATGTGTAAATTGTGTTCCCAGTGGAGAAAATCTTCTGAAATTCATACTGATTTACTGAGGTTATTAGTGTCACACAAGTGGGATACTATAATAGAACACATCACCTTCTCATAAAGTTTGGAAGATTCCTGTTGTGAAAGGGGTTGCTAGTTTTTGACATCTTTCTTGCTATCTTTCTTATAAGGGGTTCAACAATGACATACTTCATTTCTCTGAAAAAATACCTTGAATTAGTGATGATGGGTTATGATGATGATGATGATGATGATGATGATGATAGGGGAACGATGCCAGTAACCTGCACTGCCGTACTGGGCAAGGTCCTAGTGGAGGTGGTTTGCCATTGTCTTCCTTTGGATGTGTTGAAAGATATCCATTATTATATGGCAACAAATCTTCAGTAATCTGTTAGAAATGTCATGAAATCCAGATGAGTTTCTATTTTTGAGAGAATATATAATACTCTTCATTTCAGAATAGCTGGATGAGACATCAACATGACTGAATTTCATGAGAGTTGCTTTATCAGCATACTGCTTTGATTTTTCTGTTGAAGTGCTTACTCTATATTTCCTACTTCACTTATGAAATGATTGTTAAGCATACCTGCTGTGTGTGACCATTCACAGCCCTTCCATTAAAATCAATAGTCATGTTACTCGGATATAGGACTTCTTGTCCTCCCTCTCATTTCACTACATTCCATAAAGACTTAAGCCTGTTCTCAGAATTAAATGAGCTTAATGTCATCTGAAGTTTTTTTTGTAGTTACATACACGAATTGTTTGTAATCTTACCCTAAAAAGTAAAATAATCTTTTATGAAACAAGCAAATACAACATTAATTTCTCAACAGTATGGAAACATGAAATGATATCACAATTTTACTTAAGATGTAGAATGTAATGAAAGACAGTTCAAGCAATAAAAACTTGTAAAGGAATACCTCTTGCTAAAACTAGTAAATGATACTTTGGTTTCTGTACAGGTTCTTGCTATGAATATGTCAACGTACTTGATGCTGTTCAATGCTCTTTGGCGAGCTAAGAGAATGGAATTTGTATTAAGCCTGGCATTCAAACGGCAGTTGACAGCTGCTAAGCAGATGAAATGTCTACCTGGAATGAAGCCTTTATTGCAGAGATTACATCTCTTAATTTCCGAAATGGTGCACTTCGTACATCAAGTGCAGTACTACACCCTATTTGAGGTATTGGAATGCTCCTGGGAGGCATTTAACAAGGAAGTGCAGCAAGCAGAAGGCTTGGATGATGTTATTAGAGCACATAATGCATTCCTAGCAAAAGTTCGAGCAGGAGCTTTACTAGATGAAGCAACACAGGTAACATGTTGGAAAACGATTGTTGTAATGAACCATTCTTTGCTTCTCCATTATGAAAGCTACATAACATATTTATCTTATTATATGTTTACTTAGGGTATGTTATATTGTGTCAGCTATCAGGAAAACAACTTACCAAGTAGATAATTTTAAACATTTTGGAAAGGAATGTATTAGCATTGTGAGAAACTTCTTTAAACTTAATTGCTTCAATCTCGCCATTAGTAAAAAAAAAAAAAAAGTGTTTTTTAATTCCAAATCACACACACATACATAGTACAGAACATGCACATTCAAACAAATAAGTCCCGGTTGACTGATCTACCTGAACAGTGCCCGTGGGTATGTAAATACCTACACAGACTCTGAATTATACTGATCTGACATGAAGCCATAAGTGACATGAAATGCTCCATTATCAGTCTGACTTTATAAATAGTACTTAACATTAAATCTGTACTAATATATAAACACAGGTCATTGTTTAACTTTGTTACCAAAAATCTCGGAGATCTTGACTGATTTACTTCAGATTTTTACATGATGCTCTAATAAACATTTGTGGCAACTCTGTCATATTATGTACTAACAAACATAGATCTACAGAAGCAATGGGTATGAAAAGGAATTGTTTATTTTCTAAGGCAGGCAGGCAGGCAGGCTTCATCAGCAGCAGTTACAAGAACTTAGTTGATTTCACTTCATATCTGAATGCTGTACACTTTAAAATACACCTTATCATTAATATTTCATGAATCCTGCCATGTGGGCAAATTGTGATTCATTACTCTCGTAACATACACTTACAAATCATGTGATTATGGTACAGGAGACACACAAAAAATTTCAAACTAAAATCTAATATTAATTTTTAAAACTATATTTAATCTGTGTAGCAGTATCTATATTTTCTTATTTTCCAGCATAGGTAAATATGTTTCTTGATAATGGACAATTTTTTTTCCACAATATAATGCTAATTTGCGATTGGATTCTGCTCAAATTATCGGTTCATCTTCCATGAACTCTTCTAATGAGTAGTAACATTTGTGCATAAGAATTTCATGTAACTTCTTTTTCAGTATCCCTAGTTCCATGTTTAGAATGTTTTTGCCTTTAAGTTTGTTGTAGACTTTCATCCTCATATATTGTGCGGACTGAGCATATAATTTCAATCTATGGGCAGGAAGCATAAAATTATCTTTATTCCTTGTACTGTATGGATGATCAAATTGGTTTCTAGTGAACAATTCCAGTTTGTTGTGTATTTGTATTTGTATTTATTTATTTATCCTGTGGATCACATATTGTACAAAGTACACATGATATAGGACAAGTCATTTTTCTTAACAAATATGTAGTTTGGAGAAAAAAAATAGGCAATGGACTGCCATTTAAAAAATGTACACAAAATTGTTCATTGATGAATATAGTAACTTCACATACAGTGAATACAAACAATTTACATTTCGACGGTTCAATCCCGTCTCCAGCCATCCTGACTTAGGTTTTCCGTGATTTCCCTCAATCGCTTCAGGCAAATGCCGGGATGGTTCCTTTGAAAGGGCACGGCCGATTTCCTTCCCCATCCTTCCCTCACCCGAGCTTGCGCTCCATCTCTAATGACCTTGTTGTCGACGGGACGTTAAACACTAATCTCCTCCTCCTCCAATTTACATGGGGAACTAAGAAACATGTAGGCAATGTAGTGCTACTTTAAATTTACACAAATAATCACTGAGATTACAGAATAGTGAAAATGTCAACTGGAAACACAACAGGAGGACAATGTCATTTAAAAACAACATTAAACATGAAATTAACATTGAGATTTCACAGACAATTAAGTTTTAATACTAATAGAATGTGTACTTGTACATTCAAAAAGCGAGTTAAAAAATTTTGGGAAGTGAAACTGAAACATAGTTGTATATAGTAGAAATTAGGTTATTATTTTGCCTACAGAATGTTTTACTCTAATCACAGTATTTTACAAAGGAACTTTATAATTTTTCATTTCCAGGAATTCTTGTACTGAATAGAAAGAGTGCTTTGTCAGAAATGCCCTTAGTTTATTTTTAAATATTGGATCTGGAGCAGTTTTTATTTGTTCTGGAATTTTATTGTGTAATACGACACCCAGATGCGTTATATATTTTTGGTATGATGATGTCCTTGAAAACATTTGATGAATATTAGATTGCCCCTCTGGTATAATGAGTGAGTATATCATTGTTTTGGATTAATTTGCCTGTTCTTGAGAGGTATTCCCTGGTGAATAGGATTGTTTCTTGAATGAATAGGGATGGGATGCTTAGAACATTAAGTTTTATAAATTGACATTTACAGGATTCCAGCTTTTTGAGGACACGGATTATCCTCAGTGCTCTTTTTTGTAGTTTAAATATATTTGTGCTGTGAGTTGAATTTCCCCAAAAGATGATTCCATAGTGGAGCAATGAGTGGAACTGCACATGGTATGCTTGCATTAGTGTGGATTTACTTGTAGTAGATTTTAGTATTCTTAGTCCATAGCACAATGATGAGAGTTTCTTTGATAAGTTGTTTATATGTGTGTCCCATTTTAAATTTTGTTGGACCCATAGACCCAAAAATTTTGTTGCATTTACATTTTCAATGTTATCATTATTTAACTTTACTTAGATAGTTTTTTGATTGGATGTGGGAATTAAATGGAAGTTGATACATACAGTTTTCCCACTATTAACAATTAGGCAATTTTTGTTAAACCACTCAGAAAGTTTTTTCATAGAGTTTCAGATATTGTCTGAAGGGATTCAGGGCTAGATCCAGTCAACACTATGCTTGTATCATCAGCAAACAGGATAGTTTTTTGTGAGCTCATACGTTCAACAAGATCATCTATGTAAATGAGGGAAAGTAGTGGCCCTAGAACAGAACCCTGGGGAACACCATATCTTATTGTTCTTTCCTCCGAGAGGAAAACTGTGTTATTTACAGGGTGATTCAAAAAGAATACCACAACTTAAGGAATTTAAAACTCTGCAACGACAAAAGGCAGAGCTAAGCACTCTCTGTCGGCGAATTAAGGGAGCTATAAAGTTTCATTTAGTTGTACATTTGTTCGTTTGAGGCACTGTTGACTAGGCGTCAGCGTCAGTTGATGCTAAGATGGCGACCACTCAACAGAAAGCTTTTTGTGTTATTGAGTACGGCAGAAGTGAATCGACAACAGTTGTTCAGTGTGCATTTCGAACGAAGTATGGTGTTAAACCTCCTGATAGGTGGTGTATTAAACGTTGGTATAAACAGTTTACAGAGAATGGGTGTTTGTGCAAAGGGAAAAGTTCTGGATGGCTGAGAACGAGTGATGAAAATGTAGCACGCATCCAGCAAGCATTTGTTCGCAGCCCAGGAAAATCGACTCGCAGAGCTAGCAGAGGGCTGCAAATTCCACAATCAACTGTATGGAGAGTCTTACGAAAAAGGTTAGTTATGAAACCTTATCATCTGAAATTGGTTCAGGCACTGTCTGCAGCTGATAAGATTAAAAGAATCGATTTCTGTGATTTTATCCTTGCTCAAATGGAAACAGATGAATCTTTCATTTCAAAGATTGTGTTTAGTGATGAAGCAACTTTCCACACTAACGGGAAAGTCAACCGTCACAATGTCTGTATATGGGGCACTGAGAATCCACGGGAAACAACTCAGTATGAACGTGACTCGCCTAAGGTGAACATTTTCTGTGCCATTTCAGCCAATAAGGTTTTTGGTCCCTTTTTCTTCGAAGGTGCTACTGTAACTGGAAGACAGTATCTGGAGATGTTAGAGAATTGGCTGTTGCCTCAGCTCGAACAAGAAGCACAATAATTCATATTTCAGCAGGATGGAGTGCCACTACATTGGCACTTATCTGTCCGTAACTACCTGAACGTCAACTACCCGAGACGATGGATCGGCCGCCAGGCAGCCCGTGACAGAGCACTTCATCACTGGCCTCCAAGAAGCCCTGATCTTACCCCCTGCGATTTTTTCTTATGGGGCTATGTTAAGGATATGGTGTTTCGGCCACCTCTCCCAGCCACCATTGATGATTTGAAACGAGAAATAACAGCAGCTATCCAAACTGTTACGCCTGATATGCTACAGAGAGTGTGGAACGAGTTGGAGTATCGGGTTGATATTGCTCGAGTGTCTGGAGGGGGCCATATTGAACATCTCTGAACTTGTTTTTTAGTGAAAAAAAAACCTTTTTAAATACTCTTTGTAATGATGTATAATAGAAGGTTATATTATGTTTCTTTCATTAGATACACATTTTTAAAGTTGTGGTATTCTTTTCGAATCACCATGTATTTTATTCTGTACATTAATATTGTATTGAAGTGATACCTTCTGTCTGCGGTTTTGTAGGTAAGAGCATAGCCAGTTGTGAGCCACACCTCTTATTCCTCTTCTTTCCAATTTAGCAAGCAGTATTTTATGATCTAGTACGTCAAAGGCTTTAGAGAGATCTAAGAAGATACCTGCAGCTATATTATGTTGGTCAATTGATTTTCAGTACGTGGTCCAACAGTTCAAAAATTGCTGTATGGGTGGATAAAGATTTACTAAAACCATGTTGCTGAATGCGGATTGGTGCGTGGTTTTTGTGAAATTTATAAGCCTGTCATAAAAAAGTTTTTCCAGGATTTTTGAAAAGATGCTTAATATGGATAATGGTCTATAATTGGATACTAAATCAGGGGAACCTTTCTTTAGTAATGGTGAGACTTTAGCTATTTTGAGAGCATCTGGAAAAAATGCCAGTTTTTAATTATTGGTTGTAGATGGTTGATAGTGGGGCTTTACTATATGGGGAGCACACACCTTTAATATGAGGTCGGGTACTTCATCATAGCCACTAGAGATTTTATTGGGTAACAATTTTATTATGTTCCTAATTTCATCATGGTTTGTTTCATAAACAAACATTGTAGCATTAGTGCTGTTTGACGTATTGGTGGAATTGAAGAACAATACCTTGCAGTTTGCCTGAATGAGATCTTCTGCTAGTGAAGTGAAATATTCATTGAACTTGTTTACAACTGTGTATGGATCTGTGACCTTGGAGTCATTAAGTGTTAGAGTAATGTTTTCCTTTTTAGGTGTTGAACTAAAAGTTTCTTTTTTAATAACTTTCCACATAGTTTTCATTTTGTTTGAAGAGTTTCTTATGAAATTGTCATTCCATAAAAGTTTTGCCTGTCTAATCACTCTAAAATAAGTTTTTTTGTAGGCTTTACAATAGTCCAGAAAATTCTTCAGTGACTATGTATTTTTAGAGCAATATTGGAGAAATGTGTTTCCCTCACTAGAAATTTTGATTCCTTTTGTTACTCACGACTTTCTATTTTCATTGCTTGAAGTATCATTAGCTCATATATATATATATATATAGGGAGGGGACAGCCAAAATGTTTAGTTTCTGTAATAATGGGCGACATGATTCTCTTTGCTGTGCAGTGCACGTATTTCTGATAATTTTCTTCTGGAGCTTCAGTACACGAGATATATTATTTGAGCTCTTTAGAATGTGGGAAGAGGACCAAAATGTACCTTTTTATTTAAATTATACACAATAAAACAACTTAGCTTTTGAAAGGCTAAATTATTACAGTGCTAATATTAATTATATTTAATACACCATTGTCAAGAATTCCTATGAAATACTCTCTACAGGAGGAAGAGGAGCAGCCTAACACAAAGGACTTCAGTTCAGTCTCAAACACCATCATGTTAACCACAATACAGCTAATATGCTGTAGCAGGTTGCAGAATGCATATCTGCCCATGTGTCTGACTCCTTTCACTGTTAATATTAACCACATGTAGTGTTGTTATATTTTTGTTTTCAATTATTTTCAAGAAAATAGAAATACTGGTAATGATAATAGCCATTAATTACTCTGTGTAGATTGTGAAATGCTTCTTGAAGTATCAAGTTTTTTTGAAAACGGTCTCTGCAGGATGTTCTAGAATTAACAACAGGTATGAATATCATCACATGTTCCAGTAATCTGCAAATATTACTACCCTCTCCCCCACCTCCCCTCCCTCCAGCCCTCCTAAAATAGTGTATCTCATAAGTGAATGTAAATATTCATAATAAAATAGGGTCTTTTATTTTAAAATCAGCTGTAGCAGTAATTTCACACATTGTAGATGTGGCTGAACTGGGATGCTTCATTAAATCTAGAGTCTGGGTTTTTCCAGTTTGAGGATATGAGCTGTCTGTAGTTACAAAAACGTAAAATTATCTTTGTCTTATATTTCATTATTTGAGCGTACTATTTCTAGGTTGAAGAGTTCTAAGAGAAGTACTGAGTTGTATGTAGTGAGACTAGTAAAAAATTTTATGATAAACGATTTGCCATGAACAACTGGCTAATATTTCCAAATATGCTCTTATGAGAAAAAAGCACACCTCAGAGGAATTATTTCACTGGAATGGAAATTAGTAGAGGTGGTGTGCATGTACAGATAAACAAACGATCATAACCTCGTAAAAACTGTCTGATTTATTCAAGAGAAAGAACTTCACAAATTCAGCACATGAGTAACACGCTGGTTCACCTCTGGCCCTTATGCATGTGATTACTCAAGCTTGTCATTGACTGATAAAGTTGTTGGATGCACTCTTGAGTGATATTGTGCCAATACCTCTCCAATTCACATTTTAGATCGTCAAAATACCTAGCTGGTTGGAGGACCCTGCCCATAATGCTCCAGATGTCCTCAGTAGGGAAGAGATCAGTGATCTTGCTGGGCAAGGTAAGGTTTGGCAAGCATGAAGACAAGCAGTAGAAACTCTTGTCATGTGTAGGTGGGCATTATTTTTCTGGAATTTAAGCCCAGGATGGCTTGTCATGGAGGGCAACAAAATGGGGTGTAGAATATCATTGACCTACCACTGTGCTGTAGCAATGTCTCAAGTGACTACCAAAGGGGTCCTAATGTGAAAAGAAGTTGCACCCCAGACCATTACTCCTGGTTGTTGGGTCATATGGCAGGTGACAGTCATGTTAGTATCCCATCACTGTCTGGGGCATCTCCAGGCATGTGTTACACGTCCTTCACTGGTAATTGGGTGGAATCTCATTAACTGGAGTAGAATTGTCTTCAGTGATAAGTCCTCCAACTTCACATTAAGCTCTGATGACTAGTGAAGACATGTCTGGAGACAACCTGGACTGTGGTGGGATACCAACCTGAGCTATCATGCGCCATACAGCCTGACAACCAGGAGTGATGGTCTGGGATGCCATTTCTTTCCATAGCAGGACACCTTTGGTTCTAATCCATGGCACCCTTCCTTACAGCACAGTGGTATTCTGGTGATATTCTATGCCCTTCATGGCAAGCCACCCTGGGCTTACATTTCAGCAAGATAATTCCCATCCGCATAGTATGAAAGTTTCTACTGCTGGTCTCAATGCTTGCCAAATCTTACCTTGGCCAGCAAGATCATCAGATCTCTTCTCAATTGAGAACATTTGGACCATTATGGGTAGGGCCCATGATCTAGATGATCTGATGTGGCAGTTGGACAGATGTTAATGCTATATTCCTCAAGAGGACCTCCAACAATTCTATTACTCAATGACAAGCTGAGTAACTATTTGCATAATGGTCAGAGTTGAATCAATGTGTTAGTGTCTTGCTCAGTTTGCAAAGCTATAGCTTGAATAAATCATCCAATTTTTCTGAAATTAAGTTCATTTGTTTGTCTGTGCATGTACATTACATCTACATATTTCTGCCCATTCGCATAATTACTTTGAGGTGCACTGTTTTTGCTTTTTTTGAAAGCCCCTTATTGGAGCAAAATGTTTCTGTGGACCAAGTGATTAAGAAAGAAAGATGAAACAGACTTCAGTTGAGACAAACTATAAAGGATAGGACCAAATTGCAGATGTCACTGGATATAGGAAAGTTTAAAGTTTTGACACAGCTGCACTGTTGTTTGTTTTTAGCAATATGGTGACTATACCACAGGAGAAATCATAATGTGTGTTGGAATTTGCATGAAGACAAGATGCTGTTCACGTGCAGTGTACATTCCTCCATTGATTCTGCAAGAAGCCACCTCCACATGGTGGCATATGCAAAGAAAATAGTGCTGGTTGGCCACCTAAATCTGATGAAAATTTTGAGCATATCCAAGACGCATTTACATGGAATCCTCAGAAGCTCAAAAGATGGGCAGGCAAGGAACTTCAGCTTCCTCAAACAGTGGTGTGGCATGTTCTGAAACAATACCTGTATATTAAGCCTTACAAACTGCAGTTGCTGCAGTAATTGTGTTCTGGTGATCATAACAAAAGATACAAATTTTACATTTCATTTCTCCAGGATATAGGAAAGGACACTTTTTCTGAATGGCACATCTTTCTGGATGAATTGCCCTTTCATCTATCAGGTTAAGTAAACCCCCATAATCTGAGAATTAGGGGACTGCTTCTCTCTTGCTGCTGAGGAGACTGCTGGGAAACTGATCAAAAAAACTTGATAGCAACTTGAGCATCTGTAAGAAGTGCTGTGTGTGAAGTCTGCAATAATTTTTATGGTTGCATTCTGGTGAAAGATCTATCATAAAATTCTAGGAAGTTCTAGTCATCTGTAAAGTTGATCAGAGGATCCAAACCCTCCATCTTTTTCCATCTTTTGTGAATCTGCCTGGTGTTGAAGCTGAAGCTGGTATATAGAAAGCAGAAATATTAAAAACACGATTTAAAATGCACCTATGCATGCAGATATTATTGAACCAATGCTCAATCTCTGCACATACTCATAAATTAAGCTCATTTAGTATTGGAAAAAGAATTAAGACTTCACAAGGCAAACAAAGGCTCCAGTCACGATGTATTTCCAGTTAGATTTCACATGGAATACACTGCATAATTAGCTCCTTTCCTAAATGATATTTATTGGTAATCTCCTTTGCAACAAATAGACCTACCTGACTGGCAAACAGCACAGATCACCTATTTATAAAAAATAATTGGATACACAAAATTAGTTTTTGATGCAGCTGTATGGTAGTCTATCTGAACAAGCCTGTTCATCTCTGAATAACAAATGCAACTTACCCATTTGAACCTGCTTACTATATTCATGCCTTTATCCACCTCAGCAGTTTTTACATCACACACTTCCCTCAATTAACAAACTACCGAGTGAGGTGGCACAGTGGTTAGCACACTGGATTCACATTCAGGGGGACGACAGTTCAGTCCTGCATCTGACCATCCTGATTTAGGTTTTCTGTGATTTCCCTGAATCATTCCAGGCTAATGCCAGGGTGGTTCCTTTGAAAGGGCATGGCAGACTTTCTTCCCCATCCTTCCCTAATCCAGTGAGACCGATGACCTCACTGTTTGCTCTCCTCCCCCAACAACAACCCAACCCAACCCAATTAACAAACTGATTGTTCTCTTATGCCACCAGATATGTCATATCAACCAGTTCCATCCCCCCCCCAAGTTGTATCATAAACTTCTCCTCTCCTCAATTCAATTCAGTACCTCCTCATTTGTCTTTTGATGTACCCATCTGATCTTGAGTATTCTCCTATAGAACCACATTTTAAAATCTTCTTCTCTCTTGTTGTCTGAACTGCTTATCAGCCACATTTCACATCCATATAAGAAGACAATTCAGACAAATACATCCAAAAAAGTCGTCCTGGTCCTTAGCTTTGTATTACATGTTAATCTATCCTCCTTTGTCAGAAATGCTTTTCTTGGTATCAAGTCTTCACTACTTTGGCCATCAACAATATTTGGCTGCCAAAATAGCTAAACTCATCCACTACTTTCAGTGTCGCCTTTCCTAATCCATTTCACTCGGAATCGCCCAATTTAATTTGACTACATTCCACTGCCTTTGTTTCACTTTCACTGATATTCATCTTGTAATATCTCTCCAAGACATTATCCATTTTGTTCATCTGCTCTTTTGGTCCATTGTCATCTGTGGCAAACTATAATGTAATAGTAGTATTTATCAAGGAGTACTTATCAAGTAGAAATGACTACAAACTGAGATGTACTGCTGGGATCCTAATAGTGTGTTACAGCCCATATCAAAGCTTTTGAGGTGCTTAGTTAATTTAATTGGAAATCCTTGGTAGAAAGTACATTATTCTGGCAAGATTGTGTTAGGTAAATTTAGAGTGCTTATGTTTAAGGAAGATCTCACAACCATTCTACTCCCACCATCAAATATGACAAAAATTACTAACTACCCCCCCCACCCCCATAGCCCAGTCCTAACCCCACCCCCCACCCGTAGCCCAGTCCAAACCCCACCCCCCACCCGTAGCCCAGTCCAAACCCCACCCCCCACCCGTAGCCCAGTCCCAACCCCACCCCCCACCCGTAGCCCAGTCCCAACCCCAGCCCCCCACCCGTAGCCCAGTCCCAACCCCAGCCCCCCACCCGTAGGCCAGTCCTAACCCCCCCAGCCCCCCACCCGTAGGCCAGTCCTAACCCCCCCAGCCCCCCACCCGTAGCCCAGTCCTAACCCCCCACCCCCCAGCCCCCCACCCGTAGCCCAGTCTGTCCTAACCCCCCGCCCCCCACCCGTAGCCCAGTCTGTCCTAACCCCCCGCCCCCCACCCGTAGCCCAGTCTGTCCTAACCCCCCGCCCCCCACCCGTAGCCCAGTCTGTCCTAACCCCCGTCCCCCACCCGTAGCCCAGTCTGTCCTAACCCCCCGCCCCCCAGCCGTAGCCCAGTCCAAACCCCGCCCCCCAGCCGTAGCCCAGTCCAAACCCCGCCCCCCAGCCGTAGCCCAGTCCAAACCCCGCCCCCCAGCCGTAGCCCAGTCCAAACCCCGCCCCCCAGCCGTAGCCCAGTCCAAACCCCGCCCCCCCAGCCGTAGCCCAGTCCAAACCCCGCCCCCCAGCCGTAGCCCAGTCCCAACCCCGCCCCCCACCCGTAGCCCAGTCCCAACCCCGCCCCCCACCCGTAGCCCAGTCCCAACCCCGCCCCCAGCCGTAGCCCAGTCCCAACCCCACCCCCCACCCCCAGCCCAGTCCCAACCCCACCCCCCACCCCCAGCCCAGTCCCAACCCCACCCCCCACCCGTAGCCCAGTCCCAACCCCACCCCCCACCCGTAGCCCAGTCCCAACCCCACCCCCACCCCCCACCCGTAGGCCAGTCCCAACCCCACCCCCACCCCCCACCCGTAGGCCAGTCCCAACCCCCCCCAGCCCCCCCACCCGTAGGCCCAGTCCTAACCCCCCACCCCCCCCAGCCCCCCACCCGTAGCCCAGTCTGTCCTAACCCCCCCCAACCCCCCACCCTTAGCCCCATCCTAACCCCCCCCCCCACCAGCCCCCACCCATATGAGCATGGGTGATGTTGGTGTTCAAGGATTTTACATCCACAATGGGACAAGAACAGTGGAAAGGCAGTGAAGAGAGTGAGTGGTGTCTTGAGTGCCGGGACTTAGTTGTGTGAGGAGGGAGATGGATCAGGTATTAGGTCATGGGTTGAACTTGAGGCCTTGAGGAGCTGCTGAAGGTCCTGTTGGTCTTCAGGGATGGGATCATGGTCGTAAGGTTTGTACACAGAGATGTCAGAAAGTAGGTGGAGACTCTCAACAACATAGTCAATACTACTAATGACCGAACCTCTGTCTGTGGGAAGGCCAAGGTACAGATAGGTCTTCAGGATGTTGATAACTGTGTGTTCCATAGGAGTGATGTTGTAATCATGGGGGAGGGATTTAGGAATGGAAGATCAGGCTAAGTTAAAAGTCAGTTCATATCAAATGCACATACAATGAACACTACCTCTGTAATCTGTTCCATGTCAAAAATTCTCTTCCTTATAGCCTCACCCATGGATCACACATCTGCAGCTATGCTATGCATCAGTTAGGCTGCAGTTACTGTGCAGCATTCTATGTGAGCATACCAGGTAACTAACTGTCCACCACAAACTCAACTGTCCCCTTGTCAACATGCTGTGCACCACACCAATGAATTTAACAGCTGCTTCACTATGCAAAACTTTTGAGTACTCCCTCTTGGCACTAGTTTTTCTGAACTATGCAGGTGGGAACTCTCTCTCCAGTACGTCATGGCCTCTCGCAACTCCCTGGTCTAAATCTTGGCAAACATGATTCCCACTGCCTCACCTCCCAGCAGCCAAGTTCCTTCTCCCCTGTCTACACCAATACTTCCTATCCAAAACATGTTCTGCCTTCTCCCACCACTTTTCCTCCCCCACCCCCAACTCTAGGAATTCATTCCCCCCCTCCGCCTTCCCCCCCTCCGCCTTCCCCCCCTCCGCCTTCCCCCCTTCCGCCTTCCCCCCTTCCGCCTTCCCCCCCTTCCGCCTTCCCCCCCTTCCGCCTTCCCCAACTTCCGCCTTCCCCCCCTTCCGCCTTCCCCCCCTTCCGCCTTCCCCCCCTTCCGCCTTCCCCCCCTCCGCCTTCCCGCCCTCCGCCTCGCCCCCCCCCCCTCCGCCTCGCCCCCCCCCTCCGCCTCGCCCCCCCTCCGCCTCGCCCCCCCTCCGCCTCGCCCCCCCTCCGCCTCGCCCCCCCCCTCCGCCTCGCCCCCCCCCTCCGCCTCGCCCCCCCCTCCGCCTCGCCCCCCCCCCTCCGCCTCGCCCCCCCCTCCGCCTCGCCCCCCCCCTCCGCCTCGCCCCCCCCCTCCGCCTCGCCCCCCCCCTCCGCCTCGCCCCCCCCCCTCCGCCTCGCCCCCCCCCCCTCCGCCTCGCCCCCCCCCTCCGCCTCGCCCCCCCTCCGCCTCGGCCCCCCCTCCGCCTCGCCCCCCCCTCCGCCTCGCCCCCCCCTCCGCCTCGCCCCCCCCTCCGCCTCGCCCCCCCCTCCGCCTCGCCCCCCCCCTCCGCCTCGCCCCCCCCTCCGCCTCGCCCCCCCCCCTCCGCCTCGCCCCCCCCTCCGCCTCGCCCCCCCTCCGCCTCGCCCCCCCCTCCGCCTCGCCCCCCCCTCCGCCTCGCCCCCCCTCCGCCTCGCCCCCCCTCCGCCTCCCCCCCCTCCGCCTCGCCCCCCCTCCGCCTCGCCCCCCCTCCGCCTCGCCCCCCCTCCGCCTCGCCCCCCCCTCCGCCTCGCCCCCCCCTCCGCCTCGCCCCCCCCTCCGCCTCGCCCCCCCCTCCGCCTCGCCCCCCCCTCCGCCTCGCCCCCCCCCTCCGCCTCGCCCCCCCTCCGCCTCGCCCCCCCCTCCGCCTCGCCCCCCCCCCTCCGCCTCGCCCCCCCCTCCGCCTCGCCCCCCCCCTCCGCTTCGCCACCCCCCCTCTCCGCCTCGGCCCCCCCCGCTTCGCCACCCCCCCCCCCTCCGCCTCGGCCACGCCCCCCTCCGCCTCGGCCACCCCCCCCTCCGCCTCGGCCACCCCCCCCCCTCCGCCTCGGCCACCACCCCCCCCCCTCCGCCTCGGCCACCACCCCCCCCTCCGCCTCGGCCACCACTCCCCCCCCCTCCGCCTCGGCCACCACTCCCCCCCCTCCGCCTCGGCCACCCCCCCCCCCTCCGCCTCGGCCACCCCCCCCCCTCCGCCTCGGCCACCCACCCCCCTCCGCCTCGGCCACCCACCCCCCTCCGCATCGCCACCCACCCCCCTCTGCCTCGCCACCCACCCCCCTCTGCCTCGCCACCCACCCCCCTCCGCCTCGCCACCCACCCCCCTCCGCCTCGCCACCCACCCCCCTCCGCCTCGCCACCCCCCCCCCCTCCGCCTCCCACCCCCCCCCTCCTCAAAATATTCTGGAGCATTCATAATTTTGCACCAATGGTGTGTTGGAGTGAAATGCAGCTGGCATCTGTGCACACATCTGTGTTAATGTGTAACTGCCAGAAGGTCCAATGTTGTATGTCTGTTAGTTATTGTTCAGTGCCGCATTAAGGAGAACATTGTGTCACACAGTTAATGAATTTCGAGATGGCAGAGCTAGAGGAGTAACACGTCTGCATTAAATTTTGCATGAAACTCAAGAAGTGTAAGCATTGTCCACAACTAGAAATGTTAATGAATGAACCACTTTACAGAGGCTCACCAAATGGTGCAGGAAGCTTACAGTGAAGAGTGCTTAACCCATATTCAGTGTTCCAAGTGGTTCACATGGTTTAAAAATGGCTGGACGGAAGTTAAAGATGATCCTCATCCAGGACGCCCTTCAACAATACCAATGACGCTCTTGAGGGAATGTCAATGAAATTGTGTGTACCACTCAGTCTGTCAGAGAGATTACAGAAGAAAGTAACATTTCAGTTGGATCATGTCCATTTCAGTTGGATCATGTCCATTTCAGTTGGATCATGTCCATTTCAGTTGGATCATGTCCATTTCAGTTGGATCATGTCCATTTCAGTTGGATCATGTCATGAAATCCTGCTACAATATCTTGGAATGCATCATGTTGCCACCAAGCTCATCCCACGCCTCATGAGGGCAATCTGTGATGAGCTGTTGGATTTTACAAATGAGAACAAGATTTTCCTTGAGACAATCATAACTGGTGTTGAGACATCAGCCTATGGTTATGTTGTTGAGACAAACGTTAAATCTTCACTATGGGTCGGGAAAGGTTCTTCAAGACCGAAGAAAGCTCATCAGGTAGGGTCAAATATTAAAGCTATGCTGATATTTTTCTTTGATTTTGAAGGATTAGTTCACCATGAATTCATGACACAGAGTCAATTGGTGGTAGTATCAGGACTCACAGCAATGCCTGTGAGAAAGTATGAGAAGGAAGTGGCCTTAAATGCGGTGAGACAAATCATGGCTCTTGCATTACAATAATGCACCCATACATTCATTGCTGTTGGTGCATGACTATTGCACAAACAACAAAATGACTGTGCTACTTCATCCTCCATACTCTCCTGACCTGTCCCCTGTGGACTTGTTTCATTTCTATAGTTGAAAACCCCATTGGAAAGATGAAGATTTGTAACGATAGACAAGATAAAAGAAAATTCTCACACAACGCTTTGCCTGATCCAGCAAGACATATACCAAGACTGCTTCCAGAAGTGTTGAGCATTGGGAGTGGTGGATCAATTGTGGAGGAGAGTATTTCAAAGGAGACCACACACAATAAGTAAAAAGCAAGCATAGAAAAAAAATTTGTGGACAAAGTTCCAGAACTTTTTCAGCAGACCTCTTACAACCCAGGGAACAGTGTCCTCCTTAGCTAACAGAACAACTCTGCCCCAAACAGAAAGACAGTTCTGTAATGCAAAATAATTTCTGAAAGGATCATAACAATGTCCCAGAGGTTTGTCCAGACAGCTATGTTGCACAAAAGAAAAAACTTTTTTTTTTACTAAAAACAGGATTCACAGACACTGTGGCTGTTGATGGTTTTCCTTTTAGTAGTACTAAAATTGTACTACTAAAAGGAAAACCATCAACAGCATCTGGAGCTTCCACATCTAAATGAAAACAAAGCTATTCTATTTATCAAACTCTGGATACAGACCAATCAGCAGATGCAATAATGCATCAGTTGTAGATCTGAAATGTATCTCATAATTGTATTGTGACAGGAAAAGGGCCGACTGCTCTAATCGATGTGCAGTTTCATCCAGCAACAATGCTGAAGGATTAAAAAGAGATACCAGTGGTTTGTGGTCTGTGATAAAATGAAGTTTAGACCCCTACAGAAAATCATGAAATGTTTTTAGAGCACACAGGATTGCTAAAGCTCCTTTCTCTATCTGAGAATAACACTGCTGCACTGAATTTAAATTTTTAGAGCCATATGTAATAGGACATTCTGATCCATCCACATGCCTATGAGCAAGGAGGGTACGAAGGTCAAAGTGAGATGCATCCATGGCTAACACAAGATGATCGCCTGGTTGAAAAGTGACCAAACAAGGAGCCAACTGTAACCTAGATTTCAACAACTCAAATGCCTGTTCACAATCTGGGGAGCAGTAGAGAAGAACATCTTTACATAATAATGCATGGAGTGATTGTGCCACAGTAGCAACATCTACTATGAATTTCTATTAGTGCGCAGTTTTGTCTAAAAATGCGTGTAATTCCTTGACAGATATGGGGTGTGACAATGTGGTGATAGCGTCAATATGCTGGTGTAATGCTTTAATGCCAGCATGTGACACTCAAGAACCCAAACAAAGAATGGGTGGTTGAAGAACCTGTGTCTTGTCCAAATTGCACTTTAATCCTGATGACTCTAAAACAGAAAATAGAGCACAAACGTTCTGCAAATGTGCCTCTCTAGGGCACCAGACACACTGTCATCTAAATAGTTGATGCATCCTGGTCCTGATGCAATAGCTGTTGTGCTTGCCACACCAAAAGGTAAATGCTAGTATTGATAAAGCCCAAATGGTGTATTGATGACGTTGCAGTCAGAGTGCGAGAACCCATGTCCCCATAAGTCTGAGAATTCACCAGTGTTGCTGCTGCACCCATGTTCACCTGCATTCTCAGTGCTTTGTTAAACAAATGCATTTCAGTATACGACTTGCTTGGAGACACCTTCAGTGCTGACAAACTGTTTACATTCATGTTCATTTCATCCTCATTCAGGTTTGAGAGTTGCACACAGAAGCAATATGTCCTTCTTTATGGCACATAGTACACATTGCCCAGTGCACGGGGCATGCAATCCATTCATGTTTAATGAAACGGTATGGGTATGAAGGCAGCAGATCACAAGGTTGTTGCTGCTCTGATGCAGACTTGTTGTCACAAATGACAATTACCTGTATGACTCTGAGACATCTGTTGGCCTGTGGCAATAGCATCTTCATTCCCTTGGAAAGTGACTGAAGACTGGGAGGGGTGAGAGGAACTGATTTCTGATACTTTAGACCAGGCTTCTATCTTCTACGTGCATCTTGTGAAACTTCAAATGACTGAACTATGTTTAATAGTTCTCTAAGTGTAGGATTTCCACACTGAGAATTGGCTCTGACTTCCATATCAGGAGCAATTTATATGATTGCATCTCAAACCATTTAATCTACATAGGATTCCTTATTTTTCACAGAACTATGATAATGACTGTGGTTCTGCTGCCCATGAGCAAGGAGGGTACCAAGGTCAAAGTGAGATGCATCCATGGCTAACACAAGATGATCGCCTGGTTGAAAAGTGACCAAACAAGGAGCCAACTGTAACCTGTTTTGGCCACTTAATGATGAAACTCCACACAGTGATAGGTGGAAAGTAACTCACACATCTGATCAAAAGAAAGACTAGAAGGTTCTTGTAAGGTAATGATCTGACACAACTGATCGATGAGGTGAGATCCATGACAAAAAAGAACCTAGCACAATTTTACATCTGCTACCCCAAATGCATGGAAACGTCATCACAGCCCTTTTTTATTTATCCCAGTCTCCTGCTGCATTTTTGTATTCAGGGAATGGTGATGGATGTGTTGTTGGTGGGGGTGCACATTGTTAAAATACATGGAGAAGAAATAAAAACTTTGAGGTTTGCCAACAACATTGTAATTCTGTCAGAGACAGCAAAGGATGTAGAAGAGCAGCTAAATGGAATGGACAGTGTCTTGAAAGGAGGATATAAGATGAACATCAAGAAAAGCATGACAAGGATAATGGAATGCAGTCAAAATAGATCAGGTGATGCTGAGGGAATTAGATTAGTAAATGAGTTTTGCTATTTGGGAAGCAAAATAACTGATGAAACTTCCTGGCAGATTAAAACTGTGTGCCAGGCCGAGACTCAAACTCGGGACCTTTGCCTTTCGCGGGCAAGTGCTCTACCAGCTGAGTTACCCAAGCATGACTCAGGCCCCATCCTCACAGCTTTACTTCTGCCAGTACCTCGTCTCCTACCTTCCAAACTTTACAGAAGCTCTCCTGCGAACCTTGCAGAACTAGCACTCCTGAAAGAAAAGATATTCTGGAGACATGGCTTAGCTACAGCCTGGGGGATGTTTCCAGAATGAAATTTTCACTCTGCAGTGGCGGTCAGGCACACAGTTTTAATCTTCCTGGAAGTTTCATATCAGCGCACACTCCACTGCAGAGTGAACATCTTGAGTGAAAAACTTGACTAGAAGAAAGGATCCGTTGGCAGGACACATTCTGAGCCATCAAGGGATCACAAATTTAGTATTGGAGGGAAGCCTGGAGGATAAAAATCATAGAGGGAGACAAAGAGATGCTTACAGCAAACAGATGCAGAATGATGTAGGTTGCAGTACTTCATTGAAGATGAAGAGGCTTGCACAGGATAGAGTAGCATGGAGAGCTGCATCAAACCAGTCTCTGAACTGAAGACCACAAAATCATCATCATCATCATCATCATCATCATCATCATCATCATCATCATCAACAACATTAGCAGATTGCCATCCCAACTTTTCAAAAATATTAATAAACCTCATATACTGAACATTATTTCAGTTGATATGCAGTGTAAGTAACATAAAAATTGAAAACAAAATATTTTTCCACTTG
This sequence comes from Schistocerca piceifrons, assembly GCF_021461385.2. Lineage (NCBI taxonomy): Eukaryota > Metazoa > Arthropoda > Insecta > Orthoptera > Acrididae > Schistocerca > Schistocerca piceifrons. The sequence goes on along the minus strand of NC_060149.1, from coordinate 260,575,400 downwards.
GGAGGACAACCTCATGACCCTCAGATTATCATTCTGCACTCTTTATTCTGCCTGAAAACTACAATAACATAAATGGCTAATGCATTTCCCAACCTATGCATAAAATGCTATTTTTTCTAAACATTTGGCCAGCTGGAGTTCCCACTTCTGTCACTTTTATTTCTGGCCAGCCACTACACAGGCCATAAATTTGGACTGAGCGAGAGGGCGCAGTGGTTAGCACACTAGACTCATTCTGGAGGACGCCAATTCAATCTCGCTTCCAGCAGTCCTAGTTTAGGTTTTCTGTGATTTCCCTAAAATGTTCCAGGCAAATTCCATGATAGTTCCTTTGAAATTGCGTGGCCAAGTTCCTTCCTCATCCTTCCCTAATCTCGTGAGACCAATAACCTCGCAGTTTGGTCTCTTTCCCCAAACAACCCAACCCCATAAATATTGCTGAAATTGGTGATAGGTAGGCTTAGTCCCCTTGTTAGCTTAGCTGACAGCTGATAAACTCTTCCTTCCACTGATGCTGTAGACAAAAAAGGGACTGTCTTAGTAATTTGTTTTATTACTAACCAGCATAAGTAGCTACAGTGGTATTTTTGTTGATATTACAATACCATAGTTGACGTGTGTAATCAAAGAATAGCAAAGCCATTGACAGACTACACAGACAAGTCTGAACAGAATCAATGTCCAACCCTTAAACAGTCCTGCAGTACTGGCCATAAGATGGCTCTTGGTAGTAGAAACAAATCTGGACATCAGTTAGTGATGAAAACTTTCGGTAATTGCTAACTACTGTTCTTCTGAGAAATACAGACCTCATCTATTCTCTTGGTGAATGATGTACTTTTCTACATGATCTACTGTATGCCCTGTGTCATAATATGCAGTTTGAATTATTACACTGCTGGTGCCATCACAAAGTAGTGATTGTTAGGAAAAGATAATTTCCTCATGAACGATCATCTTATTTCAAAAAGACATGGAAAACGTTTCAGTTTCTTGGTTTAAAAAAAAAAAAAAACCTGTCCTTCAGCAAGTCCACAAGTAAATATTGTGAAAGGTATTGACAAACTGGATAACGCACAAAAAAGGCTCTTCGATAGTGGAAGGATTATGATTGTGTAAATCAGGGACAAAGAGAGTTCACAGCTTACACTTATTTTTGAAGCAGTGAGTAGATGTAGGTGAGAAATGGTACTGCAATCTGTGTGTTGGACTTCAAGCAATATTCATGGGGGGATACAACTCTCTCTCTCTCTCTCTCTCTCTCTCTCTCTCTCTCTCTCTCTCTCTTTTTTTTAAAAAAAAGTGGAGTACCACAAATATTGGGGCCAAAGCCATCAGACCATGCTTCATAATTCCTGACTGATGATTCAAGAACAGATCATCACTCAGATACATAAAATTTAAAATCAGTCCGAGGAATTCAGCATGCCTCTCCACCAACTTACTTTATCAAGGATAAAGTAACCACCACAGTGTGATTACTATATAACAGATAAATCTTAATGTGAAGGTACTGACACTTGCAACCCAAAATAGCTTCCTATAATTGCATCTACAAGAAATGTGTATTAAAATCTGATACTCATTTGCTATGAGGCTTAGTAACCTCCACAGAATTGAAGATTTTTGTGGGAAGATGGCAAAAGATGATGTGGCTTTTCATTCATGCTTGTCACTATGATTGTTTCTCCTGTAGACCATACAGCCAGGTTGTTACTAATTCTTACCTTTTCCTTTTGTCTCAACTGTCAAGCAGTTGTTACAGTTTATCTGTTTAACAAGGCTTGGTCCTGCATTCTCATAAAAATATAAAAATAATTCCTCTAAAGTTAAGTTGTGCAGCTCCTCTAGTTCCTCCTTCAAGAAGATTAAGTGAACAAAGTGTGCTGGAAGATCCTACAGTCATTTGCTTAAAAACTAGTGATGAGAATCTCATACTGTCAGAGATTGTCAATATTTTAAACAGGAGTGGGAAGGAAAATGTTTGAATGTGCACTTCACCTCTTCTATGAGGTTGTTCTTGTCTACTTTATCTTTTGTTAAGCTACTCCCTCCACCCCTGCAGGTTCTGCTCAGTAATAAATGGCCATTTATTTATAAAGGAGTTTCAGAGTTTAACAACAAATTCACAACATGAGGTGAGAGTGGGTTTTGTGCATTTGTCATATATTATTATATAGAATCCTGACACTCTTACAGTCAGTCATTATATTGTAGTCAGAACATGCAGTTACTTTGTCAGAGACCAAATGGGCACTTGCATTGGGCACATGTAAAACATTTTCTATTCCAGCACTGTACTATTCATTGTTCCATCTCACTTAATTATACTCATAACTGTTCCTTGACTAAATGCACACATCTTAGCACACCAACTATAGCCGCACGGGATTAGCCGAGCGGTCTGGGGCGCTGCAGTCATGGACTGTGCTGATGGTCCCGGCGGAGGTTTGAGTCCTCCCTTGGGCATGGGTGTGTGTGTTCGCCCTTAGGATAATTTAGGTTAAGTAGTGTATAAGCTTAGGGACTGATGACCTTAGCAGTTAAGTCCCATAAGATTTCACACATATCTGAACACCAACTATATTTGATCAGAAATGTACAGAGTATGAAGTAGATCCCAGCAGTGCCAGCTGCAGGAAAGCATATATGTTATGCCTGACAAAATAAAACACAGCCATTGCAATGTTGTGAGACAAGCTGGCTTGGCAAGGTGTAAAAGCAGTTGAAACAGACATACCTAAATAGAAGAAGGATGAAGCTTTTCCACACTGGCTACTACAAAAGTGTTTAGCATATGTGCCACAACACACACCAAACCCCAAGCAAGCACGACCTGAAAGCATATAAGTACGTAGCCATTTTGTACTAAAGTCACCTGCGTTAGTATTGCAGCCAAGGGGCTGGGACGCTTGGGGCACCAGCCATAACGCTGTTCGTGTACCCATTCGACCCTGTGACAGGGCAGTCTGCCCTGAGACCACAGAAGCTGGAGCCACTGCCACATCAGGCCACCTCTGACCTTGGGAAGCAGTTTGTCGGCCATCAACTCACAGCAGTGGGTCGTGGTCATTACATCACCTGCACACCACCTGTTGGACAGCGCTGAGGGCACTAGTTGCCCCAACACACTCATGCATGTAGTCGGCCTCGGCCTGTGGGACTGGAGTCACTGCTGACAGAGGTAGTTGCGCCACGCACCACCTCTTGGCCAACGCTGCACTCCATCAGCAATTGCTTGATGACACACACTCAAACGTTAAGCCACTGGATGTCTCAGCTGTGCAGCTGTTGTGTGTAAAGAACCACAGTGGGGAGCTGTAATAAAGATATTTAGTGTTTCTGGCTGTTTGCATAGTGCCACATTAATCACCGTATACCCCTCTGGCTCCACACCACTTCACTGGTGTCGGTGTACTGGGTCTGCCTTTTCAATGCAATGCCTAAACCTATGGCCTATGTTCCCCTGTGGGCCCAGGGGTCAGAATAGGCCTGAGGTATTCTTGCCTGTTGTAACAGGTGATTAAAAGGAGTCTCAAACCCTTCGGCCTTTATGTGATGGTCCCCTGTAGGGTTTGACCTCCATTTTTCAAAATTTTCCAGAAGAGTGAGCCAATTGTGGAAGGGTACCTTACATGGTGCATCGTGTCCATTGTGCATTGAGATCTTTAGCCCACTTTCTCATCGTCACATTGCAGTACCACTCGCTCTCCATCTCTTCGGCGAGGATACATTCCTGGGTGCAGTTTCTGCCATGCACTATGCAGTGTCACTTTCTGCTCCGACGATGACCATGGACTTCTTTGCACCTGATATCCAGCATGGTAGCCAGTCTGTTGGTGGGGCCGCCATGTACACTGTTGGTTGTAGCCCCCTGACAACACAGGGATCGCTCTGCTGATGATGCCTGCGCCATTAACTCCCCATGTCTGCCAAGGAGTAGATGTCCATCTCCATGGTTCATTGGGACTACTGGCAATGACCGTCCTGCAAGGTGGCCCTTGAAGTGGTTGGGTGGCACCCATGGGGAGGGCCTTTGGTCAGAGTGGGTGGCATCAGGGCGGATGACACACAATGAAGCATGGTACATCCTCTGTTGCTGGTGGCCAGCTGTCAGCAGTCTCTAAGCATTCCAGGGCTCAATTTAATGCAAATACGTATGACCCCAAATCATTTCCTTCCCTGCTCACACCATGTAAGGAATGAAAAGCTAAGGATGGCAGTGATGGTCATTCGCCTCAGTACCTACTATGTACGAGAGCTGATGGGGAATCCTTTGTGTCCATGAAGCCTCAGTTCTTTGTAGAGCATTTAGAGGACAAGTTTGGGGAGGTGGAGGGCTTGTCCAAAATATGATCTGGGTCAGTCTTAACAAAAACCGCATCCTCTGCCCAGTCACGGGCGTTACTCGCTTGTGACAAGCTGTTGTATGTTTCTGTTACTATCGTGCCGCATAAGAGTTTAAATATGCTCCAGGGTATTATCCTCCACAGGGATCTTCTTTTACAATCCGATGACGAGCTGCACGTAAACTTAGTGATGAGGTGTCCATTTCTTCTGGCCCATCCACTGGGATCTGAGTGATAATCAGGTTGCTACCGATGCCTTCATCTTCGCCTTTAAGGGTGACACATTACCCAAGAAGGTGAAGATGATGGTCTACTGCTGCGATGTCAAGTCATATATCCCTCCCCCGATGCGGTACTTTAAGTGTTGGAAGTTCAGCCTTATGTCTTCCCACTGTGCTTCCAGCCTCATATGTTCAGATTGCGGTCATCCATCCCATCCCAATACTCCATGTGCCTCGCCTCCCATCTGTGATCTGTGTCGACTGCAGATAGCACCATTCCCCTTGCTCACCAGACTATTGGATTCTCAGAAGGAAAGAAAAATAATCAAATACAAGACCCTGGACTGACTGACCTACACTAAGGCTAAAAGGAAACTTGAAAGGCTCCATGCCATGCTCATGACAACATCTTACACTGTTGCTATCACTACTGTTACAACCCCATCTGTTGCACCAATTCCAGTCAGCTCTCAGAGCTGTAAGACTACACCTGCCCCCTTGATGGTGGGGGGCACTTCCCGCCCTGTTGGTCCCAACTTATCAGCCTCCACCTCCACAATGTGAACCTCAGCCCTCCATGGCTATCGGGGTTATTACAAGAATTGGGCAGCTTATGCGAGGATGTCTGGCGGAGTCTGCATCTACGTCCATAACACTCTTTAGAGCGAGTGTGTACCTCTTCAAACACCTGTAGAGGCTGTCAATGTTCAGGTGTGGACGCCTCAGACTGTTCGTGTCTGCAGTATGCAGTGTCTACCTTCTACTGGATGGTGATGTCCCACAGCATGTATTGACTGTGCTGATAACCACCCCCGTTTCTGTTACTGGGCGACTTTAACGCCCATAACTCTTTGTGGGGTGAATTGGTGGCAAAAGGCTGAGGTCCTGTCATTGAGCAAGTGGTGGTACAGCTCAACCGTTCCCTCTTCAATAATGGTGCCCCCAAACATTTCAGTGTGGCACATGGCACGTACTCAGCCATCGACCTTTCAGTCTGCAGCCCCAGCCTTCTACCATCTGTCCAATGGAGTGTTCATGATGACTTGTGCGGTAGTGACCACTTTCCAATCTTTCTGTCACTGCCGCAGCATCACTCTTCTTTGTGCCTCCCCACATGGGCTTTTAATAAGGCCTCCATTGCCACTACTGAGCCTCTTTCCCATGACGCCTTTGATGTGATGGTTCAAACGATCACTGCCGGCATCATTTTTGCAGCGGAATCAGCAATTTCCCGTTCTTCCAGGTCCTCTTGGTGCAAGACTGTGTCTTGGTGGTCACCGGGAATCGCTGAGGTGATTAGAGATTGCAGGCAGGCCCTCCAGCATCATAAGTGGCACCCATCACTGGAACACCTAATTACTTTTAAGCAGCTCCGTGCCCGAGCCCGACGCCTTATTTGCTAATGGAAGCAGGAATGCTGGGAACAGTATGTCACCACAATTGGCATCCGAACATCTCCATCCCAGGTTTGGATCAATATTAGGCAACTCTATGGGTATCTGACACCCGTCAGCATACCTGGGCTTTCCCTGAATGGAGCAGTCTGTAATGAATCAGGCATGATGGCAGAACGCTTAGCAGAGCATTATGCTCAGTGTTGTTCCGCTTCTACAAATCACCCACTGGCCCTACACTCCCTGAAAGAGTGGTTGGAACATCGCAGTGTTTCATTCCATACGTGCCATCCCGAACCGTACAATGCTCCATTCAGTGAGTGGTAATTCCAAAGTGCCCTAGCCGCTTGCCCTGATATGACTTCCAGGCTGGATCACATCCACTATCGGATGCTCAAACACTCAAACACCTCTCGGTGGACTACCGGCAACACCTCATCGACCTTTTCAACTGTATCTGGGTTGAGGGTGAATTCCCCTCTCAGTGGCGGGAAAGCATTATCATCACAGTGTTGAAGTCTGGTGATAACCTCCTGGAGGTGGACAGCTACCACCCCATTAGCCTCACCAATGTTCCATGTAAGTTGCTTGAATGCATGGTGAGCCAGAGGTTGAGTTGGCTACTTGAGTCTTGGGGCCTTCTGGCTCTGTCCCAGGTTGGGTTCCATAAGGGCCACTCTGCCACCGATAATCTGGTCTGCCTGGAGTCTACCATCCGCACAGCATTTGGCCACTTTCATCATCTGGTTGCCATCTTTTTTGACATGCAGAAGGTGTACAATACAACGTGGCAACATCACATCCTCATCATTTTTCATGGGTGGGTTCTTAGGGGCCTGCTCCCAATTTTTACTCAAAATTTTCTGTCACTTCATTCCTTCCACATGCAAGTTGGCTTATGGTTTGGCATTGCCTTCCGCATTGCGGTTGCTCGACCCCATACTTCATTGCGGGGTCCAACTCGCAACTGGAGCTTTCCGCACAAGCCCTGTAAACAGCATACTTGTGGAGGTTGGTGTCCTGCCCAGGTGAGTTCTTCGTTATCTGTAGTGAATCCCTGAGTAGTTTACAAGCTATTGACCTGTGTTTCCCTTGCTCTCATCTGGTGATGGCTTTCCAGGAGTCCCTCCATAGTCTTGCCCATTGCGGCTACTCCATGGTCTTTGCGTGGACTCCAGGTCTTGTCAGTATCCTGAGTAATGAGTGTATTGATATGCTGACCAAACAGACTGTCGGTGTGCTGACCTTGGATATTGGTCTTTCAGAGTGTGATCTCCAGTCAGTTTTGCGGCAGAAGGTGCTCGGTACCTAGGGTGATGAATGGTGCACCCTGCCTTCACTCAACAAACTTAGGGTCATCAAGGAGACTAAAAGTGTGTGGCCCTCCTCCTTGTGGGCCTCTTGCAAGGACTCCATTCTCCTCTGCTGGCTACGCATTGGCCACACCTGGCTGATGCAGCACAGTTATTTATTGCACTGTGAGGACCCACCTCTCTGTCGCTGTGGTTCAGCATTGACGGTGGTCCACATTTTGTTGGACTGTCTGCTTTTAACTGCACTCTGGCAGATGTTTGCGCTGCCTGATATGTTCCCTGCACTTTTAGCAGATGACACTGCAATGCCAGACTTAGTTTTGAGTTTCGTTCATTCAGGGGGCTTTTATTGCTCAATCTGAGTGTTAGTGTCCTTTTTTTGGTGTAGAGTCTGGCCTTTGGCCTACAGTTTTAGATTGGGGTTTTTATTGTGTCTCTTGGTGGTTGGCTTTTCCTTTTTTGTTTCCATGGTCAGCCAACCACTGTAACACTGTGTGTTTTTTAATTCCTCTTTTCTGGACTTTGTCTATGTCTTTCTTGTTCTGTGTCATCCTTTGTCTGCATTGATTGTTTTTTCTTCTTTGTGGGTGTTTCATGGTCATGGAAAAAGGTACCAATGGCCTTTGTAGTCTGTTGCCTTCAACCCCCACCAATCAATCAACCAACCAACCACTTTCTCGTCGTCGCATTGCAGTACCACTCACTCCATCTCTTTGGCGAGGATACATTCCTGGGTGCAGTTTCTGCCATGCACTATGCAGTGTCACTTTCTGCACTGACGATGACCATGGACTTCGTTACACCTCGTATCCAGCACGATAGTGAGTCCATTGTGGTGGGGCTGTCATGTACCCTATTGGTTGTAGCCCCTGACAAGACAGGGATCACTCTGCTGATGCCTGTACTGTTAACTCCCCATGTATGCTGTGGAGTAGATGCCCATCTCCCTTTGGTACTGGGACTCTTAGCAATGGCCCTCCTGTTAGGTGGCACTTGCTGAGGCTGGGTGGTGCCCGTGGGGAGAGCCTCTGGTCAGAGTGGGTGGCACCAGGCCAGATGACACACCATGAAGCATAGTACATCATCTCTTGCTGGTGGTCCACCGCCAGCAGTCTCTAAGTGGGCAAAGTCTAACTTTGATACGAAGAAATATGACCCCAAATGGTTCCCCTCCCTGGCCCCACGATTGGAGGAACGCCAGGCCAAGGATAACAGTGAATCTTATTCACCCCGGTACCTCATATGTATGAGAGTTGATAGGGAACCTTTCATGTCCATGAAGCCTCAGTTTTTTGTGGAGCATTAGGAGGACAATTTTGGGGAGGTGGAGGGCTTGTCCAAAATGTGCTCTGGGTCAGTCTTGATAAAAATGGCATCCTCTGCCCATTCATGGGCATTACTCGCTTGTGACAAGTTGGGGGATGTTTCTGTTACCATCATGCCTCGTAAGAGCTTAAATGTGGTCTGTGATATTTTATTCCACAGGGACCCTCTTTTGCGGTCTGATGACTAGCTGCTCACCAATTTAGAGCGGCAAGGTGTTCATTTCATGCAGCACATCCATCGAGGTCCGGGGGTTAATTAGGTTGCCACCAGTGCCTACGTCTTGGCCTTTGATGGTGACACATTGCCTGAGAAGGTCAAGCTGGTGGCCTACCACTGTGATGTAAAGCCATATATCCCTCCCCTGGTGAGGTGCTTTAAGTGCTGGAAGTTTGGCCATATGTCTTCCCACTGTAATTCCAGCATCACCTGTCGGGATTGTGGACGTCCTTCACATCCCAGTACTACCTGTGCCCCGCTTCCCATCTGGGTCAGCTGCAGAGAGCATCATAACCTTGCTTGCCAGACTGCAGGATTTTTCAGAAAGAGAGGAGAATCATGGAATATAAGATGCTGGACCAACTGACCTACATTGAGGCCAAGAGGAAATTTGAGTGCCTACAGCCTGTGGCTACGACCTCCTCTTATGCCGCCGCTATGAGAACAGTTTTTGCCCCATAAGTTCCTCACATTACTGTCGCCTCTCAGAACCAGAAGACTACACATGGCCCCCTTCATGGTGGTGGTGGTGGGGGGGGTGGGGGGGGGGGGGTGGAGGAGGAGAGGGGAGGGGAGGGGCGGGGCGGCACTTCCCTCCCTGTTGCTCCCACACCACCTACTTTGGGAGCAACACCCCCCCTCTGTGCCAACCATCGGGGACATCAATCCCCACTTCTCAGCTGGAGAAGCATAAATCTTCTTCAGCTCCTTTTGCTAGGAAGGGGTCCCTTGGGTTACTCCCTTCCAAAATTTCTGCTAGTGGGAAAGATGACACCCGCCAGTGATTGAAGAGCCCTAAAGCAGCTGGTCGTAGTGCTTCATGCTCATCCTCAGTCCTGGAGACTGAATCAGTGAAGTCCTCCAAGCTAGGGAAACCCAAGGAGCAGCGAGAGAAATCCAAAAAGAAGGTCCCCAAGACCAAGGGAATGGCGGTAGCACCCACACTATCACTACCTACTCGTACGAGCTCTGTGTCTGCGGATGAGGTAGAAATTCTGGTGTCCATTGAGGACCTAGATCTCCCCGGACCCTCAGACACAATGTATAAAGACTGCTCAGGTAAAAAGTCGGTGGCAGCAGGTGACCCTGAGTCGTAAACTGCCTCATTGAATGTTCCATGCCTTCCCAGTCTCACAATGACGTCATCCTCCAATGGAATTGCGGTGGTTTTTTCCACCATCTGGCTGAGCCTACAGCAACTGTTAAGCTTTACACCCGCTTTCTGCATTGACCTCCAGGAAACCTGCTTCCCAGCAATGTGGACCCCTGCCCTCCATGGCTATAAGGGATACTACAGTAACCGTAGCGACTATAATTGAGTGTCAGGTGGAGTTTGCATTTATGTCCTAAACTCAGTCTGTAGTGAAACTGTGCCCCTTCAAACCCCTTTTGAAGCTGTGGCTGTCAGAATAAGGACGATACAGGAAGTATATCTTCCTCCAGATGGTGCAGTATCCCTGAATGTATTAACTGCACTGATTGATCAACTCCCTAAACCTTTCCTACTTTTGGGAGGTTTTAATGCCCATAACCCCTTGTGGGGTGACACCATGCTTACTGGTCAAGGCAGAGATGTCGAAATTTTACTGTCTCAGTTCAACCTCGGCCTCTTAAATACTGGGGCTGCTACACATTTCAGTGTGGCTCGTGGTAGCTACTCCGCCATTGATTTATCAGTTTGCTGCCCAGGACTTCTCCCATCTATCAACTGGATAGCACATGTTGACCTCTGTGGTAGTGACCACTTCCCCATCTTACTGTCACTGCCCTGGCATCAGGCACACGGACTCCTGCCCAGATGGGCTTTAAACAAGGCGGACTAGGAAACTTTCACCTCTGCTGTCACCATTGAATCTCTTCGACATGGTAACATCAATGTGATCGTTGAACAGGTGACTACAAAAATCGTTCCAGTGGCAGAAAACATGATCCCACGCTCTTCAGGGTACCCTCGGTGAAAGGCAGTCCCTTGGTGGTTGCCGGAAGTCACTGAAGCAATTAAGGAGTGTTGGCAAGCTCTACAGTGGCATAAGCAGCACCCTTCTGTGCAGCACCTCAGGCTTTAAACATCTCCGTGCCTGCATTAACCAACTTATCAAACAGCGGAAGCAGGAGTGTTGGGAGAGATATGTCTCGACCGTTGGGTACCATATGACACCTCCTCAAGTCTGGGCAAAGATCAAACGTATTGTCGGGTACCAGATCCCAACAGGTGTTCCAGATGTTAATGTGAATGGCGAGTTATCTACAGACCCAAATGCAATTGCTGAGCGCTTTGCTGAGCGCTTTGCTGAGCGCTTTGCTCCAGCCTCTGTGTCAGAGAATTTCTCCCCCGCCTTTCGCACTCTCAAACAGCAACTGGAAGGGTAAGTCCTCTGTCTTACTACACTCCACAGTGAACCCTGTAATGCCCAATTTGAGGAGTGGGAGCACCTCAGCGTCCTTGATATTGCCCCGACACAGCTCCTGGACCAGATTGGATCCACAGTCAGATGATTAAACGTCTCTCATATGACTACAAGCAACGTCTCCTCATTCTCTTCAGTTGGATGTGGTGCAATAGCGTCTTTTCATTGCAGTGGCGGGAGAGCACCACCATTCCGGGGCTCAAACACAGTAAAAACCCACTTAATAATTCTGCCAGTAGTAGCAGTATTGAAGCTGTGGTGATGGGTCATGAGTTGTGCTTGGGTAGCTCAGATGGTAGAGCACTTGCCCGCGAAAGGCAATGGCCTTGACTTTGAGTCTCAGTCCTGCACACAGTTTTAATCTGCCAAGAAGTTTCATATGAGTGCATGCTCTGCTACAGAGTGAAAATCTCATTCTAATCACACCAAGACTCGACTCACACAATTGTGTACCTAAGAGTGCCAGGACAACACTTTGGGTTGATGTTCAGTATAGCACACTGGTAGGGATGTTGTGTATTATGGAAACATTGGAAGCAAATGGCGTATTGTATCAGGCAGGTTGCTTAGTGAAAGAAGTGGTGCATTTGTACAGTATGTAAATTGTGAAAAATGATACTTGTGTTTGTGGATAAGATTAGCACCCAGGATTTAAGGTTAACCAAGGTGGTGTTGATAGCTAAAGTGAGTATCCTGTAGGAGCTGGTGTTGGATACTAGGGATGTCAGCCTTGGAAAATCACCAAACACCAATGAAACTGCATTATGAGGGAAAGTGAAGCGCCAGAAGGGGAGTGATTAGGAAGAAAAAAGTGCTGTTCTTGGAATTTATGGGTTAGTTTTTTCCAAAAGTGTCATTGACAGCAGTGCATATTATGCAATACCAAATACCAATAGGAAATGAGTTACTGGTTACCATAAACCATACACCATACAGAGCCTGAAGTACTTGAAATTGATTCTGAAGGAATTTATCAGTCAGCAGCTGAAGGATGGGATTATGGAGGAATGCTGTAGCCTATAGGTGGCTGTAATGGTCATTGTGCCCAAGTGCAGATGGATCACCAAAATACAGGTTTTGTTGTGATTATTAACGCCTGAATGCTAAGACTATAACAGACATGTGCCATTTGCCAAACATTATAGAAACCATATACTATTTTGGGCCAGTGCAAGTATTTTTCAACGATGGACTTAAGTGCCTACCATCAGTTTGAAGTCATTCCAGAGGACTGACCAAAAACAGTTTTTTCTTTGTTGTGGGTGCATTATAAGTTCAGTAGGGTGCCTCTCAGATTGAAGAACACATCTGTGATGTTTCAGAGGTTGTTGGATGGAGTTTCCCAAGGATTGAAACCACATCAGTGCATGGTAAATTTTGATGATATAATCAAATGTGTGAGTGATATGGAGCAGCACAGACAATGCCTATAAGAAGTATTCCTGAGACCCAGAGCCACAATGTTAATGTTGAGTAAGGAGAAGTGTAATTTTGTGTTGGAAGAGGTGGCATACCTTGGTGGCATAATTAGTAGTGATGGTGTTAGAACAAACCCCAAGGTTGGTTAAAGCCCTACATAAATTTTCTATATCTGGATTGGTGTAGCAGCTACAATCATTTCTTGGAGTTGCGAATTATTATAGGAGATTCACAAAAGGATTTACAGATGTTGCCAGACCACTGACACAATTACTAAAGAAAGATTCAAATTTTGTTTGGTCAGAGGTTTGTCAATGTGCTTTTGAGAAACTGGAAGAAGCTTTCAGATAGTCTGATCTTGGTGTCTACAAATTTTACTAAGGAATTCATTTTCTTATGCAATATATCCAACTAAGCCCTAGGTTGTGTTTGTGTCAGGAAACAGATGGCATAGGACAACTGGTGGTATATGCATCAAGGCAAATAAACTCAGCAGAGAAGAAATGTTGACCCTTGTCAGTGGGATCACCTACTTCAAGTGTTCTCTCTGTGGGAAAATGTTTCAAGTGATAATGAGTCATGCACGATTGAAATAGTTGCAGGAGTTGGAGGAGCCATATAGTAGGTTGATTCAAAGGGCAGTACAATTGAGTATGTTTGATTTTGACGTCATATATAAACCTGCAAAAAACAAGGGACTGCCAACAGATTAAGTAGGAAAGTAGCAGTATTACATACACATTTTAATGAATTGAAGGAATAGCATATAGTGCAGAAGACAGGTAGTGAATGTATGCAGTTTAGTTGGATGAGAGTACCATTGCAGATGTTACTTCAAGCATTAGCACCATTTCAGTGGCCCAGAATTGATGTTTCAGGTCCTTTCAACAAAACACCTGCAGGGAATAAATATGTTCTCATGATAATCAACCATGTTTTGAGATAAGTGGAAATAGTCACCATGCCCAACCTACAGGCAGCAACAGTGGTGCAAGCACTAGGAAATACCTGAAGCTGTTACACATGAAAAAGTTGAGAAAGAGACCTTTACGTCCTCAAGCTAATGGAAGAGAGTGTGTGTGTGTGCGTGTGCGCGTGCGCGTGCGCGTGCGCGTGCGCGTGCGCGTGCGTCTGTGTCTGTGTCTGTGTCTGTGTGTAAAAACTACAAAGATGATGTTAGTATACTATGTGGACACACACCATTCCAATTGTGATGTTTAATCTAAGGTATGTGGTCTCAGTGTATAGCTCAGAATATCACACAAATACAAGACTGTCACGTTGTTGTTGTTGTTGTTGTTGTTGCGGTCTTCAGTCCTGAGACTGGTTTGATGCAGTTCTCCATGCTACTCTATACTCTGCAAGCTTCTTCATCTCCCAGTACTTACTGCAACCCACATCCTTCTGAATCTGCTTAGTGTATTCATCTCTTGGTCTCCCTCTACGATTTTTACCCTCCACGCTGCCCTCCAATGCTAAATTTGTGATCCCTTGATGCCTCAGAACATGTCCTACTAACCGGTCCCTCTGTTTTGTCAAATTGTGCCACATAGTCCTGTTCTCCCCAATTCTATTCAATACTTCATCATTAGTTATGTGATCTACCCATCTAATCTTCAGCATTCTTCTGTAGCTCCACATTTCGAAAGCTTCTATTCTCTTCTTGTCCAAACTATTTATCGTCCATGTTCCACTTCCATACATGGCTACACTCTATACAAATACTTTCAGAAACGACTTCCTGACACTTAAATCTATACTCGATGTTAACAAATTTCTCTTCTTCAGAAACACTTTCCTTGCCATAGCCAGTCTACACTTTATATCCTCTCTACTTTGACCATCATCAGTTATTTTGCTCCCCAAATAGTAAAACTCCTTTACTACTTTAAGTGTCTCATTTCCTAATCTAATTCCCTCAGCATCACCCGACTTAATTCGACTACATTCCATTATCCTCATTTTGCTCTTGTTGATGTTCATCTTATATCCTCCTTTCAAGACACTGTTCATTCCATTCAACTGCTCTTCCAAGTCCTTTGCTGTCTCTGACAGAATTACAATGTCATCGGCGAACCTCAAAGTTTTTATTTCTTCTCCATGGATTTTAATACCTACTCTGAATTTTTCTTTTGTTTCCTTCACTTCTTGCTTAATATACAGATTGAATAACATCGGGGAGAGGCTACAACCCTGTCTCACTCCCTCCCCAACCACTGCTTCCCTTTCATGCCCCTCGACTCTTATAACTGCCATCTGGTTTCTGTACAAATTGTAAATAGCCTTTCGTTCCCTGTATTTTACCCCTGCCATCTTTAGAATTTGAAAGAGAGTATTCCAGTCACATTAAGAAGAATTATATGGTCATAAGATGCCATCACCATTAAACAAGTTAACAAAATAAGAAGGTGATACAGGAGATCCTGTGAAAGGGCTCATGACAGTAATAAGGGAAATATGCTACAGGGTGTGCAAGGCTAATACCAGGACAGTAGAAAAGCAAGACGCAGCAGTGGGCTGTAGAGCAAGAATGCCTCAATGCAAGGTTGGCCAATGGGTAATGTTACTGACTTTTTATACTCAAAAGGGGAATATAAAAAAAGTTGCGAAGTGTCAAGGGCCATGTCAACTTGTGGAAACTGCTCACCAGAGAATGTAAAGATTGAGTTGCCATGATGGCAACAGTTGTTCATTTGGTACATTTGAAATAATTTCAAGAGAGTCAAGCAACTATTCCAGGATTTATGGATTTGAATCTGAAGGGTAAAGTGAAAAAGAAAGTTCAAAAAAGCAAGTGAGAAGTTTTGGGGAAACCAATTAGTAGTAGTCCATATGTATTAAGGCCTAAGAGATAAGAGTAGATTTATTGTCTGTCTATTGGGTATAAATATAAAATCAGGTATAATGTAGGTGGGATGAATTGCTGCAGGGTGGTAGAGGACTTCAGGGAGAGGTTAGGGTAAAGAGTATCCCTTTCCTCACATTAGATATTCCAGTTGACTGGGGGAGTAATGTATTGTGCAGTAACTGTGGAAGAATCATTGAACATCCAACGTTAAGAGGTTACAAGCTGAAGTAAAAGTGTTGGATAGGGAAGTAGTGATCATGAAGTGACTACAGTCCTTGGAGAATAGCATATCAGAAGCATGGTAAGAGGTATTGGAATTGCTGGGAGCTATGCAGCAAGTTGTGTCAGAATGCTGAGACTAAACTGTTGTCTCCAGATCAGCGCCTGCAGGAGCTGTAGAAATCGCAAAAGAAGCTACCACTAGAAGTAAATTTGGTCTTAAACCTAGTAATAAGAACTTGCCTTCTGATTTTAACCTAGCCATGGTGGAAGCAAAGAACCAGTGGAGTCAAAGTGTACATTTTGGTTTCTTTACCAGTAGCAGAGAGGCAGTCATGGCACCCGTGTTAAAAGGACCACAGGTATCCCATTACATTAGTGATACCAAAGAAGTTTGTCAGGGTAAAAATGCAGTGGTTGTTATTAATTGCACAGGACAAGAACAGGCATGTGAAAATACACTCCTGGAAATTGAAATAAGAACACCGTGAATTCATTGTCCCAGGAAGGGGAAACTTTATTGACACATTCCTGGGGTCAGATACATCACATGATCACACTGACAGAACCACAGGCACATAGACATAGGCAACAGAGCATGCACAATGTCGGCACTAGTACAGTGTATATCCACCTTTCGCAGCAATGCAGGCTGCTATTCTCCCATGGAGACGATCGTAGAGATGCTGGATGTAGTCCTGTGGAACGGCTTGCCATGCCATTTCCACCTGGCGCCTCAGTTGGACCAGCGTTCGTGCTGGACGTGCAGACCGCATGAGACGACGCTTCATCCAGTCCCAAACATGCTCAATGGGGGACAGATCCGGAGATCTTGCTGGCCAGGGTAGTTGACTTACACATTTTAGAGCACGTTGGGTGGCACGGGATACATGCGGACGTGCATTGTCCTGTTGGAACAGCAAGTTCCCTTGCCGGTCTAGGAATGGTAGAACGATGGGTTCGATGACGGTTTGGATGTACCGTGCACTATTCAGTGTCCCCTCGACGATCACCAGTGGTGTACGGCCAGTGTAGGAGATCGCTCCCCACACCATGATGCCGGGTGTTGGCCCTGTGTGCCTCGGTCGTATACAGTCCTGATTGTGGCGCTCACCTGCACGGCGCCAAACACGCATCCGACCATCATTGGCACCAAGGCAGAAGCGACTCTCATCGCTGAAGATGACACGTCTCCATTCGTCCCTCCATTCACGCCTGTCGCGACACCACTGGAGGCGGGCTGCACGATGTTGGGGCGTGAGCGGAAGACGGCCTAACGGTGTGCGGGACCGTAGCCCAGCTTCATGGAGACGGTTGCGAATGGTCCTCGCCGATACCCCAGGAGCAACAGTGTCCCTAATTTGCTGGGAAGTGGCGGTGCGGTCCCCTACGGCACTGCGTAGGATCCTACGGTCTTGGCGTGCATCCGTGCGTCGCTGCGGTCCGGTCCCAGGTCGACGGGCACATGCACCTTCCGCCGACCACTGGCGACAACATCGATGTACAGTGGAGACCTCACGCCCCACGTGTTGAGCAATTCGGCGGTACGTCCACCCGGCCTCCCGCATGCCCACTATACGCCCTCGCTCAAAGTCCGTCAACTGCACATACGGTTCACGTCCACGCTGTCGCGGCATGCTACCAGTGTTAAAGACTGCGATGGAGCTCCGTATGCCACGGCAAACTGGCTGACACTGACGGCGGCGGTGCACAAATGCTGCGCAGCTAGCGCCTTTCGACGGCCAATACCGCGCTTCCTGGTGTGTCCGCTGTGCCGTGCGTTGATCATTGCTTGTACAGCCCTCTCGCAGTGTCCGGAGCAAGTATGGTGGGTCTGACACACTGGTGTCAATGTGTTCTTTTTTCCATTTCCAGGAGTGTAGAAGCAGAGGAGTTGGAAAAGCATTACTGAGGTGAGGTTACCCTTTGTCTGAACAGGGTAGTGAGAGGAAATCAGAACTCCTGTACAGTGAAGTTGCTGCTGGGTCATAAAAAAGGAAAGATTACAACAAAGAGATGACTAGGCCTCAGTTGCACTTCCAACAGTGAGGCACATTTTGCTGTACTATACTTTTGCTAAAGTGACAGTAGTGGCTCGTCTTGAATAGGGATTCTCACAACAGTGAAAATGTTGGAGCTAGAGGAAAATGGGTTGTTGATTAATGGGTTGTTGATTAATGGGTTGTTGATTAATGGGTTGTTGATTAATGGGTTGTTGATTAATGGGACATTGTGTTAAATAGTGGGACTAACCTGTCTGAGCATTTTGCAGCCTCAGTTGAATTGGCCAGGTGAACCTATGGAACTTTCACCAGCCGCAAATCTGACTATGTTGAATGAGACTTTAGAACCTGAGTTAATTCAGTTCATAGACACACTCATTAATGAGCAGTAGAGATGGGTCTCCGGGGAGACATTGATGCACCATGTAGATCACTACAGGGAGAAACAGTACCAAAGAGAAACAGCATTGACCATAATTATATCAGGTGCCACAGTGACCTTTACTCTGCTAAGCTTAGCTCTTGTTAACATGTACAAGAAGTGAAACACAAGACAAAGTTCAGACTCGGATACTGTTAAAATCCTGGTGGACTGGATTCCCAGAGCCTACAACTGCAAGTTAAGATAAAAGGATCTGATGGAGCATAGGATAAGTAGTGCATAAGAGAACATAATGATAAAAGTAATCTTGGGAAATGTGGATACCAGATCAGAGCCAACTGTGCCAGTTGCTGGAGAATTTATCACTCTAGTTTGCATAAGAATAATCTAGTTCAAGATGATCTGTTGCACTGGGTCTTATTAAAGACGAGGCCAATGTAATGCAGAGTAGGAAGTAGATTGTTAAGTGCCAGCCACAGGCAAGTGTGTATGTTATGCCTAGTAAAATACATCATAGTCATCACAAAATTGCAAGGCAAGTCAGCTTGTGGAGGTGCTGAAATAATTGCCACAGCAGTACCTAAGTGGAAGGAGGCAGAATCCTTTTCACACTAACTGCTGTGGAAGTGTTTAATATGTGTGCTGCCATCACAGCATAACTTACGCAACTGCAGCCTGAAAGCATCTAAATACCTAGCCATTTTGTACTAAAGCTACTTTTGTTAGTATCACAGCCCTACAATCACCATACCACACTGCTTGGGGTGCCATCTGGAATGCTGTATGTGGACCACAGTTTGACCCTGTGACAGGCCAGTCCATTCTGTAACCACGCAACCTGGAGCTATGGTCACATTGGGGCAGCACCAGCCATGAGAAGCAGTTAGCCAGTCATCAACGCATAGCATTGGCTCGTGGCCATTATGTCACCTGCCTGCTGCTTGCCAAACAGTGCTGAAGATGCAAGTCATGCCGAAATACTCGCAGCTGTAGCTGGTCACCAAGACCAGTGTCATTGCTGACAGAGGCAGCTGGATCACGCACCATTGCTCGACTAGTGCCATGCTCTGTCAGCATTGCTGCATGAGAAACACTCTCACAGGAAGCAACGGACACCACCACAACACTGCTGTTGCCTGTATTGATCCATGGTGTGGAGCAGCAACAAAGAGAGCATGGGCAACATTTCAGTGGTGCCAGTTGGATCTATCAGTAGATCAGGTTTCACTAGGCATGGTGTGCACCACAATAGATATGGGAAGGGGAGGCTGGCAAAGCTTATAGGTGACAGTGCACTGGATGGTGATGGGATATCCATGGAAAAATTCCTGTAGTAGTAGACACTGCATTGAACAGATACTTGAATGTAGTGCAGGGGCAGTTGCATTTAGCGAAACTAACCTTCTAATTGTTGTTGTTTATAGGTCCCCTAACTCTCACTTCAGAGCATTTCTGCTCAAGCTAGAGAGGGTACTTGATTCATTTTGTAGGATGTACCAGAAGTTAGTTATACATGTGACTTGAGTATAAATTTTGTATATGATAGTGCAAGAAAAAGGATGTTGGTAGATCTCCTAAATTCACATGATCTGTTGCAGATTGTGTTTTTTTTCCCAAATAGGGTGCAGGGGAACAGTAGCACAGCCATAGACAATATTTTTATTCATTCTTCATTACTAGATGGGCATTCTGTTAGCAATAGGGTGAATGGCCTTTCAGACCATGTTGCACAAATCTTAACACTAAAAGGCTTTTGTATTCAAAAAAAGTCACATATAATTACAAACTATGTAGGAAAGTTAATACAACAGCAATAGAGAGTTTTTTAAACCTCATTAAGGAACAAGAGTGGCAGGATGTTTATAGTGCCAATAACATAGATAATAAATATAATGCTTTCCTTAATACATTTCTCATGCTCTTTGAGAGTTGCTTTCCATTAGAACATTCTAAACAGGGTGCTAGCAGTAATAGGCAGCCCAGTTGGCTGACTAGTGGAATAAGGATATCATGTAGAACAAAGTGGGAATTATATCACAATGTTAGAAGTAGTCACAATCAAGCTACAGTAGCCCATTAGAAACAGAATTGTAAGCTGCTTACAATATTATTCAGTAGGTAAAGAGTATGTGGGATGCAAATAGAATAGCTACTTCACAGGATAAAATTAAAGTCATATGGTCAGTTGTGAAGGAAGTGTCTGGTCAGCAGCAGGAGGTTGACAATATAAAGTCAGTTCATAGTAAAAATATTTTTGTTGCTGATAAATCAGATATATGTACAGAATTTAACCTTCATTTTATGACCATTGATGGTGAATTAAATAAAAATTTAGTTTCTACAGGGAATCATATAACATTTCTTGAAAAATGTCTTTCCGAGATTGAGGTCTGAAATACTCTGTGACACAGACGGGGGAACTTCGGTCAATTAAGTCACTGAAGACTAAAGACTCTCATGGTTATTATGAAGTGCCCAGCAGAATAGTAAAGTACTGTGGTGTACATGTTGGCCCTGTATTTAGCCATATTTGTAATTTTTCCTTTAGGAATGGTCAGTTACCTGAATGATTAAAGTACTCAGTAGTAAAGCCGCTTTATAAAAAGGGAGGAAGGGATGATGTAGACAATTTTAGATCCATTTCTATGCCATCAGTGTTTGCCAGTGTTATTGAAAAGGCTGTGTATGTAATGATAATTGATCATTTTGTATCACATGATTTGCTCTCTAATGTACTGTTCGGTTTTAGAAGTCTTTTAACAACTGAAAATGCTATATTCTTTTTCCTCTGTGGGGTTCTGGATGGGTTAAAGAAAATGTTTTGAATGCTAGACGTACTTTTTGATTTAACTAAGGCGTTTGATTGTGTTGATCACAAGATATTGCTCCAGAAGTTGGACCATTACGGAATACAGGGAGTAGCTCACAATTGGTTTACCTCTTACTTCTTACTTCAGTAACAGACAACAAAAGGTCATTATTCAAAATGTTGAGAATGGCTGTGATGTGGGGTCTGAGTGGGGTACAGTCAAGTGGGGAGGGGGAGGGGGGGGAGGAGAATATCAGTGTTGGGGCTACTCTTGTTCCTTATTTATATAAATGATACGCCCTCTAATATTACGGGTAACTCTAAAATATTTCTGTTTGCTGATGACACTAGCTTCATAGTAAGGGATGTTGTGTGCAACATTGGCTCAGTTTCAAATAGTGCATTTCATGACCTAAGTTCATGGCTTGTAGAAAATAAACTAACGCTAAATCACAGTAAGACTCAATTTTTTCAGTTTCTAACCCAATTCAACAAAACCTGACATTTTAATTTCACAGAATGGGCATATGATTAGTGAAACTGAACAGTTAAAATTTATAGTTGTTCAGATATATAGTAAAGTATCGCGGAAAGCCCATGTTCAGGATCTTGTTCGAAGACCTAATGCTGCCATTTTTACTATTCGAATGGTATCTGAAGTAAGTGATCGTTTGACACTAAAATTAGTCTACTTTGCTTATTTTCATTCACTTGTGTCATATGGTATTATATTTTGGGGTAACTCTTCCCATTCTACAAGGATAATTTTTGGCTCAGAAATGGGCAGTTCGGGCAATAAGTGGTATCCCTGTTCATGAGTCTGGGTATTTTGACATTGGTCTCTGAATGTATATATATTCCTTACTATCATTTCTTGTTAACAATATTAGCTTATTCCCAAGAATAAGCAGCTTTCACTCAGTTAATACTCAGCAGAAATCAACTCTACATTTGCATCAGACTTCCTTAACTCTTGTGCAGAAAGGTGTGCAATATACTGCTGCATCCCTTTTTAATAAGCTACTACTCGAATTCAAAAATCTTAGCAGTAATCCACACACTTTCAAATAAAAGCTGAATATTTTCTTCACAGGTCATTCCTTCAATTCAATTGAGGAGTTTCTTGCAAAATTAAGCTGGTTCTTGTTGTTGTGTTGATTGCATTTACTTAAACTTAAGGGTTGACTTTTTTTGGGTTCATAAACATTTTATTTTTGTCTATTATTACTGTTATGTTGTAATTTCATGTACTGACACATTCCATGACCTTGGAGATTTGCTCCTCAATTTGGTCCTATGGAACTTGACATGTAAATAAAAAAAAGATATTTTGGGTACTTCTGGCTATTTGTCTGGTGCCACAGTGTGTCTGATTGCACTCCTCTTGCTCCAGACCACTTCAGGAACATAATATTCTCTGTACAGGATGAAGTGCTATTTATTTGAAGTGATTTTCTTCATAGCATCACTATCACAATACCATTTATTTATGTCAATATAATTTCTAATAGACGAACCAATGACGTGTGAAGTAAATGCACCTTATGATCTAGTTGTTTATATTTATTACACAGAAATTTTTTTTTTTTTTTGATTGCTCGTTTGACATTTTCTTCCGTGTGTTAGAGACAACAGATGCAGTTGCGTCCATTAAAATTATCATATTTCCTTACCAGCATAGATAAAATTTGACCATTTAATATTCTTTCAGACAACATATTCTCTTCATGTTTCATTAATTCATCACTTTTGAAAAAAAGATTTCAGTTTACATGTTAAAGTGATTTGTGCTGCTACATTCAAATTGCACACATTCTTTTTCACATATTTCTGTAGCATTTTTGCTCATTAGCACAAGTTCAGCAACTGGTTTGCTTACTGCACTTTTTTCCAGGCTTGCTGTTTTTATATCATTCTTTTGTCAGTCTGTGTATGTTGCCTACTGTTCACTTGTTGGTTTCTGAGGCAACATCATGGATTTGTGTGAAGTGATAATGATGTCTCAGAGTTCATATGAATGGAGCTCCATAGAGATGTGCCATTTCCATCTTGTCCAGTTGTCAGGCCCTTCAAGTTTATCAATATTAATATTGACTTTACAGTCTCCATTTGTAGCCATTTTCTTACCATAGAACTCATTTCTACTACTAAATTCTTGTTCCAGCCTACACTGGACTGAATCAGTCACTTAAACTACTGTATTTTGATCAGTTAGCTGCGGTCTATGCCCATTACCTCTTATTAATAGTTAATTCTGAACAACACAGTTTCATTTATGAGTGGTGTGTTTTCTCAGGATATGGCTTTATTTTGTGACTAAACAAACTTCAAAGAGATTATATAGAAAACAAGCATATTTCAAAAAATGCCAAGGAATAGCACCTCATGGTGAACACTACAGCATTTTTTTTATCACAGCACACTAAATTTTTGTGCAGCTCTAGGACTTAATTGATCAGGCAGAGGTGGTTAGGCTTCTTCACTTGTCTTCCTGGTGTTCCTCCTGAGGGTCCTCATGTACATTCAAGAATTTGCCATCGTCAGCACTCTGTCAATAACAAGCTGGTTCTCAATCTGAGAGGTTTGATCTTAATGCTTCAAAACATTCGCTGGAAAAATTGAATCTTTACTGTTTTTCAGTGGCCTCTCCTCAACAATAACATCTTGTTGTCTAATGACTTTGCATCCGTCTTCACAATTAATTCTGTAATATTCATTGTGATCATATCCCATAACAATTCATTTTACTGCTTTCCAATCCATCTTCCTCCTCTGTTGTTATAGAATAGTAATGCAACAAGTGAAGTGTAAGATTTGCAAACGTGTATCTTGGCTTCCTGCCATATCACATTTCATATAGAGATGTTTTGGGATACTGGAAGGCTCTGTTTGGTTCAGGATGTAGGCAGCTTTTGTAATTATTTCCATGTGTATGCATTATGACTCAGAGTTTACATGACCATGAGGTTTTCTCTTTCACTTCATTCAATCTTGTGAAGTGCATGGCATTGTGAGACACTGTATTATGCCTTCTTTCTGCAGAATTTTCTTTACTTGTTTATTGTCAAATTTGTTTTAATTGTAACTCTGAAGTTCCTTCATGGTATGCCCAGCAGTTTTCACTTCAGCTATGAACTGACTTAACTTTTTTGCATCTCCAGATTTTTCTTTGAAATATGTTGGCTTAATCCTTACATAATTATCTTTGAAACTACAAAATACTGACACCAAATTATGAAACAGATGACACAGATCTTTGTGAATAAGCTTACTCACTTCCACTGCCTCTTTATGATGCCAAATTGTAAAAGATGAGCCTTACCATAAGTATAATGTTCACACAGCTCACTGTTTCCAAATTGATATTTGGCTCATTGCTAAGTACAAACTTCACATGGTGCTTGTTCTGGTGTCTAAATCTTTCATGATAATGCTGCAAAAACTGTTAGTGACATTGATTACTTGATGGAGCTAGGTTTCACATTTCTTGCAACCTGTTTAAAAATTTTCCCAATGTGATCATGGACATCTCCACAACTAGTGAAGTGATCAGTCTTGGAATTATAAAACTCTGCAGTTGGCAAAATTTACTTTCTATGCAGTTATCATGTGCTGCAAAATAGATAATATATTCTTGTTGTGAATCTGAGATGTGTATTATACACTGTCATAGTAATTTTGTGCCATTTTGCTCTAACTGCTGTTTCAAGGCCTGCAGCGCGTTTATGATTGCATGTTACTATTAGTGTAGCTTCTGAGTGTTTTGTTGACAGTGGCTGAAGAGTCTTCAAACATTTTCTACCATTTGTAATGTGACTTGTTGCGCCATGTTTTATGTAACAGTCATCATTTCTGTATTGAGAATTGATCACAAGGAATGTAACAGCAAGAAGTGTCGTATTTTTGTCAGTGTTAGCTGGTCTCAATTTTTTTTCCATCAGCTAACCATTTTCTGTCCACTTTAGTTGTATGGTTGAGTTTCTTACAGTACTTACATATTAATTTTCCTTCTGTTACATCTACTTAATGAAATGACTGCTTTGATGAATCTACGGCAATGGCTTCTTGTTTACTATAATCATCCACTCTTTTCTCAAAGCTTTCTCATATGCACACAGCTAATTTATCAGACTGTCAATTGTTTTGTCATCTCTCAACATTTGCATCCAACATTTGAATGAAAAATGTCTTGGTAGCACATATAATATTTTTCAAACTAAAAACAACTTGGACATTACTGAATAATTTACAGTATCTTTAGACCTATCCAGTTCCAATTCACTCCACAGAATATTCAATTTTGAAGAGGGTCACAATGTCATCTTCAACAGCTGTTTTGTAACTAACCAATTGCAAGCAGAACTTGTAAACTTTGTCTTCAGTGGCAAAATTAAATACTCTATACAATTCTGTCCACACTTTGCAAGCTGTATTTAGATGAAGAAAACTCCTAATGCACTTTCATATCTCACCCTTTGTTTGGTGGTTACACTTTCTGAAACTATATTAGGTTTTACTAACCTGTCTTGCATAATATAAAATGCACCAGAATTCCAGCGTTCTTAATTCTAATAGAATCCATTGTTAGTTGCATGGAATCAATAACCTAATGAAAGTAAAGCTTCATAGAGATAACTTCAAAACCCTATAGCACAGATTTGTGTTCTTAGTTTCTTGCAAATGTAGTTTTAAAACACTGGGTCTTAGAACCTGGTGCCATTTACTGAACCAAAAATTGACATTGATGTGCTTGTAAACACTTCCTTTATTAAAAAGACGAAGTGTACACAGCTTAACAGAGTGTACACATGTACTGCCAACTGCTGAATACATGATACAAACTTCAGTTTTTAAATAACAGCAAGTATAAAAAATACATTAACATCTCAGCTCTCATAATGCCCTTTTCATTTTTGTCTAGAATGTGGATAGGCAGATTTTACGGCACTGCTGAAACCAATACAGAACAATATTGTATTCAAAAACTGTAATTTCATATTGCATATTATCCTCCATACTGCTTTGATCTTGCTCCATTAGGTTACTATGTACCTGAATTCAGTATCTTAGGATACAACTGTTTGAGATTGGTATTAAAGATGGAAAAAATGATGCATTCTTGATTAATTAGAAGACAAAACCAAAATTATATATCAGCTTCTTTCCCTTTCTCCTCACCCCTCTCGAGGTTGAAAAGTTGGCAGTACAGTTTGAGTAGTGAGCTAAAATGGAAGGTGATTTTCTCATTAAATTACATATTTATTTTATTTCTCATTGCAATATTTCAAAAAAAGTTCTCGTTGCTGTTAGTGCTTGAAACATCCTTGCACTCTTTAATGGCCTGTCTCTTATCTGGATGTCTCTCTCACCCAGAACAGTCTCAAAAAGAAAGCCTGAAAAATGGGCACTCAACAAGGCAGACTGGATGTTTTTGAACTGTGAGACAGTGACCAGAAACTGTTGGATTGTGTTAAATGTAAGATTGACCATACTGATAATGCATCTATTCACATACTGTTCAGTCATGGAGTCAGGAAGATCATATGTAGGCATGCAATAGTGCAGTGATTTAAAATGCAGACCAACTGTTGAGAATTCTGCAGCATATTTGCTGGTGTGGATGTGTTATGTAACAAATGAGTGATGTTGAAGTGAATATAGTTAATTTAAATGTCTTTTGTAAATCATAATGTTTCCATAGGGAAAGTATTTTTCTATTATGTGCATAGAAAATTTATTGTACAAAACCTTCTGAAAATATTTTCAAAATATTGACAGTAATTAGATGGGTCGATAATTGTTTACTATTGTTCTATCCCAATTCTTGTGAAGCAAGATTACAACAGCTTATGAAAATCAGCTTCAGTCACTACCATTTCAAAGGTATTCATTATGCCAGTGTCTCAAAATACTGCAGTATGTGTAACACTAAAATAGGTTATATACTCACCGTGTCACCGTATGGAAACACAGAATGATGTGAGATTGCTAGTTTTCAGGACCAGGAGTTTCTGCTTTCAGGTGAGAAGAAAGCTTTTGAGGAAAAGAGACTGATAATATTTAAGAATACAAGAAAAGTTACCCAGTACCATGGATCAAATGAAACTTTTTGGACAGCAGGAAAGCAAAATGGGGTTTCTGATACTGGATGAAATTTGAAAACTAGAGAAATTAAAAGTATCTGAGAAGGTACTATACAAGTTATAACTGAGTGGAAATATGTGATAAACAAACCAGAAGAGCAAGAACACTATGTACATGAAAGAAGGTTGTGAGAAAGAAAAAAAATAAGTGGAAGGAAAAAAATTAGTAGTTTTTTCAACCTCTTTTTAAATTGAATTGTGAACACAAGTGATGAGAACCAATCACATTTATGAGCAAGTTTCCATGTATGAAATTCAGAGAAACTAGTGTCACCAGGAGAATCAAGATGGCACTTGTGGCCAGAGAGGCATGAACATCACGAAGTTAGCTGACCAACATTCAATTACTAAAAATTTATTCCATTATAAAAAGTGTAATCTTTATATATCAGGAATGTGATAACATTAAAAATTTATCTTAGGGAGGTTGTACATAGACAAAAATTGAGCACGTAGAAATAGTTGGCTACTCACTGATGTCAAATTTTAATAGAAATAATTATTTAAATAAAAATAAATATTTAATAAAATCTTCAAATCAAGCTAAAAAGTATAAACAATTTCTCTGAGCCCCATACAGATTCCTAACCTCATAGAGACAGTCCTGATAATTTGTGTTTTTGAATTTTTAATAGCAATGAAAATACATGTAAGATTTATATCAAAAAATGTTGGGCGTGTGAAGTACACGATAGGTGCTAGAATAGTTCACCACCTAACTATTATCTATTGCATGCACCCCATGTTTTTCGTTATATATTTTACAAATATTTTCATAGCTATTAAAAATTCAATAACACAATTTTTCAGAACTATCTGTATGGAGTTACAAATCTGATCAGGGCTTTGAGAAATTGTTTTATACTTTGCAGTCCAATTTAAGAAGTGTTATACTAAAAATTTATTTTTATTTAATTATTTTCTGCTTTTTAGTGTCAAGTGTGGTATTTCTCAATGAATTTTAAACAGTTGGATGAAATTATAAATCAAACAGGCCAACAAGAAAGCTAATTAATAGTGCATTATCATTCATTTCTGAGTTATGTTTAGAATCAAGTCTCCAGCTCACTGCAAAGTTAGTTTAAAATCAACTGAAAAACTGGTACTAAACACACAGGCAAGAAAGTGATGTAGTAAAAAGTGTTAAGAAAACAGAGGAGTCGGGCATTTGCCCCGGGCAGCAATTTCTGGGGGCACCAAATTCATATTCTTGAAGGAAAAAATCCATGTTTCACAAACCGCCTAGTGTCCAGCACACATTGGTCCATCAATTGTTCATATGATTTTGAAATGCATCTCTGTGGGTTTTTGAACGATTATGAACACATTCTACGTTGATTTCTGAATGCATCATACATTGATTTTTGAATGTGTGCATATAGTGTACATGCTGTCTCTGCCAGGGGAATCTTCTTTGCATCTAGAAATAAAAAACTTTCCCACAGACAAAAAGCAAAGGGGCTATAGGAGCTGAACCGAATAAACCCAAACGGGTGAATACTAATCACTGTTAGTTTATTTGGTTTGGTTGGGTGTGCAGAAGATAAGTTTCGTTATAATTATTAGTGAGATCCATAGATTCAGACTACCAGAGTGGAAAAAAACACTAACAGGAGAGAAAGATTACATATTATCTTCTTGGTGTATCCAAGAAAATGAAATTTTGACAGAAAATTTTTACCAGATTGCGAACTACTATGAGCCAGTTGTACAGTCCCTGGTTAGCAGCCATTTCATTCTGTTCTAGGATTAGGTCAGAAAACACTTTGTATAACATGTAATAATGCCTAACCGGAGAAGAAATGTGTTATTACTAAACCAGTGATTGTGGTTGTGTTAATGAAATCAACCAGAGAGTAAGATTCGACAATAGCAGGAATAGTTACAGAATTAGTAATGGCAAGATTGTTTGTTAGAACAAGGAAGGAGGAGGAACAAGGACATCACACAAATTATATGGAAGAATGTGACAATTCCAGATTTACATAAAAATATCACCACTATATAGTTTTTACCCCAGTTTGGAAATATCATAGATCCATGGCTGCTTAAAATGGTCAGAAACATGCACAATGTTTGGAGCATTATTTCTTCTTCTTCTTCTTCTTCTTCTTCTTCTTCTTCTTCTTCTTCTTAGCAGCAGCAGCAGCAACAGCAACAACAACAACAACAACAACTACTACTACTACTACTACTACTACTACTACTACTACTTATTCATCCTCTTTTAACTGAACTGTGCAATATTGACCATTTATCTGCACATAAGTGGTGCTTTTCCTCATTTCCACTGTTCCAAGTAGTTATCTTTACTGTCAAGAGCAGCTTCAGTTACCTCCTGTAATTGGCTGATAATCCTGTGGTTGGATTTAGATTGCATTAAATGGCAGGACCTCTAGTATGGCTGTATGGAAAACTAAGATATAGAAAATTTAATTAGAACTTGAAGTAGTACTGAACATCATCAACTTTATCATACTCAACAATTTCTTTTGAATGTTATCACATTACTGTCTCTAATATCAAAGTTAACTGTACCCACAGTTTAATGCTGACTTTACTACTACTACTACTACTACTACTACTACTACCACCCCCTACTACTACTACCACCCCCTACTACTACTACCACCCCCTACTACTACTACCACCCCCTACTACTACTACCACCCCCTACTACTACTACCACCCCCTACTACTACTACCACCCCCTACTACTACTACCACCCCCTACTACTACCACCACCCCCTACTACTACCACCACCCCCTACTACTACTACCACCCCCTACTACTACTACCACCCCCTACTACTACTACCACCCCCTACTACTACTACCACCCCCTACTACTACTACCACCCCCTACTACTACTACCACCCCCTACTACTACTACTACTGCTATCCCCTACTATTACTACTACTGCTATCCCCTACTATTACTACTACTGCTATCCCCTACTATTACTACTACTGCTATCCCCTACTATTACTACTACTGCTATCCCCTACTATTACTACTACTGCTATCCCCTACTATTACTACTACTGCTATCCCCTACTATTACTACTACTGCTATCCCCTACTATTACTACTACTGCTATCCCCTACTATTACTACTACTGCTATCCCCTACTATTACTACTACTGCTATCCCCTACTACTACTACTACTACTACTACTACTACTACTACTACTGCTATCCCCTACTACTACTACTACTACTACTGCTATCCCCTACTACTACTACTACTACTACTACTACTGCTATCCCCTACTACTACTACTACTACTACTACTACTACTACTACTACTACTACTGCTATCCCCTACTACTACTACTACTACTACTACTACTACTACTACTACTACTATTATTACCCCACTACTGCTACTGCTGCTCCCGGTGCTTCTGCTTCTACTGCTGCAGCAGACTGTACTACTGAAATGTGTCTTAAAAACTGGACAGGAACACACAACTTTCACATTATAGGAAATATAACTACACAGCAGATCATTTCAGCAGATTTTTGTGCAAGTCAACCACGAAACAGGAGAATTAATGACATGAAGCACAGGTTTTGGTATCTCAACACTATGATTTATTTCTATTCAATTTCCTCTGTGTTTAGGTTTAGTAGTACTTTCATAGACATATCTGAGTTTTGTATTTTGATTAACTGGAAATTTGAATGTGTCACATCTCAATAGACAGCCAAACCTTCATAACAAATTTTAAAATAAATAATGAGCATTGGCATAAGTATTACAATCGGTGATGGTGCATGCACAGGAAAACATAGGACCTCCAGATCTTACTAAAGAGGTGGTAACTTGTGTAACCTAACAAAACTTTCTATTAGAAAACCTGAGCATAATTGCTTAAACAATTACAGTGTTCAATAATTCCAGAATGTTTGGCTCCCAACAGTAATGATTGTCTTTTATAAGTCATTATGCCAGAATTCAAATTTTGGTAGTGTGAGGCATGTTCAGAAAGTAAGTGTACTGTGACCATAATGAGCTGTGGTTTTTAGTTTTTTGGAGTGTTGGCAACACTGAGTGGTAGACAGGGATTCCCTGACAAGAGTGAGCATTGCAAGGACATCGTAGTATGTGAACTCACATTGTAGTGTCTAGTCGCACGAAAGATGTCAGTAAGGAATTGTGCCAAGTGTGAGCCAAGTGTTGTGATCCGCTTCCTACTCACACAAAGAATAACACCTCCCAACATTTTTTTGCGAATCAAAACCATTTATAGCAAAGATGTTGTGAACAGAATGAATGTGTTTAAATTGTGTAGGGAGATCAGTGGAGGCATAACTAGTGGTCATGACGAACAGTGGAGAACACGACCCATTTTGACTGATGAGTTGGTGCAAAAAACGAAGAAATCTGTTCATGAAGACCACCAATTGACACTTGATGAAATTTCTATGATGTTTCAACAACAATCTTGCAAGACACACTAAGAGAAACACTGTGCCATTGGAAACTGTGTGCAAAATAGGCCCCAAAACAATTTACAGATCATCACAAAAAAAGACAGGTTAAAATACGCCACTGTCAGGCCTCTCTACAAAAAGGGGGACACCACAGACTTCAATAATTATCAGCCTGTACCCTTGCTTACAGCATTTTCAAAAATCTTCAAGAAAGTAATGTACTCGAGTAGTTAGCCATCTCAACAGTAATGGGATACTTAGTATATCATAGCTTGGATTTCAAAAATGCTGTTCCACTGAGAGAGCAATACACAATTTCACTGTCCACATAATAGAGTCCTTAAATAGTAAAATGTAACCAATAGGAATTTTCTGTGACTTGTCCAAAGCATCTGATTATTTGAACCATGGCATTATGTTAGAGAAATTACAATTCTATGGTATAAATGGAATAACATAGGAGTGGTTTAAGTCATACCTACAGAACAGGAAGCAAAAAGTTTCTTTATATGGGTCAAGTGATTTAAGTAAGTTTGCCACTTCATCTAACATGGTGAAATTACACTAGGTGTTCCACAGGGTTCAATCATGGGTCCCTTTCTGTTCTTGATATATGTGAACGACCTCCCTTCTTATCTGAAATAAGAAGCTGAACTGACACTGTTTGCTGATGATGCAAGCATCATTATTAATCCAGTAAAATCCGGCCGCGGTGGCCGAGCGGTTCTAGGCACTTCAGTCCAGAACCGCGCGACTGCTACAGTCACAGGTTCGAATCCTGCCTCGGGCATGGATGTGTGTGATGTCCTTAGGTTAGTTAGGTTTAAGTAGTTCTAAGGTCTAGGGGACTGATGACCTCAGATGTTAAGTCCCGTAGTGCTCAGAGCCATTTGAACTATTAATCCAGTAAAAGAAACTCCAATTGAAAATGGTACAAAAAAGGTCTTTGTAAAAGTCATTAATTGGTTTTCTGCAAATGGCGCTTGCTCTAAACATTGAAAAAACACAGTACATCCAATTTTCTGCTGCAAAAATTACAGTTCCTTCAATAAATATAACACATCAACAGATGTCAGTAGACAGGGTAGAGCATACTAAGTATTGGGTGTACATACAGATGAGAATCTCAATTGGAAAATTCATATTTTGGATCTCCTAAAGCGACTATGTTCAGCAACTTTTGCAATCAGAATAATTGCCAATTTTGAGGATATAGAAATTAGTAAGATAACGTACTTAGCATACTTTCACTCTCTGATGTCATACGGAATAATATTTTGAGGTATCTCAACATTTAGACGAAAAGTGTTCACTGCTCAAAAGAAAGTGGTTAGAATAATGTGTGGGGTTCATAGTCACACATCTTGTAGGCATCTTTTTAAAAGATTGTGAGTTCTTACAACAGTCTCACAGCACATTTACTTGCTAATGAAATTCGTTCTCAACAACATGAACTTGTTTAAAAACAACAGTGACATTCATGATTATAATACCAGATAAAGAAAGACGTACACTATCATTTGCTCAACCTATCTTTGGCACAGAAACGGGTAAAATATGCTTCTATAACAATTTTTGGCAAATTACCAGGTGAAATAAAATGTCTGGCAGACATCAGTAATAGCTTCAAAAATAAATTGAAATCATATCTCCTTGACAACTCCTTCTATACCATAGATGAATTCTTGAATATGAATAAATAAATCTATAATTAAAGTATATGTGTGTTGTGCCATTTAAGGGAATGGAGTAAGTAGTAGAAATATTAATTTTTAACACTGTACTGTAATATATATATATTTAAAAAATCTTGTTTCATTTGTTCATTTCTTGTGCGCTTGGCATGTTCCACATCATAATGCCTACTATACCATGCCATTGATAAATGAAACTCGCAACTAACTAACTAACTAACTTCGAGTCAGTAGTGTTTGTGAGTTCCTTGAGCAAATTGATTTGGAAAGTGAGGATTTTCTGAGCTCTGTTGTGATTGGAGGTGAAACTTGTGGCTTGTTACATGCCTGAGATAAATAGACATTTGTCACAATAATTATCCATCTGCCAAAAATTCAAAACCATACTTTTGCACACAAAAAAGTGTTGTCAATGTTTTAGGACTGGAAAGGCATCGTTTTGATCAAATTTCTGCCTCATGGGGAGACAATCAATGCACAACAATATTGTCAGACTCTAAAAAACTGAAAAGGAGCACTCAAAGCAAAAGAAGGGGAACGCTGCCAAAAGGAGTGTGATTGTTGCATGACAATGCCACCAAGACACTCTTGGACTTATTTTATTGAGATGTTCAGAACTACCCCCAGTATTCCTTTGACTTAACATTTTTAAATTATCAGCTTTTCACCTCTCTTAAGACACTAAAGAACTGAATTAAATTTTCAACCATTGAGCAAATCGAGAATGAGGTTCTGGAGTTGGACAAGGAGCTGTTGGGAGAGTCTTCAAGGAGGGCATAAAGAAGCTTGTGCCATGACTCACCACATGCACTGAACAGGATGGCAATCCATAAGGAAAAATTGTCATTAAGTGTATCAACAATATCATGTAATTTGTTTCAGATACACCGTAAAAAAAAAAGGATATCTAGTACACTTACTTTCTGAACATGCCTCATAGATGGTAGTCAGGTGGTTTCAATTACAAACTTTCAGATCACCAAACTGAGTGAAGTGCCACTGTTCCTAAAATATGTGCTAAGAATAACAAATGAAGTTGCTTAATAATGTAAATGTACTAAGTTAATTTCATTATCATACACATTATTCACCACTTCTTCTTCTTCTTCTTCTTCTTCCTCCTCCTCCTCCTCCTCCTCCTCCTCCTCCTCAAATGTTTATGCTTTAGCCAATCGTTCATAGAGCCTCTTCCAAGCTTCTCTTTTTCTCCCACATTCTAATGTTTGGCATTTCCTCCCATTGCAGTCCTCTTGAATTCACATCATCCTTCATCTCGTCTTTCTATCTTGTTCATGATCTTCCAATTGGTCTCCTTACAGATTTTGTCCATTCTAGAGCTCTTCTTGAAAGTATTTCTTGTCCCGTTTTTTAAACTGGTGAAACCATGTAAGTCTATTTCTCCCCATAGTTTCTTTTAGGGTATTGATCTGAAGGGTGTTTCATATTGTTTCATTCTTCATCCTGTCCCTTCTCATCTTATCCAGGATACCTTGTAGAACATGCACCTCTCTCACTTGTATTCAGCTCGGACCTTTCTTTGTCCAGGTCCAACATTCTTATCCATAGGTCAAAATTGGCAGATATGACTTATATATCATGATCTTTGCTTTGGCAAGTATTTTTTGATTTGTAACTGTGTCTGATATTGATATGCAATAAACAAAGTTTTGAACAGTTTTCTGTCCTCTCCGAATTTCCGTTCTTGATGTTTCCTTTCTTGTTTAACTTACTTCCTGGATATTTGAAAGTATCTACTGCTTTAATAATTTTTCCTTTACTACTTAATTCCCTTCTTTTTTCCTGCTGATTTTGATCATCTCACTCTTTGTGAAGCTTATTTCCATGCCTGATTCTTAAATTGCTCTCTGCCAGGTATTTAGTTATTCTTAGAGTTTCTGCTAATTTTCTGATCAGATCATC
Organism: Schistocerca piceifrons; assembly: GCF_021461385.2. Classification (NCBI taxonomy): domain Eukaryota; kingdom Metazoa; phylum Arthropoda; class Insecta; order Orthoptera; family Acrididae; genus Schistocerca; species Schistocerca piceifrons. Next base: position 260,540,291 of record NC_060149.1, on the reverse strand, counting down.
ATATCATTTGCTATTGACCCTTGAAAAACTTCCGTTATGTTGTCCATTGTCCATGGCTATATTAAAGAACACTGGAGAGAGCACACTTCCTTGTAGAACTCCTCTGTATGTTCTAGGCAATTCTGATTTCTTGCCATCTATCATAACACATTTCAGGCATTTCTTGCAGATGTTTATGATTCTGAGTTTCATTCTTTTTGACAATTCCAGTCTATTCAGAACTTGTCTTTACATTCTAACCATGCAATTGTGATATCTTCCCCAAATTCCCCTTCTACCTGTCTAGATGTAAATATGGCATGTATAGTTGATCCTCCAGACTGACATTCTTGTTGTTCTTCTTCTCTTAATTGTTGTTCTATCCTGTTTCTGATTTCCTGTAAAATTCTCTCTTCATAAATCTTCATGCAGTGGCACAGTAATGCTATTGTTTTGTAGTTTTGACAGAATGCCTTGTTACCCTTCTTTAAAACAGGTACAATAATTGCCTTTACCCATTTGCCTGGAATCATTCCATGTGTCCATGCTAACCTCACTATACTCATGGTGGAATGAGAGAACTGCAGAACCAGTCTTCTTCTACTACTACTACTACTACTACTACTACTACTACTACTACACATGGGGAGAATGATTCAGGAACAGAACAGAAGATAGAAATGGAAATGACTGAGCAGAGCAGCAAAGAAAAGAATAGCATTGGCTAAGGTAATATCTTAGGAGAAATTCACAAAAGAAATAGAAGATAATTTTAACGATGACAAGATGATGTACTGCGTATTAGATATGATATACTGCATATTAGATGACAGCAGGAAGCAAAAAGAAAATATTTCAAAAGTAACCAAAAAAGAGGGGAAAACCCATGTGGGTGGAGGTAGTAGTTATGAAAGGATGAAAAGAATACATCCAAGATGTTTATGGACAGGATGAAACAAACACATCTAATGAAATGCAGAGAGATGAAGGAAATAACATCTTCACATAGGAAACAGAAAGAGCTGATCTGCAAATGTTGGATGAAGACAGAACTGTATTAGAAATGAAAAATCCCACTGAATCCCAAAAGGTCCTGTGGTTTGGTCACTTTTACTCTAATATCATCTACTCCAGATACTTTACCATTTTAAATTTTTCTCATACGGCTTTATTTACATCTGACATCTGCAGATCCACTCTTTCTGTTTCCTTTGTGAAGATGATATTTCCTTCCTTGACCTGTTTCATTACATGTGTTCGTTTCATCCTGATCCTCGTATAGATTTTGGAAGTATCCTTTCTATACTTTCACAATTTCTTCCTCCTGCCAATTGATTTTCCTTCTCTGTTGATGACTTTTGAAGCATTTTCTTTCTGCTTCCTTCTGTTACCTAATATGTGGTATAATATCTTCTTTTCCATCCTTAAAATTCTCGTCTATTTCTTTAGTGATTTTTTTCCAAGACAGCTTCTTAGCCAATGCTATCATTTTCTAAGCTGCTCTGCTTAGTCATTTCCATTTCTCTCTCTCTCTCTTATGTTCTGTTCTTGAACCATTCTCTCCATGTGTTGTTCTTCTTCTCGACTGCTGCTGCAATTCTCTCATTCAACCATGGAGTTTCTTTGTGTCTGAATTTTGTCAATGTTTTCCCCATGTTTCTTCCACTGCCTTGACTATGGCCTGTTTGAACCTTCTCCATTCTTCCTCTACATCCCTTCCTCTCATCTTTAGGAAGCTATGTCATCTTTTCCTTGTATATCTTTTGGGTTTCTCTTATCTTTTGGTTTCCAGCACTTGGTTTTTGCCTGTCTTTTTTTTTTCCTCCGTAGGTACTATTTCTGAATTTCTTCGGTGTTCCTACCGATAGTCTGTGTGTGCTGCCAAGATTGATGCTTGGTATCACTTGTACTTCAGTCAGGCCAAGTTTCAACTATGGGAAACACATTTAACTATTATTTCTTCAGGAACAGTATAATAATTGTAAAGCAGCTTCCAATTATTCAACAAAAGCTATTTCAATTTGTTTCCAGAGTTTGACAGCCCACTTGCGGTCTGTGTATGGTTTGATGCTACAGCTGCAAAGCCTAGAACAAGAATTGCATGACAGAGCATCAGAGGAGCTGGAAGCTCGTAAGGAATATGAGAAGCTAGTTGAAAATTCTGGCATGGACAGGACGATGGAGGAAAGGGAATCTGCAAGGGTGAATGACTTCGTAAATAAGTTCCTGCCTCACATGCGCACTCAATTGAACATATTGGCAAAAAGCTATCAGGTAACATATTTTGGCATTGTTGAAGGGTGAAAACTTTTTCCAGTGCATTTTGATAATCTAAGATGTTCAAATTTGTCGTTCGACTTGAGTGTAGGCATACTATAATTGTAAAACCATCTCATTCAACATCATAGTGAGCTGTCACAATTATGATCCAAAGAATATGGGAACATTTAAATAACTGAGGTTTTCATCAGGAGGTTTTTAATGTGAAATTTTCCAGATTTAGAATCAGTTGCTCAGGATGTAACTCCACATGTTTTGCTAAATAACTTCTCTGCCTTCATTAGGTGAGATGGTAATGTATCAGACAAATACTGTATTGGTACTATGTGTATTGTGGAATACAAAGACTTGTAAAATGGAACTGTCATTCTACAGCAAAATGTACAATATAATGATCTCGGTCACGGAATTGTATTCTGTTCCAGACTAGGCACTGAACCCAGATATTGTCTTTAGCCCTGCTTAGAAAAATTAAGTTCCAGTACAAGAGGAAATGAATATGGCAGAAAATGACTTAGTTGCTGACTATAGCTCTCTTAAAGTATGAAACTGTCGTCCTGATTGCTTTGTATACTGTAATGAAATTTCTGGAGTTTGACAGTTAAGCATGCTCTGTAGGATCTCAGTATGAGAGTACATGATGGTATGGAATTTCCTTACCTGACTTCTCTTTCCATTTTAAACTTCTCACTATCTGGAAGAAACCTATTGAAAGCAATAATGTTGATGTACGTATTCTTTACCATAAGAGCAGTTGTTAAAACAGTCTATTTTCTCAAAATATTTTTATCTCAGGCTAAGTAATAATTCCTACTCGTTGCTCCATTCTATAGTTTCATTCAGGACTTGCAAATTGTCTGTTGTGTTGTTGTATGGTATTTTGTTTCTTTGCTTAGTAATTGTTAATTATTCTGTGGTTGGTGGTGATTTTAGTTAATATTGTGTATATGATAAGGAGACTGATAGTCTTGTAAGTTAGACATGCCTGTATTCTTTTTTGTGAAGCAAATCCGTTACAGCATTGTTCAACATTTGGGAAACTCTCTTCTTTCACAATTATTCTGTAAATAATTTTCCAAATTCCTTTTATATTACTTTCCCTTTAGCTTTAATTGTTTCAACTGAAACATCATCTCCAGGCACCTTTCTCTTCTTCATACATCAAATGGCATTATACGCCTCACCTGACATTATTTCTGCAACCTCTTTATTTTCATTATTATCTGTGCGTTATACAAACACTTAAAGATATCTTCAAATGCTTGTACTTTTTCTGTTAGTTACTGTACAAACTATCATGTTAACTCTTCCAGCCAGTAGTTCCCATGGTCAAATTCTGTAACTCTAAACCTCACTTCAGCTGTCTTTCAGCTGTATTGTCCCTTAAATGACTCAAGAGACCGTCTTTCCTTAGTTTGAGATAGGGAATAGGAATGTCTTTTGTATTTTTCTCTTTTGCTCATTTGAAAAGTTGTAAACAGTACAAATAAATTGTGACTATAAGTTATCTACATGACTCTGCTGCTTTCTCATTGCCTCACAAAGGATTAATTTCATTCTGCACAATCTTTGGTTTCGTTGCAAGTCTTGATACAGATTTCACGGCAGCTCCCTGGATGAATGTGGATGGTACGAGTCTCATAGCACCTGTGTATATTGTCTGCTACACACCCTCATATAGCGAATCTCTCTGCCTGGAATACTGTAGCCAGCTTCCCCAGAGATACTGCACACTTTAGTCTAGGGTGTACCCCGTTTATCCCAGCCCGAACCCCAACACCACCTTTTGTTTGGACTTGTCAGTCAACCCGACCGTCACTGGAATGTTGTTGAAGTTCATTCTTCCACTGATCCCTACTTCCAATCATTACAATGAAAGGTTTCTTGAAGCAGATGAAAGCTATTGCACAGTCAGCCAGCATTTCCCTGACCATTCCTATATTCACTACATCAATTGTATGAGTGTGGAATTCTGGATATACTAAAGGTTTCCAGTTTTTAGCCCGTATACACCTGTTGCTGCCTCCATTGTAACACAAAGATGTAATGGGAATGTATGCAGCATAGTCTCCATCCCATCAGTGAGTGTGCTGCTAATTCTTACTTCAGAGGTGTATATCTAGTACATTCTCCTTGTACTTAGACCCCAATTTTTTCCACAGGCCCATCTAGTGTGCATGAGAAGCACCTCTTGCCTTGGAACTTACATTCTATATGCAACAGATCCATGTAAATTTTGCATCCCAGGTTACCCCTAGGAACTTAACCATGCCCTCTACTGGTAGATGTTCATAGAAGAGCTTCAGATTCGAGCATATGTCCCAGTTACGCTTCCTCAAGAATTTCACAACAACAGTTTTCCTGGGACTGACCCTTAGATCCTGTTTCATACAGTAGTTTTGTTGCCACCAGGAATCCACTGTCACCAATGGTGTCCAACTATTTTATGGAAGACTTTGAGGAAAAACCACTGCAGTTGGCAAGTCTCAAACTTCCCTACGTCTGGTGGTACAGAGTGGCACACGGTAAGTCACCAGATTTGTTTCATGAATAACACATTTGTTGTTGACAAGATTTGTAATTTATCGATGTAGAAGTAAAGAGTACAGCTTGGAAATACAACCTAAAGAATCACACGTTTAATATGACTGCCATTTTGGTTTACAACTTCAAGTCGCACACGTGCATTTGTGATTACTCTCTAACACAAATTTTCTGGAATGGCATGGCATAACTCCACAATGATGGCCCTAAGTTGCACTGCATTTTTGGGTTTTCTGTCCCAGTTTTGGCTGGGAATTAAGTGTTCTGCATGTAGAGACTTCAGACAGACAGAAGGAACAAGCTGTTGCAGCAAAATAATCCTTCAATATCTGAAATAAAATGTGAGGGACTGACAATCAATTAATTTTTCCCATCTTTGTAAGGTTTGAGTAATCACATATTTCATTATTAAGATTCCAAACTAGTTCCTTGATGTAATAACAATCCATTTGGTACCATGTTTCAGGATATGGTGAAGAAGTTCTTGCTCATGTTGACAACTCAACCAAATGAAATGTTGCAGCTGTTGAGCTTTCGTCTCGACTTCAACGAGCACTACCAGAGACTAGATTCAAGGCTAAATGTACCTCTCACATTCCAACATCGTCGTCTCAGTTTGGGAGGAAAGCATCTGTCTCAAACATGATTCAAATTACAATCAGCTCCAGTACCTTCTGTTGAGCTTTCTTCAATAAAAGTTTAATGAAATGATGTGTTTACATTCTATGGTGTTATATAAATTGTGCTACTCACTTTCAGGTTAAGGTTGTGGTGTGCCTCACCTGTGATAACATTGTCCCTTAGTAGTTACACTGCTTTTCCTGTCTGTTATCTTGCTGTAATTTGATTAACGACAAGTCCAAAATGATGGACACAACACTGCATCAGTTACATTGTCAGTTTTTCCAGGTTCATGACACAAGTATTATGTCAATAATTAGCTTGTCTAAGTTAAATTGTACAGTTTATACACCACAAATGAGCACACACACATTCTGCCATGAAATACTTGACAGTGGCTACGGATTTTAAGTTAACATTCCCTATAGTTCTTAAGTAGGGACAGTATGAAGAAAAATCCATTTAGCTATTCACTGCACAATAAAGTCATTTGTTTTGGTAACTTTAACACAGAGATGTACCCATATTGAATAACTTTTGTGGATACACACACTTCAATTCAGTACTAATTACATGTTGTTCATTTTGAGCGACTCTTGGTTGTTAGCTGCAAGAATGCAAGCCAAGGACTCGTTAAAACATTTGCATGTGGATGTTTGGGTGTTGGTAGCTAAGTGAGGATTGCCTGAAATATTGTCCACTGGCCCTAGTTATAGATAAGTGTATGAATAATTATTGAATTTGGCTATGAACATATAATTTACCACAAGGAAAAGAGCAAAATTTGTGAACTTAGAATTGCAACGAGCCAAGAAGTAATACGGTTTAATTATGAAATTGATAACTGGAAAATTGATCAAATTATATGGACTTTACTGTTAACACAATGTACACTGTTATGGGATTCCCAGCTCCTACCAAATTTGGCTGTTTTACATAATTTTCTTGGTCAAATAATTAAAAAGTAATATATTCCATCAGACAAATTAGGGCTACAAATCTAGATAACTGAATTTAGGAAATGAGCACTAGTTAAAAATGGAAGGTCCTAGAAGAGGAAAGATATAATCATGGATAACTTCAAAAACAGGAAGTTTTGGAGAAAGTAAGATAATTACTGAAAAGAGGAACCAGAGGACTTTCAGATGAAGTATAGTATGTCAAAGTAACTTATTATCATAGATGAAGGCCAATGCTTGAATACAGTAAGCATATTCAAGTGGATGTAGGTTGCAGTAGTTATGCAGAGATAAAGAGGTGTCAATAGAACAGACTAGCATGGAAAGCTGCACAAAGCCAGTCATCGGACTAAAGACCACCACCACCACCACAACAACAACAACAACAACAACAACAACAACAACAACATAAATAATAATTATTATTATTATAATTATAATAAATATTCACAAACATAAAGACTGTGAATACACCTATGGATTATACATGTATGTGGATACTGGACTTGGTCTTTCAGGAACTTTCCTATACTGTAAAATGACTCTTGCAGTAGGAACTGACATAAGTTTTGTGTTTCTAAACAATAATTCATTTTTTTAAAGAAGGGAAGGCATTAAAAATCTTACAGCCATTGTAATGAACTCCCTTTTCGCTTTCGTACCATGTAGGTTTGTATGCTCATTTCGAGTATCATGACTGATACATGTAAGTTGGGCTTGAAAGGCACCCTTTTTCCCCTATGAAACCCATTAGGGAGAATGTATATTGTAAACTGCCTGGATAGACATGTGTGCTGTAGTGCCCACTTCTGTGATGGGGAGGCACACCAGCCCTGCTTAAAATACACCCAATGGGTTAATGGGAGGGGGGGGGGAGGGGGGGGGTCAGTGTACCAACCAACTTGGATGTGGTTTTTAGGCAGTTTCCCACATCACACTAGGTGGATACCAGGCTGGTACCCACATCCTGCCTCAGATACACGCTACCCAAATATTTAGGGAAGTTTCTCACACTTGCACATAAAATTTATGTTAGATGCAGAGAGATGAGGTACACTGATTCCATCCTGGGGAAGACGGTTACTTTAGATGTTTAGCCTCCTTAAACCTATAAGTATCAACATACATTGCACAGTTGATGTAAGAATTTCAAGATATTGAGAGGATTTTGCATGTCATTCTAGGATGGACACTGTTCATGATTCTTATGCCTGTTTTCTTTACATGTCATTCTAGGATGGACACTGTTCATGATTCTTATGCCTGTTTTCTTTACATATAGCACTTCTCTATTCAGAGGCCATTTCCCCAAAATAAGATTCCTTATGCCGCAATGGCATGAAAATAAGATTCCTTATGCTGCAATGGCATGAAAGTAAGCAGATCAAATATTTTTCATGTTTCTGTAAGAGCATACATTGCATAAAATGTTGCAGAACACCGTACTTAGCAGAGATCAAGGATGTAATTGGCCCATTTTGTTTGCTATCAATACATAATCCGACGTGTTTTGAAGTATACAATAGTCACTAAACTTTTTCCTAGTTCTTCACCATTAGAGGTTGAGTGAAACTGAATAAAGCTTTTTTTACTGTAATTAACAGTAAGACCATTCTTATTAAATCATTTCACAATATCCCTAAAAATCTTATTAGCTGACATATCAAGTTCGTAAATCGAATTATCAAGAAGTGGTGAAGTTTCAATTCACCATATTAGGTGTTGACAACATTCCCTACAGAAACATAGATCTTTAACAAAAATGACATGGTCAAATGCTTTCATTGAGTCCCAAAATATTCTTCATTTTTTGTTGTTGACAGCACATGTTAATTTGCATTTTCTTTTAGTGATCCTTTCTGAAATCTAAACCAAATCGGATGATATTATGGTCACTAAGAGACATACCAATCCTGGCATGCATTTGTTTCTCTGAAACCTTTGAAAAACTTGGGGCTAATGGGTTCAGCCAGTCTTCAGAAGTATCTGCCTTATCTCCCTTCTTACACAGTGGACTTTGAGGAAATATTCCCTGCTTAAATGAGGCCTTGAAAATATGGCAAAGGATTTTACTTACATGTCTGCAACAATATTTTAATAACTCAGTAGTTATGTTGTCAACTCTACTGGAGTTTTCACTTATTAGAGACTCAATAATCCTTTCAGGTTCGTTTATTGGGACCGTTTTTACTTGGTTATATTTGTACCGTACTAGGTATATTCATTTTCAGAAAATTCATGGCTTGATTTATGGAGCCTTGCAATCCTATATGTTCTGTTAAAAATGGTTTTTGAATTTTTGTTTCTTGAATGTCTGAGTTTCTCCACAATATCACTCCATACTGCAGATAGTGTTCAAAGTGTACATAGTATATTGTGCACAGAAGCTGTTTGTATGTGTACTGTGATGCCTGCTTCATTATGAATATGACACAGCTGAGTTTCTTACAGACTGAATTTATATTGTGTTTCTATTTCAGATCATTACCCACAGCAGTTTCCAAAAATCTAGTGAATTCTACTTCTTCTAGCCTCATTTCATCCACCTCTAAATCCATATGAACAGCCTTCTCTGTGTTTCTGAACGCTCCATACATAGTCTTTTTTACGTTTATAACCAGTTCCTTTTCCAAGAGCCATGAGCTATGACATTTGCAGAAATGTATACTCTGTTCTCAAGAATTCCACATTTTGCTCACTGTACAATATTGTCATGTCATCAGCGTACAATATTTTCTTCTCTTCTCTTCAGTATCTATATCATTAACAATCAGATCAAATAACAATGGTCCCATTACCAAATCCTGTGGCACTTCATATTTGATTGCTTTCATTTCTAACTGGTTTGAGTTCCATGTTCATACACACTGTTCTGTGGCACATAAATATGATTATAGCCTCTGTTCAACTTTCCCTTGAATGCCATAGTTTTCCAATTTTTGTGTTAGTACTTCATGGTAAGTAGTGTTGAATGGTTGGGAAAGATCCAGAAACAATGCAGATAAAACTGTTTTTCAAGTAGGTATTGTAAACTGTATTCTGTCAGACTGTTGATCCTGTAGGTGTTTCTCAATGCTTGTATGGTCTTGTTGTGAGTTTAATGGCCCTAGTAATTGAAGACCTATAACCTGATTTAAACACGTCCCCTCTCTCACTTTTTTGGGAATATTTATTCAGATAGACTTTTGTAGCCTCCTTGACAAATACATTAAAGTTAGAGTTAACATCAGCTGCAGCATATGGAGGAGACCAGTCAACAAGTTGTAGTTAATGATTAAAATTATCCATGATGTGTGTTTATAATGCTTACGTTTTTCCAAATGAAATTCACTTCTCTGTGCATTTATTTGCTTTATGGTGAGAAACTGTCAATCCTGGTCAGAGAGGCCATTTATAGTATTTTTGACAATTAAGATATTTGTAGATAAGGGTACATACAATAATTTAGCTATTGAAGTACTGGAATTGACTTTTATTATAGCTGGAGAGCCTGTCACTGATAATAAGTTGTAAGAGCACATCATTTGTTAAAGGTCTATTCTGTTTCTGTCATCTGTTGGGAAGTGCACATTTAAGTTACCCATTGCAGTGAATCATATTTTTCATCTATTAAGTGTATTACCAGTTTATCTATTTTATTCTTCAGACCTCTTACATTTTGATGGGATACGAAGTTGAGCCTTGTTCACCTGAGCATTAATAAGATATTTGTTTGGTAGAAGAGCAATTTTTCTCATTATATGAGTTGTTTGGTCTGCTTTTGGCACTGGAGGCTCATTTTGAATATGCAAGAAAGGTGTTTCACATAGCTTAGACTGCTTTCCTCTCATGTATCTTACTGAGAAAAAGGCTGGTTCTTTTTTCTGTTGCTTGTAGGATGAGCATCTGATGCATGTGGTGATGTTTTAGCTGCTAATTCTGGTACCTTCAACACTGCTATTTTTGACTGTACTGCTAATGCTGCTACTTCTGCTCTTGATGGTGTTGCTCCCACACATGGAATTCGCTTTTCTCTTTCTCTCTGTGTGGAATGATTTCATTTATCTTTTTACACATAAATAGTTTCCTCCATAATTCAGATGTATTCCATGCCTTGTATTCTGGCATCTGTCCAGCGTGCATGTATCTAAATGCCGTACAACCCAAAAATGAACTCATCTGTTTTATTTTAAAGTTAGTTTTTGTATTTCTTTGTTCACATAAGTCATATCTATATGGTAGTGTTGCAGTGTGACTATTGTATTAAATTCTTTATTACATTCTATAAACTTCTTTAGTCGATCACACATGTGGTACCCTTAAATTGCCAGGAATTCAGGTGGTGACCAGTAGGAAATTATATTGCATCCTCCTGTTTTGGCGATTCATTGTTCAGTTATGCCATACAATATGTACACAAATTGATTGTCATGTTTCTAGTACAGTTTAACCACATTGACATATTACTCAAGAGATGGTCACCTGCAATCACCTTAGGTCCTCTAAATGGTGGACATAATGCAAGACAATTTAAATTACCATTACTTGAACATTGCCACATTAAACCTACCACTTTGATTACTAATATAAGGTGCACCAGTTAAATCTGCTTCATTATCGGTGAGATGTTTGGCCCTACAAACTGTGTACAGTGGGAGGACTGTGCCATCTGCAGCCATCGCGGTCATTACACTAATATTCGACTTGGAACTATTCACTGTCCTTTCAGGATGCCTTGTACCTCACGTCGCTAATAATTTCACTTTTTCAGGATCATCACAGAAGTTGGAAGGAAAAGCATTCAAGGACACTTCCAGGCTTTTAAAATAATCACTCACTTTTTGTCGGGTAACTGCTGCTCTTCCCTGTTTGCATTTTCACTTACCCTAACCAATGATTCCTTATTTCTTATCAGAAAACATTTAACACACTTGAAATTATGTCGACTGTCAGCAACTTTTTCAATCCACCCTACTCAATTAAGAGATACCAGAATGATGTCTAACAGCATTATTCCTCAAAGGAAACCCCCCATTTCACATCACTCCAGGCAGTTGGTTCCTTTCAAAAAGGCACAACCAATTTCCTCCCTCATCCTGGGCACAATCAAAGCTTGTGCTCCATCTCTAATGACCTCGATGTTGACGGGCCATTAAACCCAATGTTCTATCTTTCTTCCTTTCCCATTTGGCACAACACAACATTCTTCCAACCAGATTTTTTCCTCATTATTAATTAACGTTGGTTGGACGTCTATTTTATATTTGTCTCTCTTCTTGTTTGTAATTTAATGTTGTCTAAGGAACTGCGTATTGTGCTGAAATTTTGTGAATGCTTAATTTTTCTGATTTGACAGCCTACATTGCACTTAGAAGACATTGTAGTTGGGTTTCTTGGTTAGTCCTATAACCTTCTTGTATACTCGCATGATCAGATTCACCCTACAAACATGCAATTTTGTAATCAGGCATGTGTAATGTCTAAGCAGTATTAACAATGAACAAAAATATGGAACATAAGAGCTTGAGATGTTAATATGCAAGTAAAAATATTACCATTTACCAATTACACACCATAGGTATGTGATGCCAGCAGAAGATTTGTACTGATGTATTTAATTCACAAGTGTGGCATGTCAGTTACACATCTACTGACAATGTCATTTGTTGGTACTGTGCAGTCCAAAACACCATAGTTACAGACAAATCAGTCAAGAATTCACAATAACAGTTAGCTGCAGTGTTCTTGTTAAGATGCCATGCTCAGATATCCAAATGTTGAAAAATAAGTAAATCATTGGATTCACATCACCTGATTGGATTCACCTCATTTTATGGTACTAGAGTCTAGTATGGGTACTAACATACTGAATGAGAATACCTCCTATCCTCTGTGCATGTAACTGATTGTGCAGCTCTGTATTGTCTGCCTGTATTTGTATCATCTGATTTACTAAGGTCCGAGCCGCCTCTGCAGTAATAATCTTCGAGGAACCAACATCACAACTGTGTTCCCCACCACTGAACACCTTTCTCAATACTTACATCACAGTGCTAACCATGGCATTGCCTGACATAATATGAAGTCGTCCTCTTCAGGTCACGAGAAACAGTGTACTTCATCCCGTCACATGCAAAACTGTTCATTTTCACTCGCATGCTGAGATGAAGTCTCAGACTGTCACTCCAAGTTGTCACTCATAGGTACTTCCTCTTCTGCTGCCAAAATGTAGTGGTTGCCTCATGCAACAACCTCTACACTGACACCAGTGTTGCAGGAAGGCCACTTTGGTCCCCAAAGTGGCATCTGCAGGGAGCTTTGGGATGGGATCCCCGGTTCTGCAATGAGCGTGTAGTTCAGAATGCTAACTCAAAAACATTACTTTTTATTAGTCAGTGATTCTTTACAAGAAGTCAATAACTGTGGCCCATGAATTGGCCATGGCTAGCAGGTGGAGGGTGAGGATGCTGAGGCAGCAGAATGCTGTGAGAGCATAACAATGGCCAGCAACTACTGCACCCTTGGTTATGGAAGTCCAGTCTCCACTCTACAGCAAGTGATATTAGATGGCTGGGCTGGCATACACTGCCTGTGGCCCAAGCCAGCTGGCAGGTTTGTGCTTAGACTCCAACTCAGACCCTCTCAAACTCTTTGAGAGTGGTGGGCCAACATGGTAATGGCACGGAAAGGATGGCCTCACTTCAGTGCATCCAGTTCAAAGCCCATAACCATCAGGGCTAGTGGATAGATCAAAGATGAGCAGCTTTGCTTAGATTATGATGTTGCTTAGTGAGGCTGTAGCTGCTTGGCTCCACATTCAACCAAAAACTAGCATGAAAACTGTGCCCTTCAAATGCACAGTGCTGATGGAATGCTACTAATGCAGAAATGCAGCATTGTGCTACAGTATGCAGCAGTCTAGTTCACCACTGATGGTAGAATGCCAGTTCGCAAAATGTAGTAGTTGCAGAATTGTGTGGTTTCCTGGCTTGCTTATCCCTTAGCTGGTTGCACTGGCCTGCCTGAGGCCAGTTCCACAACATAAACAGAGAGTTTAATCCTGAAGCACAGCTTGTGAATTTGTAGTTCTATGAAGAAGATTAAAAATGTTACTGTGGATGAAATTCTTATTACCATGACTTGGTGCTGGCAACCACTGCAGTATTCTTGAATATACTGGAACAACTCTTCTGCACTAAAGTAACCAATCTGTGCTGCTGACAGCTTGTCAAGAGAACTAAGTGTGGTAGAATGACTATAGTATTCAGGTAAGTTAATTTTTTTTAAAAAAAGTAAGTAATTTAGAGATCCAATGGCTTTTTGTGCTTAGACTGTGTAACATTTAATGATTTTTCCCAATTTTATGTGTATTTCTGCAGCTTTTTTTTCCCAACTCACTACCGCTTCCCCCACCCCACCCCCCACCCCACCCCACCCCAAGACCCATGGACCTTGCCATTGGTGGGGAGGCTTGTGTGCCTCGACGATACAGATAGTTGTACCGTAGGTACAACCACAACGGAGGGTATCTGTTGAGAGGCCAGACAAATGTGTGATTCCTGAAGAGGGGCAGCAGCTTTTTCAGTAGTTGCAGGGGCAACAGTCTGGATGATTGACTGATCTGGCCTTGCAACACCAACCAAAACGGCCTTGCTGTGCTGGTACTGCAAACGGCTGAAAGCAAGGGGAAACCACAGCCGTAATTTTTCCTGAGGGCATGCAGCTTTACTGTATGGTTACATGCTGATGGTGTCCTCTTGGGTAAAATATTCCAGAGGTAAAATAGTCCCCCATTCGGATCTCCGGGCGGGGACTACTCAGGAGGATGTCGTTTTCAGGAGAAAGAAAACTGGCGTTCTATGGATCTGAGCGTGGAACACCCGATCCCTTAATCGGGCAGGTAGGTTAGAAAATTTAAAAAGGGAAATGGATAGATTAAAGTTAGATATAGTGGGAATTAGTGAAGTTCGGTGGCAGGAGGGACAAGACTTCTGGTCAGGTGAATACAGGGTTATAAATACAAAATCAAATAGGGGTAATGCAGGAGTAGGTTTAATAATGAATAAAATAGGAGAGAGGGTAAGCTACTACAGACAGCATAGTGAATGCATTATTGCGGCCAAGATAGACATGAATCTCACACCTACCACAGTAGTACAAGTTTATGTGCCAACTAGCTCTGCAGATGACGAAGAGATTGAAGAAATGTATGATGAGATAAAAGAAATTATTCAGATAGTGAAGGAAGACGAAAATTTAATAGTCATGGGCGACTGGTATTCTATAGTAGGAAAAGGAAGAGAAGAAAATGTAGTAGGTGAATATGGAATGGGGTTAAGGAATGAAAGAGGAAGCCGCTTGGTAGAATTTTGCAAAGAGCATAACTTAATCATAGCTAACACTTGGTTCAAGAATCATAAAAGAAGGTTGTATACATGGAAGAGGCCTGGAAATACTGGAAGGTTTCAGATAGATCATATAATGGTAAGACGGAGATTTAGGAACCAGGTTTTAAATTGTAAGACATTTCCAGGGGCAGATGTGGACTCCAACCACACTCTATTGGTTATGAACTGTAGATTAAAACTGAAGAAACCACAAAAAGGTGGGAAATTAAGGAGATGGGACGTAGATAAACTGACAGAACCAGAGCTTGTGGAGAGTTTCAGGGAGAGCATAAGGGAATGAGGGAAAGAAATACAATAGATGAAGAATGGGTAGCATTGAGAGATGAAATAGTGAAGGCAGGAAAGGATCAAGTAGGTAAAAAGATGAGGGCAGGTAGAAATCCTTGGGTATTTGAAGAAATATTGAATTCAATTGATGAAAGGAGAAAATATAAAAATGCAGCAAATGAAGCAAGCAAAAAGGAATACAAAAGTCTCAAAAATGAGTTCGACAGGAAGTGCAAAATGGCTAAGCAGGGATGGCTCGAGGACAAATGTAAGGATTTAGAGGTGTATATCACTAGGGGTAAGATAGATACTGCCTACAGGAAAATTAAAGAGACCTTTGGAGAAAAGAGAACCACTTGCATGAATATCAAGAGCTCAGATGGAAAACCAGTTCTACGCAAAGAAGAGAAAGCAGAAGGGTGGAAGGAGCACATAGAGGGTCTATACAAGGGCGATGTTCTTGAAGACAATGCTATAGGAATAAAAGAGAATGTAGATGAATATGATATGGGAGATATGATACTGCGTGAAAAGTTTGACAGAGCACTGAAAGATCAAGTCGAGAGAGCCAGCCCTGACAAAACACTTCCATCTGGTGAGCAAGGTATATAAGACAGGCGAAATACCCCCAGACTTCAAGAAGAATATAATTCCAGTCCCAAAGAAAGCAGGTGTTGACAGATGTGAAAATTACTGAATTATCAGTTTAATAAGTCATGGCTGCAAAATACTAACACACACATTCTTTACAGATGAATGGAAAAACTGGTAGAAGCTGACTCCGGGGAGGATCAGTTTGGATTCTGTAGAAATGTTGGAACACATGAGGCGATACTGATCCTACGACTTACCTTAGAAGACAGATTAAGGAAAGGCAAACCTACATTTCTAGTATTTGTAGACTTAGAGAAAGCTTTTGAAAATGTTGACTAGAATACTCTCTTTCAAATTCTGAAGGTGGCAGGGGTAAAATACAGGGAGCAAAAGGCTATTTACAATTTGTACAAAAACGAGATGGCAGTTACAAGAGTCGAGGGGCGTGAAAGGGAAGCAGTGGTTGTGAACGGAGTGAGACAGGGTTGTAGCCTATGCCCGATGTTATTCAATCTGTATATTGAGCAAGCAGTAAAGGAAACAAAAGAGAAACTCGGAGTAGGAATTAAAATACATGGAGAAGAAATAAAAACTTTGAGGTTCGCCGGTGACATTGTAATTCTGTCAGAGACAGCAAAGGATATGGAAGAGCAGTTGAATGGAATGGACAAAGTCTTGAAAGGAGGATATAAGATGAACATCAACAAAAGCAAAACAAGGATAATGGAATGTAGTCAAATTAAATCATGTGATCCTCAGGGAATTAGATTAGGAAATGAAACACTTCAAGTAGTAAATGAATTACTTCAAGTAGTAAATGAATTTTGTTATTTGGGGAGCAAAATAACTGATGATGGTCAAAGTAGAGAGGATATAAAATGTAGAGTGGCAATGGCAAGGAAAGCATTTCTGAATAAGAGATATTTGTTAACATCGAGTATAGCTTTAAGTGTCAGGAAGTCATTTCTGAAAGTATGTGTGTGGAGTGTAGCCATGTATGGAAGTAAAAGATGGACAATAAATAGTTAGGACAAGAAGAGAATAGAAGCTTTCTAAATGTGCTGCTACAGAAGAATGCTGAAGATTAGATGGGTAGACCTCATGACTAATGAGGAGGTATTGAATTGAATTGGGGAGAAGAGAAATTTGTGGCACAATTTGACTAGAAGAAGGGATCGGTTGGTAGAATATGTTCTGAGTCATCAAGGGATCACCAATTTAATATTGGAGGACAGTGTGGAGGGTAAAAACCGTAGAGGGAGACCAAGAGATGAATACACTAAGCAGACTCAGAAGAATGTAGGTTGCAGTAGGTACTGGGAAATGTAGTAGTTTGCACAGGATAGAGTACCATGGAGAGGTGCATCAAACCAGTCTCTGGGCTGAAGACAACAACATCACCACCACCACCACCACCACCACCACCACCAACAACAACAACAACAACAACAACAACAACAAACACTTTTCCTTTTCTTAATTCAGGCACACATGCAATTCCGTTATGTTTGTGGATGTGGTTTCCAATGTGGATGGTGAGCTCTCAAATATGATAATGTGGGACATTCTTGACAATGTTATCTGTAGCTGAAGTGGTCTACAGCAGCAGTTTTAGCTACATGTGATACATTAATTACACAAATTTTATTCCTGAAAATGAATACATGTGAAACAGTTGCATTAAGTTCATAAGAGATTCTCCAAGATGCACGGAGAGCTTGAAAATATTCCAGTTCTTCGCTGACATATTGTTGTTTATTCTGCATCATATTCGACATGGCAGCAAACAAAGTTACAAAGATTTGTAACAAGATAAAATTTTATTTTTGACAAGGAAATGAATATAAATAGTGTAATCAGTACACTGCTGCTTTTGTGGTTTAAGGACACAAGTATAGCCTAATATTATTATCTAAACTTGTATTTCAACCTTGTTTGTGTTCATTCCTTCCAGGTCTGTTTGAAACAAAGTTTTCATTTCTACATGATCCCCCAAGAGATGAATGCAGACACTGTTCGAGTAAAATTTCTAGGGAGGTTCACGTTTCCATCTACATATTTGTATTTTTTGGTATTGCGTCATATCACTTTTAACCGCTCACGTACCATTTCAGTACATTTAATTATAACAGATCATACCCAAATGTTGCAGTTTTGATGCATTATTAATGTTTACAGGGTGTTTCAAAAATGACCGGTATATTTGAAACGGCAATAAAAACTAAACGAGCAGCGATAGAAATACACCGTTTGTTGCAATATGCTTGTGACAACAGTACATTTTCAGGCAGACAAACTTTCGAAATTACAGTAGTTACAATTTTCAACAACAGATGGCGCTGCGGTCTGGGAAACTCTATAGTACAATATTTTTCACATATCCACCATGCGTAGCAATAATATGGTGTAGTCTCTGAATGAAATTACCCGAAACCTTTGACAACGTGTCTGGCGGAATGGCTTCACATGCAGATGAGATGTACTGCTTCAGCTGTTCAATTGTTTCTGGATTCTGGCGGTACACCTGGTCTTTCAAGTGTCCCCACAGAAAGAAGTCACAGGGGTTCATGTCTGGCGAATAGGGAGGCCAATCCACGCCGCCTCCTGTATGTTTCGGATAGCCCAAAGCAATCACACGATCATCAAAATATTCATTCAGGAAATTAAAGACGTCGGCCGTGCGATGTGGCCGGGCACCATCTTGCATAAACCACGAGGTGTTCGCAGTGTCGTCTAAGGCACGAAGAATGTCCAGATAGCGTGATGCAGTAATCGTTTCGGATCTGAAAAATGGGCCAATGATTCCTTTGGAAGAAATGGCGGCCCAGACCAGTACTTTTTGAGGATGCAGGGACGATGGGATTGCAACATGGGGCTTTTCGGTTCCCCATATGTGCCAGTTCTGTTTATTGACGAAGCCGTCCAGGTAAAAATAAGCTTTGTCAGTAAACCAAATGCTGCCCACATGCATATCGCCGTCATCAATCCTGTGCACTATATCGTTAGCGAATGTCTCTCGTGCAGCAATGGTAGCGGCGCTGAGGGGTTGCCGCGTTTGAATTTTGTATGGATAGAGGTGTAAACTCTGGCGCATGAGACGATACGTGGACGTTGGCGTCATTTGGACCGCAGCTGCAACACGGCGAACGGAAACCCGAGGCCGCTGTTGGATCACCTGCTGCACTAGCTGCGCGTTGCCCTCTGTGGTTGCCGTATGCGGTCGCCCTAACTTTCCAGCACGTTCATCCGTCACGTTCCCAGTCCGTTGAAATTTTTCAAACAGATCCTTTATTGTATCGCTTTTCGGTCCTTTGGTTACATTAAACCTCCGTTGAAAACTTCGTCTTGTTGCAACAACACTGTGTTCTAGGCGGTGGAATTCCAACACCAGAAAAATCCTCTGTTCTAAGGAATAAACCATGTTGTCTACAGCACACTTGCACATTGTGAACAGCACACACTTACAGCAGAAAGACGACGTGCAGAATGGCGTACCCACAGACTGTGTTGTCTTCTATATCTTGCACATCACTTGCAGCGCCATCTGTTGTTGAAAATTGTAACTACTGTAATTTCGAAAGTTTGTCCGCCTGAAAATGTACTGTTGTCCCAAGCATATTGCAACAAACGGTGTATTTCTATTGCTGCTTGTTTAGTTTTTATTGCCGTTTCAAATATACCGGTCATTTTTGAAACACCCTGTAGGTACCTTAAAACAACATATTTTTCTAGCAGCCAAGTTCTAATACAAAAACCAACAAATAAGATACCTTAGGTATAGAAAGCTGTATTCCAATACAGCATCTGTTTAGCTCAGTTTGTGATGTATGAGTAGAAAGCAATCATATATTGCATTGACTCACATTTTGTAACATTTCCCATAAATCTGGTGTGAGTTATTCTATATTGCATTTTCATAGAGGCTCCAAAATACAGTTTATTATTATTATTATTATTATTATTATTATTATTATTATCATTGATTATTCTCTTTTAAGAGAGTGATTGAACTTGAGTAGTCATGATTTCTTCTTCTTTCTTCCCAAATTCTCTTCATACATTCAATGTGTTCTCTCTTGCATTCTTCCGACCATCTTTTTCCCATTGTGTTCTTAGTGTCTTCTTGTTTAAGTGTATGTGTGTTTATGATGTTTCTAAACTGTCCTCTATTGTTTATGTTGTCTTGTGTGATCCCCAGTTCTTTAATGTCTTCTGTTTCAGTGATCCACTTCGTCTTGTTTTTGCTCTTGTTTACTATCTCAAAGATTTGCCTTCTGAGCCTGCTTTTATTCATTCTGCTGATATGTCCATAAAATTTCATCCTTCTCTTTCTAGTGGTGTCTGTTATTGTTTCTATGACTTTGTAAATCTCTCTAGTTGGCCTCTTCAAATTCCTTCCCAAAACACTGGAAGGAACTTGCAAAAGTACTGAAAAACACTGTGAAATTTGGCAAACCCCCAAGAAAGAGAAAACACAGATGGTGGAACAGCGCATGTGATCAAGCAATAGAAGAAAGAATACAAGCTTGGAAAACTTTCAGTAGCAACAAAACTATAGAAAAATGGCAGGAATTTTTGAAAATACAGAAGAGGTCATCCAAGGCAATATGAATAGTAAAAGAAATTGCACAAGAATTTATCAAGAACAACACCAGAATTTTTTACAAAATTTTCAAAGAAAATCTAACAGGGTATCAACCACCTAATCTGTGCTTTTGCTGGCCCAATGGATCACTGGAAACTAAACCTAAAAAGAACTGTCAAACTTTAACTAAATATTTTCGCTCACTTCTCACCTGTGAGCCTCCGACAGAACAACTAGATTTCGAAAAACCCACATCCAATCCCAATTCAAATCCACCATCACTTAAAGAAGTAAAGGAAATATTCAATTCTTTGAAGAACAACAAGTCTCCAGGGGAAGACGGAATCATAGCAGAAGTATGGAAATTAAATGACAGTAATCTCACACAAGCAACCCACAGAATTATATCAAATATTTGGGAAACTCAACAAATACCTGCAGAGTGGAAATGTGCATTAATTCACCCTCTCCACGAAAAAAGGTGCAAAAACTGACCTAGGGGAATTTCACTGCTCCCTGTAATATACAAAATTATTTCACAGGCCCTGTTAAACAGAATAGAACGTGTGGACTAGTTTATAGGGGAGTACCGGGCAGGGTTTCACAAAGGTCAATCTTGCATCGAACAGATATGGAACTTAAAAACAATTCTACAAATGAGATGATGTAGAAATACTGTGGTAATTTTTGTCAATTTTAAAAAGGATTATGATTCAATAGATAGAAAAACATTATTCCACACTTTAGAAGAGTTCAGGATTGACAGTTAAATGAGGTCAATTATTCAACTGGCATTAACAGTTATAATCTGCTAAGTTACATTCATGGGAGAAACATCCAAAGCATTTCATATCCATACCGGTGTTTGCCAAGGAGATGGAATTTAACATGATTCTAGAAAAAATTGTGAGGACATGGGAAAATGAAATAAAAGGAATTCAGCTTTGGATTAAAAGAGAGCAGAGAATCAGGCTGAAGTGTCTGGCTTTCGTAGACGATCTTTCCATCCTAATTAACAATAGAGAGAAAACCAAACTTTCATTGGAAAAACTACATGAAATCTCACAGAAAACTGGGCTACAAATCTCCTATGAGGAAATGCAGTATATGGAAAACATATGTGTTGATTATCTCCCTATTACTACCCAATACAGGAAAGTGGCACAAGTTGCCCACTTCAGATATCTGGGAGAGATAATCCAATCATTTGGTCTGAACTCAATAGCCAATAAAGATAGAATCTCTAGATTACAAAAAGCACTATAATAAGAAATCTATTTCTGTCAATGCGAAGCTAAGGCTTTACAACACAGTAGTCCTACCAGAAGCACTTTATGCTGTAGAAACTACAGTGATTCATGGTCATACATAGATCATGGAGATTGAAAAGCAGGAAAGTAACTGTTATGAGAACCAATTTAAGTTGCATAGGTAGTTTTATTTATTTATTTATTTATTTATTTATTTATTTATTTATTGATGATTAGCTACAGACATCTTGTTGATTATCAGATCATCCATGTACATCACTCTTGCATTACAGACCGACCTACATGTAATTGCAGGCCCCTACTGCTACCTGATATATAGCTGGAAAGTGGCAAGTCACATATTTAGTTTCTTCTGTTTTCGTAGTAGTAGATTGACTAAATTTTATGCATGTTTTATTTTTTTTCCCCTACATGTTTTGAAAAGTAAAGTGTTGTCAGGCAGTTTGTAATGAAGTTTTAATTTCTGCTGAACAGTCAGCATTACAGCTCATAAGGCGTCAGTCTCCATCGGTGACACAGTGGGAGGTTAGCAAGCTGCATATTTACATCTATATACACCTACACTTACATCTACATCTACATAGATATTCCACAAGTCACTGTGCAGTGCCCGGCAGAGGTTACTTTGTACCACCACTTGTCAATTCCTTTCCTGTTCCACTTGCAAAATATACAAACTGAGTAGTCCATGCACAAGATAGGCAACATCATGGAGAGTGTGAGCTCAGGAGCGCTGTGGTCCCGTGGTTAGCGTGAGCAGCTGCAGAACGAGAGGTTCTTGGTTCAAGTCTTCCCTTGAGTGAAAAATTTAATTTTTTGGGAGTGATTATCACATCCACAAGAAAACCTAAATAGGGCAAGGTAGAAGAATCTTTTTACCCATTCGCCAAGTGTACAAGTTAGGTGGGTCGACAACATATTCCTGTCATGTGACGCACATGCCGTCACCAGCATCGTATGGAATATATCAGACGTGTTTTCCTGTGGAGGAATTGGTTGACCTATGACCTTGCGATCAAATGTTTTCGGTTCCCATTGGAGAGGCACGTCCTTTTGGCTACTAATCGCACAGTTTTGCGGTGCGGTCGCAAAACACAGACACTAAACTTATTACAGTGACCAGAGACATCGATGAACGAACGGACAGCTCATAACTTTGTGAAAATAAATCAATTAAACTTTTCACCCGAGGGAAGACTTGAACCAAGGACCTCTAGTTCCGCAGCTGCTCATGGCAACCACGGGAACACGGCACTCCTGAGCTCACACCAACCTTGATGTTGCCTATGCTGCACATGGACTACTCAATTTGTATATTTTTCTTATTTTTTTCATAGTTCCACACAACTTCTTCCTGTTTTCTCAGTTGACCTGTGTTCAGTTTTTCAAGGCCTATCCACTGTGCCAACTTATAACTAAATCTGAGGGGGGTGCGATGGGGAAGTTCCCTTGTCAGTATATCATGTGAGAAAAGGACAAGCTGTATTTCACACAAGTGATGCTTTCTAAAACCCTGCTGATTCGTGCACATCAGCTTCTCAGTCTCAAGAAAGTTTATTATATTTAAACTGGGGATATGTCCAAGGATACTGCAGCAAACAGAAGTTAGGGATATTGGTTCTTAATTTTGCGGATCTGTTCCTTTACCTTTCTTATATACTGGAGTCACCTGCACTTTTTACAGTCTCTTGGGACTTTGCACTGGGTGAGAGATTCATAATAATTGCAAGGTATGTAAGGGGCCAATCTGTAAAGTACTATTTGTAAAATTGAACTGGGACTCCGTCCAGACCAGGTGATTTGTTTGCTTTCAAATCTTTCAGTTGTTTCTTTACGTCAGGTATGCTTATTACTATGTCATCCATATAGGAGTCTGTCTGACGGTCAGATGATCATATGTTTGTACAATTCTCCTGTGTGAGCAATTTCTTGAATGTGAAATGTAAAACTTCAACTTTTGTTTCACTGTCTTCAAATGGCACACTAGGCCGGTCAATTAGGGACTGACTGAATGAAAGCCTTAGACCTGCTTAGTGATTTTACGTGCAGCCAGAATTTTCTCAAATTCTCTACCAGATCTTTTGCTAAGGTGTAAAAGTTATGGTTGCCTATGCCTCACACATAGGTCTTTTGATAGCCGCACGAATCTCTACCAACCTTTGCTTGTTGTCATTTACACATTCCCTTTTAAACTGAGAAGTGCAATGGACTCTGCTTCCTCAGCATCTGCTGAATTTCATTATTAAACTGCGGTCATATCTAGGTTCCTGTTTGTGTTTTTACAGTCAATTCTTAAGTTAGTAATATTGGGATGGGTAGGACGTGTGTATGCTGTGTGCAGACACAGGGGGAACTGGCCTCAGTTCACGAGCATCTGAATGTGCTTTTGGATATGATCAGTCATCTTCAGGCAGCTGCTGCCTCAGGGTGTAGCAGTGGTGAAGAATCTGGTACCATTTGCTTTCGCCATGGTCTCTGCTGCTACTCGATGCAGTAGACACTTCCTTACAGGACAACACGCAGCAGATGGTTCGTTTTGGTGTCACTTGAGGTGGACAGCAAATCTGGAGGCTATTTGTCTGGCCTTGTCCATTCACCCTGTGAGTGGGCAAGTGCCCACTCCTTCAGGAGAGTCCAAGCAGGCAATGGGGGGAGGGGTGTACTGGTTATTGGAAACTCAAACATCGGGCGCATTATGTAGCCTCTTAGGAAGATAGTGTTCAGGGCTGGAAAGAAAGCCAATGTGCTCTCAGTATGTCTGCCAGGGTGCCTCATCCGTGATGTGGAGGAAGCCTTACCTGCAGCTATCGAGTGTGGAGGGTGCACTCATCTGAAAGTTGTGGGTCACACCAGTGCCAACAACACTTGTCACTTGACTTCTGAGGCTATCCTCAGTTTATACAGGAAGCTGGCAGAATTGTAAGCAGAACGCAGAATTTACAGCACTGTTCCCAGAGTCAGTCAGAGTTCACTGGTTTGGAGTGATGTGGAGGGTCTCAACCAAGGGCTTAGTTGACTCTGATGGTCTTGACTGCAGATTTCTGGACTGGTGTTATTGGGTGGGTAATTGTATGACTCCAATTTATAGATCATGGGTGCACTACACAAAGGGAGTAGCAACTCAAGTAGCAAAATACTTCACGTGTGCATATGGTTTTTTTTTTTAGGCTAGGCTGTAGGTTGAGGTTCTGTGATGAACACTCACCAGATGCCTTGCAGATAGCAAAATCAGGCTGCATTTAAAGTAAAGACACTTACACAGTCAAAATTTTATCAGTAAATTGTCAAAGTATCCATAACAAAGTTCCTAAATTTACTGCCCTCCAGAAAACGTCTGTACTCAAATTACTCTCGGGGCTGAGGGCTTGCTGAAACCCAATGCCTGACTATGGAGTGGAGTGAGTAAGAGGTTTGTGAACTGCTGTTTAGACATAGGTAACATGTTCATTGTCTCAAAGTCTTCAGTTTGTAATCTGTAGCTGGTGCCGGAGGTCTCTTCACTTTGAACATTTCTGTGTTGCTATTCATATGTGCAGTGTAAATGAATGAAATGCGTTAATGTTTCTAAAGAAACATTTTAGTGATATTTATTTATTAACATCACTGCTGTGCATTGCTTTCTTTGGATGCTAAAACTGGCATTGTTAAAGTGAAGTATGATTGCAAGAAATGTGATATTCTTAAATGTGATTGGCATGATTAAATTGTAAATTATTAACTTCATTTCATAATAATTTTTCTGTTGCTTGGTTTTATTCATTTTGATTTTGAGGTGTACATACTCCTACAGAATATCAATATGAGAATAGTGTTAAAATAATACTGAATATGTATGCTCATGAGGTTGTCATATTACATATTCATATTATTTATTATTTTTCACATAGAATAACATGTGTTCTTGAAAAGATTTCAAAACATGTTGGGCAGGTGTGCCCACTTCCTGCCGCCTCTTCCCTCACCTTCAACGTATTGTGAATAAAGGAGCTCTGGTTGTCAATCTGCTGCACAGTATTTGGTGTTCAGGTATTAGGCAACTGCAGTGGGGTAGAGTGAGTAACAAATGAGAGAGAGAGAGAGAGAGAGTAATTGACAATTGACTGAGGTGAGGCATTTTGCTAGAATGGGGTGGAAAGCAACAAAGTGTTGGGAAAGGGTGGCTGACAGCTCGAAGGAAGGCAACAAGTGCAAACTGATTCATGGACAGAAGCTTCTCCATTTCAAGGAAATTTATTATATTGGAACTGAGAAAATGTTCAAGAATTCTGCAGCAATTACTTATAATAAGCGTGCAGAGTGAAAAAAAATCCATTGAGTTAGAAAAGATGCTTTCAGTATTATACCATTCAGCATACTGAATAAGTTGCCTCAATGGAAATGAAACAACAATTTTGTCAAGTGGAACGTTTTTAGTGTGTACATTGTTAAGCTTGAGGCACTTGGAAACCAGCAAGGGCACTCAAAGATAGGAAATCAGACACACATTGCAGGGAGCAGATAAAAGTGGTAGCATTTAGGTTACCAGAGGTCAACAGTAATACTGGAGCCCTGCAAATTCTAGACACTCTGGGCAGTTGTCCAAGGTGAGAAGTTTCATTTCAGAAAATTGACTAGTAACTCTATCCATTGCCTACACAGCATTGAATGGAATCACAGTAGAAGAGGGTCTCAAGAAAGCACATCTTAGCAGATGCTGTGAGCTTGATGCTTTCCCCTGAGAACCATATCATCGGTGGGTTTACACTGCTCAACATGCTACACCAGTGGTCCCCACACAAAACACTGTTGTTGTTGGCCATAAGGGGAAGGGAAGTGACATTTAGCTTCCAGCTGAACGCTGTTGCTACCAAATTTGGTGTTTGTTAATGAAAAGTCAAGAAACATCCCTACCTTCTGAGTAGGAGAAGGGAATACATTACATTTGGTTGGCCAGAGGTGCCCTGGAGCTGCAGAGTCACTTGTCAGATGGGCTGAAGCCTGTAAAATGCCGGCGGATAGGTGGAACAGCTATAGGAAGGGAGAAATAGTGTGCCACCACAACCTTTTAAAAACCCATGTTTTTATATTCAGACAGAGTTCTCTGTCAGGTCATTGGAATGTGAACTCCATGTTGCTCATTACCAGCCTCTGTAAGTTCTGACAAGTCTGTTTCTCTCAGTTGGAGTGCTACTCTCAAAGTTTGTAAAAGTTTGTACTTCAAATGCTACTAGCGTTCATTACTTCTGGTGGTGCTGACACTATGGGCTCAGAAACTTACTTCTGTTGTGCAAACAGTTGCACCCTTTGCTTTTTATATGGTGCTAAACATTCACACAACCCACTTGTCCTTCGAACCTTGTAAAACCATATCTCCCTTCCAGCAGTACATACTTCCCCTTTCTTGAGATTGTTTACAACAGTTGACAACTCAGGTGGAAGTCCCCTATTTGCCCCTATAGCCCCACAGGCCCATTGTCTCCTGTGCAAGTAGGTTTTCTAAGTTATCTGCAGTTGGCAGGCTGTTACAGTAGTTGTTCTGATAGACATAATGGCCAGTACACAAAAAATGGGTTCATCTAGTCTTTCCCTTTCCCCATTATATATTACCATGTCACATATAATCTGTTGTGGCCTCATATACAGTTCACACAAGTAGGCCATATTTCACCAGCTAGCCAAGATTATAGGTCCTAAACCTTAGGTGGCCTCTTAGATGTATCATGGGCTGATCAGGTGGTATCTCATGGATGGATTTATATACAATCTGAAAACAATCCACAAAATGCTGGAGAACTGGTCAGACCTTATAGAGCCTGTCCACTGGATCATCCTGTCACGAATTTTCGGAAAAGTGCCACACATTCCATATCTGTTCCCATTGATAGCAACTCATTAGCTATCTGACAGTAGGAGTTTGAATCGAAGGGTCTCTGCTCTAGTATTCCCAATAATTGTCTTTTCTAACTTGTCTGATCACAAGTATGATCACTACAAATCATTTAGTTTCAGCAACTGAAATGTCAGTCCACTTTAGTCTCCTGGGTGATGCTCTATGCTTATATAACTGACTGTGACATAGCTTAGATTGTGTTACGAAAATATCAAATAATTTGTCACCAGAGAAGTGAGCTACAACCTCTGAAATACTGTGGATCATCAGGAACAAATGTAAGGCCTGGCTGACCTTCAAAAGGTTCCAACTGTGTCACATAATTGTCTTGTCTCCATTCCATGTAAACAAATGTCCACTTCATCACCACCACTGGCATCACTGGTATTTGCCAACACACGTGGCTGTTGCTGATGTTATATCACTCACTGTCATTCTCTATATCACTTAGTACATTTGGTAATGACTCTCTATATATGTATCATGAAACATTTTATTTTTGCACAAAGCACATAGCCAATGGCACGCTGTCTCGTGTATTAACTGTGGGCACGTAAGATCACCTTTGTATACATGCAGATTTCACAGCTATCGTGATTGTATAAGTGGTCAAATACTACTACATTTACACTCTTCTGCTACATATCATGCCAGCAAATAGTTTGAACTTTACCCAACGAAGAATACAACAGGCCATAAACAATAACCACGCAGGAAAATCGAGATTTCTGTGGCCTGTCAGCTGTGGCTGTCTACTGCAATATGGAGAGATCAAAGCCCTGTCATCAATGTGTTAAAATCCGTGCATCTGATAGGTGCCTTGTGACATTGCTTGTCACTACTGCAAACAATCAACCTGCCTTCACTGGAAGTTTGCCTTTCTGCATTTGCTCCTAATTGCTTGGGAATTGTAGACCGACTGGTAACCCCAGTCTTCGCTCTACCTATGTTAGGATACGAGCTACCTCACATATAATTAAGGCAGGGATCACATGTGAAATGTAATAATTCATTTATTAATAAGATATTTATCTTATACCCTCCAGGTTTAAATCTGTGTTGTGGATCAGGCATAACTTGTGTATTGCGTATGAGAAAAATGTAAAGCCAGTTAAAATCAGTTTTTACAAAATAATTAACTTTTTCCCCAATATTAAGATATTGTATCAATTTTAGGAAATGCTTAAATTAACATTTGTTTGATTATTTCTAGACTTTTTTCTTTTCAGAATATCACCTGTGATTTAAAAAAAATCATTTAAGCTGACACTCTTTAGTAATGTGGCAAGATGACTTGCTGTTGTATACAATTACATGCTTATCTCTGATGCATACACTATTCGTGCAACTATCTTGCCACATCATGTCAGCCAATTGTTACAGTGCACTTTTACCAGGTCTTTTTTCCCATATTGGATAAATCACATTATCTTTGGTATCAAGCATACCTAAGGTACCATGGTTTTTCTAAAGGGATAAGTTGTCAGATTTCCTGTTACCTTTGGTGATCCAATTTCTGGTTTCATAATCTGCTTATCACGAATCTAAATGCTTAAGATTACTTTCCTCCATACATATACTACTTTTTTTTTTTTAATTTTCACCTAAGTGCCATGCATACAGAAGCAGTCTGTCACAACTATCTTCTCTCAGTATTACACTACTGGCCACTAAAATTGCTACACCAAGAAGAAATGCAGATGATAAACGGGTATTCATTGGACAAATATATTATACTAGAACTGACATGTGATTACATTTTCATGCAGTTTGGGTGCATAGATCCTGAGAAATCAGTACCCAGAACAACCACCTCTGGCCATAATAATGGCCTTGATATGCGTAGGCACTGAGACAAACAGAGCCTGGATGGCGTGTACAGGTAAAGCTGCCCATGCAGCTTAAACATGATACCACAGTTCATCAAGAGTAGTGACTGGTGTATTGTGACGAACCAGTTGCTCGGCCACCATTGACCAGACATTTTCAGTTGGTGAGAGATCTGGAGAATGTGCTGGCCAGGGCAGCAGTTGAACATTTTCTGCATCCACGAAGGCCCGTACAGGATCTACAACATGCTGTCGTGCATTATCATGCTGAAATGTAAGGTTTCGCAGGGATCAAATGAAGGGTAGAGCCACGGGTCGTAACACATCTGAAATGTAACGTCCACTGTTCAAAGTGTCGTCAATGCGAACAAGAGGTGACAGAGAGGTGTAACCAATGGCACCCTGTACTATCACACCAGGTGATACGCCAGTATAGCAATGATGAATACACGCTTCCAATGTGCGTTCCCCGCGATGTTGTCAAACACGGATGCGACCATCATGATGCTGTAAACAGAACCTGGATTCATCTGAAAAAATGACGTTTTGCTATTGGTGCACCCGTGTTCATCATTAAGTACACCATTGTAGGCGTTCCCGTCTGCAATGCAGCGTCAAGGGTAACCACAGCCATGGTCTCTGAGCTGATAGTCCATGCTGCTGCAAACGCCATCCAACTGTTCGTGCAGGTGGTTGTTGTCTTGCAAACGTCCCCATCTGTTGACTCAGGGATCGAGACATGGCTGCATGATCCGCTACAGCCATGCAGATAAGATGCCTGTCATCTTGACTGCTAGTGATACAAGGTCGTTGGGATCCAGCACGGCATTCCATATTACCCTCCTGAACCCACCGATTCCATATTCTGCTAACAGTCATTGGATCTCGACCAACGCGAGCACCAATGACGCGATACGATAAACAGCAATCGTGATAGGCTACAATCCGACCTTTATCAAAGTCAGAAACATGATGGTACGCATTTCTCCTCCTTACACGAGGCATCACAACAACGTTTCATCAGGCAACGCTGGTCAATTGCTGTTTGTGTATGAGAAATCGGTTGGAAACTTTTCCTCATGTCAGCACGTTGTAGGTGTCGCCACTGGTGCCAACCTTTTGTGAATGCTCTGAAAAGCTAATTATTTGCGTATCACAGCATCTTCTTCCTGTCGGTTAAATTTTGCATCTGTTGCACGTCATCTTCATGGTGTAGCAATTTTAATGGCCAGTAGTGTATGCACCTGCATAGGGGGTTTATGTGCAAATCTTGGCTAGAGCCAGTACACTATACAGACATGGCATGGCCACACTCAGTGTGGTTTCAGTTGCCTGAAACTGCAGTTGTGTGTAAGTTGCATTTATGGCCAAAAGTTTCAACTGTTTTTTTTTTTTTTTTTTTGTGCCTATCTGCAACTCAGCATCTCTAGTCTATGGTGAGTAGGATCTTCCCTTCTCATAAAATTGTTACATTCCATTCTGGATTTTCCAAGTTTGATGTATTTTATGCCACTCCTTTGACCAAAAGGAACGAAACTGCCAATGTGAAAAGTGGCCCATCGGTGGTTATACTGTTGTTTGGTACTGCTTCAGTGGCAAAGAATGTCACTAGTTGCAAAATAGTAGGTGTTGGTGTAAATGTTGATGTTAACATCTAAACAATGTGCTGGAAGCCATGGAAAGTTTCCACAACAAAAACTAACATAGCCCACTTTAACAGGCCCACAAAACCAATGTGCAAGCAGTCCCATGGCTGATAAAGAGTAGGCCATGGGGAAAATATTGCATGTGTTTAGTAGTCTCAGATGGCACATTCAATGTTGGCATCAATGCCTGGCCAATAAACATGACACCTTTCCAACATTTTCATCCTCTATATCACCCAGTAACACCTCTTACAGTAGCTTGAGCTATGAGGTCAGATAGTAGTTGGATTGGAAACTGACACTCAGACTCTTCTGTGCTCAGCAGAACAACCCCCTGATTAACACTGAGCCATGGTGCATCGTAAAATGATTTCTTGAGATGTGCACAACATGCTACTGTGCACAACATGCTACTGTGCACAACATGCTACTGTGCACAGCATCAGCCCCTGATTTGGGGCTCTTGCCACCTCCTGGAACAACATTGATAATTTTCCCAGTGTTTTTGTTGAGCTGGAAAAAAAAGTGTATCTTGCACGTCAACACTGCACCCAGCTGTAACAGGGCAATAGCATTGGCATGTTGAGTAGTGGGCCAGTAGTGTATCTCATAATGGTGGTTTCTCAAATGCAACAGCCATCACTATACTACTTTTGGTGTCTTATCTGATAGATCCTCTAGGGGGCCAAAGAGCAAAATATTGGCTTGTGGTCCATGACCAAGTTTAATTTTATTTCATATAAGAAAAAATGAAATTTCTTGATAATGTTAGAAGTAGTCAGTACCTCCAATACAATATTGTCGCAGAAGAAGCTGAGTAGCACCATGGTGTAGTGGTTATGATACTAAACTGTTGCATGGAGGGTCGTGAGTTCAAAACTCACCTGGACTGTACAATTTTAATTTCTATATTTGGTTCGAGTAAATTCTAGGAGTATCCACAAATGTCAAGATTCATTGCACTGGAATGTTCTGTAGCCGTACATATACAGTGTGTGTCCTGGCCGGAGGCAGTTCACTCCGTACTCTTGTATGTGCAAGTGCTGAATAAACCTTTGTTAAGCAAAGTTAGTGTTCGTCATTCATCTAATTACATCTACTTCCACATGACAATATAGTTATAATTCACATGCACTGCTGTTGATGTTTTAAATGAGCATTCAGTCATTTATTCCATATATATTTGCATTTAGTTACAGTTCTTCTCTTATAATAATGTTAAGTGTGCCACTGCTTTCATATTCATTCTTGTTTCTGTGGGCATTTGCTAATAGTGAAAGAGTTAACAAAAAGTGTCTTACTGCTTTAAATCGTCAACTAGAACTAACTTCTTTGGCATTATCTCCATGTTCATAAAGATGGAATCAAGGGAATGCACAGAGAATGTGAAACTTTGCCCTACTTTATCACAGATGGTAAAATCTGTTTCATATTTAGACAATTATATAGATTTTTGGTATGTTCAGGCTGCGGGGGGGGGGGGGGGGGGGGGGGGGGGGTGGGGGGGTAGGTAAAGATACTACATTGATTGCACCGTAGGCAGCAAGTATTCAGATTGGAATCATTTCTGCCTATATTACGTAGTTGTTTTGTTATTGAATGCTGTTTGTCAGTAGCATGGGAGAGATATTAACCTTTTAAGTATTGAAAACTAAACTCTTAATATTATCTGTAAAATTCCTTGAATTTGTCACTCTAGGATGATAACTCCCTCTCTGCACTTTGAGAGTCCACTATTTAAATTTAAATTTTATTTATTATTGTCAATACTATTCAGTCTTTGAAATGGCATTCATGATATTCTAAGCTATTCTATGATGAAGACAGAGAGGAAAATTCACTAATACTATTGAAGAAATGGGAGGCAGGACAAAAAACATGTTTACATTTAAAATATATTGCAGTTACTGCATCATAATCCACAGTACATTAGAGTCACAGGTTTTCATTTTTCACAATTTACCAGACACAAAGAAAAATAATTTTTTTGACACACTATTTCTTTATAACGCATTTTTTCCACAATCATTACATAAGACAAATGAACACATTGCATAAATACACAGAAATCCATCTTACAAATCTTCTCTTTGTGCATGGTTAGAAGCTGTTTATATTGTTGATGCCAGGAATTAATGTAATAGAATTTAAAGGGGTAGGTGTTTTAATCTTTGCCTCAGTGTCCACTAGGTAGTTGGAAAAGCTATTCCAAGAACCAACAGCAACTACTGATGTTCTTGTTGCCCCTTAACACACAGTTTGCAGTACAGCTTTGATATCAAACAGGTATGATGTCTTGACAACAGCAGTTTGGGATGACAGAATATGTTGTCAACAGGAATATGGTACTGTGTTTTTATGATGCAGCTCGTTGTGATATACATTAAACAAATTGTGTGACAAATGTTAGTTCAATTAATTACAAACAATATAATAATCACAGTGACCTCTACACTATGGCATATATTTGTGTTGTCTGTCATAGTTATTATGAAAAGAAACACACAATGCAAGAGGTAGCAAAATAAGATCAAACAGCTGCAGTCTTATGGTAAACCCAAAGTGTAATTTATGCTGATAATTGTAAAAAAGAAAAAGAAATGTATAGTATTTTTTTTTTTAACAGGCTCATTTCCAAATAACTTTCCAGTCATTAATGTTATTTAGTAGATTAACTGCTGCGGGAATCAGACAAGTTAAAAGTACTTCCATGTCACTTTACTCTTTCATATTCAATATTTGCATTAGTGGATAACCTCCTGCAGTAATTTTTCTGTCTAGTGTCTGACAGCAATTGGATAGACACAACATCACAACACTCAACAGACAAGTATTTCTCAATACATTGTCAGACGTTAACACACTGCCGGCCGGAGTACCCGTGCGGTTCTAGGCACTACAGTCTGGAACCGAGCGACCACTACGGTCACATGTTCGAATCCTGCCTCGGGCATGGATGTGTGTGATGTCCTTAGGTTAGTTAGGATTAATTAGTTCTAAGTCTAGGGGACTGATGACCTCAGATGTTAAGTCGCATAGTGCTCAGAGCCATTTTTGAACTTTAACACACTGATTGTCACAAGGTGGCCAGCAGCCACAGCAGATCTTTACACCTGATGCCATTGCCTGGCAGTGAAACATCCATCATTATATGTGGCAGTCCACATTTTAACTGTCCCTACAGCACAGTGGAAATGCATATGTAAGTTATATGGTAAGTGACTTGTTAAGTTATGTTGCAGAACATCTGTAAAAAACATTAAAACTGAGGAAAACTAATATTTACTGGAGGGGATGTAAGGAAAAAAAAGAAAAGCCTGTTAGCTGAAAAGGAAACTGCCAAACATTGCTTATGAAAAGGTATGCTTAATACCGTTGAAACAAGCAAAAATTCTTATTTGATGTACTGGAATATAAATGACTTAAATTCTAAATCTTCCAGCAATTTAAGCTAGAAACTTTATGACTTAGAATGTAAAAACATAAAAACTATTTGTTTAAATGAACATTGGCTTAGCTCTAATACAATAAATATTTTAAATAACACTGAAAACTTCAATGTTGCAAACAGCTATTGCAGGGAGAAAAAATTCTCTCATAGGTTGCTGCATACTCTTCGATTCTTCTATAAGCTATGAAGTGAAAACAGATTTTAATTGTTTAAATGAAGGTTGTGTATTTGAAAGCTGTTGCGTAGAGCTTAAAGACCTTATCATGTTAGTCATTTCAATTTATAGAATTCCAGATGGGCATTAGTCACACCTTTCCTCTCTAAATTCCAGTGCTTGCTAGATAAACTAAAGAAAGAAAAGGAGAAAAATTGTGATACCAGCTAATTTTAACGTAAACTCTGCAACTGTCATTAAAGATTCAATGAAATTTATTATTCAATTAATCAAATTAATTAAGAGAAAATATTCACTGAGCAACAAGCATTGATAACATTGTAACAAATTACTACTTTGATAATGTTCTCAAATTCTGTCTAGACTTGGGACTTTCTGGCCACTCAGCCTTGTTTGTGTGTCTGCCAAAAACTGATTGATTGATTGATTGATTGATCCATTTTCATCTACAGCTGCACAATGTGCAAGAGATATTTGAATTTTTTTCTTAATATTAACAGTTTTACATATAATATACCTTTGTACATAATAACACACATTAATATATCAATTAATGATGACTACTTAAATAAATGTTGTTACGCTATATACAGAGAGATAAAATACAAATGTTCTTCTGAATGAGACTACATTGGGTAAACACACAAAAATTTAGTTTTGTAGGTAACTGATAAACTTAATGCAAGAAAAACTTATATCAAAAGAAGTTTCAATAAAACAAATACTGAAATATTCTATGAGAAATGAAGTAAAGTTAAGTGACCTCTCAGGAATGGTGATTCAACAAATGAAAACTTTAATACATTCTTAAACAGTTTTTGTGAAGTATTTAATGAAACTTTCCAACCAAAAACATATTGCTAAAAAATATCAAGTAAGATAAGATGGATCACACATGGAATAAAGATTTCTAGTGAGAGGAAAAGGCAGATACATAATCAGCTGAAGTGCAACTAAGATCCTGATTTTGCAAACAATGTTTGAAACTATAAAACTATTTTTAAAAAAGTTATGAAAGGTTCAAAACAAATGGCAAATAATAAATTAATTCTAGGGAAAAAAATGAAACAAGGACAATATGGTCTGTAGCTAAGTCTGAATTAGTTGTCAGAAATTACAAACAAGACATCTCAGAAATCAAACTTAAAGAAAAATCTGTTGTAAATCTAGTTCAAATATCTAAGTGATTCAATAAGTAGTTCATAAATGTAGCAAATTCTGATTTGTATGTAGCAAATTATGAGCAGAAAGTAAATAGTTTTGAGTTGAAAGGCAAATATCAGTGAATGTCTCAAAAAATTCAACACAGTCTCAGCAAAATTTGTTGAAAATATCATGCTCTCCTTAAAAAACAAAGACTCTGCAGGTTAGAATGGGATACCCATTAAAGTAATGAAAAAAGTTTACGACATAATAGCTCATTCTCTCTCTCATAATAAACAAAGCAATTGAAGGAGGTTACTTCCCTGATCTCTTGAAATATGCAGCAGTAAAACCACTGTTCAAAAAGGTTCAGAAGATGATATGGGAAATTATCTCCCCATTTCTATACTCCCAGTTACTTGAAAAAATTGCTGATTTACTGATACAAAGCTTCATCACACAGTATGACAGCATTTCAAACAACCAATTTGGCTTACAACTAGGTAAAAATACAGTAGATGCAATAAATGAGTTTACTGAAAAAAAATTACTTCATCATTAGATAGGGAAACTAAAGTTGCAGGAATATTCTGTGACCTTACAAAAGCATTCAGCTCTGTAAACAATGCCCTGCTGCTTTTCAAACCCATCGAGGTATATCAACAACACCTGTCGGCAGCTGAGGATTTCAGTTAATTATCATTTATTCTAGAGAAACTGCACTGTCATCAATGGTATCTATTCTTTCATGAACAGTTACTATCTTCAAATAAAGAAACTTTCTGATGGTAAAACAATAGAGACAGGTTGACAGACAAAATGATTGATGAACTACAGCAGTATTATGGGACGGCCATTAGGAATAATACTGATGATTTGTTGTAAATGAAGCAGGCAGTATGAGCTACCTTCTTCCACAGACTGTCAACTGATGAAAAACCAGTACGCTACCTTTGCCCTCCTGGATCTGATTCGTGGTGCAATTATGGCAATGCCCACTATTCAAACATTTCATACAGCCATAAACATTCCATCCTAGCAGCAGTCATGGTGGTCATCATAAAACCTATTTACAGAGACCTGGAAAATCCTTAATTACTGAAGTGTCTGCATGATCAGACTTAAAATCCCAATGAGTTGTTCAATAATCTTATCTGGACTCACTTCCCAAAAAATGTTTTTGTTGTAATGAAGACACTAAAGTTGGGGGGGGGGGGGGGGGGGGAGGGGTGGAGGGGGAGGGGGGTTCAGTGATTCTGTTATTGCTTTTAATGATGGCAACATTGGTAGGGTGAAAGTGCTGCAGCATATGGGAATTAATCCTGGAGCAAACTGCATCGGGCAGCTTGATGGACAAGGTTTGCATTGATAAAGCAGAGTATGCAACACAATTGGCCACCAAGGACTCCAGAAAGAATAAAAGAAGAAAAAACTTGAAAAAAGATCAAGAGGATGATATAAAGTATGGTGCATGGTGCTTCTGACTAACTGTAAATAAAAAATCAAGCACATATTAAGTGAGTTAGTCTTTTAGAAACTTTAGAAGCCATTGCTGAATATTTACATTTTCTGTCGCATATTTTCTTAATTCTTGGAAACCACTTGAAGTAGAATATTAAAATTTTTCATGAGTAATAACATACATATCCTGAGTCTACTGAACTAAAAGAAGAACATAATGTTATGTATAATTAAAATTATTTAGTATAACATACAAAAAAAGTACACAAAATTTTAACCGTGTAATTAAAAAAATTTATTTCTGAAAAGAGTGGCTGAAATGCAATTATTGTAGTTCAGCAGACTCAGAACATACAATTTAATGTGCTGTAAAAGTTTCATCTCAATGGCTTCAGTGGTTCCTGAAATATAGGGAAGCCAAGTCCCTAAATTTAATGTGGTCGAGATAGTGTGTTCCAACTCCCCTTAAGATTAAACATTTTGAAAACCCACATTATGAGTTTTAAGACCAAACAGTCAAAAACTGAAAAAAATCTGTATGACTCAGATGGGAATTTGAGTTGGAATTCAC
This sequence comes from Schistocerca piceifrons, assembly GCF_021461385.2. NCBI lineage: Eukaryota > Metazoa > Arthropoda > Insecta > Orthoptera > Acrididae > Schistocerca > Schistocerca piceifrons. The sequence continues at coordinate 260,502,659 of NC_060149.1, read as the reverse complement.
ATATAGAATATCTAGTAAATAAATTAAACAGCATTGCATCTGTAATGGAAATTTTAGCCAGTGTCACTCATATGGGCACCAGGAAAACAGTGTATTTTAGGTATCTGTTATTAGATATGACATAATTTTTGGGAAAACCCCAGAAAATGTTACAGCCAAGAGCATCATGTTTATCATTATTTAAAGACCAAAAAATATTAACTGTCCCCTATTTATATATCTTTGAGGTGATTCTTTTCCTATGCAGCAGAGCTGATCTATCATATATACACCATTTTGAACACTCATATAACAAAAGACATAAAGAAAACTTTATGCTCACTTCACATCACTGAAAATTGTGCACTCAAACTCCCCATTATACAGCTAAGAAAATGCACAACAAAATAAAAAGGTGTGACATAATGAAAATTAGGATAAGTATTTTAAAAAACAAGTAGTGTGATTTTCTAATTGAAAGATGGTACTACTCAGTTATAGTCGATGTAAATATTGGAAGTTTGAACAAAATTTCTAATAAGCAAATTGTAACCTTGACATGTCTTGTGCATATTGGACATATGTTCTGAAATTTTGTACATCATGAGATGAATAAAACACATTTCACAACATTCATAAGTGCATCACCAATTAGATATTTATAGTTAGTCTTCACTCCACAAGCCTCACACAATGAATTAAGTCATCTATCAGAAGGTAAGCTTCAAGTGCATCATATTGGCAGCACAGTTAATACATACATGTCCATCTGACATGTGACATGATGTACATTTTAAAGTAAACATCACAACCTCTGACATACATTTGTAATTAGGAATATTCAATCTGCAATGGGAAGCATAGCAAATTATATGTTCACCAGGTGAAGCTCTGTCATAGCTAACCAGAGTGATCTGTAAGAATTATTTTATTTCTAAGAGGAAGACTTACATTAATTACCTTGTTACATGGTTGCAAGTTGTACTGGTATTACAATCAGGACTAGACAGGCCAACTCTGCATTGAGTTTCTTCCCAAAATTGCAAGGAGAAGATAAAAAGCACAAACATGTCTCATCAGGACAGGACAGCGAACCATTGGCAAATAGTCAATATCTGTAGTGGTTGAGCATAACATGTACATAAAACCTACAAAAGAATTTGACTATCTTGCTCCCCATGCAAAATGCCCTCTTCATGGTTTTATGCTCCCTGGCCAGAAAACTAATTGTGGGGAGGTCACCTATTTAAGAGCTACCCTATTAATTTACAAGTACACAACTTTCTAAGGCCTTGGGCATAGATCCTAAAGTGCGAGATTTGCACAATAAATAATGTGATATGAAAATTTTGAACAAAACCGGTCTTTCATTTAAATACACAAGTTTATTCCAAAAAAAAAAAAAAAAAAAGTGATTGACCCTTATTACAAAAAACAGAGAAACAATGAATAGTGTTATCTATGTGAAGCTAATGATTACTGGTTATTTTGGATAACAGCTAATCTGTTTCTCACACAGACACAGTGAACTCAAACACAATCTGAAGCTTACATTCACTACACAAATTCCTGTCAGAAACAGTGGTTGGGAGCTTGGCGACTGCTAATAAAATTCGTGCACTCAACACATGTACTTTGATCCTGAGACTGGCAATCATATCAAGGCCCTCAAGTATGGGCCACCTTAACCTATCACACTAGTGCTGCCTGCAGTGCTCACAATGAATACTCATGCACCATGTGGAATGGCACTGACATGGATGTGGATCTGCAGGGAAGTTGAGAGTGTAGGAGACACAACATTGTCGTTCAGGGTAATATGCGAAAATCAGTTCATAGATGTTGGCCACTGATGGAATTGTGTGTACGATTGGAGTTAATCCCCTCAGCACGAGTAAAGGTTTCAAGACAGTCTACTGTAGCACCAAAACTGGTAGCTGTATAATAAATAACATCGTAAGGACGGCAGCTGGTGTTCCATTTTATTACATAAGGGACATTATCGAGCCACTGCAGGGGTACTGGTGGACAGTCTTGCAAAGTACTTTTGAACACATCTTACAAAAACTGTCTTGAGCAGCCAGCACAAAGAGGTGGCCAGTCACCACTAGTGTAGGTCCTAGTAGTGCTGCACTCACGCTGACTGCCATGCTACCTTCTCATACCAACTGCACTCCTGGCCATGGCAGTAGCACATGACACTAGCAACATCTGCCCACCCTCAATGACTGTCGCCCCCACAGAAAATGGTGCAAAAGTATGGGAGTGAAATCACTCGCACCCAGAGCCTGAATGGAAACCTTCATATAACCAATGTGATCCACAGATACTTGTCTCTGTCAGTTGTCTCACACTGAATGAAACAACACAAACACAGTGAGTGGAAACATTCACATAACAGCCAAAGCCAATGGAGACTTGTTTCAATTGATTGTCTTACACTGTATGAACCACATAAACCTGGTGAGTAAAAAAATTCATATAGCTGACATGACCACAGAGACTAGTTTCATTCAGTTGTTTCATTTGTCTGAAAAAACCAACTGAAGGAAAAACCAATTGACTGACCAGTCAGGTTTTGAAAACAGGTGGTTGTCCCATTGCTAATGAGCATGTAAGGACTGTAATGTGATAAGTGAATGATCAACTTTGGTTTATTTGAATAATTTTGGGGAAGTGTGGTTCATTTGTAAAGGAAGCCACATGCAGGACACTAGTAAGTCCCACAGTTGAGACCCACACCACATTGGATTAATGGAAGACATAAAAGCAGTTCAGAGGTGGGCTGCTAGATTTGCTACCAGTAGGTCTGAACAACATGCAATAATTATGGAGATGCTTCAGAAACATGAATAAGAATTCTCATCAAAAGTACCACTAATTTTTAGGACATTCTTCAGAGCAGCCCTCTGTTGATTAATAGTATCACTTTATTCACATAATTCACCTTCAGTGGCTGTTACTAAATCATTGACACTGCAAGTGTCTAAGGTACTAAGACGTGTGGATGCAGGTTTTGTCTTGTCCATCTGCACTTATTGGACCATTTGCACTTGTACCTGTGTACTGAACTGGCTGTGGCCTTCAGCTGAAGCTGGTAAAATGACCCCCACTGTATGGCTTCCTAGTCATAAAACAAATGTTTCTGCAAAAAAGTTTAATATAGATATTTTCTCTGCTAGGAAGTGAAGACATAGTTACTTCATGACAGGCCTGTAGTTTTACTGCCTTACTTTGTGTACCTGCAGCTCATAATCCTCTGTAAGTGCTAAAAGGTACAGGCTTTCAAAAATAAAAATAGTGTGTGTGGTGGTCCTCAACTACGTACCCTCAGACTCAGAGTTGAAATTTTAAAATTTTTGGCTGGTTTCATTGTCTAGAGGCTTGGGTACATTGTTGCTGCATTACAAGCCAAATACTACTGAAAGTACAGTATACAATATGAATATACACATGAACTGAATGGTTGAAGGTTCCTATCACTCGTCAATCGCAAATTTTTAATGTAATGTAGAAATTTATAAATGAAAGATTGCAATTAAATAAAATCTGCAGGTACTATTTTTAATGACTTTAAATAATGAGCATGATAGCAGAAGTACCTTTAAGAATGCTGTTTATTACTACAAAACACTTATTGATGTCAATGGTCCAGCAATTAAATAACATATAAGTTGAATAACAGGCAAACAGTAGATTCCTACTTCACATAATTAGTTATGAACAACAACATAGCTCGCGAGATATTCACTTCTAAACGCATACTACGTCTTCATTGCAGAAGCCACGGAAGTCTCACAAGTGCACAAGTCAGCACTACGAATTATTTCTCTTCCACTCTCAAGTCTTTCCCATGACTGCCCCTCACTGCTTCCCATCCAGCACCCCCCTGTCCAGCACTTCCATCCAGTCTCCCCATTAATGAACACTGTAATTGGCTAGAGCGCTCCCACCATCTCTTCAAGTCAACGCACATTCACAAACATTCTCAAACACATATGAAATACTGGATTTACATTTAAAAACTTCCAGTTAAATAAATATTCCTACAGCTGGACCATAAACACACTCTAACACGCATCATTAGAAACATAAAAAAACCAAATAAACACACATCAGAGGAATAGAAAAAGCCTAATGTCTCTGTGCTTTCTAAAACACAGTAAATATTTAACCAATTTCTTCATGAATAGTATATATCAGATATAAACAAAGATGTAGATGAATAAATATATTTATAAGCATGCTGCTACTGTTTTTTCATGTCACTGTGGAGTACTTACGGCCTACATGATCAATAGTAATCAGCCACTTTGACCTGTAATTACTCATGTACTATTCAAGTTACATGCCTGTAATTCATACCAATTCAGGTTCACACTGATAGCTTTCTAAAGACATGTCAATTGACAAAATTGGATGAACCGTTTAGATTTTGGAAATTCGTTGCTAGGTGTTACTTGTATAATTTGCAGTCAGATACTAAACATTAAACTAATAAAGATATTGAAAATCTGATTACACCATCAGAGTCATCATGCAAATAATAGTAATGTACATGTTTATTTTTAAGGTATCATAATTCCTCCGGCTATTATTAAGTTCTACATGAGCTGTGAAATGTCTGCCATTATGGTTTCACAAAGTCATCCATCTTTGACACTCCCGGAATACAAATCTCCTTCATCGACACAAAGCACAGTCCTAATCACAATGTCAACATGGAATTCCCAGCCACGCAGTCGGCCTGCACCATGTACCATGTGCTGGGGCTACCCCTCTTGCTCCGGCTAACGTACAGCACCACGTGGTCGGCCTGCTGAGCTGTCCGTGTGGGCCATGCCAACTCCGAACATAGACTATTTTTAGGGCGCCACAACTCACCCGTTACCTCACACAGGTAACTCAGAAATCTTCCTCAGAAATTCGTCTGAAAATGGAGGTCAGGATCAATGCTATCTTGGTCCCTGGGTCAGTAACTGCTGCTGTATCAACTCCTTCAATTTGAATGGTGATAGCCAATTGCTTCTAATTATGTTTGAACCGTGGACAACTTTTGTAGATAGCTTGCATCCTGTTCTTCATGTCCACACCATCATTACAGCATAACATTGATTTCTCAATTTGCCTCCCCCCACCACCACCACTGACCCCCCCCTTCCCCTCCCCCCCCCTTTTTTGAGCAGTATGTTGTGCCTGTAAGTTGCGGCATTCAGTGGGTTCATCCACACCACAATACTGATCATGACCTCTTTTTTTTTTATCTGGAGTGGTAATATCATTTCATTTATTTTGCACCAACAGTTATTTGACCTTTGCAAGTCCCATTTGTTATTATTTACATTATTTTGGCACTCACCACTCGTGTGCAGCAACTGTCAACCTCGCATGAGTACTGGCCATTGTAATTATTTTTTCATCCATAGTTATTGATGCGTGGTGTGTGAGCATTATTCTTGCCATTATACCTATCCTCTTTCAGTAAACCAATTTTATCAGTTGTAGATAAAAATTCATCAATATCATAATGATCACCCCCTCAAGTCAGGAGGCAAGTTGGTGTCAAGCTCTGAGCACTGGTGAGTGTTTCCATCTTATGCCCAAAGGCACCAGAGAAACAGTGGTTTCTGAAATAACATTTTATTAAGGTATTTGCTTTTAATTTTGCCTTTCGCAGTGCTGAGGAAATAGTCCAGGTGTTTGCCCAGGTGTCAGCGAGAAATGGACACAGCACCCAAACAGCTTGAGTGGTGCCTGACAGAAAATCAGCACAGGGGCAGCAGTGGGACACCCTGTGGTGGCCTTTGTGCATTCTGCAGTGGACTCGAAAGCTTCCACGTGCTGGAAGAAGGGCACAGGCTTAAAGCTGTACTCGCAGCATTGTCTATATGGTGATGCCATGAAGGTGGAAACCGGGGACTCCCCCCCAGTACACACAGCATACAACCAGGAATGCTGTACACACACAGCTTCAGGGTGGCACTCAGACACCTACCCAGCAAGCAGAAAATGGCAGCTTACAGTCAGTTGTTTAGGCCCTTCACCACAGCAAGGTCGTATAAGTCTGCATCTTCTACCAGTCTCACCTGTGACCTATCGGAAGCAACTAAATAAAACAACGAAGTCCACATAGAGCTGGTAGGTTGCAGTCTTGTAGTTCAAGTCTTCAGACAAGTGGCAAGCATTATATCATTACTGGCCAGCAGCATTAACCTGTACCTAGTGAAAATATCATTCCATTACAATCTGTGGTGGAGACAGAGTGAACACACACACCACATCTACATCTGTATTTACATCTACATCTACAGGGATACTCCACATATCACACTTAACTGCCTGACAGAGGGTTCATTGAACTACCTTCACAATAATCCTCTATTATTCCATTCTCGAATAGACACAGAAAAGATGAACACCTAAATCTTCCTGTGCAAGCTCTAATTTCCCTTATTTTATTATGATGATCATTTCTCCCTATGTAGGTTGGCGTCAACAAAATACTTCTGAATTCAGGGGATAAAGTTGGTGGTCGAAATTTCATGAGAAGATCACACTGCAAGGAGAAATGCCTTTGTTTTAATGATGACCACCTCAATTTTTGTATCATGTCCATGATACTTCCCCTCCACCTTCCCATTTCTTGATAACACAAAACATGAAAACATGCTGCCTTTCTTTGAACTTTGCTCTGTTAACCCTATCTGGCAAGGATCCCACACTAAGCAGCAGTATTCCAAAAGAGGACAGCCAAGTGTAGTGTAACTGGTCCCTTTAGTAGATCCGTTGCATCTTCTAAGTGTTCGGCTAGTAAAACATGATCATTAGTTTGCCTTCCACTCAACATTTTCTGTGTGTTCTTTCCAATTTAAGTTGTTTGTAATTCCTAGGTATTTGGTTGAGCTTACGGCCTTTAGATTTGATTGTTTTATCATGTAACTGAAGTTTAATTGTTTCCTTTTGGCACTCATGTGAATGACCTCACAATTTCCATTATTTAGGGTCAACTGCCAATTTTCGCACAATACAGATATATTTTATAAATTGTTTCTCAATTTATTCTGATGACTTTATTAGATGATAAATGGCAGCATCATCTGCAAACAACCTAAAATGGCTGCTCAATTGGTCTCCTGAATTATTTATATACATAAGGAACAGCAGAGGGCCTATAACACTAGCTTGGAGGATGCCAAAAATCACTTCTGTTTTACTTGATGACTTTCCATCAGCTACTACAAACTGTGACCACTCTGACAGGAAATCATGAATCCAGTTACATTTCCTGCTGCATATTGATGTTAATAATATGGGCCTGTACTTTAGTGAATTACTCTTACTGCCTTTTTTGAATATTGGCGTGACCTGCGCAACTTTCCAGTTTTGGGTATGGATCATTTGACAAGTGAGCGGTTGTATGTGTTTGTTATGTATGGAGCTACTGCTCTGAAAGGAACCTAATTGGTACACAGTCTGGACCAGAAGACTTGCTCTTATCAAGCTGTTTAAGTTGCCCTGAAGATATCTACTTCTAAGTTACTCATGTTCCCAGTTTCCCCCACCCCGGGGGCTCACCACTCTTGGGCAGGTTCATGCTTGGCTACCACAGGGCTCCAGCCTTTGCAGCATTTTTCCCCTTCCATGTCTATTCTCTTGCTATTCTTCTTCCCCTCACTTGGGGGAACATACCTGGAATGTTATTGGGAATGTTCTGCATTGTCTGTCACTGAAGTAAGAACAGTCTCATCTTTTTATTTCACTCCTTTTTTTTTCTTCCTTTTTTTTCTTCCTTTGTTTTCCTTTCTTTGTTTTCCTTTCTTTGTTTTCCTTCTCCTCTCATTCCTCCACTTTGGCGTTTGAGGTTCTTCTTTTCCTTCTTCCTCCCTGTGTGCTCCTGAAGGCTGGTCCATGCATCTGACACGTAACAGGTGGCTGGGTAATGCATAATTCCCAGCCCCGGGTCGACAGGTAGGGTTCGCATATACCCCCTGGTACAGACCAGGCCAAGGGAGGGGTGATTGCCTGAGCTGCCACCTTCCCAAATCGCTGTTTGGTCCCTTTGTCAGGTGTTCAGGAGGTGTGATCTGAGGTGTGAACAATCACCGAAGGTGGGTGTGCACCCTTGTGAATTAGACCCCCAGTTGGGAGGAGCACGCCATTGGAGACACTGCCAATCATGGGGGATTTTCTTGGAATGCATCAATCATCTTCCCAATCAATGTCTATGAAACATAAGCATAATGAGGCTAGTGATTCAAAGACCCTTCCCACTGCACCATGGTTCCTCGTGGTCTCACATACTGAAGGAGGTCAGTCCTTCACCATGATAAATCCATTTATTATGCCAGCCATGTGAAATCGTGCTCTCATTTATGGAATGGTACTTTGCTTTTGGATACTACCTCTGATTCTCAAGCACAACAACTGCTTGCTGCCTCGCTTCTCCACAGCTACCCTGTTCGTGTCGAGGCCCGTAGAACCTTGAATTCTTCCTGTGGTGTAATTTACACTAGGCTGCTCGATGGTCTAACTGAGGCCAAAATACAGTCTTACCTCTCTGATTAGGGTGTCAGTGCCATCCATCATATAATGAAAAAGTAGATTCCTCCTGCTGAGGAGAAAGTCATGGCAGTAGGACAGTGGTAGTTCAGCAGCTTCAGCATACAGACTCTCAACCGGGTTAGTGTAAAAGGCGCCTGTGGCCAAACGGATGCCACATTTGTGGATAGTGTTGAGATGGTGTAAGAGGGATGGACGTGCAGATGCATGAACAAAGCACCCATAGTCGAGTTTCGAATGAACAAGAGACTGGTACAAATAGAGGAGGGTGGTTCGATTGGCACCCCAAGAAGTACCATTGAGGATACAGGTTATTAAGGAACAGCGTACAGCGGGCTGCCATGTAAGACACATGGGAGGACCAAGAGTGTTTCCTATCGAGCATGAGCCCCAGGAATTTTGTAGTTTCAGTGAACGGAAGAGCAAAAAGTGCAAGACATAAAGATGGTGGGAGAAACCACTTGCATCGCCAGAAATTCATGCAGACTGTTTTGTCAGCGGAAAAACGAAAGCCATTGTCGATGCTCCTGGAGTAAAGATGATCAAGACATCGCCGAGTACGCTGCTTGGTGAGACAGGTACGTGGAGAACTGCAATACATGTCAAAATCGTCAACAAAAAAGGGGCCAGAGATGCCCAGCGGGAGACAGGCCATCATAGGGTTAATGGCGACAGCAAAGATAATGACACTCAGGACGGAACCCTGAGACACACTGTTTTCCTGGATAAAGGTGTACGACAAGGCAGAACTCACACGCACCTTTAAAACTCGGTCTTTTAAAAATGCCTGAAGGAAACAGGGCAGGTGGCCACAGAAGCCCCACGTGTAAAGAGTACAGAGGATACCAGTTCTCCAGCAGGTGTTGTAGGCCCTCTCCAAATCAGAAAACACGGCCACAGGTGGGATTTCCACAGAAAATCATTCATAACATGGGTGGAGATGGTAACGAGATGATCAACTGCAGAACGCCACGCTCGAAATCCACACTGTGCATTCGTCGGTAAATTGTGAGACTCGACCCGTCATACCAGCCGGGCACGAATCATATGTTCCATCACCTTGCAAACGCAGCTGGTAAGAGAGATGGAGCGGTAGCTGGAAGTAAGGATTTTGTCCTTACTGGGCTTAAGTATGGGTATGACGGTGGCTTCATGCCAGCGTCCAGGAAATGTGCCCTCTGCCCAGATGCAGATGTGTGTGTTAAGGAGGAAGTGCTTGGCTGCAAGAGAAAGGTGCTGCAACATCTGAATGTGGACAGCGTCTCGCCCTGTGGCAGAGGATCGGGATGAACTGAGAACATGATCTAGCTCCCTCACAGCAAAGGCGGCATTGTAGCACTCATGATTCAGAGAAGAGAAGGGTAGCACTCGAGCCACCTCCACTCGTTTTCAATGGAGAAAGCAAGGGTGATAGTGAGAAGAGCTCGAAACTTCCGCAAAATGGCAGTCCAAGGTGTTGGAGATAACAATAGGGTCCACGATGACATCGTCTGCTACTGTCAGGTCAGAAATTGGGGAATGGATCTTGGTCCCAGAGAGTTGTTGGAGGTTTGCCCACACGACAGAGGAAGGGGTGGAACTGTTAAAAGAACAAGTGAATGAAATCCAGCGAGCTATTTTGCTATCATGAAGAATGTGACGACACTTTTCACGCATCTGTTTATAACAAATGCAGTGTGCCATTGTAGGATGATGGTTAAAAATGCAGAGAGCATGTCTCCGTGCACAAGGGAGGAGTAAAGCTGCCAGTCAGCCTTAGTAAGCTGCCATTTGGGCGTGCACATGGATGGGGTAGCAGTCAGAAAACTAATAGCACATGCGAAATGGTTGCTCGAGTAGGTGTCAGAAAGAACAGATTGCTCAAGATGATGGCCAAGCTGGGCAGTGCAGAAAGATGGGAATAGGTGTACGAGGAGTCAGAAAGGAAAGTGGGCGCTCCAGTGTTAAGGCAGATGAGGTTAAGTTGGTTAAGAAGGTCGCCGAAGAGAGCACCTCTCTGACAGGTCCTGGGAGAACCCCAAAAGGGATGATGTGCATTAAAGCCACCGAGTAGCAAAAACAGAGGAGACAGCTGCCCAATAAGCTGAAGGAATCTGCCCTGGTGACACTGAATGACAGAAGGACATAAATGATACACAGGGAAAAAGTGAGGTGGGGAAGGAAAAGGCGAACTGCAACAGTTTGAAGATGGGTAGTCACGGAGATAGATTGACTATGAATGTCAACCCATATGAGCAGCATGATGCCCCCATGAGATGGAATGCCGACCTTAGAGGGAAGGTCAAAACGAATCGATAAGAAATGTGAAAGCTCAAAGCAGTCATGAGGGCTCAATTTCGTTTCCTGAAGGCAGAGTGCAAGGGGACACTGCAATGCTAAAATCCTCTTTGTGGGACCAAAGGCTACGAATGTTCCATTGGAGGAGAGTCATAACAAGGAAGAGATGTAGGGGTGTCACCTTGGCGGCTGCCAAGTGACTGCCTGTGAAGAGTTGCTACCCAGGGCACAGGAGCAGGAGGCTCCTGCTCCATGGGATCCATGGAAGCATCAGCTTGCTAGTGCGGTTGGTCTGTGGAGTCCAAAGCTGAAAAATGGTAGGTGGTGCGCACCAGCGACACGGAGCCCAGCTGGGCTAAGGTATGACATGGTCACACCGTCGAAGAGGTGGTGAAGTAGATTCCTCTGCCTTGTGTGGCCACCCATCCTATGCCTCCTTCTTTGATGATTCCAATATGGGGCACACCCCTCTTCCCTGTTAACTCCTGGAATCCGCTTTTGCCACTTGCTACAGTGGCTTAACTTCACACTACCTGCAACTTCCCTGGTGGGTGTGGACCCTTCACCACCATGGCTTCATGAAGTGGCCCATGTTAACCTTGGCCTTCATTTGCTTCCTAAGGTCACTACTCAAGCCTCAGTCTATCACCTTCAGTTTCATGACCTTTGCATGGAACTTCACGATAGTACCTTTGTATACGTTGATGGCTCTTGAACTGACCATGTGGTCAGGTGCGCCTTCGTCATTGGCACCTGTGTCTTTTGATATCGGCTTCCGGCACACTGCTCAGTATTTACAACAGAGCTCTTCACCCTGTATCAGGCCATGGAATATATCCAGCAACACAACCTTTCCAATTGTGTCTTCCGCTCAGACTTACTCAGCGCCCTTCAAAGTCTATGTGAGTTGTGAGCTGTACACCACCTATCCCTTAGTGCAGTGGGTCCAGGAAAACTGTCACTTGCTCACTCTTGGTGGAGCCAGTGTGATGTGTCTGTGGGTTCCTGGTCATGTTGGTCTGCCAGGAAACAGGGCTGCTGATGCTGCTGCCAAGGCTGCAGTCCCCATACCTCAGTGCATGAGATCCTATATTCCCTCCAATGATCTCTGTGTTGCTGTCTGTTAGGAGGCCATGTCCCTTTGGCATTACCAATGATCCTCCCTTCACGGAAATAAGTTCAGGCTTGTTTAGCCTCTCCCAACAGCTTGGATGACCTCCCCTCGGCCCTCCTGCTGGGAGGACGTCATTTTAACTAGGCTGCATATTGGGCACTACCTTTTTAGCCATCATCATTTGACAAGTGGTGCTACCCCGCCACTTTTTACACATTGTGCCCAAATTTTAACTGTCTTCCACTTCCTGATGGAATGCCCATTTTTTAAATGTTTACGTTCCTGCTTAGGTGTGCCATCTGAGTTATCGGCCATTTTAGCAAATGAAGTATGGGCTGTCGACCACGTTTTACTTTTTATCTGCCAAAGCACTATGGCAAAGGCTATTTAATTTTTAGTTTTGGACCTTCGTTTCTTTATGCTTTCTTTTTTAGCCCTTTTTTCCACATGTCTGTTTTTAGCTGTCTTCTGTTATGTCAATTAGGACTGATATATAGTCATTTTTTAACTCCACTCTGTCTTTGTGTTCTGTAGTTTTGACTTGGGTGCATATGACCCTAGTTGTCTTTTGTGCCCTAAAGCAAAGCAAAACTAAACCAAAACCAATCCCTTTCAGAAGGCTGTGTTTAGTAACTCTGCTGTAGAAGCACTGTCATCGATTGTATGTCCATTGCTATTGCACAGAGATGGCACTGATTGTGTCTTGCCATTAGCACACTTCACACATGAACAGAATGTCTTTGGATTTTCTGCCAGTTTTGAGACAGTTTCATTGCGGAAACTATTATTAACATTTTGCTTTGAAGTCCATGCTAAATTTCAAGCTTCTGTAAGAGATCGCCTATCTTGGTAATTTTACATTCATTTAAATTTGGCATGATTTGTTTGTTGTTTCTGAGACAGTGTTCTGACCTGTTTTGTGTACCAAGGAGCATCAGCTTCATTGTTTGTTAATTTCTTTGATATAAATCTCTCAATTGCTGTCAATACTATTTCTTTGAATTCAAACCACATCTGGTCTACACTTACATTGTTTGGAATGAGGAGAGATTGTTTCTCAGGATGGTGTCAAGGGAATTTTTATTTGCTTTTTTGAATAGATATATTTTTCAATTATTTTTGAAGGGTTTGAGAGTTACGGTATTCGGTCTCGCTATGACAACCCTGTGTTCACTAAGCCGTGTATCTGTTATTAGCTCAGGATTATTTGTTGCCAAGATGTCAAATGTGTTTCCAAAACCATTCACTATTAGAGTGGGCTGTTGAACTAATTGTTCGAAATAATTTTCAGAGACTGCATTTAGCGCAATTTTGGAAGAAACTTCCTGGCAGATTAAAACTGTGTGCCGGACCGAGACTCGAACTCAGGACCTTTACCTTTTGCGGGCAAGTGCTCTACCATCTGATCTACCCAAGCACAACTCACGCTCTGTTCTCACAGCCTTACTTCTGCCAGTACCTCGTCTCCTACCTTCCAAACTTTACAGAAGCCCTCCTGCGAACCTTGCAGAACTAGCACTCCTGAAAGAAAGGATACTGCGGAGACATGGCTTAGCCACACCCTGAGGGATGTTTCCAGAATGAGAATCTCATTCTGGAAACAATTTTGGAAGATTTTTTTATACATAACTCCTGATTCAAACATGAGGATGTGGATGAACTGTCCAAAACAGGGGTATTTAAAGCCAGATATCACATCATTTCAGCAGGTTAGGTGGCCATTTCCTATCATTTCAACAGAGGTGTCAGTGATCGTTTCCACACTGTGGTGTCTGAAGTAAAGACAGTTTTCCCTGCTTCTGCATTTCTCATCAGTACGAGCATACTTTAGAGCAGTGGAACTCAGATGTTGGATTTTAATACATTATATTGTAGAGCTTGCAGGACGGCATTCTGGGTGCCATCACACAGTGCCATTTGCACTCCTTGTTATAGCCCCGCTCACTGTATAGCAATGAGGTACTGGCACAGGCATTGCCCTTCTTTTGCAATTCCAGCACTCTTCATTTACTCCAGATAACCGTTGTGACACATGGTCTGCATTGGACTTGGTTCTTTTACCATCTGTGTGGAGCAATAGCTTAGAAATTTTTTTGTTCAACTGGAAACAGGATTGCTGCACAACAATATCATGATCAGGAACAGTGACTAACATTTTGCACCAGCCATATTTTTCCTGATACCAACATTATATTTTATTTAAATATTTCTGGAGTATGTATGCAGAGTGCTTTGCTTATTGTTGCATGTAATGGAATTAAATTCCCCATCATTGGACCATATTGTAAATGGGTTGTCCCAACACTGCATTTTTCATTTGCAGTACACATATTGCTACAATGATTTCTGTTATCGTTGCCACTTTCACTACACACACTGTATTCATCAAAAATAGACATGTTAGCATCCAACAGTCTTAATTTATCTTTTGATTCTGTTATATCATGGTGCATGGACCTCATTGCTTGCTAAGGTTTTTTCATGGCCAGTATCAGTTTCATTTAACCGTTTTGCCATGACTTCGGAAATTCTTACGTACATATCTAGTAAATGATTTTCGAGCTCAGTTCAGGATTTGCAGTGAATTTGCTTAGACTAGTTGTGACACCATCTCGAAATATGTTTTTTTTTTCCCCCCCCCCTTGAGAATGCATATTGTGTCATCAGTTGTCTCAATTTTTCCTTCATTCTTTTGCTTGGTTCATTTGCACATCTCTTCTGTCATCATGCTAACTTGTTTATAAAGTGTCCCATCATTGTGTTTTTCTGTCTCATTCCTGATGATGATTCATTCAGCAATACAGATCTACAGTGATCTGATTAACTGAATCTTTTACACAAGCTAAGAGGTTTTTGCTCACATATGATTTGGTAAAATCTTTTCTATTTTTAAATGTATTCACTTTTGCTCATTTGCAGTTGAACCTATCATATTTATTTTTCCCGCAGTGCAGTCGTGTTCTGTAGCCACTGTGGTAACTACACTTACAATCAATTCTGATTCAGACTGCATATCAGACAGCTTACCTTCAGTGGTCTGTGCACTTGCATTTTGGGGCATGATTTCTGGTTTGGCAGTCAACCGTTCCTCATTTTTTGGCCTAAATTCACTCTGACTATGTAATTGAATTTTTATTTCAATATATGTTTTAGATTAGGAAAATTAAAAATACTGTAACCCTGTCATTTAGACCTATAATCCTCTTTGAATTGAATACAATTAAGCTTTTCTTAAAAGCTAGTTGAAATTAACAGTGGCTGACAAAATTACAGAAATAATCTCTGAGTGCTACATTTAACAAAGGAAGATCCATGTTTTGGACAGATTACCAAGTAACTATAGCTGACTAAAGTCTGCATGGTGTTCCTATTTGCTAACTTTACTGCAGTGAAACTTCTACAGTTAATTTTCAGTGCAGTATGTGCAACTGCAAAGTAGATCTGCATGGTTAATGTAACAAAATGTACATCAGTGGATTAGTTGTACAGCAAATATTTGCACATATATAGTTCAACTACATAAAAACAATCATATTATTTCTTATGTGTCGTGGGTCTTCTCTATCTCCTCTCCTCCTCCTCCTCCTCCTCCTCCTCTATATATAAATTCAAGTCACCTCCTCACATTTCTATGTATGTGCAGGCTAATCTCACAAACAGCTGTAGGGATTTTTATCTGGTTTTATACATTGATTCATGAAGAAGGGTTTTGTATATAATTTATAGATATTTTGTACAAATTATCTGACTTATGATGAGTTAAAGTTGAGTTGTGAAAACAGTGCCACTGCTACCTAGGGAACAGCTGCCATAATTCTGGAGAGTAGCAGTGGCGCCAGACAACAGTAAACATGATCAAATTCACATGCAGCATGATGATCTAGCATTAGAGCATTCACCAAGAAACTGATAGATCATAGGATTGAATCTTATCTCGACTGGGGTTACCTCTTTTTTTTCACTTGGCCTTTTAACCTAGCAATCACCTCTCAGTGATATGGAGAGTCATCAGAAATGAAACATGGCTCAGATTCCACATTACACTGTAGCATCCCTTTGACCAGTTGTGTAGCTGGTTATAGGCAAGCAAGCTACCTAAGCGACATCCTGTTTCCTTGCAGTCATTTCAGAACAACTACATAGTGAAAAAAATTTGAGAGTCCCAAACCTGTGGTTTTCAATTATTTATGTATAGAGTACAGCATAGTATGGGATGCTGCTTTGCTTCATTTATATAAGACATTTTGCAGTAATGCAGCAAATGATTCAACTTCCATCTCTCTGCTTTTCTTCAGACAAATGTAGATGTGAACACAGTTCTCTAAATGATGGGCTGAAAGATGTTATTTGTTTGGACACTTTCAAGTTATACAGAAGGCTTGTTAATGAGTCACCACTAATAAGAAAGAGATTTATACCCTTTAAAAATCATAAAGACATGTGCACAATTTTCTTTAATGGAATTCAGAAATTTCTTGTGGATGAACACACAAGATTCCAAAATACATCTACAGATGACCGAGGGACACATTTTGATAAATGACGACAATTTCAGACTGCCAACTTCTGCTTTCCTCCGATTGCCATTCACAGTTTCTACTTTAACTCACTACGCATTGTCCGAAGGATTTGCAGTGACTTAAATCAACTTTGAAGTATTGTAATAAACATGACCAAAATAATGAAAAGATAACCACTTCATCACCAGGCTATGATGTGAAATTTATAATTTGAAGTAATCAAATATTTTTAACCAATAGTTTCCCTGCAGTTGTTTAAAGACAATTGCGAATATTAGGTAATAAGGTGAGAAACCACATTTGCGTGAAATTCGATTTAGGTAATATAATTATTTCATATTTCTCTAAAATAGTGCATATTTTTGCAAAATAGGGGGCTACTTTAGTCTGGGCCAAAGAAACCTCAAAATGAAAATGTAGTGATGCTAGATTCTGATGGTGATTCTGAAAGTTTCTCTCATGTGTAAGATGATGTCTAGCACCACAAAATGTTAAAAGGTAAATTATCAGTTAGGCAATATGCTACAGTTTTATATGACAAGTAACAACACTCTGGAATTGGGACTGAGGTGAGTGATTAGGGTGCTAAAGTGAACTATGGGAAAGATGAAGTTTTACTGAAAATGGCCATAACAAAAAGATAAATTATTTTATCTTTGGTAGGATTTCATAAGAATTATCAGCCCAACACAACTAACAAAATGTGGCCATTTTCAAGTACAACAGCTTCAGTAATTTGTGTAAGAAGGCTCATATCCTTACTGTAAAGTGTCCTTCACATATGATATATTTTATTTGAAAATAGTTACCATAGTGTAACATATGACTTGAAAATTAATTAGTCAGTTGACAAAATATACAACACTTGACTGGTTACTGTCTCACTTTCTGAATAAAATTCGGTATTCCCTGTCCTTATCTTCAAAATATGTTGTTTTATTTGTTCCTCATGCTACTGAATGTCTAGTCTAGAGTTCATTAAATTTACATTGCCTAACATTATATTACCAATGTTTCATGATGAAATTACTGTGTGCAGTGGTCATTAAAATTTTTGGTTGGAAGCCAATACAGGCACCTTGGGCCACAAAAGTACTGATATAGTTATTAATTCATAACCTACATAAATTTTTATATTATGGGGCACTACTAGACTAGCTATAGTAAGGAGACAATAAATTGGCACCAATCACTGCTCAGACCATGACCGAATTCACCAAAATCAATTAAAATTAAGTACATCTTAAAATATTACTATCTCTCTAAATATTTTTGTTTGTTAATGATCAGTAAAACTACACTCCTAAGAATCTCTTAATGCTAATTTATATTAGGTGCTAGATTCATATAATTATAAAATATGGCTGAGAACCACAGGCTGCACGAATACTTCATTCAGGCACATGCAGCTTAAGGGCTGCAGTTTTAAGACAGTTGGCTCAGTGGGTCAAAGTAGGCCTGAGTGTGAGTAACACTGTCTGACTTTCTTTTTGTGGCACCACAGCAAGAGATGTAATGCTTTTTGTTTAGTAACTTACTTAATTGGTGGTACAAGTCTTTGACAATAATAGGAAAGTTTGTCTGAAATTTTCACTCTGCCTCTATCCTTTGTTTTCTAGCCACATATAAAAAGAAAGGCAAAAATTGGGCCAAAGTAACCCCAGTTCATGGATGCAACCATACATGGGAATCCAAAACATATGTTGTTTCATTTTTTATGCTTCAAGTAAAACATTTTCCCAAAAGTACTCAAGAAACAGTGCATTGCTTACACACAGTACTTTCTTTGAGCAGCGCCACGTATTATTCAGCTTTCCTTGAGCCAAACCTAGATGTGTACATGATTCTTTGGAACACACATCTAAAACATCTGCCATAAGGAATTCACGAGAGAGAATTGCAGCAATGAGTCTCAATAATGTGTCACAGTGTGTACTCGTACTGAGCTTCAAACACTAATTCAATACGGAACACACAACATTCATCCCTCCAGACAACTTTCCTGACATGTTCTTAAATTTCGTAAGTTAAATGAATGTGATGGTATTCACTCACTTAATGTTGTTCTCTGAATTTTATTTGTTGCTCTCAAACAACATACGCTACACCAGTAAAGTCATCTGGTGACAGACACTTACTGTTACCTGTGCAAAGCTGGGTTGGGTCATTAGCTTCACAAATAACTGCAGGTTCTTCCACTTTGTTCACCAGTTATAGTGTTCTTCCTTCTCAATTTTTCTTTTCCTATCCTGCGTACGAATTTACGAAAATGTGTTGCGGACTGGAAATATCTTAGTCACTTCCACTGAAATGAAGGATACTTTAATATAAGCTTTAAGCACCCACTTGATCCAGCAAATTCATTTCATTGGCCACTAAGGAGTGACAAGTGCTGGGTTCCAGAACAGCATGTTATTGCAGTTATTCTGTTACCCTCAATAACAGTGTCTGGCCAACAGTATAGTTTTCCTCATGACATTCAGAGAAAATGAATGAAATGAAACCTGTAAAAAATTCAAGTAGTTTGAAGGAAAAATAAGCTTAAGATCCCAAGAGAGATCTCTTCTAACTTGGCCTTGTGACACATCAAGAAATGTATAATCAGGCTTGGAATCGTGTATAAAGGAACCTTCATCAGACTTGGTAACCTGTGGTAAGGAAACCCAATGAGGGCTGTTGTTGCACAGCTACTGGGCATGGTGCCTATGGTGATGCAGATGCTGGTTTTCTCACTTTAATTGAAACCAGTAGTGGTTAAGCCACCACGGACTGTAGTAACACATTTACACAATTTTTCATCAGTTCACGTAAACCACGAACTGTGTGAGCACAAAAATATGCAGTACTTTAAACTTGAATTAAACTAGCATATCAGTAGGATGGTACAATAAAAAGACATTTTATGCTGAGTAATATGTCAGGCAGACTCCTATGAACTTCCCCACAATTTACACAATGTGACAATGGTGTGGAACTTGAAAGCAGTTTGTATGATGTTTATTGCAGTTATGCAGTAATTTTACTGCTATGATATCCAGTGGCTTAGTACTGCACAGCTGAATTTTGAAGTTTGTAATCAGTTTCATTTTGTATTTATCATAGCAGAAAAATTGACTGAGATATGTTACGAACAGTCATGACAAAAGACATCCCTTTTTCAAAGTTTTCTGAGTTGCTCTGACATGATCTCACTGCCTAGTCATCAGGACTTAATATCTTACCTTCCACAGAGAGTATTAAACAATTGCAGGACATAATAAAAAATATCGGGTTTGAGTACCAGTGGAGTGTGGCCATATTTTAAATGCAACTTCACCTTGTTGTTTTTTAGTGCCTTATATGTTCACACTGAAAAACCAAATCTAGTTTTTTAGGTGGTTTAGAACATGAATTTTCTCATGATAACTGTTTAGAAGAGTTTACAGAAGATTTTTTTTTTGTGAAAGTGTGCTAAAGGAACCATTTTTGGCATTTTTACAAATATCATCAAATTTAAACTCAGTTTGTAAACTATTGCAAATCAGTAGGAGAATAATATTTTATATTCTAAAACGTGCTGGTAAGTTGTTGTATGCATAGTTTCCAGTTTATCCTGAAATTTCTTCCACAGAGGTAAAAAGCTAAACCTCACATTCCATCAAGTACCTATTTTTCCCCCTACTTTGCTTTGAACTATCCATGTGAAAAGTGCTCAATTTTTTTTTATTATTTCACTTAAGAGAGTGTAAAAAGTTGTACAAATGGCCTAGTTTTGTTTCTTTGAAGAAAATGTTGCCAGAAATGATGTCTCAAAGTTGCTGAAAAGTCAATAGTTGCAATATGGATTCAAACAAATTACTGTTCAATGGAAATATTATGTTGATGAAAGTAAAATTTACCAATGTTCACTGTTAACATGTTAGAATGTTCAGAAAAAATTGCAGCAAAATTGGTGATGGTCATGTGGGAACTGTTAGACCACTTGCCATGGAATGACCCTATTGCTAATTGTCTACCACTCTGACTAAACTTCTGCCTGATCCAAGTATGCACAAGGATGGTGGACACACAAACATTGTGCAAGAATGCTGCTTGACTAGTAGCCGACCACTTATATCTGAGTACCTTTTATTGAAAGCTAATTGAAAGGGGGCATGATATCTGTGCAACATCCCTATAAATTTGTCATAATTTATCTTGCTCAGGAGTGACTGGAACTATAAGTGACTATAGCATTATCTAAAAAAATTACACATTGTGGTACCCCATATGAAACTGCTTTAAGTATTTTTGAAATATTGCAAGAGTGCTTAAAATACCAAAAGAAAATCTACTGCACCAGTATTGATATATTCCAAAGGTTGTATTGATTACTATGAAATACTTTGGATCTCCATCCAAGGGAAATTGCAGGTGATCTTTGAACAGAACTGGCTCCACAATAACTTTGTCAGTTGCTCTTCAGAACTCTGTTTCAAATAAATACAATGTGACTGGTCATAAATGTGATTTGTTTGAGTGTTGTTAGATGATTAAAATTCTCAACAAATACAAATTGTGTTGTTAGGATTTTTAATTAAACCATGGGGGTAGCCCATTGACTAATAGTCATTGGTGTCCCAAAACCTGAGGACTGTATACAACATAAGTTTAGCCCCTCCAAGCCCATACTTGCATGGTGACCATCAGATAAAGTTGTACTGTCACCACTGTGAAAGGGTTAGCATTTCTGTTCAGAAGTCATAGCACGCAGGACTATTATGATGTCTGTATGTCTGGGTGCAGTTACCCACTAATACGGCCCTGTTGAAGAATAGTGGTTTTTGTGTAGAGGGGAAAAAGTGCCATGGCAAGCATCATGGGGGAAAATGTCTGTACCAGTTTGGATGGGTAATAGGACTAGTGGCTGATTTGTTGTCAATAGTAACAGTTCATACATAGGTCTAAGGAAATGTTAGAGGAGGGTAAGTTACCGTTGTTGCTTGGCACTGACAATGTCCAGCATTAGCATAGCTGTAACTCGCCGAGGTAATCATCAGAGAGGTTCATTTGATTATAGATCAGTCCTTCTGTGTAAAATGTAGTGTGAATTTTGTTTGGATTTGTGTGTATGGCATTTGTGTCACTGTGGTCTGTGTAAGGAAAACTGGTGGTGCCAGTCATATTTGCTGCAATACAGGATTTTGCAGATATTGCATTGTCTGTGCACTTTGTTGGCCATGTGTGGTTAAGTGACCATAAGGAAAAGTGTTTTTGGACAGTTATACTTCCATCTGTGTTTATGATCATAGTTTCTGAGATTTAAGATGGGGGGTTACTGCCTTGAGTTCTTGTACAGTCATGTGGTGAGTTTCTTGAGTATCTCCACAATAGTTTTGAGGTGGAATTCATTGTGCACATCTATGGTGAATGCATATTGTGGAGCATTTCTTATGATTTGTAGAACTTTGTTCTGTATGACCTGCAGAAACACAGTTACGTTGGAGCTCCATAACCCCAGATTGCCACAGCATTGGTCTTATAAGTGTCATGTACATGGGCCTCAATACCCTTCTGTTTAGTGTACTTCACTCATTAAGCATTGGATAGAGCCCCCCCCCCCCCCCCCCCACATGTGCTTTTTTGGTGACATGTTGTATGTGATAGCCTCCTGGAAATTTCCAATCCAGCCAGACACTGAGATAACTGTCCTTCACACGGAATCATATTGGGTGTGCATGTAGTGTAATTTGTCTACAGTGTTGATGTTTACACAGTTGTTTGTCTGTTTGTGAACAAGACTGCCTTGCACTTACTGTTTACTCTAACATGCTATTCCTCCAACCTAGGTTTGGCAGTTCTGGGTGCTGTCTGTAGTCATGAATTAATGCTTGATGGCTTCCAGTAATGTGACAGGATGGTGGTGTCAAAAGCTTAGGTTGCTACCATTGTGCTAGATGTCATTGAGATATTGTTAATACAGGCGCTAAACAATAAGGCCCTCAGGATGCTACTTTGGCATACTCTGGCTTGTATGCTATGTTGTGTTGGTTGTTTACCAGAATGTCATCATTGAAAGTTCTGTTTGAGAGATACTAGTGTAAGAGGCATAAGAGTCTATTGAGGAAACCAATGTTGCTGAGTTTTCTGCTGAGACCATTATGCCAGAGACTATCAAAGACCTTTTTGATGCCCAGGAACACATCCCCATTTACGTTGTTGATTTTGTAGCCATTTGTTACATACTCAACTACATGGAGGAGGTGTTCCGTTGTCAAGTGGTGATTCCTGAAGCCCAATCGCTCTACTACCAGGGTGTTAGCAGTGATGCAGTGCACAGAGATTAGTTTTAGAATTACTATATCAACAGTTTTACTGAGCAAACTGGTGGGTCAGTAATGTGGGAGGAAGTGGTCTATCCTAGAATTCCTGAAAAGCTCCAACTTAGCTGCCTTCCAAAAAGTAGCAGAGTATTTGTGTCAGAGGATGACATTTGAGATACATGTTAAGTATTCTACTGTTTCATTTGGCAACTCCTTGAGAACACTGTTTTTACTGCCATCTGGACCAGTAGCTTTGCAAGCTGGTGTGTGATTAATAGCCCATGTGATCTATGTCTGCTAGCATGTCCATTTTTGTCACACACTAGCTGGGTTACAAGTCATATAAATTCCTGGTCTGTTTCAAGTTTGAGTACTGCGTCTGAGGGACCCAGATACGATGGGAATGATGCTGCTTGACTTATGGCCATTAGTACCCTAGTGTGGGTGGATAGCGTCATTGCCTGGTGAAGCGTCAAGCGAGATTCCTCAAATTTGAGCAAGTGGTATCCAGTTCAGTGAGTTTCTGGTCTCACTGTGCTGTTCGGAATATTCATATTTCCTCCAATATAATTCCTTGGAGTCTGCTGATGTGTAGTTTATACAACGGGCACTTGGTGTGCTTCCAGTATCTTTGCATATCTACATCTACATGGATACTCCCCAAATCACATTTAAGTGCCTGACAAAGGGTTCATAAAACCACCTTCACAATAATTCTCTATTATTCCACTCTCGAACAGTCTAAGGAAGAAAAACACCCCTCCATGCGAACCCAGATTCCCCTTATTCTATTATGATGAATGCTCTGTAGGTCAGCATCAACAACATATTTTCTCATTCGGAGGAGAATGTTCGTGATTGAAATTTCGTGAGAAGATCGCACTACAACGAGAAACGTCTTTGTTTGAATGATCTCCACCCCAAATCCTGTATCATGTCCATGAGACTCTCTTACTGTAAGTAAGTGTCGTGTGACTAGGGCCTCCCGTTGGGTAGATAGTCTTTCAATTTGACACCAATTCGGCGACTTGCGCGTCGATGGGGATGAAATGATGATAATTAGGACACCACAACACCAAGTCCCTAAGCGTAGATCTCCAATCCAGCCGGGAATTGAACCCGGGCCCTTAGGATTGACATTAGATCGCGCTGACCACTCAGCTCGGACACTCTCTTCCTGTTTCTCGATAATACAAAAAGTGCTGCTCTTCTTTGAACTTTATCGATGTATGCTGTTAATCGTATCTGGTAAGGATACCACACCACACGGCAGTACTCCAAAAGAGGGTAGACAATTATACTGTAGCAGTCTCTTTAGTAGATCTGTTGCATCTTCTAAGTATTCTGCCAATAAAACACAGTCTTTGGTTCGCCTTCCCCACAATATTTTCCATGTGTACTTCCCAATTTAAATAGTTCGTAATTGTGATTCCTAGGTATTTAGTTAAACTTATGACCTTTAGATTTGATACATTTATCGTGTAACCGAAGTTTTCAAGGATTTTTTTAGCACTGATGTGAATGACCTCACGCTTTTCATTGTTCATGGTCAACTGCCAATTTTCTTACAATACAGATATCTTTTCTAAATTGTTTTGCAGTTTGTTTTGATCTTCTGATGACTTTACTAGATGATAAATGACAGCATCACCTGCAAACAACCTAAGAATGCTGCTCAGACGGTCTCCTAAATCGTTTACATAGATAAGAAACAGCAGAGGGCCTATAACACTACCCTGGGGGATGCCAAAAAATCATTTCTGTTCTACTCGATGACCTTCCGTCAGACGATATTCCATAAACATGCAATTTGATTACAAGCTGCTTGTGAGGTATGGTGCCGAAAGCCTTCTGAAAACCTAGAAATAGGGAATCAATTTAAACTCCCTCATCAATAGCACTCAACACTTGGTGTAAGTAAAGAGTTAGTTATGTTTCACAAGAACTATGTTTTCAAAATCCATGTTGGTTGATTGGTTGATTGGAGGGAGGGGACCAAACAGCAAGACCATCAGTCCTATTGGATTAAGGAAGGGCGTCGGCCCTGCCCTTTCAAAGAAACCATCCCGACATTTGCCTGAAGCAATTTAGGGAAATCACGGAAAACCTAAATCAGGATGGCCGGACGCACGTTTGAACCATCATCCTCCCAAACGCGAGTCCAGTGTGTTAACCACTGCGTCATCTCGCTTGTTTATCCATGTTGATTGTATGCCAAGAGACTGTTCTCTTCGACGCAATTCATGATGTTCGGGCACAATATATCTTCCAAAATCCTTTCTGAATATCGGCGTTAATGATGTGGGCCTGTAATTTAGTGTATTACTCTTATTATCTTTCTTGAAAATTGGTGTGACCTGTGCAACTTTCCAGTCTTTGGGTTCGGATCTTTCGTCGAGCGATCAGTTGTGTATGGGTGTTAAGTATGGAGCTATTGCAGCAGCATACTCTGAAAAGAACCTGATTGGTTTACGGTCTGGACCGGAAGGCTTGCTTTTATTAAGCGATTTAAGTTGCTTCATTACTCCGTGGATATCTACTTCTCAGTTGCTGATGTTTCTAGCTTCTCCCTTTCGAAGGCTGTGCTTTTGATGCACTGTCATCAATAGTATTTCCATTGCTATCGCGCAGAAAAGGCACTGATTGTGTCTTGTCGTTAGCATACTTTAATTATGACCAGACTATCTGTGGATTTTCTGCCAGGTTTCGTAACAAAGTTTCATTATGGAAACTATCATAAGCATTTCGCATTGAACTCCATACTAGATTTCGAGCTTCTTGGGGATTCTGCGTTCGTTTAAATCTGGCATGCTTTTTTCGTTGTTTCTGCAACAGTGTTCTGACCTGTTTTGTGTACCAAGGGGGATCAGGTCCGTCGTTTGTTGATTTATTTGGTATAAATCACTCAATTGCTGTCGATACTATTTCACTGAATTCAAGCCACATATGGTCTACATTTACATTTTTAATTTCGAACGTGTGTACAGTGTCTCTAAGGAAGGTGTCAAGCGAATTTTTATCTGATTTTTTGAATATGTATATTTTCGTTTATTTTTGGAGGATTCGGGAGTTAACGATATTCAGTCTCGCTACGACAACCCTGTATTCACTAATCCCTGAATCCGTTTTGATGCTCGTTATTTGCTCAGGATTATTTGTTGCTAAGAGGTCAAGTGTGGTTTTACAACCATTCACTATTCGAGTGTGCTCATATACTAACTGCTCGAAATAATTTTCAGAGAATGCATGTAGCACAATTTCAGAGGATGTTTTATGTGTACCTCTGGATTTAAACATGTATTTTTGCCAACATATCGAGGGTAATTGAAGTCACCACCTACTGCAGTTGTATCAGTCTCGTTCGTTTTTTGAAATTAGACTTAAGTTTTGTTTGAACCTTAAGCAACTGTATCATCTGAGTTGGAAGGTCGGCAAAAACAGCCAATTATTATTCTATTCCGGTCTGAGATGATTCATCATGGTGCTAATGACCAGGACGTCATGGGGTAGGGCTGTCAAGTGTTTTTGTGGTGTGATAATTGGAATGGTGTCAGCCACAGCATCCTGCACTGCAGTAGTAAGTATTTCGATAACTTGAGCAATCTGTGATGTGCTCCTAAATCAGTGAATTTCTTAAATATGGCTAGCAAGCGGTTCCTTGAACGAAGTCCAATTTGTGCAGTTGTAGTTTAGTATCCGACATATTTCGTGTTCTCTTGTCTCTCTTCCATATAGTAACTGACATGTGGTTGGGGGCCACACTGTTTTCAGCTACACCGTTGAGTGCTCTTGGGATCCCTTTCATTTCTGGCCTCTGTCGTCAAGCGTTTGATTTGAGTGTGGATACATCCTGTTCTAGTATGATGTACTTTCAGCCTACTAAGTGTTCATACAGCCTTTTGCTTTTTAAGTTTCGTATTCATGAAATCCAGTAAGGGTATTTATTGTTAAGATCTTCAGCAATGATGACTCGTGGTGCAACGCTGAGTAGTCCACTGGTATCTCATGTTTTAATGTCTCTTGGCAAGTTGTATACTGATACCAGTGCAGTGTAGGCTCTGTTGAAATTGACCCTGACAGCCATGGCCTCTAGCTTCTCGAGTTCTGTGAACTTAATGTTTGTGTGTACAATGATTGTTGTACTACCTCCAGCCCTGTCGCCCGATCAGTCAGTATGACGCACAAAATAGCCTGAGATGTGTACACTACTGGCCATTAAAATTGCTACACCACGAAGATGACCTGCTACAGACGCGAAATTTAACCGACAGGAAGAAGATGCTGTGATATCCAAATGATTAGCTTTTTAGAACATTCACACAATGCTCTGAAAACCTGGGTGCACGAATGGAAAAACGTCATTTTTTCGGATGAATCCAAGTTCTGTTTACAGCATCATGATGGTCACATCCGTGTTTGGCGACATCGCGGTGAATGCACATTGGAAGCGTATATTCGTCATCGCCATACGGGCGTATCACCCAGCGTGATGGTATGGGGTGCCATTGGTTACACGTCTCGATCATCTCTTGTTCGCATTGACGGCACTTTGAACAGTGGGCGTTATATTTCAGATGTGTTACGACCCGTGGCTCTACCCTTCATTCGATCCCTGCGAAACCCTACATTTCGGCAGGATAATGCACCACCGCATGTTGCAGGTCCTGTACGGGCCTTTCTATATACAGAAAATGTTCGACTGCTGCACTGGTCAGCACATTCTCCAGATCTCTCACCAATTGAAAACGTCTGGTCAATGGTGGCCGAGCAACTGGCTCATCACAATACGCCAGTCACTACTCTTGATGAAGTGTGGTATCGTGTTGAAGCTGCATAGGCAGCTGTACCTGAACACGCCATCCAAGCTCTGGTTGACTCAATGCGCAGGCGTATCAAGGCCGTTATTATGGCCAAAGGTGTTTGTTCTGGATACTTATTTCTCAGGATCTATGCACCCAAATTGCGTGAAAATGTAATCACATGTCAGTTCTAGTATAATATATTTGTCCAATGAATACCCGTTTATCATCTGCATTTCTTCTTGGTGTGGCAATTTTAATGGCCAGTAGTGTAGTTGCCTATGAGACTTGGAGCACTGCCTCGTTCACGAAGGCACTTTGGATTCTCATCCACTACATGACTGCAACTAATTCAGTTCTCTTTTGTGGCAGATCCTGAAGATATTCCAGAACAGGATACGTGTATGAGTTATATTGTTTGCGTGTTGGGGCAGTGGGGAGAAGGTGGGAGGAATGTTTCTGTAGCAATCCACTTTCAGCCAGGTTCAGTTAAGAATAGCTGCATGACAAAGTTTGCAATTATTAAAAGAAGCAAACAAGCGCATCTATCGTAAGATGGAGGAATTATGTCACCGCTAAGTCTCCACATGTGTGTTTGCATTGGCCTGTGAATTGCTGGGTAAATGTTTCATAGTCACTGGTTCTTGTGTGGCTGTGATGTGTGGGAAGCTTGTGTGTTGGCGGAATGAGTCTTGACTGTTAGTACCTGTGAGGCTGCTTGTGTATTGGCGCAATGAGTCTTGACTGTTAGAACGTGTGAAGCTGCTGTTATGAGGGGTTGTGTTGTGTGTGTGTGTGTGTGTGGCAGTCTCGGTGTCAGATTTGTGTAAGTGCGGCTGGTTACCCTGCTGTAGACGGTGGTGGTGTGGCGCTGGCATGTTCAAGTTCTCCTCCTCCTCCTCCTGGTCTGGCTAGGGTTTCCCTTGTGTGGGTGCATTTGTCTTGCTCTCCTTTGTGTTGCAGTCCATACTCCAAGCTCACTGGGTCGCATTGTGAATGTTTCCACCACTAAACATGGTGCAGGTTCAGTGTCTTGTGCCGGCTGTATGGATTGTGTGGCTGTCGCTGGGGACGTGGCTTGTGTGAATTCTGAGTGCCGCGCGGGATTAGCCGAGCGGTCTAAGGCGCTTCTATCCTGGACTGTGCGGCTGGCCCTGGCGGATGTTCGAGTCCTCCCTCGGGCATGGGTAAGCGTGTTTGTCCTTAGGATAATTTAGGTTAAGTAGTGTGTAAGCTTATGGACTGATGACCTTTGCAGTTAAGTCCCATAAGATTTCACACATATTTGAGCATTTGAATTCTGAGCACTGAGGGTCCTCCTTCCCAGTGTCACACACAGCACCATCAAAGGAGACACCACTCCTCACTGGTTGGAAAGCAGGTTTTGAGTAGGTGCTGCGATCGGTTCTGTGTTCCTGGCACTTTTGCACCTCAACGCCTCCTTGGCTGTTATGCACCCCTTGTAGTTGGCTACTGCTGGCAGACGATGCTGAAACCATTATCTGTACATCTACCATCCTCCGAGGTGACATACGCCATCGTCAGATCAAAATAGATGTCCTCTTTCCTGGTGTAATAATTTTATTCCGGTAGTGTATATTTTCCTTACGAAAATTCATGAGGTTTGTGTAATTTGATCTTTCTCACACGTACCGTGATGTGTATTCCCTTGATAGTTCCTTGTGGTAAGTGAGGGGTTTGTGCCTACTAATGAACACGGTCTTTAAACGACTCAGATCGTCACATTTGCGTATTATGTCTGCTGGAAACCCAGTCTGTGTTTTTGTGGCTTGCACAGCATCTTGGATAAATGTATTTTTTGCTGCCAGTGGGCGGTTTGTGTTGTCCCTAGTCATTGTGCTGCTGTTGCTATCTGTGTCTAGTGTTGGCGACAACATTCCATCATTCCCATGTGAGCATGGGGGCTCATATGTTCACGATTCGTTTCTTGGTCTGCACTTGCTATTTAGCGGTTGCCGGAATCAGTCTCAGCGACTGTGTGCCTGTTGTTTGCCAATCTGGAGTGTGGGCACATCCAGTGTAATCTCCATTGTCTCTGTTTTGCTTATGCCACAGTCCCGCAGCAATTGCAGGGTCGGCGCGGTTAAGACGGATTTGGCAAGATTAGTTTTAGGGGTGGCCAGATGCCCTTCCTGCTGCCACCCCGTACCCCCTGGGACGGAATTAGTGTACCCCAACTGTCTGTGTCTAGTGTAATCCATGGAATAGTGCGAATGTGTTCAGATGTCTGCGAGCCGTGTAACTGAGGCGGGACGTGGGGACCAGCCCGGCATTCACCTAGCGGGATGTGGGGAAACCGCCTAAAAACCACATCCAGGCTGGCCGGCACACTGGCCCTCGTCATTAATCTGCCGGGCGGATTCGATCCGGGGCCGGCGCGCCTACCCGAGTCCAGGAAGCAGCACTTTAGTGCTCTCGGTTACCCTGGTGGGTCATCTCTATTGTCTCTGTGTGAAGTATAATTGCATTGGGTGTGTCACCTCCACCGGCTTCGATGAGATCTGGGTAGGTGGGGAGCGGGACATTTGTGCTGGGGAGATCACTCGTTACTCCCAATTCTTGCACCTGCTTCTTGTTGCAGACAAGATAATGACTAGTGGAAAGATCTGACATCACTCGAGAACTTGGGATTTTTATTTACGGAGATGACAAGTTTGCTTTTTTGGATATCATAGGTTAATTGTGCCGTAGATCTACTGAAGTGGGAGGCCCTAGTCCTAACAGCACAAAGGGGCCTTGATAGAAGAAATAAGCCTGCAGTGCCTGTGGTGATCTGACATGAATGGGCTCCTGACACTGGAGTCCGCTACCAAGGAATGGGAGAGTCCCATCGCAGGGCTGCAACTCGGGCTGTGGGAGCTATAAGTCAAAGACTCTGCTGAGCACCTGAAAGGCATCTGCTAAGCTCTCAAGGAGCTGTCGCCGACGTTCGTGCTTTGTCTGCTGCAGCTGCTACTTCACCCACTGCTGCCGCTTCAGATCGCTGACACCTGGCACTGGGCACTGAGTCAGCACGTCCACTCAGTTGGCCTGCCTCGCTACATGTCACCGCCTGTAAGCAACCGAGTTCTGCCTTAACCATTCCCTCCACAGTAAATGGCGTTGACACAGTTAAGAAAAAAATGAGGAGTAGCATTAAGTTTTTAATTGATATTTGCAATTCAAAGTTGTGTGTACAACGCATACTAGATTCATATGAATCAGAGAATTAAAATATTTGGCTTATCACCATAATCGTTATTTAGAACAACGAAAGCATTTCCATGTTGGAAGTAACTGCTGCCTGTGCACCAGCGTCACTTCTGATCGAGCTCTCGTGTGAAAACTTCAATAGATAGGTGTCTAGGTGTAGCGTGCTCTTGATTTAATGTTAAAATTACTCTCTGGAGCGTGCTCCTTTTAATATTCGCAGGCAAGTTGCTTTGCTCTTAAATAGTTGTTTAGTGGCACATACGCTACTGGCCATTAAAATTACTACACCACGAAGATGACGTCCTGCAGACGCGAAATTTAACCGACAGGAAGAAGATGCTGTGATATGCAAATGATTAGCTTTTCAGAGCATTCACACAAGGTTGGCGCCGGTGGCGACACCTACAACGTGCTCACATGAGGAAAGTTTCCAACCGATTTCTCATACACAAACATCAGTTGACCGGCGTTGCCTGCTGAAACGTTGATCTGATGTCTCGTGTAAGGAGGAGAAATGCGTACCATCACGTTTCCGACTTTGATAAAGGTCGGATTGTAGCCTATCGCGATTGCGGTTTATCGTATCGCGACATTGCTGCTCGCGTTGGTCGAGATCCAATGACTGTTAGCAGAATATGGACCGGTGGGTTCAGGAGGGTAATACGGAACGCCGTGCTGGATCCCAACGGTCTCGTTTCACTAGCAGTCGAGATGACAGGCATCTTATCCACATGGCTGTAACGGATCGTGCAGCCACGTCTCGATCCCTGAGTCAACAGATGGGGACGTTTTCAAGACAACAACCATCTGCACGAACAGTTCGACGACGTTTGTTGCAGCATGGACTATCAGCTCGGAGACCATGGCAGCGGTTACCCTTGACGCTGCATCACAGACAGGAGCGCCTGCGATGGTGTACTCAATGATGAACCTGGGTGCACGAATGGAAAAACGTCATTTTTTCGGATGAATCGAGGTTCTGTTTCAGCATCATGATGGTCGAATTCATGTTTGGCGACATTGCAGTGAACGCACATTAGAAGAGTGTATTCGTCATCGCCTTACTGGCGTATCCCCCGGCGTGATGGTATGGGATGTCATTGGTTACACGTCTCGATCACCTCTTGTTCACACTGGCGGCACTTTGAACAGTGGACGTTACATTTCAGATGTGTTACGACCAGTGGCTCTACCCTTCATTCGATCCCTGCGAAACCTTACATTTCAGCAGGATAATGCACCACCGCATGTTGCAGGTCCTGTATGGGCCTTTCTGGATACAGAAAATGTTCGACTGCTGCCCTGGCCAGCACATCCTCCAGATCTCTCACCAATTGAAAACGTCTGGTCAATGGTGGCTGAGCAACTGGCTCGTCACAATATGCCAGTCACTACTCTGAACTGTGGTATTGTGTTGAAGCTACATGGGCAGCTGTACCTGTACACGCCATCCAAGCTCTGTTTGACTCAATGCCCAAGCGTATCGAGGCCGTTATTACAGTCAGAGGTCGTTGTACTGGGTACTGATTTCTCAGGATCTATGCACCGAAATTGCGTGAAAATGTAATCACATGTCAGTTCTAGTATAATATATTTGACCAATGAATACCCTATTATCATCTGCATTTCTTCTTGGTGTAGCAATTTTAATGGCCAGTAGTGTAATATGGAATAGTGTGAAGCACAAGTATTAATAAAAATAACAATTCGAGTTGCATTACAGTGCTTCTGTTGTTATTCAACCAATGAGTCCTCAAAATGCAAGTGATAATTACTCTAAATCATCTTGCTGTGGTACCCACTGAATGTCTTCTACAAATTCGGAAGCAGAATGGGCTGTTAGAGTGTTTCTTACATACACCAACCAGATCACTAAGTGGATTCTAATGGCAAGTATATTAACTGAATCTGTATTTGAAAACTATTGCTGGTACTGCCATCCAGACCACAAATATTATTTGCTGCTGGTAAATGCACTACTAAAATCGTTAGCGGTTTACATATTTATTTGTGTGTAACATCTGCAGTTACTTGGGCATTTAAAGCAGTCAACTGGTGATTCTATGCTGACACACGATGTTTAGTTCGCCCCAAAGGTGGTGTATCAATAAACCAATATTTTTCAGTGCTAATTACAGTGCGGAGGTTGTGGGTATTCTCTAGCGGACGATGGTGGGCCGAGGGAGTCAAAAGCCACTCAGAATTGGTACCAATAGTTGATAGTACAACTCAGCCACACATCAGGCAGTAGTGGAAGGGGGGGGGGGGGGGGGAGGGCACTACCCACAGATCATGGCAGTAAACTGTTGCTGCAGAACTCTGGCCACTGCTATGCTTAAGCTGTCATCACACAGGCTGCAGCATTCAATGTACAACATGCTGACTATCTCCACCACACTGCTGACCTTTGCGTATGACTACACTCCACTGGCAACTGGTGGCTACTGATAATGTGCATGAACAACACAGTACACTACACACGAGTTCTTGGACTGGACTTGTGTAAACTAGCTGCGATAGCTTGAAGCCATCATCACACAGGTCGAGGCAGCTGACATTGATGTGGATGCTAAAACCAACCACACGAGACACAGCGCCAGTGACCCATGGTACGCGCTGATCAACGTGATTTGCCTACGTACCTTGGTGATTTGCAAGTGCAGTGCTGTCCAGCAGCAGTCGTCGATTGTATCTCGCTCACAAATCAGTTTCTTTACAAAATGGATGAAAGGAAAATTCATACATTAGTATGTTAAAGCGCATATTTCCTTCTTTGACTGTATGCTAGTAATGTTGTTCTGTCTTCAGTGTACATAAACGAAAACCTGAATTTCAATGAAACTGGCTGGCCACAGTGTGCCAAACTTCACGCGTGCAGTTTGTGTGGGCCAAGGCGCAGCCTATCTCAACTTTGTTCAGTCCTCGGAAGTATCTGGAACAACGCGACCTTTCACTGAGTATTGCAATGTGGCATTTTTTCGGTCGGCCCTCTCTTCAGTTCGGCATATCGACGTGTCAGTGCTGTTTAGTGTTCGCAATTTTTTCGTACTATGAAGAACGTTCACTGGTCCAGTGGCTACTTGCACAAAAAGAAGCCCACTAGCGGTTTATCATCACAATCTTTTAGAAATGAATGGGAATAATGGAAGAGAAGGATGAGAATTTTTGAGATACATTATGCAGTCCCATAAGTGACAGGTACTGTAAATTTGCTAATAAACGACGCAACAATAGAACGTAGAAAGACTTTAAAGATTTAGTTACAATGAAAGGGCAGAAAATTAGAATGATCGACAGACGAGATTCATTGTTATGTGCATCAGGAAGTGCTTTGTGCTAAATCTGCAGGCATGGAGCATATGAAGGTATTGATGGTACGAATAGTACAATTTCTGGAGTCACACGCATTATTCTACTGTCGGCTGCAATAGCTCACGCATGGGATGATTTTTAAATTTAAAACCCGCTATTGTTAAATGTATTAAGGAAAAAGGAGAGCAACAACGAAAAGTACAGGCAGTTTCTCAACCATCTGTCCACAAATAACATATTATCAAGAGCACAGTTTGGATTTCTGAAGGGTCCTGATATCGAGAAGGCTATTCACACCTACAGTGAAATTGTACTTAATTCATTAAATAACAAATTACAAGCTGCAGGTATTTTATGTGATTTGTCAAAGGCATTTCATTGTGTGAACCACAACATGCTTTTAAATAAATTAGAATTCTATGGTGTCACGGGCAGTGCTGCAAAATGGCTCAAGTCATACCTCGCTAACAGGAAACAAAGGGTTGTCAGTGCAAGGGACTAGTGAATTAAGTCATCAGTCATCATCAGAATGGAAATAAATTACATGTGGTGTCCCACAAGGATCCATCTTAGGGCCATTGCTTTTTCTTGTGTACATTAATGATATCTCATCAGTTACACTGCCAGAAGCAGAGAGTTCGTTTTGTTTGCAGATGACACAAGTATTGCAATAAACAGTATGTCGAGTGCAGTTCTAGAAAGATCTGCTAATGATATTTTCATGGATATTAATAAATGGTTTCAAGCCAACTCACTGACGTTAAACTTCAAAAAGACTCACTATATGCAGTTCAGAACCTGTAAGAGGTTTCCACCCAGCATGTGCATAAAGTGTGAAGAAGAGCAGATAGAAGAGGTTGACAGTCTTTAATTCCTGAGATTACAACTTGATAATAAATTCAGTTAGGAGGAACACACCACAGAACTGCAGAAACGCCTTAACAAATCTGTATTTGTAATTCCAGTGTTAGCTGACACAGGCAACATAAAAATGAAAAAGCTTGCATACTTTGCCTACTTTCATTCCATAATGTCATATGGTATAATATTTTGGGTAACTCTTCAAGTCAAACAAAAGTTTTCAAAGTCCAAAAGCGTGTAATACGTGTTATTTGTGGAGTAAATTCACGGACGTCATGTAGAAACCTCTTCAAATAACTGGGTATACTAACTACTGCCTCTCAGAATATTTACTCCTCAATGAAATTTGTCCTAAATAATACACACCTGGAAATTGAAATAAGAACACCGTGAATTCATTGTCCCAGGAAGGGGAAACTTTATTGACACATTCCTGGGGTCAGATACATCACATGATCACACTGACAGAACCACAGGCACATAGACACAGGCAACAGAGCATGCACAATGTCGGCACTAGTACAGTGTATATCCACCTTTCGCAGCAATGCAGGCTGCTATTCTCCCATGGAGACGATCGTAGAGATGCTGGATGTAGTCCTGTGGAACGGCTTGCCATGCCATTTCCACCTGGCGCCTCAGTTGGACCAGCGTTCGTGCTGGACGGGCAGAGCGCGTGAGACGACGCTTCATCCAGTCCCAAACATGCTCAATGGGGGACAGATCCGAAGATCTTGCTGGCCAGGGTAGTTGACATACACCTTCTAGAGCACGTTGGGTGGCACGGGATACATGCGGACGTGCATTGTCCTGTTGGAACAGCAAGTTCCCTTGCCGGTCTAGGAATGGTAGAACGATGGGTTCGATGACGGTTTGGATGTACCGTGCACTATTCAGTGTCCCCTCGACGATCACCAGTGGTGTACGGCCAGTGTAGGAGATCGCTCCCAACACCATGATGCCGGGTGTTGGCCCTGTGTGCCTCAGTCGTATGCAGTCCTGATTGTGGCGCTCACCTGCACGGCGCCAAACATGCATACGACCATCATTGGCACCACGGCAGAAGCGACTCTAATCGCTGAAGACGACACGTCTCCATTCGTCCCTCCATTCACGCCTGTCGCGACACCACTGGAGGCGGGCTGCACGATGTTGGGGCGTGAGCGGAAGACGGCCTAACGGTGTGCGGGACCATAGCCCAGCTTCATGGAGACGGTTGCGAATGGTCCTCGCCGATACCCCAGGAGCAACAGTGTCCCTAATTTGCTGGGAAGTGGCGGTGCGGTCCCCTACGGCACTGCGTAGGATCCTACGGTCTTGGCGTGCATCCGTGCGTCGCTGCGGTCCGGTCCCAGGTCGACGGGCACGTGCACCTTCCGCCGACCACTGGCGACAACATCGATGTACTGTGGAGACCTCACGCCCCACGTCCCACGTGTTGAGCAATTCGGCGGTACGTCCACCCGGCCTCCCGCATGCCCACTATACGCCCTCGCTCAAAGTCCGTCAACTGCACATACGGTTCACGTCCACGCTGTCGCGGCATGCTACCAGTGTTAAAGACTGCGATGGAGCTCCGTATGCCACGGCAAACTGGCTGACACTGACGGCGGCGGTGCACAAATGCTGCGCAGCTAGCGCCATTCGACGGCCAACACCGCGGTTCCTGGTGTGGCCGCTGTGCCGTGCGTGTGATCATTGCTTGTACAGCCCTCTGGCAGTGTCCGGAGCAAGTATGGTGGGTCTGACACACCGGTGTCAATGTGTTCTTTTTTCCATTTCCAGGAGTGTATATCTCTTTTTCCAACAAACAGCTCAGTTCATACATACAATACCAGGAACAAAAATGATCTGCACAAGGACTCAAAAGCACTTACTTTAGTTCAAAAAGGGGTCCACTACTCAGGAACACTCATCTTCAATAATTTGCCAGCAAACAAAAAAAATTTAGTTACAAATAAAGATCAGTTTAAAAGGAGCCTGAAAGACTTGCTAGTGGCCAACCCCTTCTACTCCATTGACGAATTTTTTAATAGAAACAAATGATGTATTGTATATATTCATACTATTAGTATTGTTATTTCAGCTTTTAAAAAAAAATTGACATGTTCCACATCCACGAGGATCTCCTCAGCACGGATCTATGGAACGAAAAATTAATCTAATCTAATCTAAAGTAGAACATCTGGACAGGATTCCAGACATTGCATTTTAGGTTTATGTAATTGCATGTTGCCCACAGTAAGAAATTGTAAGGTGAGTAACATACTTATTTTTGATTTGATGGGGATGCATTTTAAAAGTTAATCGCATCGTGGAAAGGACAAATTCTAACAAAAGCGCAGTCAAGTACTCTGAGCTCACTGGTGTTAAAGAAAACTCAAGGTTTGAAGAATTCATTGTGGCCTTGAATATCGCAAGTGTATTTTTCTAAACGTTTTGAGCACACTTCCAATCCTACATCTGTTTTAGAGCTGTTTTCAAGACCGTTTGCCATGGCAGTTGACGGCACCCCTGAGCATGTGCAGATGTAAGTGGTTGATCTGCAAGGTAATACCCGTGTTAAAGACATTAACGTTAAAACTATCCAGGACGTCTGCATTGCTTTCCTGAACAAGAGTTTCCATGTCTCCATAATGAGGCTGCAAAAAGTACTATAACATGTCGACCAGCGTATAAGTGTGGAAGACATTTTATAGATAATGATACTAAAAAGTCGCCATTTCGTGGCAACCTGATTATGAAAATATGTGAAGTCTTCAGTGAACCAAAAATAATTAAATAATACCGGCAATTTGTTTTGTATTTGCGGCACATACGCAGTTTCCCCTCTTCCTCTTCTTCCTTCTAGCACTCAGTTCAAATGGCTCTAAGCATTATGGGGCTTAACATCTGAGGTCATCAGTCCCCTAGAACTTAGAACTACTTAAACGTAACTAACCTAAGGACATCACACACATCCAGGATTCGAACCTGCGACCGTAGCGGTCGCGCGGTCCCAGACTGAAGCGCCTAGAACCGCTCGGCCACTTCAGTCGGCTCTCGCACTTAGTCGCGTGACGGTAGGGCAAGACTGCCATTTAGGCTGAACGCTTTGGCACTTGTGAGCAGACCGGTTCGCCATCCTTGTATTCTAACACGAGAAGGGAAGTTCCATTACATACAGTGTGATACAAATTTACAACAGTCCTCTACATAAAATAAAAATTATTTCATGGCTCTCATTTTTAAGTAAAAACCTAGTGTCATTCTCACTTGCCTACGGTTTCTGTTCATTAGCACACTCTTTAGAAACATGTGACACACAAACTAAAGAAGAAAGTGCAATATCTCTTACTGCGAGTAGTGCCAGTTCTCTTGTGAATAAAGCCAACTGAACAACTGCACTTCCTTGGGAGAGTGCAGTGGCCCAACACCGACCCTTAGGGAATGCCCCACTTAAGAGTGCCCCATTGGGACTGACCATCACTACCACTTTCAGTATTGCGGAGAATTACCTTGTGCTTTCTGTTCTTAAAGTAGGAGGCGAACCAATTGTAAGCTACTCCCCTTACTCCATAATGGTCCAACTTCTGCAGTAATATTTTGTGGTCAACACAGTCAAAAGCCTTCGTTAAATCAAAGGAAGCACCTAACGTTAGCAACCTTTTATTTAATCCGTCCAAAACCTCACAGAGAAAAGAGAATATATCACCCAATGAAATTCTATTCATGAAGTGTAACACAACAGGTCAAATCACCAGACTGACGTACAAATCTTCAGTCAGGGTGCGTGGTATAATCACAAGAGTGCTTCTGCTGTCATACGAAGTCGCACCCCAGACCATAATTCCTGGTGCCAGTCTAATGTGTCTAGACACAGATAGGTTGGTTGGAGGTCCTCAACTGGCCTCCACCTAACCAACCCACTGTCATCACTGGCACCGAGCCAGAACCAGCTTCAGAAAACACAACTCATATTCACACTGCCCTGCAATGAGCTCTCACGTGATGCCACTGAAGTCGCAAATGTTGATGGTTGGAGGGCAGTGGGATGCACACTTCAGGGACCATAGCTTATAGCGGTCCTTGAAGTAATTGATTTGTAACAGTTCGTTGTGTCACTGTGGTGCCAACTGCTACTCAGGTTGCAGTTTCAGTTGCAGGAAGATGCAACAAAGCCATATGTTGAACATGATGGTCTTCCCTACTGGAAGTGTCATGTGGCTGTCTGGAGTCACATCTCCTTGCGACTGTGCATTCTCATGACCGCCGCTGCCAACGATCATACACAGTGGCTACATTCCTGCCAAAACTTTCTGCAATATTGCAGAAGGAAGATCCAGCTTCTCCTAATCCCATTACACGACCCTGTTCAAAATCAGCGATGTGTTGATAGTGGCATCTTTGTCGCCTTAAAAGCATTCTTGACTAACATCAGTTCACCACGTACTCTCTCATGGATAACTATCGTGGCCATTACAGGGTGTATTGAAAGCAAACCTGATTCGTATCCTTGTAGTGGCGATACTAGCGCCGCTCTTAATAGACATCATCTTTCAGATGTAGAAACGTGCTTACTGACTTGTGGTTACGTTGCACAACTCCTTCTTGGTGTTGGAATGTTTTTCGTCAGTGTATTTATATAACATTGAATATAACAGCATAGACTTCTGTTAAATTAATAAGGAAGCCTCAGAAGCTATTAGAAAACACAAAAGTGAGTAAGCTGAACTTGTGTAACTACAGGCTGATAACCAATATGGTGTCTCCCGACTCTGTAATGAAAATATATGTCCTGCATGTGACAGGTAGCGTTCTTCCATGTCTTTGGTACATCTTCAAACGCAAGTTCAGAATATCTGACATGCATGATACTGCTCTGCATGTTCTAAAAGACATCCCAACGAGTTTTATCCATACTATGACATAAGAAACTCGGCACGCTCAATGTTACGTTCGAGTACATGATCTGTGCGCCGACGGCTTTAATGTGTTGTGACCCTGATTAATCAACGGTCCTGACTATGGCTGAGCACTGTCAGGGCTGACATGATCCACTGAATACGGGGCACTGAATCCCACCTAGCCATGGCAAGTGAGGGTCGCAAACATCCAACAAGCAAAAACTGGTACTGGCAATCCAGTGTTTCAGTGTATAGGGAGGCCTCAGTTCAAATCTCAGCAATCGACCATCAGGTAGTGGCAGGTCCCCTGTGGCAGACAGTCCTATCAAAATGATACAGAGTGTTGGCGACCTCACAGTGGAGGCCAAATATGTGATGGTTGATGGTTTGGTGACTCAGTGTTTCGATGCATGGCCAGACGGCAAGTATTTATTAATGCCAAAAAGGGTCTCTAGTGGTAATGGAGCTGAAAGAGACATGTATGCTGTGTGCTAAAGTCTCCCTGGTTACGGTACTCATTCAGACACTGACCAGCAGGCAGATAGTACACGGTGAGTCAGTTTATTGTCTTAAGTGACTTACTATGTGGCATTAAGCCCATCTACTTAGACTCTTGTTGTTACTCTTGCCCATCTCGAAGAATGTGACCCACTGAATTCCCCCTGTTGCTGCACCTGGAACAAGATTTTTTTCTTTTCAGTTCACAGTGGACACAGCTGGTTAATTGATGATGATGATGATGACGACGATGATGATGAGGGCGACGATGACGATAATTATGATGATGACAATTATTAGTTTAGATAGAGACGAAACACCTATGGTCATCAGTCTCTTATTCACTCCTAAGGAACAAATCTGTGTACCCCCCCCCCCCCCCCATTTCCCAAATCCTGAATGCAGAACAGCATTCATTATTCCACCAAGGGTCAGGCTGCCTTTTGCTGATTCATCGATGCTGCCCAAACACAGCAAGTTAACTGTAAAGCAGCCAGTCTGCCCTACTGAGTGGCCTCATGGCAGCTTTCCTTCAGGCACCACTTTGTCTGGCAGCTGAATCCAGATCATGAAGTGCCCACTTGGGTGCAAGTCATTGACCACTTCCCACTGAACAGTGTGTGCAGTGGCTGGAGACCATACTGAGAGTTCAATTGTTGTCAGTGTCCCTGTTGAAGTGCTGAAGCGTGTGCTCCACCCCATGTTCAACAAATATGCACATGAGGGCATGAGGACACTCACAACTGATCTACCCCTGATGTAGGTGTTTACAGAGCCCCATAGCACACTATGTACATTAAAATCCGCACAGAAGAGGAAGGGTTTGGGGAGCTGAGTAAGGAGTTCACCGAGTGCCTACTACACATGTGGGGGCAGGCAGAGTCAACCTATGCCACACATGTACTGTTAAGACTGCTTCTAGGCTAGTTGTAAGGGAGAGAAACAAGGATCGGTAGGCATAGTTTACAAAAATAGCCACTCCTCCACTAAGATTGTGGAGAATGTTACCACATAGCTCAGGATCATCATAGAATTTAAAATGCCTGAAACCATTCAAGTCCCATTGAAGTATGGAATTTTAATATTGAGGCTTTCCTCTGTCTATCCCCCCTCCCCCTCCCGTAATTCCTCTGCAGTGAGGAGATTGCAGGTGGGGGTGGGGTTATTTGAGGGTCTCTGCTAGTTCCTGAGCTGGGAACTGGTAAGTGCTGCCAGTCCTCTGTCATCGTAAGCTCTGGACATGCTTCAGCAACCACCGTCTGGTGTGGCTATGGAATGTTGTGTGTCTCAGGGAATGAGAATCTTGGCTTGACCACCCTGATCATGAGGATGGAATTAACCTCTATACAAAAAAAAAAGGTCAGTGTCGACCCTTATTTCCCTAGCTGCTCTTGGGATGAAGATGGAATCCTTGCAATCTTCTTCATCTCCAGCAGGAAGTGTGTACCACCTGGGAGTACCCACATCCAATCCTCCAAATGAATCTGGGAGGCTAGCTCTCCTGATAATCTGAATCAGTTGAATTCTAGTAACAGGGCTCAAGGAGTCATACATCAGAATGTGTTTCTGGTGATTAAGAGGAAGGAGGGGACGTTTGAAAAAGTGTCCCCCTTCTATATCCATAAAGACTTGGAAGGACTTGCTGCAAGCCTAAAGTCTGTTAAGCAGATGAGGAATGGTTCTCTGTTGGTAGAGACCAACAGGGCAAAACAAGTGGAACTACTTAGGAAGTCCGAAAAATTGGGTTAATATGATGTTAGTGTTGAACTAAATAATTGCCTTAAGTCTAGCAAGGGTGTAGTCACATGCTGTGACATTATGGACATCGAAATTGTCGAAATTAAAAAGGAAAGGGCATTATAGAGAATAGTGGATGTAGAGAAAAGAATGCATCGGAAAAATGGAGAAATTGAGAAGACTGCTACCTTCATTGTGACCTTCTATTCTCTGACGCTGCTTGACCACATCACGGAAGATTTCCTTAGACCTTAAGTACTTAACCCTATGTGGTGCTACAAGTGCCAGCGTTTTCGTCACACAACACTTAGTTGTAGGGGTGAAGAAACCTGTGGAAAATATGGAAAAGCAGCCCATGAAGCTGGGACTGACTGTCCATCTCCATCAGTCTGTGTTAACTGCTCAGGGAGCCACCCAGTCTGGAGCCGAGACTGCCCTGTTTTTGTGTAGGAACGAAAAATTCAGGAACTGAAAGTCACCAAGCGGATCCCCTATGCTGAAGTCAAAAAGAAACATAAGGCGACGAAAACCTCCCATCTTTACCACTTCTTATTCTTCCATGGTTCAGAAGCCTGTTCCTAAGGTCGACGTTTCAATGCACA
The DNA here is from genome assembly GCF_021461385.2 of Schistocerca piceifrons. NCBI lineage: Eukaryota > Metazoa > Arthropoda > Insecta > Orthoptera > Acrididae > Schistocerca > Schistocerca piceifrons. Next base: position 260,460,021 of record NC_060149.1, on the reverse strand, counting down.
TGTCCATTGTACAACCACCCACCACCAGCACCAGTACTTGCATGTTTATAAACCAAGGTTCAAATGGCTCTGAGCACTATGGGACTTAACATCTGAGGTCATCAGTCCCCTAGAACTTAGAACCACTTGAACCTAACTAACCTAAGGACATCACACACATTCATGCCCGAGGCAGGACTCGAACCTGCGACTGTAGCGGTCACGCGGTTCCAAACTGAAACGCCTAGAACCGCTCGGCCACACCAGCTGGCGACCAGCAACAGTTCCATAGTGAATGTCAAGAAGGCATACGACACACAGAGTACCTCTCAATGACCCTTCTCCCCCTCATCCTTAAAGGGACAGGGTGCAGGGAAATGTTCACGATTTTCGGGTCAGAAGCATTCTCGAGCACCGTCAGACGTCATTCTTTCATGTCTGAGTGATGAGGAGGACAACATGGAGTTAGATGCCTCGGATCCATGCAGCCCCTCTACTCCCCTCGCTCTAAAAGTGCTTCATCTCTGCAGTGCAAAGATACAGGTATATTAAAATCAAATCAGTGAAAAGGCTCCTATCCTACACATGTGGAGGAATTCCGTCTCTTATCTCTGGGTAGCCGGCCAGAGTGACCGAGTGTTTCTAGGCGCCACAGTCTGTAATCATGCGACCGCTACGGTCACAGGTTCGAATCCTGCCTCAGGCATGGATGTGTGTGATGTCCTTAGGTTAGTTAGGTTTAAGTAGTTCTAAGTTCTAGGGGACTGATGACCTCAGCAGCTAAGTCCCATAGTGATCAGAGCCATTTGAACCATTTTTTAAAATCATAGTATAGGTTCCATCTAGCTTTCATTCAATTGATAGTAGGATCTGTAAAAATTGATCTGGATGTAGTAGTACACTGCTGAAACAATCATTTGAACTACTTTCTAAGACTGTTCCTAAGTTGATAAACTAAGTCTTAAGTTGATAAACTATCAGTTCAAATGGTTCAAATGGCTCTGAGCACTATGGGACTCAACTTCTGAGGTCATCATTCCCCTAGAACTTAGAACTAGTTAAACCTAACTAACCTAAGGACATCACACACATCCATGCCCGAAGCAGGATTCGAACCTGCGACCGTAGTCGTCTCGCGGTTCCAGACTGCAGCGCCAGAACCGCGCGGCCACTTCGGCCGGCAACTATCAGTAATCCTTAACAAAAGAGTGTTTAGATCTAAGTGTGCACCCACAGCATTTAATCCTCGGAATAGTTCTTGGATATTTGCGTTCGTTTCATTACGAATTGCGTGGAAATGTGAGATAAATTTCTTTACAATCTGTTCAATGAAAACTGTGTGATTAGTAACGGTACTTTGCATATCCTTTAATACGATAATTTCATTACAGAGGTCGGTTTAATCTGTACTGGACTGTTGTTCAAGAGCTAATATTTTGCCTTTAACTTCCAGTATATCTCGACTAGTTAAAGTAATAACTACAGTACGAAGGATACTCCCTCCAAAATAGAACCAGGCACGTTTATGCCTAGTTAAAGTTTTGTGTGGTAAAAGCTTTAAAAAACAGTAAACCTCTTGTTCATAATTAGCAAATGTAGACTCTACCTGCATTTTGGCTGTGATCCAGTTATTATACCGAGATGTACCTATTCCCAAAATTGTCTCATCACGCTTAACAGAACGAATTAGATCAATTTGTTTCTTTACAGAATTGAACTGTTGCTGGATTTCACTCAGATTGTACTTGAGGACAAGTTTTGAATTAGTTGTTTAAACTACCATGTCTGATCGTGGTTCAAACAAAACACCTGTACTCTGTGGTACTATTACTATGGCATTAGTAGAATACGCTATCACAGCAAACATTAGAATAAAAGTGAACATGGTTAATTATTTCAAAATACTAGAGTTAACAATAAAAAAATAAATGAGTTTCTTGTGGTAACCTGTGGAACAAAAGGTTTAGTTTCACTTGTGCACTCGTGCAATAGCTTCAATACTAAATTTTCGCAACACATTCATATAAGAACATGGCTGAAATAAGCACACGCATTGCACTCTCACACACTACACACGTTTACGCAGATTGTAGGGGTGCCTGGAACAGGATCGCTCGGAATGTAGCGATGCCTCGGCATCGAAGTCTGGACTGCGACCTCGCGATTCTCGCTTCCTGGGTTTGAGAACAGCAGGTCTGCCTCTCAATCAGTCCTCGTCGTCTTGCGATACTACAGTAAATCTACCCAGAAATGGCTATACACGATTTAAATGAACGACAATCGAACGGAAGGGCAGTTGGAGCTTAAGAGTGGCTGGCTACAACACCTCCAAGACTGGATATGGTCGTTTCCAAAACTTCTTGACTTGACTCTTCTTTAACACCACATTGCTCAGATACACAAGACCTCCAAGTCGATACTGTGGCACTGCTGCTTCGCGGTCGTGTTGTCTTGCTTGCTGAAGAAAGGATTGATGATTTCGCTGTTTCACTCCCCTCCATGCTTCCTTTAGCTTGGGTGCTAGATCCCTTACGTGTTCATTGCTGATTCCGGCAATCGATTGAGCGAAGTCCAAGGGTGAATGCATTCTCCTTCTGAAGACGATCTCATATGGACTTAGGCCAGTTGAGCTGCGCATTTTGGCATTGTAACAACTTACCAAGGATGGTAAACAGGCACCCCAATTGTCGTGTTTGCTGCTCGCGTAATGGCTAACCATTCTAATAATTGTTCCGTGGACTCGCTCGACTCTTCCATTTCGTTCAGGGTGTGCTGGTGTAGTCCTTAACTGAGTTATTTGCATGAGCTTACAAGTCTGTTTAAGTAATTCACTCATAAAATTCGTTCCTTGATCACTAATTATACTTAATGGTGATCCAAACTTAAGAATCCATTCTTTTACAAAAACCTTACCTACGAGGTGCATTCAAGTTCTAAGGCGTCCGATTTTTTTTTTCTAATTAACTACTCACCCGAAATCGATGAAACTGGCGTTACTTCTCGACGTAATCGCCCTGCAGACGTACACATTTTTCACAACGCTGGCGCCATGATTCCATGGCAGCGGCGAAGGCTCCTTTAGGAGTCTGTTTTGACCACTGGAAAATCGCTGAGGCAATAGCAGCACGGCTGGTGAATGTGCGGCCACGGAGAGTGTCTTTCATTGTTGGAAAAAGCCAAAAGTCACTAGGAGCCAGGTCAGGTGAGTAGGGAGCATGAGGAATCACTTCAAAGTTGTTATCACGAAGAAACTGTTGCGTAACGTTAGCTCGATGTGCGGGTGCATTGTCTTGGTGAAACAGCACACACGCAGCCCTTCCTGGACGTTTTTGTTGCAGTGCAGGAAGGAATTTGTTCTTCAAAACATTTTCTTAGGATGCACCTGTTACCGTAGTGTCCTTTGGAACGCAATGGGTAAGGATTACGCCCTCGATGTCCCAGAACATGGACACCATCATTTTTTCAGCACTGGCGGTTACCCGAAATTTTTTTGGTGGCGGTGAATCTGTGTGCTTCCATTGAGCTGACTGGCGCTTTTTTTCTGGATTGAAAAATGGCATCCACGTCTCATCCATTGTCACAACCGACGAAAAGAAAGTCCCATTCATGCTGTCGTTGCACGTCAACATTGCTTGGCAACATGCCACACGGGCAGCCATGTGGTCATCCGTCAGCATTCGTGGCACCCACCTGGATGACACTTTTCGCATTTTCAGGTCGTCATGCAGAATTGTGTGCACAGAACCCACAGAAATGCCACCTCTGGAGGCGATCTGTTCAACAGTCATTCGGCGATTCCCCAAAACAATTCTCTCCACTTTCTCGATCATGTCGTCAGACCGGCTTGTGCGAGCCCGAGCTTGTTTCGGTTTGTTGTCACACGATGTTCTGCCTTCATTAAACTGTCACACCCACAAACGCACTTTCGACACATCCATAACTCCATCACCACATGTCTCCTTCAACTGTCGATGAATTTCAATTGGTTTCACACCACGCAAATTCAGAAAACGAATGATTGCACACTGTTCAAGTAAGGAAAACGTCGCCATTTTAAGTATTTAAAACAGGTCTCATTCTCGCCGCTGGTGGTAAAATTCCATCTGCCGTACGGTGCTGCCATCTCTGGGACGTATTGACAATGAATGCGGCCTCATTTTAAAACAATGCGCATGTTTCTATCTCTTTCCAGTCCGGAGAAAAAAAATTGGAGGCCTTAGAACTTGAATGCACCTCATATAGTCTCAGCGTTCTGATCAGTTATTGGTATCATGAGAAGATATCTAGAGAAATGATCTAACATTGTCAATATGTATTTGTTTCCATCTTTAGTCTTAGGCAGCGGTCCTATGACATCTAGTCCTACTCGTTCAAATGGTTCAATTGTCTCTGGCAGTTCTTGCAATGGTGCTCTACTTTTTCCTACATTATTCCGTCTGTTACAGGAATCACAGTGTGAAACAAACTCGAAAACGTCAAATTTTCGGCTCAGCCACCAAAACATTTCAGCTATTTTAATGTTTGTTGCTTTTTTACCGCAATGTCCTAATAATAAAGAATCGTGTTGTTCCCTCATGATTTCCTCTAGGCGGTTCCCCTTACTGGTGACTTTGTACAATAATCCATCTATTTCGACAAAACATTGATCATTTTTCCATAATTTTCAATGTGGATCTTCTTCTTCAGCTGCCTTTAACTCTTCGTCTCGACTTATTGTAACACAAACATTGACTTTTCGACTCATTGCATTGGCATTCACATGTTGTTTACCAGGTCGGTGAATAACCCTAAATTGGTACTCACTCTGTCTTAATGCCCATCTTGTTAATCTGGAACTTGGATCCTTTAATTTCAATAACCATTTAAGTGCGGCATGATCTGTAATAATTGTAAATTCTCTTCCTGTTAAGAAACATCTGTTATGTGTTATACCAAAAACCAAAGCACAAAGCTCTTTCTCAGTAGTAGTATAATTAAATTCTGCTTTGTTTAATTGTCTGGAAGCAAATGAGATTGGATGTTCATGAGCATCATCTTCTTGTGACAAGATTGTACCTATGGTAAAATTGGATGCATCTGTTGAAAGAATAAAAGGTTTACTGAAATCCGGACAGGCTAACACTGGGGCTGTGGCTAGAGTAGTTTTAAGTTCTTCCATCGCCTTTTTGCATTCAGTTGACCAATTAAATGTGGCTCCTTTCTTCAGTAGCTGTGTCATTGGACATGCTATATTCGCATAACCGGCTATAAATCGTCTGTAGAAATTTGACAATCCCAAGAATGATTGTAGTTCTTTCAAATTCTGTGGTTCGGGAAAATTCTTTACATCTTCAATTAATTTTGGATCAGGTCGAACACCTTCACTCGTTATAACATGACCAAGATAGTGAACTTTACTTTGTGCAAAATGACATGTATCTATTGATAAAGACAGGTTTGTGCTTCTTATACTCTCAAAAACAGCTTGTAGTATCACAGTATGCTGCTTCATGTTTTCACCAAAAATTATTATGTCATTAAGGTAAACAAGTGCTTGTGTTGGGGTGACCCCTTGTAAAACTGACTCCATCAGGCGCTGAAATGTACCTGGAGTATTACGAAGTCCAAAAGGCATACGAAGATACTTGTATACTCCTGTTGCTGCTACAAATTAAGTTTTTGCTTGCTCATTCGGATGCATTGTTAACTGGTGATAACCACTTATTAAATCACATACTGAAAAAATTCGACATCTGCCCAAGTAATCCAAGATTTCCACTAAATTTGGTAAGGTGTAAATGTCGGATGTGGTCACAGCATTTTAAAGATCGGTAATCAACACAGAAACGGAACTGTGGTTTTCCAGAAACTGAATTCTTCTTTACAATTACAACAGGCGAACATCACGGTGGGTCTGAAGGATCTCTTGGTTTTATAATTCCGGCTTCTAATTGTTCTTTAACCATGAATTCTACCAACTCTCTTTGACTGAATGGTATTCGGTAAGGTTTCTGTGTGAATGGGGCTGCATTCCTTATATGAATAAATGAGTGACAGGTAAATTTGCACATTTTCAGAATAAATCTGCATACTTCAACATAACAGGCCCTAAAATCTTCTGTTCATCAGCTGTTAAATGTTCTATCTTCTTCCAAATCTTGCGCCTCAGTTCATTATTAACTTCGTCTCCTCGTTATAATTTTGGTTACTGTTACAAAATCTGTGTTTATAACTGCAGCATTTGTTACCTCATCTGGAATCTGTATTACGTCACTGTTACTTACGCTCGACCCTTCAGCAACTTTTGTTCCTCATGGCAAAACAACATCCGCATTGCTCATATTTGTTATTGTAACCGGGACTTTTGCAACATTCTGTCTCACCATTGTAGCGACACCCACACTTCTAGCAACATAACAATGCATTGTATCCAATAACTCACTTTTTTCAGATCGCTCAACTAATAACAAAGTTCCTTCCTTGCATCAGGGTGACTTAACTTCAATGTAGATTGTCTTTCCTACTCCCTTTGGAATTTGCTGAGGCTGATCAATTTGAACATCGACTCGGACGGTTTGAACTGATGCATCGTTTGTGCGGTTTATTCCCACGGCGTTAGTATTGCTGCTCCTTTGAGTACAATCTGAAAAACGATTTCCTAGGTTGTAATTGTTACGGCCTAGTCTGATCTTTCTTTCTGCAAAACAAATATCTCTGCCCCGTTAGCGGACAAGAAATCAAATCCAAGTACATCGTCGTAACGCGTTTCGTTATTTGAAACTACTTGCGGCCTTGCTGTGTATCTTTATCTTTATTTTCACCTTCATCTTGGCCTTTGCCAAGAATTAATTCTACTCCAACTTCTCCATAGTTACGTAGCTTCCCTCCGTTTAACCATCGCACTTTTAACAGCGGGGGTTTCAATTTATCCCGTTTATCTATGCCATGCCACATTAATGATGTCTGTGCTCCTGTGTCAATAAGAAGTTTGATGTTTCTCCCACGATATACAGCACCTATCACGAAGTCATTTTCGTTCTGATTTTCACTAGGGCTAACAAGAATCACTGTCTCTGACAAGAGGCGGACGGAGTGGTGGCCACCGTGGCCTGAACGTCCCCGTACTCGTTTAAAGATTTGGCAGATTGTCTGTTGTTTGCATTACCTTTCTTCTTGTTGCGACAATCTCTCGAAACATGCCCCTACATCCCGCAATGATAGCAGATTCGATTCTCTTTACAATCCTTACGCTTGTGACACAGCTTATTGCATCTGTAGCAATGTGTTGAAAACTCTGCATTCTAGTTTCTGCTTCTCATTCGGTTGTCTTAGTGCTTCAACGAAACCAACAGCTGATTCTACTGCTTCCTGAACCGTTTTACATCGTGCCAATCGAACAGCTTTGCTTACTTCCTCTCCGTACAACCCATGAATGAATGTCTCCAAGGCTCTCTGGTCGGCTTCGAACAACTGAAAGCGGTTTTCATTTTCATCTTCTACTAACTCGTACGTTCGAGCGTTGATGTTTCGAATTCTGTCAGCAAACTGCTCGATAGCTTCGTTTCGTCGCATTCGCAAACTGTAAAGCTGCTCTCTGTAAAATCTGATCGCGTTTTAACGTTTAAATCTCCGAACAACAATAGTTCTAAACTAATTGTAATCTTCTGTTTTCAAGTAAGTAGGCTCCGCGCTGATGAAATCTTGTGCTGCTCCCTGAATTCTTAATCTGGAAACCACTAGCTTATCGGAATCTGTCCCTGATCCTAACAGGGCGGCACTTTCAAGTTTACGATAAAACACCTCCACATCATCTTCGGGTTTACCGCTAAACACTGGTACTGATGGCAATAATGAAAAATTCTTAATTGTAGTTGTACCTGTACTGCATGAACTATCATTTGCCAAGTCTTTTGGAATGTTACGCTTGCTTCTTTTTGCTTTTAACTGACGAATCTCTTCTTGCAGTTCATTGATAACAGTTTGTAGATCGACAACGTTACTCTCACTGGATTGCGACATTTCATCTAATTTAACGCCAACGAGTCACTCAAATGTAAAATAAAATTCCTTCTAGCCAATCTGGAGTAGATCAACCTGAATTCCAGCACTGGATGTCCCCGCGTAGTCAGAAGATGTTTATGCTGTTGCTGCTGCTCGAAGTTCACGTTGTGCTGCACCTCTTCAGGACTGTAGATTTTCTATAATTATCCCCATGCTGACACCACTTCTATAAGAGGGTAGTTTAAGTTGTTGCCCCAGATGATGATTACACGAATAATTTGTCAGGATTTGTAAGCGGTGGGTCCTTGAGGAATGGCAATACGTGAAAACCGAGAAGTAATTTTTATTAACAAAGGCTGATTACTAAACACACACGCTACATGCACCCATCATCACTGTGTCTAACATCCTAATTACAGTCGTATTGAAAGGCTCCATGGTGAGCTAAGAAAAGAGACATATTCGCATCCAAGGCTGCGCTAGTTAATACGGTGCACTGCGGATGGCAGCCAGTGGCATACTCTCCATCGCAGTGTGGCCAGACCTGCGTCTACTGACTATGCAAATTGTCAGCATTCTAGAAAGGTCAGCTGGCAAGCACGTGTTACGTACCGTATGGCTGCGCACAACCAGTAGAACCTTACAGAACTTCATTAACATATTCATTTTTCAATTCCTGCTGGAACTCTTTGGTATCTCTATCCACAATATCCCAGCAAATTACAACTCCTTTACAACAATTTAGCCAAGTGTGCAGCTCACTGTTGATAGCATATTCTCCAAGTAGTTTGGCATATAACAATTTTTTGTGATTATTTTTAGTTCATACCAGCTAAGGGAGATCTACATATCTTATTAAGAGAATTAGGGAAGCAGTATTTCATTATTCTCATGGCTTTTCTCCTCCTTTACTATAGCCTATTGTTTGTTTGTTTGTTTGTTTGTATTTATGTATGTATTAAACCAGGGACCTAGAAACGACAGAGAGGCTTCGTTCCATCGTAGCCCTCAGTGGTTCACAACCCCACAACAGGCCACAGCAGTCAACCCACCCCACCACCGCCCCACACCGAACCCAGGGTTATTGTGTGGTTCGGCCCCAGTGGACCCCCTACCTCCCTCCAGAAATCTCTCATACCAGATGAGTGTAACACCAAATGTTTGTGTGGGAGAATAATTATGGTGTATGCAGTACATGGAAATGGTGTTTGCGCAGCAATTGCCGACACAGTGTAACTGAGGCGGAATAAGGGGAACCAACCCACATTCGCCGAGGTAGACCAAAAACCACACCGGACCTTGGCCCTAATCTGCCGGATGGATTCGTGCTGGGAACCGGCACACCTTCCCACTTGGGAAGCAGCACATTAGACCGTGCGGTTAGCCAGGCGGGCATAGCCTATTTGCTCAACAACATCTCAGTTTTTCAAACTTTTTGATTGCTTATATATTTCATAAACAATATCTCAGAAATATAAATACATATGCATTAATCTTATAAGATTTCCAGCTGGGGACTGCTTTCTTGAGAGGTATTCTGTCATGAAGAGCGAGGAGTCATCCATGACTGTCAAATGGCTAGTTCAATACAGTAGTGACAGTGAATCTATTGCTTTACATTCATGGGTTGGTTGTTGAACATTTTCAGGATCATCTTTAGATGAGGCAAGCAGAGGTTTACATATTAACACTTGAGGTGAGATATTGGGCAAGGTGACAAAAAGATAGGAAACACTTTGATGTATAATCTTGTGTGTTAGAAATGTGGCAAGTAGTGTTGATAAATGGGTTTACTTAGTTATTGTGGCAGGCTGGGCAGCTTTGGTGTTAGCATCCAAGCTGCAACTTCTAGTGTCATTGCTAGACAGACCCAAAGTTAACCACCATTCACTGACATTTAGCATTTCTTACTATTATATTTAAACAATCAGTGTTATGAGAAACCTACCAGCAGCCAGGATGTGTTGTACAACTGACGTAAAGTAAATACATCTTTGGTCACTGACGTAACATTCTCACTTGTAAACAGATTATTAATGATCAAGGAATATTTCACGTAGGAAGGATGAAAGTAGTTGAAAAGGAACCTCACACACATCACAGGGAACAGCAAGCAGATGGAAGGTAGTGTGCCTCTCTCATCTGAAGAATTTCTTAACTAAAAATGCAAAGAACAAGAAAGATAAGTGCCACCTCAATGTACAAGCATAAGTTGCTTATCTTTCACCAAAACAGAAGGGGACTTAGAAGCAAAATAGAACAGTTATCAGTAAACGTAAGTGAAAGAAACTGCATAAGCAATACTCAAATATTATGCTTTTCAGAACACCATATCACAAATGGCATTGATTTGTTACAGTTAGCCAATTAAAACATAGCTAGCTATTACTGGTCAGGTGACTACAGGGTTATAAACACAAAATCAAATAGGGGTAATGCAGTAGTAGGTTTAATAATGAATAGGAAAATAGGAATGCGGGTAAGCTACTACAAACAGCATAGTGAACGCATTATTGTGGCCAAGATAGATACGAAGCCCACGCCTACTACAGTAGTACAAGTTTATATGCCAACTAGCTCTGCAGATGACGAAGAAATTGAAGAAATGTATGATGAAATAAAAGAAATTATTCAGATTGTGAAGGGAGACGAAAATTTAATAGTCATGGGTGACTGGAATTCGAGTGTAGGAAAAGGGAGAGAAGGAAACGTAGTAGGTGAATATGGATTGGGGGACAGAAATGAAAGAGGAAGCCGCCTGGTCGAATTTTGCACAGAGCACAACATAATCATAACTAACACTTGGTTTAATAATCATGAAAGAAGGTTGTATACATGGAAGAACCCTGGAGATACTAAAAGGTATCAGATAGATTATATAATGGTAAGACAGAGATTTAGGAACCAGGTTTTAAATTGTAAGACATTTCCAGGGGCAGATGTGGACTCTGACCACAATCTATTGGTTATGACCTGTAGATTAAAACTGAAGAAACTGCAAAAAGGTGGGAATTTAAGGAGATGGGACCTGGATAAACTAAAAGAACCAGAGGTTGTACAAGAGATTCAGGGAGAGCATAAGGGAGCAATTGACAGGAATGGGGGAAATAAATACAGTAGAAGAAGAATGGGTAGCTTTGAGGGATGAAGTAGTGAAGGCAGCAGAGGATCAAGTAGGTAAAAAGACTAGGGCTAGTAGAAATCCTTGGGTAACAGAAGAAATATTGAATTTAATTGATGAAAGGAGAAAATATAAAAATGCAGTAAGTGAAACAGGCAAAAAGGAATACAAACGTCTCAAAAATGAGATCGACAGGAAGTGCAAAATGGCTAAGCAGGGATGGTTAGAGGACAAATGTAAGGATGTAGAGGCCTATCTCACTAGGGGTAAGATAGATACCGCCTACAGGAAAATTAAAGAGACCTTTGGAGATAAGAGAACGACTTGTATGAATATCAAGAGCTCAGATGGAAACCCAGTTCTAAGCAAAGAAGGGAAAGCAGAAAGGTGGAAGGAGTATATAGAGGGTCTATACAAGGGCGATGTACTTGAGGACAATATTAGGGAAATGGAAGAGGATGTAGATGAAGATGAAATGGGAGATATGATACTGCGTGAAGAGTTTGACAGAGCACTGAAAGACCTGAGTCGAAACAAGGCCCCCGGAGTAGACAATATTCCATTGGAACTACTGACGGCCGTGGGAGAGCCAGTCCTGACAAAACTCTACCATCTGGTGAGCAAGATGTATGAAACAGGCGAAATACCCTCAGACTTCAAGAAGAATATAATAATTCCAATCCCAAAGAAAGCAGGTGTTGACAGATGTGAAAATTACCGAACTATCAGCTTAATAAGTCACAGCTGCAAAATACTTACACGAATTCTTTACAGACGAATGGAAAAACTAGTAGAAGCCAACCTTGGGGAAGATCAGTTTGGATTCCGTAGAAACACTGGAACACGTGAGGCAATACTGACCTTACGACTTATCTTAGAAGAAAGATTAAGGAAAGGCAAACCTACGTTTCTAGCATTTGTAGACTTAGAGAAAGCTTTTGACAATGTTGACTGGAATACTCTCTTTCAAGTTCTAAAGGTGGCAGGGGTAAAATACAGGGAGCGAAAGGCTATTTACAATTTGTACAGAAACCAGATGGCAGTTATAAGAGTCGAGGGACATGAAAGGGAAGCAGTGGTTGGGAAGGGAGTAAGACAGGGTTGTAGCCTCTCCCCGATGTTGTTCAATCTGTATATTGAGCAAGCAGTAAAGGAAACAAAAGAAAAATTCGGAGTAGGCATTAAAAATCATGGAGAAGAAATAAAAACTTTGAGGTTCGCCGATGACATTGTAATTCTGTCAGAGACAGCAAAGGACTTGGAAGAGCAGTTGAATGGAATGGACAGTGTCTTGAAAGGAGGATATAAGATGAACATCAACAAAAGCAAAACAAGGATAATGGAATGTAGTCTAATTAAGTCGGGTGATGCTGAGGGAATTAGATTAGGAAATGAGGCACTTAAAGTAGTAAAGGAGTTTTGCTATTTGGGGAGCAAAATAACTGATGATGGTCGAAGTAAAGAGGATATAAAATGTAGGCTGGCAATGGCAAGGAAAGCGTTTCTGAAGAAGAGAAATTTGTTAACATCGAGTATAGATTTAAGTGTCAGGAAGTCATTTCTGAAAGTATTCGTATGGAGTGTAGCCATGTATGGAAGTGAAACATGGACGATAAATAGTTTGGACAAGAAGAGAATAGAAGCTTTCGAAATGTGGTGCTACAGAAGAATGCTGAAGATTAGATGGGTAGATCACATAACTAATGAGGAAGTATTGAATAGGATTGGGGAGAAAAGAAGTTTGTGGCACAACTTGACCAGAAGAAGGGATCGGTTGGTAGGACATGTTCTGAGGCATGAAGGGATCACCAATTTAGTATTGGAGGGCAGCGTGGAGGGTAAAAATCATAGAGGGAGACCAAGAGATGAATACACTAAGCAGATTCAGAAGGATGTAGGTTGCAGTAGGTACTGGGAGATGAAAAAGCTTGCACAGGATAGAGTAGCATGGAGAGCTGCATCAAACCAGTCTCAGGACTGAAGACCACAACAACAACTGTAGGGACAGCAATGGAAGTGGTGGTATAGCCGTATTTATTAAAAATAATGTAATACACTATGGTCACAAAAGTCATGGGATAGCAATACACACATATACAGATGGAGGTAATGTTGTCTGACCAAGGTATAAATGGGCAGTGCATTGGCAGAGCTGTCATTTGTACTATGGTGATTCACAAGAAAAGGTTTCAGATGTGATTATGGTCACACAACAGGAATTAACAGACTCTGGTAGGTGGAATTAGATGCATGGGACATTCTATTTCGGAAACTGTTAGGGAGTTCGATATGTCATGATCCACAGTGCCAAGAGTGTGCCAAGAATAACACATTTCAGGCATCACCTCTCACCACGGACAACACAGTGGCTAACAACCTTCACTTAATGACCAAGAGCAGTGGCTTTTGTATAGAGTTGTCAGTGCTAACAGACATACAACACTGCACAAAATAAGTGCAGAAATCAACGCGGGATGTATGAGGAATGTATCCATTAGGACAGTGCAGTGAAATTTGGTGTTACTGGGCAATAGCAGCAGACAACCAATGCGAAGCCTTTGCTAATAGCAAGACATCAACTGCAGCACCTCTGCTGGGCTCTTGACCATATCGATTCGACCCTAGATGACTGGAAAATCATAGCCCAGTAAGATGAGTCTCGATTTCATTAGTAAGAGCTAATGGTATGGTTTGAGCGTGGCACAGATCCCATGAAGCTATGGACTCAGGTTGGCAACAAGGCACAGGGAATGCAGTGTGGATGCTGGATGCTTAGCTACTTGAAGACCATTTGCAATCATTCATGGACTTCATGTTCCGAAACAATGATGCAATTTTTATGGATGACAACACTTCATGTCACTGGGCCAAAATTGTTCACCATTGGTTATAAGAAGATTCGGGACAATTTGAACGAATTGGTTTGGACACTCAGATCATCCAACACGAATCCCACCAAACATTTATGGGACATAATTGAGAGACCAGTTCATGCGCAAAATCCTGCACTGGCAACACTTTTACAGTTATGTATGGCTATAGAGGCAGCACGGCTCAATATTTCAGCAGGGGACCTCCAACAGCTCGTCGAGTTCATACCACATTGAGTTACTGCACTACGCTGGGAAAAAGGTGGTCTGACATGATATTGGGAGGTATCCCATGACTTTTGTCACCTCAGTGTATTTAGAGTGTAGGTTGCACAACTGTAATAGTAGTGACAATATACAGGGCACCTTAGGTTAACTTCAGGATCTTTCTGGTTTAAATGGAGTTATTATTGTCTGCTTTATTTTCAAAAAAATAATGAAATTATCATACTTTGAAATTTTAAATGTAAACTTTTCAACTGAAAGCAACAACAAAATATAGCTTCAACATCTGATGAATTCATGTAGTTGACTTTTCCACTAGAATCACATCTGAGAATCAGACTATGATAGACAATATATTTATAGATGTAAGCATCACATCTGAAATTCAGACTTTGATACACAATATATTTACAGATGAAAGCATATGCAACAGCTTCACTGTTACCCCTCTCTTGAATGGGCTATCTGACTGTGATGGACAACTCATCTCTTTGCACGACAGAACACCTCTCAAGAAAGCAATCCCCATCTGGAAATCTTATAAGATTAATGATTAAAGACTCAGAAAATCTTAAAAATAAACTACAGCAGATGGACTGGAGCCTGGTATACAGGGTGGATGAGGCTAATACCAAATTTAACATACTTGTAAATGAATTCTCATCCCTCTTTGAAGAGGTTTTTCCAAAAAAGTTTGTTATAAACAATACTACCACATTCCTGAAGAAACCTTGGATCACAAAGGGAATTAAACAGTCGTGCAGAACCAAGAGGGAATATCTAAGTGTCCTCGGAGTCTTTTGCGGCAGCATGACTAGATAAGTTTTATCCAGCGAATGTCAAAGTACACAATAAAAACTGGTTATTATAAAATGTACTGTAAGGTCCTAAAGAAGCTGATACAAAAATCAAAAGCATTATATTATGAACTTGATACCTCTAAAATTAGATGAAGACTATGTGGCATGTTGTTACAAGGGAGACAGGGAAGACCAGGAGAAATTTAGAAGACATCAAAATCAAATATGATGTAAATCTTGTATGCAGTCCTAAAATCATGGCCAATATTTTCAAAAGACACTTCTTGTCGGTGTTAGAACAAATAGGCTGCAAAGGGTCTGTTAATAAAGCCTCGAGTCTTATGCAAAATAATATTCGCAGAAATATCAGTAAAATTGATATTAGCCCCATAACAGTATCTGAAACTGAAAGAAGAGTCATCTCACAGAAGAATACAAATTCCGCTGAAGTATATATCATCTCTAACAATTCGTTGAAACAGTCCTGTGGTTCAATAAATGATGTATTTAGCCACATTATCAATGCATCCTTACAACAAGCCTGACAAACTGTCATATGCTGTTGTGAAACCCTTCTTCAAGAAAGGTGAAAAAATAGAAGTTACAAATTACTGGCCAATTTCTCTCTTGACTGCTTTATGAAGATACCAGAAAATCTCATGTACACAAGAATTTTGGAATGTCTAGATAAATTTAATATTCTCAGCAAAAGACAGTTTGGTTCTTGAAAGGGTCTGTCAACAAAACAAGCAATAAAATTCTAGATTCTCTAAATGACAAAACGGTGCAACAGGATTATTTTGTGATTTATAGAAAGGTTTTGACACTATTACAGAAAGCAAACCTTCAAGAAATAAGTGGTGTATCAAATAAGTGGTTACAGTTCTACCTCACAGATAGGAAGCAGGAAATAGTATTAGACAGTATATATGATTTCTGTAGTATCCTGATTTCATCAAAATGGAACAGCATCAAATATGGAGTGCCCTAAGGATTCATTCTTAGTCCTTCACTTTTTTCTGATATTTATAAATGACCCACCATAATGTACAAAGCTACAGTGCAATTTTACCATTCTCGCAGATGACACCAAAATTACAATCGATGGTCATGAATGTGAAAGTCTTCAAGGAACTATTGACAGTATTCTCATCGATTTTGTCAAATGGTTTAGTGTCAATGGACTCTTAAGCTAACTATATTCAATTCACTGCAACTGCCAAAATTGAGGATGAGATAACTGTTAAGTGTCCCACACAGGCAATAGAAAGAATTGAAAAAGTGAAGTTCCTGGGGGTTACAATTGACTGCAGATTAAACTGGTCTCATCATATAATAAATTTTTACAAGAAAGCCAGCTCATCAATTCTTGCCATGTGTAATATCTCTGAGAGTGGGAACTTAAACGTTATGAAAGCAGCATACTATGAATACTTCCATTCTCTAATGACTTATGGAATTATATTTTGGAACAACCAGTCACTAGCAAAGAAAATATTCTTGGTCCAAAAATGTGTTGTAAGAATAGTGAGTGGTGTAGACTGTAGATCTAGTTGTAGAACCTTTTGTGGAATCAAAAATCCTTACTATTACTTCTCAATGTATATATTTTCACTTACGTATTTCTTCAGTAAAAATAATGAGTTATATAAAATAAATAATGCTGATCATTAAAACAATACAGGGAGGAAGCGTGACTTACTTAATGATCATAAAAATTTGACAATGGTGCAGAAGGGTGTGCACAAGATTTAATAATGATCTCTGCCCAAATGTGAAATGTAAATTTGGTAACAAGTCCACATTTTGGGAGCCTATGATGCAGTTTCTTCTGGAACAGTCATTTTACAGTTTGTACAAGTTTCTTAGGCACCATGAAAAAATCTTCTAGAACTATAAAACATATGTATGATTTAATATAACAGTAAATAGATATTCTTTTACACACACACACACACACACACACACACACACACACACACACAGAGAGAGAGAGAGAGAGAGAGAGAGAGAGAGAGAGAGAGAGAGAGAGACCAGTTAGTGTGCTGGAGATCTACATTAAGGAGAGTTAAAGAACATTCTTATGGTCACAGATTGAGCAATGGACTGAAACTGTCAAAAGCATTTAAAGATTATTTTGCAACTCTAGCAAACAAAAATCAAAGTTTTGATGAGGCACACCAGCCGATGCCAGTGGTTGCTATTACCATCTCCATATTTTAGATCTGAAAGTCAGAACTGATTATTACAATAAAAATGCATGCTCTTGATCTTGACTCTTCTTTGGTCATAACCTTATTACATTTTCTTTCCACACAGATGATAGCAGATCACTTTATGAAGAGTACAGCCATCATATATCAAGAAATCACCAGAAGAACTATAAACAATGTTGTGAAGATAGCTGTAAAATGTATTGAACTCAGTGTCAGGATTTTTAAAACATAGTTTAAACTGTTGCACATTACTTATCAAATGATAAGAAAATAGTATTGCACGTGGTGGTCTCATTCCATTTTAGAATTTCAAGTGATCATAGACTAGTAAGATGTGGAATGAGAAGACACACACAGCCAGAATGAAACAAACACATCGGGCAAGGAATTAGAAATGTACACCATGAAAATGCATTTAGTAATAGTGAGGCATGCCCAATTAAATCAAGCAAAAAGGTTTAGGATCTTCAAAGTTATGGTTTAAATTGTTTCCACCATGGTCCTTCAAGTGTGTTTCTTCTCATGTTCTCGCAACAGATGATTCTGTTTTGTTCTTACGCCAGTCTTCCTTAGCTGTATATGCAGACAACATACCCACTATCTGCAAAAAATTATATGGACACCTATTAGTTGACATTAATATAGGATGTGTCCATCCTTCACCTTTATGACTGTCTGAACTCTGCAAACACTTTCAATGAGGTTTCTGAAGGTCTTTAGAGGAATGGCAACCCATTCTTCCTCATGAGCTGAAACCAGAGAAGGTAAGTAATGTTGGCTGCTGCAGTCTGGACCGAAGTCAACATTCTGACTCAACCCAAAGGTGTTCTATTGGGTTCAGGTTGTGATTCTGAAAAGGCCAATCCATTTCAAAATGCTTTTTTCCAGAAATCATTGCCTCGCAGATATTGCTTTATGACAGGGTGCACTGTTGTGCTGGTACAGTCAGTCATTGTCTCTGAATTCTGCAAAATGAATGCTTATCCTTCTGCATTTAGCATTTTGTTAAACACAATAAAGGAACCACATCCTAACCATGAAAAACATCCCTGTACCTTACCACCACCTCCTCTTCATTTCACTGTAGGCACTATACATTATGGCAGGTAACATTCTCTAGACATTCACCATTCCATCAGATTGCCATGTCATAACATGATTCACAGCTCCAAATCACTCGTTTCCAGTAATCTGCTGTCCAATGGCAGCGCTCTTTACACTACCCCTAGAATCACTTAGCATTGACTACAGACATAGGTGGCTTACAGGGATCTGCTCATTCTACTCCATTCTATTTAGTTTCTGTGCTAGGTGGACAGCTGATAAAACTTTGAAACTTGAGTAATTTCTTGTACTGATTTCAGGAGATTTGTTACAGCCATCCTCCACAAAGCTCAACAGTCTTCATCTGTCAGTACATGAGGTCTGCTTGGTTTGGTTTAGCTGTGGTTGTTCCTTTGCATTTGCACTTCACAGTCACATCAGCCATCGATTTGAGCAGCTTTAAAAGGATTAAAATGTTGGTGTTGGATCAGGTTCTTAGGTAACATCTAATGACTAGTCCACATTTGAAATCATTGGGCTCTCTTGAACAGCCCGTTCCATTGTAACTACTTCTTTACTGACAACACAATACTTTTTGCCACTTTTTATATAGGTGGGTCTACATCTCATGATATCTAGTGGTCAATTCTGCATTACATAGGGTGTCCACACACGTTGATCAGATAACACACTCAGCAAAGTTGTTCTGCAATTTGTCTCCTGTCCATAAATTCACAATCTTGTCAACAGGCTATGAGCCCAGGTTGCACATTTGGAACTGTAATATTTTTCAATTAGATAAAAACTGAAACTATATAAAGTAAAGAAATGCAGAATTTATGTCCATTACATCTACGAGAACAGGGTATATTATAGCTGCACAATGAGCTTGACTGAAAATGTTGTCATGCAAAAATTGTGCCAACATTAGAAAATGAAGATGGTACTGAAATAAATGGAGGGGGCAATTATTTAACAAAGGTGTTAGTTTAAAGTAACTAAAATGTATATTAAAGGATATGATGAACTGAAAAGATCTATTCAGGAATGTCTTCATGAGGATGGGAGAGGATGGGAGAGGATAATTATAGCTGGGGGGAAAAAACGCTGATGTCTGGTAGACACAGCAGTTCACCAGTTAGGATGACTTGGAAACCAAGGACAGAGAGAAATTTTATAAGTGTTCTCCAAGACTTCTTAGTGTGTTTACACAGTTGAAGAGATGGATCAGAATGACAGACAAATAACAAAAATAATAATATTCCAGAGGTAACGACAGATGAGGTGTATAATGCCATTTCAATTGTGAAAAAATGAAAGGCACTGGGAGATAACTGCATTTTAATATACTTCACAAGAAAGACAAGAAAATAAAAAACAGAAAAATTTCTAGAACTGTCAGCATCCTCTTTGTAACACACAAGAACCGCACTAAAATATTCACTAATCATATAGAAAAAAAACACTGACAAAGGGAGGCCGTCAATTGTGAAATTCAGATTCGATTCATACTGCGCATAATAAAAGCTCATGGCCAGAGGTGTAATGTGGCAAAGCACCAAGATGCACTTCTCAGCCGTTGTCGAGAAAATCAACAGTTAAAAGAAACTGTTGCAGTGAAATACTCTCTACGATTAGTAATTTTCCACAGCGTCGTGGCGCAGCGGTAAGCGCTATGGTTTGTAATCCGAAGGTCGCCGGGTCGAATCTCGCACCATGCAACTTTTTTTTAGTATTATATATATATATATATATATATATATATATATATATATATATATATATATATATATATAATTCCTGGCAATCAGTTGCAACAATTATGCATATAATAAGTTGTTGAATGTCGTTTGTCGTGGAAAAACTGGCGACTTCGAACATCATTATGTTTTCCGCAAACAAAGTTGTATTTCGCAAATGTTATTAATTGTCTTCATAATGTTAACCACGTATAGTTAACGGAAGACGTAGAAACAATATTCCGAAACGAATACGTATAGCGTAAGTCAAACGTTTGAATTAGAATAGAGACCCCACGAACACAAATTCGCTGTGGCAGGTATGAAATATAAACTCCGTTACTCGCTCGTTACACTTGAAGGACAGATGTTGAATGGGCCAAAACGAGCCGCCGCATAACAGCGTAGTTGCCTGCTAACATTGAAAGAAGGTAGATGCGGTCCCTAGCGCAACTTACAACATCGCCGAAAATCAGTGCGGACGGGAGAGCTTTGGTACACCCTGTTAAAAAAACGGAAAAATGGAGGCGGTACAATTGGAGAGCGATCCGCCTTCACCAACATGCATAAGCAATTTGAATTACAAAAAACTAATAATAAAAATATTGCAGGGCACGAGATTCGATCCGGCGACCTTCGGATTACGAACCCAAGTGCTTACCGCTGCGCCACAACGCTGTGAAAAGTTGTTAATCATAGAGAGTATTTCACCGCAACGGTTTCTTTTAACTGTCGATTTTCTCGACAACGGCTGAGAAGTGCATCTTGGTGCTTTGCCACATTGCACCTCTGGCCATGAGCTTTTATTATGCGTAGTATGAATCGAATCTGAATTTCACAATTGGCGGCCTCCCCTTGTGAGAGGAATAAGTTGGTTTAAAAGCCTATACAACATAAGAACGATTTGCAAGTAATTGTGAATGAAATTATGGAACAGGGTAGTGAGCAGGCCTGTAGATTACTACTTTCCCTATGAATCATTGGTTTTATTAAAGTATTTGGTTCAATGTCTATGAAATTTATACTAATAGCCCTTGAGAAACTAGGCATTGCTTCAATCTATGTTAGTATAGTGAAGAATATAAGCATCATTGCTTTAGCTTCCAATCAACTTCATCAGAATACACAGAAATTCAGAATTAAGAGTCAGGCATGGAGAACCCGTATCAAAAATCCTATTCTCAACAGCCCCAAAGGAATTCTCGTCATGCCTAAACTAGAGAAATAAAGCACTAATATACAATAATGGAATATAAGTGACTGAATTTCATTTTGCTGATGACAATGTATTGCTTGCCTCTAGTGCAGGCAAACTTCAGCAACTAACGGAAGAACTTAACAGAGAAAATTTGAAAGTAGGTCCAAAAATCAATAGTAAAACATAAATAATATATAATGAACACACAGAAAAGTAAATTGTGCAGATTAACAATGAGGTTTGAGAACAGGATGATATGTTTTTGTAATGAGGCAGCTGAAGATGACTGGATGAACAAGAGAGGAAATAAACAACAGAGTAAAAAAGGTATGGATTGCTTTTGGTACACTTCATGCTTTTTTAAATTAAATTTTCAGTGTGTTCAAAATAGCAAGTTTACAATTACTGTATACTACATGTTTTATCCTATACCATTTAAGAAATAAACATTTAATACAAAACACATTCAGGAACTGAGGTTTACAATCAAGGTAACCTAACGATTTTATAAAACACACTGGTGCAACACGGGTTTTTATAGGCAAAGTCCAGAGGAGGCCTGCAATGCAAATGGTGGTGGATGACAATGATGACTAGGATAATGAAACTTCCTGGCAGATTAAAACTGTGTGCCGAGTTCGAGTCTTGGTCCGGCACACAGTTTTAATCTGCCAGGAAGTTTCATATCAGCGAACACTCCGCTGCAGAGTGAAAATCTCATTCTGGAGGATAATGAACACTGCTTTTTGTGAATTTGCATCAATAATGTGCATTAGTTACCTATGTGCCCTCTATCATTTTTGTGAGTTTTTTTTGTTAATGACATTCAAACAACTTCAGTTTCACACCCAGTGACAACTGAATGTGTGTTGCAGTTGTCAATAAAACCACCTCCTGAAATATTTAACATCCATCTTCAATTAGACTGTGCACAGGTAAGATACAGATTTACAGTGTCAGTAAGAGAATGCTGTAATTCACTGAACTCTGTAGAAGTATAATGTCAAAGAGTGATGTTATGAGAGCAAAGTTTGGAAACTGAAATGAATGGAATATGTTGCATTTCAGTATCATGTAGTTCACATATCGGGTACAACCATGGCAAGTTCCTTGTACACAAAATGTGCTGTACTATAATAGTCAGTGAGAGAAAATCCCTGACAGTTGCAGTGGCCTTGGTGCAACTGCTTCTTGTATCTATCTCAATCAACCACATAATACAATTTTGTACATGTCCTGGGGAATGCCTCAGTGTTGACACAGTTTTTAGATAACTACAATGTTCCCCCTAAGCCATTTGCGTTTAACAGTTGAAAGCTGGCAGCGGCACTATGAACTGTCAGAGATCAGTGCTCACTGACAGCACTATAGGGCAGTGTTATATATTTTTTTACCGGAGGAAAATATTACCTTCATTAAAGATGTGCAACAAATGATTCTGCAGCAAGAAAAAGGTAAGTGTTGACAGACATAAAGAATGTAATGGTTGTAGATAATATTAAATATACACACTTCAGTGCCATGAAGGAAGTATGTTTGGACAACAAGCAATCAGTTTAGTTCCAACACACATTTCCATATGACTTTCAAGAATATAACAAAATGACATCTTCACAAACAAGATCCCTATCAACCAAAAGGTTAGTTTCACTGGCCCTGTGGTTTGTTTAGAATAGTCTGATGTATGGTAATATCCTTTTGATTTCCTTCAACCATACTTAGATTTGTAGTCCAACATTGATAGAATCAGCCATCATTCTTAAGGGATACGCACACAGAATGTGATCCTTTGGAAGGAAGATGCAATAGGGTTTAATGTCCAGTCAACATTGAGGCCATTATAGATGGAGCACAAGCTCAGAATGTTTCAAGGATGGAGAAGGAAATCAGATGTGCCCTTTTGTAAGAACCATCTCAGCATTTGCCTGGATAAATTTAGAGAAATCACAGAAAACCTAAATCAGGATGGCAACTTAGATTTGAACCATCGTCCTTCTGAATGCAAGTCAAGTGTGCTTGCCACTGCAGCACCCCACTCAGTATCACTTGGAAGGCCATTTCCCTAACAGAGAGTTGCCCTTGCTCACTTACATTCACAATGGGTTATTGTGAATGACCTTTCACATGCTATGTAACACATAAGTGTGTGTGCAAATGTTGTTGTTGTGGTCTTCAGTCCTGAGACTGGTTTGATGCAGCTCTCCATGCTACTCTATCCTGTGCAAGCTTCTTCATCTCCCAGTACCTACTGCAACCCACATCCTTCTGAATCTGCTTAGTGTATTCATCTCTTGGTCTCCCTCTACGATTTTTACCCTCCACGGTGCCCTCCAATGCTAAATTTGTGATCCCTTGATGCCTCAAAACATGTCCTACCAACCGATCCCTTCTTCTATTCAAGTTGTGCCACAAACTTCTCTTCTCCCCAATCCTACTCAATACCTCCTCATTAGTTACGTGATCTACCCACCTTATCTTCAGCATTCTTCTGTAGCACCACATTTCGAAAGCTTCTATTCTCTTCTTGTCCAAACTAGTTATCGTCCATGTTTCACTTCCATACATGGCTACACTCCATACAAATACTTTCAGAAACGACTTCCTGACTTGTGCAAATATTGACACAAATGTATTATATAGTGGTGCATGGAATTCTCTGAAAGAAACTTACAGGGAGCTTTATTCTCTGAAAATATTGCTCCACAATCTTTCAACAACAAAGAGCTCTTATTGTAGTGAAGAATTCACAGGGTACAATTTTGCAGGGACAATAGTGAAACTTTCAGTTTATCTGTAGATAAATTTATATTTCACTGAAGTGTGTAAAAGAATGCAAAAGTTTGTGTTTTACTTCTTTGTGAACAAGAAGTTTCACACTTTCTACATAACAAATTTTTGTAACTATAAATTATATTGGATTATTATGTGAAAAATAATACAAAATGTTTCATTTACAAAAATCTGTTGTGGTTCACTTTAAACTTATGTTTGTCAAATTAAATACTATGGACCTTTTTCATTGTGGAATAAATAAACCGCACTTAACATAGCTTACATATATGATAAAATATCGAGAGGCATCACTATGCCAATATGATAGCAGAGGATGGCACTATTACTGACTGCATTTGTCTGTCTTCACTCTGTTGAGATCTGCACCAATACTTCAAAAGCAGTTTAAGATTGTAGCAATGAAACCTCCCACCACACTACAGTTCAAAAACGCATCAATTTCTCCTTAAAACAATGGAATACATATTACTTAATGGGTCTTGTGGCACAATGTCACTGTTACTTAGTGACTTCCTTTAACCAAGTAAGCTTATTGTGTGACCATGTAATATAGAGGTGATCTGGGTCTCACACAAATCACTGTCCACAGAGCGGTTGGGTTGATTTGGGGGGAAGAGACCAAACTGTGGGGTCATCGGTCTCATCACATTAGGGAAGGATGGGCAAGGAAGTCAGCCATGCCCTTTCAAAGGCACCATCCCAGCATTTGCTTGAAGTGATTTAGGGAAATCACGAAAAACCTAAATCAGGATGGCTGGATGCAGGATTGAACCGTCATCCTCTCAAATGCGTCCACAGAGCCCATGCGGATTTTTAGAGTGAAATCACTTAGCTCCAAAGAAACTCATTAAATCTAAGAATAAATTGGATCTATAATCTCACAGACTATTGTTGTCACAAGCTTTTGATGGCCCACATAAGGCTTTTCTCATACGCCACTTATGCTGAGGTAGGTGAAAATATCTGGATTTGTTACTGAATTCATTGAGTTTCAATACATTAATTAGGTATGAATGATCTACATATTCATGGCAAAAACTGAGACAGTTAGTGTTACCTTGACTTGTGCTGAAAATTATCTGTCCAGCACATCTAACTTGACAAGAAATCTGTGGTTAGTCCTCACATACACACTTTTTAGCACTGCAGCTAATCATTATAGACAGTGTTATAAATTAAGTTGTAGGCCAACATAATCACTGATTGATGTTATTAGCCATCTTTTTCATACCAGATGAGATATTTGATGTTATATCACAATTCTGTACCTGCCATGCATTTAAAACATTATTCAAAAACACATACTGGAAGTGATCTTTGGCACAATGTCATGTCACATGTGTAGTGAAATGTTAAGCTAAATGAGTGTACTAAAATGAGCTATTGTTAATTTTCTGGTAAGCTGCTGTCTATGCTCTCTTAGCTTCAGATGCAAGTAGTTCATAGTCAAGAGGATCTTCTTAAATGAAATAGTACTCCACAATTCTCTGTGCAGCAGGTGGTACAAGCTCAGGATGTGCTAGACATATAGAACAGCTCCTAAAATTCACTGAATGACCTGTAGGTATTCTGCATCGATTATGTCTTGAAAACATATATATAACAGTTTATCTATGAAGTGTCTCTCATGTTCACTCACTGTATTCCGTGCCTTCTTTTTGGGGCATATTTAAAATATAACAAGGTATCCTCTAGGTTTATCTGAATTCCAGCATACTGCAGGAATAGCTGGTCAGTGCAAATAGATAAAGCAAAATGTAGTGTAAACTACAACCCATGAAGTGTGTACGCTAGTGTTATGTGAGGAAATCATACCCAATTGAGATGGAAGTGATAGTGGAATATGCCTGATGTCTAATTATTTACACATTAAGATACCAGAGGAAATAAAAATTGCTATATAGCAAATACTTAAAATGAAACTAAACATATTTCTAATAAAGTGTTGTTTCTATTCTGTAAAAGAATGTCTGAATATGTAAAACAAATGTTAGTTAAAAGTTTAATTGTAAGGATAGATACCTAATTTTAATTTACCTGCAATTTTGCTGGTGCTATGTATTACTGCATATTTATTTTGATCCAGTCCTTAAGCAGGTGCAACTAAACTTAGATTATAAGAATATCTACCAATTTACTTTCACTTCTATTTACTGATACTAAATATAACTGTTTCATCATTTTGATCTATCTTGTATCAAATATGTAGTTTGTGCTGTTCGATAAAATTGGACCAAGAAAAGGTCAATTAATCTATCAAAATGCATAATGTGGTTGCTCTATAATGATAATTTTCTTCCTTCTACACTGTACTTGTATATACACAAAAAAGGTATAACTTACTGTAGGGGACATATGTATAAATATTTTGGTGTAATGGCCATGGAGTTGGAATTTAACCCTTTCTGTGCTGAATTGTGACAGTGGAGTTACAGTTTGTTATCGACAACTTCATGTCCATAATTAGATTCAAAGGATGAACCCTCTTATTTATCAGCAAGGAAACAGAAGTAGATATATGAATACCAAGAGGTCAGATGGCAAGCCAGTAATAAGCAGAGAAGATAATGTTGAAAGGTGGAAGGAATAGATGAAGGGTCTGTGTTAGGGCAACAAAATCAAAATATTATAGAAAATGAATGATAGAGCACTGATAGACCTAAGTCAAAACAAGGAACTTGGAGTGGATGACATTCCCTTATGATTATTGAAATCTGTAGGAGTGTTAGCCATGACAAAACTATTCCACCTGGTGTGCAAGATATGATGTAAGGGAAATACTTGCAGACTTACAGAAGAATTTAATGACTCCACTGCCAAAGTAGACAGGTGCTGACAGGTGTAAATATCACCAAACTTTAAGTTTAAAAATTTATTATTACAAAATGTTACACAAATTATTTAACAGAAAACTGGAGAAACTGGTAGAGGCTGACCTTAGGAAAGATGAGTTTGGGTTTCAAAGAAATATACGAATATCAGAGACCATACAGCCCCTATGTCTTATCTTAGAACATAAGCTGAAGAAAGGCAAACCTACACTAATAGCATTTGTAGACTTAACAAAACCTATTGACAATGTTGATTGGAATACCCTCCTTGAAATTCTGAAGGTAGCAGGGATAAAATAAAGAAAGCAAGAGGTTATTTATAACTTGTACAGAAACCAGACTGCAGTTACAAGAATCAAAGGACATGTCTGGGAAGTCAAGGCCAAGAAGAAAGTGAGACAAAGTCTTAGCCTATCCGAGATGCCATTCAATCGGTACACTGAGAAAGCCGTGAAGGGAACCATGAAAAATCTGGAAGACGAATTAAAGTTCAGGGAGAAGAAATAAAAACATTCAGGTTTTCCAATGACATTGTAACTCTGTCGTAGATAGCAATGCACTTGGAAAAGCAGCTGAACAGAGTGGCTAGTGTATTGGAAAGAGATTATAAAGTGAACATCAACAAAAGAAAAAGAAGAGTAATGGAATGTAGCTGAACTAAATTGGGTGATGCTGAGGGAACTAGATTACAAAACGAGTCAATTGGAGTACCATAGTAGATGACTTTAGCTATTTTGGTAGTAAAATAAATGATGATGGGTGGAGTAGAGAGCATATAAAATGTGGACTCGCAGTGCCAAGAAAACAGTTTCTGAAGAAGAGAAATTTGTTAATATCGACATATGACAAATGAGGAGGTACTGAATTGAAGTGGAGAGACAAATTTAGGGCTCAATTTGATTAAAAGAAGGAACTGGTTGATTTGACACACCCTGTGGCATCAGGGGATAATCAGGTTGGGAATGGAGGGAAATGTGTGGGTTAAAAGTTGTAGAGGGAGTCTAAGGCATGAATAAGTAAAGAGGTTGAAATGGATGTAGGTTGCAATAGCTATTTGTTGATGAAGAGGTTTGCACAGGATAGACTAGCATGTAAAACTGCCTCAAACCAGTCTTCAGACTGAAGACACAATAACAGCACATAAAACATAATATGATTCAGCTGTTGATTGTGAATGAGGTATATCATGTAGCAAATGGGCTGTGGCATATACAGGGTGAACCAAACTACACCAACAAAATTCAGGCCATTATTGAGGAATATTTCCAGAGTATATAAGGGACCTGTGGCCTCTGGTGTTTATTGCAGAGCAGTAATGAAATTATGGTTTGTTCAGTTTGTTACCCTAGTTATCTTTATTTTGAGAAAATATGTTCACAACAGTGAAAAAGTCTTTAATATGCTATTACCAGAACATACATCACAAAATGCACAGTAATACAATGACCCTCAGATGCAAAAGTTTCGTGTAGTAGTAGTAGTAGTAGTATTAGTATTATTATGAATACAAGTGTGAGGTTGAAGAGTTGTCAACAGCAAATTCAGTGAATGAATTGAACAACTTTAGGTGACAATCAGCAGCAGAAATATTTTGTGGGAAATGCATGACACAGTCCTGTATTGTAAATCTGTATTTATTGTGACTAGTTTTGGTTGAGATGATGTGGCTCACTCTCTCCAATAGAGTTTGTCTTTTGCCAGTGAATGGGCCACATCATTTTATTGTGAAGCTTTATTATTCTGTTGCACACAACAGGTGACTTTAAGAAGGATGTTAATCCCATGCGGCATAAAGTATGAGATGTGAAAACTTTATTGTTTTTCTTTCTTCCTGGATGATGGTCAAAGACGAAAATGATCAGAATAAATACGAATTTACAATGCAGTAGGCATGTTAAGTCGCACATAGGCACAATCAAAAGACACTTATACGATGCTTTCAGCCACAGTCTTCATCAGCAAAAGAGAAACACAAACCATTTCATACATATAAGCATGCACACCTCATGCACACATGACCACAACTCCGGAAGCTCAGGCCAGAATCTGAGCTGCCGAAATTGACATGAGGTGTGCTTGCTTGTGTATATGAATGGCATGTGTTTCTCTTTTGCTGATGAAGGCTGTGGGCAAAAGCTTTGCGTAAGTGTCTTTTAATTGTGTCAGTCCGCAACTTAACGTGCCTTCTTTACAGTAAGTAGCAATCTATCTATTCCAGTGTGGAGTTTCCATTGTTGAAATTTACAATACAGCACTGTGTCATGCATTTCCTATGATGAATGGAACAAGTTAATTTCCAAACATAACACACAGTGCACACTATTGACATTTGTACAGTTGTGCATAAATTTTCAGAGCAATACAGATACAAAGATAAATGGACAGATGAAAGCAAATGAAATGCAATTTTTTGTAATCTGCCACTGTAGACTACATGTTCCTTATACCAAAATACTCAGAAAATATCTCTGAATAGCCTTCAAAAGTTTATTTATGGAGCTCAGGTTCACCTTATATAAGAAGTTACAACCCCTTAAATATTTATTATCTAGTGCCAACACTATGTGTTGCTTATTTTGTGCCACATGGTAAATATCAAGACGTGAGATGTGACTGATTGATTGATCCATTCATTCACAAACTATTTCCTGTAGATCTCATCACTGAAGGAGAGCCTTCACAGATGTAGAACAAGTCAAGACGTAATTGTCAGGAGCTGCCACTGCAGGCTACTTCTGTGATGTAATAAGATGAGGGTTTCAAAACAAGAAATGAAAACTATACAGTGCATTTCATGAGGAATAGTAAATATTTTTGGAGGTGGTTGTACAGACTAACTTTAATAAAACATTCCATATAACACGTGTCCAATTTTTATTGACTACAGTGATACAGATGTGAGAATTTAGCCCAAACAAATACTTACAGAAGGTGTTAAGCAAATGCAGATAATTAAGTTCAAAGCTGATTTTCATAAATTCCACCGTCAACGTCTACGTACTTTCAAATTCTCCTGACAAAACCATGTGTAGTTTTCTGAGATAGCATTTTATGGGGGCAGCCTAAGTCATTATCTGAACAGTTAATTAGTCTCTTGTGTTTACTTTTAGTTTGTAGACACCACATTTCAGCTATTCCCACAAGCAAAAACCTAAAGGAGTATGGCCTAGGGACCTTGGTGTATAAACATGACCATGGTTGTTGATTGGAGATTGAAGAACTTCTCAATTTCCTATCATCCAAAGCAGCACTGTTCTCAATTTCCGGAAATAAAACTGAGAACTTGCAGATCTTCTATCAGACTTGACTGTCAGTCTTCCTACACCAGTAACTTTTTAGATAAATAATTTAACATGTTATCTCATCCTCAAAATTAACTAACAATCAATCATTGATGCTTGGCTTCACATTCACAACATCATATTGGATTTACTCTGTGTCATGTTCAAACTTTTTTATTTTGTGAAATGATTATGAAATTCTGTGTCACATGACTCTAATAATCTTCATTTTGAATATCTTTGTGAGAAGTTGTGATTTACTTTTTTCTGTTTTCATGTTCATCAAAGTTTTTCATTGACTTCTCTTTGTTTATCTTTTCTTCTCAGTTTCTAGTTTTCTTGAGTACACACTATAATTGTTGATCAAGCTATTTTCCTTTCATCTTTTCATCAAATGAAGTCACACTTTAAAGTCTCACAATAATCACCCATATCAGTTTCAGTAACTTCTATTTAACTTTTTGGAGAAGGAAGATGTTATCGTCAGTGTCCTATCAGTTACAGATGAACTTGAAAATTTATTGCAAGTGAAAATATTTTTATTCAAGGTACTTTCTTATCTACTGTTTCAGCCACATCATAGATAGAAATAGACAGGCCTGGGTGAGTGAACACCAATTCATCAACAGCTGTGTTGCAATAAACACACAGGACTCAACGTTTATCACCTCCAGGAGACATTATGCTAATTCTATACAACACCACCTCTAGACTAGATAATGTCAAGGCAAGCAAGGAACAGAGTCCACAAGTTTTTATACACAGCTGAAGTCACTCACTGGTGATTAAAACCCACAGAGCTGTTAAATTGTGGGAATACTGATTGCTGTGTTTCAGTCCCTACACCAAATAATCCCAGACAATGTCTATGGGATGAAAATTGGGTGATTTATCAGAAAAGTTTAGTTGTGATACGCTGTCTGAGTACTTGTCAAACCAGGAGTATGAACATGGCAGTTGTCACCTTGGGAGATTCACCAAGAAGACGTAGAAGAAAGGGCAAAATCTGGTCACCAAGAACGTGTAAATATACATCCTTTTTTTGAGTTCGTGGTACCCTGAATGTGTGGACCCAAGTCAGTGCCAAAGACAGCCCCCAAAAATTGCTGCCCAAACTACACCTCCCACACACTGTTGGTTAAAAAGCTATAATTGTGATATACTCGACACTCTTGGATTACACTTATCTTAACTTTGTGCAAAAAGTTTGCTGATATAAAAAAGTATATGACAAAAACACATGTTTACTTTTAAATAACATAATGTGTTTCTTTGGACCTTGTTTCCAAGAAGATATCTGTTGCTTTTGTAATGACTTCCATACCAAAACAATGTGACCTCTTTGAACATATACAGTGCATGCACTGAAAGTCTTTCAACTATGGTGTGTTACGTTTAATGATCATTCACACAACTACAAAAGAAACTGTAATGACACATTCATGATGTGGCATAAAATCTGAAAACACTTTTCATTCTGTATTGTCACAATAGGTACTAATACCACTCATTCTATCCTGTGTGTCCAACTAACAGTGTGTTTCCTCTGAGAGAGAGAAAGATCATACAGACTAATAATACTCTTGTTCCCATGTCTCTGATCACCTTTTGAAGGCACAATGCTAGTGCTAGGATCTCAATACATTAATGTTATTTACAACAACAAAAAAACCGGGATTATATAAACACAGTACTGCGAACAGCATTAAGTGTGGCAAAAGGTTTCCTTCATGTTGTGACAACTGTAAATCAACAGACTCATTTCTATATTTCATTAAGTCTGTGTAGAGTCTACAGAATGCAATTGGAGATAAAGCAGTAATACACTTTACAGACTTAATCTCTGAAAATGAGAGTGATTGTTCACTAAATCTCTGTACAAAAGCTGATTAAGTTGAAGAAAGTATCTTCAGTATCACACAAAAGTTATGCTATATTCAGTAGCCAGGTGCAGCAGTCTTTGCAGTTCCAATTAACATAATGAAAACAAATAAAGAACAACTTACATTCATGTTCTTTAACTTAATAATCTCTTGTAGCTCTGCATCTGTGTATGTACTTTTAAAGTTTATATAAAACAGATGGATAAAGTTACCTCTTATGATAAAAATTCCACTGTATTCAGACAGAATATGAGAGAAATTACTGACACCAATACACTATAAATACCATAAAGATTTCAGTTTTCACGCAATGAACAAAGTGTAGAAGTGCTTACTCTTCCAAATTTCCTCAATGTCATTTTATGAAATTTTTTACTCTGCTTAAAGTAACTGGGTTCTTTTTTAAACCACATTAATTATGAATCATCATTACTATTTCTAATGCTCTTAAATGACCGGATTGAACAATCAACCATCTGTGGTATCCCTTTGAAATACACAGTTTCAATTACTCTGATAAGGAATAAATTCCTACCAACAACTAATATTCAATTGAATTTGTACTGCAAAAGCTGAATTTTAACGTATTCACCCATTTGTTGAAAGAGTTGCTGGCAGTTAACATGATACTACCACATAATATTACATATTCGTTTTTATATCATCACATACATGTAACTGTGCTATCCAGATGCACACGAAGGGTACTATTTATGA
Source organism: Schistocerca piceifrons (assembly GCF_021461385.2). Classification (NCBI taxonomy): domain Eukaryota; kingdom Metazoa; phylum Arthropoda; class Insecta; order Orthoptera; family Acrididae; genus Schistocerca; species Schistocerca piceifrons. Next base: position 260,427,344 of record NC_060149.1, on the reverse strand, counting down.
TGTTGACTGCCAAGAATTTTGCAGTACCCTATTGCATATTTTATACCAATCATTTATCTTTTGTTAGCTTTCCGGTCTAAACAAGATCTCTAGCCTCTGAAAATCTAAATACAATAAAATTATTTGCCTATGTAGCCCAATATATTGGGAGTCGTGTAAATCCGTGAATTTAGTGTCTCAGCCGTGATTATTTTGAAAACCCGTTTAACCATAGTTAAGTTTATGTAGACTGACTTCCTAGGCGTCTTGCGAAATAAAAACTGTCAAAAACTATCATAATTATTTTAGAAGGTACCGTCCAAAGTCGCTGTTGAATCAGAAGTCTTCTTTCAAACCAAATGCGCTGCTTCATACATAAAAATAACAGAGTGAACTAATGCAACTTTTCAAAAACATTCTACAGCGGGTACTATTAGTTTTTTGTTACAAAGCGTTGATGTTTACCGTCGAGAAATGAATACAACGTGAAATCAGAGATAAACAGGAACATATCCAAAGATACACCTCCCAGGCATTTTTACATTACTTGGGATTTTATTTATTCAAATAAACCGCTCTAATTTCTCAAACAACTCATTCCACACAAGCTCCCTGCTAATTAAATTACTATTAATCGATACCTGTACCTACGACCGATCGGTATTTCTGTCGACTTTCGTTATCGATAACATTGCAGACCTCGACTGCAATTATTACCCGACGACAGTGCACCGATGTAGCTAGTTGTGTCGTGCAAGCTATGGGGTGGGAGTGAAGTGATGTTTTGCTGAGTGGAAGCGTACGCGTACGATGTGGACGACAACACTTAATAAAAAATACGGCGTTGGTAAGTCGCGACGCTTTAAAGGAGCTTCAGTTCTAACCGACACGTCTTTCTAAAGTAGAACCCTAGGAATAATTACGTTTTCAGTGTACTGTCACCGAAGCATTCGAGCATCGAAGTGGCGGCATCTGTCACTACATTCAAGTCCCGTTGTTTGTTTTACATAGCTCTGTGTATCATTTGCTCAGAACATATTTATTTGTACTGTTTTGGCTTTGTAACTGTTACGCTTATTAGCTGCCACATTCTTCTATTACACATGTAACTTATTTTTTAAAAGTTGACGTTTTTGTTGAGCGGTAAAGCATGATAAGACGTGCATAAAATTTGTTACAAACAAATCTGAACAATAGTGATTCTCTAAATTTACAAGTGTAACTCGTAAAAACAAAATATTTACGTTCAGTCTATTTGGTAATTCTGCCGTTATGTTACGGAATGCTAACAACAGGCGCTTTTATATGTAACGTATACGGAAAGGATGCAATGACATCCCCGTGCAATTAATGTTTCCGCGCTGTCACTCATTTGTATTTGTATAGAATATACCTTTTATCTCCTCCAGTGCTTTATGTCAGTATGGTTCAATCTTTAATTATATGCTGGACACTTGCCTAAATGACTAGAAAAGAAATGCAAAGTAACCGAACGTGCACGAAATATGACTTGAAATTTATATTGTAGTTTTTTTCCAACACTAATTAACTTATTCCGTTGGCATCAGTAACGCGAGCTGACTGTAATGTTTGAAAAGCTGTTAATAGTCTGCTACTCAGGATGAAACATATATCGTCATTATGTTACAGGCAGTACTGAAGCACATACACTTGTGTAGTGAGGGGTTGTATAAGCGATGATTTAATATTGATTACTGTATCTCTCTACAAATTATTTGGACAGTGTTGTGTAGGCCAATTATACTTTGCTAAAGTTGGACTAACAGCTGACGAGCCTGCAGACGTGTGATACGAGCGTTAACAGCAATGAACTGCAAAAATGTGAGAAACAGGTCATACAAGGACCTCTTTTTTAGAACAAAATACTGATAAAAAGTGCCTTTGTTATCCGATGCACTTTAATTTATGAAAGTTAATATTACCATTCCGAGAACTTAAGCACTCGTGTACTTTTTATATCTGTAACAGTTGCTTTACTGAAAAAAAAATTGAGAAGTATGAGGTTTGCATTTTGTAGATGCGTGCCACTACCAGTGCGTATGAGTTTACGCTTGTCGAGACGGCTTAGAATAAAATCAATACAGCATTTGCTTTTTCTTTGTGTAGCTTTATTTCACGAACAATTCATTGTCACACGCATAATTTTATTGAACCTTATACATGTTACAGGGAGTTCACATGTAGCAGCTAGATATTCTACAATTTTTCTAAATATTATATTAGAAATTTTAGAACAAATGGCTGCGTATAGTTTGGATCTTTTCATTTACCACATTTTTTGGACAGAGCTTTGGGGACCCCGGCCTTCGGTGCAATATGTTGACGCGTTGATTGCTTCGCCGGCAGCGATGGGGAAAATACGTGGGAGCTAGGGAGTCTGAGACTGCGCATCGGCCCGTGATCGGTGCTTCGGAACCCAGCCAGCTGAACGCCGTTCGCAGAAACTGGAACTGCAATGTGTTTCCGTACCCAACGCTGATGATCAAAGGCGGGCAGATTCGAGATTTGCAACCATATCGACCGATCGGCGAATGGTTTTCGTAGGCGCTTTACGTTGAGGTTCGTCGTTCACGGAGCATGCAAATTTCAAGGACCATTGTTAAACGTGGTCTTGTACACCCATCCATTGCAGACTTCTGCGCAATGTTTGTAGGATCAATTATATCTTTGAAACGCATGATACACAATACAGAATATTTGTAAATAATAAATTACTTAGATTGTGGGAGTAATATCCCGTTAATCCTGATCGTTGGTACGAGAACTGCTTGAAAGTGTAAGTATTTTTTCGCACTTAACGTGTGAACGGGTGGTCCACAACTGCTGCCGAACGTCACTGATCATGTACTTTTGCATTTCCTTACAGTTTTGTAATTGCCGCATGGAGCTAAACTACGATCCGGCTACATCTGTAAACGTTCAGATTCAGCAGTCACACGACACTAAACAGAATTTGTTGTGCGGTAAGGCAATTTTAAACGAGTCGTTACTAGCAAGGCACGCTAGTTTAAAGTGTGGGAGGCAGCAAACTATGTGATTCTTTCAGAGAGCCTACGTGGAAGTGGCAAATGTGTTCCAAGAAGATGAACTTCTGGAATTTTATTCATGATTATGCCAGATAAAGTACATCCACAGATTGATCAAGTTATCGGATATAACTGTAATTAAAAAAGGCAGTCACATGGTGTGAACGATCACCTTCATTAAATGTACCATGTGCGGCCTGCTGCTATTATTTGTGATGTGATGAAACTGAGCACCATTACTGGGAACTTAGTTCATCATAAAGGGCAGTGATAAGAGAGGTTGCCTCAGAACGCGATAATACGCGGAAGATAACAAGAAGAAAGACTAGATCGTCCACCGATATCTAAATCCCCCACAGGCTCTGCACGAATTGTCTTTGGTAAGGCAACCGGTTGACATGACAATCATCTGCTCGACTCTCAAATAGAATCTGTCCCTGGTTTTGCGCATTGTTCTGTGATAAAATATTAAAGCAGCCCTACAGAGGTTTTATTTGCGCATCATCAAGAAGCCTTGGAATGTGTTGAGGCAAAGTACTATATCGAAACTAGAGGACTTTGCACATATTCTTAATCAAGTACCCTGAATATACAAGAGGTTGCACGTAACAGTGACACATTTAATTACTTATAAACGATTTTGGGTATCAAAACAAGATTTTCTTCAGCAGACTGAATGCAAGGTGCCGAGTATGTTGCTGCGTTGCTAACTGACGTCAGATTTATATCTACCAAGATATCAAAGCATCTATTATTTCTCGTAAATATAACGGTGTAGACCTACTTAACAGAATTTGATACCTCCTGCACCGTCATCATAATAAAGATCGACACAGGCAAACCACAGTTTCAGACGGAAAAGAATGGAAGAAAAACGGTTGTGGCATAATTTAGGAACCACTGTGGCATTTATCCGGTAGGAATAAAGCCCAAATTCAGCCCTGCCTTCTACATTTAGGTTTTCTGTTTTGTTTTGTTTTTTTCCCATAATCACTTGTGGTCAATGTCGAGAATGGTTCAAATGGCTCTGAGCACTATGGGGCTTAACATCTGTGGTCATCAGTCCCCTAGGACTTAGAACAACTTAAACCTAACTAACCTAAGGACATCACACACATCCATGCCCGAGGCAGGATTCGAACCTGCGACTGTAGTGGTCACGCGGTTCCAGACTGAAGCGCCTAGAACCGCACGGCCACACCGGCTGGCTGTCGGGAATGTTTCTTTGAAAAGACCGCAACCGATTTCCTACCACAAGCTTTTTTTTTTCTTTTTCAATCCAAGGTTAAGTTCTGTCTCTAAGGACTGTAAACGCTAATCTTCCTTCTCCTTCCTACCTAGGAAGTTTGGGCAGTGGTGCGACATTGCACTCGTATTATTCTATATACATTGAAGTTTTATGGGAGTGATGATTTAGCCAATTAATGGATAATATCATATCTAACAAAAAGAATACAGAAAGTTGTACTTAGTAATTCAAGAAATGTTGGCTGGGGACATTATTCTGACTGGTGAGAAATCACATATAGGGTGTCCCATCGCTCAGTCTCAGGTCAACTATTGTTCCTCATACATGTGAACGATCTGTAGTCCAATATACAACTAACAAGAATGGTACTTTTTGTAAGTTACACTAGTATTGTAATCAATTGAAGCATGTGTACAGAAACAGAAGAACGGTTAAACAGTATTCTTAAAAGTATCATTGACTGGTTTTCTGCGAATGGTCTCACCTTCAATTTTAAAAAGGTACACCGCATTTAGTTCTGCACATCTAGGTGGGGAAATAAGAAATAGGGTGGAAACTTCAAAATTCCTACGTGACCGTACTGAAGAGAATATAAACTGGAAAAAGCAACTTAGTTCAGCCACGGTTGCACTTGGAACCAACCATTGCAAATCTTGGGGAGAGACAAATCAGTATATTGACATATTCTGCGAATTTTCATTCAGTAATGTCATAAGCAATAATGTTCTGGAGTAAGTCATCTTTAAGAAAGAAAGTCTTCTTTGCTCAAAAGCGTTTTGTAAGAATAATACTGGTGCACACCCACGAGACATCTGATTAAAGAGTTGGGCATATTGACTACTGCTTCACAGTATATTTATTACCTCATAAAGTTTGTTGTAAATAATACACTGCAGTTCCAAAAGGACAATGGTGTACATAATTATGATACCAGGAGGTTAAATAGCATTCGTTACTCCACATTAAGGTTGTATTTAGCACGAAAGGGGATGCACAGTGTCGCAGCTAAAATTTTTGATAACTTACTTTGTGGTGTAAAATATCTGACAGAGAGCGAAGTAAAATTTGAAAACAAACTGATAAAGTTTCTCCTTAACAACTCAGCCTGTTTGTAGAAGAATTTCTGTTGCTGTAACTCACATCTGCATATTAAATAATAAAAAACCTATAAATGTTCAGCATGTACCCATATTTACAAATCAGTTTGCGGTGAGAATGTAAAATGATGTGGTCCACGTCATTACGATTTATCGTGCAAATTATCTATGGGACATGAACCTATCTATCTATTTGGGAGCATAGAGCTTCAAATTCTCGTCTGGTCATTTAGAATTAGGTTTGTCGTTATTTCCCTAAATAGTGTAAGGTGTAGGCCGGGGTGGTTCCTCTGAAAAGGTAGTGTCGATTTGCTTTCGCATCCTTTGTCACTCCAAATTCCTACTCAGTCTCTAATGACCTCGTCGTCAGCGGGACGTTAAACCCTGATTATCCTTCCGGTGTACTCTTGATGTAAATTAGGTCATCCATGAAAAATGTACGTCACACTGGTAGGAGCGGCATCTTTTAGCGCATTCCGCCCGACTGAAGTCTTTATTGCCGTGCTACGCCACTCTGTAAAAAGCAACTTTTACTCAGCTGCCATTGTAATGCTTCCATCGCTACTGAAATTCGAGAGTGGTGTTGAGTGAATGCGAACAAGTATTAGCAGGGAGAGTATCAGCGGGAAAGAATTCACTGCTTCTGCCATGGAAAGCTAGCGTCCTCTCGGCGTCTGTCTAGCTAACGGCGCATGTCGGGACAGTTTGAGAGGAAGCGTTGGTAGATCCGTGCCCACTTCCTTGTTACAGAGACGGCCGCAGCTGTCATCGCCCGCGGTCTACGAACTGCAGAGCGCCTTCTTCTGTGCACGCTACTGCGCTCGGTTTCGTTTTGTGTGGATGTTAACGCCAACACATCTGCGTGCTGACAACCAAATGACGAAGGAAGGCTATGCTGCAGACATTCCACACGCGATCTCTCAAAAGATAACATGTTCCTTTTCGAGAAGAGGCTAGTAGTATAGTATGTTTCTTTCACGGTTTTCGTAAGAAAACTGTAATTGAAGAACGTTTTCTGTAACAGAAATGATTCTGTATGTTGGACGTACTAGGAAATATCACAGAACGGACCATGGATTCTTGGTGAAAACACTTCATCCTCCTTAATTTTTGTTCCTCTGCTGTTCTCCTGTGTTTCATATCCGTTAACCAGTAATGTTCCACTGTTTTAACCTTGGTGCATTTATTTTTCTTCCTGCTTCCATGACTGCCGTTACCGTGCCCAGTTCTTCCTTGGGCCTTACAAGCCTCTTGTTTATTCCATTCCTCTCGCGTAGTTATACATCTAAATCACACGAACCAATCATATTAATGTGACTGCCGCCTATGTTCGACATCAACGTGCAGTAACCACTCATAGACGGCAGCACTAGCAGTGGAGGGTCCAAAAAATGTATCCACTGTTTAAAAGTCCATAACTTGCAAACTAATTGACGGAGTTATCTCATTTTGGTGAAAGTGTAGCTTAAAGTCCAACTTAGAGATATCACTGAAGGTGTTCGGAATGGTCACCATTAACATCCACACACAAACGATGCCGCCGAACTCCAGCACCAACTACTGACTGCAACGTGTTCAGTTGGATATTTGCACATGAATGTGCGATGGATTCTCGAAGTTCATCGAATGTGCGTGGCTTTTGTCGATGAACGACGTCCTTTAGTGTTCCCCACAGGTAAAAGTCCAGAGGAGTTAGGTCTGGGGAACGTGGTGGATACTCCACAGCACCTCTACGGCCTATCCATCTTCCTCGTAGATTTTCGTCGAGATAGGCCCTTGGTAGTGGGCTGGGGCACCATCTTGTTGAAAGTAAACTCTTCCGCCTCCATACAAGTCTCGGATGGCAGGTAAAATGGATGTCTGAAGCTTCTGAAGGTACACCTCGCCGGTAACTGTGCCGTCAAAGAAGAATGGCACAATCAAGCCCCGCTAAGACAACCCACACCACACATTTACTCCTGGCAAATACACGGCTTTGTCTACACGGACGTTCGGATTTTCGGCGGTCCAGTAGATGCAATTGTGGCGATTTACTGTACCATTGAGTTTGAACTGTGCCACATCAGACCACACAATCATCTCTGCGAACTCTTCATCGTTGCGCACCATGTTAGTAAACCACTCGCAGTACTCCATTCTACGATCTGGGTCGTCCTCGTTCATTGCGTGTAGCAATCGTGGGATGTAGCACTTCCACTTTGCTGTCCTCAAAATTCACCCAACACTTGAGCGACTCACTCCAGTTTCACGGGCACACTGTCTCACAGACTTCTGTGATGAGCGAGTGAATTGTTGGACTTGATACTGTTACAGGTCGTCTAGATCGTTGTTTGTGTACATCTTTAACACAGCCTTCGGCTTCAAATTTGTCTCGAATGTGACGAATCGTTAAACCTGCCGGTGGCTCTGTTTGATAGTCATTTCGCCATTGCCGTTGAACCTCATTAATGTTTTCGTACTTAAAATACCACTTCCTTCAAAACTGACTTTCTTTCATCGAATGTAAGCCTTGCGCCAGCCATGTTTACTCGAGTAACTAGGTGCAACTAAGAACAAAACACCGACTAGCTGGCGACTGTCATCTGACAAAACAAAACAACGCAATACAACGCTTGTGTGGCGATTGCCGGAACTACAGACTATCACACTACCAAAGATGAGACAACTCCGTCAATTAGTTTGCCAGTTATGTACATTTAAACAATGTGTTCCTTTTTTTTTTTTTTGGACCCTTCTGTATAAAGCGTGTCGGGGGAACGCGGAATGTGGAAACGAAGCGATTTATCTGACGTCCAAAGGGACACGATTATTGACTTTCTGGCCAAGGCTGGAAGCATTTCCGAAGCGGCTGAATTCGTAAACTGTGGTCAAAGTATGCCGTGCACGGGAAAGCGTCGCTGTCCAAACCCGGCACCGAAGCAAGTGGTGCACCACGGGCCATAGATGACGGGGATGAATGACGGTTGCGGAAATGTGTACGGGTGAACTTTTGAACGACTGATTGCTGAAATGAACCTAGGGGCTACCAACAGTGTCCCCTCAACGAGCGTTCAGCGAACATTGCTGCGTATGGGTCTCCGTAAGAGGCATCTGGTTTATACAACCATACTGTCTGCCGTTCATCGGAAACGGAGGCTGGAATTTGCACGTCAGCACCGCGACTGGACGTCCACTGAGTGGCGACAGATCGTCTTTTCAGGTGAATCGCGTTTTATTCTCCGTCGGACAGATGGCCGTTTGGTTGTACGGCGTGAAACGTCTGAAAGAAAACACCCTGTGTTATGACCTGTTCTGGGAAATGTTTCGTGGCATTCTCTGAGTGATCTCGTCATTCTGGAAGGCACAATGGATGAACACAAGTATGCATCTATCCATGGGGACCTTACCCATACCAACATGCAGACACGATGGTATCTACTAACAGGACAATGCAACGTGACACACAGCTCGCAGTGTACGAGCGTGGTTCGAAGAGCACTGGGATGAGTTGACCGAACTCTCTTGAACACCAAGCTCCCCGGATTAAAACCCAACCGAGAATCTGTGGGACCACCTCTATCGGGCTGTTCGCGCCACTGATCCTCAAGACAAATATCTAGCGCAGCAGGCCATGACACTGCAGTCGACATGGATCTATATCCCTGTCGGTACCTTCCATAACCCAACTGACTTCCTGCAAGTCTCGCAGCGGCACGCGCTGTAAAAAGGCTGATATTCAGACTTTTGACAGGTTGTCGTATTAATGTGACTAGACAGTGTATGTCTAACCTGAATACACTACTGGCCATTAAAATTGCTACACCACGAAGATGACGTGCAACAGACGCGAAATTTAACCGACAGGAAGAAGATGCTGTGATATGCAAATGATTAGCTTTTCAGAGCATTCACACAAGGTTGGCGCCGGTGGCTACACCTACAACGTGCTCACATGAGGAAAGTTTCCAACCGATTTCTCATACACAAAGAGCGGTTGACCGGCGTTGCCTGGTGAAACGTTGTTGTGATACCTCGTATAAGGAGGAGAAATGCGTACCATCACATTTCCGACTTTGATAAAGGTCGGATTGTAGTCTATCGCGATTGCGGTTTATCGTATCGCGACATTGCTGCTCGCGTTGGTCGAGATCCAATGACTGTTAGCAGAATATGGAATCGGTGGGTTGAGGAGGGTAATACGGAACGCCGTGCTGGATCCCAACGGTCTCGTATCACTAGCAGTCGAGATGACAGGCATCTTATCCGCATGGCTGTAACGGATCGTGCAGCCACGTCCCGATCCCTGAGTCAAAAGAAGGGGACGTTTGCAAGACAACAACCATCTGCACGAACAGTTCGACGACGTTTGCAGCAGCATGGACTATCAGCTCGGAGACCGTGGCTGCGGCTACCCTTGACGCTGCATCACAGACAGGAGCGTCTGCGATGGTGTACTCAACGACGAACCTGGGTGCACGAATGGCAAAACGTCATTTTTTCGCATGAATCCAGGTTCTGTTTACAGCATCATGATGGTCGCATCCGTGTTTGGCGACATCGCCGTGAACGCACATTGGAAGCGTGTATTCGTCATCGCCATACTGGCGTATCACCCGGCGTGATGGTATAGGGTGCCACTGATTACACGTCTCGGTCACCTCTTGTTCGCATTGACGGCTCTTTGAACAGTGGACGTTACATTTCAGATGTGTTACGACCCGTGGCTCTACCCTTCATTCGATCCCTGCGAAACCCTACATTTCAGTAGGATAATGCACGACCGCATGTTGCAATTCCTGTACGGGCCTTTCTGGATACAGAACATGTTCGACTGCTGCCCTGGCCAGCACATTCTCCAGATCTCTCACCAACTGAAAACGTCTGGTCAATGGTGGCCGAGCAACTGGCCCGTCACAATACGCCAGTCACTACTGTTGATGAACTGTAGTATCGTGTTGAAGCTGCATGGGCAACTTTACCTGTACACGCCATCCAAGCTCTGTTTGACTTAATACTCAGGCGTATCGAGGCCGTTATTACGGCCAGAGGTGGTTGTTCTGGGTACTGATTTCTCAGGATCTATGCACCCAAATTGCGTGAAAATGTAATCACATGTCAGTTCTAGTATAATATATTTGTCCAATGAATACCCGTTTGTCATCTGCATTTCTTCTTGGTGTAGCAATTTTAATGGCCAATAGTGTGTTCATAAAACGCGTTCGCACGCATGCAGACGATCGTTTTCCGCCATGTTCTGTAGCTGGTGACAGATTTTTATTATCATGGAAGAGTGTGAAACGTTTGTTTTGTGTAATTGGCACATCCTCTCTATCGAGCCTGAGGCTCTGGACTCGCTTTCGTTAGTAAAGGAATTCAGTTTGATTGCAGTCAGATCGTGGATGCCGCCGTGTGAACACTTTACCTTGAGCACATCCACTCGAAGAGAACCACAGCCGCCTGTGAGTTGACGTGGGCAACAACGTGTTGTTGATACGGACCGCCGTCCGCTGACATAGTTTATATCATAGGATAGACGGCCCACAGTGCAATTCCATGGTGGGCAAAAACTACATAGTTTATATCATAGGATAGACGGCCCACAGTGCAATTCCATGGTGGGCAAAAACTGGTGAGCGACCGAATCATTCATGTCGGCGTGTAATTTGCCGCCTGCCGGAGTGGCCGTGCGGTTCTAGGCGCTACAGTCTGGAGCCGAGCGACCGCTTCGGTCGCAGGTTCGAATCCTGCCTCGGGCATGGATGTGTGTGATGTCCGTAGGTTAGTTAGGTTTAATTAGTTCTAAGTTCTAGGCGACTGATGACCTCAGAAGTTAAGTCGCATAGTGCTCAGAGCCAATTTTTTGTAATTTGCCGCTTCTAGTGGTACAGACTCAGTAGATTCCTGAAAAAGCTCCGAACAGAGATATGGAAATGTCGAATTAGTAGAATAGGAAAACGACGCTGCCTAATTATCCTAGCGATTTTATGACAACCGTCACGATAGCCGACAGATTTATACAGATGAGTACGTATTCTTTGCGTATCCAGATTTTATGTGTTGTATCAGCTTAATAACGCCCAGAGTCTTCCTGAGTTGAAAGAAATTACTGGCAGTGGATGGCTTGGCTGTACATGTAGGATGTTTACCTTGAGGCAACCAAATATTTCCAAAACGACGCATCGTACAAAAAAGATGTTCTAGGTGAAAAGTAAATGACATCTGTGTGTGCAGCAACTGGGCACATCCTAACTATCACGAGTGGGCGGGTTCAACTGTGTATTTTCAAACTGGAACTCCCTCTTTTTATTACATGTTCGGATTCTGCGCCAGAAAACGGGTATGATTGACTGAGATCATTGTTTCCCACTCGTGGCAGATGGCGCCGTAACCAACAAATATCAAGTGTGCCTGTTTTTGCAATGAAGAACCGATGCATTGGATTTTACATTTAATTTACGATGTAAATGTAAACCTTTGTGTTCTAACGGTTGATACTGGTGTTCAGACGTTACTTGAGTATTGCAAATGTGATTGTACAGTACAAATAATATAGCTAGTCACTGACATTTCTGGTACATAAGCTACTTGCACGGTTACGTAGTTTTCTGTTCCCTACTGGGTTAATTGTGATCAGTCCCCAAAACATTGGAATGCGTGATTTCGGCGGCCGCTCTCGAACGCCGCCATGTGGGTGAGTGATTGCGGTGTGTGTTTCCATCCAACCGCCGTAACTCTCGCTGGCCGCTAAGTGGCTGCCAACTGAATACAGTCACCACATTTGCAATAAGGTAAAATGTCCATGTATACTCACGGAAATCAAGCACCGCAATAGTGAGAGGCAAGGGGACTCATCAAAATGACGCACCGCAATGGTGGAAGGCAAGTGGGGAATGACGCACCCCAATGGCGATAGGTATGGAGACTCACCGATATCAACCATCCCGATTAAACTATTACATCAACGTCGTTGTTCCTGGATGACGCTAGGCTATTGCACTATAAAACCAAATTTGCAACACTAAAGTAAATTCCGAACATAAATATCAACCGTTATTTAACAAAAGTTTATACTGATATCATCATATATGAAATGTAGAATCAAACGCGTCGTTTCTTAATTGCAAAACCAGGTATACTTAATATTTGTCGATTACTGCCCCATCTACCACAAATGGAGAACAATGGTTTGAGTAAATCGTACGTATTTTTTTATTTTCAGACATTTATCCAAAGATGAAAATACGTATTTGTAGATACTGAATAAAGCACTTCAACTGTTTTTGTAGATTTACTCGCAATAATAAAACACCGGTAAAGGATCCTATATAGGTGAATGATTTAGAATAAAATAACTGAATGAACTAAATTTTATGTTTAACAAATTAATTATTCAAAAAAAGTTAATTTCGAATGGTTCACGCTTTTAAAATTCTAATTATACAGTTTTTAACCGGTTGGTTGTCGTCGTTGGGTTTGGCGGATAGTAATTGCGGCAACACTAACCGTATCACAGCGTACAAGTTACTTGAAGTGGGGACTAATTAATTCTTCCTGGTGTCGTTTTAACGTCCATAATATAGTTCAACAACTTGTACCAAAGCCGTAATAATTCAGCGGTTGTCATCCGAAGCTATTGTGCAACAATTTCCAGGAAGGCATCGCCTGCTGCGTCCGAGTGTTTCTTCTTTCGCAGCTGCCTACAAACTGTGTCTTCTCGTCCCTGCTCGCTCTACAAGTAGAGTGCCAAAAACCCAAGCCACCTTTTACGCTTCCCACAATAACTTCCATACAGTATAAAAACACTCCATTTTTACATAACAGGTATCCTATACATTGTCCCCAAGTGCGTACCATTTTATACAAATGACAACTTGCACAAGTATATAAAATTACTTACACGAACAGTTTCATTTCGTTAATCCATAACAAAATATTATTTAGTAAATTATACGTTTCACACATTTATTTACTTAAATGACAAACAATCATTAGCAAAGCACTCTTAACGTCACACATATCACAGTTTCCATGTTGTCTTTGCGTATCATATCTTAATGACAGATTTTAAAGGCAAAAAATTTTTCATTAATTAGATGACTGATTGAATACCAGTGTTATACCACTCATTGCCTGTGTTGTTCGTCGTGAACAGCAAAAGGCGTAAAGGTACTGTGATAGAGTAGCAGAAACTGGTGATGGTCTTTTAGACTACATGAGGAAAAAAAAAACAAATTTTGCGTGTGTATCGCAGTTTTACGACCATTAGTGGCAGAAACCACCATTTCCAAGGAATTTTTTATCACTGCGAGCAACAGATGACCACGAATACTCAGCACCAATGTCGTCCGTCGCAGCTCGTGTCTAAAAATTGATTAGCAGCGAAGCAAGAATTGCTGCAGGACGTCAACATCTGCCTTTCCTAACTCTTCTTCAGGACGAATGCCCAGCAAAAAACATGCACGAAATAAACATTTGAAGCAACTTTTTACGCATATTCGGAGGACTGTGTTTAAACTGCCCTTCAAATGACAGTTTCGCTTCCTACGAGCTGAAACTGTGACGGCTTGGTGTTAGGAACGATCAGGAGAAATCACGCAGTTCGACTGAGAGTGAAACTGAGAGTGGTAGTCCCAGATTTTGAGGCCCCTGGAAAATACTTGGAGCGATCGCGAACAATGCTCCAAATATTAGGAATAGCGGCAGTGGTGTCTGGACGAATTACGGCTACTCCAGTATCTTCGCTGGTTAACTCCACAGCGACTTGTAGTTGATATACACTCCTGGAAATTGAAATAAGAACACTGTGAATTCATTGTCCCAGGAAGGGGAAACTTTATTGACACATTCCTGGGGTCAGATACATCACATGATCACACTGACAGAACCACAGGCACATAGACATAGGCAACAGAGCATGCACAATGTCGGCACTAGTACAGTGTATATCCACCTTTCGCAGCAATGCAGGCTGCTATTCTCCCATGGAGACGATCGTAGAGATGCTGGATGTAGTCCTGTGGAACGGCTTGCCATGCCATTTCCACCTGGCGCCTCAGTTGGACCAGCGTTCGTGCTGGACGGGCAGACCGCGTGAGACGACGCTTCATCCAGTCCCAAACATGCTCATTGGGGGACAGATCCGGAGATCATGCTGGCCAGGGTAGTTGACTTACACCTTCTAGAGCACGTTGGGTGGCACGGGATACATGCGGACGTGCATTGTCCTGTTGGAACAGCAAGTTCCCTTGCCGGTCTAGGAATGGTAGAACGATGGGTTCGATGACGGTTTGGATGTACCGTGCACTATTCAGTGTCCCCTCGACGATCACCAGTGGTGTACGGCCAGTGTAGGAGATCGCTGCCCACACCATGATGCCGGGTGTTGGCCCTGTGTGCCTCGGTCGTATGCAGTCCTGATTGTGGCGCTCACCTGCACGGCGCCAAACACGCATACGACCATCATTGGCACCAAGGCAGAAGCGACTCTCATCGCTGAAGACGACACGTCTCCATTTGTCCCTCCATTCACGCCTGTCGCGACACCACTGGAGGCGGGCTGCACGATGTTGGGGCGTGAGCGGAAGACGGCCTAACGGTGTGCGGGACCGTAGCCCAGCTTCATGGAGACGGTTGCGAATGGTCCTCGCCGATACCCCAGGAGCAACAGTGTCCCTAATTTGCTGGGAAGTGGCGGTGCGGTCCCCTACGGCACTGCGTAGGATCCTACGGTCTTGGCGTGCATCCGTGCGTCGCTGCGGTCCGGTCCCAGGTCGACGGGCACGTGCACCTTCCGCCGACCACTGGCGACAACATCGATGTACTGTGGAGACCTCACGCCCCACGTCCCACGTGTTGAGCAATTCGGCGGTACGTCCACCCGGCCTCCCGCATGCCCACTATACGCCCTCGCTCAAAGTCCGTCAACTGCACATACGGTTCACGTCCACGCTGTCGCGGCATGCTACCATTGTTAAAGAATGCGATGGAGCTCCGTATGCCACGGCAAACTGGCTGACACTGACGGCGGCGGTGCACAAATGCTGCGCAGCTACCGCCATTCGACTGCCAACACCGATCGTAGAGATGCTGGATGTAGTCCTGTGGAACGGCTTGCCATGCCATTTCCACCTGGCGCCTCAGTTGGACCAGCGTTCGTGCTGGACGTGCAGACCGCGTGAGACGACGCTTCATCCAGTCCCAAACATGCTCAATGGGGGACAGATCCGCCGAATTGACTTTGAGCGAGGGCGTATAGTGGGCATGCGGGAGGCCGGGTGGACGTACCGCCGAATTGCTCAACACGTGGGGCGTGAGGTCTCCACAGTACATCGTGTCCGCTGTGCCGTGCGTGTGATCATTGCTTGTACAGCCCTCTCGCAGTGTCCGGAGCAAGTATGGTGGGTCTGACACACCGGTGTCAATGTGTTCTTTTGCCATTTCCAGGGGTATATATATATATATATATATATATATATATATATATATATATATATATATATATACTACTGGCCATTAAAATTGCTACACCACGAAGGTGACGTGCTACAGACACGAAATTTAGCCGACAGGAAGAAGATGCTGTGATATGCAAATGATTAGCTTTTCAGAGCATTCACACAAGGTTGGCGCCGGTGGTGACACCTACAACGTGCTGACATGAGGAAATTTTCCAACCGATTTCTCATACACAAACAGCAGTTGACCGGCGTTGCCTGGTGAAACGATGTTGTGATGCCTCGTATAAGGAGGAGAAATGCGTACCATCACGTTTCCGACTTTGATAAAGGTCGGATTGTAGTCTATCGCGATTGCGGTTTATCGTATCGCGACATTGCTGCTCGCGTTGGTCGAGATCCAATGACTGTTAGCAGAATATGGAATCGGTGGGTTGAGGGGGGTAATACGGAACGCCGTGCTGGATCCCAACGGTCTCGTATCACTAGCAGTCGAGATGACAGGCCTCTTATCCGTATGGCTGTAACGGATCGTGCAGCCACGTCTCGATCCCTGAGTCAAAAGAAGGGGACGTTTGCAAGACAACAACCATCTGCACGAACAATTCGACGACGTTTGCAGCAGCATGGACTATCAGCTCGGAGACCGTGGCTGCGGCTACCCTTGACGCTGCATCACAGACAGGAGCGTCTGCGATGGTGTACTCAACGACGAACCTGGGTGCACGAATGGCAAAACGTCATTTTTTCGGATGAATCCGGGTTCTGTTTAGAGCATCATGATGGTCGCATCCGTGTTTGGCGACATCGCCGTGGACGCACATTGGAAGCGTGTATTCGTCATCGCCGTACTGGCGTATCACCCGGCGTGATGGTATGGGGTGCCATTGGTTACACGTCTCGGTCACCTCTTGTTCGAATTGACGGCACTTCGAACAGTTGACGTTACTTTTCAGATGTATTACGACCCGTGGTTCTACCCTTCATTCGATCCCTGCGAAACCCTACATTTCAGCAGGATAATGCACGACCGCATGTTGCAATTCCTGTACGGGCCTTTCTGGATACAGAAAATGTTCGACTGCTGCCCTGGCCAGCACATTCTCCAGATCTCTCACCAACTGAAAACGTCTGGTCAATGGTGGCCGAGCAACTGGCCCGTCACAATACGCCAGTCACTACTGTTGATGAACTGTAGTATCGTGTTGAAGCTGCATGGGCAGCTTTACCTGTACACGCCATCCAAGCTCTGTTTGACTCAATGCCCAGGCGTATCAAGGCCGTTATTACGGCCAGAGGTGGTTGTTCTGGGTACTGATTTCTCAGGATCTATGCACCCAAATTGCGTGAAAATGTAATCACATGTCATTTCTAGTATAATATATTTGTCCAATGTATACCCGTTTATCATCTGCATTTCTTCTTGGTGTAGCAATTTTAATGGCCAGTAGTGTGTCATCTGTCATTTTTATTGCAGATCTTGATTTCAGCTACAAGTGCAGCTATCATTAAGAGGTGCATTCGAAACAGGCAACAGGAACCAGCAGTTGTTCATAGGCGCTTGCAGAGTGTCTAGGGAGACCGGGCAGTGAACAAAAGCATGGTGGGTCGTTGGGCGAAGCGTCTGTTATCATCGCAACAAGATCGCGCAAATGGTCCGATCTCCTGCGTGCCGGCCTACCGCACACAATTGTAACTCCTGCTGTGCGGACACTCTCATTCGAGGTGATCGACGGATCAGAGTCAGATAGCTCGCTGCACAAGTGGACATCTCTATTGGTGGTGCTGACACAATCGTCCATCAGTTAGGGTACACAAAGGTGTGTGACCTCTGGGTTCCTTGCCGCCAAATAGAAGACCATAAAGAGCAACCAAGGACCACCTGTGCGTAATTGCTGCTGTGTTACGAGGCCGATTGTGACAATTTTTTATCGAAACATAGCTTCATTACTTACAACCAGTAACAAAACGGCAATCCATGGAGTGGCACCACACAAACTCTCCTACGAAAAGAAAGTACAAAGCCGCACCTTCTGCCGGTAAAGTCATGGCGACGGTCTTCTGGGCCGCTGAAGGGGTTATTCAGTTCGATGTCCTCCTTCATGGTGAAACGATTAACTCGCCTCAGGAAACAGAAGAAACGACTTCAGCGTGTTCGTCGCCACAAAAATGCAAACAACTGCTCCATTCTCTTTCCTTCCGCTTTCCTAAAACTTTGTTGACAACTTGGGGTACAGCTCCGCCATGGCTCCGGCCCCGGACCTGCCTGCTCCGTGACCTTTGTCAGTTTCCCAAGGATGGTACTCCTTCTCTTGTTTATCGTCGGGCATTTGCTGCTCTCTGCGCACAAATGAAGGAAGCCACATTTATTTACACTGATGGCTCAAAAACATCCTTTGGTGTTGGGAGTGCCTATATTGTTGGCGACACCTCAAATCGATTTCGGCTTCCCGACCAGTGTTCGGTTTATACTGCGGAGCTTTACGCTGTTCTCCAGGCTGTCCAATACATCCGTCGCCATCAGCGGATACAGTATGTTATCTGCTCAGACTCTCTCACCTCTCTCCTCAGTCTCCAAGCTCTCTACCCCGTCCACCCTCTGGTCCACCGGATTCACTGCCTGCGCTTGCTTCACTTGGGGGGGGGGGGGGGGGCTCTGTTGCGTTCCTCTGGATCCCAGGACATGTTGGTATCTGTGGAAATGAGGCGGCCGATATAGCGACCAAGGCTGTAGTCTCTCTTCTTCGGCCAGCTATTCGCATGATTCCCTTCGCCGATCTACGGAGTGTTTTATGTCGTCGTGTTGCTCTTTTATGGCACGCACGTTGGTCGACACTCCCCAATAATAAATTGCGGGACGTGAAAGCTCTTCCCTGTGCTTGGACCTCTTCCTCCCGACCTCGTCGTCGGGAGGAGGTAATTTTAACTAGCCTCCGGATAGGGCACTGTCTTTTTAGCCATCGACATCTTTTAAGCGGCGATCCTCCCCCACTTTGTCCCCACTGCTCTCAACTGTGGACGGTGAGACACCTTTTACTTGAGTGCCCCTATTTTACTCCGTTACGCGCCCGTCTACAGCTGTCGCCTGATATATCTTCCATTTTAGCAGATGACACGCGATCAGCCGATCGCGTTCTCGAGTTCATTAGTGCCAGTGAGATGACGTCAGTAATTTGAAGCTCTTTTTGGGCACAAACAACCCCCAATCTATAGTGGTTTTTTAAGCTTTCCTTCTGTTTTGGCCGGCCGAAGTGGCCGTGCAGTTAAAGGCGCTGCAGTCTGGAACCGCAAGACCGCTACGGTCGCAGGTTCGAATCCTGCCTCGGGCATGGATGTTTGAGATCTCCTTAGGTTAGTTAGGTTTAACTAGTTCTAAGTTCTAGGGGACTAATGACCTCAGCAGTTGAGTCCCATAGTGCTCAGAGCCTTCTGTTTTGTTTCCCCACTTTTTTGAGTTTTGCTCCCATTGCTGCTGGTTTCCAGTTTCGTTTTTTTTTCCCTATGTCACAGACCGGGCGCTAATGACCGTAGCAGCTTTGCGCCCCAAAACCATAACAAAAAAAAAAGTAAACGAACTTCTCCTTCTCTTTGACAATGCAAGGTTTCACACAAGCCTGTGCAGCCGAGAGGAGCTCACAAAACTTCATTGGACTGTTCTTCCTCATCCACCCTTCAGCTCGGAATCGCATCTTCTGCCTTTCATCTGTTTAAAAAATGGTTCAAATGGCTCTGAGTACTATGGGACTTAACATGTATGGTCATCAGTCCCCTAGAACTTAGAACTACTTAAACCTAACTAACCTAAGGACATCACACAACACCCAGTCATCACGAGGCAGAGAATCATCTGTTTAGCACAACGAAAGATATACTCCGCGGGAAGCAGTACGTGGGTGATTGGGAGTTTATTGATGCAGCAAGACATTGGCCAATAGAGTGGTAGGTACCATGTGGGCATGGTATCACTCCTAGTGTCGTAAGACCGTCACATTAAACGGAGATTGTGTTCAAAAATAGGGTTTTGTATGCAAAAGAATAGGAAATAATGTGGTGCATTGGAATCCTGAATAGAACCAACCTGCTTTGAGAAAAAAAATGTGTTGCATTACTAGCAACCCTTATAGAAACTTGAGGTAACTTTTAACGAACACATCGCAAAGTGACCCTTGGTGCTGGTTGGAAGTTGCTTTTTAGTGCGGATATCTCGCTTGCTCGTTCGTCTGCCTTTTGCCACAACTGCGAGAACACACCGAAAATAATATTTTTAACATACGGAGCACCACTGCACTGGCGTCTTTCTGTAAAAGCATTTCTTAACAATGAGCTGCCGCAAAGCTGGATCGGTCTAAGGGTGTACGGTTCCCTCGTTATACCATTCGCGTCTAGGTTAACTTGTCTCACGGTATGTGATTTTATTGTGGATTTTTGTGAAAGATTCCGTCTGTATGCGTACCTTTATAACTTTCGGTGAACTGCGACGCTCTGAGTCAACTGAAATGATGTCCACAATCTCTCCCAAAAGCGTGGGACGAGTTTGACTATCTTCTGGATGCTTGTCGCGTGTCCGGTGGAGGGCACGTTGAATGTTTTGAAAGATAAATAAATTCTTTGATGCCAAACGTAATTCTGAAAAGTACCTCAAGTTTCTATGTACATGCATGTAAAATATATACCCTTAAAAAATTAAATGGTTCTTTTGAAAATAAAACTGTGTAGTCCTGCGCGCAAGTTAAAATCTACCGCAAGTTTGTAATTTCTTTCTGTATCCATGTAGAAGATAAAGTTTTCTGAAATCGGATGACTGTTTCTGGTAGACCCTATCACGTAACAAGTGTCCGTCCTAAGACCCGTAAGGCGCATTTCCTCTGGCTCTTTGGCAGATATTTGCAATTTAATTTTTGCAATGTGCAGCTAGAGTTAGCTCAAACAAATAATGCTCGTTACGTCTTTCATGCAACTCGCATTGCAAGCAAAATTATTTTTAAGGCGGAATTTTATGTGCCCGTTCGATAGAGCGGTTCCAACTTAGCCTAGGTCGATAATTTTTTATCGGTATGTATTATCACGGACAGTAAGGAAGAATAACCAATACAGCACCAGGGACATCACCGTCATGGCCTGCTCTGACTGCTACCACCAAGGACCAAAAGCGCTGCTAAGTCGCTGCTGAAGTACTGTTTATTCGTCGTGTTTTACTGTTCTTGTTAATACATATCGTTAATACAGATTCCGAAGTAGACTGATTTAGGGTTGCTCTATCGATTGGGTAATTTTTTTCTCAAGAATTCGAACAAATGTGCTCTTACATATAATTTCACAAAGATTTTACTCGCATTAAAAAATCGGAAAACGCAGAATTATATCATCAGTTTGTAATTTGCCATGGTACAAAGTGATTTACTCTCCATACCAATGTCATTATATTTGTGTTCACGGTTTTGAAGCATTTATGAAGTTGATGAACGACGTGTTTTTATAAGTATGAGAAAGCTGCCTCTTTTGTTGTTTACACAACGATGACTTACTGAAAACCAGTTAAAGAATTTTAAAAAATCACAGAAATTCTGTGAAGGCACACTGATGAATCATTCGGCCGCAGAAGGTGGGCATGTTGCACGATACCGGTCCGGCTAAAACAAAAACAAAAAATAAAACAAGCAGCCTTATCTATGTGTGTACAACATGTAATTCATCAAAGTCATTATTTTACATCTCCCAGGTGTTGTTGTAAATCTGTTGCGTAGTATACTGGCACCCTTCGACTTAAGTACTTCGCTGTACTTGTAAGCAACTTTTTGAAAGTACTTAAGGGGGCCGACTTGCCCTCCATGAGAGAAATCCCAGAAAACACTACCGCTCCTTAGCATACTAAACAAAACCATAAATATCGACTTACAAGATTCATAAATTAAAAAAAATAAAATTGCTACATTCCTTTCGACACAAATATCAATCACATTACTCAGAAATTACAGACCTTACGTCCAGTTTGTTGTATGTGATAACAAAATTGTCGACAAATCTGGCTAGACCGCACCCGTTTCACATTCGTCAACAGACGAACATTGCGTTGAGGGGCAAATGTAGTACGAAAAGGAGAGCCTTAGAATGCTGCCTCTTCTTGCGTTCGGGCTATCACGTGTTTCTTCTTTTTTCCTTTGACTACTGCGCCGTTCTAAACGTGTAGTACAACGGAGGTTAATCGTTGCCACGACGGTGAACCAGTTAAAGCTTACCGGCTGCTGTAAGGTTATTATTGACCGATGTCCTTAATTGTAGGGTGTGGCCCCAAGACTAATGATTTTTTATTCTGGTAGTCAAGAGAGGAAACTGCTAAACTCCTGAACTGACTAGTAATCTAGTTTTTTTTTATTTTCTGGATTTCTGCTCGCTAATTTGGTGCCCGCGCAAATTTCGACACCCTAGCGGCTACTTATTTCGCAAATGCGGTACAGACTGCCGTGTACGTACGCCATAAATACTGACAAATTGTATCCGTTACCTCACGCGACGTCATGAGTGCCGTCACATGACCGTGGAACTTCGATATTCATTTTTTAAAGCGTTGAATCGCGCTTCACCGTATGTTTCCTGTGAGGCTGTGCTGCTTAAGTGATTGGCATGTGTTGTTCACTAAGCAATTTACGTAGAGTCTCCAGTCAAATTTTTAAGTGGCAGGTTTATGGTATTATCTCGTTGTTTGCACTGGAGGAAACTCAGAACTCTGTTTGCCAGCGATAATGAAAAGTTTGAGGATTATTAAAAGAATACCCTAATCCCTTAGATGCTTTACATCGAAGAAGCATTCGAGAATAAGCATTTTGAATATTAGAGCCGACTTGACACGTTTAATGACAGTGAAATGTACAGGTTATTTAATGGCTTGTTCAGGATACTGATTTGAATGTAACTGAGAATTTAGAGTTTATTTGGTACGCCGAGTATCTGGCACACAGCAAAGATCCATTTCGGCACCGGGTAGTGCATGCGAACGCAGGGCAAGATATCGTTAGGCAAACTTCTCTTGTAGTTTACGGTTACGTGCCACAGCATAATTTATTTGGGAGGCTTGAAAAAAAGACGGCCTAAAACGCATATTTGTTGTTGTTGTGGCCTTCAGTCCTGAGACTGGTTTGATGCAGCTCTCCATGCTACTCTATCCTGTGCAAGCTTCTTCATCTCCCAGTACCTACTGCAACCTACATCCTTTTGAATCTGCTTAGTGTATTCATCTCTTGGTCTCCCTCTACGATTTTTATCTTCCACGCTGCCCTCCAATACTAAATTGGTGATCCCTTGATGCCTCAGAACATGTCCTACCAACCGATCCCTTCTTCTAGTCAAGTTGTGCCACAAACTTCTCTTCTCCCCAATCCTATTCAATACCTCCTCATTAGTTATATGATTTACCCATCTAATCTTCAGCATTCTTCTGTAGCACCACATTTCGAAAGCTTCTATTTTCTTCTTGTCCAAACTAGTTATCGTCCATGTTTCACTTCCATACATGGCTACACTCCATACAAATGCTTTCAGAAACGACTTCCTGGCACTTAAATCTATACTCGATGTTAACAGATTTCTCTTCTTCCGAAACACTTTCCTTGCCATTGCCAGTCTACATTTTATATCCTCTCTACTTCGACGATCATTAGTTATTTTGCTCCCCAAATAGCAAAACTCCGTTACTACTTTAAGTGTCTCATTTCCTAATCTAATTCCCTCGGCATCACCCGACTTAATTCGACTACATTCCATTATCCTCGTTTTGCTTTTGTTGATGTTCATCTTATATCCTCCTTTCAAGACACTGTCCATTCCGTTCAACTGCTCTTCCAAGTCTTTTGCTGTCTCTGACAGAATTACAATGTCATCGGCGAACCTCAACGTTTTTATTTCTTCTCCATGGATTTTAATACCTACTCCGAATTTTTCTTTCGTTTCCTTCGCTGCTTGCTCAATATACAGATTGAATAACATCGGGGAGGGGCTACAACCCTGTCTCACTCCCTTCCCAACCACTGCTTCCCTTTCATGTCCCTCGACTCTTATAACTGCCATCTGGTTTCTGTACAAATTGTAAATAGCCTTTCTCTCCCTGTATTTTACCCCTGCCACCTTCATAATTTGAAAGAGAGTATTCCAGTCGACATTGTCAAAAGCTTTCTCTAAGTCTACAAATGCTAGAAACGTTGGTTTGCCTTTCCTTAATCTAGCTTCTAAGATAAGTCGTAGGGTACTGGGCTGACTTACAAAACCCACAGAACCATATTTTCAGACTGTACTCGTTAAGTTTTTATACTCAACACGATGAACAGAGAGTAGCTGACCAGCTAATAAAGGGACATTTCTGTACGGTATCCAATGGCAACTTCACTACCATTTATAACAAGAGCACAGTTTAAATGCCCAATTGATGGACCGAGTCACGAAACTCGTAGCAGAACGCGAATTTCTCGCGTGCTGCTGCGACACATTTAACTCCACCGAATGCGTCATAGAAGCTGCGGAAAGCTCTCAAGTGTCACGTTGTACACATGGTGCGTATGTGTGGCTGTGTTGCCTTGTTGCCGGACGCGGTTCCCCACATGCACCGGCAGTCCCGTACGCTCCAACTCCTGGTCGTCGTTATCAAAGCAGCTGCCACAGTCGGTTGCACGCTACAAGTGCACACAGTAAGGAAACAATAATGCTTAAGTTTGCGCTTCTGTCAGATAGACAGACGGGTCGAGCGATGTGATGCACTGGACTTACAACCTGAAATAAGAGTATTTAAATCCCGGTCGTATTCTCCCCATTTCAGTTTTCTGTAGTTTCCCTACACCATCCGGATGTTAGCTAGAGTGGAGTGCATCAACACCTACACAGCGGATCCGGTCCTCGTGTCCGTGAGTGAGTTCACTCTTTGACGACCTCGCTGTCAAAGGAACCCGGATATGTAGCTGTTTCACCCTTTTGTTGTTGCAGAAAATTTTTATGAACTGTTAAAAAAGCACTCTCACTTAATACAGCTACTTCATTGAATAAATGTCACCAGTTTTATTTATTCAGTACTTAGCTTATATACGTCACTTGAAAAATGATCACGAATGAGGTCATCATCTTGGCTACAGTATTACATCCAACTGGCGTGTTGATCTGTATCTGTAGTGCAAGTGGTGCAGTCTGTCACATATTTTTCAATGTGCGGTGTGATGTAATATTCTCGTCTAATATCTATTTTCTCTACATTATGTGACATGTTATAGACACTTACTAGGTCACGGTATGACTACTCCTCGACCCCTCTTTCATATTGAAAGTTTTCTCTTGAATAAAGTAATACCTGTGTTAAAAAACGAATCTAGAAAGCAGAAGCGTTAAAAATAACGTACAACATGCGAGGATTCGCAACGGTGATGATGCTGATAGGGGCGTCTGTTTGCAACCATTATGCTACGCCTATCCTTGTCGCAAGACAATTTTTTAAAACTTTTGTATACTACCTGTGACCCTAAAACTGTAAAAAGAAAGCTTGAATTAAACTGCATGAAATACGGAATACAAAGAAGTACCTACCAACCAAGTTTTTAAAATTCCATTAATTTCATACCGGCTTCTAGGGGTATGTATTTATACTATTTAGGTTTTGTATATAATTTTAGTTTTACTAACAAGCTGAAGAACCGGAAAGCACAACAGTTCGTCTAACAGCAAGTTTTCAGAAACATTTGCAGTGTTACGGAGCTTCATACACAGATGTGCAACCTTGTTAATTATTCAGAGAGTAGAGCGATCGAATATGGCAGTAATTTTTTTAACAATAATATGGCATATAACTTTTGTTAAGGCGTGTATATGTATTGTACAATAAAGCATATTTTCCACGGTTTTAGAAACGACTGCCATACGGAACTCACGAGCGAAAGCTACAAATGTTTGAATGTAAGTTGATCAGGAAATGTAAAGATGTTGCATTCAGTGGCATTATATTATTATTTTTTACCTTATTAAAAGATGTACATTCCATGTTTGCTTATATAAACTAATTAATGTTCAGATGATGTGTGTGAAATCTTATGGGACTTAACTGCTAATGTCATCATTCCCTAAGCTTACACATTACTTAACCTAAATTATCCTAAGGACAAACACACACACACCCATGCCCGGGGGAGGATTCGAACCTCCGCCGGGACCAGCCGCACAGTTCATGACTGCAGCGCCTTAAACCGCTCGGCTAATCCCGAGCGGCTAATTAATGTAGAAAATAAAAATGGAACATACCGATACTTTAGTTTCCCTAGCACGTTAACCCAACGGTACGTATTTCCATATACTAGTTAAGAAATCCCGTTAAATCTTAATTACGTTCCTGTCGTTTTTTGTGTAAGTAAATAAGACAATTCAAGAAAGAGAGATAACTGTCCCTTTTTACTTGTTGGAACACTGCTACGAAGTTCAAACATAACAGTTTACGACCACATTACTGTAAGAAATCATCTATAGAATAAGGGCAGTGATCGTTACGTTTAAAGCTTGATAGGGTACCAGAGTTTTTATTTCTTCACTTGAATACAGCATCAGGAAAACTTTTCTGTTATTTCATTCGATCTAATTATTATAGCACTTTAAGCTAGCTTATCAATGTAAACATTTCTTGACTCCTTATCTTTAAGAATGAATTCGCAGTTCCGCTCTTGTTTGCTAGTTACTCCAGTACTTTTGTAGGAAAATGAGTTGGCCAGGTGTGAAAATGCTTCCTGCGACAAAATAGCGAACCAATACAGCTATAGTGCGTGGCGCTAAAAGGAGCTATGTTTTTTGGTTGTCGATTAAAAGAAATCAACTGCAAATAACGAAACGACTAAAATAATAAGATTTTTCTTGCACTTGTGTCGGAGTTCAGATTTCAAGTGTCCTCCACTACTGAAAACCCCCAAAGTTTCTCGCACTGAAAGTGAAGAGGTACTCGTAGAACACGTTTACAACATCATGAAAGGATCTGAACAGTTCAAAGAAAACGTGAGTCTCATTTCTAATAGGTACCCCGCTCATACAGTTATAGTCGGTGGTGACTTCAATCTACCCTCGATATACTGGCAAAATTATACGCTTAAAGCCGGCGGTAGGCATAAAACGTCATCCGAAATTGTACTGAATGCTTTATCAGGAAATTATTTTGAACAATTTGTTCATGAGCCTACTCGAAGCGTAAATGGTTGCGAAAACATACTTGACCTCTTAGCAACAAATAATTCTGGACAAATTGTGAGTATCGTGACGAATACGGGATTAATGACCACAAGGCAGTTGTTGCTAGGCTAAATGCCGAACACCTACAACCATCAAAAAGAAACGCAAAGTATATCTATTTAAAATGGTTCAAATGGCTCTGAGCACTATGGGACTTCACTGCTGAGGTCATCAGTCCCCTAGAACTTAGAACTACTTAAACCTAACTAACCTAAGGACATCACACACATCCATGTCCGAAGCAGGATTCGAACCTGCGACCGTAGAGGTCGCGCGTTTCCAGACTGGAGCGCCTAGAACCGCTCGGCCACATCGGCCGGCCCATCTACTTAAAAAAGCTGATAAAATGTTCTTAACATCATCGGGCCTTCCGATCCGGTCATGTAAGCGTAGAAAAGTTGTGGAATGATTAAGAAGAGATAGTATCGACAGCAATTGAGAAATATATACCACATAAACTGATCCGCCATAGTACACAAAGCGGTCCAGATCGCTGTTGCAGAAGCAGCGAAAAAAACATGCCAAATTTAAACTGCTAAATCCCCAAGACTGGCAAAGTTTTACGGAAATTCGAAATATAGCACGTACTTCAATGCGAGATGCTTATAACAATTTCCATAACGAAACTCTGTCTCGAAATCTGGCAGAAAACCGAAAGAGATTCTGGTCATACATAAAGCACACCAGTGGCAAGATGGAATCAATACTTTCACTGCACGATAACAACGGTGAAGTCACTGATGACAGTGCCACTAAAGCAGAGTTATTAAACACGGTTTTCCGAAACTCCTTCACCAAAGAAGACAAAGTAAATATTCCTGAATTCCAATGAAGAACAACTGCCAAGATGAGAAATATAGAAGTAGATATCCTAGGTGTCGCAAAGCAGCTTAAATCACTAAATAAAGGCAAGGCTTCTGGTCCAGACTGTATACCAGTCAGATTCTTCTCAGAGTATGCTTTTGCAATAGCTCCATATTTAGAAATTATATACAACTGCTCGCTCACAGAAAGATCCGTAGCTAAAGATGAAAGTTGCTCAGGTCACACCAATACCCAAAAAGGGAAGTACGAGTAATCCTTTGAATTACAGGCCCATATCACTAACGTCGATTTGCAATAAGGTTTTGGAACATATACTGTATTCGAACATTATGAAATACCTCGAAGAAAACGATTTATTGTCACAAAGTCAGCACGGATTTAGAAAATGTCGTTCTTGCGAAACACAAATAGCTCTTTATACTCATGGAGCAATGAGTGCTATCGACAGGGGGTGTCAGATTGATTCCATATTTTTAGATTTCCAGAAAACTTTAGATACCGTTCCTCAAAAGCGTCTTCTAACCAAACTGCGTGCCTATGGAATTTCGCCTCAGTTGTGTGATTGGATTCGTGATTTCCTGTCAGAAAGGCCACAGTTCGTATTAATAGGAAGTGTTACAGGCCCTCTGTTGTTCCTGATCCATATTAACGATATAGGTGACAATCTTAGTAGGCGTCTTAGACTGTTTGCAGATGATGCTGTCATTTACCGTCTAGTTAAGTCATCAGATGACCAAAACGAATTGCAAAAAGATTTTGATAAGATATCGTTATGGTGCGAAAAGTGGCAATTGACTCTGAATAAAGAAAAGTGTGAAGTTATTCACATGAGTACTAAAAGAAATCCACTAAATTTCGATTACGCGACAAGTCACAGAAATCTGAAGGCTGTAAATTTAACTAAATACTTGGGGATTACAATTACAAATACCCTAAACTGGTACAGCTCGGATCATTCATCGTGTGATTTTCGCATCGTTGACCATCTGATGAAATACGAAATAGGAATTCATCGTCTCGTATTCCAGTGGGATAAATGTCTTAACGCCTGTGGTGATTACTTTTGAATGGAACCATTCCATGGGCCCGTGGTGGCGGGTGTTATAACTGTTAATATGAAACTATTTATATCCATATTGGCTCTTACTCGACCGTTGCTAGCATTTTTTTTTTACTTGTTGGAATAGTGAAAATCGTGGCATTCCGTCCATTAGTTACCTAGGCGTGTGGGTGCCAGCATATCTGTCTGTGATCGCAGAGACCTGTGGTTTAATTTTCAGTATAACTTCTTGGATATTTGCAATAAGTAAAGTAGTCATCAACATGAATTTCGGTTTGGATGCTAGGTATGATCATCAGAAGCTAACTTGGTAATCTCTGATAATAACGGGCGAAACCATGAAGCTACATAACAGTGTAGAAAATATCGAACGTCATCAGTATACTGTCGCAGCTAATTCAAGGAAACTACCGTAACTGCTCCTCGTAGAGCTTTGCAGACGTCTAAGGAGAAACTGTGACACGATGGATTTCACAAGTCGCAGTATGTAAGTGAGATACACGCTAATATCTATGCTGCTGAACTTCCGAGATTGAAATCATGATCATATATATATCAGCAGATGGCAACAAGTAAATAAATAGGTAGCAGGGCCCCTCCCGCCGGAGGTTCGAGTCCTCCCTCGGGCATGGGTGTCTGTGTTGTTCTTAGCGTAAGTTAGTTTAAGTAGTAAGTATAGGGACAGATGACCTATGCAGTTTGGTCCCTTAGGAGTTCACACACATTTGAAGATCTGAATACGAAGCAGTAATCTGCCGCTGTTTTGTGGGCTGTCAGCTTTGTTTACCGTAATACAAAGGGTCACTGGAGTTCATTTCTCAGCCACCGTGTGGCGTCAACGATTACCGATGCGCACATACGTTCTTCCTGTTATTCTTTCCAGTCGAAGAGAGAGAGAGAAATAAATGGCATATCTTTCAAATATTATTGCCAGAGGAGATGACGTTTAAAAGCCATACACGGAAGGTACCCCACTAATTTTGTGCGTTCCGAGAATCGATGGACTGATAGCTTCAGCCAACCGGTGAACAGCTAAACTGTGGGGGCATTGTTTGACAGAGACACACACACAGCGCCAAATTGATGTCATAATTGCATGTGCTGTAAATTAAGCGTAACGAAAACCAAACTTTTGTTTAATAATTTCGGAGACCGGTCCCATTAGGACGTAATGTCTGTCGTGGTGTGTGCTCCTGAGAATTAGTTTTTTGGAACTTGCTTTACCATTATCAAATTACGTAGTTTAAGAACGAAAGGTGCGCTGTCTTTCTATGTCAGAAATCGGAACTGATTTAATGAAGGCAGTCGTTTCATTAAGCAGTCGATATAACTATACTGAAGAAACGAATGTCATATTTTGAAAAGAGCAGATGAAACTTCTCAACGAACACAATTTTGGTTGCTGAAGCAGTGAAAACAAAGGCTGTACTGCGACTGTGAGAGTACAGCCACACTGTTGATGAAATTTTCGTAGAATGCAACGTGAGTCAGAGCTGTGCGTCCACGATGACCTCGGTTATCGTTTGTCGATTCAGCTGTCAGGACATTTGGTTTGCAAGCAGTGTCGTAGCTATAACGTTCCTAATGGTGCTGTTTACATCAAATTACAAATGAAGTCGAGAAGTGGATGCATCGTTGTGGGTAAGAGAGGAAGAAGCAGCGTAAAGCACTCGCCGCTCTTGTTCAAAGAAGGTTCAAGGTACAAACTTGCGTTGATCAAATAAATACGACTACCGTTGCGAATGTCAACGAGTCAAAATGTGTGTTTTTTTTTAAGTCTGGGGATACTGTGACTAGCATTCGGTACAGCTGCGTGCTGCTTAGGAAGCTGAGGCCTTCGAAGTGTTCCAGGCGCCAGAATCTTATCTCAGAGTAAGTACCGGTGCTTCACGATATCTCCCGTCCTCGTGTGGCGACACATATAGATGGCCCACCATGTTGTATGAACATTAATTTTTCAGTAAAAGCCGGCCGGAGTGGCCGAGCGGTTGTAGGCTCTACAGTCTGGAACCGCGAGACCGCTACTGTCGCAGGTCCGAATCCTGCCTCGGACATGGACGTGTGTGATGTCCTTAGGTTAGTTAGATTTAAGTAGTTGGAAGTTCTAGGGGACTGATGACCTCAGAAGTTAAGTCCCATAGTGCTCAGAGCCTTTTTTGTTTTTGTTCAGAAAAAGAATGTACCTAGAAGATGGTGTACCTCGGAACACGTGATGATTTTTGGTCGGTACTTCAGTCTAGTGAGTGACTTTACAGTCATATGAAGGAATACGCACGACAGCACCATTAGCAGTTCCCGCTATTTTCTACATTTTTGTCGTTGCTGGTCATGAGGTTGTGTTTTATGCAGCATTTACAAATATTTCGAGTTCTGCACATTGAATTGCTGTATAATATATTAAAGGTATTTGGAACATATTGTTTTATGGCAACTAAAATTCTGTGTATTCTTAAAACTAATTATACGACGTTTGACGGAAAAGCATCATCTTATGCCTTGAAACAGAAGAAAGTCTTCTACCATGGAACATCGGAAATTTGAAAATTAACTGACAAGGAAACATCACCAACTCAACCTTGTATTTTAAGGAGAAAACGGAACAGTTCCATGATATGAGCCTCAGCAATCGATCCCATGCGAAAATTTGGGCCATAATTCTGGTGGTACACAGTTATGAACACCTGAAAGTACATCTTTTAAACTTTGCGCGCGCCGGATGTTCGTCACTGACTCCGCCCCACTGCAGCCGCTAAATGGCCGGGGGTGAAGTACTGTACAGCGCAGCGCTGTGGCACCCAGTGCCGTCCTACGCGGGGATGTTGAAGCCGAGGGAAGAGGAAACGAGAGGTAGACGTTTCTCCCCAACGTGTTTTCAAATCTTATTCGAGAACAGTCATGTCATTCTACGCGAAAAATAGTAAAAATACGAGTACGTAATATGTCAACCTCACGCACATATACATTGACAATTATTTTAACGGTATTCCATTACTGATATTCTACATTTACATATACGCCTCGAAATTGAAATTAATAAACCTAAGTAACTGAAGAATAATTATGAACTTAATGATTTTCGATTTAAGTTTGAAGAATAGCACATCTCCTGCAAATCTACTTCAGTTTAACAGTGCAAGCTATAAAATCCAAAGAAAATAACGCAAAACAGTGATGTTACTAATTAAATAGCACTACGCTGCTTCTTTAATGACACAACAATTCTTTTCATTTATTCACGCAGCATTTGTGAATCGCAATAAAAATATTCAAAGCAAAGAGACCTCTGGCACCAGCGACGAGTTAGAAACTGCGCATTTTGACACAGTGAACAAAGCATATTACCATTGTTAAAATGGGTCATTTCACAAGCCTTTTACACCGCTGTGCGGTACTTCGCGCACAGGCACTAGGCGGCTACAGAGGGGGTAGCGAGCGACAAACTAACGGTGCACGCGGAAGTTTAAAAGTTGCACTTTCTGAAGGTTGGAAGTGCATACATCGGAATTTTCATGCGGAATCGATTTCTGGGGGCTGATATCTTCCAAGTGTGCTTTGTTTATCTTCAAAATGTGAGGTCGAGTTGGTGATGTTTTCGTGTAATTTTAGTTAATATCTTAACAATTTTACCTGTCTTGAAAATGGAAATTTGTGTTAGTTCCGAGGACTTCACTTCCAAAATGTATTTAACTTGTAACTGGCTATGGCAAGGAGAGCGTTTTTGAAGAAGAGAAATTTGTTAACTGCGAGTTTAGACGTGCCAGGAAGAGTTTTCTTAAAGTATTTGTATGGAGTGTAGCCACGTATGGAAGTGAAACATGGACGATAACTAGTTTAGACAAAAAAGAATAAAAACTTTCGAAATGAGGTGTTACAGAAGAATGCTGAAGATTAGATGGGTAGATCGTGTAATGAGGAGGTACTGAATAGAATTGGGGAGAAGAGGAATTTGTGCCACAACTTGACTAGAAGAAAGGTTCGGTTGGTAGGACACGTTCTGAGGCATCAAGGGATCACCAGTTAAGGAGCATAGGGAAGCGTGGAGGGAGACCAAGAGATGTTTACAGTGAGCAGGTGCAGAAGGATGTAGGTTGTAGTAATTGTGTATTGTGAATATTGAACCGGGGACCCAGAAACGACGGAGAGGCTTCGTCCCGCCGTAGCCCTCCGTGGTTCACAACCCCATAACAGGCTACAAGGCGGATTCGATCCGGGGCCTGCGCACACCCCGTCCCGGAAGCGGTTGTTTAACGCGCACGGCTATCCAGGCGGGTTGTGAAAACGAAGGATCAAACATGCCATGCCTTTCTTGGACATGATATACGTGAATGTTCCGAAACTGCAATCACTTATGAAAATGACTCTAAACTATACAATAAATTATTTGAAAATCCGCGATTAAAGGTCTGTGAAATAGATTGCGACATACGTATAGCAGAAAAAAGAATGTGGAATATTTTACAGGAAGAATAAACTGTAACCGAGCGAGGTGGCGCAGTGGTAGCACACTGGACTCGCATTCGGGAGGACGACGGTTCATTCCCGCGTCCGGCCATCCTGATTTAGGTTTTCCGTGATTTCCCTAAATCGCTCCAGGCAAATGATGGGATGGTTCCTTTGAAAGGGCACGGCCGACTTCCTTCCCCATACTCTCCTAATCCGATGAGACCGATGACCTCGCTGTTTGGTCTCTTCCTCCAAACAAACCAAACCAACCAATAAGCTGTGAGACAGCTGAATGCCTCGTTTATTGAATGCTGACCAAAACCAAACACGAAGACGAATGTATATGTCTATTTAAAATAATCCATTTGATTATGATTGCCGTTTCGTTGTTATAGATGTGGATAGTAAGACTATTTCCGTCATTGAGCGTTCATTTTATATTCCCATCGAACGCATTTTCAAATTTGAAAGAAGTCAAATCGTTACAGGAAAATATTGGTTACGCGAAGCTTCTCTGACGTACGTGGGAAGCTCGTAGACTCGCATTACAGCTTTATTTCCGCAAAGATGAGATACATGGGGAAGTTTCCAAAAAAATGGTTCAAATGGCTCTGAGCACTATGGGACTTAACATCTGTGGTCATCAGTCCCCTAGAACTTAGAACTACTTAAACCGAACTAACATAAGGACATCACACACCTCCATGCCCGAGGCAGGATTCGAACTTGCGACCGTAGCAGTCGCGCGGATCCGGACTGCGCGCCTAGAACCGCTAGACCACCGCGGCCGGCGGAAGTTTCCACATCGTCGAAAATGTAGGATACTATGTGGTCGGCAGCGCCACGATGGTTTTCTGTGAATTACCATCGGAATAGATTTTTGTTGAATTATTAAAGATCTTCGAGAAATTCTTGGTCTACGACCATCCATAATAAGTTTGTTATATTTCCTATTTACGTTACTGGTAACGTACTCTATTCGTTAGGGGATTTTATACAGGGATCTCTCGTTATTCGCTCTCCATAATATATATATTAGGCCTACAAGGTAAGGATTTCCCTTGGCTATAATAAATCCGTCTCTGACAATGAGAAGCAGTAATTTGTTGAAAATTGGTCGTTTTCCTTGTTGGGCGAGCTATCTGCAAAATCTACAAGTTTTAGTCAGTAAACCATACAGTTCTACGTACAAGGAAAATATTGTACTCGAAACTATTTTAAATTTGCATAGCTGTAATACGGATCGGTTTTCGTCACAAAGGTACAAAAATTTATTAGTTCATTCGGTGTCACATCCTTTGTTTGCTTGAAAGCTGATTTTTTTTTTTTTTTTTTTTTTTTTTTTTTTTTTTTTTTTTTTTTTTTTTGTGTCGGGTGAGTGCTACGCGAATAAGCTGCGATGCTATGTGTGCAACAGTTTGCTGCATGCTCTAATTGAAGCGAGACACGTGTGAGAATTAGCGCTGGATGTGACCGCCCTCTGTTTGTTTGAAACACCTTTCTATGCGAGGACCAACAGAGATAGAACACTTTCTCTAGCCATTGCTATGTTTCTGTAGCAGGTACGTGGCGTTTCAGCGGCACTAGCAGGTGCGTTTTTCGTGCTTTACACTAATATTTCAATGGCGTAGAACCTCAGGCAAGGAAAGGCTCATAGTGGTGGTTCATATCCACTAAGATGTGCGTGACAACTACTTCATTAAAGAGCGATTACAGGTTACTCGATGATAATTAACTAGCATTTCAAAGACGGAAGCTCCAACTTTTTGGATGTAATCTACTTAAACTCCTCGACCGAATTGTATTTCAGTTTATTCATGTGACCAAAACACGCACAACCCGAGGACACTCAAAACCCACTTAAACGTCAGAAGTCTCGCAGCGCCCTCTCAAACGGGTCTGTAGTAATGCGATTACTGTAGTAATGCGCTGTCCCAATACTGTAAACGATACTTGAAGTAGGCACACGTATATTTTGTCATTACCGAAAGCTTAGGGACCAGTACTTTAACTGATCCATTGTCCTTTCAGAAAATGATTTAGAAACTTTCTGCCGTTAAATTGCTAATCTGCCGGCCGGAGTGGCCGTGCGGTTCTAGGCGCTACAGTCTGGAACCGAGCGACCGCTACGGTCGCAGGTTCGAATCCTGCCTCGGGCATTGATGTGTGTGATGTCCTTAGGTTAGTTAGGTTTAATTAGTTCTAAGTTCTAGGCGACTGATGACCTCAGAAGTTAAGTCGCATAGTGCTCAGAACCATTTGCGCCATTTGGTGTGGTCTCGCCTAACTGAAAAATGAATTCCAGTTGCCGTTCTCCACCGTAGCATTAAAAAATGTTCCTCTATTTGCAGACACACGACTTATGTCAATAGTTCTTTCGACGATGAAAACCAAACATACATTCGTCATGTAGAAACGGTACGCAACACGTTTTCCTTCGGGTTCAAATGGCTCTGAGCACTATGGGACTTAACTTCTGAGGTCATCAGTCCCCTAGAACTTAGAACTACTTAAACCTAACTAACCTAAGGACATCAGACACATCCATGCCCGAGGCAGGATTCGGACCTGCTACCGTAGCAGTCGCGCGGTTCCGGACTGAAGTGCCTATAACCGCTCGGCCACCACGGCCGACTTTCCTTTGGGCTGTCATGCGAGTTATCAAATGAAAGCGCTTTTGAATTCACCAAATACAGAAAGTATCGCTCAGTAATTGGTTCCGGGAAACCTGCATCGTCTTCTCGGTGGTGGTAAGTCTCACAAAACGCTTGAATCTTTATGAGATTAAAATTCTGCTGTGCGTGTATCAGACGCAGATTCTGCAGGATCGACTGCATCACTTCCATAGAATCTACGGCACTATTGATATTTTACAGCAACTCCTGACTAACTTTCCACGCTTTCCTATGGGATTCGCGGAAAAGTGTCACACACGTAGTCGACAGTATCGTCACGTACACATGGCCTCCCATCGCATCTTGACCTTTGTCAACGGTGCATTCTCTTATATTTCGTTGCTCATGCAGATCGACATCGCTAGAGAACACGACATATGAATTGTTACCGCAATAACTTTCTAACTGTAAAATCCTGCCTATTCGGGCGCGTTCAAGCCAGGGCAACAAGATTTCTCGCAAAATGATGTATACAAACAAATGCCAATGTCGAAACTTCGAACTGCCCTATTTGAAATGACGAGAAGGATTTGCGTCAAATGTTTATGCTAATACAACCTTGTTAAATTGTCCAGTGGCAGGTAATCACTCTGAATAGCAAAATGTGTCCATTTCTTGCGAGTTAGGAAAACAACCGAAATCCTTATTGAGTGCTATTCCCTCCATCCCTATACAGAAGATGAATTAAATGAATTAAATTCATTGGGCTATATGATCCAGCCCACCCATCAACCATGGACCTTGCCGTTGGTGGGGAGGCTTGCGTGTCTCAGCGATACAGATAGCCGTACCGTAGGTGCAACCACAACGGAGGGATATCTGTTGAGAGGCCAGACAAACGTGTGGTTCCTGAAGAGGGGCAGCAGCCTTTTCAGTAGTTGCAAGGGCAACAGTCTGGATGATTGACTGATCTGGCCTTGTAACACTAACCAAAGCGGCCTTTCTGTGCTGGTACTGCGAACGGCTGAAAGCAAGGGGAAACTACGGCCGTAATTTTTCCCGAGGGCATGCAGCTTTACTGTATGGTTAAATGATGATGGCGTCCTCTTGGGTAAAATATTCCGGAGGTAAAATAGTCCCCCATTCTGATCTCCGGGCGGGGACTACTCAAGAGGATGTCGTTATCAGGAGGAAGAAAACTGGCGTTCTACGGATGGGAGCGTGGAATGTCAGATCCCTTAATCGGGCAGGTAGATAAGAAAATTTAAAAAGGGAAATGGATAGATTAAAGTCAGATATAGTGGGAATTAGTGAAGTTCGGTGGCAGGAGGAACAAGACTTCTGGTCAGGTGACACAAAATCAAATAGGGGTAATGCAGGAGTAGGTTTAATAATGAATAGGAACATAGGAATGCGGATAAGCTACTACAAACAACATAGTGAACGCATTATTGTGGCCAAGATAGATACGAAGCCCACGCCTATTACAGCAGTACAAGTTTATATGGCAACTAGCTCTGCAGATGACGAAGAAACTGAAGAAATGTATGATGAAGTAAAAGAAATTATTCAGATAGTGAAGGGTGACGAAAATTTAACAGTCATGGGTGACTGGAATTCGGTAGTAGGAAAAGGGAGAGAAGGGAACGTAGTAGGTGAATATGGATTGGGGCTAAGAAATGAAAGAGGAAGCCGCCTGGTGGAATTTTGCACAGAGCATAACTTAAACACTTGGTTCAAGAATCATAATAGAAGGTTGTATACATGGAAGAATCCCGGAGATACTAAAAGGTATCATATAGGTTATATAATGGTAAGACGGAGATTTCGGAACCAGGTT
Organism: Schistocerca piceifrons; assembly: GCF_021461385.2. Classification (NCBI taxonomy): domain Eukaryota; kingdom Metazoa; phylum Arthropoda; class Insecta; order Orthoptera; family Acrididae; genus Schistocerca; species Schistocerca piceifrons. The sequence continues at coordinate 260,389,521 of NC_060149.1, read as the reverse complement.
TTAAATTGTGAGACATTTCCAGGGGCAGATGTGGACTCTGACCACAATCTATTGGTTATGACCTGTAGATTAAAACTGAAGAAATTACAAAAAAGTGGGAATTTAAGGAGATGAGACCTGGATAAACTGAAAGAACCAGTGGTTGTAGAGATTTTCAGGAAGAGCATTAGGGAACGATTGACAAGAACGGGGGAAAGAAATATAGTAGAAGAAGAATGGGTAGCTTTGAGGGATGAAGTAGTGAAGGCAGCAGAGGATCAAGTAGGTAAAAAGACAAGGGCTAATAGAAATCCTTGGATAACCGAAGAGGTATTGAATTTAATTGATGAAAGGAGAAAATATAAAAATGCAGTAAATGAAGCAGGCAAACAGGAATACAGACGTCTCAAAAATGAGAACGACAGGAAGTGCAAAATGGCTAAGCAAGGATGGCTAGAGGACAAATGTAAGGATGTAGAGGCTTATCTCATTAGGGGTAAGATAGATACTGCCTACAGGAAAATTAGAGAGACCTTTGGAGAAAAGAGAACCACTTGCATGAACATCAAGAGCTCAGATGGAAACCCAGTTCTAAGCAAAGAAGGGAAAGCAGAAAGGTGGAAGGAGTATATAGAGGGTCTATACAAGGGTAATGTACTTGAGGACAATATTATGGAAATGGAAGAGGATGAAGATGAATTGGGAGATACGATACTGCGTGAAGAGTCTGACAGAGCACTGAAAGACGTGAGTCAAAACAAGGCCCCCGGAGCAGACAACATTCCATTAGAACTACTGACGGCCTTGGGAGAGCCAGTCCTGACAAAACTCTACCATCTGGTGAGCAAGATGTATGAAACAGGCGAAATACCCTCAGACTTCAAGAAGAATATAATAATTCCAATCCCAAAGAAAGCAGGTGTTGACAAATGTGAAAATTACCGAACTATCAGTTTAATAAGTCACGGATGCAAAATACTAACGCGAATTGTTTACAGACGAATGGAAAAACTAGTAGAAGCCGACCTTGGGGAAGATCAGTTTGGATTCCGTAGAAATGTTGGAACACGTGGGGCAATACTGACCCTGCGACTTATCTTAGAAGCTACAGTAAGAAAGGGCAAACCTACGTTTCTAGCATTTGTAGAATTAGAGAAAGCTTTTGACAATGTTGACTGGAATAATCTCTTTCAAATTCTGAAGGTGGCAGGGGCAAAATACAGGGAGCGAAAGGCTATTTACAATTTGTACAGAAACCAGATGGCAGTTATAAGAGTCGAGGGACATGAAAGGGAAGCAGTGGTTGGGAAGGGAGTGAGACAGGGTTGTAGTCTCTCCCCGATGCTATTCAATCAGAATATTGAGCAAGCAGTGAAGGAAAGAAAAGAAAAGTTCGGAATAGGTATTAAAATCCATGGAGAAGAAATAAAAACGTTGAGGTTCGCCGATGACATTGTAATTCTGTCAGAGACAGCAAAGGACTTGGAAGAGCAGTTGAACGGAATGGATAGTGTCTTGAAAGGAGGATGTAAGATGAACATCAACAAAAGCAAAACGAGGATAATGGAATGTAGTCGAATTAAGTCGGGTGATGCTGAGGGAATTAGATTAAGAAATGACACACTTAAAGTAGTAAAGGAGTTTTGCTATTTGGGGAACAAAATAACTGTTGATGGTCGAAGTAGAGATGATATAAAATGTAGACAGGCAATGGCAAGGAAAGCGTTTCTGAAGAAGAGAAATTTGTTAACATCGAGTATAGATTTAAGTGTCAGGAAGTCGTTTCTGAAAGTATTTGTATGGAGTGTAGCCATGTATGGAAGTGAAACATGGACGATAAATGATTTGGACAAGAAGAAAATAGAAGCTTTCGAAATGTGGTGCTACAGAAGAATGCTGAAGATTAGATGGGTAGATCACATAACTAATGAGGAAGTATTGAATAGGATTGGGGAGAAGAGAAGTTTGTGGCACAACTTGACTAGAAGAAGGGATCGGTTGGTAGGACATGTTCTGAGGCATCAAGGTCTCACCAATTTAGTATTGGAGGGCAGCGTGGAGGGTAAAAATCGTAGAGGGAGACCAAGAGATGAATACACTAAGCAAATTCTGAAGGATGTAGGTTGCAGTAGGTACTGGGAGATGAAGAAGCTTGCACAGGATAGAGTAGCATGCAGAGCTGCATCAAACCAGTCTCAGGACTGAAGACCACAACAACAACAACAACAACAACAACAACATATGATCCAGTATGTCGTTTGTATTTTGTTCTGTTGTGCTTTGAAATTAGGATCTAATATGACCAGGTGCAAATTTACATGTCCATAGTACAGCAAAAAACATAAGTTGTTGTGTGAGACGTTCTCTAATCATTCGCCGTTGTGTAGTCTACTTTGATCGACGTTTCTCGTGCAAATGTACGCCGTTTTAGGCCCGTGGCAGACGGAGCGACGCTCTCGCTAACAGACAGAATTGCAAAGCAGCTTGCGTGTCACTTCCTGTGCAAATGAATGGTGAACGCCACGAGGCACTAACTTCTCGATACGCGTAGCGCGGCACTGCCTGGAGACTTTGCATGCAGGCAGCGAGGAGGTCACGTCGCTTTCATCGCCTGCTTTGAAGGCCGCTTTCAAGTGAAAAGTGCTCTGTATTCTGTGTTCTAATTTTTTAAAAAAGATGTAGAATTATTCTATGTATAATTTGCGATGGAAAGAACAATTCTTTTTTCCATTTTCATAATTTCAAAGTCCCAAATTATAAATTAGGGAATTTAACAATAAACCCGCATTTGAAACCAGTGGTGTAGTCAAATAAACGTAATTATTTATTCTCGTATCGTATGTAGGATGTCTGGTAATTGCATTCTTTCATCTCTACCCGCGCGGTATTAATCGCCTTTCAGAAAACTGCGTCTTTTGTAAAGAAACTGCATTCGAAACTTCCAGAAAGTATAGCAACGCTAGATTCGATGACGGTTTCCTAGCTGCAGAAGGCGGCAGTATCTAAGCTTGAAGCAATTAATAACAATCAATTACTATTTAAACTAGAGGCGAAATGATGAGCCAGAACCTATCCTTCCTTTTAGCCTTCACTTTCTTTAGTGAAAATGAACTGGTCAGATTCATAATCTCCTCTTGGATATCATGGCCGTCAGCATCGGCTGGGCTGCTTTAGCTTCTTCTTGTGATGAAATACGCGTGATTCAGCAAGTAATGTCAACTGTGATGAGTGACAATGAATCCCCGGAAGGGATTATTTCCATTTGATTAGAAGTTGTGTAACGTACTTTCTTACACTCTCAGTGTTATTGTAAAAATAATTTTATTTGAAGGTAATATACTTTTGGCAGAATTACGAGAATTGTTCACTGACCTTATTATCAGTTTTCACCACTGTTCCTCCTTTCTTTTGTAAAGCTATTGGACGCTGATTTAACAATGTATATGCACTAGAATACATGCAGTCATCTACCTAGGTATTATTAGTACAGTTTCTTCTGAATTAATGGATTCTACAATGTTAATATGCAGTGATAACGAGAACTCCAGCGGAAAACTTTCAGTGGTGGTAGTATGGGCCAAAAAAGAAAAAAAAATACAGTAAACATGGGCTTTAAAATGCATACTTCGAGAACTACGAGCAGTTTTTCAGTAGCAGATATGTGTTTCACAGTTGCGAAGATAGCTCTTCAGGTACGCATTTTAGAGCTCATGTTTACCTGTCATTTTTGTCTTGTTCTGGTCCATACTATACCACCTCTGAAAGTTTGTAGATGGAGTTCTGGTTCACCCTGTATGTGTTTGTTTAGGTACGAGACACACAGCGTGCGGCAGAAATAGCCTTCGCAGTTGGGAGAATAGCTAAAAGCTAAAAATCAAGTGAAACAAGAAGATAAAATGATATAAGTGTTCGAACACATCCCTTTGTCGGAATTCGATTCCACATTGCCCTAGGGCACTTCGATGGTATTTGCAGCATAACGCTGCGACTAATAAGCTAATATCGTCTTAAATCCCAATAAATCACGTTGCCGAGACAGTGCAGCACCTTTGCTCCCATTAAATGGGAGACTAGCACCCACCCCAAACGACCTCTGGAGCGACAAGTCTTGAGTAATATTCCATTGATCAGACAGCCTTCTAGTTGGTGTCATCATCGTGTAGTAATGCTTAGCGGCTACACACAGATGCCTGGCACCGTCTCTTCAATACATATCAAGATGTCTTGATTGCTCTAGTAGTTGTTTCCTGCAGCATATGAAATATAAAACATCCAACAAACATAAACATCGCCATTTCCTCAGAATCAGGAGTCGGCTTTATGAACCTTCGCTTGCGTGCGTCTCTGGAACGACGCCCAACCACAGAAACGTCTCGTGTGTCCCTACGTTTACGGAGAGCCTGACTCTGGTTCACTACACTAAATCAGAATTTAAAAAAGACAACTCATACTCGCTTGTTTCCATTATACGTAACTGTAGGCTAGATACCTTCCCTGAAACCCTCGTCGTAGATGGGATGTTAAACCCCTAATCTTTATTGTTTCCTTACTCCTCCTCCTGGTGAAATATACACTGTCTGTTCGGAAATATCCGGATACCCCTATCTAATGCCGAACTGACCATTAGATGTTGCGAGAGGCGGAGCCGATAGTATAAAAGGAAGCGGGGAGTACTGTGTTTTCAGTAGTGAAGCAGTAACAGATGGGTGGGTCGATCAGGAGAGCTCATAGACGTCGGAATTAGGGACTAGTCATTTAATCTCACCTGAGTAACAAATCCATTAAGGACATTTTAATCCTTCTAAAGCAGCCCAAGTGGCACTAAAGTTTCTCGGCCACTACGTAAAGTTTGTTTGTTGTTCTGGTGCTAACGTCCTCAGCCTTTGTGGAAAAGAGGCATTTAAATACGCCGTAATATTTTCACTTTAAATCGATTTATGTATCACTTGCTATTTTTACGTGCCCCTAGAAACTATTTCGGACCAAGTTTCACAGCTATTATCATCGTTACAATCCACAGTATATTAACAAAATGGTTTCCTTCTTTTATAAACAGTTTAACGGCCACTGAAATGGTTACTGTGACACACTGCTAAAAGAATTAGGGGAAGACGTTTGCCGGCCGGAGTGGCCGTGCGGTTCTAGGCGCTACAGTCTGGAGCCGAGCGACTGCTACGGTCGCAGGTTCGAATCCTGCCTCGGGCATGGATGTTTGTGATGTCCTTGGGTTAGTTAGGTTTAATTAGTTCTAAGCTCTAGGCGACTGATTACCTCAGAAATTAAGTCGCATAGTGCTCAGAGCCATTTTTTTGAAGACGTTTATGAACGTCCGGTATGTTAATTCTGTTTAGATGCAAGCGGTACTAGTTATCTTATTGCATAGTTTGGTATCTTTGCTTTCGATGTATGCAACAACTAAAGTCATTCGCCATGTATCGGCTGTGTTACCCATTACAGTACCTGATGATCACTCAGAAGGAAGTGAGTACTGGTGTTCCAGTGTTCTCTAGTGAGGTACACAGACGGCATTTGTCGTTTGTGGACGTTGTATTAAACCAAGCACATGCAATGCGACATAATAATGCAGTGCAGGTTGCAAGGGCAACCTGTTTGATACAAGAATGATGGACTATCCGTCGTGTTGGTCCAGATGCCAACGTCTCTCCATCTGTCATCCATAGGTTGTGGACACGCTGCAGGGGACAGCTCAGTTCAGTAGGCGAGCTGGACAAGATGGCCAACGTATTACAGCCCCACGTGAAGACCGATATCTGGCCGTTTCTGCGTTGCGGCGTCGTTCGGCTACCGCCAGCGCACTGAAAGACGATCTCAGAAGGGCCACTGGATCCACTGTGTCTGATCAGACTGTAAGGGATAGGTAACGAGAATGGACCTTATGACCCAGACATTCTGTTCGAATACCCCGCTTGTCACGACGTCATCTCTCAGCTCACCTTCAGTTCTGCCGATTCCACCTCAACTAGCAACTTTATCACTGGCGAAACGTCTCAGTCACTGGCGAGTCCAGATTTGCTCTGTCGCAAGGCGACGGCCGTGGTCATGTGTGGAGGCGCTGTGGTGAGCGGTACCTGCCAAATGTTGTCCAGGAAATCAGTAGATTCGGCCAAGGTTCTGTGATGGTGTGGAGAGGCATCAGTGTTGACAGCCACACGGATCTTGTCGGTATCTATGGTCGCCTTACCGCCAGGCAGTACATCAAACAGCTCCTGGTGGACCACGTGGTGGCCTTTGCATATGGTGGTGCCGCTGGATTCTTTCTCATGCACGATAAGGCCAGGGTCCATGTGGTGGGCGTCACCAGGGATTTCTTGCGAAGCCTAGACATGGAGGAATGGAATGGCCAGCGCTGGGTTCCGACCTAAACCCCATGGAACATCTGTGGAACATGCTTGACAGATGTCCTGTTCCACCACAGACTCTCCAAGAATTCTCAAGGGCTCTCATTGAAGAATGGGAACGGATACCATGGGGTGACCTCCGTAGACTTATGTGAAGCATGCCACATAGTGTCAAGCAGGTATAAACGTTCACGGTGCCCACTCGAGTTATTGAAACCCTCAAAGTCCAGTGAAAAGCACCGAAGACGAGGGGATGACTGATTGTTTCCACATTGTTTTCGATATGTGTCTGGCATTTCAGTTCTTTTTATGTAAGTGAACGAGGATGTAATGATGTTTTGTTGTGTACTTAATTTGTGAAAGGTGAAGGTATAGTTTGGTGAAATTCCAAGTCCTCAGTTACTGCTCAATGGAATATGGCAGACGCCCAGTCATGTTCCCCTAATTCTTTTCAGCAGTGTATATAGATTTATAGGGTGGCCCATATGTCTGGAACCACGCTCATAAAACAAAATTAGTTGGACAAACGGAAATTTAAAGTCATGTAAAGTGATATGGGAGAGGGTTAAAATCCGTGATGCTACACTACTGGCCATTAAAATTGCTGCACCAAGAAGAAATGCAGATGATAAACGGGTATTCATTGGACAAATATATTATACTAGAACTGACATGTGATTACATTTTCACCCAGGTTGGGTGCATAGATCCTGAGAAATCAGTACCCAGAACAACCACCTCTGGCCGTAACAACGGCCTTGATACGCCTGGGCATTGAGTCAAACAGAGCTTGGATGGCGTGTACAGGTACAGCTGTCCATGCAGATTCAACACGATACCACAGTTCATCAAGAGCAGTGACTGGCGTATTGTGACGAGCCAGTTGTTCGACCACCATTAAGCAGACGTTTTAAATTGGCGAGAGATCTGGAGAATGTGCTGGCCAGGGCAGCAGTCGAACATTTTCTGTATCCAGAAAGGCCCGTACAGGACCTGCAACATGCGGTCGTGCATTGTTGTTGTTGTCTTCAGTCCTGAGACTGGTTAGATGCAGCTCTCCATGCTACTCTATCCTGTGCAAGCTTCTTCATCTCCCAGTACCTACCGCATCCTTCTGAATTTGCTTAGTGTATTCATCTCTTGGTCTCCCTCTACGATTTTTACCCTACACGCTGCCCTCCAATACTAAATTGGTGAGACCTTGATGCCTCAGAACATGTCCTACCAGCCGATCCCTTCTTCTAGTCAAGTTGTGCCACAAACTTCTCTTCTCCCCAATCCTATTCAATACTTCCTCGTTAGTTATGTGATCTACCCATCTAATCTTCAGCATTCTTCTGTAGGAGCACATTTCAAAAGCTTCTATTTTCTTCTTGTCTAAATTATTTATCGTCCATGTTTCACTTCCATACATGGCTACACTCCATACAAATACTTTCAGAAATGACTTCCTGACACTTAAATCTATACTCGATGTTAACAAATTTCTCTTCTTCAGAAACGCTTTCCTTGCCATTGCCAGTCTACATTTTATATCATATCTACTTCGACCATCAACAGTTATTTTGTTTCCCAAATAGCAAAACTCCTTTACTACTTTAAGTGTGTCATTTCTTAATCTAATTCCCTCAGCATCACCCGACTTAATTCGACTACATTCCATTACCCTCGTTTTGCTTTTGTTGATGTTCATCTTATATCCTCCTTTCAAGACACTGTCCATTCCGTTCAACTGCTCTTCCAAGTCCTTTGCTGTCTCTGAGAGAATTACAATGTCATCGGCGAACCTCAACGTTTTTATTTCTTCTCCATGGATTTTAATACCTATTCCGAACTTTTCTTTTGTTTCCTTTACTGCTTGCTCAATATACAGATTGAATAACATCGGGGACGGGCTACAACCGTCTCACTCCCTTCCCAACCGCTGCTTTCCTTTCATGTCCCTCGACTCTTATAACTGCCATCTGGTTTCTGTACAAATTGTAAAAAGCCTTTCGCTCCCTGTATTTTACCCCTGCCATCTTTAGAATTTGTAAGAGAGTATTCCAGTCAACATTGTCAAAAGCTTTCTCTAAGCCTACAAATGCTAGAAACGTAGGTTTGCCTTTCCTTAATCTATTTTCTAAGATAAGTCGTAGGGTCAGTCTTACCTCACGTGTTCCAACATTTCTGCGGAATCCAAACTGATCTTCCCCGAGGTCGGCTTCTATCAGTTTTTCCATTCGACTGTAAACAATTCGCGTTAGTAATTTGCAGCTGTGACTTATTAAGCTGATAGTTAGGTAATTTTCACATCTGTCAACACCTGCTTTCTTTGGGATTGGAATTATTATATTCTTCTTGAAGTCTGAGGGTATTTCGCCTGTTTCATACATCTTGCTCACCAGATGGTAGAGTTTTGTCAGGACTGGCTCTCCCAAGGCCGTCAGTAGTTCTAATGGAATGTTGTCTGCTCCGGGGGCCTTGCTTTGACTCACGTCTTTCAGTGCTCTGTCAGACTCTTCACGCAGTATCGTATCTCCCAATTCATCTTCATCCTCTTCCATTTCCATAATATTGTCCTCAAGTACATTACCCTTGTATAGACCCTCTATATACTCCTTCCACCTTTCTGCTTTCCCTTCTTTGCTTAGAACTGGGTTTCCATCTGAGCTCTTGATATTCATACAAGTGGTTCTCTTATCTCCAAAGGTCTCTTTAATTTTCCTGTGGGCAGTATCTATCTCACCCCTAGCGACATAAGCCTCTACATCCTTACATTTGTCCTCTAGCGATCCCTGCGTAGCCATTTTGCACTTCCTATAGATCTCATTTTTGAGACGTTTGTATTCCTTTTTGCCTGCTTCATTTACTGCGTTTTTATATTTTCTCCTTTCATCAATTAAATTCAATATTTATTGTGTTACCCAAGGATTTCTACTAGCCCTTGTCTTTTTACCTACTTTATCTTCTGCTGCCTTCACTACTTCATCCTTCAGAGCTACCCATTCTTCTCCTACTGTATTTCTTTCCCCCATTCCTGTCAATTGTTCCCTTAAGCTCTCCCTGAAACTCTGTACAACCTCTGGTTCTTTCAGTTTATCCAGGTCCAATCTCCTTAAATTCCCACCTTTTTGGAGTTTCTTCAGTTTTAATCTACAGTTCATAACCAATAGATTGTGGTCAGAGTCCACATCTGCCCCTGGAAATGTCTTACAGTTTAAAACCTGGTTCCTAAATCTCTGTCTTACCATTATATAATCTATATGATACCTTCTTGTATCTCCAGGCTTCTTCCATGTATACAACCTTCTATTATGATTCTTGAACCAAGTGTTAGCTATGATTAAGTTATGCTCTGTGCAAAATTCTACCAGACGGTTTCCTCTTTCATTTCTCTCCCCCAATCCATATTCACCCACTATGCTTTGCATTATCCTGCTGAAACGTAGGTTTTCGCAGGGATGGAATGAAGTTAGAACCACGGGTCGTAACACATCTAAAATGTAACGTTCTCTGTTCATAGTGCCGTCAATGCGAACAAGAGGTGACAGAGACGTGTAACCAATGGCACCCCATACCATCACGCCGGGTGATACGCCAGTACGGCGATGACGAATACACGCTCCAGTGTGCGTTCACCGCGATGTCGCCAAACACGGATGCGACCATCATGATGCTGTAAACAGAACCTGGATTCATCCGAAAAAATGACGTTTTGACATTCGTGCACCCAGGTTCGTCGTTGAGTACACCATCGCAGGCGCTCCTGTCTGTGAAGCAGCGTCAAGGGTAACCGCAGCCATGGTCTCCGAGCTGATAATCCATGCTGCTGCAAACGTCGTCAAACTGTTTGTGCAGATGGTTGTTGTCTTGCAACCGTCCCCATCTGTTGACTCAGAGATCGAGACGTGGCTGCACTATCCGTTACAGCCATACGGATAAGATGCCTGTCATCTGGACTGCTAGTGATACGAGACCGTTGGGATCCAGGACGGCGTTCCGTATAACCCTCCTGAACCCACCGATTCCATATTCTGCTAACAGTCATTGGATCTCGACCAACGCGAGCAACAATGTCACGATACGATAAACCGCAATCGCGATAGGCTACAATCCGACCTTTATCGAAGTCGGAAACATCATGGTACGCTCAAATGGCTCAAATGGCTCTGAGCACTATGGGACTTAACATCTGAGATCATCAGTCCCCTAGAACTTAGAACTACTTAAACCTAACTAACCTAAGGGCAGCACACACATCCATTCCCGAGGCAGAATTCGAACCTGCGACCGTAGCGGTCGCGCGGTTCCAGACTGTAGCGCCTAGAGCCGCTCGGCCACACCCTCCGGCCGATGGTACGCATTTCTCCTCCTTATACAAGGCATCACAGCAATGTTTCACCAGGCAACGCCGGTCAACTGCTGTTTGTGTATGAGAAATCGGTTGGAAACTTTCCTCATGTCAGCACGTTGTGTGAGTGCTCTGAAAAGCTAATCATTTGCTTATCACATCATCTTCCTCCTGTCGGTTAAATTTCGCGTCTGTAGCACGTCATCTTCGTGGTGAATAAATTTTAATGGCTAGTAGTGTATATTACAAATAGGGTGACCATTTTGGAAGCCGCTATCGTAGAAAAAACTCGTAATTTTCAAATGGAAAGGAGGTCATGTGATATCACGCAGACAGAGAATTACCCGAGAGAAACAATAGTGTCTTTCATTTGAAAGTAACTTTATTCATTCTCGAGATATGACTATTGTTTCTTCCTTACAGGTGACGTGAAAGCTGATGGCATTAGCAAATGCTGAACGCAGTGAGATCGTCCTGATATCAGGAGAGGATTATTGCGTGCTATCGCAGAGGATTTCGACCAACGCCACCTAGACAGATCACCCATTACCGACAGTGCAGTGGTGAACCTTCTCGCGAAATTCCGTGAAACTGGCTTTGTCGCAGACAAATCGAATGCTACGGATGAAGTAAAATCAACCGCTGTTTTGGCATCGTTCAGTAAGAGACTAGAGCACGCTAATAGCTGCATCTGTCAAGAAACTGGGGTCTGCCGTACATCAATAATGATGATTTTGCCCACACACAAATAGCACCCTTAGAAAATGCAAGTATTGCATCGTTTGACAGTGGACGATCCAGATCGTCGACTTCAGTTCATACAATGCGTGACGTGCAATGTAGAGGAAAACCGTCGTTTCCAGTATGACGCATTATTTACAGAAAGATAAACAAACAGAATCACTGATAGTGTTCATATGTCAACCCTTACTGGATGGATCCATTGAAGGTAGCTAACGCATCGAAAATGATGGTTTGATGTCCAATATTGGAGTCTCATGTTATTGGGCACTTCATCATTCAGGGTACAGCAGTCGGTCAGCCGCAGTTGTTATAAGAAAATGTACTGCCCTCACTGTCATTTGAATACGGGTCATTTCCAAGTTTCAGCACGTCGGCGCCTAACCTCACTACGGGCTAGTTGTCCGGACGTACAGAGATATCCAGTTCGCCCAGAAATGGATGTCGCAGACGTCCGGTGGAGTGGTTGCCACGCTCCCCGGAGTTAAGTCTATTAGACTGCTCTATGCGGGGGCATGTGAAGACGTTTGTGTGCGGTGAAGAACAGACACAATGCATATATGAGCGAGCGGATTGTTGGTGCTTGTGCACGCATTCCGTTACATGTGATGGTTAAAGTCCATGAAGAATGAGTGAATCGAATAACAACAGCTTTACAACGTGCTGGGTATCACATCGAGCAGGTTCCGTAGCCCTTACGTTTTATCACTATCTATGGCCTTGTTCTGTGCAAAATGTAACATAACTTGCGAATGAATAAAGCTATGATCAAACGAAAGACCATTGTTTTTCTCGTGTAATTCTGTTTTATGTTTGACGTGACCCCGTTTCCATTTGAAAATACGAATTTCACCCAAGATGGCAGCTTTCAAATTGCCTGCTATAGTGGCAATGTCCCATCTCAAACTACTTGACATTAAATTTCTGTTTATCCAGCTCGTCTTCATTTAGAAGGGTTGCTCCAGATCTGTGGATCACACTGTACGTTGTACTGGAGTTGAAAATTTCTGCTTGTACCAAAATTTTCATTACAGTTCTATGGTTATGTAATTGCAGACCTAAGGAATAATGACTGAAAACTTTAAATGTAATATGAAAATGCGGGTCTCTGAGTAATTCAACATTATTTGTCTCCCCAGTGTAAAAAAATGGAGTACCTGTGGTGAATCTGACAGAAAATTTCTCTGTTGTTGGAGAATGAATCGTCTATATTTTGAAAGAAGAGGCAGGAGGGAAGATCATGGCCTGTTGTCGCGTCAGCCGCGAGGGCATTACAGACGGAATAAGGGGAAGGAAATCAAACGTCTCCTTTGGAAAAGAACCATCCCAGCATTTGCCTTGAGCCATTTAGGGAAGGAACAGGAAACTGAAATCTGGATGGTCGGAGAGGATTTGAACAGTTGCTCTACCGAGTACGGATGCAGTGTCTTAGGACTGAGTCACCTCACCAGCTAAAAAGGATGACGCAGTATTATGCATGTTCTTGGTTATCCTCAAAGTCTTCTTCGACCAAATATACTAGTACAAATCACACGTAACTGCAGCAAACATGAAACGATATGGTTTACAGAGTGGCCAGAAACAGTCTGATAAGCTTGTAAAGCTGTTACAGGGTAGATTTTACTGAGCAAGAATTTTAAGAAAAAATTGGATACGTTACGCCGTTTACGAGTTGATTGTCATTGAAGTTAGCCAATCAATTAGCGCATGCAAATTCAAGCGGACCGCCAAATACAGTTAGTGTCAATTGGCCTCACAGCGCACGAGACAGCTCAGCCTTTGGCTCGGGTCCGATTCACAACTGACGTCTCATGTCCAATTTTTGTGTCGCTCTCTCGTTCGGTATTGGGAAACCAAACGAAGAACATGTTTGATGACACCGTCTCTGGCAAGCCGCTTGAGTTTATTATTTCTCAGGACAACCTACCCTGTAACACCATTTCAAGGTTTTCAGACCGTTTCTGACCAACCTTTGTATATTTTTAATATTCATGAAGGAGGAGGAGGAGATTAGTGAAACTTCCTGGCAGATTGAAACTGTGTGCCGGGCCGAGACTCGAACTCAGGACCTTTGCCTTTTGGGGGCAAGTGCTCTACCTATTGAGCTTCTGTAATATTTGGAAGGTAGGAGACGAGGTGCTGGCAGAAGTAAAGCTGTGAGGACGGTGCGTGAGTCGTCTTGGGTAGCTCAGTTGGTAGAGCACTTGCCCGCGAAAGGCAAAGGTCCCGAGTTCGAGTCTCGGTCCGGCACACAGTTTTAATCTGCCAGGAAGTTTAATATCAGCGCACACTCGGCTGCAGAGTGAAAATCTCATTCAGAAGATTAGTGTTTTAACGTCCTGTCGATAGCGAGGTCATTAGAGACGGAGCACAAGCTGTGATTAGGGAAAGATGGGGAAGGAAATCGGCCGTGCCCTTTCAAAGGAATCATCACCGCATTTGCGTAGAGATATTTTAGGGAAATCACGGTAAACCTAAATCTAAATGGCCGGACGAGGGTTTGAACCGTCGCCCTCCCGAATGCGAGTCCAGTGTGCTAACCACTGCGCCATCTCGCTCATTTTTAATATTCGTATCGGCATCACTTTTAGTTGATGAATCTTATTGCCTGTGTTCTCGGTTTTTGTTTAGAATCTCTGTTGTTACCTTTTTTTACTACTTGGACATATTGCATCTCTACGACTCACTACCACCCTACACCTCAGCTTGGAAGTAACTGAAACCATATTGGTCTGAGAAGACATTACTTTAATTACAACACGCTTTCATCCGTATAATAGTTTCCTACGAAAAGCTTTCACTACTTCCTGAAGAATTTTAAAATTTGCTACTTAGGCTTTCCATCCGTATATTTTTGATAACATGTACGGGTAAGGCGGCGTAACAGTAGCCTTAACGCTATGATGGGGTGTTGCTTCATGAGGGAAGCGTCTAATGTAATTGAAATGTGAATCATATCCGTCCGTATCCGACTCCGCGGTCGATATGACGCAGCAAATGCACGTGGCGTTTTACAAGTTGTCTTCTTCCTGGCAAATGCTAGTTTGTGTAGCTTTGTGGCTGCCGCTACAGTAGTCAGTTTACGTAAGCGCGGGATGTCGTATGAGTCATCTTTCTTGTGATCGTGTAAATTTTGTCGTGTGTATCATGTCTATGTTTTCTGAAGCGGTGATCAGCGACTAGCCAGACAATTGCCCAAACGAGCTACGAAAACCGCCTAAAAAATCTCGCTCGGACGAACTGGTGTGTCAGTCTGAGGCTTTCTAACGCGGCTCGCACGTTTGGTCCTGCTTTAAGTCCCTTCCGTATCTCGTAAGCTGATGCACTGTGCGTTACGCTATAGGAGCAGCTCGTTCGGCTTAACCAGTATCGCTCGTATTGGGAATTAATTACGCTAATTTATATTTGCCATGTCTTCGTCTGTGTTGTCCTTAGCTCCGATGGATTTCGAAAACTAACACAAAATGAAGTGATAACTATAAACGGTACAGGATTGCTCAAAGATGCCTTGTAGAAAGAATTTTTTTGTATTTGGCAAGAAGCAGACAGTAGATAACCTTTTACAGTGTTGGTTACAGCGAAATGCTCGTTTCAACTTTTGTGCATTTTCGTGTCGTTTCGTTTTCTCATTGCTTTTGTATTCTGTCTCATCCAATGCAGTTTCTCCAGTGACAGGGCGGAACCTAATATTCTTATGTCATTAGATAGCGTAAATTTTGGAGATTTCTATTACATTGTTTTGCAAAATACGTCTCAGGTGGAAAACAGAATTCATTCCTGTATGCGTCTACATTCACTGAGGTGCCAAAAGTCGTGGAATAGCGTCTACATTCACTGAGGTGCCGAAAGTCGTGGAATACCTCCTAATACGCCTTTCCCGGCGTACTGCAGCAACTCGACGTGGCATGGACTCAACAAGTTGTTCGAATTCCCCCGCATAAATATTGAGCCGCCCATAATAGCGTAAGTGCTGCCGGTGCTAGATTTTGTACACGAACCGACTTCTGTATTATTTCCCGTAAATATTGAGTGGGTACCAAACCTGTCATCGAATTGTCCAGAATTTTCTTCGAACCACTCGCGAACAATTGTGGCCCGTTGACAAGGCGCGTTGTCATCCATAACAATTCCATTGTTGTTTGGGAACGTGACGTCCATGAATGGCTGCAAGTGGTCTCCAAGTAGCCGAACACCCAGAGAACCCAGTCAAATCCGTGTAAACACAGCCCACACCATTATGGAGCCACTACCTTTTGCACACTGCCTTGTTGACAACTTACAAGAGAAGGCCACGACGTTTGGAACGCGGATTTACTGCAAACTTCGTACACTCGTAGTACTCCACGAGGACAACAAAATGTGTAAGCAGTAGCGCGTACTTCTCAAGCGTTATTGAGAAAATCGCAAGATAATTTCGGTCGTCAAATATATATACCTGTGCGTGGCCATTTTTACCATGAAGCACCGGCAGCCGAGTGGACGCCGGCACGGTAGCTCAGCGTGCTTGGTCAGAGGGTTAGCTACCCTCTGTAATAAAAAACTGAGTGAAACGGATCAACAAAAAACCTGAACGGCTGTCATCGGACGTCCGCCACGAACAAATTTATCGACCAATATAGAGCAAAATGAGATTTAAAAAAAGCGTGTTCGGTCAGAGGGTTAGCTACCCTCCGTAACATAAAACTGAGTGAATGGATCAACGTAGAACCTAAGCGAGTGTCATCGGACGTCTGCCCCGAACAAATTCAATGAAAAATATGGATCAACAATGAGATTTTTATGCCGATACGGTAGCTCAGCGTGTTCGGTCAGAGGGGTAGCTGCCCTCTGTAATAAAAAAACTGAGTTAATGGATCAACGACGAACTGAAACGGATGTCTTGCTGTCGATGGATAATTAACTACTGAAGATAATAAAACATACTGGTTTCACTTATAGCATAAGTAAAATGTCATACTAGTATGGGTTAATGAGCGTTCATGCAGTACAGGGTGGGACAAGTGGCCCGGACGAGTGGATGCGATTGGACGTAAATGTATACATATAAACAACCCAGTGATGTGTACACCACGTGTACATCCGCCATGTGATCCGCATCGGTTGAGAGCGTATTGGGGGCTGTATCAGTATTAGTGGAGCAGTGCAAACGGGACGAAGGTACTCACAGTGGAGCAGTGGGTGTTCGTTGTGGGAAGTTACGTGACAACGAAGTCATAGAAACGGTGTGGTTAGTTGTCTGCAGAGAAGTTTGACGGTGTCAAAGTGCCAGCAAAGAGTGCCATGCATCGCTTAGTCCGAAAATGGCGTCAGACGGGATCTGTTTTGAACACGCCAAAGAAACATTCCGAAGCGTATCCGCGTACCAGAAAATGTGGTTGCAGTTAACCAGAAAATGCTTCAGATTCCTACCATACCAACCCGACGCTTGTCGCAAGAGACTGCCATTTCACGTCGATCATGTGGACGAATATTCCACCTGGACCTGCACATGCATCCCTACCGAGTGTCTGTTGTTAATGCATGAAAACCAGCAAACGCTCTTCAACGCCCTCCAGTTTTGTGGGTAGCTGTTCACTGAGGTAAAGATGAATAACTTGGACATGGATCTTTATGTCTGATGAAGCCTGGTTTCACCTGAGTTGTTATGTCAACTCACAGAATCACTGGTTCTGGGCAGCGGAGAATCCGCATAACTTCTCCGAAACACCATTGCATGATCAGGAGATTGGGGTTTGGTATGCAGTGTCTGCACGCCGCGTTGTTGGTCTCATCTTTTTTCATCAGACTCTGACTTTTTCGCGTTACATTGCCAACATTTTGAAACCATTTGTGGCAGCATTAACGGAGGAGGAAAAGACCTACAGTTACTTCCAACAAGATGGAGCAACTGCCCATACAGCCGGCCGAACCTTTGGGTACATTTACACAATCTCCACGCCTGACCGAGTTTTTAGCAGACGTCAGTCTGGTTGCTGCCCACCCAGGTCACTTGATCTGTCAGTGTGCGATTACTTTTTGTGGGGAGCCCTCAATTCTAGGATGTATAGCAAAAACTCTTATAGTGAAATTAGAAGGAAGGTCAGCGTTGGGCGTAATATTGATGGTTTATTGATAGCAAAATCGATTTTCAATCACATAGTGATCATCTTCAGTGCTGTGGTGTACAAATTAAACGCTTAGGCACTGGTATCAAGTTATTATCAGTAACCAAAGCTATTGTGATCGTTTCTTAGCTTTTGTTACTGATAATAAGTTGATACCAGTGCCTAAGAGTTTAATTTGTACACCACAGCACTGAAGATGATCACTATGTGATTGAAAATCGATTTTGCTATCAATAAACCATCAATATTACGGCCAACGCTGACCTTTCTTCTAATTTCACGTGTATGGTCGTTGTGCACACAGCACTCCATGGAGTCGCCAATCAACTCTTATAGTCTTCAGGATCTGCAGCAGAACATTTCGGATGAGATTGCCGCAATTCCTGCAGTCCAGCTTCGATCCCCCTTGAGCAACTTGGCGACTTGGGCCCAAAAGTGCCAATAGATGAATGGGGGTTACTTTCAACGTCTGCTACAGTTAGGTTAGTACTGTATTTCCTTCCCTCTGCTGTGTTTCTTTGTACCCGGAACTCTGATCTCCGGGCCACTTCCCCCCCCCCCCCCAGTACAACAATAAACTAATACGATCCGGAATCTTGACTAAGTAAAGTGAGAAACAAGTATTTCATTGTAATGCTTTTGCAGTATTAGCTATAACTCGAAGTGCCGACGTAGCGAAACGTGTAAAGTAATTCGTTTCATGTTGTTCCAACTCCTGGAAATGGAAAAAAGAACACATTAACACCGGTGTGTCAGACCCACCATACTTGCTCCGGACACTGCGAGAGGGCTGTACAAGCAATGATCACACGCACGGCACAGCGGACACACCAGGGACCGCGGTGTTGGCCGTCGAATGGCGCTAGCTGCGCAGCATTTGTGCACCGCCGCCGTCAGTGTCAGCCAGTTTGCCGTGGCATATGGAGCTCCATCGCAGTCTTTAACACTGGTAGCATGCCGCGACAGCGTTGACGTGAACCGTATGTACAGTTGACGGACTTTGAGCGAGGGCGTATAGTGGGCATGCGGGAGGCCGGGTGGACGTATCGCCGAATTGCTCAACACGTGGGGCGTGAGGTCTCCACAGTACATCGATGTTGTCGCCAGTGGTCGGCGGAAGGTGCACGTGCCCGTCGACCTGGGACCGGACCGCAGCGACGCACAGATGCACCCCAAGACCGTAGGATCCTACGCAGTGCCGTAGGGGACCGAACCGCCACTTCCCAGCAAATTAGGGACACTGTTGCTCCTGGGGTATCGGCGAGGACCATTCGCAACCGTCTCCATGAAGCTGCGCTACGGTCCCGCACACCGTTAGGCCGTCTTCCGCTCACGCCCCAAAATCGTGCAGCCCGCCTCCAGTGGTGTCGCGACAGGCGTGAATGGAGGGACGAATGGAGACGTGTCGTCTTCAGCGATGAGAGTCGCTTCTGCCTTGGTGCCAATGATGGTCGTATGCGTGTTTGGCGCCGTGCAGGTGAGCGCCACAATCAGGACTGCATACGACCGGGGCACACAGGGCCAACACCCGGCATCATGGTGTGGGGAGCGATCTCCTACACTGGCCGTACACCACTGGTGATCGTCGAGGGGACACTGAATAGTGCACGGTACATCCAAACCGTCATCGAACCCATCGTTCTACCATTCCTAGACCGGCAAGGGAACTTGCTGTTCCAACAGGACAATGCACGTCCGCATGTATCCCGTGCCACCCAACGTGCTCTAGAAGGTGTAAGTCAACTACCCTGGCCAGCAAGATCTCCGGATCTGTGCCCCATTGAGCATGTTTGGAACTGGATGAAGCGTCGTCTCACGCGGTCTGCACGTCCAGCACGAACGCTGGTCCAACTGAGGCGCCAGGTGGAAATGGCATGGCAAGCCGTTCCACAGGACTACATCCAGCATCTCTACGATCGTCTCCATGGGAGAATAGCAGCCTGCATTGCTGCGAAAGGTGGATATACACTGTACTAGTGCCGACATTGTGCATGCTCTGTTGCCTGTGTCTATGTGCCTGTGGTTCTGTCAGTGTGATCATGTGATGTATCTGACCCCAGGAATGTGTCAATAAAGTTTCCCCTTCCTGCGACAATGAATTCACGGTGTTCTTATTTCAATTTCCAGGAGTGTATCAACGTATTTCATTTTCCGAAGCTTATAAAAAATTGATGACTGTAGTTCTTGATCCCCTGAGAAAGAAATAGTCTGCTTGAAACAAGTAATTGCTGCATACATAAGATTTGGAAAACACTGTTTAGGAAATAAGTACAAAATCCTTGTCAAAATAAACTGCTCGCTCATACAAAAGAACAGTGACTTCTTTGAGGGAAGGTGTCTTTGAACAGCACTTAACTCTGTAGCACACAGTAACTTCTGTATTCATTAGGAATGCTGCGCAAACAGCGTGCGGTGAAAGTGCCACTTTCTGGACTGCCTGAATTTGGCGATTGTTCTTTGTTGTCTGTTGACTATTTTCTCCAGTCTAAGCAACCGCGAAACATGACTCGTCGCATAAATGTTCATGGGTTACCTATCCCTTCAGAATGGTCTTACTGAATACTACTCAGTTATATTGATGTTACTTTGATACCTTGGACGAGGCTGTTGTCCGAAAAGAATACTTATGAAATTCGCAAGGACCTGTAGAAAACTCCATTTAGCATAAGGACTGACAGCAAGGTGAGAACGAGCCATATCCGTTGACAGTCTCTCCGTGACAAGCGTGTAAAGACCAGCGCAATGTCCTTCAATGAATGCGCTTCATTGATTCGTGACAGCGAACGGTGGAAAGCACGAAAACTCCGTCTATATCACTGTTTAACGTGTGCATCCAAGATCTGAAGTACTTCTTTAGTAGACATGTATCAATAAATCGCCTCTGCTCTCACTGGTTTGCAAAATTCTCTGGTTTGGCTTCGGTCAGTTGCTGCATAATAGATGAACGATGTTCAGATTGTGTTGGACACAGGCAAATGGTGAGTCCGATAGTTGTGACATCTACCAAAGAAATTAATACCATCTCACTGTACCAGGTGATCCACAAAATGAAAAATGTGATTATTCTACTCCGATAAGTTTTCATTTATGTTCCATGAAGTAGACATTCACTTAGAATTTTAGCCTTCTGTACGTTCGTAGACACATAGTAAATTACAGTTACACTAGTTTTCATGACACGTTCGTATTTGAATCATTGTGATGAGGGTGATCTATCAGTCATTTACAGTAGTAGCTACATTATATCCATTTGAAACCTACGCATAGTCCGACGTTACTTCGCCGAAAACGTACTCGATAGTATCGTTATAATAGAGTGGAAATTACAGAAATTAGTAGCCTAGTTTGACTGTAGTTCCATTCTCGGCATCCATTAATACGTAATTCCTAAATAGACAGAGTACTTCCGTTGGAAAATATTTTAATAAATGTACCTTCTTATTCAGGTTCTGTGTTCTAGGTAAAAGGCTGCTGACGTCTCTACGAAACCTGTACAATTTAAAAGGATGACACTTTCTACTAAGCGAACCTGTTTCGTTGAAGAAAAGGGGAAATGAGTGGCGAAGAAGAAATACACGCTCTTCGTGCAGAATATATCTCTGTTTTCAATAAAGATATGGAGTAAGGTGTGTAAGATTCCGAATACAAATGGATATGCCCACAAATAGATTACGGAGGTGATTAGGAAATTATTACATCTATAGGGGTGCTCTTCAAATAACTGTGAACTACGTGGCGGAGGGTACTTTCATTGTTCTGTGTACGGATACGTTCAATTCACGAAACCCACTGGCGCGGTACGTAGCGATCTGCAGAATATTCCTGGATTCCTTACTGAAAACAGATTGTTGAAATCTAATAACACTGAGCAATATAGTAGACGTTCACCTTCGAACCACTGCCAATGTGGACTTTTTATTTCCATGAGCTACCATTCTGTTTGTAGGGTCGATGTCCTCTGTCGAAAGCAATGTGGAATCCATAAACGCTAGCGGCATTCCAGTTTGCGTCGTACAAGCGTTTTATGGATAATATCTTTCGTGGAAGGAGCGCAGTTTCACAACCTTTTACGACGAACCGCCGTCTACCTTCTGGGTTATCCACCACTGAAGGAAGCTTGCATAATTATTTCGTTACATGTTCCCGTGTATTTTTGCTACCGTGTATTTGTGCAACTTATTGATTCTTGTGTAATAAAAGTCTTAGACATTTTTGCGTTGAGTGAGACGCACATTTTTAATTTTTCTGTATTAAGCTCTAGTTGCCTGGATCTGCCTTACGTAAGTTATGCGTTACAAGATTTTTCTGGCCAATTGGTAAGGTTACTCTTCTTCAAAGGTAATTGCGTCAACTGCGACGTTGACCTTAATGTTACCTGCTAGACGTTTAATATACACTTCCCTGAGGTGCACCAGCCGGCCGCTGTGGCTGAGCGGTTCTAGGCGCTTCAGTCTGGAACCGCGCGACCGCTACGGTCGCAGGTTTGAATCCTGCCTCGGGCATGAATGTGTGTGATGCCCTTAGGTTAGTTAGGTTTAAGTACTCGTAGTTCTAAGTTCTAGAGGACTGATGACCTCAGATGTTAAGTCCCATAGTGCTCAGAGCCATTTGAACCATTTCAACCTGAGGTGCACCCAGTTGTATCCCTGTTGAGAGTAGCGCGCTGGATTCTGTCTCAATTAATGCTCCGCTCAGTCACAAATTTAGCTAGGTGTCTTATCAATGTATTTTCTACAATAATCAGAAGTGTGGAAACACAAAACCCATTGGGTTACCCCTGTTCATTGTTTCTGGGTAATGATGTTTGGAGTGTACGAAATGGATTTCGACTAGTCGACCTTTGCGAGATCTATGCTGATTCCCGTATATCATTTTGGTACAAATGTTCTACAGTTAATCCTCATGTAGATTCAGAAAATATCGTTCTTGCGAAACACAACTAGCTGTTTATACTCATGAAGTATTGAGAGCTATCGACAGGGGATGTTAAATTGATTCCATATTTTTAGATTTCCAGAAGGTTTTCGATACCGTTCCTCACAAGCGTCTTCTAACCAAACAGTATGCCTGTGGAATATCGCCTCAGTTGTGCGACTAGATGCGTGATTTCCTGTCAGAAAGGTCACAGTTCGTAGTAGTAGACGGAAAATCATCGAGTAAAACAGAAGTAATATCCGGCGTTCCCCAAGGAAGTGTTATAGGCCCTCTATTGTTCCTGATCTAAATTAACGACATAGGAAACAATCTTAGTAGCCGTCTTAGATTGTTTGCAGATGATGCTGCCATTTACCTTCTTGTAAAGTCATCGGATGACCAAAACGAATTACAAAATGATTTAGATAAGATATTTGTGTGATGCGAAAAATGACAGTTGACCCTGAATAAAGAAAAGTGTGAAGTTATGCACATGAGTACTAAAAGAAGTCAGCTAAATTTCAATTACGCGATATGTCACAGAAATCTGAAGTCTGTAAATTCAACTAAATACTTAGGGATTACAATTAACCTAAATTGGAACGATCACATAGATTATGTTGTGGGTAGAGCAAACCAAAGATTGCGATTCATTGGCAAAACACTTAGAAGGTGCAACAGGTCTTACAAAAAGACTGCTTACACCACGTTTGTCCGCCCTATTCTGGAGCATTGCTGTACGGTGTGGGATCCGCATCAGGTGGGACTGACGGATGACATCGAAAAGCTACAAAGAAGGACAGCTTGTTTTGTACTATTTCGAAATAGGGAAGATAGTGCCACAGACATGGTGTAGATGTAGATGTAGACATGATACGTGAATTGGAGCGACAGTCATTAAAACAAAGGCGTTTTTCGTTGTGACGGGATCTGCTCATGAAATTTCTATCTCCAGCTTTCTCCTCCGATTGCGAAATCATTCTGTTGGCACCCACCTACATAGGAAGAAATGATCATCACGATAAAATAATAGAAATCAGTGCTTGCACAGAAAAAAATAAGTTCTCGTTTTTCCTACGCGTCGTTCGAGAGTGGAACGGTAGAGAGACAGCTTGAAGGTGGTTCATTGAACTCTCTACCAGGCACTTTTTGTGAATAGTAGAGTAATCACGTAGATGTAGATGTGGCACCGGGCGGCATTGCTGCGTGGGCATTCTGCCGCTCTTCTTGTACATAGGTGTAACGTGTTCTCACTCTATTACTGGAGACGTTTTTTTGCTCAAGGGCTCTGCCGTTAATTACGCTTTAGCAAGGAAGTAATTCAGCCGCCGAATCTGTACACAGCCTGTCAGCTATTGTGCCAACACCGGGGCCATTGTGGATTGTGGGAAATTCAGATTTTTTTTCCCGATATTCTTAATATTCGTCATTGTCATGGAGCGGCAATAAAGTAGGGACATAATTCCTTGATATTCCATTGTGAAAAATCATTTAAAAATACCATTCTGGTTTGTTTATTTTGTAGTGTGATATCGGGTTGGCATCCTCGTATTCATTAAGTGTGTGAGCACCAATGTTTGTCCCACTGATAGCCTTAACGTATGCTTACATATCTTAGAATATTCTGAGAGGTATTTCGATAAGAATTTGACACTAATCACGATAATCGAAGAGGGGGAGGGAAAGGGAGGGAGACATCTAACGCCGCAATTCTTGTCCCGGGGAGTCTTTACCTGAGCACTTCCTCCCGCTGCTCTACTTTCACCTACGTATGTCCTGTATCTTCTTTTACCGATACTCCTGGTTCACAGTACTCCGTAAATCATATAATGTGAAAGTTTCACAGCTCTTGACGTGACTCTATCCCTGTATTGCCTACCAAAGCTTTACTGTTGGTGCGTTGCTTAAGAGGATAAATAAGCTAATAGCCACTCTGTCGAATCCCATAAAATCTCAGTAATCATAATCATCATCATCATCGTCGTCGTAATCGATAGCAGACAATTTTGAACAGGTCAGTCTAGACGTTTGTGTAATATTACACGTGTGCTTAGTAGATGGGTGTCTAGTGGTCAGCTATAAGAAGGAATCATTAAAAATTAACGTACCGCCGACGACGACCTGTTACGGGCCAGGACAAAAGTGCGGGATTAGTTACCGCGGTATCGAGGTACACGGAATACAAAAAGATTCAGTAACAGTGAAATGAAAAAATATGGCACACTTTAAGCTATTCTTCTCCATAGCGTTAACGGAGCATAGACGTAAGAAGGAAGGAAGGTTAGCGGTTATCATCGTGTCCTCTTAGAGATCAGTAGAGTCAGAGAAATATATCAGTTGGACTAGGATGATGGAGGTAATTGTCCACGGTATAGTTACAGCATCCATCTTATTGTAACTTGGAGTTACATAATCCCCGCTTACTCCCAATTTGAAGTCAATTATCTCAAACACCAAAGGAAATATAGACGTACAAAGTATATACGTAGTTTATAAGGCATTACTCGTACTGATTTAAGTGTGGCTGTTAAGATTTTCATTAAAAGAAGTCATAGCTGTCCTTCAAGTTTTGATTTCGACCTGACAGAACGTGGCATTTCAATTGTCTTATGCTTTGCAGACATTTCTCCAACAAATATTTTCTGTACTAATGAACTGTTGTGACGTAATATTCGCAGTAGCACGTCACGATATACCTTTATAACCTACTGACCTTATTTCGACCATAGAGTGACAAACAATATCCGGCTGGTGGTGGCAAGAATTACTATGAAAATGAAAGTCTCACTCAAAGGATCAGAAATGTAAGCGAATCTGTGTAACCAAGGTCTCATGAACGTAGGGCCTCTATATACGAGGGTCACTCCAAAAGAAATGCACACTATTTTTTTTTAATCCATCTTTTATTCTACATGTTTGAAAGTTTTACAGTGTGTAGATACATCCTTTAGGAACAATATTTTCATTTCTCCACATAATTTCCATCCCTCTCAACTGCCTAACGCCATCTTGGAACTAGCGCCTGTATACCCGCACGGTAAAATTCTGGACCAACCTGTTGGAACCACTGTTTGGCAGCGTGCACAAGGGATTCATCATCTTCAAACCTTGTTCTACAAAGAGGGTCTTTCAGTTTCCCGAAGAGATGATAGTCACATGGATCCAGGTCAGGACTGTAAGGCTGGTGTTTCAGTGTTGTCCATCCGAGTTTTGTGATCGCTTCCATGGTTTTTTGACTGACATGTGGCCGTGCATTGTCGTGAAACAGCAAAACATCCTGCTTTTGCCGATGTGGTCGAACACGACTCACTCGAGCTTGAAGTTTCTTCAGTGTCGTCACATATGTATCAGAATTTATGGTGGTTCCACTTGACATGATGTCAACAAGCAAGAGTCCTTCGGAATCGAAAAACACCGTAGCCATAACTTTTCCAGCAGAAGGTGTGGTTTTGATTTTTTTTTTTTTCTTGGGAGAATTTGCATGATGCCACTCCATTGATTGCCTCTTCGTCTCTGGTGAAAAATGATGGAGCCATGTTTCATCACCTGTCACAATTATTCCAAGAAATTCATCTCCACCATTCTCGTACTGTTCCAAAAGTTCGCTGCATACAGTTTTTCTTGTTTCTTTATGAGCTATTGTCAACATCCTGGGAACCCACTTGGCACAAACCTTTTTTAACGCCAACACTTTCAGTATTCTGCAAACACTTCCTTTCCCTATCCCAACGTATCGTGACAATTCGTTCACTGTGATGCGTCTGTCAGCAGTCACCAATTCGTTAACTCTCTGCACATTGTCTGGAGTGGGTGCAGCACGAGGCCTGCCGCTGCGAGGACAATCCTCAATATTGCCGTGGCCGCTTTCATCACGTAACCTGCTTGCCCACCGACTAACTGTACTGCGATCGACAGCAGCATCTCCATACACCTTTTTCAACCTCTTGTGGATGTTTCCCTCTGTCTCGTTTTCACAGCACAGGAATTCTATGACAGCACGTTGCTTCTGACGAATGTCAAGTGTAGCAGCCATCTTGAAGACATGCTGTGACGGCGCCACTCACGGGAACAGGTTGAAGTAAGTTTGAAAACAAGCGGGAAGGATGTATCTACACACTGTAAAACTTTCACACATGCAGAATGAAAACTGTATTTTTACAAAAATAGTGTGCATTTCTTTTGGAGTGACCCTCGTACATAGTCTGATCGTTAATATTTCAATACCACTCATATATCAGAAACGTATAATTCCCCGTTATTTTATTAGTGTGCATGCTTTGAATTTTGGCGACTGAACTGATCATCTTACACGTCACAAGGTAGCGTTGAAAACTGTCACGAAGTAAAGTACATAGTACATTAACTGAGCTAAGTAAAGCTGTCCTCAGCCTGAAGTTTGGTTTGAACGCCACAGTAATTTTTAAGGCATGGTCCTACTGGAGTTGATATGCCCTTGGTTTCCTCCCACCTTTGATGATACTTACCCGTCTAGATACAGAAGGACGTACAGTTTAAATTAAATTTTAAACCACACTGGAAGACTGCATTTTTCACAGGGCTAAACATTGCTGACGCGAAAGAAAAATAAGTGGCGGAAGAACGGACTGAGGATTGAACTCTGAACCTTTGGATTTCTGATCCGACACTTAGCTGGTTAGCCACCTAGCCAACAAGATACGTTACCCGACAAAAATGTAGGGAATCTGGACGTTACTTGTTTACATTTGTATAAGCCGGGGGAAAAATATTTCACTTAATTACAGACACGTCCAATAATTGTTGGACTATGGATTTGTTTTAATAAATTGCTAAATAAAGCAGAATTTTCCAATGCGATAGCTGCAGCTCCAGGCGCAGAATGCTGTGTGGGAACGCCTGCGAGCGCAGCACCTGTGTGGCCAGCCCTTGAGACTATACCGTACCAGCATGACATTCCGCGCTGTGGGTTCTCTCTCGATTACACAAGCAACTGACGTCAAGGCAGCGCGCTACATACTGTTCTTGTCAACGTAAGCAGTTACTTGAAATACAGCTCACCATAGTACTCGGTTCTGGGTGCACCGTTCAGCCATTCATGCAATTGTTAGTTGCCCCAAGCTCTATTAACGTTTGCAGATAATTTTCTGCAAGCGTCTGGCATACTGCCTCAATCATCCCGACATTTACACGAAGCCATTTAGCGCATAAAACGAGTTTAAAAGATTTCTCGTGGTAATAACTAATACCGTGGATCGAGGACGCTGCGCCAGGCGTTGCTGAAACTTCGCAAGAGTTCGACCGAACACATAACGATGTGGTCGCCGCTTGAAGATGGCGACTGCTCCGGCGAAATACTGCCAACAAGGAGGCCTTACCAACTTCCCCTCGCCAACTTGAGTCATATTGACAGGGTGTGTGGGGCCGACTACGCCTTCAAAAATGCACACAAGAAGACGTAACTCTTAGTCGTTTTCTAGAAAGTCAAGTTTGAACATTTTAGACGTGCTGATATACTTCGTATGGTAGCTAGTATTCAAGGATTCTGCAGCCGAGCGAGTAATTTCTTATTTCCACAAGCGTGAGGTCTGTGGAGGGAATCTCCCTCCCGGTAATCTGTTTTTCATTCCCACACACTTCTAACAACAGATATGCGTGGTACACTACAAAATTTTGCGATGACCGAGAAACGTTTGTAAATGTGAACCAAGTTTTCTTGCAATATACACAATGAGAAAATGGTTACCAGGAAGGAGATTCCCTCCACATGCAAAAGTTCGGCGTTCATTACAAGTGCCGTATGTCACAGTAATTACTGTTCTGCATGTTTCTGTGGTAAGTATCATCATGACTCGTGCAGTGCTCCATTATACATGTGCCAAACGAAGATACAGTAATATCAATAAAATGGCTATACTGTTTTGATTGAAAGTTCTTGTGTGTCCCTTTTTTTATTTCAAATTTCGTTACGAATTTTTTTCTCCTTGCATAAAGGTTATGAAAATATTAAACGAATCATTAAATAATATTAATAATATGCACACTCATAATAAATCTGTTGTTAGAATTACGTGTGAATGAAAAAAGTGCCGTAAGGAAGATTCGATCCAGTGACCTCGCGCTTTTGAAACTAAGCGCTTACTCGTGCGGTTGCGGACTCGTATAACAGCGACCATACAAAGTATATACGCACGCCTAAAATTTTAAAACTCGCTTTTCTCGAAAACGGTTGAGAGTTGCGTCTTCCTATTTACATACGTTAAAGTCCTAGTCGTGGCCTACACATCAAGCAAAGCATGAAATTAGGACTTGCGTGGATAGAAGCGCGATCAGGCTATTCGCAGGAGTGATAACTATATTAAAGCGGAGAAATACTATGATCTATATACAGTGTCATTGTTTTGCATGAAACCAGTGCAACAGCGTAGCTTGGAATTCTGCGTCTGCGGTGGGCTTCGTCGTAAGAAAAACAGAGAAAAACCCTAGTACCTCAAGCATTTTAATTCCCTTTAGTCCCATTCCAGTTATTATCTCCTGAGGCACCAATTCAAGTCTAATGGTGAAGATACTGGACGCGCTTGCCAAAGGAGTGGGGATTTAAATCTCTGTCTGGCCATCCAAATTTATGTTTTGTGTATTTGAGGCGCCTAGAGGGGTTAGCTATGATAGGGCCGAATCGCGTCATACTTAAGCAATACAAATTCGTGCTCAGACTGTAATAATATTTACGTCTACGAAACGTTGAATTGTTGTCCTTTCTTTTCCTCTCACAACGAGAATCTGGCATCGTGATATGTCCACCCTAGTGTAAATTTTCTGCGGTTTCTTGAAATATTCCTATAACTAGGGACCCGCCTCGTCCTCGAATGGGCAGCGCTAAGTATCTACTGCTGGACAACTTCTCTGGCGTAGTGATAATAAATTATACAGGATGCTCCAGGAAGTATGGTCAGTATTCAAGGGTAAGACAGGAACAATCATTCATACCTTAAGAGCTATGAGCATTTTTTCAGTAGAAGAGATGATTTTCACAGTGGAGAAGATGAACACGTGCTCATAGCTTTTAAGGTGTACACTGCAGAGCCCATGTTAACTGAGCATTTTTTTCTTATTTGGGTCCATACTACCAACTCTCAAAATATGGAAAGCACCGCTTGGTTAGAGGCGCCCTGTCACTAATCGTGCGGCCCCTCCTGCCCGAGGTTCGAGTCCTCCCTCGGGCATGGGTGTGAGTGTTGTCTTTAGCGTTAAGTTAGTTTAACTAGTGTGTAAGTCTAGGGACCGATGACCTCAGCAGATTCGTCCCTTAGGAATTCACACACATTTGAACATTTTTTATGGAAAGCAAAAAGCTTGCAGTAGAAGAGATTTGTTTCACAATATCGACGATGAAGAAGTGCTCATAGCTCTTAAGGTACGCATTTTAGAGCCCATGTTTCTAGAGGTTTTAGATTCGAATGATCGTTCCTGTCACATCCCTAAACATTGACAATTCCTCCTGGGACACCTTGTATACATAAACCTTCCCCGAAAATCAGTCTGCACGGGATTAGCCGAGCGGTCTAAGGCGCTGCAGTCATGGACTGTGCGGCTGGTCCCGGCGGAGGTTCGAGTCCTCCCTCGGGCATGGGTGTTTGTGTTTGTCCTTAGGATAAAAATGTTCAAATGTGTGTGAAATCTTGTGGGACTTAACTGCTAAGGTCATCAGTCCCTAAGCTTACACACTACTTAACCTAAATTATCCTAAGGACAAATACACACACCCATGCCCGAAGGAGGACTCGAACCTCCACCGGGACCAGCCGCACAGTCCAAGACTGCAGCGCCCTAGACCGCTCGGCTAATCCCTCGCGGCCTTAGGATAATTTAAGTTAAATAGTGTGTAAGCTTAGGGACTGATGACCTTAGCAGTTAAGTCCCATAAGATTTCACACGCATTTCGCAAATCAGTCTATTTGTTAGTGAAAACCATAGCAAAATTTCTACTGTAATTCCTGTGATTAACCTCCACACGCAGACAGGAAAACATGGGCAGAAACTTTAATTTTTGACAGTTCAGTGAATTGGCACGAAATATTTATAAATCGTATGCACCAACTTTTCTCATGAATCAGCGTGTCTTATAGTGGAAAAAAGTATCAAAATTCCTAAAATAGTTGCTGAGATTAG
Organism: Schistocerca piceifrons; assembly: GCF_021461385.2. NCBI lineage: Eukaryota > Metazoa > Arthropoda > Insecta > Orthoptera > Acrididae > Schistocerca > Schistocerca piceifrons. The sequence goes on along the minus strand of NC_060149.1, from coordinate 260,358,946 downwards.
CCTTCATATTCAGACAGAAAAACGCGGCGGGGGACTTTAATTTGTAGTATGTGTAGATATTAAAATGATTATTACATCAACTCGTCGTCTGAAAACTTTCCCATCTTCAAATTGAGTCAATAATGCATTTTCATCTTTTCATCGCGAAATGAATCACCCATTAACCCTTTGAGCCTTAGTGGTCTCTGGTGCAACCCACTGTTTATTCATTTTGTTTTGATGTACCAGTGCCTTCGGCATGAAACCACCAATGCTACGAAAGCACTGATTGTTAAATTTCGGGCAGGCAGACAGTGGAAATTACAGTTCTTCTACTGCTATTCCGGCCGTATATCTTCTATCCATCCTTGCGATGAGCCTATAGGCAGGCTCACTCATAGGGTAGCCTGAAGATAGGTGGCCGAAATTTCAGTCGAAGAATTGCAATTTTGAACGGCTGTATGCCGGAAACTTAATGGACTGAAAGACGTCCTCGTGACTGTAAGCTTGAACCCGACAAAACAACCTTGCTTTGTTTATACTACGTCAGTTTAGGGTGTGTGCGACACAGATAGGATTTACGTTACAGTGGCAGATGTAAATCGGGTTGCTGGGCGGAGACTTCAGCTCCTGTATTCGATAAGACTTTCATCGCAGTAATTTCCACGGTAAGGGGAGTAGCAGTGGCTGGTGACCAGACTGCGTGGCTGGGTGGCTGCGTGGTAGGTTAAATCCTAAACTTCTCCGACATGGCTCACTGAGTGACAGCACGTGACGCTATTAATTATTATCTGTCCTCAAGATATTGTCGAAAATACATGTTTAAGTCCGTGGTAGGCACAAAAAACAGTCCGAAATCGTACTTATGCTTTGTCCGAAATTTATTTTGAACAATTAGTTTAAGAGCCCACTTGAGTTGTAAAACATAATCGGCTCCTTAGCAACAAATAACTCCGAGCAAATAGGGAGCTTTATTAAGGATACAGAGATTAGTGGCCACGAGGCCGTTGTAGCCGAGACTGAATATCCTAACATCCAAACCCACAAAAAATAAACGCAAAATATATGTGTTTAAAAAAGCAGATCAAAATTCGCTTGGCGCCTTTCTGTGAGGCAGACTCCAGCCCTTCCACTCTAACCATGTAATCGTAGATCAGATGCGGCTTTAATTAAAAGAAAATTATCGACAAAAATGGAGAGATTTACACCAAATAAATTAATAAGAGACAGGTCTCATTCCCCCCTCTACAGTACAAAAAACAGGTCAGAACATTATTGCAGAAACAACGGAAAAAGCATGCCAAATTTAAAAGACCGCAAAATCCCCAAGATTTGCGTAGTTTTACTGAACCTCGAAACTTAGCGCGGATTTCAAAGCTAGATGATTTTAATTGTTTCCCCAACGAAACTCTGTCTCGAAATCTGATAGAAAATCCACAGATTCTGTTCGTATGAGAAGCACACCAGTGGCAAGACTCAATGTCTTCACTGCACGACAGCGGAGGTAATGTTACTAATGTCAGTGCTACAAAAGCGGAGTTACTGAATACGGTTTTCCAGAATTCCTTCACCAAGGACGACGAATAAATATTCCACAGTTCGAATCAAGAACTGCCGCTAACATAAGTAACTTAGAGGTAGACAGCCTCGGTGTACCAAAGCAGCTTAAATTACTTAGTAAAGGCTTTCAGAGTATGCTAATATCATAGCTCTCTACTTAACAATCAAATACACTTGCTTGACGAAAGATCAGTACCTAAAGATAGGAAATTTGCGCAGGCCACACCAGTACTCAAGAAAAGAAGCAGGAGTAATCCGATAAATTACATACCCATATCACTGACGTCGATCTGCAGTAGCGTTTTGGAACATGTTCGAAAACTGTGAAATACCTCCAGGCAAACGATCTATTCACACACACCCAGCGCGGATTCAGAAAATACTGTTCGTGTGAAACACAACTAATTCTCTATTCCCACGCAGCAGTGAGTGTTGTCGCCAAGGGATCTCAATTGATTCCATATTTCTAGATTCCCTAAAGGCTTTTGATACCGTCCCTCACAAATGGCTTCTTATTTTTTGAGTGCCTTCGGAGTATCGTCTCAGCTGTGCGACTGGATTCGTGACGTCCTGTCAGACGGGTCACAGTAGGAAGTGTCGGAAATTAATTGCGTAAAACAGGAGTGATATACGACGTTCCTCAAGGAAGTGTTACAGGTCTTCTGTTGTTCCTAATCTATATAAACGATTTAGGAGACAGTCTAAGCAGCCCTCTTAGATTGTTTGCAGATGGTGCTGTTATTTGCCGTCTATTTAAGTCACCAGAAGATCAATACCATTTGCAAACTGACTTAGAAGAGGTAGAAAAGATAACTGTGTGGTTCGAAAAGTAGCAATTTACCCGGAGAAATGAAACTATGATGTCATCCACATGAGTGCTAAACGGAATTCGTTAAATTTCGGTTATACGATAAGTCACACAAATCTAAAGACAGTAAATTCAACTAAATACCTAGGAATAACCATTACGAACAACTTAAATTGAAACGATCTCACAGATAATTTTGTGGGGAAGGCAAACCAAAGACTGCGTCGTATTGGCAGTACACTTAGAAGCTGAAACAGGCCTATTAAAGAGACTGCGTACACTACACTTGTCCGTCCTCTGCTAGAGCACTGCTGTAAATAGAATTGACGGATGACAAAGAGAAGTTCAAAGAAGGGCGGCTCGTTTTGTATTATCGCGAAATAGGTGTGAAAGTGTCACGGCGAGTTTGGGTGGCAGTAATTTAAAAAAAAAGGCGTTTTTCGTTGCGGCGCGACCTTTTCAAAGAATTTGAGTCTCCAACGTTCTCCTCCTAAAGCTAAAATATCTTGTTGACGCCCACCCTTGCAGGGAGAAATGATCATCGTAATAAAATAAGAGATATCAGAGCTCATACGGAAAGATTTCAGCGTTCGTTTTTCCCAGGGGCTGTTCGAGATTGGAACGGTAGAGACACCGACTGAAAGTGGTTCGATGAACCCTCTCCCAGGCACTGAAATGTGAATTGCAGAATAGTCAAGTAGATGTAGATGTAGATCATCCGTTCGTCGGAGTGGGCGGTCCCCTTTGTCTACTTCCGAAGGAAGAAATATTAAACGGTTCAACGTCTCGTCGACAATGAATCCATTTGAGACGGAGGAAAATCTGGGCTTGAACATATGAGTGACGCAGTGCGGTAGTAAACTTGATGCACTCGCATTAGGGAGGATGGCTTATCTAATTCTCGTCTGACTGTAATCATATTTGCCAGGAATATGTTCTTCCGTGTCAAAATTGTGTTGTTCCCCTCCCAAGATATTGCAGATGCGTAACGTTTTAATCTCTCTTCACTTACTATAAACATCTACATACAGACTCGGCAAGCCAGCGTACGGTGCGTGGCGGAGGGTACCCTGTACCAAAAGTAGTCGTTTCCTTTCCTGTTCCACTCGCAGATAGAGCGAGGGAAAAACGACTGTCTATATGCCTCCGTATGAGCCCTAATTTCTCGTATCGTATCTCCGTGGTCCCTACGCGAAATGTATCTTAGCGGCAGTAGGATCGTTTTGCAGTCAGCTTCCGTGCCGTTTCTCTAAACTTTCTCAGTAGTGCTCTTCGAAATGAATGTCTTCTTCCCTCCAGAGATTTCCATTTGAGCTCCCGAAGCGTATCCATAACATTTGCATGCTGGTCGAACAAATCTAGCATGTCGCCTCTGAATTGCTTCGATGTGGTCTTCCAGTCCGACCTGGTGCCGAACCCAAACACTCGAGCATTACTCAAGAATAGGTCGCACTATCGTCCTAGATGCGGTCTCCTTTACAGATGAACCACACTTTCCACAAATTCTCCGAGTAAACCGAAGTCGACCATTCGCCTTCCCTACCACAATCCTCACATGCTCGGTCCATTTCGTATCGCTTCGCTACGCCCAGATATTTAAACGACGTGGCTGTCAAGGAGAACATTACTAATGCTGTATCCGAAAATTACGGGTTTGTTTTTCCTACTCGTCCGCATTAACTTACATTTTTCTACATTAAGAGTCAGCTGCCATTCATCAACCCACTAGAAATTTTGTCTAGGTTATCTTGTACCAACCTACAGTCACTCATCTTCGACGCCTTCCTGTACACCACATCATCATCAGCGAACAACTGCAGATTGCTGCCCACCCAGTATGCCAGATCATTCATGTATATAGAAAATAGCAACGGTCCTACCACACTTCCCTGGGGGTCTCCTGATGATACCCCATTCTCCGATGAACACTCGCCGTCAGGGCAATATACTGGATTCTATTACTTAAGATGTCCTCGAGCCACTCTCATGTCAGATTCGTGGACATGATCTTTTCGGTCTCTAGAAATTCGAATGCAGAATATGCTTTACAATTCTGCAGCAAACCGTTGGTAAGGATATTGGTCTGTAATTTTGCAGGTCCGTTCTTTTACCCTTCTTATATACAGGAGTCACCTACGCTCTCAGTTATTGTTTTGTTACACATTTTTGTTTTAAATTCCGTCTGCTGAATAATACTGACCAACGTAAGAAGTCGTAGTTATTCCAGACTTAAATTATTTTTAAGCTACTTTATGTTTTCGTTTTGTCACATATTGTCTCGAGATTAGAAAGTTGGAAACCTGGCAGTTTGCAGAATTAGCTGGAGGAAACCTGTTGCCCAATATGCTACCTGGCATTGGAGGAGCTAAGTGTAAGTACCTAAGACTCGCCGGTCTTTGTGGCCGAGCGGTTCTAGGCGTTTCAGTCCGGAACCGCGTTGCTGCTACGGTCGCAGGTTCGAATCCTGCCTCGGGCATGGTTGTATGTGCTGTCCTTAGGTTAGTTAGGTTTAAGTAGTTCTAAGTCTAGGGGACTGATGACCTCAGATGTTAAGTCCCATAGTGCTCAGAGCCATTTGAACCATTTTTGAACCTAAGACTACACTGGATATTCAGTTTTTTTTTTAACCATGTCTAGTTTTCGCCACGTGGCTCATAAACGGGAACATGTAGAAACCCCACGTCTTAACCTCTTTAACGAACGCCTCAGTATGAATAGTTTGAAATGTAATTTGTACTTCGATGTCTGTCCATTAAGCGCTGTAGTTTACTGAAATGCGAACAGCAACGCTTTTCATTGCATACACACACATTGCAAACATACCACTGTTTCGCGGGTGTGCAAAAACAAAGGAAACTGAAATAAAGGGTAACTGTGTGGAGAGCAATTCGCATTGTGAACAGAAATTCTGCTTTGGAACAAACTGGGGCTTCTCGCTGTATAAATACTGCATGTTCTGCAGGAAAAGGAAAACTGAGACAGAAAAATTTTTGCAAGGAAGGTGATACGGTTTTCAATTAATTGTCCAGGCATACAGGATGGTTTTTTAAGAACGAAGAAAACTGACATAGTTGCTAACTTTTTTACCCGATAGGCTGCACTTTAGTTGAGTCAGTAGTTCGTACAGTGGCACAATACGGTTTTCAGTTGCATACATTTAAGTTATATTAATTGAATAGATAGCAGCGTAGGTTCACAGAACGACCCCTCTGCATTAATTTGTAGTAGGCAGCAATCCTGTGGAAATTACGTCGGAAACTAGCTCAGAGGTCACTTAAACGTCAGGACTTTGTATAATGTAGCTATTCTGATTTTATTTATAATCACAATTGACTCTTTTTGGATGTCTAGGAAAATTATGTCTCACTACTGACATTACTTTTCCAATTATTGGTGTAAAAGTATTCTTCTGTCACCCGGTACGAAGGCGTTGCGAACAACTTTGCAATACTACCTTGGAGAAGGTACAAGTGGAAGTGGTATGCCGTTGCCTTTCTGTGAGCTCGTGCAATATAGTTAGTGCGTCTTTGGTTTGTATAGGAGTGTAAGAAAAGGAATGGAGATTGTAAAACCTAGTTACAGCACACAACATACTCCTTTCTAAGAGCACAAAGGAGGCAATCGAGTTTGTCTCCACCCGAAAAACTGATCGCGACCAGTAGTGACCCATGTCTTCACTTAGCTGGATATAGCATACAAGTTTGGGATTTAACACATAACATTGGCTCGATGAAACTTGGACCATACATAGAAAGAACTGCTACAGCGTAGCACATAAGGTAACTGAAGTAAATATGCAATGAGAGGAACAGAAATGATATACAAAGACAATAATTACACTATATTTACTGCGATTTATGGTGATTCCCTGGACTCTGAAAAAGGCTCGACATGGTCTCGTTAACCCGTGATAATTTTTTCCAGAACAATATTGTCCCATTGGAACTTACTGGCAGATTTAAACTGTGTGCCGTCCGAGACTCGAACTCGGGACCTTTGCCTTTCGCGGGCAAGTGCTCTACCACTAGTGCACTTGCCCGCGAAAGGCAAAGGTCCCGAGTTCGAGTCTCGGCCCGGCACACAGTTTTAATCCGCCAGGAAGATTTATATCAGCGGCGCACACTTCGCTGTAGAGTGAAAATTTCATTCTATTGTCCCATTTTTGCATTTCAATGAAGTCGTGGCTGGAGTACATGCCTCGTCGTTTTTTGTTCGGGAATCAAAGTGTGCTGGACGGACTTTGCACAGATTTTTCTCTTCTTCTACATCTACATGGATACTGAGAAAATCACACTTAAGTGCCTGGCAGAGGGTTCATCAAACCATCTTCACAATAATTCTCTGTTATTCCAATCAGAAGAAAAAGAACACCTATATATTTCCGCGTGAGCTCTGATGCCGGCCGCAGTGGCCGTGCGATTCTAGGCGCTGCAGTCTGGAACCGCGAGACCGCTACGGTCGCAGGTTCGAATCCTGCCTCGGACATGGATGTGTGTGATGTCCTTAGGTTAGTTAGGTTTAACTAGTTCTAAGTTCTAGGGGACTAGTGACCTCAGAAGTTGAGTCCCATAGTGCTCAGAGCCATTTGAACCATTTTTTTGAGCTCTGATTTCGCATATTTTATTGTGATGTGGGTCGACCTCAACAAAATCTTTTCTCATTCGGAGGAGAAAACTGGTGATTGAAATTTCATGAGATGATTTCGAAGCAACGAAAACAGGCTTTGTTTTTATGATGTCCATCCCAAACCCTGTATCAAGTCAGTGACAATCTCTCTCCTATTTTGGGATAATACAAAACGCGCTGATCTTCTTTGAACTTTCTGGGTGTACTCCGTTAATCCTATCTGGTAAGGCTCCCACATTTCGCAACAGTACTCCAAAACAGGACGGACAAGCGTTGTGGAGGCAGTCTCTTTAATAGATCGTTGCCTCTTCTAACAAGGGAACCTCCCCATCGCACCCCCCTCAGATTTAGTTATAAGTTGGCACAGTGGATAGGCCTTGAAAAATTGAACACAGATCAATCGAGAAAGCAGGAAGAATTTGTGTGAAACTATGAAAAATATTAGCAAAATATACAAACTGAGTAGTCCATGAGGAAGATAAGCAACATTAAGGACAGTGTGAGCTCAGGAGCGCCGTGGTCACGTGGTTAGCGTGAGCAGCTGCGGAACGAGAGACCCTTGGTTCAAGCCTTCCCTCGAGTGAAAATTTTATTTTCTCAAAGTTATGATCTGTCCATTCGTTCATTGGCGTCTCTGTTCACTGTAATAAGTTTAGTGTCTGTGTTTTGCGACCGCACCGCAAAACCGTGCGATTAGTAGACGAAAGGACGTGCCTCTCCAATGGGAACCGAAAACATTTGATCGCAAGGTCGTAGGTCAACCGATTCCTCCACAGGAAAGCATGTCTGATATATTCTATACGACACTGGTGACGGCATGTGCGTCACATGACAGGAACATATTGTCGACCCACCTAACTTGTACACTTGGCGAATGGGTAAAAAGATTCTTCTACCTTGCCCGATTTAGGTTTTCTTGTGGATGTGATTATCATAAATTAAATAGAATAAATTAAACTTTTCATTCGATGGAAGACTTGAACCAAGGACCTCTCGTTCCGTAGCTGGTGACGCTAACCACGGGACCATGGCGCTCATGAGCTCACACTGTCCTTAATGTTGCTTATGTTGCGCATGGACTACTCAGTATATTTTGCTTATTTTTTCACAGTTCCACACAACTTCTTCCTGTTTTCTCGATTGATCTGTGTTCAGTTTTTCAATGCCTATCCACTGTGCCAACTTATAACTAAATCTGAGGGGGGGTGCGATGGGGAGGTTCCCTTGTAAGAGTTCTGCCAATAAAACGCAGTTTTTAGTTCACTTTCCCCACAACATTTTCTATGTGTTCTTTCCAATTTAAGTTGTTTGTAATTGTCATTCATAGGTATGTAGTTGAATTTACGGCCTTCAAATTCGACTGATTTACCGTGTAACCGAAGTTTAACAGATTCCTTTTAGCACTCATGTGGAGGGCCTCCCACATTTCATTATTTAGGGTCAGTTACCAATTTTTGCTCCGTACAGATATCTTTTCTAAATTGTTTCACAATTTGTTTTGATCTTCTGATGACTTCACTAGACGATAAACGACAGAATCATCTGCAAACAACCTAAGAAGGCTGCTCAGATTGTCTTCTAAATCGTTTATATAGATAAGAAACAGCAGACGGCCTGTAACAATACCTTGGGGAAAGCCAGAAATCACTTCTGTTTTACTCAATGACTTTCGTCAATTACGACGAACTGTGACCTCTCTGACAGGAAGTCACGAATCAATTCACATAACTCAGACGATACTCCATAAGCACGAAATTAGACTACAACCTGCTTTTGAGGTACAGTGTCAAAGGCCTTCTGGAAATCTAGAAATACGGAATCAATTTAAAATCCCTTGCCAGTAGCATTCAACACCTCGTGTGAGTAAAGAAGATGATGATGTTTTGTTTGTGGGGCGCTCAACTGCGCGGTTATCAGCGCCCGTACAAATTCCCAACCTTTGCTCAGTCCAATCTCGCTATTTTCATGAATGATGATGAAATGATGACGACAACACAAACACCTAGTCATCTCGAGGCAGGTGAAAATCCCTGACCCCGGCCGGAATCGAACCCGCAACCCATTGCTCAGTAAGCGAGAACGCGACCGCGAGACTACGATCTGCGGACCGTGAGTAAAGAGCTAGTTGTGTTTCACACGAACGATGTTTTCTAAATCCGTGTTGACCTTTTGTCAATAGACCGTTCGAACACACTATATGTTCCAAATCCTGCTGCATATCGACGTTAATGATACGAGCCTGTAATTTATTGGATTCAAAACATTCTGGGGAATATCTTGAAAACATTATTTAGAGATGTTGGTCCATTTTTATTTGTGACAACAACGTTGACACACACGGCTGCAATCCACTACTTTGATATCCTCTACTTCCACCTATTCCCACATTTAAAGAAATTTGTGGATGGAATATGTTTAAACATTATGGTAGCCGCAGATCACTGTTTTGCGTACCTCACTGAATCACACTTACTGCATGGAATCAGCTCATTGTAAAAATTTTGGATGAACAACATATACCAGTAACAGACTGCTTGGAAAAAAGTTAATTTTTTCTCTCTAAGAGACAGTTTTGCAATGTGAGGCTGAGAAATGATCTCATCGCGTCGGTGGTTTACTGAATGAAAGCAGTTGAAGCCGAGTGTGTGACGGACGATTACTGGCGCGGCTGCAGCGCGCGGAGGGGGCCGTCCGCTTGGAGGATATGGCGGCCGCTGAGAGCTCTTCAGCAATTTACGACGTCATTGCGTTTCCGCCCACGGGCGCGAAGCCCTCGCCCGCATACTGACAGCTGGCCGCGGCACCTACCGTGCTCAAAGCCGTATCGCCGCCCTCAACCAGTAACTACGCTCTGCTGACACTTTCACTATAACGTGGTGGTAATACATACGTTTCGTCTTCGCTCCGTCCGCGTAAGGAGTGTAATATGAATTTGTATTTCGCCAGTGCTTCATTTTAGGGGCCCAGTTGGAGCTGTCATCTATCCTTCTACCATAGGTCACGTGGACTGAGTTCTATTTGTATCTACGAGGGTGAGTCAAATGAAAACCTTAATCTTTTTTTTAAATATTATTTATTGTGCAGAAGTGGTACAAAGCTGTATCACTTTTCAACATAATCTCCCCCACGCTCAATGCAAGTCCTCCAGCACTTACAAAGTGCATAAATTCCTGCAGAAAAAAAAGGTTTTTGTCAGTGCGCGCAACCACTCGTGCTCCGCGTGGCGTACCTCTTCATCAGAACGGAACTTCTTTCCTCCCATTGCGTCTTTGAGTGGTCCAAACATATGGAAATCACTCGGGGCAAGGTCTGATGAGTACAGTGGATAAGGAAGACACTCAAAATGCAGGTCTATGATTGTTGCAACTGTTGTACGGGCAGTGTGAGGTCTTGCATTGTCATGTTGCAAAAGGACACCTGCTGACAGCAATCCACGTCGCTTTGATTTGATTGCAGGCCGCAGATGATTTTTTAGGAGATCTGTGTATGATGCACTGGTGACAGTGGTCCCTCTAGGCATGTAATGCTCCAAAATGACGCCTTTTTCGTCCCAAAGGAGAGTTAGCATAACCTTCCCTGCTGATGGTTCTATTCGAAACTTGGTTTTGGTGATGAGGAATGGCGCCATTCCTTGCTCGCTCTCTTCGTTTCCGGTTGGTGGAAATGAACCCAGGTTTCGTCCCCAGTAACGATTCTTGCAAGGATGCCATCACTTTCTCGTTCAAAGCGCCGAAGAAGTTCTTCATAAGCATCAACACGTCGTTCTCTCATTTCAGGAGTCTGCTGCCGTGGCACCCATCTTGCAGACGCTTTGTGAAACTGGAGCACACCATGCACAATGTGGTGTGCAGACGCATGACTAATCTGTAAACATGCTACAATGTCATTCAGTGTCACTCGGCGGTTTTACTTCACTATGGCTTCAACTGCTGCAATGTTCTGCACAACTCGTTGTGCCTGACCTGGACGAGGAGCATCTTCCACTGAAGTCACGCCGTTTCCCAACTTCCTACTCCATTCGTAGACTTGCTGCTGTGACAAACATGCATCACCGTACTGAACCTTCACTTGTCGATGAATTTCAATAGGTTTCACACCTTCACTACGCAAAAACCGAAGAACGCTGTTCTTCGCTGGTGCAAGTCGCAAGTGGGGCGGCCATCTTTATACTGACACTGCGACGGTATGTGTGCAGCTGCACTATACTGCCACCTACAGGCCATTCTGCACGCTGTTTGTAGCACACTTACCAACTTACAGGATAACGGTGTCATGGTTCGATTTGCTATTACAAATTTAAGGTTTTCGTTTGACTCACCCTCGTAATATGCACGTCACATCGCAGCAACTGCAATATTTTTATTTTCAGTGAAGTTAAAACAGCTCACGGTGCTCCTGTCTGTATGTTGTTCACTTTAACGTTTTGATTTAAGCTACACTGAATCATGGTTCGTCAGACTTATCAGGTACTAGCACTAGACTAGTTGCACTAGACAAGTTCAGCAGCATCTAGGTCACAGCCACACACTAGGTCACGTGCTGTCAAGGAGATGTTATCTGCACTGGAGTGCGAGGTGTGTCAGAAAGTAATAAAACTGCTTTATATCCACCAAAGTTTTAATTTTTTTAAACAACAATATTGTCCCCTTCAAAGTAATTCCCTTCGGCAGCTATACGCTGTACCCAGTCTTGGTAGCAGCGGTAAAAGACTTCAACCGGTAGGGCCTTTAACATGTCGGTCACATTCTTTAGAATGTTCTGCAGTGTCCAAAATTACGTCCTTTGAAGACATTTTTCGATTTTGGGAAAATAAAAAAATCCTAAGGACGCAGATCAAGTTGATAGGGGGCGGTGGAACAGGTATCCCTTTTGACGTCAAAAATTCCGTGATGGAAGTGGACGCGTGACATGGGCGTAGTCATGATGCAGCATCCAATTGTCTAGAATGTCTGGTCTCACTCGATTCACCCTTTTCCTAAGCTTTTCAAGGGCATCTTTATAAAACACTTGTTTGACAGTTGGTCCTCGAGGAACAAATTCTTTACACAGAATACCCTCACCGTCAAAAAAGCAAATTACGTTGTTTTGATCTGAACGGCTCATTCGAGCATTTACGGCCGAGGAGATGTCTCAGTGTGCCACTTCTCACTCTGCCTCTAGTACTCAAAAATCCGGGATTCATCGCCTGTGTTCACACGACTGAACCGTTCGTGGTCATTGGCAATCCTCTCAAGAAGATCAACACTCACGTTTCTTCGACAGTCCTTCTGCACAGTTGTGAGGTTTTTCGGCACCATTTTGCCACAAACCTTCCGCATGTGCAAATCGTTGGTCAAAATTTGATGTACGATGAAAGTGTTTCAGTTTAGCAGGTCACCAATCGTCCTTATTGTTAAACGCCGGTCTGATCTACCAAGAGCACGCACACGTTCGACGTTTTCGTCCGTTTTTGAAGTCGAATGTCTTCCTGAGCAAGGTTGATGATGATGATGTTTGGTTTGGGGGGCGCTCAACTGCGCGATCATCAGCGCCCGTACAAAGTCCCAATTTTTACACAGTCCAATTTTTTTCGCTGTCAAGTCTAGTCCTGCCACGAATGATGATGATGATGAAATGATGAGTAGAAAACAAACACCCACTCCCAGGGTAGAGAAAATCCCCAATCCGGCCTGGAATCGAACCCGGGAACCCGTGAGCAAGGTTCATCCCCAGTGTGCTCTCGGCCTTCCAAAAATGATTTGTACCAGCGAAAAATTTGTTCTCTTGATAAGGAATATTTCCCTGCAGGCCTGTTTCAACTTTTTACAGGTCACACTCGGAGATCCCCCAGTTTAACACAAAACCTGAGTGCACAACGTTGCTCTAAATTCCGCTGTATAATTTTCGTAACACAAGAAAAACAGAACTTCACTGACGGCGTTCTCAAAACATCACATGTTGACTGTACAGGGAACTGAAACTTGGAATGAGCATCTGGAAGGGATGAACACACTGGTCTACAAATTAGAGCAACACAGTGTCGCCAGATCGCTCGCAGTGTTGTCTCATTACTTTCCTCACACATCATATAATTACGTTTACGCCTCGTTCCAGCACCCAAGCTCAAAAATAAAAATAAAAAAAATGCTGCTGCTCTCTTTCATGAAGGTTGGACAAAGGGAGACTGAAATTGTCACAGAAGGGATCAAGGAGAAACTGGAACATACCTATGTTTCTATTTATTTGTTGCATTAAGTGTGGACTATTCTACCGTATACGGAAATCGTACTATGATGTTTTTGCCATTGACAAGGGTCCATCGCGCTGTATGTTACGACTTTCTCAACCTTTTGTTTGTTGTGATCAGGTAAATCACAGAAGACAAGAAAGGATAGGATCGAGAGCCGTGCTTTCGCCCGGTTTCAATGCGCACAACCTAGCGTTCAGCAGTAATGCATAGAAACTGAGACTCAGTAGTGGCGGCTCAGGATGACATACTTGGGAAAAAAAGTTGGTGATACGTTTTTTGGTTTCTAGCCGAACTGACGTTTCAGTTTTTGCTCACTGTGTTTTTGCGACTGACCCTGCCATCCTGTTCGAGTACACACTACCCGGGCTCCAGCCAACTGCCATCGGTTGTTGATTTCCGCGCCTGTTTGTGTTGGTATTCGGTTCCCGGCGCCCGCTGCTCAAAAATGAAATCGTCAACACAGAGATCCGCGAACATTCCATCAATTAGTCACGAAAAGAAAACCTCAGAACTGCCACTGGAAAATAAGTTTTCAGCAAACACTTAGGCAACGAAAGTATCGTATTATCTTTCTGCTTCTGTGTTCTGGTTAGGCCGGCCGCTGTGGCCGAGCGGTTCTAGGCGCATCAGTCCGGAACCACGCGGCTGCTACGGTCGCAGGTTCGAAACCTGCCTCGGGCATGGATGTGTGTGATGTCCTTAGGTTAGTTAGGTTTAAATAGTTCTAAGTCTAGGGAACTGATGACCTCAGATGTTAAGTCCCATAGTGCTTACAGCCATTTGAACCATGTTTTGTTCTGGTTATCAGATATGGCTTCTGTTTAAGAATCGTTATCTCAGAGATCAGCAAATATTCCATCAGTCAGTCACGTCTAGGAAACCTCAGAAATCTCATTGGAGAATAACAGTTTTCAGCAAACACTTATGCGGCAACAGTATTGTGTTATATTTCTGCTTTAGTATAATGGTTACCAGATGTGGCTTCTGTTTACGTTTGAGTAATTCAGTTTTCGTTATTTGCGGTTCTGTAAATTATCATACTACATAATTATCACACTAAAAGAATGTTGTCAGTATTTGGCCAAAAAGTGAACATCTGATGATAGATAACTTTTCGCTAGATATTCTCAAATGAAATCTTTCACTTAATCATGATTTAATGGTATTCGTGTAGATGGTAAACACACTGAATTTTCCTCTTCTGGAGCTAATATTAGTACAACATAGCTGTATTACACTATGTGATCGAAAGTATCCGGACACCCCCAAAAATATACGTTTTTCATATTAGGTGCGTTGCGCTGTCACCTACTGCCAGGTACTCTGTATCAGCGACCTCAGTAGTCATTAGACATCGTGAGAGAGCGGAGTGGGGCGCTAAGCGGACGGATGTCGAACGTGGTCAGGTGATTGGATGTCACTTGTGTCATACGTCTGTACGCGAAATTTCCACACTCCTAGACATCCCTAGGTCCACTGTTTCCGATGTGATAGTGAAGTGGATATGTGAAGGGACACGTACAACACAAAAGTTGACAAGCCGACCTCGTCTGTTGGCGGACAGTGACCGCCGACAGTTGAGGAGCGCCGTAATGTGTAATAGTCAGACATATATCCAGACCATCACACATGAATTTCAAACTGCATCATTATCCACTGCGAGTACTAAGACAGTTAGGCGGGAGGTGAGAAAACTTGGATTTCATGGTTGAGCGGCTGCTCATAAGCCGCACATCACGCCGGTAAATGCCAAACGACGCCTCGCTTGGTGTAAGGAGTCTAAACTTTGGACGATTGAACAGTGCAAAAACGTTGTGTGGAGTGACGAATCACTGTTCACAATGTGGCGATCCGATGGCAGGGTGTGTATATGGCGAATGCCGGTCGAACGTCACCTGCCAGCGTATGTAGTGCCAACAGTAAAATTAGGAGGCGGGAGTGTTGTGGCGTGGTCGTGTTTTTCGTGGAGGGGGCTTGCACCCCTCGTTGTTTTGCGTGGCACTATCACAGCACAAGCCTACATTGATGTTTTATGCACCTTCTTGCTTCCCACTGTTGATTCGTGGATGGCGATTGTATCTTACGACACGATCGAGCACCTGTTCATGATTCACGGCCTGTGGCGGAGTGGTCACACGACAATAACGTCCCTGTAATGGACTGGCCTGCACAGTGTCCTGACCTGAATCCTATAGAACACCTTTGGGATGTTTTGGAACGCAGACTTCAGGCGTCACCGACCGACATCAACACCTCTCCTCAGTGCAGCACTCCTTGAAGAATGGGCTGCCGTTCCCCAAGAAACCTTCCAGCACCTGACTGAACGTATGTCTGCGAGAGTGGAAGATGTTATCATGGCTAAGGGAGGGCCAACATCATATCGAATTCCAGCATAACCGATGGAGGGCGCCACGAACTTGTAAGTCATTTTCAGCGAGGTGTCCGGATACTTTTGATCACATAGTGTATTTAGTGGGTTTAAATCCCATGAAGTACTCAGTCAACTCAGAAACACAGCCATTACTTTCGTTCACTAATAGTAAAAAATAGTCGATTAAATTAATAATAGTAAAAAAAGAATGTATGTTCGCCAAAATTTATTGAAAAGCTAAATACAAAGCCAGCTGTCAGAAATTAATAAAGAAAAAACTTTTTCGAATTAACCATTCATAGAAATTTATTGTTCAATGACTCCAGCTACATAGCATATAATTCACGTTGCTGAATAGTATAAAGCAAATGAATTGAAATAGCTACGGCCTTCTAAAATTTTCAAAAGTTATTTTATGTAGTTTCAAGGACCGATCTTACGTAAGAAAAATCGCAGTAGATTTTAGGGACTGCGTCATCAGAAATACGTAAGCTCGGAAAGCTTATTGATGGAGTTCGTACCCATTCAGTGTAAGAGCGAAAAGTACATCGCACTCTCTAAATTATCCTATAAGGCGTTGTGGAGAGCTGAAAGATAGTTTAAAAATACATAAATATACAAACTGCTAGATTGTAATATGCGATAACGGAATCCATATGCGTCTCAGTGCCAGAAATACATCAGTTCTGTCGCATTTTTAAGATATTTAAGATATTAAGACATCGAACGGCGACTGCTTAATATCATCAGTTAACAACTATGTCGGAGCGACAGGGTGAGTAAAAGCGTAGTAAATGAGTGTGGCAATGTTTCCGAATGACCTAAGGTGGCATGCACTAAGGAGTTTGGAGTCAAGGCAAGGTCAGTCAAACGTTGCAATGACTCAGCTTTTCCTCTTCGTTGGCTTGAAGGCTGAGGGGAAAAACTGCAGTTACCGCGAAATAGCTGCTATTCCCCGCTCCGCTCCTCCCTGCCTCCTCTCTCCTGTTCTTAGGATAGGTTTGCAGCCACCTTCCCATCGTTTGATTTCGAATCTTCAGAAACACAGCCGGCCGAGGTGGCCGAGCGGTTCTAGGCGTTACAGTCTGGAACCGCGCGACCTCTACGGTCGCAGGTTCGAATCCTGCCTCGGGCATGGATGTGTGTGGTGTCCTTAGGTTGGTTAGGTTTAAGTAGTTCTAAGTTCTAGGGGACTGATGACCTCAGCAGCTAAGTCCCATAGTGCTCAGAGCCATTTGAACCATTTTTCAAAAACACATTCTACTGTAAGTAAGCCATTGCACTGTACTTTGTTCTTCCAATATCCATTTTTATAAGTTCTCGCCGGGAGCTTCGGCCGGCGGTTGTACGGCCGTGTTTCTAGCGTTTCTTCAGCACAGTTCCATATTGTTAATAAACCTCCCGTTCGTGGTGGTGGTGCTGGACTGGAATCGAGAAACCGGATAGAAGATAGAATTTATATGTATCTATTGGAGCGTTGTCTGGAGGCGTTTCAATTATGTGGTATCTATTTTTGCATAGGGAATCTGATGCGCGAGAAGACTTTCCTTCTCCATATTGAATCTATTGATCTATAGTTTCGCAATAATACCAACAACTTCGTGGGGAACAGGTGAAAAACAGCCAAATCAGTTACAGTAGTAAAAGGTTTATTAAAACGCCCTGATCTAAGTTTCGACGTCTTTAAAAACACCGTCTTCAGAAAGATCAGTGATTGACACCTAAAGTGGTTAACATTATATACATGTTAAAACGTAATCAATAACTTCTCAAAAAAGAACGGATGTGGTACTTTTCTTATTACAGCGATAAACTGTGTGTCACTGAATTTTATTACGTTTTCGATGTCAGTCAGAGCGTGCTCAGCCACAGCCGATATTTCTTTGTACAGTCTTCAATCAAATTTGCGCCCGGTTATTCTCGTTTTACTTGACCATCCTGTCATCCCGGTATAAACTGAGCAATTTTGCAACTAGGGTCATCAAAGCTATTCCAAGCGTCATCATCGTCAGCCGGACGGTCCATTATCTGAAGATGGCGTATTACTAGAGACTGAAACTGGTCATATTTTTAATAAGTGACTATACGATGGAGACTATTTGTTACTAATTCTGATATTACTATTTCTTGTGACTAGTACACTAAGAAAGGGTTACTTTCAGTACATCTCACTTCCCTGCCGGACGCCGTACGCTGTGGCTAAGCGGTTCTAGGCGCTTCAGTCCGGAACCACGCGGATGCTACGGTGGCAGGTTCGAATCCTGCCTCGGGCATGGATGTGTGTGATGTCCTTAGGTTAGTTAGGTTTAAGTATTTATAAGTCTAGGGGACTGATGGCCTCAGATGTTAAGTCCCACAGTGCTTGGAGCCATTTGAATCCCTGCCGGACGGGCCCATGACAGTGTCTAACAATGTAAGGCTTCAAGATTTTGACTATGAAGATATTTATCAAGCGGACAGCTTCCGTAGCACACACAGTCTCGGGGGGGACGGTGAAGTGGGGAGGGGAGGGAGGGAGAGGGGCTGAAGAGAACCCTGTCTTGTCATATGGACAATATCGGTATTTTAATGTGGCGGCGTAGGAGTTACATAGAAAATGTATCTAGGATGATCGGCTCGACATTAAACTTCCTCAGCACACGTCCAGTGTCTTTCTCAATTGATTTAAGAAAGCAAGCTCGTAAAGTCAATATTATTTCACGTACGAGAGGCGTTCAATAAGTAATGAGACGCCTTTTTTCTCGGCTAGTTTCGGTTGAAAAAAATACGGAATTAGTTGTGGGACGTCGTGGAATATTCCCGCATGAGCCCTTATAGTTTCATTAAGTTCCGATAGGGGCGGCTGTATACGTAACATTCAAAATTCAAGGTGGGTTCCAAGCAAAGAGCTGTCATTGAATTTATTTTGGCAAAAGACCAGAGCATCGCAGATGTTAATAGGCACTTGCAGAAAATCTACGGACACCTGGTAGTGAACAAAAGCACGGTGAGTCGTTGGGCGAGGCGTCTGTCATCATTGCATCGAAGTCTTGCAAACCTGTCCGGTCTCCCACGTGCTAGCCGGCCGCGCACAGCTGACTTCTGCATTGCCAGAAATTAAAGTCGTTTGATTTCCATAAAAAATTCTAAGACACTGAACTTTACAGCGCATTGTAAAACTTTCATATGTTTGATGCTTTCAAATATAGCAGGCAGTATGAAAGACCAGTTCATTATTGTTAACATCGCTGGTGCCCAAACACCGTAAGGGATTTAGAAGGAACACCTAGTTATAGGACTCAAAAGCGCTCTGACATTCTTCCAGAATATAAGAATCAAGTTAAATCCCTATACTAATACAAAGCTTATTGCTGGAGAATGATATTAGAAGCATATCTAATGGAGATGACAGTCATATAACGTTTTCGGTATTGTTGCACTAAGACATGTTATATACTACGCTTTAAATACACTCAACAGCCAAAGAAACTGGTACACCTGCCTAATATCGTGTAGGTCCCCGCGAGCACGCAGAAGTGCCGCAACACGACATGGCATGGACTCGACTAATGTCTGAAGTAGTGCTGGAAGGAACTGACATCATGAATCCTGCTGGGCTGTCCACAAATTCGTAAGAGTACGAGGGGTGGAGATCTCTTCTAAAGAGCACGTTGCAAGGTTTCCCAGATATGCTCAATAATGTTAATGTATGGAGAGTTTGGCGGCCAGCGGAAGTATTTAAACTCAGAAGAGTGTTCCTGGAGCCACTCCTGGACATGTGGGGTGTCGAATTGTCCTGCTGGAATTGACAAAGTCCGTCGGAATGCACATAGGACATGAATGGATGCAGGTGATCAGACAGAGTGCTTACGTACGTGTCACCTGTCAGAGTCGTATCTAGCTGTATCAGCGATCCCGTATCACACCAACTGCACACGCCCCACATCATCACAGAGTCTCCACACTCTTGAACAGTCCCCTGCTGACATACAGGGCCCATCCCATTGGTACATTATGAAACGAGACTCATCCGACCAGGCTACAAGTTTCCAGTTATCAACAGTCCAATGTCGGTGTAGATGGGCCCAGGCAAGGCGTAAAGCTTTGTGTCGAGCAGTCATCTAGGGTACACGAGTGGGCCTTCGGCTCCGAAAGGCCATATCCATGATGTTTCGTTAAATGGTTCGCACGCTGACACGTGTTGATGGCCCAGCATTCAAATCTGCAGAAGCGTTGCACTTCTGTCACATTGAACGATTCTTTCCAGTCGTCGTTGCTCCCGTTCTTGCAGGATCTTATTCCGGCCGCAGCGACGCAGATTTGATGTTTTACTGGATTCTTGATATTTACGGTACACGCGTGAAATGGTTGTAGTGGAAAATCCTCACTTCATTGCTGCCTCGGCGATGCTGGGTCCCGCCGCTCGTGCGCCAACTATAACACCACGTTCAAACTCACATAAATCTTGATAACCCGCGATTGTAGCAGCAGTAACCGATTTTTCAACTGCGCCAGGCACTTGTTGTCTTATATACTCGTTGCCGGCCGCAGCGCCATATTGTTCCTGTTTACATATCTCTATATTTGAATACGCATGCCTATACCAGTTCCTGTGGCGCTTCAGTGTAATATTCCCCTTCTAATGTATTATCCCCACGGGAAAATAGTTAACCCTTGAACTGCTTTATAAAAGTTTCAGTTATTGACATATGTCTAGTATCGCAGGAAATGCTTGGAATTAAGTACTCAAGGTATTTCTTCGTTTGACTGTCACACACTTTCATTCATGTATATACAGTATATTTATTTATAGCACTTGCTGGCGTAAAAGCAAAATATAGATAGAATTCATTCACGTATATGCTTCATTTACAATATACCACATACGGTCAGAAAAAATACGGTAAAAGTGATTGTGATCAAGACATTACCAAGCATCTCCAAGACCTGTCTTATTTCAAGGGAAGCAATTTTTTAAGGAATGAAGTAAAAGAGCTGAGGTATAGCTCGCGTGGTACATGTCTGTGAATAGAGCAGGAAAGGAGAAACTTAGCCCATCAACAGGGTTAACGAGTAGGGAAGAAAGCTTGAAAATTATGATCATACTAAATTACAATCTTGCTTCCAAAACCTTAATCTTATTACTCGAAGATAGTACTGTAAAGGAAAGTCCTTAGTAAGATACAAGAATCAAGCTTTGTACCAAACTACTATTGAGCTGTTTTGTAAGTTCTACCGGGTGGTTATAATTAAAGTGTAGCTACTCACGGAGGTCAACTGGGGACTATAATTATCGTATGGTAGCGAAATTAGGTACTTGTGCTAATGCTTTAATGAGGAACCGATTTCCGCTGGAGAAACTAATAAATTCCAATTTTGGCCGCCAGATGCTAATCTGGCGCAGTACGGCATCTCGTCGACATGTCCGTGCTCATACTGAACATATTGTGTATGCGACGGATAATAATAAAATCAACATTATCCCCTTCTCACTTGTTTGACCTTCTCTACCCATGTCCCGTTCCTAATCCATTACATATGGAAACATTTCTATACTTTTTTCTCGCGTTCATAGCCCCAGATTTGCTCCTGGTTTCCAAAATTGGAACTAATATTTTTCCAGCGTAAATCTGTTCCGCACTAACGCATTAGAATCTCTACCAAGTTTCGGTGCCATGCGGTAATTACAACCCACATTGGACGTCTGTGAGTAGCTGCACCTTAATTACACCCACCTGATGCATATACACTATGCGAACACTCCCGAGCTCGCCTGAGGTCACTGCCACGAATAATGGCGTAACACAGTAAGACAATCTGTAATCGGCTTCTCAGCGACATTTCCATTAGCATACAATAGCTCGTTGCAGAATATTCTTCCTGATATTGAATAACACACACCCGTCAACATTTAGCATGCTAAATTAAGCCAGCCACAAATTTATTCGAAGCGAAGCGAAATTTCGATCAGCATAGCCGAAGATTCTGCACTTTGTTTAACAGTTTCTAGTCGTGTTTTGGCATTCTAGATCTGTCTCTGTGACGCGGACAACAGGAAAGAGCGGACAAATCAGGCGTTTTAGCTTTCTTCCTATGGAACCGAGCGACGTGGCGCAGTGGTTCAAAAATGGGTTCAAATGGCTCTGAGCACTATGGGACTTAACATCTATGGTCATCAGTCCCCTAGAACTTAGAACTACTTAAACCTAACTAACCTAAGGACATCACACAACACCCAGCCATCACGAGGCAGAGAAAATCCCTGACCCCGCCGGGAATCGAACCCGGGAACCCGGGCGTGGGAAGCGAGAACGCTACCGCACGACCACGAGCTGCGGGCGGCGCAGTGGTTAGCACAGTGGACTGGTATTCGAGAGGACGACGGTTCAAACCCGCGTCCGGGCATCCTGATTTAGGTTTTCCGTGATCTCCCTTGATCGCTTCAGGCAAATGCCGGGATGGTTCCTTTGAAAGGACACGGCCGATTTCTTTCCCCATTCTTCCCTAATCCGAACTTGTGCTCCGTCTCTTATGACCTCGTTGTCAACGGACGTTAAACACCAATATCCTAGTCCTCCTCTTCCTATGGAAACGTCTTCATAAGCTTCGTCGGGCGACGTGGCGCAAAGGTTGAGGCACTCCTGACGTATTAGATGCTGAATGGGACCATCTTGATTTAGGTACACCTTGCTTTCTCTAAAAAGGACCAGACGAATGCCGGTATTGCTCTGTAAACAAGGCCGCAATCTCTGTGAAGACAGGACGCTAAGCTCGGAACCTTTATTTCTTCTTTCACTGTCTGCGCTGTATGATAACTATATTTGCCAGTCTGAAATATTAATGGACATCATAGTTCGTCGTGTACTATATGTAGTTACGTTCCTTCATCTCACAGAAGCATAACACCTCCTTCATATTTCAGAGGCCTCAAAGGGAGTAATACACTTGTAAATGTGCTGAAGAATTGTCATTTTTTTTGCCCACAAGGACTTGGAACAAATGCAATTCAGACTTTCAGTACTCAAATAAAATACCATTCCACATTATACGCGTCTCACAGCAAGTAATATCGGTTTCACAGAAGCTCTACATTTTGAAGTGGAGATACTCGCCACTGGCTTTCTTCATAAACAGCTATATGTGCAAAAAAAGTTAACAAAAAATAGTTTACTTAGTTGAGGAAGCGGACGTCTGTTGGAGAGATGTCGACTGAGTGGTAGACATGGATGAGATTCAGTTGGTAGCCCCCGTGTTGTTGCTCCTGCCACATGCGGCTTCACACACTCATGAAGTACTGAGACTTAGATTCAACTCGCTAAACTAGACTTCGTCATTCGCAGCTCTCAATGCATTTTATTCTGCATAGTACATGTGTTATAAGATCGTTTTCAAGAATGAGTAGTGAGTAATACCAGCAGCATACCTCCTAACATTACTTTGATTATCTGTTCCTGCAAAATGCTTTGGTGCCCAGTCATTTTATAAATTGCGATCATTACTGCAATATCCGCAATTTGCATAACGCCACTATCTTGAGCAAGTTTGGAGCGTTTCTGTTCTGTGTGACGAACAGACTGTGTTTCAGCGTAAGAGGAATTGTTCAGCTAGCTCACGCAGATCCTCCGAAGTTTTGTAAGTGGCAGAAAATGAAACAAGGAAGTGTTTCCAGTTTTACTTTCTTGGTGAGGGTCAGAACACATAAGCGCTTCGTGACTGCATTTCGTCGCAGTTGATATCTTGTTAGTGTCTTTCTTGTTTTTTTTTTTTTACTTTCTCGATACTTTATAAGTAGTCTTTCGCAGGATACCTGGCGTCTATCTTCGAGCATTCGGCATTTCTATGATGCTCTCCTGCAAGAGAAAAGAAAACGAAAAAACTGTGATTATTCGTGCTGCCATTGATTCTTTGAATACTGTCATTATCGGTTTTCGGAGATAGCTGCAATCAGTCGCTTTTTTTTTTTTGGTAATTCAATGTTTATTGGTCTACGGGTGCTTCAAATCACCTAGCAACTGACCATCACATAGTACACAGTTTTAATGGTTAATTGTGGCCTCGTAGGGGACGTTGTGTAGCTGTGGCAAGAAATAAAAAAGGATACAAGCATTGAATGTGGCAAAATATCAGGAATTGTTTACTGTGATGTAAATGGTTCAAATGGCTCTGAGCACTGTGGGATTTAACAGCTGAGGTCATCAGTCCCCTAGAACTTAGAACTACTTAAACGTAACTAACCTAAGGACATCACACACATCCATGCCCGAGGCAGGATTCGAACCTTCGACCGTAGCGGTCGCGCGGTTCCAGACTGAAGCGCCTAGAACCGCTCGGCCACCACGGCCGGCTATGATGTAAATCCTTCCTGATATTTCGCCACGTTCAATGCTTGTATCCTTCTTTTTTATTTCTTGCCACAGCTACACAACGTCCCCTACAAGGCTACAATTAACCATTAAAAACTGGTACCGTCTGAGTCCGCAGCTCGTGGTCGTGCGGTAGCGTTCTCGCTTCCCGCGCCCGGGTTCCCGGGTTCGATTCCCGGCGGGTCATGGATTTTCTATGCCTCGTGATGACTGGGTGTTGTGTGATGTCCTTAGGTTAGTTAGGTTTAAGTAGTTCTAAGTTCTAGGGGACTGATGACCTTAGATGTTAAGTCTTAAGTCCCATAGTGCTCAGAGCCATTTGAACCTTTATTTTTTTTTTTTTTTTTTTTTTTTTTGGTACCGTCTGATAGTGAGTCGCGGCGTAAAACCGGTCATGGTGACATATAAAAATGAACAATCACAAAAATCGACTGGTTGCAGTTATTTCTGAAAAACTTCATTTATCACAATCGCAGTGTTCCAGATCCATAATGAATAAGTTTTACATTTAGTATTCCTCGGTGGTCCTATTTGGTATAGGTGCCACAAACCTTAGGTGTGTTGTGTAAGGTGCAGTCCAATGAAAACGAGACTATGATATAAGGCGATCAGACCTTCGTGGAAAAATGTTTGCTGTTGCCTGCGGAACCATGATTGTACCCAGGCGTGCACCGCTTCCACCTCTTCGTCTGAAGCAAATCGACGGCCACGAATGTCTTTCTCCTGGGCTCCAAAAAATGGAAATCGCTTGGGGCGAGATCGGGACTGTATGGAGGATGTGTAGTCCCAGCGAAACTTCTGCATCGTACTCGAAACAACCCTGGCAGCATGTGGACCTCTTATATGTATTAACAGTTATGGCGATTACTTTTCAAATAATGAACAGTTTATTTACTTTACTTCCGTGTGTCTCGTTTTCGCTTGACTGCACCTTATAATATGGTATACAAAAGTGTTTTTTTAAGCAGTTTACTTTATAGAATGATTAGAATGTACCAGAATCCTATCAGTGAACCGACATCTGCCACCTGCTCTAACTACAACTGAGCCTGTATAATCCTTCCATTTAATATTCCTACAAGGAGATACACTCCGATACTTGTTTGAACCGACCGATGCCAGTTGTGACTGAATGATATTGTAGTGATAAGATACTACATTTTCACGTTTTGTCAAGTGCAAAATTTTACATTTCTAAAGTTTTAAACTTGCCATTTTTTGCACCACTGTCAAATCTTATCGAGATCTGACCGAATATTTGTGCAGTTTTTTCCAGACAGTACTTCATTATTGATAACCGCATCATTTGTGAAAGTCTGAGATTACTACTAATGCTGCCTGCAAGGTCCTTAACATACAACATGAATAACAATAGCCTCACTGTACTTCTCCGGGACACGCTTGAAGTTATTTCTACTTTTGTCGATGTCTCCCCTTCCAAAATAACATTGTGCGTCCTCCCTATCCAGAAATCCTCAGTCCAGTCACAACTTTTGTTTGATATCTCATATGATCGTTCTTTCGCTAATAAACGTTTGTGCGTACGAGTCAGTTGCTTTCCAGAAGTCACGAAGTACTTCATACACCTGACAGCTGATTTTCAGGGTGTCATATGAGGAAAGCACGAATTGAGTTTAGCACAACCGACAAGGGTGGAGGGGTGGAGATTAGAGTTCTTTTCATATCCAACATAAAATCACACTCTTTTCCGTTGTCTCACGGAGTGAAACCGTGTGACGCGGGTGGTGCTGATCCGTCCGTATGTTGGGAACGTTAAGCTTGGCACGACGGGCAGCTAAGCTCGGCAGCCGCCTGCAGCTCTGGAATCACCTCTTCCGTCCTTTGATTTCCATAATCATCTGTAGCAACGCAAATATAACTTTCCACGGTATTCACCACTGTGTAACACACGAAACGGGGACCTGTCGAAACAATACGTTGAGAAAAGGGGGGGACGCACGTCAGTATTTCTATATATCCCATGAACACCACTCGAAATAAGTCGCAACTTTAGGTTTCGAATCAGTGACTAGGAAAATAAAGAAAACGAAAAAGGCAGGGATGCGCGAGATATTGGGTGTCAGTATTTAACTTACTTAGTTCCCATGCAGCATATTCTTCCATGTCGCTGGGCGTCTTCCACGTAGGTATTGTGACCGAATAACTCTTCGCGCAGAGGCTACAAACGACTCGCGCTGCATCAGCTGGCAACTGCCGGTGACCGATACATACAAGGTCTTGGCAGGCATCCACTTCCCTCTGTCCTTCAGATTGGGGAGCGCTTTCTCGCTCGGTAACCACTAATCCTGAACCGGTAAACAAGTCATCCGAATCTGCCTTAATCGCAAGTAATCTTAATAGCGAGTAAGGCAGATGTCAGACTCAGGTTCGATGGAAGAATCTCGAGGAAATGTAGCCCATCAACAAAGGAAGTAGCTTACAAAACACTCATTCGACCAATGTTTGAATATTGCTCGTCAGTATGGGATACGTACCAGATACGACATATAGAGGAAATAGAGAAGATCCAAAGAAGAGAAGCACGTTTCGTTACAGGTTCATTCAGTAAGCGCGAAAAAGTCATGGAGATGCTCAGCCAACTCCTGTGGGAGACGTTGCACCACTGCACCACGTTATAGTCTACTGTCAAAGTTTCGAAAGTTTACATTCCTAGAAGAACCAATATATTGCTTTCTCCTACATATATCTCGCGAAAAGACCATGAAAATAAAATTAAGAGAGATTCGAGCCCACATGGAGGCGTACTAGCAATCGTTTTCCCCGCGAACGGTACGCGACTGGAACAGGAAAAGAAGGAAGAGAGACTGGTACACAAAGCAGCCTTCGCCACACACATTAAGGT
Source organism: Schistocerca piceifrons (assembly GCF_021461385.2). NCBI lineage: Eukaryota > Metazoa > Arthropoda > Insecta > Orthoptera > Acrididae > Schistocerca > Schistocerca piceifrons. Next base: position 260,332,168 of record NC_060149.1, on the reverse strand, counting down.
GACTCGCGGCGCATAGATGTAGGTGTTGATGTAGTATGATCTTTGCATCTTACAGTTCCAATTTTTCCTATGGTTGGCGGCGACTATCGTATACCTGTGGTAACATAAAATCACATAATCACTCCAAAAAGTCCATCATATTTTAATTAACAAACTTTTATGGTATACAGTGACTGAAGGCAGCTTCTTATTACGGGTCTTCTATTTCACGCGTATGTGTTTTTAGGAATTCGTGTATGAACTGAAGTTACGCAGAGTGAAAAGTGGACAGTGGTTTACAAAGAAATTAATTTCATTGAAACAAGACCAAGAACTGCGTTTCAGTCTTTGCCTCCCACAGATGTTACATTTTCACTTTCCGCTCTCTTACTGGCTGCATGCTGTGAAGATGTTCGCTTGCCTTACAGCCAAAAATAAGAGGAAGAATTGAGAGTAAGGAGGGGCTGGTAAAATCAGGGCACAGTGAACCGTATTTGATTGGAAACCAAGTCCATTCGTTCCAGCTCGTCCAGTGCAGTTTGAATTGTTTACACTTAAGTTGCTGCTAATTTCAGTTAAATTGTAAGTTCGTCAGGCTAGTAACTCTGTCATGGGTTCGTCTGCAAGCTGCAGCTGGACAGAGAGTAGTTTTTTTCCAACAGCGCAGTTGTGTAGCGTTCTGTGACAATATGTTTCCATGTTCGGTTCATTTCACCAGTCATTATTTCAAATTTCCGTGTTTTCAGCAAATGATTAACATCTAGCGTGTTTAAATCGAACAAAAAAAAAAAAGAAAAAATACTCCAGTTGCATCTGTTGTTTTGAAATGTCTCCCTAAGATTTCTTCCTTACAAATGAAATGAAATTATCGTATGGCATTTATTGGTGGCTCTGAGCACTATGGTTCAAATGGCTCTGAGCACTATGGGACTTAACATCTATGGTCATCAGTCCCCTAGAACTTAGGACTACTTAAACCTAACTAACCTAAGGACAGCACACAACACCCAGTCATCACGAGGCAGAGAAAATCCCTGACCCCGCCGGGAATCGAACCCGGGAACCCGGGCGTGGGAAGCGAGAACGCTACCGCACGACCACGAGCTGTGGACATTTATTCGTCGGGAAGTCATGATACACAGACATTGTCATCATCACTGTAAACTCCACCAAGCGTATTATGTTCTTCCTCCTTAGTAACACCAGAAAAAATCCTTTGATATTTTTGGCAGTTAGATTCCTACGAGTGGTGGCTCACAGGATTATATATATCGAGCAAAGTGATGCTATGACACTGGACTCCCCTTTGGGGGCACGTGGTTTCAAATGGTCATTTAGATTCACCAGGATTTCCCTGAATGAGCTGAGTCGTATACGTAGATAGTTCCTTAAAACAAGTCACAGCCTGTTTCCTTCCCCACCCTTGTCTAGTCTGAGATTTTTCCTCTATCGTTAATAACACTGAGATGGAACATTTAACATTCCTCCTATCTGAAAGTAAAGGTTTTCAGTCTTTTGCGGAATTAACGTCTTTCCTTCTAAAGATGACGCACATGTAACTGTTCACAGTACGTGATGGAGTGCGTGTGGAGTGGTATTTGTGGTGTTGCTAGTGGATGAGACGGAAGAAGTTAGACACTCATCCTTTTCATGTTATTTGCACTAAGTTACTATAGCTATACGGGGTAATCAGAAACAGTGTGAAAAGCTTGTAAGGGTGTTGCAGGGTAGGCTGTGCTGAGAAATAAATGTTGAGAAAAAATTCAGTACGTTGCACCATTTCCGAGTTAATTAGCATTGACTTTAGCCAATCAAACCGTTCAAGCGGCTTGCCAGAGACAGTGTCGCCAAATGTTTTCTTCTTTCGGTTACCTAATCCCAACACACAGACATTGTCATCATCATTGTTAACCCCACCAAGCGTTTTATGTTCTACTCTCATAGTAACACCAGAAAAATCGTATTATATTCTTGACAGTTACATCCCTTCAAGTGGTTGGTCCACAGGATTATATATATCGAGCGAAGTGATACTGGATTTCTCTTTGGAAGGACCTGGTTTCAAATGCTCATCCGACGTCCTGATTTATATTCACCATGATTCCCCTAAATCAGATGAGTCGTATACCTGTATAATTCCTCAAAATAAGGTCATAGCCTATTACCTTTTCCACCCTTGTCCAGCGGCCCGCCAGAAGCGGTGTGATCAAATGTTACCTTCGTTCGGTTACCTAAAACCCAACAAGAGAGCAATATAAAAATTGGACATGGGACGGTAGTAAGGATCAAACCCGAGCCAAAGGCTGAGCGTTCTCGTGCGCTATCATCTACGCTACGAGAACAACTGACAGTTGCTATATCTGGTGGGCCGCTTGAATTTGCGCGCGCAACGGTTTAATGGGCTAACTTCAATGCTAATTAACTCGGAAACGGCGCGACGTGTTCATTTTTTTTTTTCTTAAGAGTTATTTCTCAGCACAACCTGCCCTGTCTCAAAAGCTTTTCAGACTGTTCCTGATCACCCTGTATACTCTGGCGGAAATACAAAGATCTACATCATGAAGCACCAGTCCGATATTTTTCAGTCTTCGTGAAGATGTAAGGGTTATTAAATTATTTAACTTTCATTTCATTGGGAACTGATTGTACACATAGTCATTAGTATGAGGTGTGACGCACATACTAGCAAACAGCCTCCGAATGTCATGTTAAAGTATTTCTTGCCAAGTTTGAAACACCTGCTGTGTCATTCCATGAATATTGCTAGCTGCAAGCTGGTATGGAAGTATACATCTTCCAGTCTTATCCCAGACATGCTCCATGGGTGACAAATCAGGGGACCAGACAAGCCAGTCAAGAATCCGTACGTTCCTCGAGGCAGTTTGTCACGTGAACTGCAGTTTGGGGTCTTGCATTGTCATATTGAAATATGTCATTTGGTACCACGATCATGAAAGGAATGACAACGAGGTTTACCATTCTTGCCACATAATGGCGATAATAGGATCTGCCTTCAGCAATTACCAATTCAGTCCTGTTGTATATCAAATACATCATTAGACCATGGTTCCAGGAGTTGGCACGAGTGTCGAGAACCGCTGCTTCCTGTGACCTTTGACCAAGTCGTTCACAGACATGTTAGCGTCGATTAGATCGCCACAAACAGAAGCGGGACTTATCACTGAATATCACAGACTGCTACTCCATACCCCAGATGACTCTGGCTCTACATCATGCAAGTTTTCTATGTCGTTGGTACCGGGTCAGTGGTAAACGACGCATGGAAACCCAAGATCTTAACCTAGCTTCCAGTAATCTTTATCCGCCGGTTCATGGTAACACTCTACCTTCATTGTCTGCCCGGATTTCAACTGTTGTCATCTGTCTATTCGTCAGAGCCAGTACAACAATCCTACGTCCTTCTCGTGCTGTAGTCCTGAAAAGACGCATATCTACTCTTCTTGTTACTGTTGTCCTGAGTCCACCTCCTCACCAATCGTCTTGCAGTCATTGTACTACAACCAGTGGTCTGTGCGAACTGTCGGTATGATGTTTCCGTGACCCTCATGCCAAAGAACTGGCCCCTTTCAAAGTTCACAAGATGGCGGTAAGCTGCCGGGTTGTTATAATTTACGAGCTGCTAATCGCAAAGGTCCAGTGTGGGCTGCAATTATCGTATGGCAGCGAAACATGGTAGATATCATAATGCGTTAATGCGGAACCGTTTTACGCCGAAAAATACAAGATTGTTCCAGGTTTGGCCACCATATGAAAATCTGGCACTGTATGCGCAATAAAGACGAATAAAAATGTTTCCATGTTTAATGGTTTATGAACGGAACGTGAGCAGATGAGGTCAAACTAGTGAGAAAGACATAATATTGATCTTATAATTAAGCGCCGCGTACACAGTATGTTCAATATGAGTACCGGAGACGTCAGCAAGATGCTGTACAGCGCCAGATTTGCACTTGGTGGCCAAAATTGTAACAAATTTTTTTCCAGCGTAAATCGGTTCCGTATTAACGCATCAGCACATCTACACAGTTTCGCTGCCATACGATAATTACATCCCACGCTGGACCTCCGTGAGTAGCTACACATTAATCACAACTACCCAGCACCTTTACATATCCCCTAGGCGTGTTGTGTTGCGATCCCCACCTGAAAAGTTCCAGTAACGTTAGACATAGCCTATAGCCACCATGCAATCACGCCATTCTTCGCCTGTAGTAATGGACTTTTTTCTTTTCTGAAAATACTGAAAAGAAGATCGTATAAGGATCAAATTCTTTCTAATCAACTTAATCCTCAGGCATGGAAATGTAGGAGTATAAATTCGGTAGCGTACCGCCAAGGTGTGACACTTCTCACTTTTTCATTGTATTTATGTTGTTACACTTATGAAGGCAAATTAACACACTGTGAATGGAGCCCGAGCCAGGCGGACGGCTCTCGAGTCGTCCTCGCGCTGCGCGTAAAAAGTCGAAGCTGACATTTGGCTCCTGCCCGCTGTTGGTAGCCTTATGGACTGTACAAGGTAGGGCCTCTGCATTGTCCTACCACGTAGTTATCGAAATCTAAACTATCTATCCTCCAAAAAAGCGTTTTTTGTGCTACCGCTATATGGCCAATCTCACACTGCTTTCGACTGCTACTTGTATCTTTGTTGGCTCACTGCTCGCGCTCTACATAGTTTTGACAGTGGAAATTTCGATGACAGAGGTGTGATCAGCACACTGGAAGATGAAATTTGCGATTCCTGTTGAGAAGGGGAAGGTGATTGAAGATTGTGATATTGATCAAGATTTCTGTGTGGCTAGATGCTGCGGTAAGTAATAAATAAAAGAAAATAACTTAGTGGTGCATTTGAAATACTGTATCGCCTAAATGAAAATTCGTAAAAGAACTTTGTTAGTAAAAAGCATCATAAAAAGACGCACCCATCACACGTCTGCAAAGTTTGTTCCGATGTCAGTAAGAGGTAGCAGGGAAAAACGTGCCGGAAAAAACATCTTGGTGGTATCCAAATTATCACGTAGCCCTTCGCATGCCTGAAAGTTTCAGTCCTTCCATACTCAGGCAAGTTCTGTGTAAGAACAGTGTGTACAAGCTTTTCTTCGGAATAAAAACGTGAGTCAAGGAAACGATTCATATATGAAGTCTTCACGGGTTGTCAGCCGAGTAGCATCGTCGTCTCGTAGCAACGTTTCGATGAAATGCGTCTCCATCATCTTCAGGCGAAGTGTCGGGATATCGTCGGTCGCGGGCTTATATCTCTGCTGGACCGCTCTATGCTTCCCGCGGCCGGCCCATCACGCGCCCGCGGAATCGCCCGATGCGCCTGGATCGACCGACGATATCCCGACTCTTCGCTTGAAGATAACGGAGACGCATTCCATCGAAACGTTGCTACGAGACGATGATGCTACTCGGCTGACAACCCGTGAAGACTTTATATATGAAATTCGCCGAGAAAGCCTGCACTCGCATAAAACGATTCATATGTCTTGTAATTTGAATACTTCGTATTTCATAAAAAGATTTTTGAGATTAGATAACCCGGTTTCATCATTTCAAATGAAATACACACATTTATCACAAGGGCGTGCTGAAAAGTAATGCCTCCAATTTTTTTCGTGAAAACTCTTAAAGCTTTTTAAATAAAACAAGCGTCATTAACATTGTGCTTCTTTGTCCTTCATGTCTACATATTTATTTCTCAGCATAGTAACTCTCGCAACGAACACATTTGTTCCAACGGAAATCTAGTTCGTTCATACTGTCACTGTAGAATGTTTGACTTTGTTGACGGAGCCACAACGTCACCTCTACTTGCACCGCTTCATCGCTATCAAAGTGAAGTTCTCGAACGTGTTCTTTAAATTTTGGAAACAGATGAAAATCGAGTGGGGCCAAGTCGGAACTGCATGGAGGATGATTGATAACAGTGAACCCAAAGCGTTGGACTGTTGCAGGTGTCGCAGCGCTCGCGTGTAGTCTGGCATTGTCAAGCTGAACGAGAGTGCGCCATGTGTGGACGAACTCTACGAATTCGAAACTCGATTATAGCACGCTGTTTCTCACGCACTGACATAGTTACGTTACACCTGCCATGTTACACGCTACAATTCGGAGCCCTCTAGCAGCAGCGGCAGGGGGCTGCAAATGTGTAGACATGAAGAATAAAAGTGTAGAAAGTTAATAACATTTGTTTTATTGAAAAAGTTTTAAGAGTCTTCATACAAAAAGTTCGGAGGCATTACTTTTCAGCATGGCCTCGAACATTCATAGCTACAAAGGTATGGTTTTCAAAAACGTGTTAAAAATAAGTCCAGTTGCTCCATCCATGGTGACTGAAGCCAGTCTCGAATGTGTTAATCTGCAGAAGTTCGAGGGCGGACGTGTTTGAAGCATGTCAGTTTTCCGAATCGTGACTCGTTTTGTAGTCGTTTGAGAGTCAAAAACCTGCTATATTATCATTGATAAATGAAAAAAAAAATACTTTGAAGATGTCACCTACGCTGGTAGGTACGTACACTACTGGCCATTAAAATCGCTACACCAAGAAGAAATGCAGATGATAAAGGGGTATTCATTGGACAAATATATTCTACTAGAACTGACATGTGATTACATTTTCACGCAATTTGGGTGCATAAATCCTGAGAAATCAGTACCCAGAACAACCACCTCTGGCCGTAATAACGGCCTTGATACGCCTGGGCATTGAGAAACAGAGCTTGGATGGCTTGTACAGGTACAGCTGCCAATGCAGCTTCAACACGATACCACAGTTCATCAAGAGAAGTGACTAGCGCATTGTGACGGGCCAGTTGCTCGGCCTCCGTTGACCAGACGTTTTCAATTGGTGACAGATCTGGAGAAGTGCTGGCCAGGGCAGCAGTCGAACATTTTCTGTATCCAGAAAGGCCCGTACAAGACCTGCAACGTGCGGTCGTGCATTATCCTGCTGAAATGTAGGCTTTCGCAGGGATCGAATGAAGGGTAGAGCCACGGGTCGTAACACATCTGAAATGAAATGTAACGTCCACTGTTCAAAGTGCCGTCAGTGCGAACAAGAGGTGACCGAAACGTGTCACCAATGGCACCCCATACCATCACGCCGGGTGATAAGCCAGTATGGCGATGACGAATACCCGCTTCCATTGTGAGTTCTCCGCGATGTCGCCAAACACGGATGCGACCATCATGATGCTGTAAACAGAACCTGGATTCATCCGAAAAAATGACGTTTTGCCATACGTGCACCCAGGTTCGTCGTTGAGTACACCATCGCAGGCGCTCCTGTCTGTGATGCAGCGTCAAGGGTAACCGCAGCCGTGGTCTCCGAGCTGATAGTCCATGCTGCTGCAAACGTCGTCGAACTGCTGCTGCAAACGTCGTCCCCGTCTGTTGACTCAGGGATCGAGACGTGGCTGCACGATCCTTTACAGCCATGCGGATAAGGTGCCTGTCATCTCGACTGCTAGTGATACGAGGCCTTTGGGATCCAGCACGGCGTTCCGTATTAACCTCCTGAATCCACCGATTCGATATTCTGCTAACAGTCATTGGATATCGACCAACGCGAGCAGCAGTGTCGCGATACGATAAACCGCAATCGCGATAGGCTACAATCCGACCTTTATCAAAGTCCGAAACGTAATGGTACGCATCTCTCTTCCTTACACGAGGCATCACAACAACGTTTCACCAGGCAACGCCGGTCAACTGCTGTTTGTGTATGAGAAATCGATTGGAAACTTTCCTCATGTGAGGACGTTGTAGGTGTCGCCACCTGCGCCAACCTTGTGTGAATGCTCCGAAAAGCCAATCATTTGCATATCACAGCATCTTCTTCCTGACGGTTAAATTTCGCGTCTGTAGCACGTCGTCTTCGTGGTGTAGCAATTTTAATGGCCAGTAGTGTATGTATAGAGTTTGCATTAGGAACGGATCCTATCATTTTCGGAAAGCTTGCAGCTGCAACTGGTTTGGCGTTAGTGAATGATATTTGAGTCGGTAGAACGCCAGAAGTGAGCTCGGGGTGCCCGCCGCAGGAGTTCGTGAAACAAACTGTAGCGGTGCTCGCTCTCGCCCCCGGCCCGCCCCGCCAAAAGCGTCGGTGTAAGGGAGGGGCCAGGGGGAGATAAACGCAGGGGGCCACCACATGTAACGGCAGGCAGCGCTAAACCGTCTGCCTACGTCACAGCTCAGCCTTCGAGCGTCACAAAACTTTCAACTGTTGCATTCGTTGAGCAGTCATGATGTCATACGTCTTGAGTGCTTAATAGAATCATATAATTGTTTATCAGACAACTTGAAAAGGAAGAAGACGCGTGATCTTGAGAATACTATTTCAATGGAACAACCACCGACGTCACTGCTAATTTGTGTATATTTTCCAAGCTTTCAATAAATATTTTTAGTGTGAATGGTTGCATCGTTAACGTTAGCGGCAATTTGTTCCTACCACCTCCAGTGTAGATTATTGCACCTCCGCCACAACCTACCTGTTGAATCTCTAGGTTTCTTTCGACCATAGGATGTCACGATCCCTTCGGATTAAAATTTTAACGGACGGTAGAGTATTCAGTAATAATACACTACTGGTCATTAAAATTGCTACACCACGAAGATGACGTGCTAGAGACGTGAAATTTAACCGACAGGAAGAAGATGCTGTGATATGCAAATGATTGGCTTTTCAGAGCATTCACACAAGGTTGGCGCCGGTGGCGACACCTACAACGTACTGACATGAGGAAAGCTTCCAACCGATTTCTCATACAGAAACAGCAGTTAACCGGCGTTGCCTGATGAAACGTTGTTGTGATGCCTCGAGTAAGGAGGAGAAATGCGTACCATCACGTTTCCCAGTTTGATAAAGGTCGGATTGTAGCCTATCGCGATTGCGGTTTATCGTATCGCGACATTGCTGCTCGCGTTGGTCGAGATCCAATAACTGTTAGCAGAATGTGGAATCGGTGGGTTGAGGAGGGTAATAGCAACGCCGTGCTGGATCCCAAAGGCCTCGTATCACTAGCAGTCGAGATGACAGGCATCTTATCCGCATGGCTGTAACGGATCGTGCAGCCACGTCTCGATCCCTGAGTCAACAGATGGGGACGTTGGCAAGACAACAACCATCTGTACGAACAGTTCGACGACGTTTGCAGCAGCATGGACTATTAGCTCGGAGTCCGTGGCTGCGGTTACCCTTGACGCTGCATCACAGACAGGAGCGCCTGCGATGGTGTACTCAACGACGAACCTGGGTGCACGAATGGCAAAGCGTCATTTTTTCGGATCAATCGAGGTTCTGTGTACAGCATCATGATGGTCGCATCCGTGTTTGGCGACATCGCGGTGAACGCACATTGGAAGCGTGTATTCGTCATCGCCATACTGGCGTATCACCTGGCGTCATGATATGGGGTGCCATTGGTTACACGTCTCGGTCACCTCTTGTTCGCATTGACAGCACTTTGAACAGTGGACGTTACATTTCAGATGTGTTACGACCCGTGGCTCTACCCTTCATTCGATCCCTGCGAAAGCCTATATTTCAGCAGGATAATACACGACCGCATGTTGCAGGTCCTGTACGGGCCTTTCTGGATACAGAAAATGCTCGACTGCTGCCCTGGCCAGCACATTCTCCAGATCTCTAACCAATTGAAAACGTCTGGTCAATGGTGGCCGAGGAACTGGCTCGCCACATTACGCCAGTCACTACTCTTGATGAGCTGTGGTATCGTGTTGAAGCTGCATGGGCTACTGTACCTGTACACGCCATCCAAGCTCTGTTTGACTGAATGCCCAGGCGTATCAAGGCCGTTATTACGGCCCGTTGTGGTTGTTCTGGGTAGTGATATCTCAGGATCTATGCACCCAAATTGCGTGAAAATGTAATCACATGTCAGTTCTAGTATAATATATTTGTCGAATGAATACCCGTTTATTATCTGCATTTCTTCTTGGTGTAGCAATTTTAATGACCAGTGGTGTAAATGAATATTTCAGGTGGTACGAGCTCTAGGATGAGAAATGCGTTTGATGTAGGTGTTAGTAAATTACTTATGCTATCTGATCAGAAATATTCGGACACTCTTTGTAGCGTGGAATTGACCACTGGGTGTAACGAGATGCGGACCCGCCTGTATAAAAGGAGTTGGGGAGCACTGTGTTGTCAGGAGAGTAGCAGTACCGGCAGAGTGGGTCGGTCAGGAGAGCCCAGCGTTTTCGAATGTGGATGGCACCTGAGCAATGGATCCATCAGGGACATTTCAACACTTCTAAAGCTTGCCAAGTCGGCTGTTGGTCATGTGATTGTGAAGTGCAAACCGAAGGAAGAAGCACAGTTCATCCGAGACGAGGCAGGTCTCATGTAGTGACTGACACAGACCGCCGAGCATTGCGGAGGGCGGTTCTAAAAAATCTCCATGAAATAAGTGCAAAAAAAAAATCACTTGAGTTCCAAATAGCTACCAGCAGTCCAGCCAGCACATTAAGTGTGCAGTGGGAGTAAAAAGGAATGGGGTACCAATGGTCGAGCAACTCCTCGTAAACCACACATTTCTGTAGAGCGATGTCACTCGGCAGTGGATGATGGGAAACGAGTGATTTGGACTGATAAATCGTGCAGTACTCCGTGACAATCCAATGGAATGGTTTGGGTTTGGCGAATGTCTGGAGAACAATACCTGCCATCATGTGTAGTTCAAAATGGTTCAAATGGCTCTGAGCATTACGGGACTTAACATCTTAGGTCATCAGTCCCCTGGAACTTAGAACTACTTAAACTTTAGCCTTTTAAATTTCCACAAACTTTATTTTTTTCTACATATTTGAGGTGGCAAAAAATATATACAAAGACCAGAACGGTGGAAAAGGCCAATAGCGGCATTACATCTTTGGGCTTAGTTACTTAAATCTTCCAGATAGTTCTAATGTTTTTGCTGGCCTGGTCAGCATTGAGGCATAATTCAAAAACTCACTAAATTTGCCGATTATGTAATTGAAAATTACGTTAATGACGTAGAAGATGCGTTATTTCCTGCTCACGTTTGGGCAGCAGATTGCGCTTCCTTATGGAGTACGACTGATGCTTGTGAAAGCTTTCATTCCCGTTTCAATGCTTCGTGTGAATCTCCTCGCCCTAACATCTTCAAGCTTGTGATAAAATGGCCCCATCATGAAAACGGACTCAAAAACCAGGAAGAGACAAACTATGTTACAACAGGAATTAGATTTACTCAGAAATGGTGAATTTGGCAAATTAGAATTTTTGAAGTGTGCTTCATACAAAGCAACCGTGAGCAGAAATAAGATGAAGGAAATGCAATTGCTATCAGGAGATATTTTTGTATGTGAAGTTCCTAATAAAATCTTTGTGTTTATGTATGATTTATTTATTGTTCATCACTGGTCGAGTGTTTATTTTTGTTCTTTTTTTTCTTTATTTTATTCTTTAAGAAAGTTGGCGGAGGTCGTGCACTTGCTCCGTTCAGATTTTGAAGAGTTTACCGAGTTTGTGCAATTGGTCTGCCACGAGGAGGTAGAAGGTGCCGAGTTCGTGCGTGCCGCTCAGGAAGCGCTTTGGGAAGAGTTTCCGAATTTAAGTGTTTCGTTTTCCTACCAGCAGTTAGAAGTTTTCGAGTTCGGCCGAGCCGTATTACACGCTCGGGTCGCTGCGTGTGTTAACGCGACCGCTTCTGTGACTCGTCTGTTATGCCTCCCACGGATCGAATCCGCCCAGCGGATTAACGACGAAGAGTCGATGTTCCGGCCAGCCTGGATATAGTTTCTATCCAGTTGGTGAATATCGGGCCGGTTCCCATGTTCCACCTTAGATATACGCTGTGGAAACATTTACAGCGTTTTCCCACAGTTACACACGGACTTTACTCTGCACGCAGGCAGATTAAGTACATTGCTTCTGTCCTAGAGGAGCGAATAGAAAACTTATGACTTTAGCGGTTTGAACCCTTTAAACGCTTACTGAGCAGCAGCATAAGTAGACGTATTCTTGGGAGCTTTTAACATCCTAGCTTTACTGCGATACTCAGATATGTCAGTTATAACTAATGAACAAAAAGAATGCAAAGACAGGAATTGTCAACGTCTAACTGAAACTACATACTCATGATTATGAGATCTTGCTTTGTGGGCTAAGTGACTTAAAGTAATCGTTCGGAGCTGTAAAATGTGGAGTGGTAGGTTAGACACTGCTGGACTCAATGTCAGGGACGGATAGTAGAGGTGGGGCAGAATAGAGTTGCAAGAAAAACTGATTTGAATCCAGAGGCTACCCGCCTGTGCAATCACCTTAACACGGTATTGCCTTATTATTTCCAATGCTGATGTTTCTGGAGAAGGTCACCAAGAATTTCCAGTTATGAACACTTAAGGAACACCGAAGTGCAACAGATAATAGAATTGGAAGAAGGAATATGTAATGTGAGAGATCGAAGAAAATTACAGTGGTACGGGCATGTAAGAATAATGTAGAAAACAAGAATACCAAAACTGATACTGGGGTGGGAAACTGAGGGAGAAGACGACGAAGAGGAAGAGGAGGAGGATGACCAACGTTTATTTGGCTCCAGAATGCACAGATGACAATGAGAAGTTTTGATGCAGAAGAGGAGGATACACAAGATTGAAATACCTGGAGGGACATCTTGAAGAGATAGTGGCTGAGTACATGTGTAATACTTATCGTAATATGTTCCGAGTGTATTCCTATGTTGGAGAGAAAATTCTGTATTGAGGAAAGTCTGAATAAATAAAATTAACTAAACAATGTGTTTCCTGGACTCAATGGAATATTTCGATCTGAATCGAATTCGCACGACTGATTATAGAACATCTAAATGATAATCCGTCCCGCCTAATTGCGGCACCCGTTTAAAGCTCTAAGCACTATGAGACTTAACATCTAAGGTCATCAGTCCCCTAGACTTAGACTACTTAAACCTAACTAACCTAAGGGCATCACACACATCCATGCACGAGGCAGGATTCGAACCTGCGACCATAGCAGCAGCGCGGTTCCGGACTGAAGCACCCGTTTAAGGGAATACCTACTTAGTTTCCCGCCATCACCGCAGGAACCCAACACACTAATAGCTAAAACACAAAATCACACACAAGAACGATGAATTGATTTACTCAGAAATGGAGTCCTTGGCGTTCTGTATTAGATTAGGGTGACGCTGAGGCGTTATGAAGGGCATCTTGTCACAGAACAAGTGTCACTTCCAGAATGATCGAGAAATTATGAGATGCGATCCGTGCTTCGAAAACGCAATAGAGACAGTAGGAAAAAATCATACAGATGCCGTGATTTGTGTAGGATCGCTGTTTATCATTGGAAGAACACGACTCTTGAAGTGCACTACAGAGTGGTTCGTATGTAGAGATCATTCAACAGATTATTGAAAAACAAAATAAAACACTAAATGAGAAGACAAGTATTGACTCAGATACGTTGAAAGTAATCATCAGCCGAAAGACTGATTGTGAACTCAGCTGTGTTATTTGTCACATGCTTCATTATCTAGCATCAGCAACGGTTATCTATGGAGGACCTGAAGTTTTCTTGGAATCTGAAACAGGGTGCAACTTAGAATTTTTCACATACATCATGATTTGATGTAACCGAAATAAACTTCGTGGAAAAAAATAAAAGTAAATCGTGTATAGAGTCATGAACTACCAGGTTGGTTGTCACACGCTTGTCCCATACCCCATGAATTCACCGTGCCTGCCAGTCTTAGATAAAATAGACTTTATATTCTGTATGATATTAATAGTGATTCCGTGAGTCTCAAAGGGCTGATGTAAGTCTTTCAGCTAAATTGAATGCCACTTAAACGACTTTGGTGCCCCTGAACCATCCCAGTAATCCTGTCTGGGAATGGGACCTACACTTTAACCGGGAATCCGAATCACATGTCGTTCGCGGCGAATCTTCACATAACTGAGTCAAGGCCAAGTTACATTCCGAGGTCCGACTGCCATTCGATCCAGCAACCTGTCTATTTTCAGGTACGCGCTTTACCGCTAGACTGTCAGGCTCACCTATGTTCTGTTTTCAATTGGGGGTTTATTCAGTCGTAGAGGACTTAAATGTACGCCGTCTGTTACTCATACTATTCATTTATTTCCCTGTACTTCTCATTAAAGCTCTGTACATTTCATTTCGGTTGAAAGTCAACTGCGTTAATATTTGTGAACATTGCAAGACCGCCGTCCGGTGTGGCCGAGCGGCTCTAGGTGCATCCGTCTGGACACGCGTGACCGCTACAGTCGCAGGTTCGAATCCTGCCTCGGGCATGGATGTGTGTGATGTCCTTAGGTTAGTTAGGTCTAAATAGTTCTGTTCTAGAGGACTCATGACCTCAGATGTTAAGCCCCATAGTGCTCAGAGCCATCTGACCATTTTGAACCATTGCTAGACCCAGAAAGAACGACCCGATTGAATTCAATCTGCACTATGTGAAGGAATGTATAATAGCAGTAAGTGATTAAGGTTGCAGAGAGGTGGCCTACACGTAGGCCCGTTTAGTGAAGGCCATTAAATGGAAATACTCACACAACATGTTTCATCTATGTCGATCGACGCAGTATCAGTATATGAGAAGAATCAAATGGGGTAGAATAGTTGGTTCTGGAGAAAGTATTTGCCATACCGTGCCTGCTCGACTCGATCGGCGTATGCTACTACGACCGTGGTCTTCATATGGAACCAGTGGACAGAAAATGGTCGGGGTCTGGACCGTGCGGTGCGATCATATCTTGTCGGCGTGGCTATAACAGACCTATAACTTCGTTCAATGTGTTAGTTCGACACTGGTGCACTGCAATGAGTGTGGATCTGTCTGCGTCGACGGTTCGACGCCGTTTGTTGAGAGCTGGACTGGTGGCACGCATATCCCTGCGTTGGCTTTCATTGTCCAGAAACCACAATAGCGTCAGACTGCAATGGGCGAGTGAAAGCCATCGCTGGCATGCAAACTAGCAAAATGCAGCGTTCTCTAACGATTCCCGCTTCCACCTGCCACAGTTATGGCAGGCTGAAACGTTGAGCGACATTACAAGAAAACTCCAAGTGTGATGGTTTGGAGCACCTTTGGAAAGAGCATACAACCAAAACTCCTGCATCCTGAATTTTGACTAGTACGTCACGGATATTCAACAGCTCTAGGATCTGACCCTCCTTTAGGCATCTCCTCATGTCATATTTTTGCGGGATAACGACCAGACACGTGTGCCTAGGAATGTGTAAGCATTCTTCGAAGAATGACGGGTAAATACAGTTTCTGTGCCCTGTTACCCATCGAACATATTAAGGATATGGCATGTAGGCAAACAGTTCCCTACATTTTTCCAGCAACCGGTGTTAATACACTCCTGGAAATTGAAATAAGAACACCGTGAATTCATTGTCCCAGGAAGGGGAAACTTTATTGACACATTCCTGGGGTCAGATACGTCACATGATCACACTGACAGAACCACAGGCACATAGACACAGGCAACAGAACATGCACAAAGTCGGCACTAGTACAGTGTATATCCACCTTTCGCAGCAATGCAGGCTGCTATTCTCCCATGGAGACGATCGTAGAGATGCTGGATGTAGTCCTGTGGAACGGCTTGCCATGCCATTTCCACCTGGCGCCTCAGTTGGACCAGCGTTCGTGCTGGACGTGCAGACCGCGTGAGACGACGCTTCATCCAGTCCCAAACATGCTCAATGGGGGACAGATCCGGAGATCTTGCTGGCCAGGGTAGTTGACTTACACCTTCTAGAGCACGTTGGGTGGCTCGGGATACATGCGGACGTGCATTGTCCTGTTGGAACAGCAAGTTCCCTTGCCGGTCTAGGAATGGTAGAACGATGGGTTCGATGACGGTTTGGATGTACCGTGCACTATTCAGTGTCCCCTCGACGATCACCAGTGGTGTACGGCCAGTGTAGGAGATCGCTCCCCACACCATGATGCCGGGTGTTGGCCCTGTGTGCCTCGGTCGTATGCAGTCCTGATTGTGGCGCTCACCTGCACGGCGCCAAACACGCATACGACCATCGTTGGCACCAAGGCAGAAGCGACTCTCATCGCTGAAGACGACACGTCTCCATTCGTCCCTCCATTCACGCCTGTCGCGACACCACTGGAGGCGGGCTGCACGATGTTGGGGCCTGAGCGGAAGACGGCCTAACGGTATGCGGGACCGTAGCCCAGCTTCATGGAGACGGTTGCGAATGGTCCTCGCCGATACCCCAGGAGCAACAGTGTCCCTAATTTGCTGGGAAGTGGCGGTGCGGTCCCCTACGGCACTGCGTAGGATCCTACGATCTTGGCGTGCATCCGTGCGTCGCTGCGGTCCGGTCCCAGGTCGACGGGCACGTGCACCTTCCGCCGACCACTGGCGACAACATCGATGTACTGTGGAGACCTCACGCCCCACGTGTTGAGCAATTCGGCGGTACGTCCACCCGGCCTCCCGCATGCCCACTATACGCCCTCGCTCAAAGTCCGTCAACTGCACATACGGTTCACGTCCACGCTGTCGCGGCATGCTACCAGTGTTAAAGACTGCGATGGAACTCCGTATGCTACGGGAAACTGGCTGACACTGACGGCGGCGGTGCACAAATGCTGCGCAGCTAGCGCCATTCGACGGCCAACACCGCGGTTCCTGATGTGTCCGCTGTGCCGTGCGTGTGATCATTGCTTGTACAGCCCTCTCGCAGTGTCCGGAGCAAGTATGGTGGGTCTGACACACCGGTGTCAATGTGTTCTTTTTTCCATTTCCAGGAGTGTACTTAGTGGACTCTAATTAAGAAAACATGGAACCTAATAAAGACGCGATGGAAGGAAGGAAGGAAAGAATGTAGGGAAGAAGGAAGAAAGTTCCGTAAATTAAGTAGCGAGGTATTCTGGCCCATCACGTGCCGCGATGTTTGGAGACTCTGACTTCAGCTCTCGGAGATTGGCAAGATAGCAGTTTTCAAGGCTAGAGTTCATATACGGTTCTATAATCTTATTAATATGCATGTTTTCAGGTACTTAATTTGTGATACAAAGCTCATTTCAGTCGTTGACGTTACATCTTTTACAAACATTAGTATATTGGGTGAATGACCCAAAACTTGCACAACAAATTTTGCGGAAATGGAAGTGCTATTGATGTGCGATTTTCACAGAATAGATATGTAGTCAGAGACTCGTATTGTTAAGCAATCAACAGAGTGCAGTAATACTTAGGAAGTGTATCTCTTGTGCAAACATACTCTTTTTTAAATGGAACACTCCTTATTGACATTAACAGACGAATAGTAGGGTAAATTACAATGCCAGTAGCATCTGTTGCAGTATTCTAGTGCGAGTCGTTTATGAGATATCGTATTTGAAAAGTTTCCGCACCGACATTTGTTTCTGCATTGAACCTTCGTAGTTGCTAGGTACGATGTTGTTATGTTTTCGTGCAGTGTGCTTGTGTGTTCTTTGAGTGCACTGCGACTTGCTGGTCACTTAGTGTATGACAGTCCAAGAAGTAGGTCGTGTGTGGACAATGGGATTTACCAGTGCAGAAAAAGACGAACTGCTCATGGTGTATGGAGAGTGTAGAAAGAATACAGTTCATTCTTGTTTGCTGTATGCGTCAAGATATCCCAATAGACGTTATCCATTTCGGCAGCTATTTATCAACCTCTTCAATCAGTTAGGTGAAAGAAGCAGTGCAGCGCCTAGACAACGTAAAAGAAGGAAAGAAGTGACAACAGAACAGAGGGAAGTTAATATTCTTGCTGCTGTTGCGGTTGACTGGCACGTTAGCTCCCGCGCAATCGCACGAGGAAGAGGGATGAATAAGGAAAATTTCCTACGCATTCTCCATCGACATAGGTTCCATCCCAGTCTTTGGAAGCGGTAATATCCGTTAAGTATCTGGGTGCGACTATTCGAAATGATCTCAAATGGAATGATCAGACTACACAAGTAACGGGTAAGGCGTACTCTAGATTGCAGTTTATTGGTAGAATTCTTAAGCGATGCAGTCCTTCAACAAAGGAAATAGCGTACAATACGTTAGTTCGTCCAGTCTTAGAGTACTGTTCGTCTGCGTGGGACCCTTACCAGTTGGGTCTGATTCAAGAGATTGAGAAGGTCCAAAGAAGAGCGGCAAGATTCGTGACTGGTACATTCAGCCATCGCGAGAGCGTTACAAATCTCGTAGAAAGTTTGCAGATAGACGGCGCGCTAAACGGATGGGCTGCTCACGAAATTCCGAAATCCGATCTTCACCGAGGATGTAGAGCATATATTATTATCACCAACTTTCAAATCGCGCAATTATCACCATTTAAAGATGGGGAAATCAGAGCTCGTACTGAGGCGTTCAGACAGTCGTTTCTCCCTGGCGCGTTCCGCGAGTGGAACAGAGGGGGGGGGGGGGGGGGGGGTTATGACTTTGGCAGGAATTGTGCCCTCCGCCACACACCGCTTGGTCGCTAGTGGAGTATATATGTAGATATAGATCCCTATCACATCTCTCCCCATCAAGAGTTGCATGAAAACGATTATGAGAATGGTGTAAACTTCTGTACATGGACATGAAGGCAGGATACTCCAGGTGTATCTTGTTTAGTGATAAAGCCATATTTATCAATCATGGCCAGGTAACCGCCGAAACATGCACCAATGATCTGTTCACAATCCCCATTGGCTTCGTCAGGCGGAACGTCAGCGTCCATGGAGCGTTAACGTGTGGTGTGGGATAGTGAACCGTCAGCTCACAGGCCCGTGTTTCATAGACAAACCGCTGAACTCGCACAAGTATTGCAGCCTCCTAACAGACTATCTTCTACAGATGCTGGAGGACATTCCTCTGCAGACTAGGAGACACCTGTGGTACCAACACGATGGTTGTCGAGCCCATAGTGCGCGAAGTACTACAGCATGCCGAGCGGTTCTAGGCGCTACAGTCTGGAACCGCGCGACCGCTACGGTCGCAGGTTCGAATCCTGCCTCGGGCATGGATGTGTGTGATGTCCTTAGGTTAGTTAGGTTTAAGTAGTTCTAAGTTCTAGGGGACTGATGACCTCAGATGTTAAGTCCCATAGTGCTCATAGCCATTTGAACCATTTTTTGAACTACAGCATGTCTTCACGAATTGTTTCCAAATCGTTGGATTGGACATAGAGAACTTGTACCTTGGCCAGTCCGTTCCCCGAGTTTTACTCTTGTAGGCTTTTCTCTGTGGGAAAGCTGAAAGACGGTGTCTACAAGGACATACCAACTACACCCAACGATATGCAAAAACATATTATTGCAGCCTGCTCGGACATCTCCGCTGAAATCACAGCACGCGTCCAGCAGTCGTTCCATAGCAAACTGGAAGCGTGTATTGTCTCTGCCGGTGGTCATTTTGAAGATGACCTGTGATGGTAATTTGTCTCGTTGCTGATCAGATTCCACTACTGAATCCACTTGTTGTTTATTGTGTAGTACCACAGATATTGGGGAAGTGTCGGTATGGGAGCGTTTCAAAATATGATATCTCGCAAACGACTCGCACTAGAAAGCTGCAACAAACACTACTGACCTTCTGATTTACCCTGCGTTTAGTTTGTTAATGTCAATAGTCATTTTTTTTGCACAGAAATACAATTTCTAAGTATTGTTACAATCTTTTGCTTGGCTAACAGCACGAGCTCTTGCCTACCAATCCAGTCTGTGAAAACTGCACATCAACGGCATTTTCTATTTTTGCAATATTTACGGTGCAAGTTTAGATGATTCACCCTGATACTCGTTCTCCTCAAGTTATTACACAACTTACGGACGTAAAAAATGGCTCAAATGGCTCTAAGCACTATGGGACTTAACGTCTGAGGTCATCAGTCCCCTAGACTTAAAACTACTTAAACCTAACTAACCTAAGGACATCACACACATCCATGCCAGAGGCAGGATTCAAACCTGCGACCGTAGTAGCAGCGCGGTTCCCGACTGACGCGCCTAGAACCTCTCGGCCACCGAAGCCGGCCTTACGAACGTAATTACTCTTGATCACTATCTCTTATTATGACTTCTGACGTGAAAAGTTTGTTGAAGTACTTTCATATGCTCTAAGTCGTCATAAATTTTAATATTGTGTAGCGGTTTCTTTCTGGTATAGTTTGACATTCATATTTAGTCATTACCCTCTTTTAGCCCCTACTTGACTTCTGATAGTGTTTAGCTCTCTGCTTATTAGATTGTTTAAGGGGAAGCAACTGGTTTACTTTGGGACCACGAAGATATCCGTTGAACGTGATTAAGTTAAATGTCATACTGGAATTTATTGGTTCTACTACGATTTGCACAGAGCAAAACTTAATCATAGCTAACACTTGGTTCAAGAATCGTAAAAAAGGTTGTATACGTGGAAGAATCCTGGAGATACTAAAAGGTATCAGATAGATTATATAATGGCAAGACAGAGATTTAGGAACCAGGTTTTAAATTGTAAGACATTTCCAGGGGCAGATGTGGACTCTGACCACAATCTATTGGTTATGAACTGTAGATTAAAACTGAAGAAACTGCACAAAGATGGGAATTTAAGGAGATGGGACCTAGATAAACTGAAAGAACCAGAGGTTGTACAGAGTTTCAGGGAGAGCATAAGGAAACAATGGACAGGAATGGTGGAAAGAAATACAGTAGAAGAAGAATGGGTAGCTCTGAGGGATGAAGTAGTGAAGGCAGCAGAGGAGCAAGTAGGTAAAAAGACGAGGGCTAGTAGAAAACCTTAGGTAACAGAAGAAATATTGAATTTAATTGATGAAAGGAGAAAATATAAAAACGCAGTAAATGAAGCAGACAAAAAGGAATACAAACGACTCAAAAATGAGATCGATAGGAAGTGCAAAATGGCTAAGCAGGGATGGCTAGAGGACAAATGAAGGATGTAGAGTCTTATCTCACTAGGGGCAAGATAGATAATGCCTACAGGAATATTAAAGAGAACTTTGGAGAAAAGAGAACCACTTGTATGAATATCAAGAGCTCAGATGGAAACCCAGTTCTAAGCAAAGAAGGGAAAGCAGAAAGGTGGAAGGAGTATATAGAGGGTCTATACAAGGGCAATGTACTTGAGGACAATATTATGGAAATGGAAGAGGATGTAGATGAAGATGAAATGGGAGATATGATACTGCGTGAAGAGTCTGACAGGGCACTGAAAGACCTGAGTCGAAACAAGGCCCCGGGAGTAGACAACATTCCATTAGAACTACTGACGGCCTTGGGAGAGCCAGTCCTGACAGAACTCTCCATCTGGTGAGCAAGATGTATGAGAGAGGCGAAATACCTTCAGACTTCAAGAAGAATATAATAATTCCAATCCCAAAGAAAGCAGGTGGTGACAGATGTGAAAATTACCGAACTATCAGTTTAATAAGTCACGGATGCAAAATACTAACGCGAATTCTTTACAGACGAATGGAAAAACTGGTAGAAGCCGACCTCGGGGAAGATCAGCTTGGATTCCGTAGAAATATTGGAACACGTGAGGCAATACTGACCCTACGACTTATCTTAGAAGCTAGATTAAGGAAAGGCAAACCTAAGTTTCTAGCATTTGTAGACTTAGAGAAAGCTTTTGACAATGTTGACTGGAATACTCTCTTTCAAATTCTGAAGGTGGCAGGGATAAAATACAGGGAGCGAAGGTCTATTTACAATTTGTACAGAAACCAGATGGCAGTTATAAGAGTCGAGGGACATGAAAGGGAAGCAGTAGTTGGGAATTGAGTGAGACAGGATTGTAGCCTCTCCCCGATGCTATTCAATCTGTATATTGAGCAAGCAGTGAAGGAAACAAAAGAAAAGTTCGGAGTAGGTGTTAAAATCCATGGAGAAGAAATAAAAACTTTGAGGTTCGCCGATGACATTGTAATTCTGTCAGAGACAGCAAAGGACTTGGAAGAGCAGTTGAACGGAATGGACAGTGTCTTGAAAGGATGGTATAAGATGCACATCAACAAAAGCAAAACGAGGATAATGGAATGTAGTCGAATTAAGTCGGGTGATGCTGAGGGAATTAGATTAGGAAATGACACACTTAAAGTAGTAAAGGAGTTTTGCTATTTGGGGAGCAAAATAACTGATGATGGTCGAAGTAGAGAAGATATAAAATGTAGACTAGCAATTGCAAGGAAAGCGTTTCTGGAGAAGAGAAATTTGTTAACATCGAGTATAGATTTAAGTGTCAGGAAGTCGTTTCTGAAAGTATTTGTATGGAGTGTAGCCATGTATGGAAGTGAAACATGGACGATAAATAGTTTGGACAAGAAGAGAATAGAAGCCTTCGAAATGTGGTGCTACAGAAGAATGCTGAAGATTAGATGGGTAGATCACATAACTAATGAGGAGGTATTGAATAGAATTGGGGAGAAGAGGAGTTTGTGGCACAACTTGACAAGAAGAAGGGACCGGTTGATAGGACATGTTCTGAGGCATCAAGGGATCACAACGTTAGCATTGGAGGACAGCGTGGAGGGTAAAAATCGTGAAGGGAGACCAAGAGATGAATACACTAAGCGGATTCAGAAGTATGTAGGTTGCAGTGGGTAGTGGGAGATGAAGAAACTTGCACAGGACAGGGTAGCATGGAGAGCTGCATCAAACCAGTCTCAGGACTGAAGACCACAACAACAACAAATAACTACGATGAATTATAAATTTCATTTTCAGTACTAAATTAATTATTTTCAAAGGAAGAATTGGAAGGCTTAAGATGCCGTAATTGATATTTTTACGATAGTTGTTTGCTGGCCATTTACTTACTCCTCAGCCTAGGCGTCTACGCTTTCTAATGCTGGCTTACTTCCCTGCTAGACTGGGTGACATTACTTCGCCTGGAGACAGCCTCGCCCCCTTTCCGTAAATTATGTGATCTGATTTGTTTGCAACTTCTGCTAAGGCTGTTCGGCGTGGGCTTCAATTGGGCGGAAGAAAGGTGGGCGAATACGTCAAATACACTCTAAAAAGACAAAAAAAACGACGCACCACGAAGGAATTATCCGAATTACACGGAAATCCGTAGATGTGATGTACATGGTCAGACAAACAAATCACAGCAGTATTCCTATGGTTGTCATCAGCGGCGTCCTTAAAGCACTGCGGTACGTCGAATATATTCTATGCCCCGTTTTGTTGCCCTTCATGGCAGTCGATCCTGGGCTTTCATTTCAACAAGATAATATTAACCCGCACACGGCGAGAGTTTCTACTGCTTGCCTTCGTGCTTGCCAAACCGCCAAACCATTCCTTGGCTAGCAAGGTCTCTCCCCATCTAAGAACGTTTGGAGCATCATGGGCAGGGCCCTCCAACCGGATCGGGATTTTGACAATCTAATGGGCCAGTTGGCAGACTGTGGCATGATATCCCTCAGGAGAACATCGAACAATTTTATCAGTTCCAAGGCAAATAACTGCTTGCATAAGGGTTAGAACTGGACCAACCCGTTGCTGCCGTGCCCTTTTGTGAAGCTCTTTCTCTTGATAAGTCAGTCAATTTGTCTGAAATTATAATCATTTGTTTGCCTGACATGTACATCGCATTTACCGACTCCCGTCCCATTCGGGTAATTTCTTCGTGGTACGTCGCTTTTTTTAGAGTGTAAGAGGGGCGTTTGAAAAGTACGAGAGATGGCACCACCGGCGCGTATCGAGGTCATGTTTAGTTAGTAGCATCTTTGGAAAGAACGCACACCAAGTTTCAGCTATATTGCTCTATTTCTTTGTGTTTGGGATTCGTGTGAATCAAGGAAGTCGAGTGATTGTCAAAAAATGGGCGAAAAAGAATTTCGTGTGGTGATTAAACATTACTTTATGAAAGGCAAAACGCCTCAGGAGAGTAAAGAGAAGCGAGATAAATATTACAGTGACTCTGCACCTTCGATTAGAACAGTTTATACGTGGTTTCAAAATTTTCGGAGTGTCCATATGGGCACAAGTGACGCTGAACTTTCAGGATGCCCTATGGAGGTTACGACTCCAGAAATCATTGATAAAATCCATGATATGGTTTCGGATGAGAGAAGAGTTAAGGTGCATGAGATTGCTAGTGCATCTCGAATGAACGGGTACACAATATTTTGCGTAAACATTTGGACATGAGAAAGCAATCCGCAAGATGGGTTCCGCGATTGTTCACGCTTGACCAAAAATGGAATCGTGTGAAGTGTTGCAAGGATGGTTTGCAGCTGTTCAAGAAGAATCCGCAGTACTTCAAGCATCGTTTCGTCACTGTGGATGAAACATGGATACATTACTGTACTCCTGAGGCCAAACAACAATATAAACATTGGGTTACCAAGGGAGAATCGGCACCAAAAAAGGCGAAGACCATTCCTTCGGCTGAAAAGGTTATGGCGACTGTCTTTTGGGGTCCGCAAGGGATAATCCTCATCGAGACTATCTGGAAAAGGGTAAAACTATTACAAGTGAATATCATTCATCGTTATTGGACCGTTTCAAATCGGAGGTGCAAGAAACACGCCGGCGATTGGATCGCAAAAAAGTCGTTTTCCATCACGACAATGCACCACCACACACCTCAACAGTTGTGGTAGTAAAATTAATGGAAATAGGATTCCAACTCGTTTCACATCCCCGCTATTCTCCAGAGTTGGCTCCCTCGGACTACTATTGTTCCCCAATTGGAAGAAATGGCTGGCGGTACAAAGATTTTATTCAAACGAGGAGGTGATTGCAGCAACTAATAGCTATTTGGCAGACTTGGACAATTCCTATTATTCAGAAGGGATCAACAAATTAGAAGAGCGTTGTACGAAGTGTATAAGTGTAGAAGGAGACCATGTCGAAAAATAAGAAAGGTTTACCTCAAAGACGTAAGTAGTTTTTATTTTTGCACGGACTTTTCAAACGCCCCTCGTATATTCCTACGAAAGTTTAAAAGTGAACTAATATTTCAACATAGCTCGTTTAACTTCATTGCAATAAAATGAAGCCGCATCTTACCAGTTTATGCTAACATGTAGTGCAAGGTGGATTATGTCGCTATAAAGTTGTTCGTCGATTTAAGTAATGTGTACTTATCGTGCACAAAATCGTCCCTCACAGTTCTTTCTTTGTACAACATTATTTCCATTGCCTTCCTATTTTCCAGAATCATACGAAACAGTACATAATCCTGAAGGCTGAGGTGTAGTTTGTCTCATAAGACGTGTTTGTGTAAGTTACGTGTTCTCAGCGCAGAATCTGTTGCCTGTCGTCTCACTGCATTACATAACGCAGCGTGCTTTTGTGCAAATATTCGCTGTGTTATTTTTAAGGAACTGCATTCAACAGATTTTTCGTCAGTATCTATGGGCTTCTTATAAGAATTTCATTCTTTTTTCAGTTGACGTTTGCATCTGAAAAGCTCCGACTACAACCTACCGAGTCAGTAGCTGTAGAAACAACTCTTTGATTAAAAATGACTGATGTTGTATACTGAATCAGACAAAGTGTCTATACAACCGAACGAAGGTGGAAGAATATAACGCTTATCTTATATCAACAAAGTACATGGGGAGGGGGGAGCGGGGCAGTGAATAAGTCACTAATATAGGTAAGCCCTTTTGTGATAACTGAGGAAAGAAAAAGGGGCCCACTGTGACAAACCGCAATTTATCCTTTTTGTTGGAAGAACGCCATTACCAGGATCGAGACTGGCGGCCAGTAGTTAACGGCACTCAACTTGCGTTCCTGAGGAACGAACTTGGCCAGCGAGATTCTGGCTTTTAGCCGTTCAAGTAAATCTCGTAAGTCGAATGCCGAAACTGTTCGTGTGAAAAGGACACGGTCGATTTACTTCTTCATCCTTGCCCAATCTGAGCTTGTGTTCCATATCTTACAACCTCTTTGTGGATGAGACTTTAAATTATCTTTCTTCTTTCATTTATCCACCAGCAGCTTGAAAGTCTGGAAGATTTAGATTGTTAATTGTATAATGCTATAAGGTAAATAGAAACGTCAAATTGTGGCTTGCTTCAAAATAAGAAATAATTATATGTGTTACGAACTTGGTAAAAGTTGAGTCAACCTATCATCGAAGAGCGGCAGTGAGAAGTGGATGTGACTTTTAATAATGTGTAAATGGTGAGAGATCCTCTGCCTCTAACTATTCAAGTTAATGTCGTTAAAGCGAGATGACGACGCTGTTGAAAGAAGATCGTACTGCTGAGACTTTCCCGCACCTTTCTATCTAGCATTCAGTTACTGGGCAAGAAGCAACGTGAAGAAACAAGGACCATGTTTGAATCGCAAATGGCGTGTCGTGGTGAGAAGAGGCAACATCACTGTTTAAGAAAATGAAAGTTCATCTCCTAGCCTGAGCACCCTGAACTGAATTGTCCACATTATTTGAGAGCAGTTTCAACCGAAACTATCTACACTTCAATTACAAAGAGCGCAGTTGTTCTTGTACACATTTGCATTGTACAGACCAAGGATTTCATGTTTGTGAACTTGCGCCAGCATCAGTTTACGGCTGCGAGCACTTACTGTCTACTGATACTTCAGTTTACAATCGGCTATACATTGCGGCTACGTTGGAGATACAGTTTTTTAAGGTAGGTAACAGTGCACTGTTTGCGTATTTTAGTCCTGATGTTGCTTCATATAGCGTTTGTCTTGAGAGCTCTTTTGGAGCCTCATAAGTTTGTCTCACGAGAAATCTACAAATACAATGCAGCTTCGCTAGATAGGTAAGCAAGCTGTAGTGAAAATATAAGTCCACCTTTCTGATTATTCACTGCCGCACAATAAGTAACCCAGTGACACTCATGTGATTATGAAATACTGTATAAGGCGCAGTCAACTGAAAACGAGGCACATGGACAAAATTAAGTAATCTTTATTATTTCAAATGTAATCGTCGTAAATGTTAATTCATTGATCCCAGTTTGAGACAAGACGGTCAGTGCCCTCATGGAGAACGTTTGCCGTTGCCTGCGGAACCACCATTGTACCCAGGGGTGCATCGCTTCATCCGAAGAAAATCGAAGGCCACGAATGTCTTTCTTCGGGGCTCCATCAATATGGGAATGGCATGGAGAGAGTCGGCGCTGTATGAAGGGTGTACAAGGACTTTCCAGCGTAACTTCTGCAGCGTAGTCTAAACAACTTTGGCAAAATGTGAGCGGGCATTATCCTGCAACAGAATGATGCCGTCCGTCAACATTCCCGGGTGTCTGGACATGATGGGGAGCTGCAGTTTTTGCAAAGTGTCCGTGTACCACTGTGGCGCCGAGTTTCCGAAAGTCACTGAGTTGCAGGCCCTTGCAGTCGAAAACTAAGGTCGTCATGACTTTCTCAGAGCTGCCATACCTGCAGTTTCGACTACACTGCAGAAGGTCCGCTAGGAAGCCCTTACATGTTGTCCATACATTCCCGATCTCTCGCCATGCGGTTTCCATATTTTTGGAGCCCTGAAGAATGGACGTTCGTGGCCGTCGATTTGCTTCGGACGAAGAGGTACACGTCTGGGTGCAATTATGGTTCCGTAGGCAACCGCAAACATTTTTCCATGAAGACACTTACCGTTTTGTCCCTCAGTGGGACAAACAGTTGTGGTCATCGTTTTTGAAATAATAAACAGTTTGCTTAGGAGGAGGAAGGTCTCAGCAGTATGATCTTCTTTCAACAGCGTCGTCATCTCGCTTTAACGACATTAACTAGAATAGTTAGAGGCAGAGGATCTTTCACCATTTACAAATGATTAAAAGTCACATCAACTTCTCACTGCCGCTCTTGGATGGTAGGTTGACTTAACTTTTACCAAATTCTTAACACATATAATAATTTCTTATCTTGAAACAAGCCACAATTTGACATTTCTATTTACCTTATAGCATTATGCAATTAGCACTCTGAATCTTCGAGACTTTGAAGCTGCTGGTGGATAAATGGTCCAAACGGCTCTGAGCACTATGGGACTTAACATCTGAGGTCATCAGTCCCCTAGAACTTAGAACTACTTAAACCTAACTAAACTAAGGACATCACACAACACCCAGTCATCAATCATGGGTTTCAGTTGCGTATGTCTTACATACCAAATCTTATGTTCGAGTTAAGAGACAGTTTATTGTTGTTTGCACTAGTTTTCGCCGTCAAAAATCCCTTGTCATTATGCTGCAATGCTGATTGCTTGTGTTGATGCAGTAGTGAAGACTATATGAAGCGCTATCCCAAGAAATTTTCACAACAAGCGAGAACAAAAAACCAAAACTAATGTGAATAACAATAAATGTGCATCTTTACATGAACAGCTGTCTGATGACCATAGCTGTTAAGTCCCATAGTGCTCAGAGCCATTTGAACCAAAGCCATGATTAATTAATGTAAAGGGATCCGATTCAGATGTAATGATGATTATTCAAACCACGACCGGTTTCTGGATGTTAAAGTTCCATCTTTACGTGTATAAAACTGCAACATTCAAAGAAAAGTAGGAGAGTAATATGGTGCTACATATCTATTAGTGCCTCCAAAAAAATGGTTCAAATGTCTCTGAGCACTATGGGACTTTACATCTATGGTCATCAGTCCCCTAGAACTTAGAACTACTTAAACCTAACTAACCTAAGGACGTCACACAACACCCATTCATCACGAGGCAGAGAAAATCCCTGACCTCGCCGGGAATCGAACCCGGGAACGGGAAACGTGAACGCTACCACACCACCACGAGCTAGTGCCGCCAAGATGCAGTGATTTGGAGCCCTTGTACTGACCGGCCCGACCTATGTTATGCGTTACCAAATGCAATAAGTGAGCCGCCTTATTTCAATAGTCTGCCCTTCTGTTTCTTACAGATATGTTGCATTATATTTCTTCCCTCATCTCCTTTGTATGTTACAGTTTTATGTATGTGAAGATGAGGTTTTAACATCCTGAAGCCGGTCGTGGTTTGAACGATCATTAGTACAACTGAAGAAGATCTCTTTAAATTAATTAACGTGAACAACCATCTGATGATGAACCTGTCGGTTCGAAACCTCTAACGGAGCTATTTATGCGAATAAATAGCATTATAAAAAGTAGCTGGTAGCTGTTTTCTTCTCTGCAAGAATCAATTTATAGATAAATTTCTTCTCATTACTGAAATGTACGTTGAACGCTTTCACGGTGAATCACACGAAATATTAATCACTGATACTGCTAAAAGAGCAATCGGTCTGTGGCAACTGATGGTTCGTAATTTTTTTATTGCTTACAATTTTACGCTTGGTTTACCAAATTTTCTTCATAGTTTAACGAAAGCTTAAATGAACTGTTCGATAAGTAAGTGTTATTTGAAGCTCTTATCCAGCGAAAACTTTCAGTTACGTGAGCTCAACTACACTCTAGCTGGAACGTTTAAACGACGCCCATTACTTACTGCCCACTACCAGGCTGTGCATATAAATGACAATCAAACAATTACACTTAGTTTTCTATTACTCTGTGTGTGTGTGTGTGTGTGTGTGTGTGTGTGTGTGTGTGTGTGTGTGTGTGTGTGTGTGTGTTTGCGCGCGCTTGTGTTTACGTCTTGAAATCGACTGAAATTTATCACTGTTGCTAAGCGCGTCGTGGCCTGTAATAACGACTACGTCAGAATGCAGTTTTCGCGTATGTGAACTGATCCTTTCATGGGAGCCATCATTGGTATAGTCCAGTGATCTTTCTTTTAATTGCCCTTTGAGTATTCATTGTGGATTCATTTCCTACGTTATCTATAGATCTGTACCTACAGACTGGAAAATTGCACAGGTCGCACCAGTGTTTAAGAAGGGTAGTAGGAGTAATCCATCGAACTACAGACCTATATCATTGACGTCGGTTTGCAGTAGGGTTTTGGAGCATTTACTGTATTCAAACATTATGAATCACCTCGAAACGAACAATCTATTGATACGTAATCAGCATGGTTTCAGAAAACATCGTTCTTGTGCAACGCAGCTGGCTCTTTATTCGCACGAAGTAATGGCCGCTATCGACAGGGGATTTCAAGTTGATTCCGTATTTCTAGATTTCCGGAAAGCTTTTGACACCGTTCCTCACAAGCGACTTCTAATCAAGCTGCGGGCCTATGGGGTATCGTCTCAGTTGTGCGACTGGATTCGTGATTTCCTGTCAGAAAGGTCGCAGTTCGTAGTAATAGACGGCAAATCATCGAGTAAAACTGAAGTGATATCAGGTGTTCCCCAGGGAAGCGTCCTGTGACCTCTGCTGTTCCTGATCTATATAAATGACCTGGGTGACAATCTGTGCAGTTCTCTTAGGTTGCTCGCAGATGATGCTGTAATTTACCGTCTAGTGAGGTCATCCGAAGACCAGTATCAGTTGAAAAGCGATTTAGAAAAGATTGCTGTATGGTGTGGCAAGTGGCAGTTGACGCTAAATAACGAAACGTGTGAGGTGATCCACATGAGTTCCAAAAGAAATCCGTTGGAATTCGATTAGTCAGTAAATAGTACGATTCTCAAGGCTGTCTATTCAACTATGTACGTGGGTGTTAAAATTACGAACAACTTCAGTTTGAAAGACCACATAGATAATATTGTGGGGAGGGCGAGCCAAAGGTTGCGTTTCATTGGCAGGACACTTAGAAGATGCAACAAGTCCACTAAAGAGACAGCTTACACTACACTCGTTCGTCCTCTGTTAGAATATTGCTGCGCGGTGTGGGATCCTTACCAGGTGGGGTTGACGGAGAACATCGAAAGGGTGCAAAAAAAGGGCAGCTCGTTTTGTATTATCACGTAATAGGGGAGAGAGTGTGGCAGATATGATACGCGAGTTGGGATGGAAGTCATTAAAGCAAAGACGTTTTTCGCCGCGGCGAGATCTATTTACGAAATTTCAGTCACCAACTTTCTCTTCCGAATGCGAAAATATTTTGTTGAGCCCAACCTACATAGGTAGTAATGATCATCAAAATAAAATATGAGAAATCAGAGCTCGAACAGAAAGGTTTAGGTGTTCGTTTTTCCCGCGCGCTGTTCGGGAGTGGAATGGTAGAGAGATAGTATGATTGTGGTTCGATGAACCCTCTGCCAAGCACTTAAATGTGAATTGCAGAGTAATCATGTAGATGTAGATGTAAAGCCTACGTTTTCAAACGGAAAAGTGTAACGGTACTGATTGGTTACTACGCACGTATTCTGAAGCAATTCAATCGAATATGAACATTATACGAACAGCCTTTAGCAAAAATAAGTCGGACATCACGTTCAGCCCTTAACCACTTCTGAGGCAACTGAGATCGAGGTGATAACGCTTCAGGCAAAATATATGTGTAATCAGAAATATGCGCTGGTACAGGAAACGCATCGCGGTGGACCTGCTTGGAAGGCAGCGTGTGGAGGCGCGGGCGGCAGCCGCGACAATGTGACGTGGCTCATCCTAGTTTCCGGTACACGCTGCCGGTACACGGTTCCCCGCAAGTGGCGCGCCCACGCCGCCGCTTCCGCAGCCACCGCGCTGGCGCCGGGCACAGCCCTCCTCTCCGCACGCTTTCCGCTCACTCCTCATTGCTTCCGAAAACTAGCTCGTATATACTCGCTCTCTACCTCGTACAATTAACTTCCTTGGCCTGTAAAAAGATAGCTTCTTTACGGCGATGACGTCGTTACACAAACGACTGTACACAATGTCGTATGTATTGTCTACCTACTGTAACTCTATAAATTATGTAATTTTCCTTCACCAAAGAAGACCAGTTAAATATTTCAAAATTCGAATCTAGAACAGCTGTCAACATAAGTAACTTGGAAAGAGAGATCTTCAGTGTAGCGAAGCAGCTTAAATCACTTAATTACGGCTAGTAGAAATCCTTGGGTAACAGAAGAAATACTGAATTTAATTGATGAAAGTAGAAAATATAAAATTGCAGTAAATGCAGCAGGCAAAAAGGAACACAAACGTCTCAAAAATGAGATCGACAGGAAGTGCAAAATGGCTAAGCAGGGATGGCTAGAGGACAAATGTAAGAATGTAGCGGCGCATATCACCAGGGGTAAGATAGATAATGCCTACAGGAAAATTAAAGTGACCTTTGGAGAAAAGAGAACCACTTGTATGAGTATCAAGAGCTCAGATGGAAACCCAGTTCTAAGCAAAGAAGGGAAAGCATAAAGGTGGAAGGAGTTCGAATGAATGGCTCTGAGCACTATGGGACTTAACATCTATGGTCATCAGTCCCCTAGAACTTAAAACTACTTAAACCTAACTAACCTAAGGACAGCACACAACACCCAGCCATCACGAGGCAGAGAAAATCCCTGACCCCGCCGGGAATCGAACCCGGGAACCCGGGCGTGGGAAGCGAGAACGCTACCGCACGACCACGAGATGCGGGCAGGAAGGAGTATATAGAGGGTCTATGCAAGGGCGATGTACTTGAGGACAATATTATGGGAATGGAAGAGGATGTAGATGAAGATGAAATGGGAGATACGATACTGCGTGAAGAGTTTGACAGAGCACTGAAAGATCTGAGTCGAAACAAGGCCCCGGGAGTAGACAACATTCCATTAGAACTACTGACGGCCTTGGGAGAGCCAGTCCTGACAGAACTCTCCATCTGGTGAGCAAGATGTATGAGAGAGGCGAAATACCTTCAGACTTCAAGAAGAATATAATAATTCCAATACCAAAGAAAGCAGGTGTTGATAGATGTGAAAATTACCGAACTCTCTGTTTAGTAAGCCACGGCTGCAAAATACTAACAGGAATTCTTTACAGAGGAATGGAGAAACTGGTAGGAGCCGACCTCTAGGTAGATCAGTTTGGATTCCGTAGAAATATTGGAACACGTGAGGCAATACTGACCTTAGGACTTACCTTAGAAGATAGATTAAGGAAAGGCAAACCTACGTTTCTAGCATTTGTAGACTTAGAGAAAGCTTTTGACAATGTTGACTGGAATACTCTCTTTCAAATTCTAAAGGTGGCAGGGATAAAATACAGGGAGCGAAAGGCTATTTACAATTTATACAGAAACCAGATGGCAGTTATAAGACTCGAGGGGCATGAAAGGGGAGTAGTGGTTGGAAAGGGTGTGAGACAAGGTTGTAGTTTCTCCCCGATGTCATTCAATCTATATATTGAGCAAACAGTAAAGGAAACAAAAGAAAAATTCGGAGTAGGTATTAAAATCCATGGAGAAGAAATAAAAACGTTGAGGTTCGCCGATGACATTGTAATTCTGTCAGAGACAGCAAAGGACTTGGAAGAGCAGTTGAACGGAATGGACAGTGTCTTGAAAGGAGGATATAAGATGAACATCAACAGAAGCAAAACGAGGATAATGGAATGTAGTCGAATTAAGTCGGGTGATGCTGAGGGAATTAGACACACTTAAAGTAGTAAAGGAGTTTTGCTATTTGGGGAGCAAAATAACTGATGATGGTCGAAGTAGAGAGGATATAAATGTAGACTGGCAATTGCAAGGAAAGCGTTTCTGATGAAGAGAAATTTGTTAACATCGAGTATAGATTTAAGTGTCAGGAAGCCGTTTCTGAAAGTATTTGTATGGAGTGTAACCATGTATGGAAGTGAAACGTGGACGATAAATAGTTTGGACAAGAAGAGAATAGAAGCTTTCGAAATGTGGTGCTACAGAAGAATGCTGAAGATTAGATGGGTAGATCACATAACTAATGAGGAGGTATTGAATAGAATTGGGGAGAAGAGGAGTTTGTGGCACAACTTGACTAGAAGAAGGGTCGGTTGGTAGGACATGTTCTGAGGCATCAAGGGATCACAACGTTAGCATTGGAGGGCAGCGTGGAGGGTAAAAATCGTAGAGGGAGACCAAGAGATGAATACACTAAGCAGATTCAGAAGGATGCAGGTTGCAGTAAGTACTGGGAGATGAAGAAGCTTGCACAGGATAGGGTAGCATGGAGAGCTGCATCAAACCAGTCTCAGGACTGAAGACCACAACAACAACAACAACTCAAGAAAGGAAATAGGAATAATCCGATGATTTACAGACCTATATCACCGATGTCGATATGCAGTACGATTTTGGAACGTATACTGTGTTCCAACATTATGAATTACCTCGAAGGTAACGGTCTATTGACACACAGCTCGGATTCAGAAAATATCGTTCTTGTGAAATACAACTAGCTCTTTTTTCGCACGAAGAAATTGGACTATATCTCAAATTGATCCCATATTTCTAGATTTCCAGAAGGCAATTCTCACCGGTCCTCAAACAAGAGACTTCTAATCAAATTTCATGCCTATGGAGTATCGCTTCAGTTGTGCGACTGGATCCGTGATTTCCTTTCAGAAAGTCACAGTACGTAGTAATAGGCGGAAAATCACCGAGTGAAATAGAAGTGATACCTATCGTTCCCCGCCGGCCGCTGTGACGAGTGGTTCTAGGTGCTTTAGTCCGGAACCGCGATGCTTCTACGGTCGCAGGTTCGAATCCTGCCTCGGGCATGAATGTGTGTGATGTCCGTAGGTTAGTTAGGTTTAAGTAGTTCGATGTCTAGGGGACTGCTGACATCAGATGTTAATTCCCATAGTGCTTAGAGCCATTTGAACCATTTTTGTCGTTCCCCAAGTAAGTATTATAGGCTCTTTGCTGTTCCTAATTTATATAAATGATTTAAGGAGCAATTAGAACAGAAATCTTAGATTGTTTGCAAATGGTGCTGTCATTTACCATCTTGTAAAGTCATCAGATGATCAAAACCAGCCGGCCGCGGTGGTCTCGCAGTTCTAGGCGCGCAGTCCGGAACCGCGCGACTGCTACGGTCGCAGGTTCGAATCCTGCCTCGGGCATGGATGTGTGTGATGCCCTTAGGTTAGTTACGTTTAAATAGTTCTGAGTTCTAGGGGACTGATGACCACAGCTGTTAAGTCCCATAGTGCTCAGAGCCATTTGAACCATTTGATCAAAACCAATTGCAAAATGATTCAGATAAGATATCTGTATGGTGTGAAAAGTGGCAGTTGGCTCTAAATAATGAACAGTGTAAAGTCATCCACATGAGTACTAATATAAATCCGTCAAATTACGGTTACACGATAAAATACAAGATTCTGAAGGCTATAGATTGAAGTAAATCCTAGGGATTACAATTACCAATAACTTAAAATGGAGCGATCACATAGATAATGTTTGGGGAAAGCAAACCAAAGACTGCAGTTATTGACAAACCACTTAGAAAATGCAACAGCTCTACTAAAAAGACTGCTTACACCACGCTTGTCCGCCCTATTCTGGAGTACTGCTGTGCAGTCTGGGATCCGCATCAGATGGGATTGACGGAGGTCGTCGAAAAGTTTAAAGAACGACAGCTCGTTTTGTGTTACCGCGAAATAGGGGAGAGAGTGCCACTGACATGATTCGTGAATTGGAGTGGCAAGTTGCGCCGGATTAGCCGAGCGGTCTAAGGCGCAGCAGTCATGGATTGTGCGGCTGGTCGCGGCGGAGGTTCGAGTCCTCCTTCGGGTGTGGGTGTGTGTGTTGTCCTTAGGATAATTTAGGTTAAGTAGTGTGTAAGCTTAGAGACTTATGACCTTAGCAGTTAAGTCCCATAAGATTTCACACACATTTGAACATTTTTTGGAGTGGCAATCGGCAGGATCATCTCGTGAGATTTCAATCCCCAGCTTTCTCCTCTTGGCAAAATATTCTGTTGGCGTCCAACTGCGTAGGGAGAAATGATCATCATAATAAAATGAGAGAAATCTAGTTCACACAGAAAGACTTAAGTGCTCGTTTCTCTCGCGCGCCGTTCGAGAGTGGAACTGTAGAAGATGAACCCTCTGCTAGGCACATAGTTGTTAATTGTATACTAATCATGTAAATGTAGATCATTTTACCCAATTTCACGATTATAATTTGCTCTTATGAATATAATATACTGCAACATAATACGATTATGGAAATAAGAGAACACGCCACTACGTAGACTATATCAGCTCCGTAGTGCTGTATCCTATCATTTACTTCCAAAGACTACAACTAAATAAGAAACATCAAGCACATAGAATTATTGGCCTTGGAAATAAGTCAGAATATGACGTGTATGTGTGCAGCGAGTTAAAAAAGGAGTATTCATATACTGAGAGGTGGTAGTATGGACAAAAACAAGAACTATTATCACTTGTACATCTTGGCTAGTGTGAAACATATCTTCTACTGCAAGCTATTTGCTATTACGAACGCAGTAAACAAATGAAGACACGTTCCTCTGTTTTTGTCCATGGACACAACATGCAGTAAACATCCGTTAGTGTTGTTACTATAAACTGTATTCACAGTTTATAACAACATTCAGTGATTCTAATGAAACCAGTTTGTGCTGTGATAAGTTTGTGAAATGCTTTTACATTGTAGTTTTTACTTTTGCACTTGCTGCATTATGGAAGCCTATAAATCCACACAGGAAATGGCACATTCAAATACGACTCAGGAGTGAAGGTCGTATGCAATAGCCAGTAGATTACCTTAGAAGCTTAGCTATTTTACAGTTACAGAATAATGGGTTCTCATTTATTTACTGCATGCTGTAGGTCGTTCGTAACAACAAAGAGTTTGCAATAGAACATAGGTGTTTTACAGTAGCGAGGATGAACAGGTACTCATAGCTCATGTTTACTGGACTTTTTTTTCTTGTTTTGGTTCATACTACCACCTCTCAAAATATGAAATACTTTTTTTTAACGTCATGTAATAAAAAAAGAGGGAACCGGTACAAAGGCGCGCTTGCGCACGTGCACAAAGCTGCGCGAGGCTTAAAAAGCTGCGTATTATTATGTTGACGCTGAGAAGAAGAGCCATCCTTAATGACTGGGAACCTGAGACACGAGCCACTACTCTCTTCCGTGAATTTTTCACTCGCACCGAGCTGCAAAGCTGCGTGTCCTGAATCTGCTGGTATAAGCTCGGTATAGTTTTGTGAATATACGTATAACAGGAGCAGGTACTTCATGTATTCATTTATTTTTTCGTAAACATTAGCGTTTGCTGAGCAAAATGAAATTCGACGATGATTAAGTTTCAGGTGGTGGACCAGTAAACAGTCTGTCGACTCTAAAAGACATTCTTGTACTCTTATTTGGATTTTCGTTTGGCTGTGTCTACTACTGCACCATTTTTCTGTTCCGTGATTAATGCTTCCGTTAGTTGGCCTCGCAAAGGGAGTTTTAATTCATTCCTTTCATTTATAACGCCTTAAGAACGCAGTCACTAAGCACTAAGACTTTACTCTAGTCTTACACAGTTTTACTGACAGACCATTGTATTATTGATGATTATGATAATTAAAAATTCTTCTGGGTTTGGTACGGCGTCATACCTAAATTATGAACTGTAAGACCAACGTTTCGACCGTATTACGAGGGCCTTCCTCAGGGCAGTACTGGTTCTGGTGGAGGACAGATACCTCTAATTATTGCAGACGATCGGAGTCAATAGTCGTATTAGTGAAACTTTATTCGCCTTAGAATTTAATAGGCTAATCATGACGAAAGGGAGAGGGTAGAAAAGAAGCTACTCGTGGGCTAAACTGCTTGTCAGTGATTGTTGGCGGTCTGCAAATCAGCACTTTGATTCTGGTGGGCATGTTTTCCTTTCTGTTGTACGCGGAAACGCACTGACAGTCCGTTTATAGCCGTTTGTTTGGGCCAGTGGTTCTCGAACTTTTATAGCTTCGGGCGCATTTAAAAGGCCAAAATAATTGTGGGCGCACTATATACACATATTTGAGGAATATTTTACAGCAGTCAATGCGGGAACTAAATACTGTGACAAAATAACAATTAAGTCATTTTGTTTTGAATTTCGCGTCCAGACTACAGAAAGTATAACTTGTATTAATAAAAACATACATTATCACAACATGGACAAATAACTTTTGTATAAAAAAACGTGAAAGAATCATGAAGCACTATTGTCACCCAAATGCGACGGCCGAGCGCCGTGTTGCCTCCTACCCTGCCAAGACGAAAAGCAAGAGAAACTATTAAGTGAAACGTATTGAAATGGAATGATGCAATAAAACTAACGATTAATTCAAATCATAGAGAAAAGTAATAATGCAATACAACTGAAACGTACCTTAGGTCTACTCTTTTTAGTGTTTATGAGAAACATGAGCCTGATGTGTCCTCGCGATTTCTTCAATGTTTGGAGATATACCTGAAAGACAAACTCTCATTTCCTCATCAATACATTGAAGAGTTCCTCTCTTTTTACATTTAACTGTGGTGAGGGCAGAAAATCCTAATCCACATAAATATGACGTCGAAAACTGAAGCAAAATGTTCAAAGCCTTTCTAGATATCGACACATAGTCTCCTTTCATAGAAATCCAAAAGGCTTGAAGAGACAATTCCTTATGCTTAATCATCAGTCCACGATCAGTAGATATAGTGCCAGTTCTTCTATTAATGTTAAGCTGAAATCACCTGAAGTTTCCATAAATGGGTTTCGAATCCAGTCGTACTGTTCAGTGTTGAGGGATGTAAAATATGAACTCAGTTTCTCTTCTAAACTTATGAAATGATCTAATACTATTGGAAGTATTTCAAGTGTGCACGTGCTCCTTACCAACGGGAACATTTCCAAGTTACCTTGAACAGCTTTTCTTTTCCATATTTCCTGTGAAACGCCTTAATTTTGTCGGTGGATGGGGGGATATTTTCTTCTTTTCCTTGCATGCTAGTGTTCTAAATATTACACTGCTGAAATATATCGGCCAAATATTGTAATCTGGCAATCCAAAATTCACTCCGAAGGAGGTTGCAAAAATGTAAATGTTTCATTTCTTTGAAAAACACGATAAGTTTTTGTCGTAGCTCATGCACACGGGTAAGCACCTTCCCCCTCGACAACTACCTGACTTCTGTGTGTAGTAGTAACCGTCTGTGTTCTGACTCTATATGGATACAAAGTTTCCCAATCAACTGGTTTTGACAGGTCTTGTTTTGATAAAATTTGCCATCTGAGCAACTTGCTCTAAGACTTCTCTCAATTTATCTCCCAATGTTTTCGCTATTAAGGCCTCCCTCTGAAGAAAGCAGTGAGTTACGATAACATCTTTTTTTTTTTACAAAAGAAATAAGGCCCTTCACACAGCCTACTATTGAAGGGGCGTCATCTGCACAAATGCCTGCACACGACTTCCATGTTAACTGCCATTTATTAAGATAATCATTTAAACTCTTCAAAATGTCTCACCTTTAGTAGACACACTTAGTTCTTTGCAAAAAACAAAGTGATTTACTATTTGATCTTGATTAATGAAACTTGCAAATACTAAGAGTGGCGACTGGTTGGTAACGTCTGTTGATTCATCAACTTGCAATGCAAAGTCTGAGTGCTTGAGTTTATTGCTGCATACATTTTTCTCAACATCAATAAACATTTCCATAATACTCCTGTGAACTGTATCATTCGACAAAGGAATCTTGCCTATTTTCATAGTTGCTTCATTGCCTAGTATCGTCATGACCATTTTTTTGCAAACAGGTAAAATAAGTGACTCACCTATAGTAGAAGCTTTCATACTCTTTGCTATTAGTCCAGAGACTTGGCAGGAAGTGAACAGAGCTTTATCAGAAACAGAAATTACACTTTTAAAAGAATTTTTTGCGCTTACTTACTGTTCAGACAATCTACTGAAATAGCTTACAGGTTTATCTTGCAAATGTTAATGCATTGTTTTAAAATGTTTGCTCAGTTTACTAGGAATAAGAGATTCAATTGCCCACATACTAGTGGGAAAGGATAATCTTCACTCCCAGTCCATGTATAGATTAACTAGCTTTCATTGTACTTACGAGTAGGACGCTGTTTTGCTTTTTTACTTGCTCTTAGCGTTTGTTCACTTGCGAATCGGATTCTCCAACTGCATGTTTGTTTTTGAGAAATGTGTCCATTATTCGACTGTATTTTGCATATAAGATGCACTTCTAGCGCTCTGAAAATAAGCAGTACGCTTTACACAATGTACGCTATACACAATGCACGCTGACAACACCTCACTGACACATCACCTAGCCGGCCGGAGTGGCCGTGAGGTTCTAGGCGCTACAGTCTGGAACCGAGCGACCGCTACGGTCGCAGGTTCGAATCCTGCCTCGGGCATGGATGTGTGTGATGTCCTTAGGTTAGTTAGGTTTAATTAGTTCTAAGTTCTAGGGGACTGATGACCTCAGAAGTTAAGTCGCATAGTGCTCAGAGCCATTTGGACACATCACCTGAAAGCTCCGCGATAACGTCAGGCGCACAACAATGGAAACGCGTTTTCCATCTGGGCCTGGATGCTTGTGCCTCCATGGGTTAACAGTGCCACCAACGATAATTTTCAAGTTCCGTTAACCGTGCTGGAAACTTCTTTCATGAATCCGCAGGGTCACTAAACTGCAGTGGAAATGACGCTCAGAAATAGCAAGGCTTCATGAACAATGACTATCATGTTCACATGTGCTACTCATCTGTAGGAAAGAACATGAAATGAAATTCTTTTAGTCACAGACAGCTCGAGGTCAAAGAATAAACAGCTCTCATGCATAATTTCCTTTCCCAGTTTCTCTTTTCAATAACATTTTAAGGTGGAATAGGTCCACAATCATTGAGAACAACACGAAACCTTCCAAATTCTATGGACAAGTTGTGATAACATGCATAGCGCACAAGGCTCAATTTCAGCATGGCTACCATCATAAAAGAAAAACATCCATAGGCAAATCAACTGCGAAAGAAAAGCACGGTACCATCAGATAATATCCGTAAGAATTTCCGTCAGAGAAATCTGTCAGTCATCAAATACTTTTTCATCGTTTTCTCTTGATTCTGAACGTTTTGATCTGACAAGAAATCCATTAATGCTTGACAACACTGTGGATTAACTCAGTGTTTATTTACAAACTTTGAGAGCGACAGAAGTGTCGTGCTGTTTGGTTACGGAAAGAAGGCACGGAACGAGGCGTGCGAAAATAATTTGCACGGCGCCTACAGGGCGAAGGGCGGCGAGAGGGGGGATGGTTAAGAAAATTTCACGACCAGTGCTAGTCATCCACGGATGCCTGCGCGCCTGGTACCGACCAGCGACTAAGATAGTTATATTTTAAACACAAAAGTAAAAAGGGTTCGTTAAAAGCGCATTATTTCTATCAAAAATCGTGAAATTAAGATAAGGCTGTCATAATGCAGTTCTAGTGCAAGGAGTTGAAGAAAATGGCCCTTGAGTCATTTATTAATTATGAGTGACAATGAAAAGATGTAAATGAGCGTTTGTAATAGAAGCCAGTACGTTGTCCTCGATGGTGAGTGTTCATCGGAGGTGAGGGTATCATATGGTGTGCCCCGGGAAGTGTGGTAGGTCCGCTGTTGTTTTCTATCTACATAAATGATCTTTTGGATAGGGTGGATAGCAATGTGCGGCTGTTTGCTGGTGATGCTGTGGTGTATGGGAAGGTGTCGTCCTTGAGGACTGTAGGAGGATACAAGATGACTTGGACAGGATTTGTGATTGGTGTAAAGAATGGCAGCTAACTCTAAATATAGATAAATGTAAATTAATGCAGATGAATAGGAAAAAGAATCCCGTAATGTTTGAATACTCCATTAGTAGCGTAGCGCTTGAACACAGTCACGTCGATTAAATATTTGGGTGTA
Organism: Schistocerca piceifrons; assembly: GCF_021461385.2. NCBI lineage: Eukaryota > Metazoa > Arthropoda > Insecta > Orthoptera > Acrididae > Schistocerca > Schistocerca piceifrons. The sequence continues at coordinate 260,290,474 of NC_060149.1, read as the reverse complement.
ACATTGCAGAGCGATATGTAGTGGGACAAGCATGTAATGGCAGTTGTGGGGAAGGCGGATAGTTGCCTTCGGTTCATTGGTAGAATTTTGGGAAGATGTGGTTCATCTGTAAAGGAGACCGCTTATAAAACACTAATACGACCTATTCTTGAGTACTGCTCGAGCGTTTGGGATCCCTATCAGGTCGGATTGAGGGAGGACATAGAAGCAATTCAGAGGCGGGTTACTAGATTTGTTACTGGTAGGTTTGATCATCACGCGAGTGTTACGGAAATGCTTCAGGAACTCGGGTGGGAGTCTCTGGAGGAAAAGAGGCGTTCTTTTCGTGAATCGATACTGAGGAAATTTAGAGAATCAGTATTTGAGGGCCGGCCGAAGTGGCCGTGCGGTTCTAGGCGCTGCAGTCTGGAGCCGCGAGACCGCTACGGTCGCAGGTTCGAATCCTGCCTCGGGCATGGATGTGTGTGATGTTCTTAGGTTAGTTAGGTTTAACTAGTTCTAAGTTCTAGGGGACTAATGACCTCAGAAGTTGAGTCCCATAGTGCTCAGAGCCATTTGAACCATTTAGTATTTGAGGCTGACTGCAGTACAATTTTACTGCCGCCAACTTATATTTCGCGGAAAGACCACAAAGATAAGATAAGAGAGATTAGGGCTCGTACAGAGGCATATAGGCAGTCATTTTTGCCTCGTCCTATTTGGGAGTGGAACAGGGAGAGAAGATGCTAGTTGTGGTACGAGGTACCCTCCGCCACGCACCGTATGGTGGATTGCGGAGTATGTATGTAGATGTAGATGTAGATGTAGAGTCATTGGCCGGGAGGTCCCTTGCGGGGCAGGTTGGGCGACCAGCGCGCCGGATGGGGATGGAATGATGACGAAGACAGCACAACACCAAGTCCCTGAGCGGAGACAATCCCCGACCCAGCCGGGAATCGAACCCGGGCCCGTAGGACGGCAATCTGTCACACTGACCACTCAGCTATCGGGGCGGACAGGAATGACAATGAAGCATTATGTTGTAAGAAACTTCCAATCCATGGTTGCAGTCTTGGACTGCAAGTTCTTTACAACATACCAAATAAGTTCCTGTGTTGGCCACACGAAACTTTACCATGGATAAAGTGTTACTTAAATAAATACAGTTACATTCATTATTAAATGAATTAATCGCTCCCACCACTGCATATTGTTATGAGTGTAGCAATGTGACAATTATCTGACCATTTCTTTTCTCCAGACAGCAGCATTCTGCCATCCGAATAATTATTTTTCTCGTCCCTCTGCGAATTACGCTTTCCCTAGAATTCCTTACACTTCCCGGTGGTGTAAGGATTGACCTCGATGGGCCAGCAATGGCTTTATCACCACTCATTATTTTGAAATACCTTTGCCCAGTTCCCAAACAGCCGCTACTGTTAGATAGCTAAGATTAGCTGCAATGGAAGCGAGCAGACAGTCGGCATGAAACGTTCCGAATACTGTCTACACTACAAGGAAATAACCCACCTTATTTCCTTAACCAAACTGAACTACTAGACAAAACTTAAGGACTCGTTCCGCACTATACCTGCCATGAAATGGATAACATTGAGTAGCTATAAGTTCTTTTATATTTGGCCATATGTTTATCCAGAATATTACAGTGCTCACCCGTAAATGTTCTAGGGCGCACCAGTGCGCCCTGGCGCACACTTGGAGAACAAGTGGTTTAGGCTGTCGCATCCGTGTCCGGTGAGGCTTCTGCCCCCACGACCACTCGCAGCCTGTGCATAACAAAAAGAAAATCAGTGTAGTGTGGCACACATGAACCTCCGAGGTTTGTTCAGCCACACAGCTGGGCTTTCTGCCTTCGCACATCTTATCATATTTCGTCATGAAGTACTGGTTCTTTCTAATAGACGAAGGGCGATGCGAGAGCGTAAGATAGACTGTTCCGCTCTAACAGCAAGTAAACTTCACAGTTTTATATCCGCCTCGTACAAAACTAATCGTCAGCGATAGTGCCTGATACCCTTACTCCATGAGACGTTGCAAATAAATTTCGGCTAATTCGTTAACATTATTGATTAAAATTTCCCATTAGAGTAATGAAAGAAATAAGCCTTTTGTGAACGTTATGCAAAAACTAATTACGTTCACATTTCGACCTTAGCTTAACCCTTACTAGCACAATAGTTTCGTAGTTAAAAGGCCAGACAAACAAAACGATTTAATGGTTAATTTTATCTCTAAATGCGAACATTTTAGGTTAGGCTGTACCGTAACTGTTATTGATATCGAATAAGACAACAAGTTTACTGTTACCAGTCACTATTTATTTATACCCTCGACGCGTTTAGTACGTTTAAACCTCCATCATCAAGTGGATTTTCATGTGTTAGAGTGAAATGTGTTTATGTTGTGTTACGATTTTGGGGTAACTTGTAGCACTGTCTCCAGTGGTCACGGGTTCCTTTCTCTGTTGTAATACATCGCATGTAAAGTGTCATTTTGTTTTACAACTGTACCACAAGTTACCCCAAAATCGTTAACATAATACACACATATGCCGTTATAACACATGTGTTATCCACTTCGGACAAAACGAATTTGTTGCAATGTCATATATTATAATGACAATAGTATACAGATACCATATTGCTAGAATCATGGAGAAGTGCTTACCTAACAAACATAGCCACGCGCCAACGCGCAGTCACTATCGAGACCGTCGCATTCGGTACTGAATGGGGGCAGTACATCTATAAGTCGAGAGCTGTTTTTTGACGTTTCCATTTCTAAAATCTGATATTATTCGTTAGGCAAAAGTTGCAGAGTTTGAACGTATAGGAAGATCTGTAGCATGTGATCTCCAGTTCAGTTTCTTACCAATATGCTCATGTAAGAATTTAGAATAATTTAACTCCACGCCGACATCGTTAGAGAAGGTTCGGGTTGGACAACGATGGTGGTAGAGATGCCTTCATGGCCTTTTTGAAGGAATCATCGTGACATGCGCATCACGTGTCGTACAGAAAGCACGGGAAACTTCTTTGAGCCTGGTATGAAAGCAATTTGAACCTGTTAATTCCCCACGACACCACATTGTTAAGCACTGTATCATCCCGTTCGGTGTCTGTCTCCAAATTGTATAAAATTTGTTTTGTGTTATGTCTCTAAGCCGATTGCGGGGAATCAGCCCGGCATTTCATCGAAGACTGTGGGAAACCATCTAAAACAGCACACTTTTTAGACTGGCCAGTATCCAAGATCAATAGTCGTTAATCCGGTGTGCAAATTAGATTTGGTTCTGGATCGCTTGGTCTGGCAAGCCAGCGCTCTGCGTGTTATGCTGTACGAGCAAGTTACTTCAACTATCTGACCAAAAGTTTCCGGATACCTATCAGTGGACGTAACTATAGGTGTGTCCATCTATCGCCTTTATAACGGCTTTAACTTTGCTGGGAACAATTTCAGCGAGGTGTCTGAATGCCAGTGGGGGAACGTGACTCTATTCTTCCTCAAGAACCGAAACCAAAGGAGGTAGCGATGTTGCAAGCTGGGGTCTGGTGCGAAGTCGACGTTCTTCTAACGCATCCCAGAAAGTGTTCCATTGGCTTCAGGTTGGGACTATTGACAGGCCAGTCCATTTCAGGAATGATCCAAAAGAAATAATGACATAAGCTGATGGTCGGCATTGAAATACGTCAGTAGAGAAAGTTGAAAATTTGTGCCAGAGCGGGACTCGAACCCAGATTTTTTTGTTTCTCGCGAAAAGTCGCCACGACTGCCTCGGCCGTCCAGACATGGTCGCTGACTGACTCAGATTTCCAACTTATCCACACACTGATGACGTAGTGCCCTTGCCCATTAGCGTCGTTACTTTAGCGATTCGCTGATTCCCATAAGATTTCGAGCGTGTTTGTGCATCTGCAGTGAAGGGATCATCGGGCCGTCTCGTCCTACTCTATATATATATATATATATATATATATATATATATATATATATATATATATATATACAGGGTGTTTCAAAAATGACCGGTATATTTGAAACGGCAATAAAAACTAAACGAGCAGCGATAGAAATACACCGTTTGTTGCAATATGCTTGGGACAACAGTACATTTTCAGGCAGACAAACTTTCGAAATTACAGTGGTTACAATTTTCAACAACAGATGGCACTGCGGTCTGGGAAACTCTATAGTACGATATTTTCCACATATCCACCATGCGTAGCAATAATATGGCGTAGTCTCTGAATGAAATTACCCGAAACCTTTGACAACGTGTCTGGCGGAATGGCTTCAGATGCAGATGAGATGTACTGCTTCAGCTGTTCAATTGTTTCTGGATTCTGGCGGTACACCTGGTCTTTCAAGTGTCCCCACAGAAAGAAGTCACAGGGGTTCATATCTGGCGAATAGGGAGGCCAATCCACGCCGCCTCCTGTATGTTTCGGATAGCCCAAAGCAATCACACGATCATCGAAATATTCATTCAGGAAATTAAAGACGTCGGCCGTGCGATGTGGCCGGGCACCATCTTGCATAAACCACGAGGTGTTTGCAGTGTCGTCTAAGGCAGTTTGTACCGCCACAAATTCACGAAGAATGTCCAGACAGCGTGATGCAGTAATCGTTTCGGATCTGAAAAATGGGCCAATGATTCCTTTGGAAGAAATGGCGGCCCAGACCAGTACTTTTTGAGGATGCAGGGACGATGGGACTGCAACATGGGGCTTTTCGGTTCCCCATATGCGCCAGTTCTGTTTATTGACGAAGCCGTCCAGGTAAAAATAAGCTTCGTCAGTAAACCAAATGCTGCCCACATGCATATCGCCGTCATCAATCCTGTGCACTATATCGTTAGCGAATGTCTCTCCTGCAGCAATGGTAGCGGCTCTGAGGGGTTGCCGCGTTTGAATTTTGTATGGATAGAGGTGTAAACTCTGGCGCATGAGACGATACGTGGACGTTGGCGTCATTTGGACCGCAGCTGCAACATGGCGAACGGAAACCCGAGGCCGCTGTTGGATCACCTGCTGAATTAGCTGCGCGTTGCCCTCTGTGGTTGCCGTACGCGGTCGCCCTACCTTTCCAGCACGTTCATCCGTCACGTTCCCAGTCCGTTGAAATTTTTCAAACAGATCCTTTATTATATCGCTTTTCGGTCCTTTGGTTACATTAAACCTCCGTTGAAAACTTCGTCTTGTTGCAACAACATTGTGTTCTAGGCGGTGGAATTCCAACACCAGAAAAATCCTCTGTTCTAAGGAATAAACCATGTTGTCTACAGCACACTTGCACGTTGTGAACAGCACACGCTTACAGCAGAAAGACGACGTACAGAATGGCGCACCCACAGACTGCGTTGTCTTTTATATCTTTCACATCACTTGCAGCGCCATCTGTTGTTGAAAATTGTAACTATTGTAATTTCGAAAGTTTGTCCGCCTGAAAATGTACTGTTGTCCCAAGCATATTGCAACAAACGGTGTATTTCTATCGCTGCTCGTTTAGTTTTTATTGCCGTTTCAAATATACCGGTCATTTTTGAAACACCCTGTATATATATATATATAATATACACGCCGGCCGGGGTGGCCGAGCGGTTCTGGACGCTACAGTCTAGACCCGCACGACCACTACGGTCGCAGGTTCGAATCCTGCCTCGGACATGGATGTGTGTGACGTCCTTAGGTTAATTAGATTTAAGTAGTTCTAAGTTCTAGGGGACTGATGACCTCAGAAGTTAAGTCCCATAGTGCTCAGAGCCATTTTTGAACTACACACACACACACACACACACGCACACACACACATATATATATATATATATATATATATATATATATATATATATATATATATATATATATATATAAGGGGCGTAATGTCTGGAGAGCGGGATGGCCAGGGTGTTGGACCGTTCCTTCCAGTCCACCGATTCGGACATTACTCCCCTCTCCAGAAATTACAGCCCTTGATTTTTGTTTCTGGGGCTATATCAAGAAGAGAGTCTTCGTCACACCAGTTGCTGACGTCGACGAACTGAAGTGTAGGATACAAGATGCTGTGGGTACTGTGACAGAACACATGTAACGAAACACCTGGCAGGAACTGGAATACCGCCTCGACATTCTCCGAGCTACCAAGGGAGCACACATTAAGGTTTACTAACGTAAGTGATCTTAAAAATCTAATAACGCTAACCTATGTAACGGCATCAAATGTAAATTATTATATCAAACGATTATTCTGTAATAAATTGTTATAATCAGGGCAAGACTTTGTGCTCACCCTGTATTTCAGTGCCCACTAGTAGCTGATGTCATTATTTCCTTTGGATCATAATAGTACAAGGCTGCAGGATCAAAGATGGTGTCTGTTCTTTCGGACACCATATATGTATACATTTCAGGAATGTTATAGTCCATAAACAATTGCCTCACCGATGTTGCTTTATTGCACACTAAACTGTCATGCTGAAACAGTTACCGTCTCCGAACTGTTACGTGCTGTACGCAGTACATAATGTTGTACAGTGTGTTCATATCCTTACGCATTTAGCATTTTCTTAAGCGCAGTAAAGAGACCACACCCTAACCACGAAAAACGCCTCCATTCCGTAACACCACCTCCTCCGTACTCCACTGATGGCACTAAACATGATGGAAGGTAAAGATCTCTGGGCATTCGCTAAACCCAGACCCTTCCATCGGATTACTACAGGATACAACGTGACTCATCACTCAAAATCACTCGTTTCCGGACTTCCACTGTCTAGTAGCGTCGTTCTTTGCACCAACTGAAGCGCGGCTTAGAGCTGACATAAGGAATGTCTAGCTTACGAGGAGCTGCTCGAATTGTATCGCATCTTTTCAACTCCCTACGTCCAGTAATTGTGTTAGGTGGGGTACTGGTAGCACTTCGCAGCTGACGTGTGATTCCTCTCCATGATTTGATGTTATTTTTACAGTCACTCTTCGTAGTGCTCGGCGGTCCCTTAAGGCGTAGCGCCGTATAACGATCCTGCCTTGGAAGCTGTTAAGTGGGAGATGTGTCTCAGAGCTGCATAGTGACAGATGGTGACGCGAGACACGTAATTTAAGTATTAGCCGATAGAGGACAATATTGGATAGGGGGACTGTGATTTTAGTTTCGATTGTGCCCACTAGAGTGCACTGAAAGTAATAGAATGGTTTTCATAAACTGTTCTAGTATTTTCATAAAGTGTTATTATATATTTTTGTGTAGGTAAAGTGTTATAAATGTGTTTTAGCAGTATGAATGATGCGTGAGTGTGATTTAAGGTTAATATGAAGATTATTGTTTAACGAGTTATGTAGCAGGTTTTAGTATGGGAACATTTCGAAGAAGTATAGACATGGACAAGGGGGATTTTTGTAGAATAGATTTGTAAAGTAAGTTTATGGTAAAGGGAAAGTTAATTCAGGTATAAATAACAATAGTAAATAACTTTTTGCATAAACAAAACTTCAGCGTATTAGATAATTACGTCGGTAAAAAGTGCAGTCGTGAGGTTTACTATTTTGCGATTGGCTATGGAATAAAAGCGCGGACTGACGCGGGAGAATGTTGTTTTGCTATTGGCTGTTGAGTAAACTGACCAATGGTAAAGCAATATTCTTCGCGCGCCTTTCTCTGCTGGTAGAGGAGACTTAGAGTATTGTAGAGAAGGGTGGGAGCTAGCCATGAAACAGTTCGGACGTGTGTAGTAGTACTTCCGATGGAAACGATAAGTTGCGGGATCTAGCAGTGTTTCATACATCAAAAATGTGGTAAAGTGACGGCATAATTATTCCGATGGACGTGTAGAAATTTCGGAATTTTAAGTGAATTTTGTGACGAGAAAAGACATATATTCCGCGTGGCGTATTGAGCAAGTCGGTGGCTAAAAAACAGTGACTGCATTAAGTACCGAAAGACTTAATATTTGGCCAGCATTCTCAATCAAAAACAATCAGTATTTTTGTAGCTATTACGTTTTCGGGAAATGCAACACCATAAACTTGCTAACGTGAGTGAAAGGGATTTTGAGTGACTGTGTTAAGAAAAAAAATTGTTCAAATGGCTCTGAGCACTATGGGACCTAACATCTATGGTCATAAGTCCCCTAGAACTTACAACTACTTAAACCTAACTAACCTAAGGACATCACGAGGCAGAGAAAATACCTGACCCCGCCGTGAATCGAACCCGGGAACGCGGGCGTGGGATGCGAGAACACTACCGCACGACCACGAGCTGCGGACCTGTGTTAAGACTAGCACGGGCTTGGCGGTGATATCTGTTCACCTAAGTTTCAGGATATATTAATTGAGGACTAAATTTCCAAACTTTCATTTGTGTGAAAACTTTCTCCCGAAACGTAGATTAGTGACTTAAATTGCAGTCTGTTTCACTTCGAAGTACAGTAGGTTTCACTCGGCTTTCCTACTGATGATCTGCTGAGACAATGTTCACAGGTAGGTGCAGGTCCGTCGTAAAGGGACGGAAAGAACCGCGCCGCCTCACCCTGTTCGTCAGTATACGAGATGTGCCATAGGTAATATGGTTGTTCCTTCTCGTTTCCACCTCACAGTCACATCGTTAACAGTCGACTTGGGTGAGTTTACAAGGGTTGAAATATCGCTGATGGATTTGTTACACAGGTGACATCCAATGACTATTCAACGTTCGAAGTCACAGAGCTCTCCTGAGCGACCCATTCTGCTGTTACTGATTTTCTACTGACACACGCTACTGCCCGCCTCCTTTTATACTGGTAGGTTAGCCTCTCGCGACATCTAGTGGTCAGTTCGACATTACATACGAAGGACGTTCAATGAGTAATGCAACACATTTTTCCTGAAGGCAGGCATGTTTTATTTAGTATTCCAATACACAATATTATTCCTCAGTCTTTTCGCTACAAAACCTTATTTTGAACATAATGGTCGTTCAGTGGGACGGCCTTACGCCACCTTAGTGGGAGGGCCCGTATTCCCACATGTTACCACTCTACTGGTTGACGTCAAAGCCAACGTCTTACTGCATCGGTAACCTCATCTTCCACGTACCACTTCCCGCGGAGTACACCCTTCATTGCGGCAAACAGATGGAATTCGGAAGGTGCGAGATCCGGGCTGTAGCGTGGATGACGAAGAACAGTCCAGTGGAGTTTTGTGAGCTCCTTTCGGATGTGCAGACTTGTTGCAGTTGTCAAGGAGAATAAGTTGGTTTCCATTTTTGTGGCGACGACCGCGCTGAAATCGTTTCTTCAATTTCCTGAAGGTAGCACAGTACACTTCCGAGTTGATCGTTGCATCATGAGGGAGGCCATCAAACGGAATTAACTCCTTCAGAGTCTCAGAAGGCCGTCGCCACGCTTTTACTGGCTGATGTTGCGAGTTTGAACTTTTCTTCGGAGGAGACGTGGTGTGGTGCCACTCCATGAATTGCAGTTTTGTTTCCGGTTGGTAGTGATGAACCTATGTTTCATTACCTGTCACGACGTTCGACAAAAAATTGTCACGATCTGCCTCTTAAAACGCAAGCAGTTACCCACAGTTTGTCCTTCGTTGCTCTTGTGTGTGTGTGTGTGTGTGTGTGTGTTGGGGCTTATGGGCGCTCAACGTCGAGGTCATCAGCGCCTCGTTGCTCTTTATGGTCTTCTGTTAGGCGGCGAGCAACACAGCGCGTCAAATTTCGTGGCAGATTAAAACTGTGCGCCGGACCGAGACTCGAACTCGGGACCTTTGCGTTTCGCGGGCATGTGCTCTACCAACTGAGCTACCCAAGCACGACTCACGACCCGTCCTCACAGCTTAAATTCTGCCAGTACCTCGTCTCCTACCTTCCAAACTTCACAGAAGCTCTTCTGCGAAGCCGCGTGGGATTAGCCGAGCGGTCTGAAGCGCTGCAGTCATGGACTGTCCGGCTGGTCCCGGCGGAGGTTCGAGTCCTCCCTCGGGCATGGGTGTGTGTGTTTGTCCTTAGGTTAATTTAGGTTAAGTAGTGTGTAAGCTTAGGGACTGATGACCTTAGCAGTTAAGTCCCATAAGATTTCACACACATTCGAACATTTCTTCTGCGAACCTTGCAGAACTAGCACTCCTGGAAGAAAGGATATTGCGGAGACATGGCTTAGCCACAGCCTGGAGGATGTTTCCAGAATAAGATTTTCACTCCGCAAACACAGCGTGTCAGCACTTCCAACAGAGACGTCCAGTTGTGCAGCGAAGTGTTTGATTGTGATCCGTCGATCACCTCGAGTGAGCGTGTCTGCGCGTTCCAACATCGCCGGAGCCACAGCTAGTGTGGCCTGCCAGCACGCGGGAGTTGGGACAAGTTTGCGCGAGTTCGATGCGATGGTGACAGACGACTTACCTAACGGATCGTACTGATTTTGCTTACCGTCAGTTCGTAGCCATTCTACAAGCGCGTATGAATATCTGCAATTCTCTGATTTTCCGCCAAAACAAACTCAATGATAAATTTCTGCTGGAACGCACCTTCGTTAGAGACACCAATACGGCGCCTACGTATGACGCCGCCACCTATCGGAACTTGTATTGTATTGAATTTTATTTTTATTGATCCAGGCAATCATAGTATTGTGCAGCTGTACATATGATATTGGACCGGTCAAGAGAGCTATTTACAAGTAATTTTTACAAATTGATTTTTACATTATTTTGTAGCAAGGAAATTATCTATCTTAAACAAAACAGTTAATACAAATCATAGAATTGTACGGTTGTACATATGATATTGGACAGGTCAAGAGAACATATTTGCAAGTAATTTTTAATAAATTGATTTTACATTATTTTGTAATGAGGAAGTTAGCTATCTTTAACAAAACAGTAAATACAAATGTTGGATAGTAAAATACAAACAGCCAATACAAATGTAATAGTAAAATAATCCAGTATATTTCATAGACGTGCGCAGTATATAATTTTCAGACCTAATTGAACATTTATCATAAAATTGTTTACAATTTTAACCCCTTTAAAAAAATGATCAACTGCATAAAAGCAATAGTCCAAGAGATATTTTTTTAACTTATGTGTGAAGGCTCTTGGGGTCTTTGTTGCTTTGATTTCATTTGGTAAATTATTATACATTTGTATCCCAACATTTAAAACACTTTTTTGGTAGCAGGTAGTTCTGGACTGAATCATATGTAGGTCAGATTGCTGCCTTGTTGTATAGTTATGAATATCTCCATTGAATTTTAATGTGCAGTCATTGTTTAACAGGTATGACTTGACAAATGAGACGATATTATAAATGTAAGCAGAGGGCAGTGTCATAATGCCATTTGTTTTGAAATGTTGTCTGCATGATTCGTTATGTCTTAGGTTACATATTATGCATATTGCCTTTTTTTTTGCATTTTGAAAATATATCTGCCTCCAGGTGAGCTCCCCCAAAATATAATTCCATACTGTAACGTAGAGTGGAAGTAAGCATAATATACCGGGTGATCAAAAAGTCAGTATAAATTTGAAAACTGAATAAATCACGGAATAATGTAGATAGAGAGGTACAAATTGACACACATGCTTAAAATGACATGGGGTTTTATTAGAACCAAAAAAATACAAACGTTCAAAAAGTTTCCGACATATGGCGCTTCATCTGATCAGAATAGCAAGAATTAGCATAACAAAGTAAGGCAAAGCAAAGATGATGTTCTTTACAGGAAATGCTCAATATGTCCACCATTATTCCTCAACAATAGCTGTAGTCGAGGACTAATGTTGTGAACAGCACTGTAAAGCATGTCCGGAGTTACGGTGAGGCATTGGCGACGGATGTTGTCTTTCAGCATCGCTAGAGATGTCGGTCGATCACGATACACTTGCGACTTCAGGTAACCCCGAAGCCAATAATCGCACGGACTGAGGTCTGGTGACCTGGGAGGCCAAGCATGACGAAAGTGGCGGCTGAGCACACAATCATCACCAAACGACGCGCGCAAGAGATCATTCACGCGTCTAGGAATATGAGGTTTTTTTTTTGTTCAAATAAAACCCTATGTCATTCCAAGCATGTGTGTCAATTTTTGCCTCTCTACCTACATTCTTCCGTGGTTTATTAAGTTTTCAGATTTATACTGACTTTTTGATCACCAGGTACATGTATGAGAACAGATTTAGTGACTGATTTTTTGAGTATCCTTAAAATGCAACACACAGTTGATAGCTTTTCTGAGATATAATTTGTGTGAGTCTCCCACTTAAGATTTTCTTCAAGCCGTGTGCCAAGAAACTTGACAGAGTCCACACACACATAAGCTCTTGGTTATTTAGAATCACATCGGGCATTTCTTGTTTTTCGGATGAGAGTCTGAAGTTGATGTCCGTTGTTTTCTGCCGTGAAACTATAGGAGCTGAAGGAGGAATACTCAACGATGTCCCACAACAAATTCCGGATTTTTCAACCGAATCATTACTGATTACGGAAAGATATAAGTGTTCGTTCTTTCCGCGCGCTATACGAGATTAGAATAACAGAACTGTAAAGGTGGTTCGATGAACCCTCTGCCAGGCACTTATCCATGTAGATGTAGATGTTGATTGAATGCCTCTCGTATGGTGTCCGCATGCTTTCGATCAGATAGTGTTATGTTTTAAATGAAGAAGTTACGCTACTTCCACATGCGGGCAATACTGGTGACATGATCGCTCTCGGCTGTCGTGTTGCGCGACAGATCCGTGGAGCGCTTCCTGGAGAAGTGTGTCGGTTTTTGCGCACGCCGTAACGCTGTGCTGCGACGTCCGCGCAATGTGAGAGCCGCGCCAAGGCCGGCGCACCAACGCTTCCGCTCCTTCGCTGTCCGCGAGTCACTCATCCAAAGCTCATCTGCGCCCAGGTTGCGCGGCTGCAGTGTGTAGCCACGAACAACAGTTGACGAGGAAGCTGATGCGAGTAGACGAGTCGATAGAACTCGATGACGTAGATCGATACTGACTGCTTTCTGCCAACGTTAGGTGGTAGGCAACACGGTGTCAAGTGCGCTGACGATCACTGAAATGACTAACTGTAGTGATCGTATTTGTTGACACTTTAGACCCTAAAGTTGGCAGTGAACAGAATTTATTCAATAACGGTCAACGTATTTCGATTTCTCACCTACTCCCATCAGACACTTCACGAAGGATCGTACTAGAGTGCGCATATAGTACTGCTTACATTGGTGTGTTGTGGAAGAACGGGCGCAAGGAGTTATAGTATAGCCTGTGTTCGCGATATTCAGCTGATATGGAAGAACTGTATTTAGAATGTGAGACGCTGGAAGGAAGATTGCATCACTCAGCGGATTTTGAGGTAAAAAAGAATTTTGTTTTCCTGTTCTGCTTGGTAGAATTGTACAGTTTACACACGAGTGACGTTCTAATATCGTTTAGGTGAGAACTGTTCGTTTTTTCGAAAATGGATGTGTTTGAAATGCAAACAAGTCCAGTGGAGTCACGATGACATCAGGGCCATAGACACGGGTTCCCAAGTAGATGCCATGCCGGCCGCGGTGGCCGTGCGGTTCTAGGCGCTTCCGTCCGGAACCGCGTGACTGCTACGGTCGCAGGTTCGAATCCTGCCTCGGGCATGGATGTGTGTGATGTCCTTAGGTTAGTTAGGTCTAAGTAGTTCTAAGTTCTAGGCGACTGATGACCTCAGAAGTTAAGTCGCATACTGCTCAGAGCCATTTGAACCATTTTTTTAGATGCCGTGTTTCTTGACTTCCGCAAGGCGTTCGATACAGTTCCCCACAGTCGTCTAATGAACAAAGTAAGAGCATGTGGACTATCAGACCAATTGTGTGATTGGATTGAGGAGTTCCTAGATAACAGAACGCAGCATGTCATTCTCAATGGAGAGAAGTCTTCTGAAGTAAGAGTGATTTCAGGTGTGCCGCAGGGGAGTGTCGTAGGACCGTTGCTATTCGCATTATATATAAATGATCTTGTGGATAACATCGGAAGTTCACTGAGACTTTTTGCGTATGATGCTGTGGTATATCGAGAGGTTGTAACAATGGAAAATTGTACTGAAATGCAGGAAGATCTGCAACAAATTGACGCATGGTGCAGGGAATGGCAATTGAATCTCAATGTAGACAAGTGTAATGGGCTGCGTATACATAAAAAGAAAGATCCTTTATCATTTAGCTACAATATAGCAGGTCAGCAACTGGAAACAGTTAATTCCATAAATTATCTGGGAGTAGGCATTAGGAGAGATTTAAAATGGAATGATTATATAAAGTTGATCGTCGGTAAAACAGATGCCAGACTGAGATTCATTGGAAGAGTCCTAAGGAAATGCAATCCGAAAACAAAGGAAGTCGGTTACAGTACACTTGTTCGCCCACTGCTTGAATATTGCTCACCAGTGTGGGATCCGTACCAGATAGGGTTGATAGAGGAGATAGAGAATATCCAGCGGAGAGCAGCGCGCTTCGTTACAGGATCATTTGGTATTCGTGAAAGCGTTACTGAGATGATAGATAAACTCCAGTGGAAGACTTTGCAGGAGAGACGCTCAGTAACTCGGAACGGGCTTTTGTTGAAGTTTCGAGAACATACGTTCACCGAGGAGTCAAGCAGTATATTGCTCCCTCCTACGTATATCTCGCGAAGAGACCATGAGGATAAAATCAGAGAGATTAGAGCCCACACAGAGGCATACCGACAATCTTTCTTTCCACGAAAAATACGAGACTGGAATAGAAGGGAGAACCGATAGAGGTACTCAAAGTACACTCCGCCACACACCGCCAGGTGTCTTGAGGAGTATGGATGTAAATGTAGATTGCCAGTCACCGTTTTTCTACCTGAAACTTACGATAGTGAAACTTAAATGCATTTTTATATCGAGGCTTTAGCACATATTCTCAAGAATTCCGTTAGTCTGTTGAAAAAATGGTTCAAATGGCTCTGAGCACTATGGGACTTAACTTCTGAGGTCATCAGTCCCCTAGAACTTAGAACTACTTAAACCTAAGTAACCTAAGGACATCACAGACATCCATGCCCGAGGCAGGATTCGAACCTGCGACCGTAGCGGTCGCGCGATTCCAAACTGTAGCGCCTAGAACCGCTCGGCCACCCGGCCGGCAGTCTGTTGAACGTTTTACCCATAAGGCAATGACAAGTCACTTGAATAATAATTTGTTATCATGATGGATTTGTTCCAAATACTCCCTTCCGAATGATTTGACGAGCACGGAACACTGCTTATGTTATTTCATTGCAGATTTACCTCTGCATTCGCAACCATCGTGATATGCAGGTTGTTCCCAAACTAATGGCCGGCCGGAGTGGCCGTCGGTTCTAGGCGTTACAGTCTGGAACCGCGCCCCCGCTACGGTCGCAGGTTCGAATCCTGCTTCGGGCATGGATGTATGTGATGTCCTTAGGTGTGTTAGGTTTAAGTGGTTCTAAGTTCTGGGGGACTGATGGCCTCAGAAGTTAAGTCCCATAGTGCTCAGAGCCATTTGAACCATTTGAATTAAACTAATTCGTTCTTGCCTTGTGACAGGGAAGTGACGTTACCCAAGAGCTCTCTTGCATTGCACATTCCAGCGTTGCCATTGTCTTCGGCGCTTGTATGTGAAGACATTAGAGTCGCAGAATATTTATAAACTGTACGTGGGACAGTTTATTGGATGCATAACTCTTCTGTCTGCAGTATTTTTATGGGTCATTTGTAATTGGAGTAGGACTGTACCGGATACGTCGTGCACGCTGTGAGTCTTTCTCTTAGATCCCGAAAAGATAAGAAACAGTGTGGGTTTATACATCAAATGCAGGGCGTAAACGACAACAGTTTACATCGTACCATGATGGTGTCGGGGAAACCGAAGCGAAAAGTTTAATATAAGACAGCGTAGTCTATGAAGCCGGGAAACAGCCGCAAATTGACCATCATAAACCACCTGATTTACGGCGAATGAACGCTGCGCGAGATTTTGAATATCCTCTCGCCCACTTCCGCCACTGGCTTACTCGCTCAACCGTTTGAAGCTCATTTCTTTTTCTCTCTCAAATCGTCTTTGAATATTAAACACACCTTCTTCTTTCACTTACAAATTGTAAAATCGACCTTTGTCTAAATTTTATCTCAATGTTGTGAATTTTAACTGTGTAAAATTAACAGTAGAATCGTTTTGTTTCTCTGGCTTTACTACGAGACTACTGTGCTTTTTAGGTTCAAGTTGAGATCGAATTGTAAACGAAATTAGTCTTTTGCATAACATTTACAAAATGTTTCTTCAGTGCCCTCATGGGAAAGTTTAAATCACTAATGTTAGAAAATTTAAAAATCTGACTGACGTAAGCTGGTTGCGTAATAGGACTCTCGGGCAGTGCGCATGCGCTGTAGCTTAGAGGGCTTTTGTAGGCTATCAAAATTGGTTGTTATGAGTCCTGTATCATATTGTTCGTCTCGACTTCCTCTGCACGACTAAACAGTTATCGTTAACAGACTACCTGTTAATCCAGGATAACCAGTCATGTTGGTCATTTTATCGGCAAAAGAAAATGAGCTAACGTATGTAGCTGGTAAGAGAGCCCTGGAAAAATTCAAGTTGGCTTGCCTTTTGTTCTTGGTTGTAGAAAAAGAGTAGTCGACAGTGGTGATGACTGAACTAGAGCATGACGAACGATCAAAGCGTTCAGTCAACCATGGGAAAGTTCCACCTAGGCGGTGAGACGCGATGACACGCTAGCGTATTTGCCTCTCTCTCTCTCTCTCTCTCTCTCTCTCTCTCTCTCTCTCATCTCTCACTCACACACACACACACACACACACACACACACACACACACACACACACACAGTGCACTGATTAGATAAGAGGATCTACAGAGTGGACGATTTGAATGAATGACCGTTACTCATAGTAACAGCAGTTGTCGGACTAGACGATTTTAAAGTGCGAGGTCTGCTGTGCATCAGAGGTTTTAACTTCTATCCCTTTCTAGTATCTGTATTCCAACAACTCAGTGAACGATTGAACATATCAGTTTGTCATAGATTAATAGAAATGGATGGTCTCAAAAAGTTTTACTTACCAACTCACCACACACGTGATATATAACAACGTGCGCGCTTTCATGTCTACAACTATATGTTGGTTTATTTCTTAACCAGTATGAATATTGAGCAAATTTTAGACATGTATAGAATCTTCGGATTCTGAACTCGCAACAAGAAAGCAGATGTGAAATTCGCTTGTAGAGTTCTCGGATGGACGGTACGATGTGAAGCTTTGACGTTTATATTTAATGTGGACTCGAGAAGTGTCAAACCATCAGACCGCTGTATTACGCACACCGTTCCGATTCCAAAGGTTAAATGTCATCTACACATTAATGCGTGGGATTTGCCCTTCGTTTTTAAATTTTTGTGTGCGCGTTTGTGCTGTTTTGCCGAAACTTGATTTCGCGTTTTATTTCATTATTCAAACTGCAACGGGTCAAGGCATCTTGACTGTTTTGTTTTTGTAAGAGATGTCTCCTGAAAAGCAAAGCCGAAAAGAAAAGGAGGAGGAAAGATTAGGGATTAAGATGCTGTCGATGACGAGCTCGTTAGAGACGGAGCAGAAACTCGCATTAGGGAAGGAGAGGTAAAGAAATCGGCCGTGACTTTTTCAGTGAACCATCTGGGCATTTACCTTCCGCGATTTAGCTAAACCATACCTCCCTAATGTGAGTTCAATGGCTTACCACTGCACCACCTCACTCGATGGAGCAGCTAAATATGAAATACCAAAGTTTATTACATTGAGCTAATTTAAATTTTTTTCATTGGTGTCAAATGTTTTGCATAGTGTGAATTTAACAAGTAGTGACCCGTAACTATCGAAGGGTCTTAAATAGTACAGATGTGAAGCGGCACAGCGGCTACACTCAAAGTGTATATTGCTGTGTGATCATCCCGATTCTCATCTTATACTTTCAGTAAAAATTCTTGTCAGGATGGCTGTCTTCGTCAGAACATGAAGAAAATGTGCGCGATCAGTTACACTGGGGTTACTAAGTTCATTTGCTGCACAGATATTCTGTAGTTAACAGTATAGTGTGTAATTTTTTTCTTCTTTATTGTTATTTCATCCCCTCGCCCAATATGGGCGGGGGGAGTTGTTGGTAGTACAGTCAATCTGTTCTTCAGCCAAGTTACGAGTAAAACTACGACGAAAAAACACTAACATAAAGGTGAGATATTTATAAGTCAATTAAAAAATTTTACAGGTGAAATTAATGGAATGTTTTATATGCAGGGCGTAACAAAAATGTACGGCACAAATTGCATTACACATTCCTCACACGTAGACAAAGAAATTATGTTATATGAACACGGGTTTGGAAACGCTTTCTTTCCATGTTACAACTTATTTTCTCCAACACATTAATCATGCAACTCTTTCTCACAGGAGATGTTCAATATGCCCTCCGTGGGCATTAATAAATGCATCAACCCGCCGTTGTAGTGAATCTTGGATGCACTGATGTATCCCTGGAGTATTGCGTATGGTTTTGCAGCCTTCCATAATACGGGCACGGAAACTGTGAACGTCTTGCACTGGGATTCCATACACAAGAGCTTCCAAATGCCCCCACAAATAAAAGTCCAGTGCGCTTAGGTTCGGAGAGCTTGGAGGCCACGCAATTGGTCCATCTCTACCTACCCATCTGTCACCGAAGGCGACGGGCATTAACACTAAAATAAGGAGGTGCTCCATTGTGATGAAGTACAAGTTTAGTCGTACAGCTAAAGGCACAGCTGCTAACAGATCAGGTAGAAAAGTTGTAACGTGAAAACAAAACTTTCCAGACCCATGTTCATATAATATAATTTCTTCGCCTACGTGTGAGGAATGTGTACTGCAGTTTGTGCCGTACGTTTTTGCTACACCCTATATAAGGAACCTGACAGTCTTCGTTTTTAATTTAAAACAGGATTAGTAAAAAGATAAAACGAAAAACAATGAGAGTATATTTAAAACACGATGGAAAACACTGACTTAAAAAAGAAGCACTTCACTGTCACTAAAAAAAGAATGACCTGCCCTGGGAAAGACACGCGGGGTAGCCGAGCGGTCTGGCGCCTTGCCTCGGTTCGCGCGGCTTCCCGCGTCTGAGGTTCGAGTCCTCCTTCGGGCATGGGTGTGTGTGTTGTCCTTAGCGTAATTTAGTTTAAGTTAGACTGAGTAGTGTGTAATCCTAGGGACCGATGACCTCGGCAGTTTGGTCCCATAGGAACTCACCATCAATTTAACTGCCCTGGGAAAGGTCGTCTGTTGTTGAAGGGGAAAAAGGTTGGGTGTTGAGGGTGTAGGGGATATAAGAATGGAGGACTGACGCTCAGTATCGATGGAGTAGGAGTGAAATTCGGAAATGGAAATCTGTGTGAATTCCTAAGGGACCAAACTGCTGAGGTCATCTGTCCCTAGACTTACACACTACTTAAACTAACTTAAACTAACTAATGCGAGGAACAACACACACACCCATGCCCGAGGGAGGACTCGAACCTCCGGCGGGAGAGTCCGCGTAATCTGTGACATGGCGCCTCAAACCGTATGGCCACTCCGCGCGGCAGTGAAATTTGGGAATCAAGAAGGGAGGAGTAGTTGGGGGTGTTGGTAAGGTCATAAGAGGAAGGGGAAAAAGGGGGTAGGGAAATAAGTTGAAAGGGGAAATGGGTAGGGAATATGGTGAGAGAAGGAAAAGGGAGCCCCGATGTGGTGAATCTGGTGGGGTGGATTTATAGTTGGTGGAATGATTAAATGTCGGGAAGGAGTTCATGGTCTGGGAGAGGGAGACGGTTAAAATTTCACTGGGAGAAGATGTGGAGAGTATGCAGGTGTTTGGTTGGTAGGACGTGTCGTTAGAGGCGCGACAGCGTACTAGGATCGGAAGTCTGAGGGTAAACGATATGATTATTGGAGTGGAGTTTCCGTATGGTGTATGTTGTCCGAAGGTGTTCATTGTAATATGATTATTGGAGTGGAGTTTCCATATGGTGTATGTTGTTCGAAGGTGTTCATTGTGAATGAGGATAAGTGTGAATTTGACGAGATGGTAAATGATCCACGTGAAGGAAGATAAATGGATGCGGAAAGCGAGTTATTCGTGTAAATTACCTATATCTAATCAATACATATTATAAATTAAAGTTCCCCGCCGCGGTTTCTGTCTCTATGTTCGAGCTAATCTCAGGAACTGCTGTAGGGATTTTTTTGCGGTTTTCAATAATAGACTGATTCGCAAGGAAGGTTTGTGTATATTACTACATATTATAAACAACTAGTACCACCACAGATATTTACTGTTATACGTGCGAAGCTGGGGAGAGTCTATAGTTATTACTAAATTAGGAGTAACCTTCCGTTTTAATTTCATGGATCCGAATTCTGTGATCAACGAAATGACCTACTCCTTCATCTTCGATTTCTCAGGCGCTAATATATCTGCACTACATCTGCGATGAACGGTTGATAAATCTAGTAAATTTCTATGAAATGTAGTGGAATATTTTCAAACGCCATCGTTGTTGGTAAGTGTGGTTCCTATAGTGATTATAACGATGTTAGTACCAGATACCTCCTACAGTTAACTGTTGAACTAGTTCAAATGGTTCAAATGGCTCTAAGCACTATTGGGAGTTAACATCTGAGGTCATCAGTCCTCTAGACTTAGAACTACTTAAACCTAACTAACCTAAGGACATCACACACATCCATTCCCGAGACAGGATTCGAACCTGCGACCGTAGCTGCAGCGCGGTTCCAGACTGAAGCGCCTAGAACAGCTCGGCCACAGCGGCCTGCTGACGAACAAGTGAAGTGGTCATTGTAGTAGCTGCTCTGAAAAATGGAAAATGAATCTAGTTTCGTGTTATTAAACATTTGCATTAGAAGAGTTGAACGTAGTTTGATGAAATATATGTAGACTCTTCACCAGCAGTGAAGACAATTTATTGTTTGATTAATGAGTTTAAAAATCTCCACAGAACTGAATATTAAAAGCCCATCTTTTGCGCTGTTGAAGTCATCACAGTCGAGATCATCGGAAAAATCCGTGATATCGCAATCCTGGACGGCGGAGTACAAGAGCTGAGACTTTAGACATCTCCATCGATCAAGTACGTAATAACTTCCGCGAAAAACACTAAACGAAAACTCTTCGGCCACGGTGGGTACTACTTGCTGGCTGCTGGTCGAAAAAGAATCCGCAAGAATGTTTCAAAGCTATATTTAGTACAGCAAATACTCTTCGCGTATATGCCGTCGGACCATATTGTGCAAATCCAATATTATCTCATCGATCCAAATATCGACATCTTCAGGTAGTGGTAGTTGCTGTTGTCACTACTGAAAGACGAGACTGGTCATGATTGCGCTGCGGCGTCGAAATTTATTAGGCCGGGAGCAGGCAGTAAGTGTGCGGGAAAACACGCAGTTTGAGGAAAGCGGCGCTCATAGTGCCCCATGCTGGCAGCCGGAGGAAGGCCTTCCCCGCGTGCCCTGTGGGCAATGACTGTGCTGCCGGATGTTCCTGTAGCTAAAAGCTGAATTAAATTTCAGCAATGCGCTTCGTCGGTTCATGAATGGGGGGTTATTTTTTACCCTGTTTTAATGTAATGACAACCAGTGCTGAATTCCAGGCAGCGCTTAACTGAAAACTTGCATTCCTGTTGATAAGATTGACCCACGTACGGATATGTATGGCCTCTTCATAAACATAGTTCCATAAAGATGACAGTGAGGATAAAACTTCAGTTTTCTCGTAAAACACGCGATGCCCCGTGTCCGGCAAAAATCCGCTACCGCTGACTGATCAGGTTACCCCAGGCGTGTACGACGATGGTGTTCAACACAACGTTCTTGCACGGTTCGGCCTGTCTGCCCAATATAAGATTTCCCCCACTGGCATGGTCTCTTATATACGCCATGTTTCCTGAGCCCAAGATCGTCTTTGACTGAGCACAATAAATTCCTCAGTTTTGCTGGTGGGCGAAAAACACACTTGATGCCATGTCCCTTAAGAATTCTTCCTATTCTTGAAGACATGCCGCCAAAACAAGGCAAGAACGCTGTTGCAATGGGTGCTTCCACATCTTCATTTACATCCCTGCTTTGAACTTGCTTAGAACAGAATGCATGACGTATTTATCAGATAGCCGCTCTGTTGTAACACCGTTCTTGTAGCTCACCAGGCAGACTCTCGTTATATGAGACCACCTGTGCTCTACGTACCAAGGAGGCTAAGACACTACCGCGTTGTGCATGATAATGGCAGCGTGTGGTCTGCAAATATAGTTCTGTGTGAGTTGGTCTGCGGCGTACCGTCGACTTTTCTTCTGACCATGACATCTAGAAATGGTAAGACGCCATCTTTTTCCACTTCCATGTGAACTGTATATTCGGATGCAGCGAGTTCAGATGCTGGAGAAACATAGGTAACGTCCCTCTTCCGTAGGGCCACACCACGAGTGTATCGTCTACATACTTCCAGAAGCAGGAGACTTGCCGACTGTGGTGCTTTTCCCTCAAAGTCTTCCGTAAAATACCGGGTGGTTCTACACTACTGGCCATTAAAATTGCTACACCAAGAACAAATGCAGATGATAAACGTGTATTCATTGGACGAATATATTATACTAGAGCTGACATGTGATTACATTTTCACGCAATTTGGGTGCATAGATCCTGAGAAGTCAGTACCCAGAACAATCACCTCTGGCCGTAATAACGACCTTGATACGCCTGGGCATTGAGTCAAACAGAGCTTGGATGGCGTGTACAGGTACAGCTGCCCTTGCAGCTTCAACACGATACCACATTTCATTAAGAGTAGTGAATGGCGTATTGTGACGAGCCAGTTGCTCGGCCACCATTGACCAGACGTTTTCAATTGGTGATAGATCTGGAGAATGTACTGGCCAGGGCAGCAGTCGAACATTTTCTGTATCCAGAAAGGCCCGTACAGGACCTGAAACATGCGGTCGTGCATTATCCTGCTGAAATGTAGGGTTTCGCGGGGATCGAATGAAGGGTAGAGCCACGGGTCGTAACACATCTGAAATGTAACGTCCACTGTTCAAAGTGCCGTCAATGCGAACAAGAGGTGACCGAGACGTGTAACCAATGGCACCCCATACCATCACGCCGGGTGATATTCCAGTATGGCGATGACGAATACACGCTTCCATTGTGCGTTCACCGCGATGTCGCCACACACGGATGCGACCGTCATGATGCTGTAAACAGAACCTGTATTCATCCGAAAAAATGACGTTTTGCCATTCGTGCACCCAGGTTCGTCGTCGAGTACCCCATCGCAGGCGCTCCTGTCTGTGATGCAGCGTCAAGTGTAACCGCAGCCACGGTCTCCGAGCTGCTGCAAACGTCGTCGGACTGTTCGTACAGATGATTGATGTCTTACAAAACGTCCCCATGTGTTGACTCAGACATCGAGGCGTGGCTGCACGATCTGTTACAGCCATGCGGATAAGATGCCTGTCATCTCGACTGCTAGTGATACGAGGCCGTTGGGATCCAGCACGGCGTTCCGTATTACCCTCCTGAACCCACCGATTCCATATTCTGCTAACAGTCATTGGATCTCGACCAACGCGAGCAGCAATGTCGTGATACGATAAACCGCAATCGCGATAGGCTACAATCCGATTTTTATCAAAGTCGGAAACGTGATGGTAGGCATTTCTCCGTACAAGAGGCATCACAACAACGTTTCACCAGGCAACGCCGGTCAACAGCTGTTTGTGTATCGGTTGTATACTTTCCTTATGTTATGCTCTGAAAAGCTAATCATTTGCATATCACAGCATCTTCTTCCTGTCGGTTAAATTTCGCGTCTGTAGCACGTCATCTTCGTGGTGTAGCAATTTTAACGGCCAGTAGTGTAATTTTCATGTGCTGCTACGGTACATCATACCATTACATGCCAGTACCATTACTGCTGCAAAAGTGGCTCAGTATGCCGCCCACCAGTCTCCAGAAGAGTCTGAAAGAGCAGGATTGCGTTCTGCACAGCAGAAAGAAGCATTTCCGTAGATATGCTGGCTACCTGTCTTGATAAGCTGCGCTTCAGAGCAGCACATGTGTGAATGTTCCCCTGGCAAACCCTGTCCTTCAGGTAGCCCCACAACCAGAAATCATGCAAGCGATTCGCCTCGTTGGGCAATGAATCTCTCTCTTTCAGGGCCGATGCACAATTACGTCCGACCTCGTGCGGGAATCTCAAAGCAGCGAGCATAGAGGACATGGACAGAGACTGTGGATAGATGGTGCTAGGTGGGAATATGGATCGGCCGAGATAGTCCGCGCAACTGTAATAAACGATGTGTCGGGGTGGCGCAGTGATTAACGCATCTGCCTAGTAAGCGGGTTCCATTCCCGCTCCGGCACACATTTTCACTCGTCGCTGCTGATTCTGTATAAAGGTGCGATGCAGCTGACATCAGTAGTCCCTTCCCTTTCCTTTCCTTCTCCCCAATCCACCTTCAATTTACGTGATAACGTTTTGTCAGTTAGTAAGGCGATGACTACGGTTGATTACTTGAAAAACGTCAGAGCTACGGTTATGGCCTATTAAGCTTTATTTTTTTTTGGACCATTTGAAGCATTAATTAAATGGAGAGCGGCATACTATAAAACGCAAAGTAGATGCTCCTTCAACTGGATAGTGCAACTTGCCCATATTGACAGTTGGACGAAGTATTTGTGTTTGCCTCTGCTACCGAACAGTACTTATCAGCCCGCTAACGTGTTGCCACCACGGCAATAATCGTTGATGATGCTCGTCTCTGACTGGCGAAACCGGTTAACAAATCAAAAATCACGACTATGATAGCGGGACTGAAAATAAGCCAATTGAAATACGTTAAATTGAGGCTGTGGTTGGACTGGGCGAGTGTCCTCCCCATCATCAGGTATATAACAACATGTCTCCTCTTGATTCTTGAAGGTTTCCCGACGTACTGAATATTCTGTGAGGTTCCGGGAATGCAGTTGGATCATGTTGACTTCTTGCCACAAGATATCGGCTGGCAACCGTCCAACCATCTTCAAGTGAGTGTCCGCCACTGTTCAAATGTATGTTAATTCATAAGGGACCAAACTGATGAGGCCATCGGTCCCTACCCTTACACACTAACTTAAATTAACTTAAGCTAACTTATGCTAAGAGCAACACACACACCCATGCCCGAGGGAGGACTCGAACCTCTGGCGCGAGTGGCCGCGCAAACCGTGACATGGCGCCTTAAACCGCGCGGCCACTCCGCGTGTCCGCCACTGGAGCCTACTATTCATTGCGTCGACTTTATAGCAATAAATTGGCGCGTAGACGTATGCTCATTGGCAACCGTCACAGGAGCCTCCTCTATCGAAATCCGCGCCCTCTGCAAGTACTGTTCCAGCCGCTGCGCGCAGTCGCTTGCTTAAAGGTGAAACTACATGTCCGCGCCCTAAAATCAAAAGTCCAAATGTTTTCTCTCAGAATAAATTAAAGACGTCACCAGGTCCCAAGCCTAGTTGACAGCCGCCGTCACGATTTATAAGAGAGATATTTCCACAGTTTCTTTAATTACTGAATGCCAAAAGGATCTCGCCGGGGCCAAGTTTTTTGTGGCAGAATAATCCATAGAGTGTGCTGTGGTAAAACAATGCTCAGCTACGGATGACTTACTGTGCGTATCGTCTGACCTAGGTAAGCTTTACCTCACTGGTAAGGAATTTTGTAAATTCTGGATTTCCCCAGTCTCAGATCGTCCTTTACCGCGCCGAGATGAGCACTAATCTTCGCTTGTGGCCGGAAGATTACTTTTTAATTTCTTTAGGATTCTACCTACTTTAGACTAAAGGTTGCCGACGTATGAAAGGAACTCCCAGGAGTTGAACAGTTCCTTTCTTGATGTTGTGGGTTGTCACGTTTCTTCCTCCTTAGTGATGCGCTAATTTGATGTGGAGAGTAACCATTGTCTTTGAACACCGACTATAGATGTTCTAGGCTGTCTCCATTAGAAACAACATGTGCCCGGTGCACCAACGTTCTAAAGGCGCTAGTAGAGTGTGAAGGATGATGACAGCTCGACGCTTGCAGACAGAGGTCCGTATGTGTGGGCTTACGACAGACGAAATGCCCTAATGAACCATCCACTTTCCTACTAACCAGGACGTCCAGAAACGGTAAGCACCCTTCCTTTTCTATTTCCATCGTAAATTGGATGTTTTTGTGGACTGAATTCAGATGTTATAAGAAACGTGACAATTCTTCTTCACCTTGGGGTCACACTACAAAAGTGTTAACAACATATCGCCAGAAGACTCTCGGTTTAAGTTGTGCCGGATCAAGTGCCGTTTCCTCAGAGTCATCCATAAAAAAAGTTTGCTATCAGAGGGGAGAGAGGACTGCCCATGCCAACACAATTTGCTCAAAATATTCATTGTTAAATAAAAGCTAGGTTGAGGAAAGGATATGATGAAAAAGTGCTGTTATATCGGGCGTGAACTTATTTTTGATGAGTGATGGAGAGTCCATAAGAGGAACCTTAGTGAAAAGTGAAATGACATCGAAGCTCACTAATAAGTCTGTTTCATCGACTTGAATTGACTTCAGTCTATTGATAAAGTCGCAGAGCTGCGAACATGATGTGCGCAATGCCCCACAGAAGGTCTCAGCAGAGAGGCAAGATGTATAGCCGAATGACACGTTTGGGCGTCGATATTACTGACGATCGGCCGCAACGGAACCTCTTTCTTATGAATCTTCAAAAGACCATATAACCTGGCTGGCACAGAACTATGATGTCTTAATCTTTTGGCCACTTCTTGATGAGAAGAAGCAGAATTCAGCAGCGCTGATGTTTTCCTTTCCACTTTCTCTGTGGGGTCATTGTCGATCTTCCGATATATTGGTTCACTTAACAAGCTAGAAGTATTCTGTTCGTGAACATCACGTGGCAACCGCACGGTGGCGTTTCCCATATCCGCTGGTACGATCACCGTGTGAGGATCTTCTCATAGCTTTCGTACTGCGGGCCATTCATGGCACAAATGTTGCTCTTCTGAGCTTTCGTGAGTATACGATATGTTTCACGTCTTATTTCTTCTGCAGAATCACTAGGAAGAGGTCTAACAGCTTCCTCAACACACTAATAAATCAGTCAGAGGCAGGGTTCTCGGCGTAGGGGCAAAGTTCCTTTCCCAAGCACGAAATCTAATAAATGGTGACGACGGCTTTCAGCTGGACAAGGCTTTGAACCTGGTGATCTCTCTTTAATTTCTTCTGAGATGACACGTTTGGCTACATCTGACGTTTCATTGTAGCGCCTCGATCGCGCGTTCCGGCAGAGGGCGGACATGTAGTTTCATCTTTACGCATGCGTCTGCGCGCCACAGCGGCAACAGTATTTGCAGAGGGCGCGGATGTCGAAAGAGTAGGCTCCAGTGACGGCCGCCAATGCGCATGCGTCTCCACGGCAGTATTTTGCTATAAGGCCGACACTGTGAACTAGCAGTCTCCAGTGGCGGACACTCACCTGAAGACGGCTGAACGGTTGCCAGCCGAAGTGTTGTGGCAAGAAGTCAACACGATCCGGCTGCAATCCCGAAACCTCATAGAATATGCCTCCTCTTGTTTGAGCACAATCTCCCAGTCCACAAGTTTGAACAAGCTCTCAAGGTTACTTTCGGCGTGCCTTGTATTTCAACAGACCCTCGCGGGAGTTTCCAGTAGAGAAGCTACTGACCGAATGAGGTGGCACTGTGATGCAGCATACAGGCCTCTCATTCAGGTGGAGCGGGAAGCAAATCTCCGTCCCGTGGTTTCGCTAAACTGATTGAGTCAAACGCCAGGCTCGTTCCTACAGAAAGAACAAGGCCAATTTTCTTCCCCGTCCTTGCTCAATATTAAAATTTGTTTAATCTCCAACGACCTCGTCATTGATAGGACGCTGTTTTATGAGGATCTAGTCTTTACAGTTATTGGGCTGCACTAATCAGGTTTATATGGAATGCGCGTAGATAAAATTACAAAACATGCAGGAGGAATATGGATGCGCATGGCTGAGTATCATAGTGAATGGGTAAGTCCGGAGCGGCCTTTATCTAGTAGCACAAGTCAACTGGCTGCTGCAGCTACTAAAAGCACTCCGTCTTCAGGCCACGAGTGGCCTACCGGGACCATCCGACCGCCGTGTCATCCTCAAGGAGGATGCGGATAGGAGGGGCATGGGGTCAGCACACCACTCTCCCGGTCGTTATGATGGTATTCTTGACCGAAGCCGCTACTATTCGGTCGAGTAGCTCCTCAGTTGGCATCACGAGGCTGAATGCACCCCGAAAAATGGCAACAGCGCATGGCGGCTGGATGGTCACACATCCAAGTGCCGGCCACGCTCAACAGCGCTTAACTTCATTGCCTTGCTGCAGCTACTGCTGCTGCTAATGATGACGATATGTGAAACCTAAGAACACACAACTCGCCAAAATGTTAAGACGTTCATCTGCTACTATTTCTTACAGTAGGGAAGTGTTCGGAGTATTTACAAAGATCGTACAACACTCGTCTTACTCGCAGCATAAGACACGGTGTGCAATGTCGATGTGCTGAAAGAAGCGAGAGTGGCAATAATCGACTGAGATACTTAAGGAGGAGGTGGAAGAGGAAAAGGAGAACATTTTGAAACATACAGATAAAATTACAGAAGTAACTTTGAGGAACTTGCTCAGACCTGCGGAGTAAGGAAGAATGGTGGTAGAACGAGATGAAACATGTCGGTACAGGAAGTTCCTCAGTTTTTTGGACTCTCAGATTCCATATTGTCATCAGCGTGATGTTTTATTATGGAGACTAAAAATGAGTGTGAAAATAAAATCACGTTTTTAGTTCTGAATTGTGATCTGGATGTGATTTCTCAGTGTAAGAAAAAATGTTGCTACTGTAAATGACCGTTATCTGTGTAAACAAAGATAGCTGCCGTAGTAGGCGGAGGCAAATGGCAGCTGTGGTGCTGTGAGTTTAGCAGGCGTCTTTCAAATGTTGGCGATAAAGGAAGGAAAGTGAGAACCAATATCCAATCTGAAGCTCTCACTTTCCGTCAAATTACATGGCATCTCAAAAGAGAGATTATACAGAATAATTGAGAGAACTGTGGCAGTGTTTAATACAGCACAATCATACTTCGGACAAGCCATGTACAAATCTCTGACGAGTTACTTTGATTTTAAAGTTTTGCACGGTTTCCCTACATCACGTAAGATGAACGTTAGAATGGGCCCTACAACAAGACCACGCCTGATTGTCATCATTGCACAACTACACTAACTTAGCTTCTCGAATTGTCTCAAAAATGGCCTGCAGATTACGCTAAGGTTTCTTTTCTTGTACAGCATTTGTTCTGCACATGATGTGCTCGGGCATAAACGTAATATTTTCCATATAATACTACATTTTCAGGGAGGTCACATAATTAGAATGAGAATGGCGTACGGAGTTATGATCAGTAAGACGTCTTTCTCCAACCACACACCTTCCCTGACATTATATAAAACAGGTGACAATACACAACTTTATTCGTAGTTTTTCAGGAGTCAAGAGATAAGGTGTCAGGTTACTCGGGACACTGTTTGCAGTCTTTTTAAACTCACGAACGAAGAGAGCAAGTTGAATGTCACGCTATTACTGTTTGCGTAATCTGTGTTAATGACTGCAGTTGAATCGATGATAATGGCCTGTGTCTCTGAACATCTGTCCTTCGCACGTTCTTAAGAACGGCAACGATCCCTGTCTCCTCTATGAGAAGCAGAATCTCACAGGTACGCTTCCATCTACTGAGAGACTGTAGTATGCCAGTCATGTGTTTCCTGCCAAGAACGAAAGGAGAAAATGTTGTGCTATCCTCTTCATTGCCCCTCACCTCGGTAGACAATTTAGTATTTCGATCTCGTCTTTTCCATCTTCCGTTTCGGTGCCAGTATAAGCAGTAAACGGCCGGATGGATGATTTTCATCTGTAAATTTTTTCGTCCATAAATTAATTTTTCCACTTTACGTACAAGAATAACCACACAGGCGTTTTTCTGTCTCTCTGTAGATAAAATTTTGCTTTCAAAGACCCTGAACCCATATTACAGAGCTATCATATCGTTCATTTTAGTTACGACCAACTTTTGTTTGTTATAAAAGCTTCGGCTTTGCTTGAATCTACGATAAAGCTGAGTCTGCCTTCGTAACAACGCCTTGACTTTGATATAGCGTGTCGTTGTCCGGCGTTTCCCGTCCTTTACTGCTTGCATGGGCCCTTCGTATCTAAGGCGACGCCTGGAGTACACTTGAGGCAATCCTTCACACAGTCAGGCTTCAGATCACTGACATAGTTACTCTGGCTCGTGTAGGTGTAACAAAGTGACCGCACTCTGTGAAGTCTGCCGGGCGCTGGAGGTAGCCTTACTCAGCGGGGAAACCGCTGTGCGGGCACGCAGTGCACGCTTATTGATTCGAAGTGAGCAAACGTCGCTGCTTAGCCGCTCCTAATATCCGCCGCTTGCAGGCAATGCCATAGTTAAGTCAGTGGGCGTAGATGTATGTCGTGTGCTACGCTGCAGTTGATCTGGAAGCAGTGAAGCCAATTTATATTACCAAGTTCGATTCATAAGGACGGGAGAAACCGAACCAGCTACACCGATACCGGTGTTTGTTCTGAACAACCGGTATTTTTCGGTATTTTTTTTAGCCTCGGTTATAACAGGTGTTTTTCCTCTTTACTAATAGCCGGGTAAAACACCGAAATATCAATTAGCCATAGAAGTAGTGCTAAAATTTTCCTTTTTAAATAAACTTTTTTTAAGGACGGACATATTTTATTTGTAAAAATTTGCATTGCTTTGAAATATTGCATTGTTATAGAAAATTGTGAAAGCGATCGGAGCTATTATAATTACAGTACCGACAGAAACGAGTAACAAGCAAGCAGCATAAGAATTGGTACAGCATTGCTGATACAGTAATATACCTGTTACCATGTGGCATGGCCTATTAGTTGGTACGAGTGTACACGCAGTGTGCAAGACTTACTCCGTCTGGTCTATATCGTAGTTTCTCACTGTCATCATCGGACGTCAGGTGCATTACAGAATGGCACTGTTTCTAATCTGGAAGTACATTACGAAGTGCAGTATCAATGAAGCACAATGCTCCATTTGCTTTAAAAGATTATAAACGGGAGGAGCCAAAACAAACTTGCTACGTAATATAAGGAGAAAACTTAAAACTTAGCATCTCATTCATAATTTACAATAAAAATAGAAAGCAGCTGATCTTGTACCTTTGTCTACATAACATGACTTGGTCTGCTTGAAGCCCTTGAAAACAGACAAATTAACACGAAAGATAAAGTCTTTCAACCTTAGTTTTCACCATTTAGCAGTGACTATTCGTAATGTCAAAGTAGTAGTATGATCTCCTATTAAAACATGATTTTTGGCAGAATTTCAAAAAATTAGACTCAATCGGAGAGTAGTGGCGTCGCAGGTTCGAATCCTGCCTCGGGCATTGATGTGTGTGATGTCCTTAGGTTAGTTAGGTTTAAGTACTTCTAAGTTCTAGGGGACTGATGACCTCAGAAGTTAAGTCCCATAGTGTTAAAAAAGAAGAGAGAGAGTAGTGGCGATTTTTAGTAATTGTCAACCACTTATCACTTTTTGAGAAAAGCAGCTAACGGTGGACGGGGTAAAATTTCTTTTGTTTGCCTATTTACTTTAAAATTTTGCGTATATATAGGTTGAAAGCAAGACGGCAAGAGCTGACAAGTGCGAGAATTATCGCACAATCAGCTTAACAGCTCATGCATCGAAGCTGCTTACAAGAATAATATACAGAAGAATGGAAAAGAAAATTGAGAATGCGCTAGGTGACGATCAGTTTGGCTTTAGGAAAAGTAATGGGACGAGAGAGGCAATTCTGACGTTACGGCTAATAATGGAAGCAAGGCTAAAGAAAAATCAAGACACTTTCATAGGATTTGTCGACTTGGAAAAAGCGTTAGACAATATAAAATGGTGCAAGCTGTTCGAGATTCTGAAAAAAGTAGGGGGTAAGCTATAGGGAGAGATGGGTCATATACAATATGTACGACAACCAAGAGGGAATAATAAGAGTGGACGATCAAGAACGAAGTGCTCGTATTAAGAAGGGTGTAAGACAAGGCTGTAGCCTTTCGCCCCTACTCTTCAATGTGTACATCGAGGAAGCAATGATGGAAATAAAAGAAAGGTTCAGGAGTGGAAATAAAATACAAGGTGAAAGGATATCAATGATACGATTCGCTGATGACATTGCTATCCTGAGTGAAAGTGAAGAAGAATTAAATGATATGCTGAACGGAATGAACAGTCTAATGAGTACACAGTATGGTTTGAGAGTAAATCGGAGAAAGACGAAGGTAATGAGAAGTAGTAGAAATGAGAACAGCGAGAAACTTAACATCAGGATTGATGGCCACGAAGTCAATGAAGTTAAGGAATTCTGCTACCTAGGCAGTAAAATAACCAATGACGGACGGAGCAAGGAGGACATCAAAAGCAGGCTCGCTATGGCAAAAAAGGCATATCTGGCCAAGAGAAGTATACTAATATCAAATACCGGCCTTAATTTGAGGAAGAAATTTCTGAGGATGTACGTCTGGATTACAGCATTGTATGGTAGTGAAACATGGACTGTGGGAAAACCGGAACAGAAGAGAATCGAAGCATTTGAGATGTGGTGCTATAGACGAATGTTGAAAATTAGGTGGACTGATAAGGTAAGGAATGAGGAGGTTCTACGCAGAATCGGAGAGGAAAGGAATATGTGGAAAACACTGATATGGAGAAGGGACAGGATGATAGGACATCTGCTAAGACATGAGGGAATGACTTCCATGGTACTAGAGGGAGCTGTAGAGGGCAAAAACTGTAGAGGAAGACAGAGATTGGAATACGTCAAGCAAATAATCGAGGACGTAGGTTGCAAGTGCTACTCTGAGATGAAGAGAGAAAAAAAAGTTCGATTTCTACATTTATTATAGGACGTAACAGCAATACAAAAGCGAAAATCGGTTATTTAAAAAACCGATTATTTTGGGCAGTTTTAACTGTCTGGTTTACTAGCGTTGAAAGAAAGCGATGTAACCAAAAACCGTTTGTTTTAGCAATGACCGCCATTCCTAACTGATGACGTTCAGCGTTGTTTCATGCACCAAGTCATCAGAAGCCTTAAGTGCATGTATAGTTCTTGTCCTGTTGATATTCAGCTTGGAACTTGTATAAAATGCTCTCGGTAACTTGACGCTTCATTGTGGCATAATACTTGTATATTTCGACAATATTCGTCAAGAAGGCCAAAAAACTGGCACAGAGTTGACGGAAAGCCACAAATGTAAGTCATGTGGTGGCACCATAGATTAATCGTCACCAACAATCGTACGTCCCAACGCAGCGTCATTATTCTCATCACGGTGCAAGATGTGGTGAATACTCACGTTGTTAGTCGGCATCAACTGTCTGTTTTCATACATTGCTGAGCGCATTGCCTGTAACTCTGTCAAAGTTGTTAAAATGAATTTTCATTTCCACGGCTTCCTTAGCTACTGGGTCCCAATGATTTGAAGTGTGAACTAGTTTCCTGTTTTCTCAAACAAGATTTTGAGCTTACTCTCAAGGCTGTGTTCGGACACAGCTGATTTTTCTAGTTTTCTTACTTCATGTGCCGCTGGAATTCGGTGTACCTGTGGAACTTCGAAAAAATGTCCCTCATAGTTACCAACAGGTCCTCTTGGAGTATTACAATTACACCGACGGAAATTGAAAGTGCTACATCATGAAGCAACCGTCCTGTACCGGGTGGTTAGAAACATTCTGAGAAGCTTGTAAGGGTGTTGCAGGGTAAGTTGTGCTAAGAGGTAACTGTTAAGAAAAAAATTTGATACGTTGTGCCGTTTCAGACTTAATTTGCATAGAAGTTAGCCAATCAGGCCGTTGCGCGCCCAAATTAAAGCGGCCAGCCGAGGCTGTATCGCCGAACGTGAGCTTTGTTTAGTTTCCTAAAACCGAACAAGAGAGCGATAGAAAAACTGGACATGCGACGGAAGTAAGGATCGAACCCGAAACAAAATCTGAGCAGCGCCGTGCGCTATCATCTACACTATGAGAACATGTGACACTAATTATATATTGCTGACTGCTTGAACCTGCGCACACAACTGCCTGATTGGCGAACTGCAATGCTAATTAACTCGGAAACGAGGCAACGTATCGAATTTTTTTGTTAACAGTTATTTCTCAGCACAACCTTCCCTACAACACCCTTAAAAGCTTTTCAGACTCTTTCTGACGACCCTGTATGTTATCGAACGTTAAGGAGATATCTAGTACAGAAAGGATATTGTTGTTGTTTGTTGTTGTGTTCTTCAGTCCTGAGACTGGTTTGATGCAGCTCTCCGTGCTACTCTATCCTGTGCAAGCTTCATCTCCCAGTACCTACTGCAGCCTACATCCTTCTGAATCTATTTAGTGTATTCATCTCTTGGTCTCCCTCTACGATTTTTACCCTCCACGCTTCCCTCCAATACTAAACTGGTGATACCTTGATGCCTCAGAACATGTCCTACCAACCGATCCCTTCTTCTAGTCAAGTAGTGCCACAAAATTCTCTTCTCCCCAATCCTATTCAATACCTTCTCATTAGTTATATGATCTACCCATCTAATCTTCAGCATTCTTCTGTAGCACCACATTTCGAAAGCTTCTATTCTCTCCTTGTCCAAACTATTTACCGTCCATGTTTCACTTCCATACATGGCTACACTCCATACAAATACTTTCAGAAACGACTTCCTGACACTTAAATCCATACTCGATGTTAACAAATTTTTCTTCTTCAGAAACGGTTTCCTTGCCATTGCCAGTCTACATTTTATATCCTCTCTACTTCGATCATCATCAGTTATTTTACTCCTTAAATGATTAAATTTTCTATTCTTTACGAACTGTTATCTATCATGAACATCAGGGTGTGACCCCCACGGTCTCGAATACTCTTTTGTATTGCTGGCCGGAGTGGCCGAGCGGTTCATGGCGCTACAGTCTGGAACCGCGCGACCGCTACAGTCGCAGGTTCGAATCCTGCCTCGGGCATGGATGTGTGTGATGTCCCTAGGTTGGTTAGGTTTAAGTAGGTCTAAGTTCTTGGGGACTGGTGACCGCAGATGTTAAGTCCTATAGTGCTCAGAGCCATTTGAACTCTTTTGTATTGGTTGTATAATGGAAGCAAACAGTCTCAGAATGTTACCTTAAGGAATTTCTTACCATATCAGTTCCTGAAGATTCTTAACTGCAGGCTGTTATGATCTTCTTTGTGCTCTGTGGGTAAAAAATTAGGGAACATGGCATCAAAGATGCGTAGGTTCCTCAAGGCGTCTGTGATGTGAACGCCAGTGTTGCACCTTGCTTTATCCTACTGGAATATGCCATTTGGAACCCTAATCATGAAGG
Organism: Schistocerca piceifrons; assembly: GCF_021461385.2. Lineage (NCBI taxonomy): Eukaryota > Metazoa > Arthropoda > Insecta > Orthoptera > Acrididae > Schistocerca > Schistocerca piceifrons. Next base: position 260,254,910 of record NC_060149.1, on the reverse strand, counting down.
CGATGACAACGGGGCTTACCATTCTTGCCACATGCTGGCGAGAATTGGATCTGTCTTTAGCAGTTACGAAGTCAGTCCTGCTATCATATAACCTCTTCATACATCATTCCAGAAGTTGGAGAGGTACGGGTATCCAGAAACGCTGCTTCCCATCACCTTCAAGCAGGTCGTCTACAGATACGGTGGCGTTGGTCTGACCGCCACAAACAGAAGCGAGTCTGACCGCTGAACGCCACAGAATGCCACTTTATGTCGCATTTGACTCTGGCTCAATTACCTTGCAAGTCTCTGTAGTCTGTGGTATGGTGAAACGAAATGAAATGATCGTATAGCATTGATGGCCGGGAGACCCCACGTGGGATAGTTAGGCCGCCGAGTTGCACGTTTTTCAGGTGACGCCACATTGGGCGACTTGCGTGTTGAATGATGATGATGATGATGATGATGATGATGAAATGATGATGACAGCACAACACACAGTCCTCGAGCAGAGAAAATCTCCAACCTGGCTGTGAAACGAACCCGGGCCTGTTGCATGGCAGTCAGACGCGCTAACCACTCAGCTAAGGAGGCGGGCTATGATATGGTGCCAGCGCTAGACGAAACATAGCAACTCGAGATCGTAACCTAGCTACCAGCAAGCAGTTCTCGACAATTCGTGATGACATACTGTCTGAAACGTCTGCGCGGATTTCAGCTGCCGTTATCCGGCTATTGGTCCGTCAGAGCCAGTCGAACAAACCTACGTTCTACATCTACATCTACAGGGCTATTACAAATGATTGAAGCGATTTCATAAATTCACTGTAGCTCCATTCATTGACATATGGTCACGACACACTACAGATACGTAGAAAAACTCATAAAGTTTTGTTCGGCTGAAGCCGCACTTCAGGTTTCTGCCGCCAGAGCGCTCGGGAGCGCAGTGAGACAAAATGGCGACAGGAGCCGAGAAAGCGTATGTCGTGCTTGAAATGCAGTCACATCAGTCAGTCATAACAGTGCAACGACACTTCAGGAGGAAGTTCAACAAAGATCCACCAACTGCTAACTCCATTCGGCGATGGTATGCGCAGTTTAAAGCTTCTGGATGCCTCTGTAAGGGGAAATCAACGGGTCGGCCTGCAGTGAGCGAAGAAACGGTTGAACGCGTGCGGGCAGGTTTCACGCGTAGCCCGCGGAAAATTGGCTCGTGCCAGAACTGGAGAAAGACAGCGCCGACTTCATCTTTCAACAGGATGGTGCTCCACCGCACTTCCATCATGATGTTCGGCATTTCTTAAACAGGAGATTGGAAAACCGATGGATCGGTCGTGGAGGAGATCATGACCAGCAATTCATGTCATGGGCTCCACGCTCTCCCGACTTAACCCCATGCGATTTCTTTCTGTGGTGTTATGTGAAAGACTCAGTGTTTAAACCTCCTCTACCAAGAAACGTGCCAGAACTGCGAGCTCGCATCAACGATGCTTTCGAACTCATTGATGGGGACATGCTGCGCCGAGTGTGGGAGGAACTTGATTATCGGCTTGATGTCTGCCGAATCACTAAAGGGGCACATATCGAACATTTGTGAATGGCTAAAAAATCTTTTAGAGTTTTTGTATGTGTGTGCAAAGCATTGTGAAAATATCTCAAATAATAAAGTTATTGTAGAGCTGTGAAATCGCTTCAATCATTTGTAATAACCCTGTACGTGCATACTCTGCAACACACCGTATGTTGCATGGCGGAGGGTACCCTGTACCACTATTAGTCATTTCCTTTCCTATTCCACTCGCAAACAGAGCTTCTCGTTGTGTTGTCCTTCTGGAATGATCCGTACCTACTCTTCTTGCCACACTGATGCCCTGAGTCCATCTCATCATCGCTCGTCCTGCAGTCGTTGCACTACAGCCAACTTTCTATGCGATCTGTCGGTATGATGCATTTCCCTTATACCTATGAATTGACGTTTGAAAGATGGCGATAAACTGCAGGTGCTGTGTTGCAGTCTCCACTCGAAGAGTTCCTGTAACATTACCCCAATCAGGTAGCCATCGCATACTCACATCATTCTTCATCTGCATGAAAAGCTTTCTTTCTGTACTGAAAATAAGCTCGCGTAATGATGACTTTTAATAACCATAGAAGTGCTAGAGTATACGTTTGATAGCATTTGGTCAAGGCGCTCATAGTGTAACCCCTACGACCGCTAAAACGCTGCCTAGATATCGTGGGGATTGGTCGAGGTTTGGGTCCAAGGTGTGCATTTCTCTCTCAGTGGCGTTCAATACATGCCCAATATGATAAGAGAGGTGACACAATCACAGTGTTCATTAAATCATACTGGTACCGAGTGCGACTGGGTGATGCATTGCATTGCTGGAGGTTCATATCGGTTGAAGAGTGCTGCAACGAACAAACGTATGCAGATGATCAGACAGTAGGTTCCTGCATCGTTAGATAGTGAAAGACGATGAGACCAGCATTAAGGGGGTAGCCCTCTTCGAAAGCGTGAAGAAAGATGATTTTAGTAATTGTTTTCACGTAAATAAAAAGTAATAATAAATCAGATGATGTAGTTTTATTCCTTACACCTTTATCTTTAAGAAATGATTTTTATGTCCAAATCGGATGCTACCTCTAACCGCTGCACTAGATGGAAGGAGCCTTTGCAGCTGGAACACAGGTCATCGACGGGAATTCCCGAAACTGTGCTATTAGACCTGCGACAAAATAATGTTGTATAAGTCCTTTTCAATATATCTTCTTTCAGCGTACATAGGATAATTGACAAATATTAAGTTTTAACAAAATGATGACGTGTTGTAACAAATGTTATTTTCTTCGCCCACAAAATGAAGACAAAAGCGTGCACCGAAAATAGACATTCGAAAACATCGCAAAACGGCTACTTACGCGGATAGAGAATTAAATTTAGAATACCGGCATAAACTTCCGAGCAAAATCGTATGTGCTGTTCTCAAGTTATGTTCCCCTCCAATTTGAAAAATATGGTTTCGAGAAAAACGCTATGGTTAAGTTAAACATACCTCTAGTTAGGATTCCTGGACCATACAGCAGTCCTTTCTGATCCAAAAGCAGGTCTTCCTCCGTCTTCTTCGTGGCCATGGTGGTCCCGCGTGCTTCTTTGGCAGCTTCTGTGGTCCGCTCGATACGCTTTTCGTGCGCTTTTGTGCAGAATTTGTAACAGACTGGACCGATCTCAAGTCCGAGCACTTCATAATTTCCGTAATGCCTGTTTGGTCTCCGTTGGAATTACATGCTGCCACACAGACCGCGATGTCGACTATTTTTTTCGTGCTGTGAATGGTTTGCGGAGACACTTCTTCACACATCGCCTAGTAACTACCGAATTTTTTGGAGAACTTGCGATGAACACAGCGATAACATAGACATAACAAAGATCATTTTAACAGAAAAAAGGTTTTTTGAAATTTTCAGAGCGGACGATCCCCTTAAGGTCCGTATGTCATCTCTTGCGAACGTCCCGCTCAAGAGAATACCTTCACAGGCTATCTGAATGTTTGTTCTGTTGCCAAGCGAGATGCGTCGCCTCACATAGTTTTCGACGGGGAATTTGCTTCTGTATCCTTTAGAGAGGAGATGGTTCTGAATTGTATGGCTGCTCACAAGGTTTCTTTATTGTCCAGCACTGAACTGCAGATCATTTGCTGCAGTGTAGCCCGTATATACGCTATTACATTCCGTGAGCCGGCCGGAGTGGCCGTGCGGTTCTAGGCGCTACAGTCTGGAACCGAGCGACCGCTACGGTCGCAGGTTCGAATCCTGCCTCGGGCATGGATATGTGTGACGTCCTTAGGTTAGTTAGGTTTAATTAGTTCTAAGTTCTAGGCGACTAATGACCTCAGAAGTTAAGTCGCATAGTGCTCAGAGCCATTTCAACCATTCCGTGATAGTGGCCTGCGATACATGTTATCAACACGTTATTGCCTACAGCAACCGAAGTCGGCGGTTGCAGTTTTCACTGAATCGATGTACTCACGGCAAACTCATTACACGGTGGCACGTGAAAAGTCCAGTGTCTGCACGTCAAGATGGAGTTCCATTCTATTGTATGCTACCAATCAGATGCGCTGCCTGCCTCTGTAGACAAGGTTGCTAACACGATGCCAATCCACGCAACTTAAAAAGTCATCTTGACTGTCCTAAGACAGTTGCAATACCTGCTGCTGCCGAAAACGAGTTAACGAGTTACCGAACGATACTCCACTTTTTGTTGTGGTTCCTCTAGCGGCGTGCTATGGTAACGTGGCGCGAGAATTTCAGTGTGTATCAGGACTGCAGACATGAACTTACTAACAAACAAACAATTACATAACCATTTTTTCGAGGTGATAATTAAAACTTTATGGCTATCCTTCGTAATTACCTCGCCGACGATAAACGTTAAACCGTAATCTTGCTTCCTTCCAGCCGTCATTCCGTTCTACCTTCCCATTAGAAAGGAACTTCCGCTAATGAGCACGGTATTACGCTGTTATTACACGATGCCTAACGTGTAGACGGCCTGCTATCTAGCGGCAGAACGGGTGAAGCTGCGATTTTAGCAGACGGTTTATCGGCCGGGGAGAAATGGAACCGTTCATTCTGCCGTGGGTCCACATCTGCGCATTAGAGGAGACGAATGCGCTCATGAGCAGAACGCAGGATGTCGAGCGAGCATTCTGCTTCTTATTGTTTTCACTTGTGATCAACAGTCAAGAAATACGTGATCTCTTGAGGACTGTTTTGGCTATTGTGCAATATATTGTACACGTATTTCGCGAGTTATTTTTTTATAAATACAGTAATAAAACAAATTTCTGCTTTTTGTACTGCCGTTGAGAAAAGCTATGTAATTTAATGATAGCTTCTTACTGTAGATATGGAATGAAACAAAGAAAGTAAAGGGTGCGGCAGCGTTCATAGTAGGATATTAAAAACACACCATCAGGCAGTAACTGTAATTTATTTATTATCTCATATGTCAATTAATAGTTAAATGTATGCCATTTACTAATGTGTAAGTCATTGTCCATTGCGTCGATTACTTTTTGAATATGACTCCCGTCAAATGATGCCCCCTCTGCACAACACATTCATCTAGGCGACGTTGGAAGCTTTTCATAACTCGGCGTAACGTATTCCCTGGGACATTGCCAACGGCATTTCTGATTCGACCCTTCAACTCAGGAATGGTGGCACAAGTGTTCGGAACACTTCTTGCTTCAGGTAGCCCCAAATGAAAAAGTCTGCACATGAAAGGTCAGCTGAGCGAGGCAGCCAGGAAATGTCACCAAAACGGGAAAGTACTCTACCGGGAAATGTCTCTCGCAGGAAATCCATACAAATTCAGGCCACCATTCCTGAGTTGACGGATCGCATCAGAACTGCCGTCGGCAGTGTCCCAGGGAATATGTTACGCCGAGTTATGGAAAGCTTCCAATGTCGCCTAGATGAATGTGTTGTACTTTGGGGACATCATTTAACAGGAGTCATATTCAAAAAGTAATCCACGCAGTGGACAATGACTTACACATTAGTAAATGGCATACCTTTAACTATTAATTGACGTAAGAGGTAATAAATAAATTACTGTTACTGCCTAATGGCGTGTTTTTAACATCATACTATGAACGCTGCCGCACCCTGTATAAGCGTGCTTAGTGAGGCATACAACAAGAAAAGGTTTCTATATGGTCCTCAGATACGCACGTCTACAACTGTTTAATTTTGAGTTAATCTGATTTAAGTAAATATGCATATAATTTTACTATTTGTATGTATGTGTGTCCCCCCATGAACCATAGACCGTGCCGTTGGTGGGGAGGCTTGCGTGCCTCAGCGATACAGATAGCCGTACCGTAGGTGCAACCACAACGGAGGGGTATCTGTTGAGAGGCCAGACAAACGCGTGGTTCCTGAAGAGGGGCAGCAGCCTTTTCAGTAGTTGCAAGGGAAACAGTCTGGATGACTGACTGACCTGGCCTTGTAACACTAACCAAAACGGCCTTGCTGTGCTGGTACTGCGAACGGTTGAAAGCAAGGGGAAACTGCAGCCGTCATTTTTCCCGAGGGCATGCAGCTTTACTGTATGGTTAATGATGATGGCGTCCTCTTGGGTAAAATATTCCGGAGGTAAAATAGTCCCCCATTCGGATCTCCGGGCGGGGACTACTCAAGAGGACGTCGTTATCAGGAGAAAGAAAACTGGCGTTCTACGGATCGGAGCGTGGAATGTCAGGTCCCTTAATCGGGCAGGTAGGTTAGAAAATTTAAAAAGGGAAATGGATAGGTTAAAGTTAGATATAGTGGGAATTGGTGAAGTTCGGTGGCAGGAGGAACAAGACGTTTGGTCAGGTGAATACAGGGTTATAAATACAAAGTCAAATAGGGGTAATGCAGGAGTAGGTTTAATAATAAATAAAAAATAGGAATGCGGGTAAGCTACTACAAACAGCATAGTGAACGCATTACTGTGGCCACGATAGACACGAAGAACACGCCTACTACAGTAGTACAAGTTTATATGCCAACTAGCTCTGCATATGACAAAAAATTGAAGAAATGTATGATGAAATAAAAGAAATTATTCAGATAGTTAAGGGAGACGAAAATTTAATAGTCATGGGTGACTGGAATTCGGTAGTAGGAAAAGGGAGAGAAGGAAATGTAGTAGGTGAATATGGATTGGGGGTAAGAAATGAAAGAGGAAGCCGCCTGGTAGAATTTTGTGCAGAGCATAACTTAATCATAGCTAACACTTGGTTCAAGAATAATGAAAGAAGGTTGTATACATGGAAGAACCCTGGAGATACCTGAAGAAACTGCAAAAAGGTGGGAATTTAAGGAGATGGGACCTGGATAAATTAACGAAACCAGAGGTTGTACAGAGTTTCAGGGAGAGCGTAAGGGATCAAATGGCAGGAATGGGAGAAAGAAATACAGTAGAAGAAGAATGGGTAGCTTTGAGGGATGAAGTAGTGAAGGCAGCAGAGGATCAAGTAAGTAAACAGACAAGGGCTAGTAGAACTCCTTGGGTAACAGAAGAAATATTGAATTTAATTGATGAAAGGAGAAAATATAAAAATGCAGTAAATGAAGCAGGCAAAAAGGAATACAAACGCCTGATAAATGAGATCGACAGGAAGTGCAAAATGGCTAAGCAGGGGTGGCTAGAGGTTAAATGTAAGGATGTAGATGCTTATCTCACTAGGGGTAAGATAGATACTGCCTACAGGAAAATTAAGGAGACCTTTGGAGAAAAGAGAGCCACTTGTATGAATATCAAGAGCTCAGATGGAAACCCAGTTCTAAGCAAAGAAGGGAAAGCAGAAAGGTGGAAGGAGTATATAGAGGGTCTATACAAGGGCGATGTACTTGAGGACAATATTATGGAAATGGAAGAGGATGTAGATGAAGATGAAATGGGAGATATGATACTGCGTGAAGAGTTTGACAGAGCACTGAAAGACCTGAGTCGAAACAAGGCCCCCGGAGCAGACAACATTCCATTAGAACTACTGACGGCCTTGGGAGAGCCAGTCCTGACAAAACTCTACCATCTGGTGAGCAAGATGTATGAGACAGGCGAAATACCCTCAGACTTCAAGAAGAATATAATAATCCCAATCCCAAAGAAAGCAGGTGTTGACAGATGTGAAAATTACCGAACTATCAGTTTAATAAGTCACGGCTGCAAAATACTAACGCGAATTCTTCACAGACGAATGGAAAAACTAGTAGAAGCCGACCTGGGGGAAGATCAGTTTGGATTCCGTAGAAATGTTGGAACACGTGAGGCAATACTGACCCTGCGACTTATCTTAGAAGCTAGAGTAAGGAAGGGCAAACTTACGTTTCTAGCATTTGTAGACTTAGAGAAAGCTTTTGACAATGTTGACTGGAATAATCTCTTTCAAATTATGAAGATGGCAGGGGTAAAATATAGGGAGCGAAAGGCTATTTACAATTTGTGTAGAAACCAAATTGCAATTATAAGAGTTGAGGGGCATGAAAGGGAAGCAGTGGTTGGGAAGGGAGTGAGGCAGGGTTGTTGCCTCTCCCCGATGTTATTCAATCTGTATATTGAGCAAGCTGTGAAGGAAACAAAAGAAAAATTCGGTGTAGGTATTAAAATCCATGGAGAAGAAATAAAAACTTTGAGGTTCGCCGATGACATTGTAATACTGTCAGAGACAGCAAAGGACTTGGAAGAGCAGTTGAACGGAATGGATAGTGTCTTGAAAGGAGGATATAAGATGAACATCAACAAAAGCAAAACGAGGGTAATGGAATGTAGTCGAACTAAGTCGGCTGATGTTGAGGGTATTAGATTAGGAAATGAGACACTTAAAGTAGTAAAGGAATTTTGCTATTTGGGGAGCAAAATAACTGATGATGGTCGAAGTAGAGAGGATATAAAATGTAGACTAGCAATGTCAAGGAAAGCGTTTCTGAAGAAGAGAAATTTGTTAACATCGAGTATTGATTTAAGTGTTAGGAAATCGTTTCTGAAAGTATTTGTATGGAGTGTAGCCATGTGTGGAAGTTAAACATGGACGATAAATAGTTTAGACAAGAAGAGAATAGAAGCTTTCGAAATGTGGTGCTACAGAAGAATGCTGAAGATTAGATGGGTAGATCACATAACCAATGAGGAGGTGTTGAATAGGATTGGGGAGAAGAGAAGTTTGTGGCACTACTTGACTAGAAGAAGGGATCGGTTGGTAGGACATGTTCTGAGGCATCAAGGGATCACCAATTTAGTATTGGAGGGCAGCGTGGAGGGTAAAAATTGTAGAGGGAGACCAAGAGATGAATACACTAAGCAGATTCAGAAGGATGTAGGTTGCAGTAGGTACTGGGAGATGAAGAAGCTTGCACAGGATAGAGTAGCATGGAGAGCTGCATCAAACCAGTCTCAGGACTGAAGACCACAACAACAACAACATGTATGTGTGTGTATTATCTTAACTGGTGAAAATAACCTATGTGTTTAATTTGCTTCCATCTTTAGTATTGCACTGAAGCGCCAAAGAAACTGGTCTAGGCGTGCGTATTCAAACAGAGGGGTATGTAAATAGACACAATACGGCGCTGTGGTCGGCAATGCCTATATAAGACAAGTGTCTGGCGCAGTTGTTAGGTCGGTTACTGACGCTACAATGGTAGCTTATCAAGATGTAAGTGAGTTTGAACGTGGTGTTATAGTTGGCGCACGAGCGATGGGACCCAGTATCTCCGAGGTAGCGAGGAAGTGGGGATTTTTCCGTATGATCATTTCACGTGTGTAATGTGAATATCAGAAATCCGGTAAAACATCAAATCTCCGACATCGCTGCGACCGGAAAAAGATCCTGCAAGAACGGGACCAACGACGACCGAAAAGAAACTTTCAACGTGACAGATATGCAACACTTCCGCAAACTGCTGCAGATTTCAATGCTGGGCCATCAACAGGTGTCAGCTGCTAACCATTTAAAAAAACATAATCGGTATGGGCTTTCGGAGAAGAAGGCCCACTCGTGTACCCTTGATGACTGCACTACTGCACGACACAAGGCTTTACCCCTCGCCTGGGCCCGTCAACACCTACATTAAACTGTTGATGACTGGAAACATGTTGCCTGGTCGGACGAGTCTCGTTTCAAATTGTATAGAGCGGATGGATGTGTACGGGTATGGAGATACACTCATGAATCCATGGATCCTGCATGTCAGCAGGGGACTGTTCAAGCTGGTGGAGACCCTGTAATGGTGTGGAACGTGTTCAGTTGTCGACAAGCCACTGTTCAAGCTGGTGGAGGCTGTGTAATGGTGTTGGGGGGGGGGAGGGGCGGGGTGCAGTTAGAGTGATATGGGACTCCAAATACTTCTAGAGACGACTCTGACATGTGACACGTACATAAGCATCCTGTCTGATTACCTGCATCTATTCATGTCGGTGGTGCACCGAAGGACTTGGGCAATTCCAGCAGGACAATGCGACACCTCACACGTCCAGAATTGCTACAGTGTCTCCAGCAACACTCTTCTGAGTTCAAATACCCGCTGGTCACCAAATTTCCCAGACATTGTTGAGCATATCTTGGATGCCTTGCAACGTGCTGTTTAGAAGAGAGCTCCACCCCTTCCCTCCGTACTCATACGGATTTATAGACAGCCCTGCAGGATTCATGGTGTCAGTACTCTTCCAGTACTACTTCAGTCATTAGTCGAGTCCATGCCACGTCGTGTTGGGGCACTTCTGCGTGCTCGCGGGGGCCCTACACGATATTAGGTAGGTGTGCCTATTTCTTTGGATCTTTAGTGTGTTTCGGCATGCCACGAAGGATAGTGTTGAGAGAATAACCACAAAATTCAGAGCAGTTGTGCTGACCGCGACCAGTGAGGGAGGACTGTAAAAGCCGTTTCGCATGTTTGCGGTCGCACTGTTGTGAAATAGCTCCCCTCATTGTTGTGTCACATAGGCGAATCCTGCCATGTACTATCAACAGCAGTTTGTTAAAACGAGGTACATCTATTGTGGCAAAGTTCTTGAATTCCTGTGGACCTTCGAGTGTCAACTTTGTCACTAACAGGAAGTATATATCCCTGCCTTCATACCTTTTTCGCACCCAGCGTCAAACCCAGTTCCTACTTCTGACATCACGTCTTCGTTCTACCCTTCTAAAGACAAAGGTGGACACCCTCATGGCAAGTGCTACATAGACAATTGCGCCTTCCATGTCTAAAATGCTGTGAAACGTAAACATAGATAATCATTTGTCGTAGCAACACGACTCAAGTCGAACACTTTCGCCCATAATTCTGTGTAATCATAACGTACTTTTATTCTAGCTGCACAATATAGCAATAACTGCTTAGTAAATACGAACCCAGACCTTTTAGACGTTTCAGTATGAACAAATAGCAGCTTTACTAAAATATCAACTTTCACACTCAACGACGTAAACAAGCCTGTAATTCCGAGTGTGTACGCTTGGAGCGCCAGTGCAAAAAAAGTTCAAATAGCTCTGAGCACTACGCGACTTAACTTCTGAGTTCATCAGTGCCCTAGAACTTAGAACTACTTAAACCTAACTAACCTAAGGACATCACACACATCCATGCCCGAGGCAGGATTCGAACCTGCGACCGTAACGGTCGCTTGCAGATATACACGTTAGATGTATCGTGTAATAGGTGTAATGAAAATGTGCGCAGTTCCAGACTTGTACGCTTGGGGCGCTGGTACAGACGTGTATACGAGAGGTGTGTCTTGTAATATAGACTTTACAGTCTCTCACAGTCAAATCGTCATCAGCATTAGTAGCTACAGCAGTACCACCACAACTACCGCTGCCACCATTAGAAAAACCATTGTCCTTTATCTGATAGGTAAACTGGATACTCGGCATGAGGAAAAGAAGAGCAGTGTCTGATTAACATTGACGTTTAGTAACTGCCTAAGCAAATGAAGTCTTACTTTGTGTTGTTGAGGTGCTCTTTAGTCCGAAGCCGGGTTTGATGTAGCTCTCCATGCTAGTCTATCCTGTGCAAGCCTCTTAATCTCTGGGTAACTGCCGCAGCCTACATCCACTTGAACCTGCTTACTGTAATCAAGCCTTTCTTTCCCTCAACAATCTTTACCCCCACACTACCATGCATTAGCAAACTGGCAATTCCTTGACGTCTCAGGGTGTGTTCTATCAACCGATCCCTTCTTTTAGTCAGGTTGTGCCATAAATTTCTTTTTTTCCCAGTTAGATTCAGTACCTCATCATCTGTTATCTGCATTTCAGCATTCTTCTGTAGCCCCAATTTCAAAAGATTCTATTCTCTTTTTGTCTGAGCTGCTTATCGCCCAAGTTTCACTTCCATACAAGGCTACACTCCAGACAAATACCTCCAGAAAAGACTTTTTATCACTTAAATTTATGTTAGATGTTTACAAATTTCTCTTTTTCAGAAGTGCTTTCCTTGCTGTTGCCAGTCAGCATTTTACACACACACACACACACACACACACACACACACACACACACACACACACACACACACAAAAGAATTGCATCACCCCAGTTCCCAGAACTAGTGAAGGTGGCCATTGACTGTGGATATTGCATCACAGACACAGTCCCTTTGACAGTTCACAGATGTCACTAAACCCGTCCAAAGATGTAAACAACCATGCATGAGCATCGCCTATTAGACGGAGGGGGTCCGACAGCCGATCACATCCATTCATTCCACCAGGAAGGAGGTACACGGTTCGTGTTGTCTGTAGTTCAACCATGCCTAGACGGCCAATACCGCAGTTCGATCGCGTCCTCAATGTTACTTTGTGCCAGGAAGGGCTCTAAACAAGGGAAGTGTCCAAGCTTCTCGGAGTGAACGAAAGCGATGTTGTTCGGACATGGAGGAGATACAGAGAGACACGAACTGTCGATGACATGCCTCGCTCAGGCCGCCCAAGGGCTACTGCTGCTGTGGATGACCGCTACCTACGGATAATGGCTTGTAGGAACCCTGACAGCAACGCCACCCTGTTGAATAATGCTTTACGTGCAGCCACAGGCCGTCGCGTTACGACTCAAACTGTGCGCAATAGGCTGCATGATGCGCAACTTCACTCTCGACGTCCATGGCGAGATCCATCTTTGCAACCACGACACCATGCAGCGCAGTACAGATGGGCCCAAACAACACGCCCAATGGACCGCTCAGAATGGCATCACGTTCTCTTCACCGACGAGTGTCGCATATGCCTTCAACCAGACAATCGTCAGAGACGTGTTTGGTGGCAACCTGGTCAGGCTGAACGCCTTAAACACATGGTCCAGCGAGTGCAGCAAGGTAGAGGTTCCCTGCTGTTTTAGGGTGGCACTATGTGTGGTGGTCATGGGAGGCGCCGTAACGGCTGTACGATACGTGAATGCCATCCTTCGACCGATAGTGCAATCATATCGGCAGCGTATTGGCGAGGCATTCGTCTTCATGGACGACAATTCGCGCCTCCATCGTGCAAATCTTGTGAATGACTTCCTTCAGGATAACGACATCGCTCGCCTACAGCGGCAAGCATTTTCTCCAGACATGCACCCTATCGAACATGCCTGGGATAGAGTGAAAATGACCCACCAACCACTCTGAGGGATCTACGCCGAATCGCCGTTGAGGAGTGCGACAATCTGGACTAACAGTGTCTTGATGAACTTGTGGATAATTTGCCACGAAGATTACAGGCATGCATCAATGCAAGAGGACGTGCTACTGGGTATTAGAGGTACCGGTGTGTACAGCAGTCTGGACCACCACCTCTGAAGGTCTCGCTGTATGGTGGTACAACATGCAACTTGCGGTTTTCATGAGCAATAAAAAGGGCGGAAATTATGTTTATGTTGCTCTGTATTCCAATTTTCTGTACAGGTTCCGGAAGTCTCGGAATCGAAGTGATGCAAAACTTTTTTTGATGTGTGTATATCCTCTGTACTTCAGCCATCATCAATTATTTTACTGCCCAAATAGCAAAATTCGCCTTCTAGTTTTTGTGTCCCATTTCTTAATCTAATTCCCTCAGCATCGGCTGATTTACTTCAACTACATTCCATTTTTTGTACTTTTATTGATGTTAATCTTATAATCCCTTTTCACGACGCTATCCGTTCTGTTCAAATGTTCTTCCAAATTCTTTGCCGTCTCTGACAGAATTACAGTGTCCTCGGCTTATTGCTTTATAATCATTTCCCTTAGCGTAATAAACTTCTTTTGTCCTCTCGCACCATCCACACGTTCGAATCACATTCGTCCCTTTTCCATTATGTGCACCACACAGAGTTGAGTAAAGGAGCTTCAAATGAATCCTCATGGTTGTTAACCGAAACGGCATTTGCAAAAGGGAGGTCACAATAGTCTCGCAGTGCTGAACCACTGCGATAGCTTTTTTTTTGTCATCTAGGACAGTTGGTAATCGCAGTTGCCTTGCATTTGGAACTGTCCACGCTTCACGTGGAAGCCGGAACACAATCTCTATGAGCCAGCTGCCTGCCACCCCCACATGTTTTCGCCCCGAAGCCGCCCGAGGGGAGGATAAAGGATTTCCGGGCCACTGCACAAAAGCGTGCGCTGCATATCTCTCCCCCGCATAACTTGCGGACTTTGATATATGGCACTGCCTCTGTCGCTGTTGTGGCTGGATACTCCTCCATTATTGCTATTGCGTGCATGTTCTGTGACCGGGAAGTACAATGGAACAATGGAATGCAGCAGTAACTGCCAGAACAGAGTGTGTGTGTGTGCGCGTGCGTGTTTTCTGTAGCTTTGTCGAACCGGTAGTATGCTGTGATTCCTCTTAATTATAATTGAGTGGGGAAGGAAATAATTGATGCACAAACTCGCCAGAAAAATTGCGGAGCATGGTGATTCCAACTGAGAAACTGCGAAGGGCAGCGCTAAGTGAAAAACAGGCGGCCGATTCAAACCATCACGTAATAATCTTTTTGAACCAGGTTTTTCGGGTAGAAAACACGTTTGGACAACTTTTTCTCTTTCAAGTAAAACTTGAAAGCCCCGATGATGAAGCTTCCGCTCCGAAATACGTATAGGAAATAAAAACCAAAATACAGGTACTCGTCAGACTATAGTGATGATACTGTGTGTCTCGGTATGTATTAACAAAAACATTAAAACAAGAAGAATAACCAGTACTTCAGCAGAGACTGAACAACGCTGCTACGTGGCGGTAGCAGTCACCGCGGGCTTTGGCGGCAAGTGAGGCGCTACTGGAGTTCAGGTTGCTCTTCGTGTTTTATAGTTCCTGTTAATACTACCGATTAAACGAATATCGTGCTAGACTAATCTCAGACCGCTAAATCGAATGGGCACGTGAAATTCAGTTTTAAAAATAAATTTGTTTGTAACGGAAAACAAACCGACGCATTCCGTCGATAATTGACATCGCGTGAAAGACATGACGAGCAGTGTTTGGGCTGACTCCAGCTATACATTGCAAAATCGAAACTGTGCCTGACGACTCCTCGCAGTGAATATATATATATATGTAAGAAAACAGATTTGTCGAGGGTCCCGGTTTCGATTCCGGGTGGGGTCAGGGATTTTCCCCTGCCTCGAGATGACTGGGTGTTTGTGATGTCCTCATCGTTTCGTAATCATTCATGAAAGTGGCGTGGTTGGACTGAGTAAAGGTTGGGAATTTGTACGGGCGCTGATAACAGCGCAGTTGAGCACCCCACAATCCCAAACATCATCATCAGATATGTCGAGAATAAAGAGACGTATTCCTTCGCCATCAGCCACTGAGTACCGCCAACTGAAAAGGAACCACTGTTGTTGCTTATGTGTCAAGTGCGTACTAGGACCTGACGCAACATAGTATCCTGTGAAAGTTTAGTGGTTACCGTTGGCGACTACGGCCAGACTGTGCAATTTTCGTGATTATGTTTGACTCTCCTTCCGAAAACAAACTTTCGAATTGTAACTGTAAGCCTCTTTCGCAGCGTATGTCACTGAAATCGTAGCACTAGCTAAACGAATCGCTGACGATACACGTACATATTTACGGAATATTTTCGATTTCCTCTATTAATACCGCTTGGTATGGCTCCCAGGATAACGAGCAATAATCAAGAATCGGTCAAACGAGGGTTTTTAAACAGTCTGCTCTGTGCATTAATTATATTTTGATTAATTACACTTCAGTGAATATCTAGCATTTGCCTTCCTTGCAAATATTTTATGGGTCATTCCACCTTAAATCGCGCCGCACGCCTGCATTTAGAAATTTTACCTTAACGGCAGTTTCTAATGATTGATCGCAACGGAGTAATCAGAAGTAGTCTTTTCACTCATTAACGTTCAATACGCTACATTAAATTTTGAGAATCAGCAGCAAGCCCCTCCAAAAAGCGTAGATTCGCTGCTAGTGTTCTTGTATTTCTGTATATTTTTCTGATGTTGCGAATTCCGTACGTACGACACCACTATTCACGAACAGCCTCATTTAGCTTTCAGTGTTATGCAGCATGTTATTAATGCACATTAATAAGTACTCGAATTAATAAAAAAGGAAGATTAGTCACTAAGTTCAAGTCGACGACGATATTATTAAAGACGAAGCAGAAGCTCTGACTGCCCTTTTGTCATATGCTATCCTGCGAACAACGAATGAAGGGCAACAGACACATTCCATATTCCAGTATTTCCGAAGGCGTTTGAGACACGGTGCCTCACTGCAGATTCCTAACGAAGGTTCCAGTATACGGAATAGGATGTCAGATATGTGACTGGCTCGAAGACTTCTTAAGTGACAGACCTCAGTACATTGTCCTCAACGGCTGGTGTTTGCCAAAGACAAGGGTGTCGTTAGGAGTGCCTCAGGGAAGCGTGATAGGACTAATCCTGCCCTGTATGTACGTAAATAATCTGACGGTTAGGATGAGCAGCAGTCTGCGATTGTTTCCTTATGACGCTGTTGTATGAGGGAAAGTATCGTTGTTCTGTGTCTGTAGGAGGAGACAAGATTACTTACGTGCTGATTCAGTCACGTCGATTAAATAACTAGACTTAATGTTGCAAAACGATATGAAATGTAAAGAGCACGTAAGGTCGGTGGTAGGGGAAGCGAATGGTCGATTTTGGTATTTTGGGAATTCTAGAAAAGTATAGGTCATCTATAAAGGAGACCGCGTGTAGAACACTAGTGCCACCCATTCTTGAACGCTGCTCGAGTGTTTGGGCGCCACAATAGTCGGATTAAGGGAAGACGTACAAGCAATACAGAGGGGTGATGCTATATTTGTTACCGGTCGGTTAACACGTGATTATTTGGAAATGCTTCGTTAACTCAAATGGGTATCCCTTGAGGGAAGGTGACATACTTTTCGCGAACCAATATTGTGAAAATTTATAGAACCGGTTATCGCAGCTGATTGCAGAACGATTTTACTGCCACAGAAGTACATTTCGTGTAAGGGCCGTGAAGACAAGCTAAGCGAAATTAAGGCTCGTACGTATGCATCTAGACAGTTATTTTTCCTCGCTGAATTTGTGAGTGGGACGGGAAAGGAAAAGAATCGCAATCATCAGGATACCCTTCGCCATATCCACGGTGACTTGCGGAGTATGTACACTACTGGCCATTAAAATTGCTACACTAAGAAGAAATGCAGATGATAAACCGGTATTCATTGGACAAATATATTATACTAGAACTGACATGTGATTACATTTTCACGCAATGTGGGTGCGTAGATCCTGAGAAATCAGTACCCAGAACAACCACCTCTGGCCGTAATAACGGCCTTGATACGCCTGGACATTGAGTCAAACAGAGCTTGGATGGCGTGTTCAGGGAAAGCTGCCCATGTAGCTTCAACACGATACCACAGTTCATCAAGAGTAATGACTGGCGTATTGTGACGAGCCAGTTGCTCGGCCACCATTGCCCAGACGTTTTCAATTGGTGAGAGATCTGGAGAATGTGCTACCAGGGCAGCAGTCGAACATTTTCTGTATCCAGAAAGGCCCGTACAGGACCTGCAACATGCGGTCGTGCATTATCCTGCTGAAATGTAAGGTTTCGCAGAGATCGAATGAAGGGTAGAGCCACGGGTCGTAATACATCTGAAATGTAACGTCCACTGTTGAAAGTGCCGTCAATGCGAACAAGAGGTGACCGAGACGTGTAACCAATGGCACCCCATACCACCACGCCGGTTGATACGCCAGTGTGGCAATGACGAATACACGCTTCCAATGTGCGTTCACCGCGATGTCGCCAAACACGGATGCGACCATCATGATGCTGTAAACAGAACCTGGATTCATCCGAAAAAATGACGTTTTGGTATTCGTGCACCCAGGTTCGTCGTTGAGTACACCATCGCAGGCTCTCCTGTCTGTGGTGCAGCGTCAAGGGTAACCGCATCCATGGTCTCCGAGTTTATAGTCCATGCTGCTGCAAACGTCGTCGAACTGTTCGTGCAGATGGTTGTTGTCTCTGTTGACTCAGAGATCGAGACGTGGCTGCACGATCCGTTACAGCCATGCGGATAAGATGCGTGTAATCTCGACTGCTAGTGATACGAGGCCGTTGGGATCCAGCACGGCGTACCGTATTACCCTCCGGAACCTACGGACTCCATATTCTGCTAACAGTCATTGGATCTCGACCAACGCGAGCAGCAATGTCGCGATACGACAAACCGCAATCGCGATAGGCTACAATCCGACCTTTATCAAAGTCGGAAACTTGATGGTACGCATTTCTCCTCCTTACACGAGGCATCACAACAACGTTTCAGTAGGCAGCGCCGGTCAACTGATGTTTGTGTATGAGAAATCGGTTGGAAACTTTCCTCATGTCAGCAAGTTGTAGGTGCCACCACCGGCGCCAACCTTGTGTGAATGCTCTGAAAAGCTAATCATTTGCATATCACAGCATCTTCTTTCTGTCGGTTAAATTTCGCGTCTGTAGGACGTCATCTTCGTGGTGTAGCAATTTTAATGGCCAGTAGTGGATGTACATACAGACATAGACTGGGGCAGATAGGTAAGCATATCGACCTTGTCTTCAAATGAACAATGCTCGTATTTATATTAAGCAATTAGTGGGTAAAATGGAAATTTTACGTATGGGTGGACAAACAGGGAACTTCACCTCTGTCCTCCCGACTATGCATCCAATGTCCGCGTGCAGAAATGGGACGTTCTGTTGACAACAGTAAAACCTGATAGGCGAGCTAAGGTGAAGTAAGCCACTTAATACGTTAAAACTAGACATTAACGACCGATGAGCAGTCATGCCATCCAGATCCAGCGGCCTACACGTATATGTTTGTCTTCTCACCTCACATCATGTCGTGGGACTCAGAATAGCCTAGGTTGCAGGAATGCTGCGATTAGACGCGTCAAGCATGGAATAAGGTCTCTCGGGCTGTTGAGTGGGGCTACACTTTGGAACACGCCTATGACGGCTACGAATACGTTGAACACTGCATGAGACGAGGCATCGTGCTTGCCAGTAAGGCACCATTGACGTAAATGATGGAGTTTTGTTCTCTATGATGTGATGACGTTTAATGTAATGAAGTTCCTGATGCGAGTCCCCAAGATATCCAAGGCAGGTAAATGTGAGACTTGTTGGACTATCAGTTCTAACCCTCTCTTGGTTAATGGGATACAAAATGTCCCACTGAAGTAATACGAAGTTTTGAGCGTTGAGACGTCTATATATCGTATCTTTCTAGCACGTAGCGAGATGCTTTGGGAACGTTGAGAAAGACACTACGGACCATGGGGCATATATAAAGAAGGCTGTGAGCGATCAAATGAGGCTGTTTGTGTTTATAGTGTGTCTGTTTCACGAAAATCGGATCAAACACCATCTTCTCCATTCCAAGAACTTCTGAAATAACTAATTGTATTTTCTTATACATCACAGACATTTTTTTGAAACATTCCTAAGCACCTCAGTAATTCTGTTGGTTTATATATAATTTGTACGTAATGGAACGTATATGCTGTAGAAAAACTTTACGGAATGTAGAAAACATTGGTCTCTGCTACGTCAAACTTATCTTCAAATGTTGTTTTGAAAATTTGTAAACGATTTTTTTTTTTCATTGCCAGGAGAATAAATGTGTTTCGCTAGTGATTAGTTACACTTTTTCCCATAACTGACACCCTGATAAAATCGTTCTAAAATTAAAAATTTAACTCAAACTCCACGGTTCATATGAAAAAATGGATCTAGTTAGGTTCGTTGGATACATGTGCCCCACTTCACCTATTTTCAAAATCGGTCACATTAAAATTAGATTGATATTGTAAGTGTACTATTTATCACAAAGGGAGACAGATTTTGAGCTTTTATTTTCTGATATGTGCAAAAAAAAAAATTTAACCGTGGAAGGGTTAACAGCTCGTGCATCCAAGTTGCTGAAAATACACACATCAAAAAAGGTTTTGCATCACCTCGGTTCCGAGAGTTCCGGAATCTGTACAGAAAATTGGAATAGAGATCAACATAAACATCATTTCCGCCCTTTTTATTGATCATGGAAACTACACATTGCATTTTGTACCACCATACAGCGTGACCTTCAGAGGTGGTGGTCCAGACTGCTGTACACACCGGTACCTCTAATACCTAGTAGCACGTCCTCTAGCGTTATTGCATGCCTGTATTCGTGGTGGCAAACTATCCACAAGTTCATCAAGGCACTGTTGGTCCAGATTGTCGCACTCCTCAACGGCGATTCGGCGTAGATCCCTCAGAGTGGTTGGTGGGTCACGTCGTCCATAAACAGACCTTTTCAGTCTATCCCAGGCATGTTCGATAGGGTTCATGTCTGGAGAAAATGCTGGCCACTGTTGTCGAGCGATGTCGTTATCCTGAAGGAAGTCATTCACAAGATGTGCACGATGGGGGCGCGAATTGTCGTCCATGAAGGCGAATGCCTCGCCAATATGCTGCCGATATGGTTGCACTATCGATCAGAGGATGGCATTCACGTATCGTACAGTTGTTACGGCACCTCTCATGACCACCAGCGGCGTACGTCGGCCCCACATAGTGCCACCCCAAAACAGCAGGGAACATCCACTTTGCAGCACTCGCTGGACAGTGTGTTTAAGGCGTTCAGCCTGACCGGGTTGCCTCCAAACACGTCTACGACGATTGTCTCCTTGAAGGCATATGCGACGCTCATCGGTGAAGAGAAGGTTTGCCAGTCCTCAGCGTTCCATTCGGCATGTTGTTGGGCCCATGTGTACCGCACTGCATGGTGTCGTGGTTGCAGATATGGACCTCGCCACGGACGTCGGGAGTAAAGTAGCGTATCATGCAGCCTATTGCGCACAGTTTGAGTCATAAAACGACGTCCTGTGGCTGCACGAAAAGCATTATTCAACACGGTGGCATTTCTGTCAGGGCTTCTCCGAGCCATAATCCGTAGGTAGCGGTCAACCACTGCAGTAGGAGCCCTTGGGCGGCCTGAGCGAGGCATACCATCGGCAGTTCCTGTCTCTCTCTATCTCCTCCGTGTCCGAACAACTTCGCTTTGGTTCACTCCGAGACGCCTGGACACTTCCCTTGTTGAGAGCCCTTCCTGGCACAAAGTGACCATGCGGACGCGATCAAACCGCGGTATTGACCGTCTAGGCATGGTTGAACTACAGACAACACGAGCCGTGTACCTCCTTCCTGGTGGAATGAGTGGAGCTGATCGACTGTCTGAGCCCCTCTGTCTAATAGGCGCTGCTCATGCATTGTTGTTTACATCTTTGGGCGGGTTCAGTGACATTTCTGAAGAGTCAAATGGTTGGTTCAAATGGCTCTGAGCACTATGGGACTTAACGTCTGAGATCATCAGTCCCCTAGAACTTAGAACTACTTAAACCTAACTAACCTAAGGACATCACACATCCATGCTCGAGGCAGGATTCGAACCTGCGACCGTAGCAGTCGCGCGGTTCCGGACTGAGCGCCTAGAACCGCTAGACCACCGCGGCCGGCTCTGAAGAGTCAAAGGGACTATGTATGTGATACAATATCCACAGTCAACATCTGTCTTCAGGAGTTCTTGGAAATGCGGGGATGCAAAACTATTTTTGATGTGTGTAATAATATGCAGGATTGAGGTTGTATTAGATGACTATGAGTTTCACTTTGGGAGGGTAAATCTAAGTTGCATGATAATAGAGGTAAGAGTAGAAAAATCAAGATATCTTCATAGCGTTTGTTGACTTATGACCAGCGTAAAATGGTGCAAGATGTTTGAAATGCGCAGAGAAATAGGTGTAAGCTACAAAGAAAGAAGGATAATGTAGAATGTGTACAAAACAAAGAGAGCACAATAAGAACCGAAGGACAAGAGAGAATTGCTGTGATTAAAAATGGCGTAAGTCAAGGATGCAGTCTTTCTCCCCTACTGTTCAACATATACATCGAAGAAGCAATGGCAAAAGTAAAATTAAAGCACAGAAGGGGGATTAAAATTAAGGGAGAAGAGATATCAAATAAAAGATTCGCTAATGAATTGCTATCCTTTATATAAATGAGGAATTGCAGGTGCTGTAGAATTAAATGATCAATCTACGGGGCACAGAGTACAACTGGGGATAAATCAAAGAAAGACGAAAGTAATGAGGAGTAGAAGATTTGAGAAAAATGTGATAAACTTATCTAAATTGGAGAATGTGTAGTAGAAGTAGTGAAGGAATTGTGCTACTGTGGAAGCTAACGCATAACACATGAAGTAATGTGGGTATAAGAAGCAGAATGGCACAGGCAAAGAGCATTCCGCGCTAAATGACGTCTAGTAGTACCAAACACAGAACGTTATTAGAAGAAGAAATATCAGAGAATGGACGTCTCGAGGACAGCATTGTATGCGAGTGAATCGTGGACTGTGGGAAAAAGCGGAAAAGAAAAAAAATCGAAGCATTAGAGATGTGGTTTTACAGAAACGTAGGTATACTGATAAGAAAAATGTTGAGGAGTTGGCCGAAACAAACAGGGAAGTAAGAAGTGGAAAACATTGAGTAGCAACAGGCAGATTGATACGATGTGTGTGAAGACATACTAGACATTCATGGTACTAGAGATAGAAGATCAAAATTTCAGGGGAAGAGAGATTGGAATAAATCTATAAAATAATTGAGGACATTGAGTGTAAGTGCTAGTCCAAGACAATGAGGCTGGTGCAAGTGTTTAAAAGTCAAGGCCTAAATAATATTAATAATAATAGTAATAATAATAATAATAATAATAATAATAGTAATAAGGCCCGGGAAAAGAATAGGCCACCGGTATGTTCTGCCAGTCGTAAAAGGCGACGAAAAGAACAAACCACTAATAGGGCTAACCCCCCTTTTAGTGTGATTAGTTGGTTTAGGACAGAACTAAAGAAGCCTCGGACAAGCGCCGTCATGGTCGGGGACGACACTTGAACCCTATGCCCGCCCACAATGGTAACGACACTGCTAGCCAACTGGAAAATGATTCAAATCCAAAGAGAGGTGTTTTGCAGGATATGCTTCCTGCAACCACCCTAGAAGGAAAACAAAGACAGAGGATGAGATGGTCAGATGAAGTTAATCGACACCTCATGTTCTGTTATTACCAAGCAACAAACCTAGGAACCAACACAACTGGATACAGATCACAAGTATACACAACATTTATTACCAGATACCCAGAATTAAAATTTTTAACAGAACAACGACTAGCTGATCAGATCCGTGTAATAATCAAAAATAACATGATACCCCAGTCAAAATTAGAAAACATCAAACAACAAGTACAACAAATACTGGAACAAAATAATGTGCAATCAGAAGAAGAAGAAAATACTGTAATGGACTCAAACATCCCAGAGCAAACAAACAAAGAACAACACGCATCAATTAAACAGTCAGAGGAAAACGAAATCTTAAGACAGCCACCAGAGCAAGCACAAATAGAACACGAAGTGACCACATGTTAGTTATAAAAGAAAAATTTCAGCTGACATATATAGAATACAAAGACACAAATACAGACATTAGACCATTGTTGCATAGACCGCCAAATAACCCACAAGTCGAAACAACAATAACAACTATCAACACAATCATACACAACAAAATAAATGAGAACAACTATGGAAGGGTTACAACTACTGGTTTATATAGGAGCACTCACTACACTAAATATACACACTAGGCAGAGATCAGAACCAACCAACACACAGAAGAAACCCACAAAACTAGCATGGCAACACAGGCTACAGATCAGAATAGAAAAACTGAGAAAAGACATCGGACAGGTAACACAATTTATAAGAAATGAAATGTCAGAAAAAAAAACGAAAAAGGTTAGGTAAAATCTCACAACAAGAAGTGATAGAGCAATTAGATGAAAAGAA
The DNA here is from genome assembly GCF_021461385.2 of Schistocerca piceifrons. Taxonomy (NCBI): domain Eukaryota; kingdom Metazoa; phylum Arthropoda; class Insecta; order Orthoptera; family Acrididae; genus Schistocerca; species Schistocerca piceifrons. The sequence continues at coordinate 260,230,992 of NC_060149.1, read as the reverse complement.
GCAGAAATTACAAGCGTTGGCCAAACGACTTAGAAGATACAAAAAAAGTGAAAATAGAAGGAAACAAAACCAAACATTCAACACAAACCAAAAGAAATTTTACCAGACAATAGATAACACACACATTAAAATAGATAATCCACCAAACATAACAGACATGGAACACTTCTGGAGCAACATATGTTCAAATCCGGTACAACATAACAGGCATGCACGAAGGATACAAGCAGAAACAGATACATACAAGATGATACCACAAATACCTGAAGCGATAATTTTGCAACATGAAGTCACCCAAGCAATTAATTCTACTCACAATTGGAAAGCCCATGGAAAAGATAAAATAGCAAATTTCTGGCTAAAGAAATTCACCTCAACACATTCACATCTAACTAAATTATTTAACAGTTACATTGCAGACCCATACACATTCCCTGATACACTTACACATGTAATAACTTATCTGAAACCTAAAGATCAAGCAGACACAGCAAACCCAGCTAAATATCGCCCCATAACATGCCTACCAACAATATACAAAATATTAACTTCAGTCATTACACAGAAATTAATGACACATACAACACAGAACAAAATTATAAATGAAGAACAGAAAGGCTGTTGCAAAGGAGCACGAGGATGTAAAGAGCAACTGATAATAGATGCAGAGGTGACATATCATGCTAAAACTAAACAAAGGTCGCTACACTATGCATACATTGATTACCAAAAAGCTTTTGATAGTGTACCCCACTCATGGTTACTACAAATATTGGAAATATACAAAGTAGATCCTAAATTTATACAGTTCCTAAACATAGTAATGAAAAATTGGAAAACCACACTTAATATCCAAACAAATTCAAATACTATCACATCACAGCCAATACAGATTAAGCGTGGAATATACCAAGGAGACTCATTAAGTCCTTTCTGGTTCTGCCTTGCTCTGAACCCACTATCCAACATGCTAAATAATACAAATTATGGCTACAATATTACTGGAACATACCCACACAAAATCACACATCTGCTATACATGGATGATCTAAAACTACTGGCAGCAACAAATCAACAACTCAACCAATTACTAAAGATAACAGAAGTATTCAGCAATGATATAAATATGGCTTTTGGAACAGACAAATGTAAGAAAAATAGCATAGTCAAGGGAAAACACACTAAACAAGAAGATTACATATTGGATAACCACAGCGACTGCATAGAAGCGATGGAAAACACAGTTGCCTATAAATATCTAGGATACAGACAAAAAATAGGAATAGAGAATACAAATATTAAAGAAGAACTAAAAGAAAAATATAGACAAAGACTAACAAAAATACTGAAAACAAAATTGACAGCAAGAAACAAGACAAAAGTTATAAATACTTATGCTATACCAATATTGACCTACTCATTTGGAGTAGTGAAATGGAGTAACACAGACCTAGAAGCATTCAATACAGTTACACAATCACAATACCACAAATATAGAATACATCAAATACATTCAGCAACAGAAAGATTCACATTAAGCAGAAAGGAAGGAGGAAGGGGATTTATCAACATAAAAAACCTACATTATGGACAGGTAGACAATTTAAGAAAATTCTTTCTAGAACGAGCAGAAACTAGCAAAATACACAAAGCAATCACTCTTATAAATACATCGGCTACACCACTGCAATTTCATAACCACTTCTACAACCCTTTAGATCACATAACATCAACAGATACGAAGAAAGTAAATTGGAAAAAGAAAACACTACGTGGCAAGCACCCGTGTCGTCTAACACAGCGACACATCGATCAAGACGCATCCAACACATGGCTAAGAAAAGGCAATATATACAGTGAGACGGAAGGATTCATGATTGCAATACAGGATCAAACAATAAACACCAGATATTACAGCAAGCATATTATTAAAGATCCCAATACCACAACAGATAAATGCAGACTTTGCAAACAACGAATAGAAACAGTAGATCACGTCACAAGCGGATGTACAATACTAGCAAATACAGAATACCCCAGAAGACATGACAATGTAGCAAAAATAATACATCAACAGCTTGCCTTACAACATAAACTTATAAAACAACATGTTCCCACATTCCCACATACAAGTATACACCACAAAATATACTGGAGAATGATGAATACAAATTATACCGGAACAGAACCATTATAACAGATAAAACAACACCACATAACAAACCTGACATCATACTCACCAATAAAAAGAAGAAATTAACACAACTAATCGAAATATCCATACCCAATACAACAAATATACAAAAGAAAACAGGAGAAAAAATTGAAAAATACATCCAACTGGGTGAGGACGTCAAGGCCATGTGGCATCAGGATAAAGTTGATATTATACCAATTATACTATCAACTACAGGAGTCATACCACACAGTATCCACCAGTACATCAATGCAATACAGTTACATCCAAACTTATATATACAACTACAGAAATCTGTAATTATTGACACTTGTTCAATTACCCGAAAGTTCCTAAATGCAATATAACATATACCGTACAGTTAAAAGGAAGTCACGCTTGATCAAGGTCCGCGTCACCTTCCATTTTTAACCAGATATAACGTCTGAGACAAGAAAGAAATAATAATAATAATAATAATAATAATACACTGCCTGACAAAGAAGTGGAGCAACCACAAAGGGAGGAAGAAACGAAATGATGCTTTACTGATTGAGAGTGTGTATGATATTGCAACGATTACAAAACCTAATCAAATTTAGAAAGAACTAGGCAGTACGAGCCAACTTATCAGTATGGCATTGTACCCCCTCTTGCCTGATGCATGCGCTGATTCAGTTGGGAAGGGTGTCATAAATCCGTTGTATCCTCTCCTGAGGCAAGCTGGCCCAGAAATGTTGTAACTGGTACTTGATATCCTGGATACTGGCACTGTGACGCAGGTTACATCCGAACTGGTCGCACACATGATCGATTGTGGACAAATCTGGGGATCTTGCTGGCCATGGGGGTACCCCAACTTCACGCACACAGTTCATAGAGACCCGTGCCACCTGTGGGTGAGTATTGTTCTGTTTAACCATGACACAACAATACCACCATCGCATGAGAAGGACGCATGAGGTCGTTGAATGTCCGTGATGTACGCTTGTACCGTCGGAGTTCCCTTAATCACCAGCCGTGATCTGAAATCATATCCAGTGGCTCCCCACAGCGTCACGCGTGAAGTAACATACTGTGCCCCTCCAGAACACTGGATGAATGGGACCTTTCTCCAGGTCGCCACCCTACTCGCCGATGATGATCATCCGGGGTGGTGCAGAACCGCAGTTTGTCGCTGAACACAAAGCCACGTCATTCATCAGGAACTCATGATTCCCGGTCACGGCACGATTCTAAATGCAGCCGTTTGCGAGGCAGCCTACGCATGGGACGTTAATTCCTTAGAACAGTGGTCGTCAAACTTCTTTGCTCTAGGGCCAATACTGCCTTCGTGAGGAGGCACCGCGGACGCATCTGTACCGATCTTATTGTTAATAGTTGGTAACCTGCAGAAATTGGTATGTTACGAGCCCCCGATAGACTAGCTGTAGTAAGACTGTGATATATTGTCCTTTTGGCCGCCGGCCCCTAAGTACTGATAGTTAAAAGTCGGCACCATTCGAAACACGTGGTGTTAACTGTTCTAAATGCTAAATGCTAAACAGAATGCACAAAATACTACTAGAACCAGCTGACCAAATAGAAGAACTAAACATCATCAAAGCAATTGCTTACAATAATGGTTACAAGCCAAAATTAATAGATGAACTAAACTCTAAGATAAATCCCCACATAACCAAATACAATAACAAAACAGCATTAAAGAATACCACAACACAGCCAAAAGAAAAATGTGTAAGCTTGCCATTTGTAGGAAAGCTGTCATATAAAATAGCAAACCTGTTCGAAGGAACAGATATCAAAATCCGCTACTATACAAGTAACAAAATAAAGGACAAAGCTATCCATAACATTAAAAATAATACCAAACCGTACAATCAATCAGGAATATACAAACTTAACTGCAACTCATGTCCAAAAACATACATAGGCCAAACAGGGAGAAACTTCAACATACGGTTTCGAAAACACATGGATGCTCTTCGCTTAAAAAACTTAAATAAATCCACATTCGCCCAACATGTAGCAGAAGAAGAACATCAAGTAACAGACATATCCCATAACCTACAAGTTCTCCACCTAGCCAACAAAGGAAAAAGAATGAACCTCTTAGAAGAAATCGGAATTTATTCACATAAACATGCATCCCCTTCTGACATACTTAACGACCAAACAGAGCTACCAAACCGAATATTTCTGAAAAACTACCACACACTACTTATCAAACCACTTACTAAGCACAATCAAGAAATAACATAATCTTATATAAACCCAACAAATGCATGTAATAATATACAACACAAAAATATTGATTCTATCTTTGTTATATTGTGAATGTTTGAATTACTGCTTTGTATAAATGTGTTATGTTAGTTTATTATCTTCAATACTGCCAAAAAAAAAATTGTATACATCGTACTTAGAATACTTCTGTCACCCAAGCCAATGTTTAGAAAACAGTAGCTTATCTTAGAACCTCAAAACTTCCGTAAAATATAACTCTGTCCATAGATAAACCGCTTGTATGTGAACAAAAACTGTCAGTCGACAACATGGCGGATAACGCAGTGCGCCTGTGTAAAATACGTGACAAAAAGTGTTTGTGTTGTTGCAAAAAGGAAGAAAAGCCAAGAAAAAAACAAGGAGAGGAGAATGTAAGTAAAATGAACAACTGATAGTGCGTAACTTTAAACTCGCGAAATTGAAGTAAATGATTGGATTCGTTGCTTTTGCACAGGCCAGCTGCAGGATCCAAACTGCTGTCGAGATTGTACCACTGTAGAAACTGAAGATACATGTAATTTGCCAGCTGAAGATGGGTGCAAACCCGAAATGCATATTGGCATAAATAAAAACGCATTAAAAAGTGGCTGATTGCTGTATTTTTATAGTGAAATATCATTATCCACGGCCACGGAGCTCAAAAGTCCAAATAAAATGGACAAATTGTTATTAACTGTTCTCTGTCTCAGATTGCTGCCTCACTCAGCGACCCAAAGTTATGACAACTTAAACGTCTGACGAAGAGTTCTTGTGTTGTCAGTGCGAGCAGATAATTGATTAATAACAGTAACTGTCTTACAAGTAACACGTTGACGCCGGCCCTGATAAGTCTTTCTCGCTGTTGGACGGCGCGCGTATCCGCACTTTACTGCATCTGGCGGCACTGCTTTTCGTGTTTGTTGTCGTGGGGCGGCGGTCGTAGTCAAACGCCCGAGGCAACTATTTTAATGCAATGACCTTTACCAAAATAACCACAAATTGTGCGATATCTCATTTGTTCTGAAAGCTTTCTCGTTGAAAGGTCACAGAAAATAATTGTATTGACAGCCGTTCGTTGCGCCTAGTTGTTAGGTAAATAAATTATACGCTATTGTTGTCCTGGCAGCATAATTGGCAGAAAATTGAGGCTAAGCGACCTGCCGCTCAATCTGCGTTGCCGTTTGCGGAGAATCGTGTTAGCGGCGGCACAATTATAGACTACAAATGGACTTACACCACTTTCAGTATAATGAGTCTGCACTTCATTGCGCGAGTGTTAGTGTTTAAAACCATTAGTACGAAGAGCTGCCAGAGATAATGAACGGACAGTTTGACAGAACGTGAAAACCAAGTGTCTTTGCAGTTTCTTGTTGAATTATATTCATACTGGTTCATACTGAACCATGAAGCTAGTTTCTTTTACCTCCACCAGGCTCCTCTTCAAACATCTATTCGCTGTTACAACTTTTTATATATATATATATATATAGGGTGTTACCAAAAGGTACGGCCAAACTTTCAGGAAACATTCCTCACACACAAATAAAGAAAAGATGTCATGTGGACATGTGTTCGGAAACGCTTAATTTCCATGTTAGAGCTCATTTTAGTTTCGTCCACCTACGCTCAATGGAGCACGTTATCATGATTTCATAAGAGATACTCTACCTGTGCTGCTAGAACATGTGCCTTTACAAGTACGACACAACATGTGGTTCATGCACGATGGAGCTCCTGCACATTTCAGTAGAAGTGTTCGTACCCTTCTCAACAACAGATTCAGTGACCGATGGATTGGTAGAGGCGGACCAATTCCATGGTCTCCACGATCTCCTGACCTCAACCCTCTTGACTTTCATTTATGGGGGCATTTGAAAGCTCTTGTCTACGCAATCCCGGTACCAAATGTAGAGACTCTTCGTGCTCGTATTGTGGACGGCTGTCATACAATACGCCATTCTCCAGGGCTGCATCAGCGCATCAGGGATTCCATGCGACGGAGGGTGGATGCATGTATCCTCGCTAACGGAGGACGTTTTGAACATTTCCTGTAACGAAGTGTTTGAAGTCACGCTGGTACGTTCTGTTGCTGTGTGTTTCCATTCCATGATTAATGTGATTTGAAGAGAAGTAATAAAATGAGCTCTAACATGGAAAGTAAGCGTTTCCGGACACATGTCCACATGACATATTTTCTTTCTTTGTGTGTGAGGAATGTTTCCTGAAAGTTTGGCCGTACCTTTTTGTAACACCCTATATATATATATATATATATATATATATATATATATATATATATACTCTTGACGTTTGTTCATCCTGACGACCAGTTGCGTCAAATAATAAAATCTCTCTCTCTCTCTCTCTCTCTCTCTCTCTCTCTCTCTCACACACACACACACACACACACACACACACACACACAGAAGAATATGAGTATACATTTCTGTGAGAGTATCTTTTGCTCCATAGCTCTCATCTTTAGACCACTAAATCAAAATTACACCATATCTGAAAAAAATGTGTCATGAGTATACAATTTTTTTTCCACGAATACTGGCAAATTTCGTTGAGTAGTGAGCTAATAATATTGCATTAACGCAGTATATTTACGAATGTAAAGTCTACTTTATCATCCTGTCGACGTTGAGATTATTAGAGACTTAGAGACCAATGGCATTCAGCAAGGCTGAGATAGGAAATCTGTGTTTTTGTCAGGGGAACCATTCTGAAATGTGCAAGTTTAAGGAAGCCACGGTTTATCTATCTTTATCAGTGCGGGATAGGGATAAGCTTTTTTATCTCGAATATGAGTCCAATGTCAAACAACACATCATTGTGGTATACAGAAAATAAAACCGAAGATAGCAACTACACGCGCTGGTGTCTCGTATTGGGAGAAATTGCTATTTAGTGAAAACATAAGTGGAGTATGTTATTTATAAGTTCCGTAGATCATATTTGCGATTTCTTGTTGTGATAAGGAACTAGCCAGTTGTATAATTATACATGGTCATTTGTAAGTATCTTCATGGTTTCAGAAGACCGCTGCGTAAAAATTGTGAGACATACAGAAAATTCCTTGTAATTGTGACGTCAAGTCACGCGGGAAGAATGCGACCATACTACAAACCGAGAGGAGTATTGCACAGTTGCTGTATTAGTCACTAAATAAGAAGCCGCCAGCTGATAAACCAGTGATTTTATTTGATACGTTTCGGGTAGGACCCATCATCAAACCAGAAATACATAGAAAATAGCAGAAAATGTAAGTATTCAAGAAATGTACAAGAGTATGAAACTACGAGTATCTTCAAAATTAAATATCTGAATCACACATCTTGAACATCTTTGTGATAAGATATAGAGGATGACAATTATTGAACTATATGAAATAAAATCGTCATAACTTCTGAACGGTTTGCGTTAGGACGTTTAAACTGCACGATTGACCGCGGGGCACGATGGGAATTAGTATGGTTTGGTTTAGCGATGAAGCCCCCTTTCATTTGGATGGGTTCATGAATAAGCAAAGTTGGTGCGTCTGGGTGACTGAGAATCCGCATTTCGCAATCGAGGAGTCTCTTCACCCTCAACGAGTGACTCTGCGGTGTGCAATGTCTAGTCACGGAATAATCGGTGCGATATTCCTTGATGGCACGGTGACTACCGAACGGTACGTGAAGGGTTTGGAAAATGATTTCATTCCCTTATCCAAAGGAACCGTGATTTCGACAAGATGTGGTTCATGCAAGACAGAGCTCGACGCTGTCGACGCAGGAGAGTGTTTGATGTCCTGGAGGAGCGCTTTGGGGACCGCAGTCGGATTTGGGGTACCCAGAGGCCATTGGCATGGGCCTCGATTGGCCGCCATATTCTCCGGATCTGAACACGTGCGACTCCTTTTTGTGGGCTATATGAAAGACGAGGTGTACAGCAATAACCCCAAAAACCATTGCTGAGCTGTAAACAGCCATTCAGGTGGTTATCGGCAGCATCGATGTTCAACACTTCAGCGGGTCATACAGAATTTCGCTATTCGTCTGCGCCACATTATCGCCAATCATAGCAGGCATATCGAACATGTCATCACCTAAATCTGAATATCTGTAGTGACGTTTACATGTTGAATAAAGTGTGTGCACGCCATAGTTTGTAACTAATTTACTTTTTTTTCATGTAGTACAATAACTGGTGCCTTATATGAAGACATTAGGGACTATGTTACAAACAAAACAGTCATGACAGACTAACTGACTAGCTACAACACAATAAGCATGAAGATAATTTAAGCCACCAGAGGATGGAGATGAATACAAAAGTAGGCTCACGTAACGAGAAAAGCACATTTTTTTCCTTTCTCGTAAGAAATTTAGTATACTAAGTTAAACATTTACAGAAGTCTACAAAGTGTGAATAATAAAATGAACGAAGAATAGAAATTCACAGTTACAGAAAAGATATCATCGCTGAAAAAGACGTACATATAAACTGACAGATAAACAGAATGAACATTCCAGAACACTTACATTAATTCAAACTCTAAAAACAAAGTCTCAAAAATAAAACAAGTGAATAACAAAGGTTTTAAAAGGAACAATAGAATAGAAATAATTAAAGCACTCGTAAGACAGGGCAAGGACTTAAACCTTCGCACGATTAGGTGAGGGAAACCGTGCAAGTGAAACTCGTTAAAAGCTAAAACACATAATTTAATAATAAAAGACCATAGGAACGCAATGGGGAATAGAAGACCTAATATAATTTCCAAAACCGTTAGGCTAAGTGGTAACAACAACATATTCGGTACATGGGTATTAATTATAATATTAGGTGTCAAGGATGCCGGGGAGTCGAACGGTCAAGGTGAGGGGCTCTACCCGAAACGCGTCAAATAAAATGATTTATAAGCTGGTTGCATCTTATTTAATGACCAATACAGCAGTTGTGCAGTACTCCTACTGATACAGAAAGTAGACGGGTAGAGGATAGAGCATCTCTCCACGTCTTTTACTCGCATTGCTAGTGCTCAATATGGGCAACGCCGGTGACGTCGCAAACGTCAATTCGTGTTTGCGATTAACTGAAGTCGCTGACACGAATTGCCTGGTGAGGCGTTACAGCAGCCAGCTGTGTAAATCTGTTCACTGTGTTGCGTAACTGTAGGCGCGAACTAATTCAGTGTGACAATACGGAGCGGATGATTTACCTACATGTTTTGAAATGCCTGCCCCGTAATGCACCTCGCCACGGCTCGTATTTTGAATCTCAATATGGAGATATGCTCTTTCCATTGATGTGTACCATTTTTTGACATCTGAAAACCCAGAGGTACTTACGAATAACCAAGTAGTATTTTTTCGTAATTCTTCTCTCTCTCTCTCTCTCTCTCTCTCTCTCTCTTCACAAACACACACACACACACACACACACACACCCGTGCGCGCGTTAGGGATGGGAAAAACGAACTGGTTTAAAACCTACACCGTTATTTTAGTTCCGAATAAGCGGTATTTTTCGGTATTTGTTTGATCTTGATTATAACAGGTATTTTCATTTTTTAGTGATAACTGGCTACAAAAACTATATGTCAGTGTGCCATAAGAGTGGTGCTAAAATGTCTGGTTTTCAAATAAAACTTTTTCTAAAAACGAGTTTTGTAGTATATCAAATCAAACACCTTCCAGCCGTCTAATTTCCGAACTTATTTTATTTCTCTACGAGTTTCGGCGATTTACTACGCCATCTTCAGATTCCCGAACGACGTGTAGGAAGATTCCAGCCTCGGTTTCGCTCGAAATAGGGGCCATGATGCAAATACTGGTATCTGTAGATTTCTGCTTGATACAGCGATCACTTCAACCATCATTTGCCGAATTTTGATGATGGTCGAAGTGATCACTGTATCAAGCAGAAATCTCCAGACACCAGTATGTGTTTGCTGGCCCCTATTTTGACCGGAACCGAGGCTGGGATCTTCCTACACGTCAGTCGGGGATCCTGAAGACGGCGTGGTAAATCACCGAAACTGATAGCCAAACAAAATAACAGTTCGGAAATTAGATGGCTGAAAAACCATTTGATTTTATATCCTGTACTGAACAGCCGAGTCCCGCATCCTTCTCTGAAAAAATGGACATACAGAGTTTTATAGGGAGCTCTGTGAATTCTGAAAGATTATACACTACTGGCTATTAAAATTGCTACACCAAGAAGAAATGCAGATGATAAACGGGTGTTCATTAGACAAATTATTATACTAGAACTGACATGTGATTACATTTTCACGCAATTTGGGTGCATAGATCCTGAGAAATCAGTACCCAGAACAACCACCTCTGGCCGTAATAACGGCCTTGATACGAGTGGGCATTGAGTCATACAGAGCTTGGATGACGTGTACAGGTACAGTTGCCCATGCAGCTTCAACACGATACCACAGTTCATCAAGAGTAGTGTGACGAGCCAGTTGCTCGGCCACCATTGATCAGACGTTTTCAGTTGGTGAGAGATCTGGAGAATGTGCCGGCCAGGGCAGCAATCGAACATTTTCTGTATCCAGAAATGCCCGTACAGGACCTGCAACACGCGGTCGTGGATTATCTTGCTGAAATGTAGGGTTTCGCAGGGATCGAATGAAGGGTAGAGCAACGGATCGTAACAAATCTGAAATGTAACGTCCACTGTTCAAAGTGCCGTCAATGCGAACAAGAGGTGACCGAGACGTGTAACCAATGGCACCCCATACCATCACGCCGGGTGATACGTCAGTATGGCGATGACGAATACACGCTTCCGAAGTGTGTTCACCGCGATGTCGCCAAACACAGATGCGACCATCATGATGCTGTAAACAGAACCAGGATTCATCCGAAAAAAAAAGTCGTTTTGCCATTCGTGCACCCAGGTTCGTCGTTGACTACACCATCGCAGGCGCTCCTGTCTGTGATGCAGCGTCAAGGGTAACCGCAGCCATGGTCTCCGAGCTGATAGTCCATGCTGCTGCAAACGTCGTCGAACTGTCCGTGCAGATGGTTGTTGTCTTGCAAACGTCCCCATGTGTTGACTCAGGCATCGAGACGTGGCTGCACGATCCGTTACAGCCATGCGGATAAGATGCCTGTCATCTCGACTGCTATTGATACGAGGCCGTTGGGATCCAGCACGGCGTTCCGTATTACCCTCCTGAACCCACCAATTCCATATTCTGCTAACAGTCATTGGATCTCGACTAACGCGAGCAGCAATGTCGCGATACGATAAACCGCAATCGCGATAGGCAACCGTCCGACCTTTATCAAAGTCGGAAACGTGATGGTACGCATTTCTCCTCCTTACACGAGGCATCACAACAACGTTTCACCAGGCAACACCGCTCAACTGCTGTTTGTGTATGAGAAATCAGTTGGAATCAAAATGGTTCAAATGGCTCTGAGCACTATGGGACTTAACGTCTGAGGTCATCAGTCCCCTAGACTTAGAAAATTTTCACGTCAATTCAGAGTTGGGAATGGATAGTGACTCTACAGTGGAACATTCAGTACACGTTAAATTAAATTACACCCAGCGCAAGTGCTGCCAACGTTACCCGTTTCCTTATTACCAAACGGTTTTCAGAAAATATATGCGATTCTTTCCTTGCAACTGCAGTGTCTCTGGAGCGTAAGTGTTGGTGGAACACTTAAAACTTGCGACAGAAGACTGATCACCAACAACGTAGATGAAGATGTGGAACACAGCCATATGCCTCCAGTCTATAATTAACAGCTAAGAGGCGTATGCTTGAAGCGAAGACATTGATTGCCTGATCGGAAACCGTACGCAAGAACCTGTGCTGCGTTTGATGCCCAAATGTAAGTGGTGAAAACTTTTCCGACTATTAATATTCGAAGCAGCTCTCTCCTGGTTCAACCCTACTCACTGTCATGCTTTAGTGACCCCGAATACGAAGGCTGTGTGGAATATGGCACAAGGGGATGAGAGCACAATACACAATGGTTCAGGTTTACTGTTAACTACAGATTGAAAGAGAACCCAGCTGTCAGGATTAATACAACAGGCACTAGCACTGTTGACACACTAAAAGGGACACGCCGTGCCTTGTGACAAATTCATTTTAGCCAGGAGATCTTTGAGATTATCTGGCTGTCTCTGCTCGTTAGCTTTAGATATTTGCCTTGAAGTAACTGTTCTTTAGCACCACCCAGAAGGCACTTGTGACTTATGCATTGTCGCGGACGCGAGCAGTCATTGCCCCGCCCCCCGCCACTGATCTCCACACTCCACAATGCCTGAAGCTGCCCCTTGCATTAAGAAGAAACCCCGTGGATTCGACCAGTGTCGGGCAATTTGGACTACCCTGAACCGCATCCGAACGGGCCATGGAAGATTTGCAGACACTCTTCACAAGTTAGGCAATTTTCATCACCATCGTGTGACTGTTGTGCGGAACGACAGACAGTTTCTAATGTTATATGAACATAATCCCGCACGTGCTTACAAGTATCCTTTTGAAGATTTGCTGACAACGACGAGTGGTGTGATAACATACGTAAAAGACCCTTATATCCGTATATAGCTGTTGTCATTTGTGTTGTTTTATGCTGAGGACCTGTGTTTAAATTTTGACATATAGTAGCTTTGTAATCTTTCTATATGTATTGCAATACATTAAATAAATAAAGACACGCCATGCTGCCTTTGGCTCTTCACATGGAGTGCTGTGCCCTTCCAAGTTCTGCAACGATGTAATACCGCACCTTTTTGGGGGCGGCACTTCTATTTTCACCTCGGCAGTCCGGTATTTAAGTTCGGGAAATGGAAAATTAAATGGCCGGCCGCGGTGGTCTAGCGGTTGTAGGCGCTCAGTCCGGAGCCGCGCGACTGCTACGGTCGCAGGTTCGAATCCTGCCTCGGGCATGGATGTGTGTGATGTCCTTAGTTTAGTTAGGTTTAAGTAGTTCTAAGTTCTAGGGGACTGATGACCATAGATGTTTAAGTCCCATAGTGCTCAGAGCCATTTGGAAAATTGAATACTGTTAAGCATAGAACAACCTAATCACATCCTGCTTCCTTTATGCAATGTTCGCTTTCTACTATCTAAAGTAGTTATTTGTCAAATCTATTTTGCGTCCATGCAACAATGGCCTGAAAGTAGTCTAGAACTGCAATCATGGACTGTGCGGCTGGTCCCGGTGGAGGTTCGAGCCCTCCCTCGGGCATTGGTGTGTGTGCTTGTCCTTAGGATAATGTAGGTTAAGTAGTGTGTAAGCTTAGGGACTGATGACCTTAGCAGTTAAGTCCCATAAGATTTCACACAGTAGTCTAGAAGAGTTACCTTTAACCTTCAAATGGTTCAAATGGCTCTGAGCACTATGGGACTCAACATCTGAGGTCATCAGTCCCCAAGAAAGTTAGAACGACTTAAACCTAACCAACCTAAGGACATCACACGCACCCATTTCGAACCTGCGACCGTAGCGGTCGGTCGGTTCCAGACCGAAGCGCCTAGAACCGCTCGGCCACTGCGGCCGGCGTCTTTAATCTTCAGTTCATTTGTTGCTCAGCATTGTCTTCTAAAAGCCACTGTCTATAGTTAAGTTACTGATAGTAAGGCATGCCTTTCCAGAAATAAGGTAAAGTTTGATCTGGGAAACCTGAAGTATATTCAGTCTTTGAACGTTCCCGATTTGAAAATCTGATGTTGTCCAATGTTCAACTCTACCAAGCGTAATCATTATTGGTCGGTTAGTTAAAAAGTATATTTGTACGCCCCAAAACTAGAAAGATTTAATGTTCCGCTTCTCACAAAAACTTATACGAAATATGAGATACGCTAATCTCCTAGTCACCTTGTCTAATTATAAAAATGTCACTCGAAACAGTCAGTTGTGTCAACTTCTATAATGGCTATCGCGCACGCTTGAATTTTTTGACCGTGACAAAATTGTTTCCGGCAATGACACGTCACGTCATCAAAATGGAATGCACTCACGAAGGATGGCTGTCACGAATATAAATCCAAGCGTCATTTGTTAATATGGATTTTGAAGAGACTGACATTATTTGCGAACTCGTGAGAGCAAATATAAAGAATAGCGAGTACGCACTCTTTGGAATGACTGGCCAATAAGAGGAAATTTTTACACACTGGTTCATAAACTTCAACCACCTTCAAAGAATTTTTTTCAGTATTTTCGGATGAGTGTTGTACGTTTTAAGTAATTATGAGTATTTCGCATTTTATCTGCTTACCATACAAAAATGCGAACATGAAACTGTCCGTCCCAGCTAAACAAGTTGTCCGGGCACTCAAAAATATTATCTGACTGATTTCTTCCCATCCGTTGATTTTCGTATTTGTTCAAACCATCCTTCAAATTTTTGTTGCCATGTTCTTCTACACTGAAGAGCCAAAGAAACTGGTAAACATGCCTAAATGTGCAGCAATTTGCGGAAGGGTTACACTTCTGTCACCTTGAACGATTTTTTTCAGTCATTGTTGGTTCCGTTCTTGCAGGATCTTTTCTCGGACGCAGCGGTGTCGGAGATTTGATGTTTTACTGGATTCTTGATATTCACGGTACACACGTGAAATAGTCGTACGTAAAAATCCCACTTCATCGCTTCCTCGGAGATGCTGTGTCCCATCGCTCATTCGCCGACTATAACACCACGTTCAACCTCACTCAAATCTTGAGAACCTGCTATTGTAGCAGCAGTAACCGATCTAACAACTGCGCCAGACACTTGTTTTATATAGGCGTTGCCGACCGCAGCGCCGTATTTGAATACCCATGCCCGTACCAGTTCCTTTGGCGCTTCAGTGTATAAGAATAGCATTATCGCTATCGTCTTTGTGCACAGTCACATTGTGCAAAGACGTTAATGCCATGTTTGTGTGTCGTTGTGTCGGGAGCGGAGAATGGATGGAATGTGACAATTTTGTCACCCTTGCACGCACGGCTATCAAATCTTGGCAGCGCAGTGACAATTTTGCACGGGCTTGTACGCGAGCTGACAGGCAAGTATCTCCCGGCTGTAACGTCATAGGATGCGCGCATCTACGCATATATTCACAGACTGGACGAGAGTGACGAAACAGTCGAGGTGAGAAAAATCACCCCCGCGGGCGAGCCCTAAAAGATCCGCATTGCCCTTTCTACAATACGACGTTTACCAGCAAACAGCCATACGGGGGCGCGTAGTTATAATTTCTATAATAACTTTATAGAGACGAGCGCGGACTTAATACGGAGATTGTTCGGAACAGAATGGACGACTGCTCCACAACGTAACAAATATCGGCCGTAGGAGCGGGTGTCCGGTGGACCAAACAGTTTTCTCGCAGTGTGTCCTCTACTCGAGGCTAGGAAAGGCCCCTCGCGTCATATAACAATCTAAATAGCTCTTCCAACTGGCTATCGAAGTTAGTGCCAAAATTTCCCGTAGTACAGTGCGATTATCTTGACACTAATTCCTCGTTTTCTTGGCCGCCTCCCGTGTATCGCGGGTCGGCATTTTGTTATAGGTTTGGGTAAGTTAGTTTTACACGGCGTCCGGATGCCCTGCTGTGGCCAGGACAGGAAGTAATGTATCAGTTGTCTAATTATTTCATAGTAAGCGTTCGAATGAAGGTGACTATGATGATTATTTATTCATCTCGCACACACACGTCACCCTGTTTAAATAGTTATCCCACATGTAATATCAGAACTACGTTAACTGCACAGATATATATGTGCCATTAATATTCTATCGTGTTCAGTGGATAATAATGAAGGAGGTGCGTTCTCATGCGCTGCGTAAGAGTTTGTTGAACAAAATACCGGAAAGGTTTTGCTAGTAATCTTGTTTTAAGGTTTAACCCATCCTGATTTCATTTTCCATTGTTTCCTGAAATCAATTACGACGAGATATTTTCTGCAACGTGATCACTACCAATCCTTTTCCCCATTCTTATCGTCTAATGGAGTAGTATCCCGTCTCTGACGACTTCAGTCGCTAAGGAATTTTATACCCTATAGCCTTCTTTCCTTTGAAATTTAGCTCGTTTTATTTTCGATGTTGAGTTGTGCATGACGGGTTTTGGAGTCATCCACATGTTTTCGTCAAGCCGTCGAAAACGGTCTGATGTGTTTGTTGGTTATATGTTGAAACCAAAAGCTTCTTAGCGGTCGCTTACTAAATGACTGTAGAATGTTATAGTCTTGTTAATGTTGAAACAGGCCAACCTAGAGTCTCTGTGTGACAGTGGCATTGAAACTTTCAGTCTAGGCCTCCTTTGTTTAGAATTAGTTTTTACGCGGTTTTCTCAACTCCGGCAGGTCACTGGTTTGAACAATAACACTCATATTTTTAGCACTTATTTTCCTCAGGATGCGTTTCGGGCTTTCAGCAGCCTTCAGCGGGCTTAATGTTGTTACGCAGTTGACTCCTTTATTTCGACTATACTTTGAATACTGCATCTGATTTTAATGCTGTAATCTATAAAAATGGTTCAAATGGCTCTGAGCACTATGGGACTTAACAGCTGTGGTCATCAGTCCCCTAGAACTTAGAACTACTTAAACCTAACTAAGCTAAGGACGTCACACACATCCATGCCCGAGGCAGGATTCGAACCTGCGACCGTAGCAGTCGCGTGGTTCCGGACTGCGCGCCTAGAACCGCGAGACCACCGCGGCCGGCTGTAATCTATAATTTCTTCTTACATTTCCAAGCAAATGCTATACATACCAGGTTACCACTTGCAATACTATAAAGTATCTGCCATGTGGTCTGCTTATGTGCACGTTTCCGTCGGCAACTTCGGCTGCAATCAAATTACATTTTAGTTTCTAAGCAGAAACAGTCTAAGAAAAGCACAATACCCGAGCACTAGTATTTGTTCAATGTGTGCAACAGGTGCTTAGTGGCCGAAGAAGGAAGTACGACAGATAGCTGCCGCATTCATAGTGCAGTTCCTCGTAGAACACGATGATTATGCAAATACATTTAATCCATTTGGAAAATGATGAAATCTCGAAACTCTTCATACAAAAATAAAGCGCCTTAAATAATTGGTCCCTACGTTTCTTATGGATTTAATGATGTCGCTGTCAATCGCCTCAGTTCCTGCATGAATTTTGGACAGTTAATAGTTGCAACACGTAAGTTTATTAAAAATCAGAAACATGTTTGAGTACCTCACCGACCTACTTTGAAAGACTCTAGGTCACAACCTGTGTTAAGTAACATACTCTGAAGAGCCAAAACATTTTAACAACTGTCCACCGCGACAATGAAACTTATCTGGTGGTGTTGTGGCACAAAACTCTAGCATCTTAAAATCCAGTTTTACGGAGTGATCGTAATTTGTTCATCTTTTGTTGCAGTTATATACAACTGGCGTGGTGATACGAGGTACGGCTTGCCACTGGAAATCGGCGAAACAGTACAGATACTAGAAGAATGTGGCGGTAAGTAATGAATTACTATATCCACAATATTTCTGTTTACTACTGATCCTTGTTTACCGGAGATGTTGCACCAGGTCGAAATAGTACTACAAAGCAGTGTATTAACTGCATCAGCAACGGCCTCAGACACCCGCTCGCCGTTTCGATTTGTATTGTATTGTATTGTATTTTGCCCCCGCCATTTTTGTCTTACACTTATAAAATCGACCAAATGGAAAGAGAGAAATAGATAGTCATAGCTACTAGCTCTGTAATATTATATCATGAGCTAAATTTATTTTAAGTAACTATGTTCCATTACCAATGATTATGTCCAACATTGAGAATGTACGTCGACGATTTGGTGCTAGTTTCCACTGCAGAATTTTGACATATGCAACTGTTCATTAAAGTCAATGTAATCCATATAATCATCAGATGAAGAGCATAATTTCTTGCAAATACGAATCATCTCTTTTTTAAAGTCAGTACCGCCATTAGATTGTTTTTTTTTTTAATTTGCAGTGTTACATTTACACGATCATTATTTCGGCTTTAAAGTGCCATTATCAAGTGTTTTAATGTTATACAGTGCCTAAGACGGCATACTGTTGTATTTAAAATACACTATTAGACACATCGTCTAAGGGTCAATATTTCTGATAAAAGCCAGTTTATGTGGGCACCTCTTATCAAGTATTGCGACAAGTGTCAAGTGCCAGACACTCGTGAATCCCCTGAAAATACTCCACCATCGCCACACCTTTCCCTCGAAATTTACGCTGGAACACTTCATCTCTTCGTGCCTGACAATATGTCAGCCCACCACAAACTGACAATTATCGTTTTGTTGTATACGACCCAATGTAAGTTACATAATTATATCTTACATTCCCGCCGGCCGCTGTGGCCGAGCGGCTCTAGGCGTTTCAGTCTGGAACCGCGCGACCGCTGCGGTCGCAGGTTCGAATCCTTCCTCCGACATGGATGTGTGTGATGTCCTTAGGTTAGTTAGGTTTAAGTAGTTCTAAGTTCTAGGGGACTGATGACCTCAGATGTTAAGTACCATAGTGCTCAGAGCCATTTCTTACATTCCGCATTGAATAAACTTCAAAGTAGCTGAATTTTTTGGTTCATATATTTCTGAAAAAAATGATTCATCTCTGTGCAAGTTCCAAATAATCTATTTGTCTGAGTATTTTTTGCACTACTATGTGGAAAAAAAAAAGTTGTTGGAAGATTTGTAGAAACATTTTGCAAAGTAAAGCTAGTGTGGTAATGGACACTATAGTGAAAAACAGATTTTCACAAATAAATATATATTCACGGGCATAATCAGTAAATCACTTAAGCATATCGGTTTTTAGGGCGTAAGTCATTGCGAGAACGTAAAATGTTGTCACTGCATATTCCGCAGGTGCACTTTAACTGCCTCTGAGCACTATGGGACTTAACTGCTGAGGTCATCAGTCCCCTAGAACTTAGAACTACTTAAACCTAACTAACCTAAGGACATCACACATATCCATGCCCGAGGCAGGATTCGAACCTGCGACCGTAGCGGTCGCGCGGTTCTAGACTGAAGAGCCTATAACCGCTCGGTTACCACGGCCGGCTGTGCACTTTAACTCTGAAGATTACTGTTGAAACCGGTAATAGTGGGAAATTTCTTGGTGATTGTGTCGGTGAAGAAACATTTTGAGGAATATTTCCATTTTCTTTCCTTTTAAGAAAATGGTTTCTCGAGCATTTATTTTTGTATCCACAAAATGAAGAGGCGACATTGTAGAAAGAACCGTAGGACCATATCAGGGAAATTAAATATGTGAAATTTTCGAGTCGCACATACTCGATTATGTATACCAAGCAGTTTATCAACGTTCGTTTGTTTTAAAACGTGGGAATAGACGAAAACTAAGAATTTGCAGTGTTTCATGTAGATGAAACCAGATATCCTGTGATGACGAATTCATGGGCGCGTAACTAGCACAGGAACTGTAGGTAACAGGCGAGGCCGCAGCAGACCGTGTTGCGGAAACACTGTCTCTCGCCATCCTGCCGCACACTGACAACGTTAGGTTCGGCGCCTCGCCTGCTGACAACGTTAGCTCCTGTGTCTTGTCCACAAAGGGGCAGCATAAACTCAGTTTATTAACTCCGTTTTGGTACGGATGGGGAAAGGAAAAGCTTCATAAGGTGTCGTGGTATTCGATGGGAGTGTTGCGTGAAAACCACAATACATTTTGACGTAGTTCAGAGTGTACAGTTCCTGCGTTATTTAGTAAATACAGCGGAAATCTCGTCTGTGTAAGAACGTATAAAAGAATATTTGTGATATGTTTATTTGGATGGCCATCGGCTATAATAGCTGTTATATATGAATTTTCTTTGTTTTTTGTCTGAATCTTACTACAGTTTCACTTAATGAGATCGTATTTAAATATCGTACTGGTTGCTGTGAAATCAGATTTATTACATATCAGCTATTATGACCGTTGGGCATAGTAGATCTCAAAACAGTCTTCTAAATGCAGAGCAACACCACACATTTTAGACTGCCATTATCTTTCACTTCTCCTTCCTCTTAAGTAGCACGCGACACACTTTCCTGCGAATTTTTTCCTTCTCTGTTGAGGTTATGTGTATCTGGCAATGAGTCCATGTTTTTACCTAGTCTTCATAGGGGTGGTACTCGCTGACGGTCGCCTGCGAACAGAGTACTCAGGTAGCTGTGCACTCTTTTAGCAGTTGCTGTGCAACGTTGGTTCTAAAGTCGATGTAGCAGGTTTTCTTTCCGTCCAGCGATCTTCTGATACAGAATGAAGGAGTTGAAACTGCACATATCAAGAAGAATCTGGTCTTCCATGTCTACGCCAACCATTCCCCTCTGATATTGAAGGGCACTTTGAATTACTGCTTGCGGTTCTTCAGAATCTGAATGACAAATTACTTCCTTTCCGGATTAGCCGAGCGGTGTAAGGCGTTGCAGTCATGGACTGTGCGGCTGGTCCCGGCGGAGGTTCGTGTCCTCCCTCTGGCATGGATGTGTGTGTTGGTTCTTAGGATAATTTAGGTTAATAAGGTTGTAAGCTTAGGGAATGATGCCTGTAGCAGGAAAGTCCCTTAAGATTTCACACACATTTGCACATACACACACACTTCAAAACAAAATGGTTCAAATGGTTCTGAGCACTATGGGACTTAACATCTGAGGTCATCAGTCCCCTAGAACTTAGAACCACTTAAATCTAACTAACCTAAGGACATCACACAACACCCAGTCATCACGAGGCAGAGAAAATCCCTGACCCCGCCGGGAATCGAACCCGGGAACCCGGGCGTGGGAAGCGAGAACGCTACCGCACGACCACGAGCTGCGAACAACACACACACTTTCTTTCCACTGTTGGAAACACTGTCAACAAGTTTGTGTGAACCCTCCTATCATGACCACGAACTACTCTCTTTGCCATGTTAGTTGATGAGTAAGCTCAGATACCGCATAACGCACATGGCCTGTGCTTCGCTTTAGTATACATTTAAGGGCCATCTGTTGGCTAGAAATTGAACTCTGCGCACTGCTACAGTGAAGCGCCCATTTCGAGGCGAGCTCGTCATATGATTTAAAAGCCATAGCAACTTCAAGCGACTACAGCTCGGCGTTTGATGCTTGGGTTAAGACTGTTTCACACCAGATGCGTTTCGCTTTTATTTACAAAGCGTCATCAGTTGCCATAGACGTTCATTACTTCTCGTACATTTATATGAAGTCTACCGATTTTCCCTCATTGCTAGCAGAGGTTGTAGCGGAAAATCCAGCTCGTGGTCTATGCCGGCACGGTAGCTGAGCGTGTTTGGACAGAGGGTTAGCTGCGCTCTGTAATAATAATAATAATAATAATAATAATAATAATAAAACCTGAATGAGTGGATCAACTAAGAACTTCAACGGGCGTCAGGGTACGTCCGCCACGAACACATGCAACGAATTATGACGAAAAAAAAAGAAAAAGTGGTTAGCGTTGTTGCCCCTAGATCACGGGGTCCCGGGTTCGATTCCCGGCCGGATTGGGGATTTTCTCTGCCCAGAGACTGGGAATTTGTGTTGTACACTACACATCATTGTCATCATTCGTGAAAGTGGCTAGATTGGGCTGCGTAAAATATTGGAGTGTGAAAAAAAATTACGATTTTGTACGGGCGCCGATGACCGCGCAGTTGAGCGTCCCACAAACCAAACATCATCTTCACAGCTGCACTTTCACTCTTCATGGCTCTTTCGGCTTTTAGCAACCAGTTTTTTATTTTCGTACATTTGCGTTCTTTGGACGTCACTTTTGTAAAAATTCATACTATTTATCTTCATAGAAATTGTATTGTGGGTTCTTCGGTTTTCCATTCAGCACTATCGATTCAGCTAAATTACGGTAAACCTAAATCAGGATAGTTGGACGAAGATTTTTTACCCTGTTCCTCCCCAGTGCGAGTCCAGTGTCGTGATCACAGCGCTAGCTCACTGGTGTCTCTATAGTGTGTTCTGCGCAATTGGGTGTGGCCAATGTGATGTATTAGTCCGACGTCCTTTTCAGTTCTATAAGCAACGCTGTGCAGCGTGATTATACTCCCTGCATGAAACTACACAACGAACATACTGTCTACCGTAAAACTTCTGATGAACAATATGACTTTGTTCCTATTGGTAATGACGCCATGACATACCGGGTCACATAGTGGGCCAACTCGCTCTAAAACCTTGGCATAATAGATAAATGGATATAAAATCCTCCAAAACTGTTCTTTTTAGATTCTTTGAGGCACTAATTAGGAATCAGATGTCGGAATTAAAATTCGAAATGGCGGATCTAAAGTTATAAATTTTGCGAATTCGAATAAAACTTCTGGTACAAAACCTTGCCATATTGAAATGTCTAGCCGGCCGCTATGGCCGAGCGGTTTCAGGCGCTTCAGTCCGGAACCGCGCTGCTGCTACGGTCGCAGGTTCGAATCCTGCCTCGGGCATGGATGTGTGTGATGTCCTTAGGTTAGTTAGGTTTACGTAGTTCTAAGTCTAGGGGTCTATTGACCTCAGATGTTAAGTCCCATAGTGCTTAGAGCCATTGAACCTTTTTTTTTTTTTTTTTTTTTTTTTGAAATGTCTAATCGATATTTTACATTTTTCAATCGAAATCACCGTGATACTCGTCGCTTGCGTCGTTATTGCTTTCGGAAGGGTCGGTATAGGGTTTCCACTGGGAGATGGTTCGAAAAGCAGATCTTTTACCTTAGGTGATATCTGTTCATCTTCTTCAATTGTCACTTCCTGGAATCTCGAAATGAATAGGTCCGTAGATGCCAAAGCCGATGGAATAGGTCATGCATCGTTTTCGCACGGGAATATTTGCGTCTAAAATCTCCGTGCATAAAATGCATGTGGACTGAATTCGACAGCGGGCATTATTGCAGAATATTAGAAGTCCGAGGCACCCGAGTTGGGAGAAATATACTTTTTTCAGAGTTCTCGATTGCTGTATTTTAGTTCTAGATTTCTGTGTTTTAATTCTAGAGCTCTCTGTACAAAATTTGAATACATCTGCAGGATTTCGCGAAAGAAGGAAACAATATTACTCGGGGAAATTTTGATTTCGTAAAGAAATTATTTTCCAATTGGCGAAAAAGATTTATGACCACAAATCCGAATAGCTCCCCTAGAATTCTACAGAAAACTCAAATGACATTTTTATGCCGATAATAGTCTGTGAGATAAATGCAATAGTGTGGGACCATTTATACCGTGTGACACAGTCGCACGGTAGAAAAATGGCTGTCTACAAAAAAGTGCAAGTATTTGCACGCAAATATATTTGAACTCGTTCACTATACTATCGAGGTAGCAGGAGACTCATTTACAAAATTGGAGCCACGCAGAGGAAATTTTGTACCTAAAGATTTCGGATAATATCTATTGTAGTTTAGTTTTAAGTCGTTATACGTCATTACACCAGTTAAAAATGTGATAAACGTACCTTCTGGAGTGGTCCCTATCGTATTGTATCCAGACAGCTACGCAGATTCGCTGTCATATATTAAACAGGCCACAGAAACGACATTTGAAAAATGTGTCGTTCTCCGATTCGCTGTTTACCGTCAACTGTCCCAGCACTTATCGTGTCGACTTGAGACTGGAATGGTAACACAACATTGGTTGGGTGTCCGCGGTCGTGGTCTTGCGGTAGCGTTCTCGCTTCCCGCGCACGGGGTCGGGGATTTTCTCTGCCTCGAGATGACAGTGTTGTGTGTCTTTCATCATCATTTCATCCTCATTCACTCGCAAGTCGCCGTAGTGGCGTTAAAGAACTTGTGGAGCGGCGGCCGAACCGCCCCGCGAGGGGTCTCCCGGCCACCAATGCCATACGCTCATTATTATTGATTGGGTATGCACCCGTGCTATATACACAAGTTTTCGTGGGTCTAGTCGGAACATGCACCTTTCTTTCTATTTTGTCCAGGCTTTGAGCGAGTTGGCCCACTGTGCGCCAGTCCGAGAAAGTTTCGAGACTGGATCATTGAAAAATAGAGAAAAGTAAACATGGTCGGTTTTGATGCGTCAGGTGTTCTACATAGTCTCACCACACTTGAGTGCAACACACAGAACGTTGGTACAACCATACGAACATCTACACCTCCATCTACATGGTTACTCTGCAACTCACACTTCAGTGCCTGGCAGAGGGTTCATCGAGCCATTTTCATACTACTCTACCATTCCACTCGCGAATAGCGCGTGGGAAAAAGGAACGCCTAAATCTTTCCGCCGACAAAGCGCAATCTTTGTTTCAACCCCACAATATTATCTTTGTGGTCTTTCCAACTTTAGTTGCTCTTAATTGTAATTCCTAGGTATTTAGTCGAATTGACAGCCCTTAGATTTGTACGATTTATCGTATATCCAAAATTTATCGGATTTCTTATATTACTCATATGGATGACCTCGCACTTTCCTTTGTTTAGTGCCAGTTGCCACTTTTCGTACCATACAGAAATTCTCTCTAGATCATTTTGTCATTGGAATTGATCGTCTGATGATTTTACTAGACGGTAAATTACAGCGTCATCTGCAAACAATCTAAGAAGGCTGCTCAGATTATCGCCTAGATCATTTATGTAAATCAGGAACAGCAGAGGGCCTATGATATTTCCTTGCGGAACGCCAGATATCCCTTCTGTTCTACTCGATGATTTACCGTCTATCAATACGACCTGTGACCTCTCTGAGAGGAAATAACGAACACAGTCACACAACTGAGACAATACTCCATATGCACGCAATATGATTAATATTCGCTTGTGAGGAACGGTATCAAAAGCCTTCCGGAAATCTAGGAATATGGAATCGATCTGAGATGCCTTGTCGACAGCACTCATTACTTCATGGGATTAAAGAGCTAGCTGTGTTGCACAAGAACGATATTTTCTGAATCCGTGTTGGTTATGTATCAATAAGTCATTTTCTTCAAGCTGATTCATAATGTTCTAGTACAGTATATGCTCCAAAATGCTACTGCGAATTGAGGTGAGTGACATGGATCCGTAATTCAATGGGGTACTCCTATTTCCTTTCTTGAAATTGGTGTGACCTGTGCTACTTTCCTGTCTCTAGGAACAGACCTTTCGTCAAGTGAGCGGCTGTATATGATTGCTAAGAAAGGCTCTATTGTGTCTGCATCGTCTGAAAGGAACCTGATTGGTGTACCATCTGGACCGGAAGACTTGCCTTTCTTAAGTGATTTGAGTTGTTTCGCAACACGTAAGATATCTACTTTTATGTCACTCATGCTAACAGCTGTTCTGGTTGCGAATTCTGGAATATTTACTTCGTCTTCTTTCGTGAAGGTATTACGGAAAACTGTATTTAGTAACTCCGCTTTTCCATCGCTGTCGTGCAGTGGCGGTATTGACTTTTTTGTCACTGGTGTACTTTAAATACGACCAGACTCTTTGGGTTTTATTCCGTATTTTGAGACATTATTTCATTGTGGAAACTATTAAAAGCATCTCGCATTGACGTCCGCACTAAATTTCGAGCTTCCGTGAAACTTAGCCAGTCTTGGGGATTTTGCGTTCTTCTGAATTTGGTATGCTTTTTTCGTTGCTTCTGCAACAGTGTTCTGACGTGTTTTGTGAAGCTGTCAGGAAAGTCCTTCTCTGGGATATCGTTCAACTCTCGATCACATTGGCTTGAATGTCGATTATGTCGTCAAATCGTTCACCCTTCTTGACGATGTATGCACTTCGTCATTTTCTGTTAGGTTTGTAATGATAGTATAGTCTCGTCACTCGTGATGATTTTTCCCACAAAAGAATCGTCCTTTTGTGTTTCAAGAAAGTCGTGGCAGGCATACATGCCTCATTGTTTTTGTTCGGGAGTCACGGCGTGCGGGACAAATTATGCACGCAATCTTCTCTTCTTCACAACTTCGTGGAGAATGTCTGGAACACTTGATTTAGAAATGTTCCTCCATTGCGATTTATAACGCGACGACACTATTACCGCACGTCCACCACTTACCATTCCTGCTCACGACTGACTGGTTGAATGCCCATATGTTGCTTGTAGGTTTTAGTTCAAGCTGTCAACGTAGTTACTGCGCTGACAACGCTTATACGCCAGGAATAAAATCAATCTCGAAACCTTCTGGGCGGATGGTGTACTACTAACACAAAATTTGCGTCTTGTTCAGACCTTTCATGTAGCGGGATCTGGCAACGGTAGTCCGTATTTCTCGCTGCGCTGACAACACTACGCTTTCACTCGATAAAGTGCATTTTCTCTTTCGCGTGATGTGTAGTCTTGGTCCGGTTGACGAAGTATATCGCTATCCGTGTCATTTCCATCAGCCTACGACAAACAGGCTTTTCAACATTACATGAAATGATTAGTGGCTTGAAGAAACTAATGTGATGCCGATTTCAATTACTATGAATCTCTCTCATGTCTAAAGTCGCAGAAAAAAATTACATTATTATAAGCTACTATGGTAGTGAACAAGACTGCAGCAAAATTTTTCGTTTTATATCAAATTATGCTCCCCCCCCCCCCCCCTCTCGCCGTTATTTTTATTTCGTGTCGAGTTTCCCAATATTAATGTCCCACTTCATACAGCGTACAGCCGTAAGCTATATTTAGAGACAATCGTAGCAAGAAAGACTTTGGTTGTGACGAAAGTGAGAAGCCGTTTAGTGAAGCGCTGTGAATTGGGAAGCAGAGAGGCTGGAACACAGAGCCAGTAGGGCTGTGGGAAACGGCACAGCTACTTGCTGCGCCACCACTACAGCTGTAGCTTTCTAGAAGACGTACAATGGTTTTTTTTTTTATGAAGGGCAATTTGAAGACTCAGTTTCGTGAACTTCGTAGGCGGTTTGCACGTGTTGAAGCAAGTTGTACGTCGTAAAAGACTGAGGACAGAACTAGAAACAGTGAATTAGCGTCTGATACACTCCGAAACGAGACAGTTTTTCTGCGTCAGTTAGTTTATTGCTACATCAAATTTAATAGTTTCCAAATTTTACCTCGTGTTCTAAGAACGATCATGGTGTCAGACCCGTGTGTGGGAACGAAAGTTATTTCGAACTGAGTGTAGGTTATTCTGTGGGGACAAAAGTATCCTGAGGAAAATATAGACTATCGTAAGTTGCCCATTATTTTCCAGTTCATGAATTCTTATATTAAATTTGATCCAAAATGGTAGTTACATTTTAACATGAATGATTCTGTTCCATCAAGCCCACTCTATCAAATTAGTTCTAAACCTTTCCAATCTTGACGAAACTTCAGATGAAGACGGTTTCATTAATTTCTGCGTAATATGATTTGTATATTTTGATAAATTTGCTTCCACTTGATATGGCAAGCAAACTTTGTAATGGTTTGTTCTACTAACACCTGTCTCCCTACGAAAAGTTTATTGTAACAGTGCTTATGAATTTTTGTATACACATCAATCTGTCTTCGAAAATTCCATCTTAGATTCAGCTGTCACCTTGATAATAGCGGAGGCAATCTTACGTTATGTTTCTACTAGCGAACCACTCAGCTTCGCACGGGTAGCACTGAGCATCTACCGCCGGACGGCTCATCTGTCGCAGCGGTAAGAAATTATGAAATTATATACACCAACTTTCCTGGTGAATGTCTAATAGTGAAACCGTATCAAAATCTCTGCAATGGTTCCCGAGAATAGCCTTCAGATATAAACAGAAAAAAAATTAATTTGTAATATGTATAGAGAAGCAGAAATGTATAGATTCTGGTAATAATAATTCCACGTGGCTCAATGGCCTGGTGCAAGTCTTTCAACAGGACGTCACTTAGGCAACTTGCGTATCCTGAAATTACCACCGTTATCCAATCGGAGGAATCGGATGTACAGTTTAACGTGGAATCCGAAATACCTGCCTTTTCTGGAAGATCTTCACTTCATTGAGAGCCGAATGCTAGGTTAAAAGTCATAATGGAAAGTCCGTAGTCCGACCGTGATTCGACCTCGCGACCTTTAGCTTTGCGGGCACGCAATTTTCGCAACACCAGCAAGCCCGACGTAGATTCCGCTGGAGTTTAGCTGCTCTCTGGAGTTTCAGTGTGTGGTGCCGAACGAAAAAAACACTTGAGACATTCGCATTGACACTGTAGTGGGTCCTAGCAAGCCTATATTTACTTCTGGAGGAGGTCGAGTGGATACAACAACACACACAAAATATAATCACTTTATTAAAACTTGCAAACTGAAATACTTAACTTTTAAACAAACTAGGTCCATAGGAATGAATATACACATTGAAGCTCCAAAGAAACTAGTGTAGGCACGCGCATTAAAATACAGAGAAATGTAAGCAGGCAGAATACGGCGCTGCGGTCGGCAACGTGTTTGGCGCAGTTGGGTTACTGCTACTGAAACGGCATGTTATCAAGATTTAAGTGAGTTTGAACGTGGTGTTGAAGTCGGTACACGAGCGATGGGACACAGAATCTCCAAGGTAGCGATGAAGTGGGGATTTTCCCGTACGACCACTTCGCGAATGTACCGTGAATATCAGGAATTCGGTGGAACTTCGAATCTCCGACATCGCTGCGACCGGAAAAAGCTCCTGCAAGAACAAGACCTACGACGACTGAAGAGAATCGTTCAACGTAACAAAAGTGCAACCCTTCCGCAAATTGTTGCAGATTTCAATACTGGGTCAGAGTGCGAACCATTCAACGAAACATAAACGGTATGGGGTTTCGAAGCCGAAGGCCCACTCTTGAACCCCAGCGTTGTACGCCTCGCCTCGGCCCGTCAACACCGACATTGGACTGTTGATGACTGGAAGCTGGCCGCTGTGATCGAGCATTTCTAGGCGCTTCAGTCTGGAACCGCGCGACCACTACGGTCGCAGGTTCGAATCCTGACTCGGTCATGGATGTGTGTGATGTCCTTAGGTTAGCTAGGTCTAAGTATTTCTAAGTTCTAGGGGACTGATGACCTCATAGTGCTCAGAGCCATTTGAACCACTTTTGATGACTGGAAACATGTTACCCGGTCGGACGAGTCGTTTCGAATTATATCGAGCGGATCAATGTGTACGGGTATGGAGACAATCTCATGAATCCATGGATCCCGCATGTCAGCAGGGGACTGTTCAAGCTAGTGGAGGCTCTGTAATGTTTGGAGCGTGTGCAGTTGGAGTGATATGGGAGCCCGATACGAGTAGATACGATTTTGACAGGTGACACATACGTAAGCATCCTGTCTGATCACCTGCATCCATTCGTGTCCATATTCCATTCCGACGGACTTGAGCAATTCCAGCAGTACAATGCGACATCCCACACATCCAGAATCGCTACAGATTGGCTCCAGCAACACTCTTCTGAGTTTAAACACTTCCGCTGGCCACCAAACCCCCCAGACATGAACATTATTGAGCATATCTGGGATGCCTTGCAACGTGCTGTTCAGAAGGGAGCTCCAGCGCCTCGTAATCTTACGTATTTATGGATAGCCCAGCAGGATTCATGGTGTCAGTTCCTTCCAGCACTACTTCAGACATTAGTCGACTCCATGCCATGTCATGTTGCGGCACTTCTGTGTACTCGCGAGGGTCCTACACGAGATTAGGCAGGTGTACCAGTTTCTTTGGCTCTTCAGTGTATTTGTTACTCTCGCTAAACACAATAACTTCATACAATACAAAATGATAACCTCTTTTGTCAGTGTACAATTGATTATTAACTTTGATGTACAGTTTAGAGTTCAAATACAATTTACAATGCTGGATCTGAAGTTAGACGACGCTGTCACCGTATGAGGTGCATTCAAGTTCTAAGGCCTCAGATTTTTTTTCTCCGGACTGGAAAGAGATAGAAACATGCGCATTGTTTTAAAATGAGGCCGCATTCATTGTCAATACGTCCCAGAGATGGCAGCACCGTACGGCAGATGGAATTTTACCACCAGCGGCGAGAATGAGACCTGTTTTAAATACTTAAAATGGCGACGTTTTCCTTACTTGAACAGCGTGCAATCATTCGTTTTCTGAATTTGCATGGTGTGAAACCAATTGAAATTCATCGACAGTTGAAGGAGACATGTGGTGATGGAGTTATGGATGTGTCGAAATTGCGTTCGTGGGTGCGACAGTTTAATGAAGGCAGAACATCGTGTGACAACAAACCGAAACAACCTCGGGCTCTCACAAGCCCGTCTGACGACATGATCGAGAAAGTGGAGAGAATTGTTTTGGGGATCACCGAATGACTGTTGAACAGATCGCCTCCAGAGTTGGCATTTCTGTGGGTTCTGTGGACACAATCCTGCATGACGACCTGAAAATGCGAAAAGTGTCATCCAGGTCGGTGCCACGAATGCTGACGGACGACCACATGGCTGCCCGTGCGGCATGTTGCCAAACAATGTTGACGCGCAATGACAGCATGAATGGGACTTTCTTTTCTTCGGTTGTGACAATGGATGAGACTTGGATGCCATTTTTCAATCCAGAAACAAAGCGCCAGTCAGCTCAATGGAAGCACACAGATTCACCGCCACCAAAAAAATTTCGGGTAACCGCCAGTGCTGAAAAAAATGGTGTCCATGGTCTGGGACAGCGAGGGCGTAATCCTTACCCATTGCGTTCCAAAGGGCACTACAGTAACAGGTGCATCCTACAAAAATGTTTTGAAGAACAAATTCCTTCCTGCACTGCAACAAAAACGTCTGGGAAGGGCTGCGCGTGTGCTGTTTCACCAAGACAACGCACCCGCACATCGAGCTAACGTTACGCAACAGTTTCTTCGTGATAACTTTGAAGTGATTCCTCATGCTCCCTACTCACCTGACCTGGCTCCTAGAGACTTTTGGCTTGTTCCAACAATGAAAGACACTCTCCGTGGCCGCACATTCACCAGCCATGCTGCTATTGCCTCAGCGATTTTCCAGTGGTCAAAACAGACTCCTAAAGAAGCCTTCGCCGCTGCCTTGGAATCATGGCGTCAGCGTTGTGAAAAATGTGTACGTCTGCAGGGCGATTACGTCGAGAAGTAACACCAGTTTCATCGATTTCGGGTGAATAGTTAATTAGAACAAAAATCGGAGGCCTTAGAACTTGAATGCACCTCGTAAATGATGATTGCAGAGTGAGCTGAGGGGCACTGCACTCTGTCGTAAGTACTCTTTCAGCAACGATGGCGGATGGAACCACTTGAGGGTGTCTCTACGCTGACGTCTCCCATTCGTTGCTGAGTCAGGAATCGACTGTCCTCACTTGTGGTTCCGTCGTAAGGTACCATCTTTGACATGGGACCTCGTTCTTCGGACGACACTACACGGTGGCTCATTATTATTATTATTGTCGTCGTGTTAGAAAGTGCTCCCGCTATTATAACTCCCCAGGTATACCTGATCATCTGTGATGGCGTGTTGTACCCCACAACTATTCAACGAAGACCCTTTCTATGAAGAAACCATTCAAACAGGTGAACAACTTCTGTCTACCTTATCTGCCTTAGAAGAGAAAAGTGGTGTAACCTACTAACACAGTTAGACATGAAGTATAGCAGTCATTAATCGTGGTAACTCTTGAAGAACCTTAGTGATGACCACACTAGAGTGTTTGCTGACACGTCCAACATTACCCCTGATCAAATAACTCATCATCTGCTACTAAGTAGTAAAACCAAGACGATCTGAGAGGACAAAGCTACAAAATGATGCTGAAGAAAACGACTTTGTTGAATGCCCTTTAACTTTAGTAGATCTGGAGGACGCCATGTGCCGTATTAAGAATAACAAGGCTGCAGGCCTAGATGACTTACGATTTGAACACGTAAAGGGTTTCGGACCAGGTACTAAAAAGTGGATTTTAAATCTGATTAACAACTGCGTCTCCAAGTTAAAAATACCAGAAATCTGGCGTAAAGCACAGGTGGTACCATATTGAAACCTGGGAAAGATCCAACAGACCCCAAGAATTTTCGATCAGTCTCTCTTCTCTGTCATCTATACAAACTGTTTAAAAGAATGATTCCGAACCGCATATCTGGATGCATAGACCAGACCCTTATTAAACAACGGGCAACATTCCGCCCAGGAAAATTATGTTGTGACCAGAACCTCAACCTAACTCAGCATATTGAGAACGAATACGAGAGAGGGAAGATTACAGGCATGGCGTTCGTGAATCTAACAGCGCCGTATGACACAGTAAATCGTAACAGACTCTCAAAGAAGATTTATACAATAATCAAAGACTACCCATTAACGCAGTTCATCAAAACCCTACTAGAAAAATGGCGGTTCTTTGTCACCCTGAACAACAAGATAAGGCGATGGAGAAACCAGAAGAACGTTCTTCCTCAAGGCAGTGTGTCGGAACAGACACAACATCTTTCATTTATGCCGACGACACAGCGTTTCCAGCCCAAGGAAGCACGTTCGAATAGGTAGAAATGGAACTGATTGCTGCCCTCGAACGTCTGGAAGAATACTATGGTAATAAACACCTAATGCCTAACCCATTCAAAAGACAGGTCTGTGAGTTTCACCTGAGAAATAGACAAGCCCGCTACGGTCCTGCCTCGGGCATGGATATGTGTGATGTCCTTAGGTTAGTTAGGTTTAAGTAGTTCTAAGTTCTAGGGGACTGATGACCTCAGATGTTAAGTCCCATAGTGCTCAGAGCCATTTGAGCCAAATAGACAAGCTAGGAAAAACTGGAAGTAACTTGGAGGGGAAAGCAACTACAACACTGGAACACTCCTACATACCCGGAGTAGACCTCGCCCGAACACTTATTTTCCAAGCCCATTGCGAGAACAAAGCTCGAAGTCTGCAGGAGAAATAATAATATACACAAACTCACTAACAGCACATGGGGAGCTCAACCAAATGTTCTTCGTAAGTCTGCTCTATCTCTAGGTTCCTCTGCGGCAGAATACGCTGCACCATTCTGGCAGAACTCCGCTTACACCAGGCACCTTAACATCGCTCTTAACGAAACAGGCCGCTTTATAACTGGTTGCCTACGACCAACTACAATTGATAAAATCTACCATCTTACAGGAATAGCATCCCGGATATCTGACGAAGAACAGCGACAGATGTTGAGAAGAATAAATAGGAAAGTGGTTCCAGGAATCCCATGTTTGGAA
Source organism: Schistocerca piceifrons (assembly GCF_021461385.2). Lineage (NCBI taxonomy): Eukaryota > Metazoa > Arthropoda > Insecta > Orthoptera > Acrididae > Schistocerca > Schistocerca piceifrons. Next base: position 260,197,427 of record NC_060149.1, on the reverse strand, counting down.
GCGAAGCATCATGTCCAAGGCTGAAGGCGGGAAATAACTTTCTTCAAACAACTGAAGACATTACGTCATCACCTTCCGCTCGCCGAATAGATGTGTGCCGAAAGAAGGCAACCGGAAGTCACAATAAAAACCCAAAGGAAGAACCCGTTGCTGGTTTCCAATTACTCTACCAGACACGGAAGTCTGAACAGACTGCGAACTGGAGGGCCATGGGGCGCCTACGGGTGCTCTACCCTTTCCTTAACCCTGAGTCGACACTTCTCCCTCACCGCAGCATTATGCTCAACCTGATGCTAGTCTGACCAGTGTTGGAGTATACGGCCATGGTGTTGGGGAAGGCTGTCAACTCCCACATTGACACCCTCCAAAGGGCGCAAAACCAGGCGCTGAAACTGGAGCTGCGCCTCCCCAGAATGTGCCCCTCCCATCGATTCCCCGAGGATGCAGTCGTCTTGCTGCTGCAGGACAGGTTCCGCAACACTGCTCGTGCCTTTTACGAGAAAGCGGACCAATCCCACAATAGACTCGTCAGTGGTTTGGGCCACCAAGATCACCACTGACCAACTACGCATTTGCGAGACCTGTTGCATGAGTAACACTCAGCAACGCCCGAGGATCACTCCACATATAAACCCCAAGGCCAGTCCACAACGTTGGATTCCACCCCATCAGGAAATGCAGGAATAGCACTTCGGTCCTTAGCCTGCCAAAGGATGGGCTCAGTTTGCTCATCCAACCAAGTGAAGCGAAGTGAAGCAAAGCCCCATCAGTTAGCATGGAGTCTTTACGAGAAGCTGACCAGAGAAACTGTCGCGATTTTACTGTTATGAAGTATAGTAGACTGCTACAGAGAGTGACAGGCGAGAGATTTTTCCAGATTAGCAGGAAATTACAGACGTAGGTACAGGGAAAACACAGGTCCAGGGCCTCTGATGTGGCAGAAACAGCCCGGGGCCTGTAGGCGAACCTATGTCAGACACCAACAGACACACAAGTAGGGACAACCTCCCATTACCACCACCACCTACACCTACATCTACATAGATACCACGCAAGCCACCGTGCAGTGCATGGAGGAAGGTACCCTGTACCACTACTTCTTTTCATTCCTCTTCCCACTCGCAGATTGAGCGAGGCAAAAACGACTCTATATGCCTCCGTATGAGTCCTAATTTCTCGAATCTTATCTTTGTGGTTCTTAAGTGCAATGTATGTTGGCGGCCATAGAAACGTACGGCAGACAGCTTCAAGTGCCGATTCCCTGAATTTTCTCAAGAGCGTTTCTCGAAAAGAACGTTGCCTTCACCCCACTGATTCCCAATTGAGTCCCCGAAGTATCTCCGCAATACTTACGCGTTGTTCGAACTGACTGGTAACAAATCAAGCAGCCTGCCTCAATTTCTTTGATGTCTTCCTTCAGTTCGACCTGGTACGGATCCCAAACACTCAAGCAGTGCTTAAGAATAGGTCGCACCGGCGTCCTACATGCGGTCTCCTTTACGGGTGGACCGCCATTTCCTAAAATTCTCCCAATAAACCGAAGACGACCATTCGCTTGCCCTACCACAGTTCTCTCATACTCGTTCCATTTCATATCGCTTTGCTGCGTTACGCCTGGATATTTAAACGATTTGACTGTGTTAAGTAGGATACTAGTAGTACTGTAACCGAACATTACACGTTTGTTTTTCCTACTCATCCGCATTAACTTACCTTTTTGCATATTTAGGGGTAGCTGCCATTCATCACACCAAGTAGAAATTTTGTCTAAGTCGTCTTGTATCTTTTTACAGTTACTCAATATCGACACCTTATTGTACACTACAGCATCAGCAGCAAACAACCGCGGATTGCTGCCCACCCTGCCAGCCAAATCATTATGTATATAGAGAACAACAGCGGTCCTATCACACTTCCCTGGGACGCTCCTGGTGATGCCCTTGTCTCTGATGAACATTCGCCATCGAGGACAACATACGGGACTCTGTTACTTAAGAAGTCCTCCAGCAATCACATATCTGTGAAGTTATTCCATATGCTCGTACCTTCGATAACAGCCCGCAATGGGGCATCGTGTTAAATGCTTGCCTGAAATCTAGAAATATGGGATCTGTCTGTTGCCCTTCATCCACAGTTCACAGTATATCATGTGAAAAAATGATATGCTGAGTTCCGCACCAGTGATCTTCGTAAAACCATGCTGATTCGTGGGCATGATCTTCTCAGTCTCAAGAAGGTTTATTATGTTCGAATTGAGCGTAAGTTCAATGATTCCGCAGCCAACCGAAGTTAGGTATATTGGTCTGTAATTTTGCTGGTCCGTTCTTGTACCCTTGTCATATACTAGAGTCACCTACACCTTTTTCCAGTCGCTTGGTACTCTGTGCTCATGATAAATGCAAGCCAGGTAAGGGGCCAACGCCATAGAGTACTCTTCGTAAAACCGAATTGGCACTCGATCCCGACCTGATGATTTATTTGCTTTCAAATATTTCAGTTGTTCCTCTACGCCAGGGATGGTTATTACTATTTTCTCCATACGGGAGTCTGTCCGATGGTCAAATGACGGTATTTTGTGCGATTCTCCTGTGTAAATGAATTTTTGAACGTGGAATTTGAAACTTGGATTTTCGTTTTGCTGTCTTCAGCTGCCACACCAGACTGGTCAGCAAGGGACTGAATGGAAACCAAAGATACGCGTAGAGACTTTACGATGGGAACAATGGAGAAACCAGTCACCAACATGGCCCAGGCCAGAGACAACGAAGATCCACCTACACAAAGGAGAAAGATCAAGAAATGTGGCAGAAGAGGCGAGAAGACGACGAATAAAAACGGTATTAGAAGAAATCGGAAGAATCCAACACGACTTTTTACAGGACAAAGGCAGTTCAGAGGAGTGCAGCGAAAGAGAATCGAGCGACGTTTCACACTCACATGAAAAAATGGAAGTTCAGGTAGACGCCAACCGGAACACCACAGAAGACGAATATGACGAAGAATTCATCAGTCTCCCCTCGGACCTACATACGTCGGAAGACTGCACAAAGGACACATGAACAGAAAAAAGGAAAATGAGCGTCGAGGCAACTAACAAATACGATGCCTCGGCAGTAGCCTCAAATTATGAGCCAGCTGCACCACAGACCACAGAACCACAAGACAGCGTTGAGAAAAAGCAATGGGAACCGCCACTGGTCCTCCACTACGACGCAAACCATACAAAACTTACAAAGGCTAAGAAAACCATGAGAGAGGGTAAACGCCCAGCAATTTTCAGAAGAGACAATATACGATACCATTTCGAGAGCATGTGTGACTGAGTAAGTCGGGATGAGGGGTATACTTAGCATGGAAGGTCAAGGCCCCTATAATGTCACTCCTTAAACACAACAACTACTAGAACAATAAATTAACAGTTCATTCAAGACAATTTTTTAAAACAGCTAAGAGAGAATCAACACGTGGCCATATTTAAGACAATACCAAAATCACAGATAGCTTCCTTCTTAAGCAACGCACCAAATTATAATCACCAAGACTGACTTAAAGAGATGAGCCATAAAGATTTAAATAGTTTAAAGTGTTGTGACTTGGCAAGACAGCCAAGCCACTAGGAGGAAGCCGCAAGGCACGCGTTTAAGCTCACGCAGGCTGGCGTGAGGTCTGGAACAGGTAAAGTAATTATACTAGCAAAAAAAGTACGTAGCTGCTGGAATACTTAACTTTAATCCATAATTGGTGAACATCGGTCTGACGGTACATGCATCACAAGATAAATAGCAAATGATAATGGCGCCTTGCTAGGTCGTAGCAAATGACGTAGCTGAAGGCTATGCTAACTATCGTCTCGGCAAATGAGAGCGTAATTTGTCAGTGAACCATCGCTAGCAAAGTCGGCTGTACAACTGGGGCGAGTGCTAGGAAGTCTCTCTAGACCTGCCGTGTGGCGGCGCTCGGTCTGCAATCACTGGCAGTGGCGACACGCGGGTCCGACGTATACTACCAGACCGCGGCCGATTTAAAGGCTACCACCTAGCAAGTGTTGTATCTGGCGGTGACACCACATAAAGAACAATAAATTACAATCTGGAGGTAATTTAACAAATGTGACACATAATTCTTTCCTAATGAGCAAAAATTTGCAATATGAAAGTGATTTATGAAACGCACACCAGTTCATTAAGAACCAAAATAACACAAACAGCGGAACAAGTTACCAATTAATACAATTCATTCCCAAGCAAATTTTAAAAACTTTTTTTAATATACATGAAACACGTTAAAAGTTTACCAAACTGGCAGTGACGCCAGGCTGCCCTGGGAGCAGCAGACCAGCTGTCCAAAACAACACCTAAACGCCGGGGCCCAACCGGGAGTCACTTCCCATTAGACGACACGTCACAGCTTCTGTGCACCGAAGCGAAACGTGGCGCCGCTCCCACACACCCCAACTCGCAGAAAACTGGAACACAAACAGACCGCAGAAGACACGGGAAACACCAACCAAAAATCAATTAATATAAGTGAAGAGATCAATAAATAACAATATAAATGAAGAAGTAATTGCTCTAATACTGAGTGAGTGCATTCAAATAATGCACGTATATAAAGGAACTACATATAAATGATTAGCTTTACAAAATACTAGTCTTTACTACTAACTGAGTGCCTTCAAATAAATGCACGTATATAAGTGATCCAATTTTACAGCAATATACAAGGGACGTCGACTTGATGGCAATCAAAATACACTGAAAATCTCATACAGACAATACATAAACTTCTGGATACTGTCCCAAAAGCCAAAAAATATAACACACACATCTTCGTGCTAATCAGCTTCCTAATAGTCATCCAACCAGCGGATTTTTAAAAGGAAATAGTAACTGCTGGTCTCCATGCGGCCACACACTTTGCCGGCAGCTCTTACTTCAACAACACGTACATTAGGGCAACCAAACAACAAGTACACTCGCTGGAACACAAATGGTTCAACGAAACAAAGGCACGAAAATCACTTACACGTTCGATGGAGAGCGTTGTTCGAGATGGTCTCCAGGGCTGGGTCTCTCCGAGAAAACAGGCACCAAGGCAATGCGACGAACAGCGCCCGGAGTGGACATCAGGCAGGTCCACCGCAAACTTGCGACCGTCTTACGAGGTGGGCCCGGCGTGCCGCTGCTGGCCGAGCACGCGTGTTTTCCTCTTTCGTCCACTCAAGCACGTCCTTGCGCCCCGTAGCGAGTCCAACACCAACTGCCGCGAACACGAAACAACCTCGAGATCACAACAGAGGCAAAGATCCTAGTACAGCCGGGTAATCGATAATGTCGTGCCAAAGAGCTGGTGTCCAGGAAAGGCGCACCACGGCTCAGCATGGAAGGCTATGCAAGAGGCTTCATCTTATGCCAAGTCAACAAAATGCCGTTCTACACCCATCAGCAACCATACATACGGGAATTGAAAGGGGTCATCAAATACCTGCCACCAGATACAGAAGAAAAAGAAGCCCTACAGGAACTTCGAAACAAAGTGCACCAGTATCATAAGAAGGATTCCAATACTGGACAGCTGAATCTGCAACCTGTATTCACGGCTACTCTGCCAAGAAATCAGGAACTTGGTGTCATATATGATATCAAATGTATAAGTTGCATGTAAGTTGTATAAAATATCAAATGTATAAGTTGCGTCAGTGTAAACATTGCCAGAGATGAACGCATCCAAGAAAGTACTGCTGGCTTCCGGCTAGATGCAAAGGACACCACAACAGAGAAGCTTGTACCCATCGGAAGGACAAACCAGCCAAATGCGCGAACTACAAACAGGACGGTCATCCAGCAAATTGGGAAGGATTCAAGAAAGACCAGGAAACCATCCGAGTCCACAAGGCGTGAACCAATGTTAAATCAGAAGCTATAACTTTGCCTGCAGTGAAAAATAGTGACACCAACTACGACGACAGAACCAACTGTGACTACACAAAGCAGCACATCGATAAGGAATGAAACCAAGCGCCAGGATGCGTCAGGTAGAAAGTCCTCAAGAGGAAACTTTGGTTCAAGTGTACTGATCGACCCGGAAGGCTAGATGGCAACCACCTCAGACAACAACACAGAAAAGCTGGAAGCTGGCGAAGCCTTATCAAAGATACCCAAACTTCTAATCTCGCTAAAAAACGGTAACTTGTTCCAGAAACAGAGCAACCCGTGGAGAAAGCTGAGGAAAGAAACTGACACCATTACTAAGATAATTATCTTAGTCGAAGAACTAGTGAACTTCGTTGATTCAAAGTACCACACACCACGGAAATTAGATACACGAAGGATTTAAAAATATGCATCTGGAATGCGAATGTAGTTAAAAACAAGAAAGCAGAACTACAGGACTTTGTCTCCACTAACAATATTGGTGTTCTGTTATTAACAGAAATAAATCTCCGCATGTCTGAAACTTTCCGACTAAACAATATGACAAACCATACAACGGACACACAAAATAGAAAAGGAGGTGGGAGGGCAGTTTTCCTTCGCAACAACATCACGTATCGAGAAGAAAGCCTGCGACCAATACAGTAACTTGAGGACAACAACAGGACAAGTAACATTGGTAGCGGCTTATTTAAGACCAGATACCCAACTAATACCTCAAGACCCACAGATGATATTTCACGGTTTCGACAAAATAATTTTCGGTGACGACCTCAGCGTCAAACACCTGATATGGCACTCAACGAGAACCCGTTCGAAGGGGAAACAACTATTAAACTTGGAGGAAGACCTTGACGCCACCATATGGGCACCTCTCCAACCTACCCATAGTCCAATAAAAACTAATCATCGACATGTATTGGACATAGCGATACTTAAGGGCATAGACGGTGACCCCGAGATGACGACATTGCCTCCCGCCGGAGGTTCGAGTCCTCCCTCGGGCATGGGTGCGTGTGTGTTGTTCTTAGAATAGCCTAGTTTAAGCAGTGTTAAGTGTAGGGACCGATGAACTTCGCAGTTTGGTCCCTTAGAAACACACACACATTTGAATATTTGACGACATTGGTGGACCTTACTTCTGATCATCACCCAATAATTGAAAAATCCAAAGAGTTAAAAACACCCACAGCGTTGGAAGATGACTGATACTGGCTGGAACAGATTCAGCAGAGATGAACAAGAAGGTAAGACCAACTACGAGTATAAACGTCGCAACTAAAGAAGACACAGATACAGCTTTTGACTACCTCACCGAAAAGATGCTAAAGGCTGCCGAGGAGGCCAGTACTACGATTATACGCGACAGATTATGATAAGAGGCTTTACCTCCTTTATTAAAAGAACTCAATTCCCAGAAAAATAGAATCCGGAGGAGGTGGCAACAATATCGAGACCTCAACGACAGATGGCATTTAATTAGATTGTAACATGAACTACGGGAGCGACTGTCGGAATGGGAAACTGAGAAATGGGAAGATAAGATGTCGGACTATCTGCTACAAACCAGAGATAAGTGGCAACTTGTTAGAAAACTCAGAAACTGAGAAATGGGAAGACAAGTTTAATCTCTCAATTTAAGTTCACACAAGATCTAAATACAAACACTATTCAGACGGAATTGTACACTGAGTCCCTATCACAATCAAACAACATTGTCACTTCAAGTCTGTATATGTCAGCAGTTACAAGCGGTGAGTCTAAACACTTCGCGAGGCTGCGGCCGTATTCGGTAAGTAGCTATTTTCGGTGCTGGGTTACCGTGGAAGCGGCTTAGGGGTGGATGCGCCTACGCTGTTAAGCGGCGTTGGTGCCGCTGCCCATAGGCCGTGAGCTTAACGCCGTCTGATTCCCGGCCGCGAATCGCTGTACTCCACGGTGAGGTCATTGATAAAAAGTAAACTGCGCCCGATCAGGTCATGAAGGCTCAACAGTACCGACCAGCCACCGTGTCATCCTCAGCGTCACTGGATGCAAATATGGAGGGGCATGTGGTCAGCACACCGCTCTCCCGGCGGAGAGGACAGGAGCCACTATTTTTCAGTCAAGTAGCTCCTCAATTTGCCTCACACTGGCTGAGTGCACCCTGCTTGCCAACAGCGTTCGGCAGACCGGATGGTCACCAATCCAATTGGTAGCCCAGCCCGACAGCGCTTAACTTCAGTGATCTAACGGGAACCGTTGTCACCACTGAGGCAAGGCCGTTGGCGAGGTCATTGATGTTACTGCAAAAAGGGCTACACCGACGTCACGGTCAACATTGCCCAGCAGCTGCAAGAGAGTGCTCCGCTACCTGAGCTCTGTTCACGGCGACCACCGGCGACTACCACCCCTATGAAATTTGAGGCATAAACGTGGCCTCATTTCCTGATGCACGTACCCCAGATGAGAAGATAAAATATAATAAAAAGATGTATTGTGTGCTATTGAAGAGAAAAAAAGAGGTGAAACTGCCTCGCAATGTAATGAGAGAAGTGTTGTTCTGCACTTATACTTCGATTAAAATTACCTTATGATCGATGTTTCAGTGAGTCAAGAGATAGAGGCCGAGGGTCAGCCAATCACAGCTGTTTCTCTGGTCCCGCGTACTAGCTGATGCGGCCTGCAGGGGTTAGGACAAGGCCAAGCATGGTGAGCTCCAATGGCAGGAGGGGAAAGAAAGGAACATCAAATACGCATAATTTTTGCATATTCTGTTGCGCGACTATAAAAATATTTTATGTAATAAAACTATACCTACTGCTGAAATTAGGACGGTACTTTATTAAAAGTTTCTACACAATAATAATGAAAATGGCAATGTTAGATTCACAATCACTATCAAGCGATCCCAAATAAATTATTTGGTTAAAAACATCTCATTGTCTCACATCGCAGCTTGCTTTTGGTGGTTAGTATTTTGAGATTAAGAAACCTACAGCCGTTAATTCGGAGAGCGTGTAGTGAAAAATGTTGTCGCTTCATACGTTCAGTGAATTTTAGGTCACATGTTACTGTATACGAAATGGAGTCATCGTACCGAGACTGTTTTTAAGTCAATATCGAAGGAAAAATTAGAAGAGATTGTTTGACCCCATGAAACATGGGCAAATGGAAGCCATTCAGTGAGTACAGGCTGGAAGCTGATTCAGTAACCGGCACCATGCCACAACCCGTTGGAAAAGATAGTAAACTGATTTTCTCCGTGCAGGAACAGCAGCTGGGCTCTTGCAAACTGTATATTGTTGTTTAGATCGAAGAAAACCCTCATTACCACAAATAAATGAAGAGAGACACATTTCAGCAGTGGTTTAAAGACGCGCTTGTGAAAAACTTGAGCAAACCTGTAGTAATAGCTATGGACAATGCCTTGTATCGTTCGACTATCCTCATAAGGCGCCTATAGTAGCATCCAGAAAACATTATCGACCGGTTACAAAGACGAAACCTTCCAATACTAGACGATTTTAGAACGGGTGAATTATCACATTTCGTGGCTCAGAATAAACCACCTTTACCTTCATACATTGTAGATGACATGGAGAAAAAAATGGCCATAAGCTCCGCAAATTGCCACCATATCACTGCCACTTTAATTCCATTGATCTCGTGTGGGCTCAACAACTTAAGGGTTATGTAGTAAAGAACAACAAAAAGGTATACTGGCAAAAGTGGGAAGATCGACAAAGGATGCTATCTATATCTACATCGATACTCTGCGAATCACATTTAAATGCCTGGCAGAGGGTTCATCGAACCACCTTCACAATTTTCTATGATTCCTATCTCGTATAGCTCACGGCAAGAACGAACACCTATATCTTTCCGTACGAGCTTTGATTTCCCTTATTTTATCGTGGTGATCGTTTCTCCCTATGTAGGTCGGTGTCAACAAAATGTTTTTGCATTCGGAGAAGAAAGTTGGTGATTGGCATTTCGTGAGAAGATTCCGCCGCAATGAAAAACGCCATTCTTTTAATGATGTCGAGCCCAAATCATATATCATTTCAGTGACACTCTCTCCCATATTTCGCGATAGTACAAAACGTGCTGCCCTTCTTTGAACTTTTTCGATGTACTCCGTCAGTCCTGTCTGGTAAGGATCCAACACCGCGTAGCAGTATTCTAAAAGAGGACGGACAAACGTAGCGTACGCAGTCTCCTTAGTAGATCTGTTACATTTTCTAAGTGACCTGCCAATGAAACGTAGTCTTTGGTTAGCCTTCCCCACAACATTTTCTATGTGTTCCTTCCTATTTAAGTTGTTCGTAATTGTAATTCCTAGGTATCTAGTTGAATTTACGGCCTTTAGATTTGATTGATTTATCGTGTAACCGAAATTCAACGGATTTCTTTTTGTACTCATGGGACGACCTCACACTCTTCGTTATTTAGGGTCAACTGCCAATTTTCGGACCATTCAGTTATCTTTTCTAAATCGTTTTGCAATTTGTTTTGATCTTCTGATGACTTTATTAGTCGATAAACGACAGTGTCATTTGCAAACAACCTATGACGGCTGCTCAGGTTGTCTCCCAAATCGTTTATATAGATATGGAACAGCAAAGGGCCTATAACACTACCTCGGGGAACGCCAGAAATCACTTCTGTTTTACTTGATGACTTTCCGTCAATTAGTACGAACTGTGACCTCTGTCACAGGAAATCACAAAACCAGTCATATAACTGAGACGATATTCCATAAGCACGCAATTTCACTACGAGCCGCTTGTGTGGTACAGTGTCAAAAGCCTTCCGGAAATCCAGAAATACGGAATCGATCTGAAATCCCTTGTCAATAAAACTCAACACTTCATGCGAAAAAGAGCTAGTTGTGTTTCACAAGAACGATGTTTTCTAAATCCATGTTGACTGTGTGTCAATAGACAGTTTTCTTCGAGGTAATTCATAATGTTAGAACACAGTATATGTTCCAGAATCCTGCTGCATATCGACGTTAATGATATGGGCCTGCAATTAAGTGGATTACTCCTGCTACCTTTCTTGAATATTGGTGTGACCTGTGCAACTTTCCAGTCTTAGGGTACGGATCTTTCGTCGAGCGAACGGTTGTATATGATTGTTGATTATGGAGCTATTGCATCAGCATAGTCTGAAAGGAACCTAATTGGTACACAGTTTTGACCAGAAGACTTACCTTTATTGAGATTTAAGTTGCTATTAACCAGACTTCGTCGCCAGATTTGCATAATGTTGTAATACACACCAAGGAATCGATAAAGAAAGCATGGAAGAGTGAATGTCTAATATAAAATAACGTTGTACGACTTATTTCATTAAATTCTGAGAGCAAGTCTACGGACCACACAGACGATAGCAAAAGTTGCTCAGATTTAAGTGACTTGCCTCCGCTAGTGGTATAGCGTGTTATTAAAACTTCATTTTATTCACCCTTTATCGTTTTCATTGCTTATGTAGATCATTTGGTAGTTTAACGCTCGTCTCATTGCTGTTATTGACTTGTACCGTGTAACTGTGGCACAAGCAAAGTCGTCCCTACAGCAGCGGCGGCGACCCCCACCGCTATCCTCCCCACTACCTACAAAGACATTGTCGAAGTTGATGACTTGTTTCTTTTCTGATGCGCGCGCAACTATCGATCGCATGAGCACGTGGCCTGTTGTATACGAGCCTGCAACTCAGCTACACACCACTGCCTTATGTCAATCACGAAGTACATAATTTTAATCGAAGAATAGTAGAGTGTAGACCGTACATCATCTTTACTAGCTGATATGTATTAAATATGATTTCACCACAACCGATGGGGTATTTAAATATACAGTCTCACAGGGTTAATGCTACCTGTGCGAAGCCGGGGAGGGTCGTTAGCATATTAAACTAACGACCTGCCCTGCTCTGGCCTTGCACGAGTGGCACGAGTAGAGGCGCTCAGAGTGAATACAGGTGTGAATCGAATCACTCGCACGCACATGTTGGAGGAACAGGCATGCAACAACACGTGTGCGTCTGCTTTTGTGCGGGACAAGCATAGCCGCACGGCGACTAGCCGCAAGACACACGAATATAAACGCGCCGCAAGTATCTACGGTCGAACGACTTGTCTGGTGTAACAGTAATGAAAAATATGCACAAAACTTGCTCGTAAAGCAGTCTGTTAGTGGAAACGGTATCGACATCCTTACAGTAGTTCCTGACAGTAGCCTTCACATAGTGACAGAAAAAATGCGACGAGGGACTTCAATTTATAGTATGTGCCTTGTTTCAGTTGTATTTACGCCTACTTTCTCTATGCCACATTTTCTTCGGCACACCACTATGTACAGCGTAGCGTGTATCGTACAAAAAATGCTGTTGACCTCACCAGATCAATTCACTTTTCAATTTTCTCTGCCATTGGGGTCTCTACGGAGTATGACAGACAACCAGCCCGCGGAGGTCTAACGGGTGCCTGCCTCAGGCTTTAGTACGCAACCAGCGACATCTGCCTAAACTCGATGTCTGCCTAAACTCGATGTTAACTAGAGCTGTCTGAGGTGCTGGCCAAACATCCCCTTTCTTACAAGCAAAACTCCCATCGCACCTCCCCCCTTCCCCCTCTTCAGATTTAGTGGTAATAGGGCCCAGTGGACAGCACGTCCAAAACTGAACACAGATTAAGCATCAAAACAGGAAGAAGGTGTACTGAACGGTGAAAAGAGAAACAAAATAGTAACAGTGAACGGTCCAAGCTCAAGAAGTACAACATCGATCACAGATGAAAAGCCAAGGCATCGTGGTTAAGTGGTGACAGAGTTGGACTACAAAGCGGACGAGCTTGTGTTCAAAGCTCCATCGTGCCATTATTTTTTTTTTCACAAAATTATGAACTGTCCGTGCGGTCATTGACGTGTCTACTCGTTGTATTTAAATTTATGTTTGTGTCGTGGTGTAACGCCCGTTTGCAACAGCGAGATGTAAGGAAGAGAACTACACTACGTGATCAAGAGTATCTGGACACCTGGCTGAAGGTGACTTACAAGTTCGTGGCGCCCTCCATCGGTAATGCTGGAATTCAATATGGTGTTGGCCCACCTCTGGCCTTGATGGCAGCTTCTACTCTCGCAGGCATACGTTCAATCAGGTGCTGTAAGGTTTCTCGGGAAAGGGCAGCCCATTCTTCACGGATTGCCGCACTGAGGAGAGGGGGGTTGGGTTGGGCTGTTTGGCGGAAGAGACCAAACAGCGAGGTCATCGGTCTCATCGGGTTAGGAAAGGACGGGGAAGGAAGTCGGCCGTGCCCTTTCGAAGAAACCATCCCGCCATGTGCCTGGAGCGATTTAGGGAAATCACGGAAAACCTAAATCAGGATGGCCGGACGCGGGACTGAGGAGAGGTATCGATGTCGGTCGGTGAGGCCTGGCACTAAGGCGGCGTTCCAAAACATCCAAAAGGTGTTCTATAGGATTCAGGTCAGGATTATATGCAGGCCAGTTCATTACAGGGATGTTACTGTCGTGTAACCACTCCGCCACAGACCGTGCTTTATGAACAGGTGCTCGATCGTGTTGAAAGATGCGAACACCAACCCCGAATTGCTCTTCAACAGTGGGAAGCAAGAAGGTGATTAAAACATGAATGTAGGCCTGTGCTGTAATAGTGCCACGCAAACCAACATGGGGTGCAAGCCCCCTCCATGAAAAACACGACCACACCATAACACCACCGCCTCCGAATTTTACTGTTGGCACTACACACGATGGCAGATGACGTTCACCGGGCATTCGCTATTCCCACACCCTGCCATCGGATCGCCACATTGTGTACCGTGATTCGTCACTCCACACAACGTTTTTCCACTGCTCAATCGTCCAGTGTTTACGTTCCTTACCCCAAACGAAACGTCGTTTGGCATTTACCGGCGTGATGTGTGGCTTATGAGCAGCCGCTCTACTATGAAATCCAAGTTTCCTCGCCTCCCGCCTAACTGACATAGTACTTGCAGTGGATCCTGATGCAGTTTGGAATTCCTGTGTGATGGTCTGGATAGATGTCTGCCTATTACACATTACGACCCTCTTCAACTGTCGGCGGTCTCTGTCAGTCAACAGACGAGGTCGGCCTGTACGCTTTTTTGATGTACGTGTCCGTTCACGTTTCCACTTCACTATCACATCGGAAACAGTGGACCTAAAATTGTTTAGTAGTGTGGAAATCTCGCGTACACATGAATGACACAAGTGACACCCAATCACCTAACCACGTTCGAAGTCCGTGAGTTCCGTGGAGCGCCCCATTCAACTCTCACAATGTCTAATGACTACTGAGGTCACTGATATGGATTACCTGGCAGTAGGTGGCAGCACAATGCACCTAATATGAAAAACATATGTTTTTGGGGTGACCGGATACTTTTGATCACATACTGTATAATGGAAGTTGATTCTGCACAACTACTCTATTAGTAGCCGAAAGGGAGTGGCTTTCGAATGGGAACCGCAAACGTTTGATGAAGAGTAATCCAAATCCTCCACCGGGAAACAGGTCTGGTGTGTCATACACGGAATTTGTGACGGAATGTGTGTCATATGATAACAATCCCTTATTGACGCACCTAACTTGTACACCCGATGAGTTAGTGAGGTATGCCTCCTTGCCCGATTTAGGTGTTGATACGAATGTGTGATCACTCCCAAAGAAATGATGAAAATATAATAGTCTGTCAAATAAGCTGCAACAAATGAACGCAACCGTTTCACAATCACACAGTCGGCCGGGGTGGCCGGGCGGTTCTAGGCACTACAGTCTGGAACCGCGCGACCGCAACGGTCGCAGGTTCGAATCCTGCCTCGGGCATGGATGTGTGTGATGTCCTTAGGTTAGTTAGGTTTAAGTAGTTCTAAGTTCTAGGGGCCTGATGACCTCAGAACTTAAGTCATAGTGCTCAGAGCCATTTGAACCATTTGGACCCCCACACAGTTTTCTCTGTGATATATTCAAATGTTTCAAATGGCTCTAAGCACTATGGGACTTAACACCTGAAGTTATTAGTCTCCTAGACTTAGAACTACTTAAACCTAACTAACCTAAGGACATCACGCACATCCATGCCCGAGGCAGGTTTCGAACCTGCGACCGCAGCAGCAGCGCGGTTCCGGACTGAAGCGCCTAGAACCGCTCGGTCACAGCGGCCGGCGAGACACAGCGAAGAGGATTGGAATTTAATTGGCGCAAAGACTGGTGATCAGAAACTTTATGTCACCAGCTCTCCTTCCCTAGCCGGCCAAATACTGGAGGTGAAAGTTTCATCCACCATCAGGATTCGAACCGGCTTACCTCCGAGGTGAGCGCCACCGCACTGGCGTGCATTAGCTACCTCGGCTACGGAGGTGGGGTGGAGGTGCAATAGAAATCGATTGATTACCTACTACACTGAAGTGCCAAAGAAGCTGGCATAGGCATGCGTATTCAAATACAGAGATACGTAAACAGGCAGAATACGGCGCTGCGGCCAGCAACGCCTATATAAAACAAGTGAGTGACACAGTTGTCAGATCGGTTACTGCTGCTACAATGGCAGGTTATCAATATTTGAGTTTGAACGTGGTGTTACAGTTGGCGCACGGGCGGCGGGACACAGCATCTCCGATGTAGCGGTGAAGTGGGGATTTTCCCGTACGATCATTTCACGAGTGTACCGTGAATATCAGAAATCCGGTAAAACATCAAATCTCCGACACCGCTGCGGCCGGACGGAAAAATATCCTGCAAGAACGGGACCAACGACGACTGAAGAGAATCGTTCAACGTTACGGAACTGCAACCCTTCCGCAGATTGCTGCAGATTTCAATGCTGGGCCATCAACAAGTGTCAGCGTGCCAGCCATTCAACGAAATATCATCGATAGAGGCTTGCGGAGCCGAAGGCCCACTCTTGATGACTGCACGACACAAAGCTTTACGCTTCGCCTGCTACAGTCATGGACTGTGCGGGTGATCCCGGCGGAGAACGCTTCGCCTAGGCCCGTCAACACCGACATTGGACTGTTGATGACTGGAAACATGTTGCCTGGTCGGACGAGTCTCGTTTGAAATTGTATCGAGCGGATGGACGTTTTCAGGTATGGAGACAACCTCATGAAACCATGGACCCTGAATGTCAGCGGGGCACTGTTCAAGCTGTTGGAGGCTCTGTAATGGTGGTCGGCGTGTGCAGTCTGAGTGATATGGGACCCCTGACACATCTAAATAAGACTCTGACAGGTGACACGTCCATAAGCATCCTGTCTGATCACCTACATCTATTCGTGTCCGTTTTCCATTCCGACGGACTCAAGCAATTCGAGCAGGACAATGCTACACCCCATACGTCCAGAATTGCTACAGAGTGGCTCCAGCAACACTCTTCTGAGACTAAACACTTCCGCTAGCCACCAAACGCCCCAGAGATGAACATTATTGAGGATTTCTGGGATATCTTGCAGGGAAATAGTTCAAAATGGCTCTGAGCACTATGGGACTTAACATCTGTGGTCATCAGTCCCCTAGAACTTAGAACTACTTTAACCTAACTAACCTAGGGACGTCACATACATCCCTGCCCGAGGCAGGATTCGAACCTGCGACCGTAGCGGTCACGCGGTTCCAGACTGAAGCGCCTAGAATCTTACGGCCACACCGGCCGGCTGGATATCTTGCAACGTGCTGTTCAGAAGAGATCTCCACCGCCTCGTACTCATGCGGATTTATGGACAGCCCTGCGGGACTCATGGTGTCAGTTCCCCCAGCACTACTTCAGACACTAGTCGAGTCCATGCCACGTCGTGTTGCAGCACTTCTGCGTGCTCGCGGTGGCCTACACGATATTAGGCAGGTGTACCAGTTTCTTTGGCTCTTCAGTGAATATTACCCACAGATTTTTTTGTAATTCGGAAAATCAAGTATCGTAAACAACGCAGACGTTTCTTTACAAAGTGGCACCGTATGATAAGACATACTACTACTGATAAATATCAGGAACGAAGGAAAAAAGTATTCGTTAAGTATTAACTGATGTTTTAATGTCAAGGGCGTTTACATATCAATCGGAAACAAAATATTTTTATTTTACATACTTGGTATCTGAAGGGATGCACTGCCTACTAGGATGTATGTTACCACTCGTTGTCAGAGAGACACGCACGCAAATGTGACAATGTATTTTTCGAGTTTTCAGGGTCGTAATCAGCACTTTTGGGTAATACATGTGGTCTGTTTTCACGAAAGAGATGAAAGTACAATGTGGCAATGGGTTTCGGAAATCGTGTTCCAAAGGATTCTCAGTTCTGCAAGATATACACGGAAAGATTAGAAAGTACACGGTATGTTTCTAGATTATTTAAATTTTCTGATACCATATGCAGAAACTAAATCATAGTAGGTTGTGTAATTCGCAACTGACAGGCCAGAGTTCTCCGTCCATGCAGTGTAGAGATCACTGTGTAAGGCAGCGCTCGCATAGGCAGTGGGCTCATTCCGTTTCCAATTAAATATCTGCATCTACATACATAGTCCGCAAGCCACCGTGCAGTACCTCGTCGTGCCACTGCTAATCATTCCCTTTCCTGTTCCACTTACTAATGGAATGAGGGGAAAACGACTGTCTATACGTTTCCATACGTGCCCTGATTTCACTCATCTCGTTGTCACGGTCCTTGCGCGGAGAGTACGTTTGCGACGATAGAATTGTTCTGTAGTCAGCCGCAATCGCCGGTTCTATTAAATGTCTCAACAGTGTTTCGCGACAAGAACTTCGCCTTGCCTCCAGGTAATCCCATTTGAGTTCTTCACGCGTCTCCGTCATGCTCACGTGTTGATCGAAACAAATCTAGCAGCACGCCTCTGGACTGCTTCGATGTGTTGCTAGTGGGGATCCTAAACACTCGAGCAATACTCAAGAATGTGTCGCACTAGTGTTCTATACTAGGTCTCCTTTATAGATGTGAGACACACCATTCGCCTTCCCTGTTACTAGACTCACGTGGTCGTTCCGTTTCACATTGCTTTGCAACTGTACGCATAGATATTTAATCAACGCGACTGTATCAAGCAGTACACCTCTAATACTGTATTCGAAGTTTTCCTACTCATCCCCATTAACTTACACTATTCTGCACTTAGAGCAAGGTGTCATTTATTACATCAGATAGAGATTGTGTGTAAGTCATCCTGTATCCTCCTCCTACATTCACTCAACGACGGCACTTTCTCGTACACTGCAGCGTCATCAATAAACAGTCGGAGATTGCTGCTCACCCTAACCGTCAGTTAATTTATATGTATAGAGAACAAGAGCAGCCTTACCACACTTCCCTTGTCTCATATGAACACTCACCATAGAGGACGATATACTAGCTTCGACTACTTCAGAAGTCTTCGAGCCACTCACGTTATGTTGGAGTCTACTCCGTACGCTCGGACCTTCGTTAACAGTCTGTAGTGGGGCGCTGTGTCGAACGCTTTCCGATCCGGAAATCTAGGAATCTGTTTGTTGCCTTTCATCCATAGTTTACAGGATATCGTGGGATCGAGCCTTAAAAATGATTCAAATGGCTCTGAGCACTATGGGACTTAACATCTGAGGTCATCAGTCCCCTAGACTTTGAACTACTTAAATCTAACTAACCTACGGACATCGCACGCGTCCATGCCCGAGATAAGATTCTAACCTGCGAGCGTAGCAGCATCGCGGTTCCAGACTGAAGCACCTAGAACCGCTCGGCCACAGCGGCCGGCGATCGAGCCTTACTCTCCAACTCATACAATTAGCATTACAGTTTTCAACAATTATTCCTTTCCCAATGTTTTAAAGGACAACACGGGGACATTACAGGAGTGACAGACAACAGTGCGTTCACAGCTGATTGCTTTCGTTATCCACGATCTTACGCATGCGCAGCTCTCGAAAATCAAAGTCGTCATCGTTCGGTGCTGACGCTATACACAACTCACATACTGTGAGCGTTCACGAAAATGCTACGATGTTCCTCGTGTTACGTGGAACTTAAGTACGATGAAAATAGGGGTGAGGCTAACACCTCATATACCTTGAATGCACGCCACTTAAATGGTATACGAGGTCTTGTTCATCAACAAGCGTTACGTAGCAGCAGATTACATCGAACAGTTAGTGATAAGGATATGCTAACTGTTTGAGAAGGAAATATGTTTAGGGTTTAACGTTCTGTTGACGCCGAAGTTATCAGATGGAGTGCAAGCTCGGATTGAAGAAGAAGAAGAAGAGAAGGAAATCGCCCACGTCCTTTTCAGAGAAACCTTCCTGGCAAATAAAAAGGAAAATTAGTCGTTAAGCGATTTTTGGGATACGACGGAAAATCTAAACCTACGTGGTTACATGGGAACTAGAATCATCGTCCTCACGAATGAGCCAGATTCTTGGTAATTGTTGGAGGAAACGATTTTTCGCTCAGTTGCTGCCGCATGCACACTGTAACTCCGTGATATGTCAGGTCGTAAAATATTGGCTTCAAAATGAGCAACACTGTGTTGTATCACACACTGGAATTATTCCTAGCATACAGGCTCTTCTAAAATGAATCACATAGACGGAGAAAATACCTGTACTAAACAAGAGTCTTACAGAGATTGGGGAAAGACTACCAATTTCGGGCTAATGAAAACTGTGGGGCATAGCAGGAGAAAAGGAACCCGTGGAGGATGTTTATTTTTCCCCAGCGCTCATTTGTCTGACGATGCTGAAGCAGCAGTGAAAATCAAAGAAGGTGTGATTAATAATATCAAATAAGCTAACGACACCGACTTTCTGCGGCATCGTCAAAGGTCTGAAGTGTTTCTGAATCGAATAAATGTTTATTATTAACTAGAATATAGTCTCAATCGAAATTTAATACAAATTAGTCTATTTATATTTAACGCGGATATACACGGTAACATAACATTGTCACTGAGTAACAGAAACTTAGAACTATTAACCACATTAAGTATGTCATAAATACGATAACAGCTGGTACTGTCACCTCGTGACCACACCAAGTCCAAACACTAAAGCTGTGTCGCCAGTGAAATACAACACAACGCTAAAAGTACATTTATTGAAAACACAACGTACAGCCACAACTGAACTGATCCTCTGGAAAAAAAAAAAGAGGTGGAGCCCCTCCACGCCCACACCGGCATGATGGCCAACACAAAAGGTCTACTGCCATCTCTGCATAAGGGTTAGTATTCACTAAAGTGAGGTGTCGCAGGATGTGGGTACTGCGATGTCTGCGTACGTCTGGTTAGGATTAACCATTAATACGCGCTCATCTGGAGATAGATTGGTCGAAATCTGGCGAAGGGTAGCGGTTTGAAGGGCAGAGGAAAAAAAGTGCCAAAGCAAGAGCCAAGGGAAAAAAACCTCTGCGAAAGTTAGGTCGGGCGGCAAGAGCAGTAGCGGTTGTCTTGCTGCCTGCGATAGGTTGTGTAAGGATAGGCTTTGTTAGTAGTGGGTATCATGCATGTCGATACCTTGACGTTGTGCGTTTGTGCTGCTCGGCGGCTGGCGCTGGGTGCTGGTACAGAGTCCTCGTTCAGCGTCCTGCAGCCTGCAACAGTTAGGTTTGTTATCGGTCTTGTGTCCGATAGGTCATATACCGGAGGCACAGTGTGAGGGAGTGTTGGCAGATTGTTCGTGCGTCTGTGGGCGAGCTCGTCGGTGTCCCTGCTGTGGCCTGTTGGTTGGCTCTAATAGCAGCTGGTAGTTGCCAGTCAGTGTTGCTGATATGCAGGGGCTTACCGGCGTTTGTCGCTGTTTGCGTATGTTAGTTTACCATAGGTGGTTATGCCCTAGCTAGCAGTGTCTTTGGCCGCTTGTGTTTCCACCTGTGGTTGTGATCGTAGTTTCCCAGAGTGAGGATGGAAGGATTGTTCGAGTGTCTCGAGTTCCTGTATAGTCGTGTGGCGTGTTTTTTGAATACTTCCTTGAGGGTATCAAGGCGGTATTCATGGTGAAGATCCACGGTGCGTGTGTAGCGTGGAGCATTGCTGATGATTCGTAGCACCTTGTTCTGTATGATCTGCAGGCGGCGCAGTCGTGTGGGAGCTGCATATCCCCAGACGGGAGCTGCGTACGTCATCAGAGGTCTAATCAGTGTCATGTATAAGGACCTCGACACCCTCCTATTCAGTGTGCTTGCCCTGTTGAGCATTGGGTAGAGCTGTTTGAGCCTCGCGTGGACGGAGAATGTAGTTATTTATACAAACATCGAATATTCCAGAAAACTAGTGTTTATACAACGATTGAATATTCCAGATGTACAAATATTACAAACATAAGATATTGCAAGAACCTTCCCGAAATCGTAAATAAGGAACAACAAATAATTGCTGGTGGTCGGGCTTGAACCGATGACCCACAGCACATTAATCAGCTGCGCTAATCACCACACCACATCTGTTTTTCTCTTTCTTTTATCCTCTCCTATAGCCCGTCCTTATGCTTGCCAGAATATGCTTACATCGGCTAGCTGCCTTTAGCAGTACTCGTAATTTGTTGAATTAACTAAACCCTTATGGAAATGAACTAAAACTTATATTTCTGCTGAAATGTAATTTATGATTGATCTCAGCTTTGAGACTTTTTTTTTACCTGAATAACTTTTGTCGTTGTGTCTTTCAGACGTGGCAAGATGCGGTAAATAAAATAATCTTCGTGAACGTAACTGAGTTCTTCTTAAGAAAGAAGTAAAAACAAAACAATATACTTTTTCGTCAGAAGTCTCTTCCTATAATCCTGGAGAGATCAGGTGACGGTATTACTAAAGACAACTTGTGGATATAAGCTTAACATCTTTCTGCTAACTCAAGTCATTGTAACTTAATCACATTCTTAAGTCAAAGTATGAAGAAGGAAGTTATGTAAACAGTGTTTGTATGTAAGGAATTTCTTCAGCTTAAACTGTTCTACTGCCACATAAATCGTAAAATCATCTAACGTTACAAGTTTGTTTCTAATGATACAGTTCCCGAAATTTCCAAGCATCCAGGCATAACTGCTGTGTTTCTTACTGGGATATAAACTCCAGTTTGGATAGAGCACCCCCTGTGTAGATACTGTGGAGTCCAACATAGTCATGAATAGTGCTAGTTTTTTTTCGTGTCCAGTTCCAGATCTTAGAGCGGTCTCTACAAACAAAGGTATGTGCTAGAGTGTCTACTAGTTGACAGTAGTCACAATATGGGTCACGTTTCAGCTTAATCTTACACAGTTTTTCTCCTGTTAGAATTTTCTCATTGACAATGTCATACCGTACAGATTTTACGCCTGACGTGAGGATATTATTGTTTATGTTCTTCCAGATATTTTTCCAATTGTTGATTGGATATTTCATCGCTAAAAGGTTTTGTCTTTGTCCCCTAGTCAGTGAGATGAATAACCTGGAAGTGACATACGGATGTGGGGCTTCTTGTAAATAACACTTTTCCGTATGCCATTTGGGAATTAACGTATCCCATGATAACTGGCACTCTGTGAGCTTTCGGAGAGAGGGTGTTGGATTTTAGAAATTTGTTTTATAAACATTGCAGTACAATGTGAACGGACAACCTAGACATCTAAACTGCTGTCATTGCGAACCAAAGTCATCCATACGTACCAGTACTCGGCCGACAAAATTTTATGTGCGATATGAGCAGGAATTCGTAGCACAGCCGTCGTGTGGTAGATCTTGATGGGGATATAAGTATTGATAAACAGCGTTCTTTGCAAACGATTTAGTGACCTGTTTGTGTTCTCGCCGGCCGGTGTGGCCGAGCGGTTCTAGGCGCTTCAGTCTGGAGGCGCGCGACCGCTACGATCGCAGGTTCGAATCCTGCCTCGGGCATGGATGTGTGTGATGTCCTTAGGTTATGTTATGTTAACCGGGGACCTAGAAACGACGGAGAGGCTCCGTCCCCTCCGCAGCCGCAGTGGTCCACAAGCCCACGACGACTACCGCAGTCCACTTCACCCCTCCGCCGCCCCACACCGAACCCAGGGTTATTGCGCGGTTCGGCCCCCGGTGGACCCCCCAGGGAATGTCTCACACCAGACGAGTGTAACCCCCATGTTTGCGTGGTAGAGTTTCAAAATGGCTCTGAGCACTATGGGACTCAACTGCTGAGGTCATTAGTCCCCTAGAACTTAGAACTAGTTAAACCTAACTAACCTAAGCACATCACACACATCCATGCCCGAGGCAGGATTCGAACCTGCGACCGTAGCGGTCTCGCGGTTCCAGACTGCAGCGCCAGAACCGCGCGGCCACTTCGGCCGGCACGCGTGGTAGAGTAATGGTGGTGTACGCGTACGTGGAGAACTTGTTTGCGCAGCAATCGCCGACATAGTGTAGCTGATGCGGAATAGGGGGAACCAGCCCGCATTCGTCGAGGCAAATGGAAAACCGCCTAAAAACCATCCACAGACTGGCCACCACACCGGACCTCGACACAAATCTGCCGGGCGGATTCGTACCGGGACCGGCGCTCCTTCCCGCCCGGCAAACCGTGCGTTCGACCGCACGGCCAACCGGGCGGGCCTGTCCTTAGGTTTAAGTAGTTCTAAGTTCTAGGGGACTGATGACCTCAGATGTTAAGTCCCACAGTGCTCAGAGCCATTTGAACGATTTTTTGTGTTGTCTTTCAATGTGGTTCTTAACGCTTTGAGCTTATGTTCCCAGCTTAATGTAGTCCTCTTGTGCGGATTCGGTGTCAAGATCATTCCTGACCGGTTCACCTTGCTGTTTGTAGCCAGGATGTTTGCATTCGATCACTGGTGGGTCCTATAGGCAAGATCTTGGTTTTGTGTTCATTTGACTTTGGACGGCAGGCTTTGGCGACTGATGACCTCAGGAGTTAAGTCCCATGGTGCTCAGACCCATTTGAGCAGGCTTTGGCATGAACCGTACTAATTCCTCGCATTGTTTCGATCTCTTGGTTCAAGCTGACAAGAACGCTTATATCATCCTCGTATGTGTGGCAGACCGTTTTGATGTTGAAAACTTTTAATCCATTCTGATTTAAGTACAGATATAAAAGTAGCGGTTCCATAGCTAGCACTGATGGCACCAGAGCTCGCGACAATATTTGCTGAGGAAAAGTCGCCCAATTGACAACGCTGTACTTATGTTCCGAAAGATGATCTTCTGTTTACTTGATAACAATCCTGATAGGAAGCTGAACGAAAAGCTGATTTACTGTTATCTTTTCAAGATTTCTGTACGGTGCCATGACAAGGTCTCCTGTAGTCTTCACTCTACCGCAAACTAACGGCTTGCGAATTGTGGTTTCCACAGAAGAATGTTAGGAATATCATGAAACACTTATTAGCAAATGAGGGCCTCAGAAGCACGCTACAAAAAGAAAACCTACAAACATAATATAAGGTCAAAAAATAACGTATTCAGAGAAATTAATACTGAAAGACATTGTACGATAGTTTTTCAATAGAGACGGATCATTGTCTTATCCCTGACGGTTAAAGAACACTGTGGCTGTTTTCGGAAATATCAGTGAGAAAGAAAACTGCAACCTGCTATACTGTTTTTGAATGAATAATTTATTTTTACGTTCTAATTTCGGGCCCAGGACCATGTTTAAACTGCAACGAGGATTTGTCGTATAAAATTTTGTATTTCCATCTTTGAGTCAAGATGAAAATGTAAACATATGTACAAAAAATCCTCGCTGTCGCCTCAAAACGGACATAGACCCGAAACTAGTTACGAAAAGTTAAATTATTGCACAACTGATTCAAAAAGAGTGTGGCTTGCTGCAGTTTCCTACCTAACTGATTCGGTGAACTATTTTTCGGCAGTGCAAGAAACTAGGCTCTCTACTAGAACCATGATGGATCTGCCCCCTTTCGTATCGTTCTTGTACTATGAGATTCCTGTGACTGTCGCTAGGTGCAAACCTTTCTGAACTCACTCATTCTCTCGGTAGTGTCTTGAACGAAGTTATAGGTTGCGATCTTCTGCAAATTTTACGATGGTCAAAATCCAAGTGAAACAGTGCAGTGATGATACGTGATGTACTTCTTCAGATATGCTTTAATAACTTTGCAGGTCCACCGAACGAGGTGGCGCAGTGGATAGCACACTGGACTCTCATTCGGGAGGAAGACGGTTCAATCCCGTGTCCGGTCATCCTAATTTAGGTTTTCCGTGATTTCCCTAAATCGCACCCGGCAAATGCCGGGATGGTTCCTTCGAAAGGGCACGGCCGACTTCCTTCCCCGTCCTTTCCTAATCCGATGAGACCGATGACCTCGCTGTCTGGTCTCCTCCCCCAAAACAACCCCAACTTCGCAGGTCTCTTAAGGACGAGAAAAATAAAGCTGCGCGTGTCATAAGCGTAAAACGTTAGCAGCGTTTGACTAGACAATGACTCGCATCACGAGTGTGGCATCTCTAAAATACCAGAGAGCAGTAATGCCTGGTAAGGCGAAATGAAACGGTCACATTCTCAGTTGCAGGTAAATCAGCTTACAGGCTTTGGTTTGTGGTTAAGGATATTGGGAAAACGCTTTTTGTCTAACAATAACATCCCCGGCTCAACAATGCGACACGATCATTTCATTTCATTTCATTTCATTGCTTACATTATACTTCTAAGGGCTGTAGTGCTCAAATATTTAGGATTTATGTGTGTTCGGACCAACGGGAGAAATCGAGTGTATACAAAGGACAGCTCAAATGCTAACACACTGAGTGACCGAGGTATCTAAGATACTGGATTTGCATTTGGAAGGACAGCGGTTCAAATCTTCGTCTGGCCATCCAGATAGCGATTTCTGTGGTTTTTCTTTGTTTAAGGCATATGCCGCGATTGTTCCTATGTAAAGGACATGGCCGATTTCCTTCCCCAGATGTCAAAGGTACGTAGAACGCTACCCTTCCTTCTTTGTTTTGGATAAAAGTGGGGAAAATATAAAACTTCTCAGGAATGCAAGAACAGCTTTTTAACCAATGGGTCAACTCGCTCCATTGCTATTCGCGAGGAGTTGGCTGTGTGGAAGAAAAAGTTGGCAGTGTGCTAGCAGTGGTTTCACACTTTCTCCTGCTTTCATTCCGTACTCATAGATATCACAAATGCAACGCAACAGTGCACTGCACCGCATAAGCACTCATCAGTTATCCACAAGATGCAGATACTGGTTTGACATTCATAAAAGGTCAGAAGAACGCAACGTTAAGGAACCCAAACCGTGACCTTGACCAGAACATCTTTGCGGGGACACATACACTGGCGGGCACTCCACTGATTGCCATTCAAATGGTTCAAATGACTCTGAGCACTATGGGACTTAACATCTGAGGTCATCAGTCCCCTAGAACTTAGAACTACTTAAACCTAACTAACCTAAGGACATCACACATATCCATGCCCGAGGCAGGATTCGAACCTGCCACGTAGCGGTCGCGCAGTTCAAGACTGAAGCGCCTAGAACCGCTCGGCCACACTGGCCGGCACTGATTGCCATTGACATGAAAACTACGCTGTGTCTTCAGTCTTTGTTACTTCAGCGCATCTAAGGATACAACATGGTTATTGAAAGAGTCTCTGTCTTGCGTAGGTGTACCGAGCAAGAGGGAGCAGTAGTAAGCACGATGGACACACATTTGGGAGTAGCGGTATTCAAGTCTCCTGTGTATCCAGATGTAGCTTTTCCGCTGTTTCCGCAAATCGGCGGGCGCTTTGAAAAGTTAACGGTCGATTTCACTCTCCATTTCTGGCCGATCCGAACAGTCTCTAATAATATCGTCGTCGAGAGAACGTTAAACTTTCGTTCTGTACAGAAAATCTCTTCGGAATTCAGTCCAGGTTGTCAGTATAAACAAACTTATAACTCAGATATTTTAAGTGTTTGCTCAGATGTAAACATGGGCATCCTGCTTCAAATGTTCATAAATGTAAAATGGTGCACTTCACAAAAGGTAAAAATGTGCTGTTCCATGACTACAATATCAATAATTCACACTTGGAATCTGTCAACTAATACAAATACCTGGGTGTAACAGTTTACAGAGATACGAAATGGAACGACCACGTGGACTCAGTGGTAGGTAAAGCAGGTGGTAGACTTCGGTTCATTGGCAGGATATATACTAAGAAAATTAGACTGCTACAAAAGGCATAGTCGAATGTCAATATGACTTCGTACACGTATACGCCATCAGCGAGTATTTGGAGGATTAGAGCTTCATTTCTCTGTGACCCGAGGGAGTTCGAAAGGGACCTCGTTGTAGGTCTCCATTTGGCCATCGTCAGCCCCCGGTAGCTGAATGGTCAGCGTGATGACCGTCGATCCTCTGGGCCTGGGTTCGATTCCCGTCTGGGTCGCGGAATTTTCTCCGCCCAGGGACTGGGTGTTGTGCTGTCATCATCATCATCATCATCATCATCCTTTCATCCTCCATGGACTGCAGGTCGTCGAAGTGGTGTCAAATCGAAAGACCGGCACCCGGCGAACGGTCTGGCCGAAGGGCGGCCCTAGCCATACGATTAAATAAATAAATTTGTCCATCTGGTCGAATCGTGCAATATGCAAATTTGTGAGGCACTCGGAAGAGATAGTGGCCCGATGCAAGACTGCAGGAGTATTTGAGGGCAGGCGCTCTCATAGTGAAGGCTCCGATCGAACACGTCTGACCGCCACAAGGGAAAATCGCCGTATTATGCACCAGGCACATCGAAACCCATTCACGTTTGCGCCTGCCACCCCAGAACCAGTAATAGACTCCCTGC
Source organism: Schistocerca piceifrons (assembly GCF_021461385.2). Taxonomy (NCBI): domain Eukaryota; kingdom Metazoa; phylum Arthropoda; class Insecta; order Orthoptera; family Acrididae; genus Schistocerca; species Schistocerca piceifrons. Next base: position 260,169,708 of record NC_060149.1, on the reverse strand, counting down.
ACCATTGGTCGGAAACTAGCAGCAGCCGGTCTGGGGAATTACCGTCCAATGCGCGGGCTGCCATTAACATCAGAACATAAACAGCTGCGTTTCGAGTGGTGCCGTGGCCAGGAAGCCTGGACTGCCGAGGAATGGCCTCGCATTGCGTTCAGCATGAATCACGGTTCAGCACTACTACAGATGACCATCGTCGGCGATTAAGACTTGGGGAGCTTTCCCATACTACCAGTGTTTTGGAGAGACACAGTGGTGCTTACTCCTTGTCTCATGATGTGAGGAGCATCGGATATGTCTTTAGGTCACGGCTGATAGTGACTGAGGGAACTATGACGGAACAACGGTAGATTACGGACATCCTGCATCCTCGTGTGATACCTCTCACGCGACAGTATCGCGGTGCCATTTCTGAACAGGACACTACTCGCCTACACATGGCAAGTGTGTCTAAGAAGTGTCTGCGTGATGTTGTGATACTCTCATGGTCAGCAGGATACCCAGATATGTCCCGATAGAACGTGTGTGGGACCAGATCGGGGTCAAGTCGGTCCCAGTGTCAATATCCAGGATATCAAGGATCAGTTACAACAATTGTGGGCCAGCTTGCCTCAAGAGAATACACAACGGCTTTAGGACTCCCTTCCGAACCGAATCAGTGCGTGCTTCAAGGCCAGAGGGCGTGCAACGTTATACTAATAAGTCAGCTCGTACTGTCAAGTTCTTTGAAAATTAGACTCGATTTTGTAATCACTGCAATAACATAATATACCGCCTCAACCGCCGGCCGAAGTGACCGTGCGGTTAAAGGCGCTGCAGTCTGGAACCGCAAGACCGCTACGGTCGCAGGTTCGAATCCTGCCTCGGGCATGGATGTTTGTGATGTCCTTAGGTTAGTTAGGTTTAACTAGTTCTAAGTTCTAGGGGACTAATGACCACAGCAGTTGAGTCCCATAGTGCTCAGAGCCATTTGAACCATTTGAACCTCCTCAACCCGTCAAGTTTCATTTCATTTCCTCCTCCTCTTCGGAGTGGTTTTCAGAATATACAGGGTGACAATTATTGATCTATATAAAATAAAATCTTCATAATTTCTGAACGGTTTGCGTTTGGAAGTTCAAACTGTACGGTTGAGAACGGGGCATGGCAGGAATTAGTATGTGCTGTGTAGCTTGTTTTAGCGACGAAGCCCACTTTCATTTGGAGGGGTTCGTCAATAAGCAAAATTGGCGCATGTTTTGTCAGGCAGTGATATCAGTTTCCAAAGCAGATCGGTTACGAAACACTCGTGCGACGCATCCTAAAATATTGCTCATGTGTGTGGAACCCATACGAAATAGAAGTAACAGGGGATATTGAAGAAGAGCAGCACGAACGGGTCACAGGTTTATTTGAACCGTGCGAGATGCTGAAAAAACCGAACTGGCAGACACATGAAGATAGGCATAAACTACAAAGACTATGTACAAAGATTAAAGAATTAGATTTAAGTCAGGAAACTATAAGTATACTATAACTTCCTGCATGAAGCTCCTGTAGGGATCGTAAAGACAAGTTTAGACTAAGTAAAGCTCGCACAAAAGCATCTGAGTTATACTTTCTGCACTCCATGCCTGAGAAGAAGGGCTAGTAACCGGTACATTGGAAAGTACCCTCTGCCATTAACCTCAGTGGTTTGCAGAATATACAGGGTGACAATTATTGATCTATATGAAATAAAATCTTCATAATTTCTGAACGGTTTGCGTTATGACCTTCAAACTGTACGTTTGGCAACGGGGCATGTTGGGAATTAGTATGCGCTGTGTGGTTTCCTTTAGCGACGAAGCCCACTTTCATTTGGATGGGTTCGTCAATAAGCAAAATTGGCACATTTGGGGGACTAAGACTCCGCATTTAGCGATCGAGAAGCCTCTTCACCCTCAACAGGTGGCGATATTCCTTGATGGCACGGTGATTACCGAACGGTACGTCAAGGTTTTGGATGATGATTTCATCCTCATTACCCAAAGTGACACTGATGTCGACAAGAGGTGATTCATGGAAGACAAAGCGCGATCCCATCGATGCAGAAGAGTGTTTGACGTCCTGGAGGAGCACTTTGGGGACCGCATTCTGGCTCTGGGGTACCCAGAGGCCACTGGCATGGGCCTCGATTGGCCGCCATATTCTTCGGATCTGAACACTTGCGACTCCTTTTTGTGGGGCTATATTAAAGACAAGGTGTGCAGCAATAACCCCAAAGCTATTGCTGAGCTGTAAACAGCCATTCAAGAGGCCATCGACAGCACTGATGTCCCGACACTTCAGCAGGTCATGCAGAATTTCACTATTTGTCTGCTCCAACCTCGTCAATGATGGCAGACTTATCGATCATATCATAACCTAAATCTGAATATGCGTAGTGAGGTTTACATGTCGAATAAAGTGTTTGCACGCCATAGTTTGTAACTAATTTACGTTTTTTCCCGTATAGTTCAAAATGGCTCTGAGCACTATGGGACTTAACATCTATGGTCATCAGTCCCCTAGAACTTAGAACTACTGAAACCTAACTAACGTAAGGACTGCACACAACACCCAGTCATCACGAGGCAGAGAAAATCCCTGACCCCGCCGGGAATCGAACCCGGGAACCCGGGCGTTCCGTATAGTTCACTAATTGCCACCCTGTAGATGTTGATGTACAGTAAAACCACAAGAGGCAAGTGTAGGAAGAGTACTATGAACTGTGAGGATATTCTAAGTTGACGCGGGACACAAACACGCACCCTCCATATGTAGTCCCATCCCTGCACCCAGATGTAATAAAACAGTCGGGAAACCTTAACACTGTTAGGAATCTTAGGTGTGTTTCGGGTAAAATCAGTACACCGGAGCAGCATTTTCTTGAAGAGACACGTCTAAATAGCACAAATACTACACTCGAAAACAAAAAAAGACGCACCACGAAGGACTTACATTAAGACACGTCTTCGCTGGTCATTAGGGCTCATTTCGAAGCGGGAATCATCGCTGAAGACAATTCTACTTCAACCAATGAGACGCGTCTGGAGGCGCTCCGGAGAGCGGTGGGATACCAACCTGCCTGTCGCCCAGTATACGGCCCGACAACCAGGAATATTTGTCTGGGGTGCCATTTCTTTTCACGGTTGGACCCCTATGGTTGTCATCCGCGGCACTCTTACAGTACAGCGCCACGTCGACGGTATTCTACGCCCTGTTTTGTTGTCCTTTTTGGCAAGCCATGCTGAGCTTACATTTCAACGAGATAACGCCAGACCACACACAACGAGAGTTTCTACTGCTTATCTTCGTGCTTGCCACACGCTAGCTTGGCCAATTGAGAACGTATTGAGCATTATGGGCAGGGACCTCCAACCAGCTCGGGATTTTGACGATATAACGGGCCAATTGGACAGAATTTGGCACGATATCTCTAGGAGGGCATCCAACAAGTATCAATCAGTACCAAGCCGAATAACTGCCTGCATAAGAGGGGGATCAACGCGTTATTGACTTGCTCAGTTTGTGATGCCCTTTCTCGTGAATAAATCATCCAGCTTTTATCTGAAATTGTAATCGTTTGTTTTCTGTACATGTATATCACATATACTGATTTCCGTCACATTCGAGTAAGTCCGTCGTGGTGCATCTTTTTGTCGTAGAGTGTATTACATGTACTATGATCCAAGTTCCATGTAAGAATAAATGCTCCATCTTCGACAAACGGTCGTGAACTGGTAACCGTTTTCGTTACAACGCAACAACATCGGAACGGCAGGCAGTTCTTTATGAAATATAAGCAGCTTACAAATGCGTGCCTCAAACGCATTGCTCATTCAAGACAACATAAAACTAGAAATGTTAATTTTCGATCGTTGATTTCTTAGCTCAAAATACGCCGGCCGGTGTGGCCGTGCGGTTCTAAGCACTTCAGTTTGGAACCGCGTGACCGCTATGGTCGCAGGTTCGAATCCTGCCTCGGGCATGGATTTGTGTGATGTCCTTAGGTTAGTTAGGTTTAAGTAGTTCTAAGTTCTAGGGGACTGATGACCTCAGAAGTTAAGTCCCATAGTGCTCAGAGCCATTTGAACCATTTCTAGCTCAAAATACCTCATTTAGGATTCTTTAGCATATGTATAAGATTTACTGTAAAGGTTTGGAATACTGTTTAATAGTGTTAGTTACACACATTATACATTGGAACGTGTCCCTCGCAATTAGAAGCTCGTGTAAGGACAATCGGATAAACTATGTTTATGATTGAGCGTAGTGGCGATCTGGAGTATCTCACGGAAGAACCCAGAAAATTGCCGTGTAGCTTCTGAGATGCCACAGTGATAACAGCGGTTCCCGTTAGGTCACCGAAGTTAAACACTGTCGGGCTTAGCACTTGGATGGTTGGATGGCTGAGAGTCAGGGTATGCCGAGCGCTGTTGGCAAGCGGGATGCACTCAGCCCTTGTGAGGCCAATTGAGAGGCTACTTGATTGAGAAGTGGTGGCTCCGGTCGCGAAAGCTGACAGCAGCCGGGAGAGCGGTGTGCTGACCGCTTGCCCCTCTGTATCCGCATCAAGTGACGCCTGTTGGCTGAGGATGACACGGCGGTCTTGCCGGCACCGTTGGACTTCCGAGACCTGACCGGAAGGAGTTTAGTTTTAGTTTAGCTTTCTGAATTGTGATTCGTATATGTAGCTGTATGTGGATAAGTATTATCGCAGTGCAGTGTTGTATTCACGTTTTGGTTGGATATGGAATGAAAGTAAAGTATACAGGGTGGTCCACTGATAGTGACCGGGCCAAATATCTCAGGAAATAAGCGTCAAACGAAAAAAAACTACATAGAACAAAAGTCGTCTAGCTTGAAGGGGGAAACCAGATGGCGCTATGGTTGGCCCGCTAGATGGCGCTGCCATAGGTCAAACGGATATCAGCTGCGTTTTTTTTTTTAAAAGGAACCCCCATTTTTTATTACATATTCGTGTAGTACGTAAAGAAATATGAATGTTTTAGTTGGACCCCTTTTTTCGCTTTGTGATAGATGGCGCTGTAATAGTCACAAACGTATAAGTACGTGGTATCATGTAACATTCCGCCAGTGCGGACGGTATTTGCTTCGTGATACATTACCTGTGTTAAAATGGACCGTTTACCAATTGCGCAAAAGGTCGATATCGTGTTGATGTATGGCTATTGTGATCAAAATGCTCAACGGGTGTGTGCTATGTATGCTGCTCGGTATCCTGGACGACTTCATCCAGCCGGATAGTTACGTTATTTAAGGAAATTGGACGTGTTTAGCCTCACGTGAAACGTCAACCACGACCTGCAATCGGGAATCTCAAAAACGTCGGTGTCGAGATTGCTACATCAACATCGATTGCACGCCCGGGTTCCCGGGTTCGATTCCCGGCGGGGTCAGGGATTTTCTCTGCCTCGTGATGACTGGGTGTTGTGTGATGTTCTTAGGTTAGTTAGGTTTAAGTAGTTCTAAGTTCTAGGGGACTGATGACCATAGATGTTAAGTCCCATAGTGCTCAGAGCCAACATCGATTGCACCCGTACCATATTTTTATGCACCAGGAATTGCATGGCGACGACTTTGAACGTCGTGTACAGTTCTGCCACTGGGCACAAGAGAAATTACGGGACGATGACAAATTTTTTGCACACGTTCTATTTAGCGACGAAGCGTCATTCACCAGCAGCGGTAGCGTAAACCGGCATATTATGCACTATTGGGCAACGTAAAATCCACGATGGCTGCGACAAGTGGAACATCAGCGACCTTGGCAGATTAATGTATGGTGCGGCATAATGGGAGGAAGGATAATTGGCCCCCATTTTATCGATGGCAATCTAAATGGTGCAATGTATACTGATTTCCTACGTAATGTTCTACCGATGTTACTACAAGATGTTTCACTGCATGACAGAATGGCGACGTACTTCCAACATGATGGATGTCCGGCACATAGCTCGCGTGCGGTTGAAGCACTATTGAATAGCATATTTCATGACAGGTGGATTAGTCGTCGAAGCACCATACCATGGCCCGCACCTTCAGCGGATCTGAAATCCCCACACTTCTTTCTGTGGGGAAGTTTGAAGGATATTTGCCATCGTTATCCACCGACAACGCCTGACAACATGCGTCAGCGCATTGTCAATGCATGTGCGAACATTACGGAAGGCGAACTACTCGCTGTTGAGAGGAATGTCGTTACACGTATTGCCAAATGCACTGAGATTGACGGACATAATTTTAAGCATTTATTGTATTAATGTGATATTTACGGGTAATCACGCTGTAACAGCATGCGTTCTCAGAAATGATAAGTTCACAAAGGTACATGTATCACATTGGAACAACCGAAATAAAATGTTCAGACATACCTACATTCTGTATTTTAATTTAAAAAACCTACCTGTTACCAACTGTTCGTCTAAAATTGTGAGCCATATGTTTGTGACTATTACAGTGTCATCTATCACAAATCGAAAAAAGTGGTCCAACTAAAACATTCATATTTCTTTACGTACTACACGAATATGCAATAAAAATGGGGTTTCCTATTTTAAAAAATGCAGTTGATATCCGTTTGACCTATGGCAGCGCCATCTAGCGGGCCAACCATAGCGCCATCTGGTTTCCCCTTCAAGCTGGACAAGTTTCGTTCTTTGTAGTTTTTTCGTTTGACGCTTATTTCGTGAGATATTTGGCCTGGTCACGATCAGTGGACCGCCCTGTAGACTGAAACATAGACCACCACTATCATACTGCTCTCAGTAAAAATAACCGAGGCGTTTCCTGCATTAGCATTCTCGATCTGTGAATGGATCGAGGTAGTCTTGTTGCATACCGATTAAACTACATATAAGATCACTTACGTCTGACAAGGCACCCCCACCCTCACCTACCTTGGCCTCACCATTGACCGTCACCTCACCTGGATCCCTCATCTCCGCTTCATCCAATCCAAAGCCCACAACCGCCTCCGACTCCTCAAACTCCTCTCTGGCCAGACATGGGGGTTGCACTCCTCTACCATCCTCCACACCTACAAATCCTTAATCCGTCCTATCCTCTGTTATGCCAGTCCTGCCTGGATATGCCCCCCTCCCCCCAAATTCTATAAGTCACTCCAGATCCTTGAGTGTCATGCACTCCCCCTCGCCATCTGTATATGCCTCCCGTCCCCCATGTTGATCCTCTATTACCTCATTCCTTTCCCCCTTCTTCTCCTATTCCTCGAACATATCCGCATACTCAACACCTCCCGCCGCCTTGATCCTCCTCACCCCATGGTTGCTCCTCTCCTCTCCCATCCCCGCCCCCTGCCACGTCTTCACTGTTGTGTCCCCCCTACCCTCCATCTCTACACCATCTCCTTTCCCAATGTGTGCTTCCATCAACTCCCCCTACCGGATGATGCCCTCTCTCCCTCCATTTATCCCTCCTATCAACTCTGATCCTCACCCCCCCCTCCTTTCCTCCATCCTTTCCCTGGGCTCCCTCTTCACTCCTTCCATCCTGTGTTTCTCCCCGCCTAACCTCTCCCTACCTCCCTTCTCCCCCCCCTCCCCACCAGTCCCTTTGTATTCCCGTCCTCTGCCTTCCCCACTCCCTGTTGTGTCTGCCCAGACCCCCTACCCCTCTTATGGGTCCTCATCCTCCATTGGCTCCTTTCCGCCCTCTCCCCCTTCGCTTTTCTTGACCTTCCCCCCTTTTTTATCTTCCCCTCATCTGTCCAGTTTCCCCCCACGTGCTCTCGGCTGTGGTATGTCATATTTTAGCGCAGTGTTCCAGTGAATGTTTGGTGTTGTTTCATCTTTTCCCATGTTGCAAACAGAAACCATGCTGTCGCTGGGTTTGAATTTTATGTCCTTTGCGAACAGAAACCAGACTGTCGCCGTGTTTTTTTAATTGTCTGTCTATTATTTTACCTGTCTGCTTCATATGTATTTTTATTAGCATCATCATCCCTTTGTTCTATGTTTTATGTTCCACGATTTTTTTTCGCCATGTTACCCTTGAAGTCTTCGATTTTATCGCCTGTTTTTTATTATATGTTATCTTCACCTTTTTAAAACAAAGTCTGTAGGCTGAAGAGCGGCATACTAAGCTGCTGCCAGCCCGCCCCCTTCGGGAGGAATCGAAATTTAAAAAAAAAAAAAAAAAAAAAACTGACAAGGTGAGTTACAGTGGCTTCGCTACCAATGCCAGAAGTTCTCGTAACTGGTTATGAAAGTGATTCTGCATTCTGTCTTTTCATTATCCTGCTAATTATGTGTAGTATACAAAGCATTCAGACACGAGGAAATTTGGAACACATGAAAACTTTTCCTATTGTCCGTGATGAAAATTATTTTATACGTTCGCGTTATGAAGATAGGGGTGACTGAAGCAATAAATGTAGTCTTATGAGAAAGGAAACTGGAGCCCAGAAGAACTTGGATAACATAAGAAATATGAAACCTAATTCCAGAAAGGAATAAGCTCACGAAGGGAAGCCGTGTAGATGACTACAAAAGAATTAAAAATCATATCGCAACTAAATGCAGAGAATGAAAGAGAAATGGACCAAAAGAATGGTTGAAGAGAGAGAAGATCAGAAAAAGTGAAAACAGGATCAAGTTTATAGGAAAATCAGAGCCCTTCAGTACAAACTTAGAACGAAATCTGTAGCTTCAAAAAATGAGGAGGGAATATTACTGATAGACAATGATAACATATGTGCCCCTTGGAAAGAATACATAGAAGAACTGTACGATGATAATGACTTCAAAATGTTCAAATGTATGAATTCCTAAGGGACCAAACTGCGGAGGTCATCGGTCCCTAGACTTGCACACTACTTAAACTAACTTATGCTAAGAACAACACACACACACCCATGCCCTAGCGAGGACTCGAACCTCCGGCGGGAGGGGCCGAGCAGTCCGTTACATGGCACCTCAAACCTCGCGTCCACTCCGCGCGGCATATTGACTTCAAGAATGAAAATAATCTAATTGAAAACATCAATGAGAGAGAAAGAGGAATACAAGGTCACCCAATCACGAGACATGAATCTGAACATGTGTTTCCCAGCCTCTGAGAAGGAAAAGCGACTGGTGTTGTTGACATCTCTGTACATGTGCTGAAAATTTTAAGTTCGACATGAAACACAAATTATTCTGAGTAGTAAATGAGTGCTACAAAAGAGGAACCATGCCAGAGAACTTCACTCAGTACCGAATCATTATCATACCTAAAATGTTCAAATGTGTGTGAATTCCTAAGGGACCAAAGTGCTGAGCCCATCAGTCCTTAGACTTACACACTACCTAAACTAACATAAACTAACTTATGCTAAGAGCAACACACACACACACACACACACACACACACACACACACACACACACACCCAAACCCATGCCCGAGAGAGGACTCGAACCTCACACGGGAAGGGCTGCACAAACCGTGACATGGCGCCTCAAACCGCGCGGTCACTCCACGGGGCACCTGAAATGGGAAAGGCAGTTCACTGTACTAATTATAGAACTGGGAGCTACTCTTTAGAACTATCGAGGAAATACATGGTTATTATAATTAAACTTTCGAAACGCTGTAAAAATAACGCCACTGGTCAGAATGACGTCAAATTGCAACAGAATATTATCGAAGAAGAGGGAAAACGTATGGCAGAAGAAAAAAAATAGCGTGAAAATTGATCAGTAGATGGCGCTGTATGTGTCAGAATACATAAATGAAAACACCTGTCATACGCACGACCCACTGAAATTGGTATAATCGCACCGGGTACACGGCTTTTCGTCCTTTCGCGTCTGCGACGTTCGCCATGACTGTCCCAATCCAGGAACGCGCTCTGCTCGTAAAGCTGTATTACAATAATGATGACTGTGCACACGTCGCTCTGCAGAAGGGTTTGAAAAAAGGCGTTAGTGCGATAATTGCCGTGGGTCTGGAGAAAACGATTCGGAAATTTGAAAAGACGGGTTCTTTTGGTGTGCAACTTGGTAGAGGGAAGAAACTAATTGATTCGAAGTCAGTGAAAGTAGTGGCCACAGCAATGCAGGAGGAGACGAGTGGTGGTGTGCAAACGTGTAATGCACGGAGAATTGCTGAACACTGGACATACCCGTGAGCACGGTGCCTAAAATCGTAGGAAACATCATTTTTGCTATCCACTCAAAATTACCCATGTGCACGAGTTGCTTCCTGTTGACCTGCCAGCAATAGAGACCTTTGATTTAGAATTTCTTGCCCAAGTGGAAGTTGGCTATGATTAGCTGTGGAAGATTTTGTGGACAGACGAAGCCCACTTCCATCTGACAGAGTATGTCAATACACGGTATTATCGAATACGGGCAACGGAAAATCCACGCCGGCCGAAGTGGCCGTGCGGTTCTAGGCGCTGCAGTCTGAAACTGCGAGACCGCTACGGTCGCGAAACCGCGAGACCGCTGCGGTCGCAGGTTCGAATCCTGCCTCGGGCATGGATGTGTGTGATGTCCTTAGGTTACGTAGGTTTAACTAGTTCTAAGTTCTAGGGGACTAATGACCTCAGAAGTTGAGTCCCATAGTGCTCAGAGCCATTTGAACCATTTTTTTTTTAAATCCACACGCAAATCAACCAGTACCACTTCATTCTGAAAAGGTGACTGTGGTGCGGATTTACGGCATAATTTTGTCGAAGAGACAGTTGCTTGCGATCCTATTACCTGTACCGTCACAGGTAAGCGCTATGAGCGTCTTCTGCGCAACCACGTCAATCCAGCTCTCCAACAGCGTGGATGTGTGGATGGGATAATTTTTATGCAAGATGGCGCACCTCCGCACATTGCAAATCCAGTTAAGCAGCTGCTGAAGCGCCATTTCGGAAATACTAGAATTATCAGCCGCCATTTCCCTACAGCCTGACCGTCCCGATCACCTGATTTTAATCCGTGTGACTTGTGGTGTGGAGCTATCTGAAAGATGTTGTGTTCAGTGTTCCGATTGCTAACTTAGTTGTATAGGAGGCACGCATTGCGCAACATATTGTGAACGTGACCCCGAAAACACTTCGATCAGTTGTGGAACATGCTGTTTCTCGATTTCAACTTGTTGCAAAAAACGGTGGTCAGCATATTGAACATGTTTAGTGCCAGGCGCACGGAAATTAATAATCCGATTCGATTTTGATTGATGCGTTTTATGCGGTTTTTGGCCTCAGGACAAATAAAAACCGATGAGAGTGATGCTTTTTATGCGGTCTTTGGTCTCAATACAATTAAAAACCGATTTTTCCTATCCGAAGTGATATGACCTTGCCGTGGTGGATGGGCTTACGTAACTAACAGTATCACACCTGAACAGCCATGCACACTGAGTAGTACAGTTTGTTTAACTTTAGACGTACACGTTAGGCATTGTTGTATGATTCCATTTGTCATTTGTAGTCGACTACTATTAAATTATGATGCTTACAGCACCATCTATTCCTACATTTTGTAACTATTTATTTTTGTTCTGCCGTACGTTTCCCCCATTCTCCGATATTATTACGTTGCAATTTGTCGTCATTATGACCAGTGGTGTTATTTCTACAGCGGTTTGAAAGTTTAACTATTAAACCCTATAGAACTTTATTGGAGGACTGAAGGATGATTAATCAACTGTATCAGAATCAAAGCACAAAAATAAACATTAATAAGGGAGAGGAACTGCGAGGGTCAGAAAAGGAATTAGACAAGGATGACGCCTGTCTCCATATTTATTTAACACGTTCATCGAGGAAGCTATTCAAAGCGTGACAAAGGGAATAAAAGCCAGTGATGACAGGTTGTGTCGTGTCGTGTCATGTCATATTGCTGATGACATCGTGATAGCTGCAGACATCGAAAGAAGAAATGAATAGAATGCTGCACGTCCTATCACACACTCCTGAAATATGGAAATTAAAAGTGAATATTAGGAAAACGGAAGTAACGGTAGTACCGAAAAATGTGGAGGAAATTAAAACCAGTATGAAAATTGATGGCGTCAGAAATGATCAGGTGAGTCAATTTTGTTACCTCGCTAGTAAATCACGTAGGATAACAGATCCTTCATGAAAGTGAAGGACTGCACTGGCAAAACAGACATTTACGACTAATACAAATTTTAACGAGAAAACGTGTGAATATAAATGTCTAAAAAATCCTTTGCAAAATTATGTGTATGGAGTACACAGCTCTGCGGAAAGGAAAGTAGGACTCAGGGTAAAAATGGAAAACAATAATCCTGAAGCTGCTGAAATTTGAATGTGGAAGAATATGATAAGAACGAGCTGGACGGAAAGGGAAATCTATCTGGAAGTCTTAACGGAAGTCAATGATGAGAGAATATTATTAAAGGGAATAAAAAAGAGCAAAATGAAATTTATTGGACGTGTCATCAGAAACAAGATTTTCATCACCAACATTTTTGAAGGGAAAGTGCTGGGAAAGCAAGTAAGAGTACGTGCTAAGAAAGTAAGAGCATGTCCTAAGAAAAATATATTTCGAAGACATTGGGAAGAGGATAAGCAGTGATAGCTACATTGGACTGAAACGAACAGCCAATGACAAAAGAAAGTTGTTGCTTAAAAGCCTTTAGAGTATGTATTTACATTGCTAGGTAGTATGATGGATTCCGTAGACAAGCTTGTCTCAGAAGCTGACTCGTGGCTGTATTACCCGACTACAGATCCGCAAAGAGTCGATTAGCTACAGAGTCTTGTACATTGGACTAGTTTCACTTCTGTTTGACTACAGTCTTTAAAGCTGCGTCCGTTCCCTTTGCTATAGTACGACTGGATTTGTTACTCCGAAAATGGCCGTTTTTTCCTCTACCTGGCGAAGGAGTGGTAGGTAGTCCTTATTTTACATGTAAGGGAGGCGAGCAGAAGCCTTTGTTCGTAGCTTCTTCATCCCACGCGTTCGCCACTTCCTCTGAGATAGCATCTGGCTGTTGACGGCCGACAGGGCCAGTCTCCCACTGTTGTCTGCTACCTCAGTCTGTGCTGTAAGATAGCCAGCTCTGCCTGCTTCTGCATTGTGAATCATTCTTGATCCAATCTGCACCTCTCGATGTGTGGCAGTCTTTCTGAGAGCCTAACATACTATTGAAAACAAATGCTCCTACGGAAGAAACGAATTTATGCTGAGATGTATGGACTTACTGTTCTACGTTAGTGCGTTGAGAGTGAAAACAATTATACAGTATATCGATGATAGGCAATGAAAACCACGTACCTCCATTTTGTTAAATTTTACAGGGGAAGCAAAAACGGTTTCTTAAAAAAATATATAAAGTGATACAGATAATTTTGCTATTGTGTAACTGTACAGGGTGAACATTAATAAAGCCGACAGTCTACAGGGACGGATTCCTGACTGCAAATGGGAGAAAAAAGGTCTATGAACATGTGTACGGAAAAGCATCGTTGCCACGGTAAGTGGCGCTGAAGAATCATAGTTCCTCTGGCCACGTGCTGTGTGTTCCTTGTGTGTTGCAGGCTGTACGATTGACGCAGCGTGCCGTAAGCAGCAGAATGGTCCGGTATTCATATTGGGAACAAGCTCTGATGGTCTTTGTGTGCGGCCACGAAAATGGAAACAGTCGAGAGGCAGCACGGCTATACCAAAACAAGTACCTCACAGACACCAACCATATCACACAACATTTCAAGCCCATTTTAGGCGTTGGTGTGATCGTAGGTCCTTTCAGACAAACGAGAACGGCAGGAATGCGTACACCAGATTGTAAGGACCGGTTTCTACAGGATATTGAGACGAACCCTAGTACAAACTCCAGGCAAATGGCCCGCCAGCACGGCGTAAGCCAAAGTACGATTATGTGTATCCTGCATGACAACAGCCACTGTCCCTGTCACCTGCAATCCTATGGTGACCACATTGAACATCTGTCATGACGTGAATGCGATGCAGTTCTGTAATAAATAAATAAATGTCTTGTGACTAGGGACTCCCGTCGGGTAGACCGTTTGCCGGATGCAAGTCTTTCGATTTGACGCCACTTCGGCGACTTGCGCCTCGATAGGGATGAAATGGTGGTGATTAGGACAACACAACACCCAGTCCCTGAGAGGAGAAAATCCCCGACTCAGCCACGAATCGAACCCGGGCCCTTAGGATTGACATACTGTCGCGCTGACCACGCAGCTACCGGGGGTGGACAGTTCTTTTCTGTGTTCTGTGACTTTTTGTTGTCGTTGCATACACACCGTCCATTTCCGGGCACATTTTCATTGGACCATTTTTCTTCATTTTCCAGTCATGAATCCGTCCCTGCAGTTTGTCAGTCTCATTAATGTTCACCCCATATCGCAGAAGTTTAGGTATTGACAGATTTGAGAAAGACATGCACTTTCAAATCTCTCTTTGGTTATGGAATTACTGGATAAAAATGCGTACACCAGATTGTAAGTCCCACTATGGGACTTAACATCTGAGGTCATCAGTCCCCTAGAACTTAGAATTACTTAAACCTAACTAACCTAAGGACATCACCAACGTCCATGCCCGAGGCAGGATTCGAACCTGCGACCGTAGCGGTCGCGCGGTTCCAGACTGAAGCGTCTAGAACCGCTCGGCCACACAGGCCGGCCCTGGAGCAGGGTCCAAACTCCCGTTCAACAGCTCATTGGGTGTAACATTTGTTGAAACGAATGAAGGGAAGATTGCTGTAGAACAGGCACGGTTGATTTCATTCCCCAGCATTTGCATTCGAACATTGTGTCTCGTATCTAAAGACATCCTCGATGAGACATTAAAGCTTTGCTTCCTTGTTTCCTATTATTTGCAGCGGAAAATATGCGTTGCTCAACTCGTTTTATACATCCGTCTAGACAGATGCCATCCATTACCCTTTGTATACCGTTAGATACATGTGCTACATTTTACAAATTGATGAAGATCAGAAATCGGGTAATTAAGGAGCATTTAGGTAACTTTTTGTGTACATTAATTCTCTGAGTCAGCTGACCATGGATAACCAGACTGCAACGCTGCGTCAATTATATAGCCTGCAACACACACGGAACAAGGCACAAGGCACGTGGTCAGAGGAACTGTCATTTTTCAGCGCCATCTTCCGTGACAACAATGCACTTCCGGACAGATGTTCATAGGACCTTTTTTCTTCCATTTCTAGTCAGGGATCCGTCCCTGTAGATTGTCGGTTTTATTAATGTTCGCCCTGTATAGTTTTTGCGTCGTCTGTAAAATGTAACAAAATGGAGTTACGAGGTATGCTTGTACTTTCAACTGCTGTAGACAGTCAGCTGAGCTCTAGTCGTAAGCATAACATCTATCTCTCTATCTATCTATCTATCTATCTCTCCATAAAATGAGAGGAAGGAAGATACCTAGTCATTAGAGATGGAATATTTTCTGGGTATCAGAATGATTAGAAAAGGACCCACCAGGGTGGCCGAGAGCGCTTATGTGCTGCTTCCTGGACTCGGGTAGGCGCGCCGGCCCCGGATCGAATCCGCCTGGCGGATTAACGACGAGGGCCGGTGTGCCAGCCAGCCTGGATGTGGTTTTTAGGCGGGTTTCCACATCCCACTAGGTGAATACCGGGCTGGTCCCCACGTTCCGCCTCAGTTCCATGGTTTGCAGACATCTGAACACATTCGCACTATTCCATGGCTTACAATAGATGCAGACAGTTGGGGTACACTAATTCCTTCTCAGGGGGTATGGGGTGGCTACAGGAAGGGCATCTGGCCACCCCTTAACATTAATATTCCACATCCAATTAACCAGCACATCCCGCAAGTCAGGATAAATGCTTGGAAAGAAAGAGAATCATTAGAGAAGGGATCGGATGTGGCTTTATCAAATGAACTATACCTGTATTCGCTTTAAATTACGTGGGGATAACACAGAGAATGTAAATCAGTGTTTCTTAATGGCAATTTGAACGTTTCTTCCTCAGAATGCGACTATTCCGTTAACCACTGCTGCATCTGGTCAGCGCTGTCAGTAAGAGGACTCACTTTATGAAATCATTGGATGAATATTGTTAATGACTTCTTGTGCCGTTGACTTAGTTTCGTCACACAGAGTTATTTTCTATAGTATTTCAGTTAGTCTAATGTTCGTGTAACTTAAGAGCTATTGCGATCTTTGTATCCTGCAACATAGGAAGACCAACAGATGCTGAGAACAAATAAACTGACAATATGTTCACTGTAATAAATACAGTAAATATTCGTTGTACATTTCTGGTGGTTACACGATAACTCACATTTCATTAGACTGAAAGAAATAAAAGGGTAATCCATTGTTCTTTCACTTCTACGAATGGGAACTGTCTCACTAACGTCATTTTCCGTCCTTATTCCTCTGGTTTATTTTATTTGTTTAAATACACGAGATGTTTTTAAAATATGACAAATTTTCCCGTGAAAAGAAATGGTTCAAATGGCCCTGAGCACTATAGGACTTAACTGCTGAGGTCATCAGTCCCCAAGGCAGGATTCTAACCTGCGACTGTAGCGCCTTGAACCGCTCAGCCATTCCGGCCGGCGAAAAGTAATGATGGTAGGGCGGCGTCACTTATCGCAGTTGATGGGTTCGACACCGTCATGCATTGCGAGGTACTTTTCGATGTATTCTTCGGATTTTCTATTCGTTTGATGTGACTGATCATGTCAGTAGTAGGTGAACAGAGGTTTCTGATGTTCATTACCCGGAATGTTTACGTGTTGTGCGTTATGAAGAATCATCCGAAATCGCTTAATTACTTTTCAAAATTCACTACAGAGATATGCATGAACATAAACGGAAAAAATGAGAAAAACTTAGCATGCAAAAATATGCAATTAATATTTGTTGATACTGACCTTATTGGCGTTTGTTCTATGGCCAGGCATCAACAATTACATTTTGAACTGAAACAACCATTTACCGCCCCAAATGAACTTTGGCATATAAAGATAATATCCACCATGTCTCGCATACACACCTAGAAAATCCTGTAAAATCGCAGCTGTAATGGTAAGAAGGCGTCGGTCACAAAATATGAAACGACAGAGCGTATGAAAACATACCCCTTGTTCAAACAGGCATAAAAATCATTTTGTGAGATTATTTGTTTATTAAAAAGTATTTTTTATCTGTGCTACCTTAACAACTGTCCACAAGGATCAAGCGTATGCCTGAAAATATAACAGACATTTAACAAAATTTAGCAGTTGATTTTATACGAACATGCTGCATAGTTGAATGGAAAGCAGCCCTGTGGCAGTCTGTATTCGAATCATTGCGCTGCGAACTATCTAGCAATATGGCTGCATATAAGGGGTAATGCTGTAACAAGACAATCCTGTACTTACTAGAAGCATGTATTAGTAGCAACATATTCGTAGTTCGTAATGTTGCTACAGTATTGCTACTCAAATTCATTTTTAGTATGTACAGGATGCTACGTACTGGAGCTATTCCTCATACTGTCTCTGTTTGTCAAAGGAGTTAACTAAGTGTGCGGCAGATTTCTAAAATTCGTTGGCATCGCTTCGTATGTGTCTATTGGATGGCGAAACATCAGTCGCATTACCCTTTAATTGTTCTGTTAACTTCCTATAATTTGATTAAATTGCAAGCAGGATTGTGGCTGGTGTAGTGAATAAATAACAGGCTAAGGGGACAAGTGGTACAAGTGACATTTTACAATAAAATTATCTAAGTGCACATCTGGTAAGCTGAAGTGTGACTCTGTTCAGAGTAAAAGATGTACAACTGAATTCCTCCATAGTGCTGCACTCTCTGATGATAAATTATCTCGTTCATGTGGTGCCATTGTTCTGCATCTTTGTCATCGTGGATTTTACTTAATGCGGCGGCCGTGAAATGCTGGTCATTCAGACAGCTCCACATGCCACCTCCTCACTACCTACGCTCGGCTGTGTCGGGAGTGGCGCCACACCGCGCCGCGTCATCTGTCGAAACAGCGCGCGTCTTGCTGCGCCTGTCTCTCATCTCTCGAAGACTTTCCCGTCTCTTGTCTCTGATTCTTATCCCCTATTTGCAGGCATATTGTCAGATTGTTCATTCCACATTGTTGTGAATGTAGACTGTCCCTTTGGTCCTTTCCATACAATTAACAGTAACGTTATTCAGAATGAGATTTTCACTCTGCAGCGGAGTGTGCGCTGATATGAAACTTCCTGGCAGATTAAAACTGTGTGCCGGACCGAGACTCGAACTCGGGACCTTTACCTTTCGCGGGCAAGTGCTCTAGAGCGAAAGGCAAAGGTCCCGAGTTCGAGTCTCGGTCCGACACACAGTTTTAATCTGTCAGGAAGTTTCAGTAACGTTATTACCATGTCATGGATGTGTTGAACAATGATTACCAGTGGCTCCGATTGCAGCAGGTGGGGGCTTCACAGCATTCCGAATTCTCAGTCAGATATTACGTACATTTATGTCACTTTCATCATTTGCGTGTTGTCATGTACATTATGTGCGATATAAAGTTCATTTCAGTCAGGTGTGACCTCTATGTTATTATTTTCGTAAACTTTGTTATGTTAGTGTCAGGTAAAGAAATACTTGCAGAAAGATACGTTAGCATGATTTCTGTACCAAAGAAGCTGGAGACAACCTATAAGGAACGAAATATCATCGTCCTTGAATAGAAATGAAATTTTGCGAACTGGCCGGTGAAGTCTTATGCATTCATGACTGCTGTAGGCAAAAAAATAAATGTTTGGAAGGTCTTTGATGGTAAACATCATCTGCTATACTGAAGTAGGTCGATGGATATGGCACCATCGTGTTCTAGTGCTACTACCGTTGTCAAAAAAAGCAATGATGCTTTAAAAAAGCAAACATTCCATAGCTTTGTCAAAGTTTACGTTTGTTATGAAATGAACACAAAAAATTTTCCCACTTGATGAAGCAATACTGGATGACACATTAACTGTGTAGCAAGATGAGCATTGGAGCGGGCACTTTTAACTATAATACTAAACATATATTTTCATCAATGAGCGACGCCGATGTGCGTTTAAGTGCAAGTGTCAGAAATAGTAATGTGGAACCTTGTAATTTATCGTACGCTTCGGAGGCACAAAGTCCGACTCCAACTAAATAGAGTGAAGGCTGATTCTCGACTGACGAGTAGTTCAGAATGTTCAAATGTGTGTGAATTCCTAAGGGACCAAACTGCTGAGGTCATCGGTCCCTAGACTCACACACGACTTAAACTAACTTATGCTAAGAACAACACATATACCCATGCCCGAGGGAGGACTCGATCCTCCGACGGGAGGGACCGCGCAATCTGTGACACGACGCCTTAAACCGCGCGGCCACGAGTAGTACTAGAAGTAATTACGTATGTAACAGAGCTTGCACATCGTTACAATAAATTTACCGACTTGCCTCGATCATTGTGTAGCAACATGACCATAAGGCGCCTCTTAATACGTAGGAAATCAACCGAAGACAATTGCAATGTTCGCATGTTTCAACGATATGCACAAATTGTATTGAAGTGACATACTATTAAATGGTATCAAAATGCACGTGGAGAGGATGCCGTCATCATTAAACCGTACAGTAAGCAGCATGTCCTTGAAAAAAAAAATAACGGCTGTAGTTACTCCATGCTGCCTTTGGCAGTACAAGAAGAGCAAGGCCACTTTGGCAAATCTTACTAGACCAGATCACTCAGTCATCCAGGCTGTTGCCCCTGTCACTACTGCAAAGACTGCTGTCCCTCTTCAGCAAAGACGAGCTTGTCTGGCCTCTCCACAGACACCCCTCCGTTGTGATTGCACCTACGGTATGGCCATCTGTATCGTGGAGGCGTACAAGCTACTCCACTTCGGCAAGGTCCATGGCTTGTGGGGAGTAGTTACTGTAATCAAACGTAAGTTCCTAGTTCTTAATTTCAAATAAAGAAATTAGACTCGTATTTGAGAACAGTATTTAAACAGAACGCTCGTGCAGCCTTTGTAGTGTGGACCAACGAAGGCTGAAGTAGTGTAAAATTCTATGGATATGTTATTTTTTTCTCTCGATATGAAGAGCTTGAATTTCATGTCGTTTGTCTCGCTACTTAAAACACTGTCTTAGGTCAGGCCGCTCACTTACCACCTGTTTTTCCTGCCTAGACAACATAGAATCAACTTCACCGTATATACAATAATATAAAACATAACATAATGTAATGACAACTGTACTGTAAGAAATTACCAGCTTCCGAGGAAACCGCTTACACACTGCTTTACATTAGATTTTCTGTCACGCTGCTATTATTATTATTACTATTATTATTAATAATAAGCTTCACAAACTATGAAAGCTCTTACCTGCTCATTACACAATGCTTTTAAAGGTTGTTCTGTCCTCGTATTTACGATTTTCTCTGATGTTGGGCAAGAAACGTTCCAATTCACAGGCGTAGCTGTCTGGTAACTCGTTGCTGATCTGACTCATACAAATCTTTATGCTGTTGTTGAAGATTCTGTCAGCGTTTTGGCAACGTCGATAATGCTAATTTTACGCTGTTTACCACATACAAGAAGGTACCGGACCGGACACACAATTTTATTGTCAGGAAGTTTCATAGAACCAATTGTTGCCCTGGTTGCTTTGTTTGCAGTCGCACTGGTCGTGTTGAGTTGCGTTATTAGCCTTGAGTTTTCCTGTGGCGGCAGACGTCCACTTGGCAGCCGACAGTTGGTTGCTGGCACCAAGTCTTCTTCTTAGAAGACATACACGCTGATGTATCGCAATGTGACACTTTTTGTGCCTTAATTTCAGGAATCTATAAAAAAAACTTTAGTTTTGTGCCATAAAAGTCAGTTTAAATTCGAGAAATAAGTACGAAATGACGAATTCTATTGCTGTGTCCGCCGCCAGGTACAGTACACAGCTATATATACAGACGGCACCACACCACAGGGCTAGGCTCCAGTGTGACGCTACATGGTTACGGTTAGTCACCACAGGTGGAGCACGTAACAGGGACCATTTTATGCTTCCGCCCTAAGCAACATCCATCCGCCATAGTTACGCTCTGATGCAACACAGGGCACTGTATCCTGCTTCCACCTGACGTCAGATCAATATTTTGCAAATAAGCATTCTTCCGCAGACCAGTATACGCGAAGTGTCGCAGTGTGCATGGTTCAAATGGTTCTGAATACTATGGGACTTAACATCTGACGTCATCAGTCCCCTAGAACTTAGAACTACTGAAAACTAACTAACCTAAGGACATCACAAACATCCATGCCCAAGGCTGGATTCGAACCTGCGACCGTAGCAACCGCGCGGTTCCGGACTAAAGCGCCTAAAACCGCTCGGCCACCGCGGCCGGCGCAGTGTGCATATATTGTATTGTATTGTATTGTATGTTAACCGGGGGGTCTAGAAACGACGGAGAGGCTCCGTCCCCGCCGCAGCTGCAGTGGTCCACAACCCCACGACGACTACCGCAGTCCACTTCACCCCTCCGGCGCCCCACACCGAACCACTCTTCCAGGGTCATTGTGCGGTTCGGCCCCCGGTGGATCCTCCCAGGGAGCGTCTCACACCAGACGAGTGGAGCCCCTATGTTTGCGTGGTAGAGTAATGGTGGTGTACGCGTACGTAGAGATCTTGTTTGCGCAGCAATCGCCGACATAGTGTAGCTGAGACGGAATAAGGGAAACCAGCCCGCATTCGCCGAGGCAGATGGAAAACCGCCTAAAAACCATCCACAGACTGGCGGGCTCACCGGACATCGACACAAGTTCGCCGGGCGGATTCGTGCCGGGGACCAGGCGCTCCTTCTGTATCCGGAAAGGGGTGCGTTAGACCGCACGGCTAACCGGGCGGGCTAGTGTTCAAAATGGTTCAAATGGCTCTGAGCAGTATGGGACTTAACATCGGAGGTCATCAGTCCCCTAGAACTTAGAACTACTTAAAACTAACTAACCTAAGGACATCAAACACATCCATGCCCGAGGCAGGATTCGAACCTGCAACCGCAGCTGTCGCGCGGTTCCAGACTGAAGCGCCTAGAACCGCTAGGCCACGCCGGCCGGCTCGGGCTAGTGTGCATGTAGTCGTATTTACAGAGCCATAACTTGCATAATGTCGCCGACGACAGAAGAGAACCCACTCCTCCTCCCCTTCAACGGCTCTCTTCCTCACCACCCCATTCCACACACATCCTAAGCCTTGGTTGGGAACCGCATTCCTCATCTCTCTCCGTAATCCTTCCACCAAACATTCACCCACAAGAACCTCTTTATACACACAACCCCAAATGCTACAGATCCCATTATACCCCTTCACCTGGCAGTCTACATAAACTCATCACATCATTAATCTGTGTATATATTTTAATCAGTCACCAGATCAACTTTTTATCTTTTAAGTTACGCAGCTGATCATCTGTATTTTATTTTGTGAAAACATTAATTTTTCTAATGTCATGTAAATGTCTTTTACGTTTTAAATTTTTAATGTCGTTTGGCTGAAGACCCGCGAATTGAAACCGCTGACAGCCCATCCCCCGCCCATATGGCGCGTGGGGAATGAAAAAAAAAAGAAGAAGAAGACAATAGAGTGTGACTGGAAATAGATTAGTCAGTCATAGTACGAAGAATTAGATTTATACTGGTGTTCAGAACTTTAAAATCAATCCCACGCCTGCACATCATCGTCATACTAAAGCCGAGTACTGTATGTACAGGTTGGTAATAATTGAGTCACTGATTGGAAAAAGGAAGAAAGTCCATAAGCTGATATACACATTTAATTTTGGAGCTGTCCACTCATCGATGAGTGGAAACTGGAAGAGAAAAACAGTAATAACACCGAAAGTACAGCCTTTAAAACTTTGTAATTAGTGGAATAGAGAAGAATGTCCGGACATTCTTCTGTTTCCACTCACTAGTGTAAGCAGCATCACCAGATGTCAGGCAAAGAATGTTACTACAATGCTACTAAGTGGAATTTAAACATATCGCTTCAGTTTTACTGTCCCACATTATTGTCAGTGTGTTTACGTAAGTTGCTGTTTGTGGATTCGTAGCATAATGAGTGAAAGTGACTCTGAAATTGATAAAGTGCACGGAAGAAGAAAAGGTGTAAGAAATGTAGATGACTATGTCAAATAAAGACGCAAGAGAGCTAGATCATTAGGATAGGAATACATAACCTCCAAAGGATTAATTGTGCCAGCAAAATGGTCTGGTCCACCATACAAGTAAGTTTTATATGAATGTTTTCATGTGTTGTTTGTCTTCATTCTACTAATAAATATTTAAGTGAAGTATGTTGTCTCTTAATACAACATTGTGTTTTATTGCAATTGTTTCAAAATGTGTATTGAACATTTCAAAGGTGAGGATCAAACGGAAATAATTGGGAGATGTACGATGGTAAAACTGAGAGGGAGGAAGATCTGTATTTAATGGGGCTGATAGAGCATTCACCTGTACAAAGGAGAAGAAGGAGTAGAAAAGAAAATCCTAAATTTGTGAAGAAAGCTACATACAGATTCTTCGTTATGAAACAGACCGAAAGGATACAGGCATGTCGCAAAACATTTTGCAGTTTGAATGCTGTGAGTGATAAGGCTGTTGTAGTCTTAACATCGCTCCTTGTTAATGGCCAGTCTCCAGATGACCGTAGACGAAAGCATATTAACAGGGGAAATACAGTCGGAGCTGATGACATTGCTGAGATTGATGCTCATATTCGATCTTTCCCAACCCACCAGTCACACTACAGTGGCGAAAGTATTGTATATTTGAATTTGAACTTAAATGTTTACTGATAAAAACCCAGAATTGACAATGAAGTATGAATACTATCTCAACTACTTCAATGAAAATTTTCGTTATAGATTCGGTCTCCCGCAATTAGATGTATGTTCTGCCTGTGAGGAGCTTCTAGCCAAAATTAAATCTCCGTTCCTGAATGAAGTTGCAAAACGAGCGGCTGTCGCAGAATTGATGGTTCACAAGCGACGAGCATCTAAGTTTTATAAAAAAACAACAAAAGGTGACAAAACTGTGTTGATAGGAATGATGTAGTCGGCCACGTGTTTGATTATACGCAAAATGTTCCCCTTCCTTGTCTTCAAGTACATGAAATGTTCTACTTACGAAAACTGTGGCTTTTTGTATTTGGAATCCATAACCTGAAAGGCAATACAGCGCCGTTTTACTGTTACCATGAAGGACAAGGCAATCGAGGTCTCAGTGACTACATAAGTGGATTACCTGACTCAGTGAAAGAACTACATGTGTTCAGTGATTCTTGTGGTGGGTAAAATAAAAACAACATTGTTACACGGTATCTGATGTATCTCGCAGTGACTGAGCAATTTCAAATAATTCAGCATTATTTTCTTGTTCGAGGTCACTCCTTCCTCCTATGTGATAGGGGTTTTGCCGTAATCAAGACAGTCATACGACAACAAGATAGAATCTACTCTGTCAAACAGTTCGTTGAAATGATAGTTAATTCAAGAAAAACACTGAATTCGTTTTGAGTCAAGATTGCTGAACATAAAGATATTATTGACTTTAAGGAATGGTGGCCACACAACTTTAAAAAATCTTCATTTGCCATAAACTGTCAAGCTTAGGAAAGATTTTCGCTTGCTAAATTTCGGCATTTGACCTACAAGCATCAGAATCCAGGGTATGTCGTTTGTTCGGAATGGATAGATGGACTGCTTCGCAATCCGTACAGGCTTTTTGAAGGAAAACAAATACTAGGTTATCCCAGAACTAAGGCATATAACAATAAGATTCCTATAAATACGAAGAAGCTGCAAGATCCTAATAAAATAATGAAGTACATTCCATTAGAGTATCAAGAGGTTTTAACAACATTCTTCAGTGGCCCACAGGAAATAATGATTTTCAGTCTGATGCAGAGGATAAGGACTTCCAAAAAGACAAAATAGTACAATCTGATGAAGAAGTTTAAAAAGTGGTAAAGAATGTTGTTAATTAGAATTTTTTATGTTGTATTACAGTACATTCTTGCTCTTAAGATATTTTACTAAATAAATAACAATGTTTTCAAATGATTAGTAATATAAATAAAAATAAATAGCTGTGTAAACCTATGTTACTGTGACACTCTTTGCAAACTCCCCATGAGAGGATCATTTATTAGAAAAGGGACGAATGTCCACCAAATTCCAAAGAGGATAGCTTCAAAAATATTTATCGAATGTGCTGGAACGACTCATCACTGTGTACAGATAATCTAGTTCTACAAGTTTGTAATGGATCACAAAACTGTAGGAACAATATTGCAAGTGTTAACAAGTTTTTTTTTAGTTTTCTCTGAACAGAGGTGATTGGACTTTCTTCCCTTTTTCCAAACAGTGATTCAATTAAAGTGCAGATACTCACAGAGGTCCACTGTGGGCTGTAATGGGAGCGAAACTTGGTAGATATTCTGTTGTGTTAACGCGGAACTGATATACGCTGGGAAAATATTAGTTCCAGTTTTGGCAACTAGGTGCAAATCTGACGCTGTGAATTCAAGAAATAAATATAGAAATGTTTTCATATGTAATGGATTAGGAACGGGACGTAAACTGAAAAGATCAAACTAGTGAGAAAGGCATAATGTTGATTTGATTATTAACCCACGTTTACATAGTTTATTCATTGTGAGCATCGGAGACGACGAGATGCTGTACAGCGCCAGCGATTTGCAGCTGGTGGCCGAAACTGGAAATAATTTTGCTCCCACGTAAATAGATTCCGCGTTAACGCATTAGCATATCTACCAAGTTCCGCTGACGTACGATAATTATAGCCCACACTAGATCTCCCTGAGTAGATGCACTTTAATTATAACTACCCGGTATAAACGTATATAGTGTGTTAGGAGTACAAGTGTAGATATTTCTATTGGTGAACGAGGACAGTGTACCGATCAACATTACATCAGTATTTGCTTTATTTGCAGACTAATAAGTATAAATATTACGAGTAGTATACTGTATTTTTAGGTCGGTTAATACCCCCAGTTACGCGTGGCACAACTAAGTCATTAATGTCCGTTTTCCCCTGGCGAGCAGATCGGATATTCAAGTGAGGACACATGGACGGAAAATGGAAAGTCTATATGACAGGGGCAGTTATGAGCGTGCAGACATCATCAGATAGTAAATTATGTGATGTGTTTACGGGAAGATTGTTAGACACTGAAACAAAAAAAAAACTGACACACTGATGTGGGTACATATTAAGGTACCAATTATCGCAATCTCTGCACCCTTACCACTAACACCGTGTTGTTGGTCGTTAATTGTTACTCACTGTGCTGCCAACAATATTTTTGTAGCACTTTAATTTGCTCTGTGACAGAGTTGCTTCTTGCAAGCACAACACCTCAATACAGGACCTGTTTTCTGTGGAGGGGGGGGGGGTCATTTCTTCACACACACACACACACACACACACACACACACACACACACATATATATATATATATATATATATATATATATATATATATATATATATATATATATATTTGCTGGAAAAGCATGACGGCTCTACGCGCAAAAAATTGGACAGTTTTGTCGTAATAAGAAAAGAGATTTGCTCGAAAAGCATGACGGCTCTACGCGCAAAAAATTGGACTGTTTTGGCGTAATAAGAGAAATTCACGATCTTTTCCGTTTAATGAGACGTTTCAACTCTAAAATAGAATTAAATGTGCTCAGGTTGGATCAAAGACGCCCCATTGTTGTTTAAGAGAGAGTACCACAGACGGGAGTGCTGGGGAGACGCACGCACGGACGACCTTGCGCGACTCCACGAGTGCAGTACGTCAGCAGCATACCACAGCCCGGCAGCTCGTTCAGCGCGCATGTCGGCGGCTCCGCAATTGAAGCCACAGATTGGAGGACTACAGGCCGGGCTCGAATCACAATAAGGCAATTTCAGACAGAGCTCAATATGTAGGTCACCTTTGCCAGTGTGGATAAGGGGTTGAGTAGGGACACGCAAATCACTGAAGCAGCATCCGATAATTCCACTCGGCCACTGAGCCTCACGAATGATTATTGTGACAATAATAATAATAATAATAATAATAATAATAATAATTGTTATTATTAGTATTAATATTTTACGTGTGAGCCGCTATGGAGCATGGTTATTTCATGTGGTTCTCCTTTCTTTTCTTCCACATTTCTCTCATCATTTCTCGATGTTTCTCTCTTCTTTCTTCTGTCCAAGTGGTTCCAGCCTTCTTTTGGTTTTTCGTGGAAACCTTGGAGTATTGTAATTTGTTTCTGAGTGGCAGTGGTTCCTCAACATCTTGCAGAGTAATTAGGAGTTCGTCCATGTCCGTTCCCACTTCTTTGCATCATGTGTTATCCATTTTAATGTATCAAAATAGGTAAACAGTCTTTTTGCCAGTCTGTTGGGAATCATCTTTGGGATGTGGTCGTATTCGTCTTTTCTTAATCACGTCTGTAATTTTTTCAAAAAGTGTTCAAATGTGTGTGCAACCTTATGGGACTTAACTGCTATGGTCATCAGTCCCCAAGCTTACACACTACTTAACCTAAATTATCCTAAGGACAAACACACACATCCATGCCAGAGGCAGGATTCGAACCTGCGGCCGTAGCGGTCGCGCGGTTCCAGACTGTAGCGTCTAGAACCGCCCTTGCGTTGGTAACCCTTGCATTCTTTCCACGATGACTGGGCCCTGCCAACCCGTGTCGCTCTCGAGCTACGCCCTAACCGTGGTACCGAATCCTCGGGACAGCGTTTCTGTCAAGCCGTTGACCATCTAGCCTGAGAAGCAGAGTTCGGAAAATAGAAAAACGCCCTAGCCCTGGAGACTAATAGCATCGGGGTTGGAAAATAAAAGGAGGAGGCCGAGGATTGCCAGATGGGAAAGATAAAAAGAGAGAAACCTGGCATAAATAAGTGGAAGAATTCCAGACTCAGCTCGGGACACCGTGGTCGCCAGCCACATACTCAGTAGGTGTTGTCCCTGGAGATATCAACACGATTTTATGATTTTGTAATATACACTGTACACTGTCAAGAGCCTGAATAACCACAGTCTGCAGCACGGACCGCAGCTAGACTTGCAGGAAGAGAGTCAGTGAAGTTCTGGAAGGTACCGACAGCGATGCAGAGCCATCTGACTCCATTGCCGTGGCCAGTTGCGCTAGATTTCCCGGTTGAGAATCCATAGTGCGAAAAGCCCGATCGAAGTGGCCCACAGATTCTCGATTAGGTTTAAATATGGGGATTTTGTTGGCCAGGGGAGTATGGTGATGCTCTTCGAATAACACACATACACAGCGATCTGTGTGACATGTTCCGTTCTCCTACTGCTAGATGACATCGTGGCGAGGAAAAACAGAGTTCATGTGGGGGTAGACATGGTCCCCGAGGATAGACGCATATTTGTGTCGATCCATTGTGCCTTCCAGAATGACGAAATCACCCACGGAAAGCCATGAAAACATTCCCCAGTCATAAAGCGCCCTTCTCCGACCTTGACCCTTCCGACGATTGTTGCGGGATGTTTTCTTTCAGATGTTTTTACGCCGATGGAGCATAAAATATGATTCATCTGAAATGACCACTGCCGGCCGCGGTGGTCTCGCGGTTCTAGGCGCGCAGTCCGGAACCGCGCGGCTACTACGGTCGCAGGTTCGAATCCTGCCTCGGGCATGGGTGTGTGTGATGTCCTTAGGTTAGTTAGGTTTAAGTAGTTCTAAGTTCTAGGGGACTGATGACCACAGCTGTTAAGTCCCATAGTGCTCAGAGCCATTTTTTTTGAAATGACCACTCATTGGACGTCCAGTTGCGATACTGGCGTGCTAACTGCAGCCTTCGTCGCCGATGAACTGCAATCCGTGATGACTGGGTGTTGTGTGATGTCCTTAGGTTAGTTAGGTTTAAGTAGTTCTAAGTTCTAGGGGACTGATGACCTCAGATGTTAAGTCCCATAGTGCTCAGAGCCATTTGAACTTTTTTTTTTTGAACTGCAGTCAACATGGGTGTATCAACCAGGCACCTGCTGCGGAGGCCCATGCGCAGCAAGGTTCGATGAATGTTCGTTGATGACACACTATTGGTAGCCCCTCGATTCATCTGGGCGGTCTGTTGCTCAACAGTTGCTCGTACACATCTCCGCAGCCGCCGTTCACTCCCGTCATCCAGGGCCCGTGGTGCACTACAGTTGCCTCAGCTCCGGTTTTGTATAGCGCCAGTTTGCCATGAACGGTATAATTTAACAATGGCAGCACGCGGACAATTTACAAACTAAGCCGTTTCCGAAATGCTTCCACCTCTGGCCCGATAGCCAATGATCTTGACAATTTGGACGTAAGATAAATCTAATGATTAAGCCACTAGGTTCGGAAGGTCATCACCCATGATTTAAAATAAAGCTCTCTTTATGACTAAAAGCGTAATTTATATGTATGCTGATGTGAAAAATTTAAGGACGAAGGTAAGTTTCACATGATGTGTCACTGCCCAGAAATATAACTCAATGAAACTTGGGCCGTACTTGGAAAGAGCTGCTACAGTGTAGTATAGAGCGTAACTCACAGAAATACGCCATGAGGCGTTCAGAAATAACACTTTCACTTAAAGACAATAATTACACTGAAATCACCGTCATTTCTGGTGGTCCGCTGGACATTACAGAAGACGGGCCATGGTTCTTAACAGGGTGTGTGTTCACCACATACGGCTCCCATGGTTGGTAAGGCGTTCTTGTGGGGGTGTTTCTTTCTTCCAACAGCGCGGTTGACAACTTCTGGATGGTCGTTGGTGGACGTGGACATGCTGCAGTAGGTCTCCTCAACGGATCCCCCACGGGATTTAAGTCGGGAGCACGGGCGGGCCAGGCCATCCGCCGAATATTCTGTCGTTCCAAGAGCTCCTCCACCTGCATTGGTAGATGGGGGCCCTCATTTTCTTTGGTAAAAATGAAGCCAGGGCCGAATGCATCTCTGAAAAGACGCACATGAAGAAGGAATACAGTGTCACAATGACGTTGACCGATGACTGTGCCGCGGCTCAAAGATTTGGAGGTCAGTACGCCCATGCAACATTGTCTCACCGCACCATAACACCTTGACCACCAAAACGTTCTTCTTCTATGATGTTCCTAAGTGCATTGCGTATTCGGACCTCTCGCCGTGAGGGTATATCCAGAATCACTACTCAGACTGAATCTGCTCTGTTCCGAGGAGAGCGCGCAAACCCACTCCTTGTTCGTCCAGTCTCTACGCTCTTAGCATAGCCTTCCGCCGATGTGTGGGTGTCAACGGAACACGTCCTGGTCGTAGGGCAAGGAGACCACACCCATGCAGTCGCCGCACAACTGTGGAGCCTGAGATTGCGTACCTTGCCGCCCTCTTAAATGTGGTTGCAATTGGGCACCCTGTTAGATGTGGGTCCCTTCACGTCTGTTGCACAATGTAGCCGTCTTCTGCAGTAACTGCCCGTTGTCAGCCACCTCCTCTCCTTCGCGCAACTGTGCCTGCGGTTCGGAATACTCCCCACGCACGTGAAACAATGCTGTGAACAATACCAAACTCCTGGGCTACGCTCGTCACGCTTCGTCCTTCTTCCAGTTTCCCGATGATTATTTCCCGTGGGAAGTCATCTAGATGCTGTCTCCGGGACATGTTGCAATGAAAAATATCGCCACAGTGCACCGTAAATGCTCGCTGATTGACACACACTGTTTTCTCCCGTTCCTTAACTGCATCATGTTTCTGGGCCAACCACATTTGGCGCTATAGTGACGCTAACTCACACGATGTGACGCTCAGCTTTCTGTGCACGACTAGGACCTCTGGCAATATTGCCCCATCGCACTTTCACTCATTTCCACCGAGCTGTTAATTTGTTATGTTACTTTAACTGAATACTTTGGAAGTATCTTCTAAAAGGTCCATAAAACCACCCTAAAGTCGAAGAGCATTGTAAAGCCATTAACTTTTGCGCCACCCCGATATCTGTCTATTCTAACGATTTATTTAATTTGAGTAGTATTGAACATGGAGAACCATATCGGAAATGCAAATTGGTTCAAATGGCTGTGAGCACTATGGGACTTAACATCCGAGGCCATCAGTCCCCTAGAACTTAGAACTACTTAAACCTAACTAAGCTAAGGACATCACACACATCCATGCCCGAGGCTGGATTCGAACATGCAGCCGTAGCAGTCGCGTGGTTCCGGACTGAAGCCCCTAGAACCGCTCGGCCACCGCGACCGGCGAAATGCGAATTACGAATGAGAATTCAAAAAGCATCAAATAAAACTATCAGTAACAGGAACATCACTTCGATAATATGTGGGCGAGAAAGGACTTTGTGATATGAATAAATAAGCTAAAAAGCAATTGAAAATGGCTGCATGTACAGTACACCAGTGGCAAGACCATCAATACCTTTGCTGCGCGATAGCAATGGTAATATTAGCGATGACAGCACTACTAAAGCAGAATCATTAAACACAGTTTTCCGAATTTCCTTCACCAAAGAAGACGCAGTAAATATTAAAAGTTTCGAATCTAGAAGGACTGACAACCTGAGTAACTTAGAGGCAGACGTCCTCGGTGTAGCGAAGCAGCTTAAAGCACTTAATAAAGAGAAGTCTTGCAGTCCAAATTGCGTACCAGTAAGGTTTCTTTCAGCGTATGCTGATTCAGCAGCCTCATACTGAGTAATCATATACAACCGCTCCCTCGACGAAAGATCTGTACCAAAAAACTGAAAAGTTGCACAGGCCACACCAATACTGAAGAAAGGAAATAGAAGTAAATCGCTAAATTACAGACCCATATCACTAACGCCGATTTGCCGTAGGAACTTGGAACATATTCTATATTCAGACATTATGAATCACCTCGAAGGTAACGATCTACTGACACACGGTCAGCACGGATTCAGAAAATATCGTTCAGAAACACAACTTGCTTTTTTATTCGCACTAGGTTGTTAGTGCTATCGACAGGGGATCTCAAATTGTTTCCATATTTCTAGCTTTCCAGAAGCCTTTTGACACCGTTCCTCACAAGAAAGTTGCAATCAAATTTCGTGCCTATGGAGTATCGCCTCAGCTATGCGACTGGATCCGTGACTTCCTCTCAGAAAGGCCACAGTACGTAGTAATCACGGAAAATCATCGTGTAAAACAAAAGTGATACCCAGCGATCCGTTAAATTTCGGTTACTCGATGAAAAACACAATTTTGATGCCTGTCAGTTCAATTAAATACCTAGGAATTACAAACAACTTAAGTTGGAATGATCTCATAGATAATGTTGTGGGGAAGGCAATCTAAAGGCTACGTTTTATTGGCAGAACGCTTAGAAGATACAACAGGTCTACTAAAGAAACTGCCTGTACTACGCTTGTTCGTCATCTGCTCGATTGCTGTGATGTATGAAATCCTTACGAGATAGGATTGACGGAGGACATAGAAAAATTCAGAGGAGGAAATCTCGTTCTGTACTATCGCGAAACAGGGGAGAGAGTGTCACAGATATGATAAGGGCGTTTTTCGTTGCGGCGAGATCTTTCTCACGAAATTTCAGTCGCCACTGAATATGAAAATATTTTGCTGTCGCCAGCCTGTATAGAGAGAAATGATCATCATAATAAAATAAGAGAAATCAGAGCTTGTATAGAACGATTTATTTGTCATTTCCCTTGCGCTGTTAGAGAGTGGAACGGTAGAGAAATAGTCTCAAGGTGATGCGAGGAACCCTCTGCCAGTCGCTTAAGTATAAATTGCAGGGTAGCTATGATTTAGATGTGGATCAAGTCTCAGAATTTTTCTTCCGGAGCTGCAGTTCAGCCCAGTTTCACCATGTAGTGTGACAGATAGCAAATTCAATGCCTCTGTTTCCCCATATTCTTCCTAAAGATAAATTTTAATGCGCGGACAATATACAGGAATGTAGTTGTATAACGTCTTTGGAAACTGTCGTTACTTCGACAGATGAACGTCCCGTTCATTTCCAAGTCAGATATCGCCAGAAGCTATCAATAATGAATATTTATTACCTACGTGTGAGCAAGCAGCGTAAACAGGGAAAGAGCAGGATCCCAAGCAGAATTTAAGCAACAGCCTCTGTCCCTGTTTATAAGGCCAATTACTAGTTTAATCTCAACTGCTTCCTTAATAACACTATCCAACAGCTGGAAGTGTACGCAAAAATCTGTGTGTCCCTTTTTTGATGTGTTGGTCAGGAGGAAGGTTCACGCTTCGTTGGGAATGCCATTTATAGGAAGCTCACACACATCGATTTGAGTCGTCAGGCTGGTAGTTGTCACCATCCGGTTCAGCGTCATCTCAGACCCAAAGTTTGTCAGCTGAGTTAGCCCACTTCGAAATCAGCAACTGTGAATCGGAGGAGCGATGAAAATTACGAGGTGTCACCTGTGTCTACAACCTTTTTGCCTTACACAGCCAGTATTTCCAACGGGACTGATCGTATTTTGAGGAAACGTGGTGGGAAATGTGATTTTTTCCCACTACCATCTTAATGTTAAGGTATTTTTAGGCTCTATTAAAGATGACATTGGTTTGCATATGGTGGGTGTCTACTGCATATCGTGCAGTTGGGGCATGTCATATATAGCACGGACCATCAGGGCCGTGAAGAATCGGTGTATTGAGCATAATCATCACAGATGTTTGCGACAGCCGAGCAAATATGCTATTGCAGAACATTGCCTTGGCAGCGGTCATCTAATAGAATATAACAACTTAGAGATTATGCTGTGCCCATCCAGCTATCGGGGTAGTGTTGTTAAGGAAGCAGTTGAGAGTAAATTAGCAAGTGACATTATAATAGAGGCAGAGGTTTCTGCTCAAAATCTGCTTGGAATACTGCTTCTTCCCTGGTCAAGCAGCAGAGGAATAGAGTTAATGGTACCTGCTAGCCAGCTGGTAATTAATATTCAGTGTAGCAAAGCCTTAAGAGGGTTTTAATTTTCTTGCACAGCGCTGTCTCACTGTATTTGCGCCGCGAAAATGGTAAGGTTCGCACCGGTCGAAATATCGAAGGTTCTCGAAAACGTCGCCCGGCTGCGTTCCCATAAGTTATCTGAACAATTTTTACTCCGGGAGAAACTAAGGTTCCGCAAATACTTATTTCTCCTGCCTAAACGTATTTCAGCACGTCTCTGCATCAGGACTCATTCCTGACGGCTCATATATGTTGCAACATGGCTGGACAAGAAATATAACGAGGATATGTGTTTTACAAAAGCAGGCCGAACCCAGTCTTATGATTGGCACTCTCAGTAACTGGATGTGCTTCACAGACTACAGCGTAACGATGTCAAGCAGGAGAAAGTCGATACAGTCTGGTGGTTGACTTCTGTCAGGTCTAGAAATAGAAGTTTTAATGCTGGCTGTATAAGATAAAGTGTTGACAATGAGAAACTAGTTTAAATAAAATACCAAAGCTTCTATTACAACCAGTTATTTTCACCGTCTATGCACATTGTCAGTAATATGATAGTCCAATGTAGGGTTCATTGGTAAAAATCTTCAACTAGGAACTTTCACTGATATCCTAGCTGATATCCAGTGATAAAGACCCGTCTTTCAAATATCAGCCTCAAGTCACACCAAAAATTATTCGGGTTTATAGTGCAACCGAACTAAAAGACTAAAATTTAGAATAGCAGTGCGTCGGCATCTTACACATTTTTCTTTTTGAGACTGAAACGTGTTGCACGACTTTAGAAGCAAAACTAATTCTGCATCAGCATGTTACAGATTTCATGAATAAACCACTTTATTTCTCGTTGAGACGGTGACTTGCTGTTTGACTTTAGAAACAATACCAAATCGGCATCGAACATTTTAGATTGCATTTGATGGACTCAATGACTTTAGTCTCAGATTGATAAACCATTCGTCCCTAGCAGCCGAGGTAAGACAAGGAAAGCCCAAAATAAGGATGACTGAGCTGGGCGAGAAGCCAGCGACCATGCGAATACACATCTACACTGTTTCGCTCAAATCAGTTACACAGCGTTCAAAAGACTTGTTCAGTGAACGTGACCTTTCTCGTAATGCTATGAATGCGATACTCTAATTGGGTAACACAAATAACTCTCATTCGGTAATAATTGGTATGTCTCATTATTTACTTGTGTGGAAGAATTTACTTATCTAAAAGATCATGAATGATCTCCCTCCGCTTCCTTTGATATCTGTAGAGGAGCGGCTCCCAGAACCTTTAATAATTCATAGAACCGTAGCTACCACTAGCATGTCAGATTAAGATGCAAACCCACTGAGATTTTGGATCAGCGTTCGTCTTTCAATGCCAATAAAAATGGAACATAATTACGGAGCAGTTGCTGCAACCTACTTATCTATAATAGTTTTTTTCCTAAAAATCTTTGCTTGAGGTTTGTGAACAATTTTAGGATACGGATGTTATTGAACTGCTAATCGTGCTGATAGTTCTATAACAAATTCACTGCACTGTAAGTTTGTACAGCATTTAGTCATTGTTTGTATTATTGAGAATTGTAATTTGTCATGCAATGCAGCCATTCATAACATGTACGTACATCTGCAGCGGTCTCATTAAGTTACTTGCTGCAAGCGGAGCTATTAGCTCTCACAGAGTTGCATTTTGCGAAAACTTCCGTTTGGAGGTATTATAACTAAATCTATACATTATAGCTTTGGACATCTCTGGTATCACCACGAATGTGTTCTTGTGGTTGTTGCCGTGGTCTTCAGTCCGAAGACTGGTTTGATTCAGCTCTCAATATTTGGTTATCCTGTGTAAGCCTCTTCATCTCTGAATAACTACTACAACGTACATCAATTTGAACCTGAAACTATGAATACTACCATCTAATGAAATTCTGCGTTTCAGTCTCGTGTGGCTCACAGTATGATGCAAATCATGCTTTTGGACGTACATGTTATGAATGGCTGCATTGCATGACAAATTAGAATTCTCAATAATACAAACTATAACTAAATGCTGTACAAACTTACAGTGCAGTGAATTTTTTATAGAACTATCTGCATGATTAGCAGTTCAATAACATCGGTATCCTAAAATTGTAACTGCGCCGTTGTGTAGCTGAGATGGGATATTGTGCAATGTGCTGCACGGTGTTGTCTCTGCAGTTATGCTTGAATATGGAATGGAAGGAAAGTCAATGTCAGCACATGGTATGCTGTCAAATTCCACCTTTGGTGTCCCCGAGCTCACGTTCATTTGCTGTACAGGTCACACCAACATACAAGAAAGGAAATAGAAGTAATCCGCTGAATTATAGACCACATCATTGACATAGATTTGCAGATGGATTTTGGAGCATATACTGTGTTCGAACATTGCGAATTTCTTCGAACAAAACGGTGTATTGACCCATAACCAGCACTGATTCAGAAAATATCGCTCTTGTGAAACACAATTACCTCTTTATTCACACGAAGTAGTGAGTGCTTTCGATAGGGCATCTCAAGTTGATTCCACATTTCTAGATTTCCAGAAGGCTTTTCACACGGTTCCTCACAGGTGGCTTTCATTCAAGCTGCGAGGCTGTGTAGTATCTTTTCGGTTCTACGACAGAATTTGTGATTTCCTGTCAGAAAGGTCACAGTTCCTAGTAACCATCGGGAAGTTCTCATATCACACGAACTGAGAAGTTATCGATACAACTTATTACGTAGGGATTAGAATTTCGAATAACTTAAATTAGAACAATCATATGAGCATTATGGGGAATGTGAACCAAAGAGTGCATTTTCTTGGCGGAACATTTAGAAGATGAATCAAGTCTTCTATAGATACTGCCTCCTCTTCTGGAATATTTCTACGAGGTATGAGATCCTTACCAGACAGCGTTGACGAAGGACATCTAAAAAATTGAAAGATGGACAATTCGTTTTGTACTATCGCGAAATAGGGGAGAGAATGTCACGGATATGAATCACGAGTGACTGTGACAATTATAAAAACCAAAGGCGTTTCCGGTTGCGGCGAGATCTCTTCACGAAATTTCAATCACCAACTGTCTCTTCTGAATGTAAAAATATGGTTGACTTCCACCTAAATAGAGAAAAATGAGCGTCGCAATAAAATAAGAGTAAAGCAGATCTCGCACGGAAAGATTTAGGACTTCATTTTTCCCACGTGATACTCGAGAATGGAACGGTCGAGAAATAGTCTAAAAGTGAACCTAAGGAGCCTCTGACAAACATTTAAGTGTGAATTGCAGAGGAGCCACACAAATGTAAAGATTCGTACAGATCAGCTCGTCTTCCAGCACACAAACAGAGTAATGGACTGGGCCCAGAAACTTCAGAATCCAACAAAGAAGCTCTGTTCCAAGTGTCACACTTAAAAAGACATTCATATACCTAGGCGAATCCTAGTCAGGACGCCGTAGTGTAGTAACCACATAGCCAACACGATGCTGGGGGCGCTACGCAGTACAGACTCCTGAAGTATGGAAGGGTTAGAGAGGGGAGGGGAATTATCCACTTATACAAATCGTGCATACGGCCCGTACTAGAACATGAGGCTTCAGTCTGAATGACTCACCTCAACTAAACAACAAGACTGAAACGTGAATGCTTAGAGTTAATGGAAAATGGTATACCACCACTACTAGGTATACCACCACTACTAGGAGAGCGCCTCATCCGCATGACGGTGAAAATAGGAGCTAACCGACTGAAGTGTGACGACCTGGCTACCGAACTCTTTTGCGAAATCATAGTGAGATTTCGTTTTCTCAGATACAAGTGCTCCTGCCATCCACCCATCGTCTGACATCCCTCCAAATGCTAGATCCCAACAGCTATGAGAGTGCAACACAATTCAAGACCTCCTTCTTTGAGAAGAAGAAGAAGAAGAAGCATCAGTGAGCACATTATCACAAAGACTGTCAACTGACAGACAAAAGGAAGGTTTCCTTCTGAGTTAAGAAACGTATCTAAGTTGTGATACTCTTCCTGGGGCGTCCTTTTACAGAAATAAGAAAGATCACCTAGAATAGGAAAAGACGTTCAATCTCACAAAAGAAGTAAAGATCCTACAGAAACGTTGGAGTATGTTAAGGTTCCAAAGATTCGTACGCCTTTAACCAAAAGGAGAAATGAAAGATTTAAAAAGGAATCGACACTACTTCATGCCTTGCCACCTCTGGACACGAGTACACGTGCAATGTCTGGTGATCGGGAACTTCGCGATATCACCTCTACACATGCCGGTCAAGTACTCGCGGTAGATATTTCTTCCTTCGCCAAAATTTGAATAGACTCCCTCTGGTTCGAGTAACGTCTTGCATCAGCGCCCTTGGATACGGAGGCGAGCGAGGGAGGGCGGCGAGATTGATTACTGGAAGCGATGAAGCGGCACTGTTGTCAGCAACAGCTGTCACGTGACTTGCTGCCTCGCATTACGCCACGGGCGCGGAAGACGCTGTGTTTGGCTAAAGACGAGACGATGACTTCAGCGCCTCACTTGCTGTGACATGGCGTACAGGCTGACCGAAGATGTCCTTATACGGCGAGGAAAATCGAGTCACAGTTTACGAAGACAGACAATGATGTACTGTATGCACTATATTAAAATAAATTACTTAATAACTTTATTAGTATAAAATACTGTATTCTTATTTTATTATACTTTTTTGCGAAATTCGAACCTCTCCAAAATGTAGAAAGTATATGAGACATTCATGTTAGTATCGGGATGTGTGAAAACAGGATAGAGGGATTCGTACGAACAGGTAAACATGATGTAATCATTTCTAGGCCGATAATGAACTTCCGTAGTTCACTAAAGAAGGAAGCGAGACTGTACAAGATAAAGGCTTCATTTTTCCATTTCTGGGTCCCATTGGCTCGTTGAAAGGTTGAAACTTATCACTCCTGCCTTTCGAACGCCATGCATTCTAAACACTTTCCTCTCTCCACGTATAACACGTATTAGTAAAAGGAAAGCTAGGTCACCAAATATTGAAGGAATGCGTTGTTTAGATAACTGCTTTTTGCTCTTATTCTGTATTCTGAATTTTGATAAGACTGAAGTCAACTAACGAAGATAACAAGCAATGGAGGTAATGTCTGGACGCCTGCAAAAACCTATGTAGTGCTCCGCGTAAGAGCTGGAGGGGTATGTTCTTATTACAGTTTCTTCCAAACGCCTGTAGGCGTACAGATTTTTTTAAATAGATTAAGATGAAACCGATTTCGGCTGTGTCCTGGTGATCTGGTATATACAGCGTCAGCCCACACCCTATACCCTACACAAACACGAAAACATCTTGCAATATGAAACCGCAATAAAGGCGAAAAAAGAGTCTATCTAATGGGTGAAGTTTAAAGAAGTTAACTAAATTAGCGTGAAGTATTGCCAAGTTCGCGAAATTATTATTATTATTTCGCTTAAAGCACGCACTTCCGAAGAGATTTTTCATCGCTTTGTTGCAATTATGCGCCTGACATCAACTGTTCATGTCCACACAGAAACTAATCGGACCAGTGAAAAATGTCATAATTTCCGCAGAAATGATTCTTTGATTACTCTTCAGAACATTTATAGTCGTAGTCAAACTAATATCACTTATGAGACGATTGGAAGAATCAATAAAGTTAACTTTATTTTTCATAAGCTCCAGACAGACTGGAAACCGTAGTATGCATTCAGTATCAGTTGTCGAAAAGACACTAAGTTGCTGATGAGACAAACGGAAAGCTACTTAAAGCTTTCAATAATGTTGTATAAGTTATTTAATTAGACTAAGGAAACTGGTATTTTAGTTTAGAACAGGGGTGTCCAACCCGCGGCCCGTGGGCCGCATGCGGCCAAAAGAAAGTATCAATAAGACCAAACAATTGAGCATCCGTCACACGATAGAGAAAAAAAATCCATAAAATGCTGTTTCTGTAAAGCTATGATAAACTGAATACTTTCAGTCAAACTCCCGGCACACGATGCTGTTCTCTCGTTGGTGCATCCCCCCATTTTTTTCTTTTGCTCAGTGGTTATTTTTAGTGATAAGTATGTTGTTATGTGCGGCCCAAAAATACTAGTCTTCTTCCAATGTGGCCCAGGTAAGAGGAAAGGTTGTACACTCCTGGTTCAGAAGCTAAAACGAACATTAAGATCAATAGCCACGCAGAATAATGAGAGACCCGCTGGTTTACTCAAGAATTAAATTTATCTGTGTTGGATTGTTTGTTTAAAAGTAACGAGGATAAAGGAATTAGAAGGCGAAGAAAATACACACAGATCAACTGATCGTCATCCAGCGTCATACTTAAAATCGGTTAGTCTCTTCTGTAATGGTACTTGAATTACGTAACCATTATGCTACCTCACCTGAACCTCTTGATACCAGTAATATTCTACTGTATTTCTGTTAACTACTTAACATATTTCTGAGATAACATTCAGATTTGATTTCACTTTTGATACATCGATATGTTTATATTGCAATGATATTATTCTTATGTGTATTCTTTCTTTTGTCACTATGATCTTTGACGTACTTGTAACTCTGATTTTTGGGCGCGTAAGCGATAGTAAGTTAGTTAACTTGTTAGAGAGTCGGACCTTGAGAAAGTCAAGTCGTGGACGTCATGTTGGAGAGACGAATATTGTCGTCAGCTTATAAAATGTGAACTTTAACAGTGACTGTGAGAGAAATGTTTTCAAGTATGTTTTGTATTGTGAAGTGATGTTTTGTGTTTACGTGATATTGCAATAAAAGCAATTAAAAGGAAGTGTAACTTAAATTCGGAGTGCTGATTGCTTTTTTTACATCACCACTGTCCTGCAAAAGTGTAATCTTCAAGAATGATTTGTGAAGCGCATCTACAAAACTTTTGAATATAGCAGAATAAAACCTAGGCCTCTTTGCATCCGAGCTTGGAATCATAACCACCTAGATTTTCAACGATTGAGCCATGATAATACGAGACCAACGTGGGAAACACAAAAAGATGAGTGCCTAGTTTTTTTATTATTACATGAAATGACTTTATTAACTGTGCTCTAATGACACCTGCCACATAATATGACTGTTGTTGCCCGAAAATGCAGTATTTAGCAGCGTGAGCAACACCACAATCGTTATTAAATTCTGACCTTTGTTGTGGTAGGGTTGTTAGACTTAAGATGTATTATTTATTTATTTGTTGCTTGTTTTAGCGTGCCTAGATTATGGGCTTAAGGCCTTCTCTTACATCTGACTAGGAATAACAACATACCGAAGATATTACAAAAACATTCACAAGAATAATAATAATAGACACTATTATTGATAATAACTGACAAAAATATTAATGATGATGATAATAATAATAGTAATAGTAAAAGGCATTATGAATGATATATATTAGTTAAGCACATTTGAATACGTGTTTAGTACAAGCGGCTATCACATGAAAATCGAAAACCCGCCACAACGGGCCCGTGGAATGGTTCCATTCAAAAGTAATCACAACGTGCGTTAAGACATTTATCCCATTGGGAGACAAGACGACCAGTTCCTGTTTCGTAGAACACGGTCGCCGCTGACGGATCCACAACCGCTCATACTCTTGCACCTCTTCGTCCATCTGAAGCTGACGCCCATGCAATTCTTTCTTCAGGCCGCGAAAGATGTGAAAATAACGCGATGAAAGATCCGGGACGCACGGAGGATGTTGCAGTGTTTCCCTACCAAATCGGCGAATCGTAGCCTTTGTCCGATTGGCAGTGTGGGGGCGGGCGCTTTCACGCAGCAGATACTTCCTTTGCTCGTCGAGTTCCTCAAACGTGGAACCACAATCAATGCGCAGCGCTGTGAAGACACTTTGTAGAAACTGCAACGCGCCGTGAAGTCAAAACGCCCAGGAATGCTGTCGGGCGGAATCATCCTGTTGCACGATAACGCCCAACCCCTCACTGTCAATTGGACGAAGACAACGGTTCAGCGATTTGGTTGGGAAACACTGCAACATCCTCCGTGGATCCCGGATCTTTCACCATGTAATTTTAACGTCTTCGGCGACCTGAAGAAAGACATACGTGGGCGTCGCTTTCAAGGGGACGAGGGATTACAAGAGTGGGTGCAGTTGTGGATCCGTCACCGACCGACCGCGTTCTACGAAACAGGAACTGATCGCCTCGTCTCCCAGTGGGATAAATGTCTTAGCGCGTGTGGTGATTACTTTTGAATGGAACTACACCATGGTCCCCTTGTGGCGGGTGGTCGGTTTTTACTTGACTACTCCTTGTATTATTGAACCGGAAAGGATAAAGAAAGAGGAGAAGATTAAAATGACAGTGACAGCGGCTGTGATTGAAATGACAGTGACAGCAGCTGTTAGGAAAGAACAGAATTTAAATAAAGAATTCTGCGAACACCAGGGAGGAAAAAGCTCTGGCGAAGGGGGGATTGGCGAGAGTGAGCTGCAGACTGGGAGAGGTGGCTATTGTGATAGACTGTGGGCCGTTAACTGTCTCTTAAAGTTTGGAAAGAATTTAATATCTGATTGTTTGACGAAGATTGTTCCCAAGTCGGGTTCCTGATGCAGAAAGTGATTTGGGGAACATGGTAATGTTACGCTGTGGTACAGAGGGATTTTAGTTTTTTGAGAACGAGTATTTCTTCAGTTAGTAGTGTAAGAGTAGAAGTTAAATATGAGGGAGTGCAATGATTGAGAAGGCGATTGAGCAGACATAGCTTATCGGTACGCAACCACGAGAGCCTTGGACAATAGCATTACCATACACAGAGTTTCGTTCTGCCACATGTCATTTGCTGACCATGGACATAATCTTTAACCGAAACAAACGTACATAAGTGGAAAGTACTCTTAGGTTCGTAAGTTAAGCGATCGTCGAGGGGAAAAAAAAAGCAATTGTGCAGACTAAATTCTGACAGGACATTACGAAAACACGCTACGCCAGTACGAGACCATTGGTTCTGCCTGCAACAGTTTGCAGTGTATGCAGAGGTCTTTGGAATAGCTGTTCTGACTACGTATTTTGTCAGTTTCCACTCCGTCATCAGGCCATAGGTGGCCCATCGGGACCATCCGACCGCCGTGTCATCCTCATTGAGGATGCGGATAGGAGGGGCGTGTGGTCAGCACACCTCTCCCGATCGTTACGATGGTTTTCTTTGACCTCCTCAATTGGCATCGCGAGGCTGAGTGCACCCCGAAAAATGGCAACAACTCATGGCGACCCGGATGGTCACCCAGCGCCCAACTTCGGTGATCTGACGGGAACCGGTGTATACACTGCGGCAAGGCCGTTGCCATTGTGTCAGTTTGACACACCCTTGCACCGCCGGATCAGTGACAGATTACAGGCCGCCCACAGTTACCACAGGTTGACTGCGAGTCGGTATTCGCCTGTAACCACATTTGTTGGCTGTGATCGAGATTCCAGGAGGGAGGAAACGGTCAACGGCAGTACAAGCAAGATCAGTCACTTGCTCAAATGCAGCGCCAGAACAGGTATCGTGCCTTAAATGCCTGAAAACATCCAACCATCATAGCATCTCACCTGGATAGAGATCTTGCAGCAGCCTTGGGTTACACGGTTGCCATCAGCCTGCGTGTTGGTTTTGAGAGGTTGTTTCGTGTCCTCGACGACCGCCTCACAAAA
Organism: Schistocerca piceifrons; assembly: GCF_021461385.2. Classification (NCBI taxonomy): domain Eukaryota; kingdom Metazoa; phylum Arthropoda; class Insecta; order Orthoptera; family Acrididae; genus Schistocerca; species Schistocerca piceifrons. The sequence continues at coordinate 260,126,022 of NC_060149.1, read as the reverse complement.
TGTAACATCTTAATATGGTGATGTGCCGACCAGGCTGGACCAATGAAGAATGGGCTTGTGTCCTGTTCACGGTTGAATCGCGGTTAACCTGGAGTAGGAATTTTTGCATGTGTTGATGAATTTCACGACTAGCATGGGTTGGATCCTTCTATTCTGTGGAAAGGGACCGGTACAGTTGTGCTATTGCTCTCGTCTCATGTTAGCAGCACATACGCGGAACTCTGAGCACTGTCATCTTTAGGCATAAAAATGTAAATGTTGTGTGACTAGGGCCTCCCGTCGGGTAGACGGGTCACGAGGCGCAAGTCTTTTGATGTGACGCCACTTCGGCGACTTGCTCGTCGATGGGGATGAGATGATGATGATTAAGACAACAACACCCAGTCTCTGAGCGGAGAAAATCTCCAACCCAGCTGGGAATCGAACCCGGGCCCTTAGGATTGACATTCTGTCGCGCTGACCAATCAGCTACCGGAGGCGGACATCTTTAGGCATGATACGCTGCAACACTATGTGCACCATTTTCGATGTATGTAAGAGAATTCTGCACCAGTCCACAAGGAACGTATGAAATCTCTTCATATACGTCATGACGCCCGGAAAATGGCTTTCATTGATGAATCCTGCCAATATTAGGGAACAGTTGGCAGTTTCCCATACAACACGCAAGGGTGATCATGTCAAATAGATGATAATGCTCGATCAGAAACGGTTATCCTGATGGTCGTGTACCTGCAACAATAATATATAGCACATCTTTAATGGCCATCTCGCTCCCGGCTTAAATTCTTTTGTACATACTCTTACATCGAACGCTTTATGCTGAAGAAATGCAGGATTAATAGCGCTACCATGGCGAATTTTTGAAGTATAGAGAGCGATTTTGCAGAAATGGTAACTGCTAACATAAACTACGCTATACGGCCGGAGCCGTTCTGCACTGTCGAGTGCCATGCGGGATCTAGCAGGCTGCACTGACAGTTTTTATGTCACTGGTGGTGAGACAACACAGTTGCTAAATACCACCCATAGCCAATGGCCAATTTCCCTTTGTAATAATTTTCTTTAGCGCTGCCATACTTTTACCAGGAAAACCCTTTGTGTTCACGTTATCGCCTTCCGCATGTATTTCTTTCGGTGGAGCTCGAAGATCCACAACATAAGTGTATGTCAGAAATATACACATGACCACCTTAATAACTGATGTGCCCGTGAAGGGACCCCAAATTAAATTAGCACCTCAGGCAACCTATAATATTGCTCGCGTACCACACACCGCTAAGAATGAACTTTTTTAGTGTTCTCGCTTAAATACACAATTATAGAAACATGCTATTGCTTATTTTGGAAGGCAGAGCATCGGTAACTGGCAGAGCTGGTGTCCGTAAATATAAACTGCATTTTAATTTCGGGTAATGATACGTTTTTTTCAGTGAACTGTATATGACAGCATGAGATATTCACCACTCAGTGCGTGAGACATCCAGAGATGAGACAAAGAATTCAGCGGTTCATAGATGGTAGCGAATGTTAAGTATAAGTACTGACGATAATGACCGAATCGGCTTGCCATCTGTATAATAACGGGTTCCACTCTCGTGAAAATGACTCAACAATGGAGACAATAACATAGAAAATTAGTGGGAGAATAAACACCGCTGTAGTACTCTTTCCACTTTTGTTATTCACTTGTTTTTACGTTTGAATTTGCTTTGTGGTTGACGCTACTAATTAATCGAAGTGAAGTGCAGTGCTGTCAAATAATGAAAATAATTTCGGCAAAATCATTCTTTGTATTTTACAGTGTGGGGCTGACTTTCACAGGAAACTCACTACACCTCGCAATTATTAGATGGTTCCCATTCCATATATATGGCAGGTAATAAACGAGATTTGTTTGCAAAGCACTCTGCACTCCACAGTAATCATACTGATTGCTTCATTGCCAGCCTGATACATCAACTATTCCATTACTCCAATACTGCTGGCTAAAATAGAATGCGTGTTGTAGGAAATATCTATCGCCCCTTCCTCCCTCCCCCCTCCCCCCCCCCCTCCCCCTCTCTCTCTCTCTCTCTCTCTCTCTCTCTCTCTCTCTCTCTCTCTCTCTCTCTCTGACAAACGCAAACACACACACACACAGCAAGCGTGCGCCGTGGATCCGAGAACTATTGAATCAGAATTTTTTTTCTCAAAAGGAGTTCCATTTACACTTTTTTTTTTTGGTCATCAGTCTACTGACTGGTTTGATGCGGCCCGCCACGAATTCCTTTCCTGTGCTAACCTCTTAATCTCAGAGTAGTACTTGCAACCTACGTACTCAATTATTTGCTTGACGTATTCCAATCTCTGTCTTCCTCTACAGTTTTTGCCCTCTACAGCTCCCTCTAATACCATGGAAGTCATTCCCTCATGTCTTAGATGTCCTATCATCCTGTCCTTTCTCCTTATCAGTGTTTTCCACATATTCCTTTCCTCTCCGATTCTGCGTAGAACCTCCTCATTCCTTACCTTATCAGTCCACCTAATTTTCAACATTCGTCTATAGCACCACATCTCAAATGCTTCGATTCTCTTCTGTTCCGGTTTTCCCACAGTCCATGTTTCACTACCATACAATGCTGTACTCCAGACGTACATCCTCAGAAATTTCTTCCTCAAATTAAGGCCGGTATTTGATATTAGTAGACCTCATTTACACAGCCAGTCAAGAACGAAGTGAATGATGGATCTTACATTACCTGAAATCTTCAGGAAATTAGGTTAACATCAAACTGTCGCATAGGGAGATTGTAAAAAAATTGATGTAGCGGATTTTTAAAATTTATGGATATGCACCACGGATTGGGTAGCAGATAATGTTATTGGCGCTAACTGGCTCTAAAACTCGTAGGGAAAGAAATATTTTATAGGATAATGGGTGTGCTTAAAGAATACTTTCTGATTATCTATTAAAGAGAATGCGCTGTCCCACACTTCCACATTAGGTATAAAGTATTTACACTACAGGCTATTAAAATTGTAGCACCAAGAAGAAATGCAGATGATAAACGGGTATTCATTGGAAAAATATATTATACTAGAACTGACATGTGATTACATTTTCACGCAAGTTTGGTGCATAGATCCTGAGAAATCAGTACCCTGAACAACCACCTCTGGCCGTAATAACGGCCTTGATACGCCTAGGCATTGAGTCAAACAGAGCTTGGATGGCGTGTACAGGTACAGCTGCCCATGCAGCTTCAAACCGATACCACAGTTCATCAAGAGTAGTGACTGGCGTATTGTGACGAGCCAGTTGCTCGGCCACCATTGACCAGACGTTTTCAATTGGTGAGAGATCTGGAGATGTGCTGGCCAGGACAGCAGTCGAACATTTTCTGTATCCAGAAAGGCCCGTACATGATCTGCAACATGCGGTCGTGCATTATCCTGCTGAAATGTAGGGTTTCGCAGGGATCGAATGAAGGGTAGAGCCACGGGTCGTAACACATCTGAAATGTAACGTCCACTGTTCAAAGTGCCGTCAATTCGAACAAGAGGTGACCGAGACGTGTAACCAATGGCACCCCATACCATCACGCAGGGTGATACGCCAGTATGGCGATGACGAATACACGCTTCCAATGTGCGTTCACCGCGATGTCGCCAAACACGGATGCGACCATCATGATGCTGTAAACAGAACCTGGAATCATCCGAAAAAATGACGTTTTGCCATTCGTGCACCCAGGTTCGTCGTCGAGTACATCATCGCAGGCGCTCCTGTTTGTGATACAGGTCAAGAGTAACCGCAGCCATGGTCTCCGAGCTGATAGTCCATACTGCTGCAAAAGTCGTCGAACTGTCCGTGCAGATAGTTGTTGTCTTGCAAACGTCCCCATGTGTTGACTCAGGGATCGAGACGTGGCTGCACGATCCGTTACAGCCATGCGGATAAGATGCCTGTCATCTCGACTACTAGTGACACGAGGCCGTTGGAATCCAGCACGGCGTTCCGTATTACCCTCCTGAAGCCACAGATTCCATATTCTGCTAACAGTCATTGGATCTCGACCAACGCGAGCAGCAATGTCGCGATACGATAAACCGCAACCGCGATAGGCTACAATCCGATTTTTATCAAAGTCGGAAACGTGAGGGTACGCATTTCTCCTCCTTACACGAGGCATCACAACAACGTTTCACCAGGCAACGCCGGTCAACTGCTATTTGTGTATGAGAAATCGGTTGGAAACTTTCATCATATCAGCACGTTGTAGGTGTCGCCAACGGCGCTAACCTTGTGTGAATGCTCTGAAAAGCTAATAATTTGCATATCACAGCATCTTCTTCCTGTCGGTTAAATTTCGCGTCTGTAGCACGTCATCTTCGTAGTGTAGCAATTTTAATGGCGAGTAGTGTACTTTCTTTTTTAACAGTAAAACGAATCTACGTTTTATGGATCAGCATTACATTTTTGTCGAAAAGAAGGTTCCAAAAGCACAAATTTGCCTATTTTCTATTTGCTGGTGTAGGTTTTCCAAATGCTTTACACGTTTGTCGAAATACAGTTACGTACGTGTTGGTGCACTCTGGTTACACCGAACTATTTCTGCGACTGTGGTGATCGTCGTGTTCCCGAAATTTGCTCTTTCATTTGAGCCCTCATTGCGTAGCGCTGTTCGATGTGTCTCCCGACAAAACAATAAGAAACAAAATCATATTGGGATAAGTCTGGTTACCTCGATAACCAAGTGATGTATGAGACCACAGCAGGTATTTGAGTTGAAAATATACGGTTGTCTCTCGGGCGTGCCCTTAGGGTGTGTCACTTTTCAAAAAATATATAAATGACCTAGTGAATAACATTGGAAGGCTCTTCGTGGATGATGCTGTGTGCACGCTATAAAATTGTAGCAACATTCAGGAAGACCTATAGATGACCAACGCTTGAGTTAGGGATTGTCATTTGACCATCAGCAAACGAATGTATCGTATTGCACATAACTTTGAACTTTGTGTTCTGCCTTACGGCAGGTCTTGTCTTGGGGGAAGCCTCGTCAGAGAGGTCCACCGCATGAGCGTCTAGGGAAGTGATTCCAGTGGTGGTTTCCCGTTGCCTTCCACTGGTGGTGATGATGATGATGATGATGAAACGATAATGAGGAGAACACAAAACCCAGTCCCTGAGCGGAGAAAAATCTCCGACCCAGGGAATCGAACCCTGGCCCCTTGGCGTGATAGATCGCTACGCTGACCACTCAGCTATCGGAGCAGACTATGGCACATCAATAGACAGAAATACTCAATTCTGTATGATTACACGATTGCAGAACGCTCACTAGAAGCAGTCACACCCATTAAATATCCGGTAGCGTGCGAACTGAGTGACAAAGTGGAACGACCTTACAAACCTAATCGCAGGTAAAGCAGATGCCAGATCGACAGCCACTGGAAGGACCCAGGAAGCGTAGTCGAGTCACGAAAAAGGTAGCTTACAGAACACTCCTTCGACCAATATCTGAATATTGCTCGTTAGTCTGGCATCCATACCAGATGGTTGTTGATAGATGAAATAGAAAAGAACGAAAGAAGAGCATCGCGTTTCGTATAGTTTCATTCTGTAAGTGCTAAACGTTACAGAGATGCTCAGCCAACTCCAGTGGCATACGCTGCAGGAGAGGCGTTGTACATCCCGTTTTGGTTTACTGGTAAGATTCCGAGAGCGTACGTTCCTAGAAAAGTTACCAGTACATTGCTTCCTCATAGGTATATCTCGTGAACGAGTCATGAATGTAAAATTAGAGAGATTCGAGCTCACGTGGACTCACGGAGGCTTACCAACAATCGTTTTTCCCGTTGTGCGTGATCAATAAGCTACCACGTGATGTGTGCCAGATTACCAAAATTATTAAGACTTCTCGTGTTTCTATTTTTCTATTCAATTCGCATATGTTACGTATAAAGACTCGTCTGTACAAGCCGAATTTTTCTAACTTTACCGTCTAATTCGTTTCACGATTTGTCAGTTGGGGGAAGTAGTGTTTGTTGACACGTTTCAGAACGTGGGCTGTAGCAGTAGCAGTAGGAGGATGTTAGTGTTTTACCTCCCGTCGACAACGAAGTCATTAGAGACGGAGCACAAGCTCGGATTAGGGAAGGATGGAGAAGAAAACCGGCTGTGTCCTTTCGAAGTAACCGTCCTGGCATTTGCCTTAAGCTGTTTAGGGAATTCGCGGAAAACCTAAATCAGGACAAAATAGGCATCTCTTCTTGGAAAGTTCTCTCCCTCGCTCTTCTCTCTCTCTCTCTCTCTCTCGTTAATCCAACATACTAAATGTTGCAGAACGATTAGCAAAACTGAAGAACTGATCGAAATAACATATTAAGTGCGCTCGTAGTCGCAAATATAGACAACCATCAGCTGTAGAATGGAATGACGACAATGAAAATTTGTGCTGGACCGGGACTCGAACGCGGCTTCCTCCCTCATCGCGGGTGGTCGCCTTACCATTTGGCTGTCACTGCAAGACTCACCGCTAGACCCAAACTTCCATATGTCCCGGTCCGGCACAAATTTTCATTTCGTCAGTCCATTCTACGGTTGATGGTTGTCCATAATCGCAGTTGCGAGTACACCTAATGTGTTTCATAACGGCTGTAGTAGCCGCAGTGCGTGTTCCATTGAACATCCATGCACATCCAAAGGAGCTTTGCATTGTCATCAGAATAACAAGGCACTGCAATACTGTATGATCAAAAGAAGTTTTTCTTTTTTCGTGCATGAATTACACTTTTTAAGTGTACTTTCATCTCACCATATGCGATGTTTGAACATTTAAGTAGTGGGCCGGAACTTGTAAATTGATTTGAGGCATTGTGGCTGGAACTGGTCATTGCCGGTGTGTGTCAGGACCCGAGTAAGCACCCAGGCAGCGCCGTATTTGCAATGTAAATCGGGTTATGTGGAAAGTGGTAATATTTCGACTAACGGTTTATGGTGATGTGGTTTGAATACTGAGAAGAACCGGAGGAAACTGTTTTTATAGAATTGAACTGTATTCGCCAACTAATTGAAAGTGCTGTTTGTTCCCGATGTTTATGTACACGCGAACATGACTCATTATCAAGATGTTTGTGACTGTCTCATTCAGAGACTTAAATAATATTTCTAAGTTGAACAATGCTTCTGGAATATAAACGTATTTGCCGACAGCACGAAGTCAGTTCTTACAAACTTCAATGCAGTACTACGTCGCAAAAATATCCTGTATCCGAACAATAGTGAACAATCAATAGTTTGTTCTGGCCGCAAAAGTACGATTAACAGTTTTTAAATGTAAACTGCGGTTATTTATTTTCGCTGAAGTATTTTCAGAATATACTCGAGTGTATTTTCGAGTTTGTGGTCTTTTATTCGGAACTCGCTTTGCTGCCTACGTAATTAACGCTTCCAGGTACGATCTGTTGCAGTGTGTGCCGCGCGGGATTAGCCGAGCGGTCTCAGGCGCTGCAGTCATGGATTGTGCGGCTGGTCCCGGTTCGAGTTCTCCCCCTCGGGCATGTGTGTGTGTGTGTGTGTGTGTGTGTGTGTGTGTGTGTGTGTGTGTGTGTGTGTGTGTGTGTGTGTGTGTCCTTAGGATAATTTAGGTTAAGTAGTGTGTACGCTTAGGGACTGATGACCTTAGCAGTTAAGTCCCATAAGATTTCACACACATTTCAACATTTTTTTGTTGCAGTGTGTTGTTTTTGTGGTCTTCAGTCCTGAGACTGGTTTGATGCAGCTCTCCATGCTACTCTATCCTGTGCAAGCTTCTTCATCTCTCAGTACCTACTGCAGCCTACATTCTTCTTAATTTGCTTAGTGTATTCATCTCTTGGTCTCCCTCTGATTTTTACCCTCCTCGCTGTCCCCCAATACTAAATTGGTGATCCCTCGATGTCTCAGAACATGTCCTACCAACCGATCCCTTCTTCTAGTCATGTTGTGCCACAAGCTCCTCTTCTCCCCAATTCTATTCAATACCTCATTAGTTATGTGATCTACCCATCTAATCTTCAGCATTCTTCTGTAGCACCACATTTCGAAAGCTTCTATTGTCTTCTTGTCTAAACTATTTATCGTCCACGTTTCACTTCCATACAGAAACACATGATTTTATATTGTCTATTGCTGAAAGTACAACTAAGGTTAACAGGCACAATAGAAACGTGGCTCTTCGTCTAGAAATCTGCGAACACGCCACTGTTTGCCATTCGGCCACAGATTTGGACGAACTACCCGGTCAAGCGCATCGGAAAGCGTATTGGCGGCAGGATTTAGGCGATACGCCGACGGAACGAGAGGTGCACACAGCCGTTTCTCCAGAGGCCCCTTTCTGCTGCAGCCCAGAGCAACTGCCAGAAGCCTGTCTACCACCGCCAATGCAGCTTCTAGTTGTTTGCGTACTGCGACTAAATGGCCCTGCATCCGCACACAGCCAGCATAAGCCCTAGGCATTTTTAATTATTAAAGATAGGTAATTAAACACCCAAAATAGATAAGAAAGGTGTAAAGCATATATAATGTAGTTCGAGACTCCATCAAGGATACTTATTATGTGGTAGTTTCCCATTTTAATTTCTCGAACCTGGTTTCATTTACTTCAGCAGATACAGGGAATTTATGGTTCACTATTCAATTTGACATGTAACTTTTCCCTCAAAAGGTAGTTGTCAGAAACTTTAAGTATAACATTAATAAAAAAAAAGCTCATGTGAAATTTGTAATCTTACCCTCTCACTCATCACTATTAAATTTTTCTTGGTGTCTTCATTAGTTTCAAAAGCTTCGAGAGGCGTAAGATATACAAAAGAAAAACTTTTTACTTATCTTCATGTTCTCTTGTTGTTGGCTACACTTCTTGTGTCTAGAGGTACATTCTTGCAGCTGTAATTTTGATTTAACGTTGTGGGTTCCTGATGACTAAATAACTGATGAAGATTTGCCTGTATTATTCTTGAATTTTATTCTTTGTCACAGTTTTCAAAATCACACCGTTTTTACAATTTCCACTTAATATTCCAAATTACATTATTAGCGCCGATCATAAGAAAAATAAGTCTGTCTCCATCAGAGGCATGCCCACTACTACCACTACATTCTGCGGTATTCACAATATTCTAAAATGTAGACTGGCAATGGCAAGGAAAGCGTTTCTGAAGAAGAGAAATTTGTTAACATCGAGTATAGATTTAAGTGTCAGGAAGTCATTTCTGAAAGTATTTGTATGGAGTGTAGCCATGTATGGAAGTGAAACATGGACGATAAATGATTTGGACAAGAAGAAAATAGAAGTTTTCGAAATGTGGTGCTACAGAAGAATGCTGAAGATTAGATGGGTAGAACACATACCTAATGAGGAGGTATTGATTAGGGTTGGGGAGAAGAGGAGTTTGTGACAACTTGACTAGAAGAAGGGGTCGGTTGGTAGGACATGTTCTGAGGCATCAAGGGATCACCAATGTAGTACTGGAGGGCAGCGTGGAGGGTAAAAATCGTAGAGGGAGACCAAGAGATGAATACACTAAGCAGATTCAGAAGGATGTAGGCTGCAGTACGTATTGGGAGATGAATCTTGTACAGGACAGAGGAGCATGGAGAGCTACATCAAACCAGTCTCATGACTGAAGACCACAACAACAATAAGTTTACTAGAAATTTCGTAATTTCAGATATTTCTAAAAGAAAAATAATTTTATCTGTATCGATTGCAACAACTTAATTTCTTTTTATACATTCTGGTCTGAAACACAATACATCGTATACAAAATCAAATTAAATTCCTTCAATGAAACAGCCCAGAATGTTCACCTATACAAGGATCTGTAGTATACATATCGGTTTTTTCTATTTAAAAAAAAGGTATTATTAGCGGAGGGTGTCCCATTAGAAGTTGCATTAAAATTTAATTGCGGTCGATTTTTTACGTAAATAAAATTCCCATAGGAGTGGAAAACGGTCTAATTCTTGCTTCAACAAATGTCAGCAGCAAAGTTTGAAGGAATGTCGAGTTATTCATAACGAGAGTGATAGTTCGACAGAAATCGTGGCAGAATGAATGAAGTCTCATTATAACTGTTTATTGTGCAAAAATATTGAAATTATTCCTTGAAGACAACTTTATATTTCAATGTCATTAAGCATAAAACTAATCTTGCATGCTAAACTATACACAGCACTCATTGTCTGTAATTGTAATTTCTTTTTTATTTCTGGTTGGCGTAATTGTGACAATCTTACATTGTCAAGGGCACTAAATTCCGTTCACCATTCTCGTACATCAGCTTATACAGAAAAGATAATATTAAGAGCTCATGCCTCTCTGAACTCCTTAAAATCAGGCACATGCTGATACTTGAAAACGGTTTAGGTAAGCAGTACAATTAAAAAGCAGTCTGGCTGTTGTGCTGACTAGAGAAATTCCGATTACAAATCCAGGTTTCGAACTTTCAAGGCTGCACCTCTTCCGACAGTAAATATAAGACAGTAATATGTGGAGAATGTATTACCTGCTCGGTTAACTGACAAAGAGTCCCGATTCGAACGTATGGGGTCACCATCACTTAATGTCGTCGGCTGAGTCTGGATAAACCGGAAGGAGGACTTCCTCCAAGGATGATGTGTTTAAGTCAGCCTAACAGCCCTAGAAGCAAAACGTTTAGTGCAAATGAGTGTTTCATCCCTTGCAGAAAGTTATCGGCAGAATTAAAAAAATATGTTGATGCTATATAAACATTCCGATGTGATTTTAGTGTCCCCTTCACATTTTTCAAACCTGGATTATGAAACCATCTCTTCGAAAACACGAGGCACAGAGGTTATTGCTGTTAATACGGCTATTTCCCGATAAGTAAAGATTCAGTTCCAATAAAAATTGGGTGATACGAAAAGTGAGATCAAAATCGCCGTGTCGATTCCAAACTGTCCCAAGTGCGAAATTTCTGCCGTGAGTGAAGAAGTAGATGATTTTTTAGACTATGGTGTGGCGCGCAATAAAACCTGCAAACACACACGTACTGCCTCCATAAACGGCATTGAATCATCATCACTCTTGCAGCAACATTTTTTTGGGACAATTGGGTCAAGTCTGGTTGAGGTTGCCGTCAGCATTAGCGATCAGTGATGATTTTCTCTATGATATTTCAAAATCCTTGGACGTAGATGATGGAAATGTAGAAAAATAACCAGATCTATGTTGCGACCATATAATATGAAGCCGGCCGCGGTGGCCGAGCGGTTCTAGGCGCTTCATTCCGGAACCGCGCGACTGCTACGGTCGCAGGTTCGAATCCTGCCTCGGACATGGATATGAGTGATTTCCTTAGGTTAGTTAGGTTTAAGTAGTACTACGTTCTAGGGGACTGATGACCTCAGATGTTAAGTCCCACAGTGCTCAGTGCCATTTGAACCATTTATAATATGAAAATATCATGCTTGAGAAATGTAATTTACGCCTTATGCTTTTAATTTTTTGAAAACACTTTTTCGGCGCTCTAGCTTAATCTGAAGCCGGAGAAGAGAAAGTATGTAGCTACCGCATACGCCCTCTAACGCACTGAACAATTATCTGGGGCTTGCACCTGATAGTTTAGTAAATAATGCTCGAAACCTGCAGTTACATTAGGTGACAGCAGATTCCACAAAATTTTTATTATCCACTAGAGACCGTAGCAATGATTCTTCCTGATTGAATTAAAGCGAACTGATGACCCAACGTTCAATAAGTATGTGCTGAAAACATTTCTCACGTAAAAGTTACAAAATGTGCACAAACATTTGGCAGAATATTTTTCGAACATTCTGCTGCCCTCTGCGCTTACGTTCCTCACTCGCGCGTTAAGTCGTCCAGATGATTGATCTTACTGAAACTCAAGAAATTATTGTATGCTTAAAGGTATCAGTCAGAATGGAACTTCGAACAGTAATAGCATAGAAAGCTTCCGAAGGTGATCCTAGGAAACATCTATGATGAGAACGCTGTGTTTGATTTTGATTTGTATTTGTTGTAACAGTATTGTTACCTTATTTTCACACTTTGTTATTTTTACAACTCTGATACTGTATATTTCTTTCTGCCAACACAGTGCAATGTGTCAAATTTGAATAGATGTTTTGCTTGTATATAGTTTTCATTTTCAATTCGTTTTCTTCCACAGGTTGGTACAGAGGATTCTCGCAGAAAAACAGATCGATAAAGGTAAGGAAATAAATTACAAATTTCCGCTGCTCAAGTTGTTTAGTTCCACCATTTTTTCTGCCGTGCAGCAATGAAACAGCTAAACCGTGTTGTACATGTTTACTATAATTGGCCTGCCTTTTACTGTTTAGATAGTTATCTTATTGCTGTTTTAACTAGTTGTAGCACACTTTGTCTTAACCTGAACTCTCAATGAAAATATCTTAGCGGGAGACGTTTTTCCCTAAAGTTTACAGTTTCATCAAGCTTAGCATGCTACTTCATGAAAACAGGGAATAAAAGTATGGGTACAATTATTAAAAATCTTAATTCCTGTCGACATTACAAATCTTTCTCGTTAATGCCAGGCTATTGGCGAGCTTTGTAACAGTTAAGCATTTGTCACCTCCCATGTTGCATGTTCTGTGCACTAAATTCTACTACTTTGACTTTATAATCTTCACAATCCGCGATAAATCCTGTTTCGATTGACGCTTAAAATCTCTACAGAATTTTTCAATTAGCAATACTTTTTGCAGCAAATAACTTATTTTACTCCTTCATGGACACGATAGTGATTCGCGGATTCAATCAGCGGGACATTTGAAGATGTAAATCAACACGCCAAAGACACCTCATAGGTAGACGGGGTTTATGTAACTGTCTGATATAGTGTGTTTATTATCCGTGCAAATTCTTACACAGTATGTGCGCGAAGTATTCGGACCCTACCCAATAAGAGTGTTACAGATATCGACATACTGACTGCGTGGAACGCAGCGACAATGTCTGTTGTTGGGCGAGAAACGAGAGCAATTTATTCAGCACAGCGTAAACACTTCATGCGTTGTAAGATAATTCGATGCCTCTAGTATAAAAATCAGGTTGGAAGGTTCGTCTGCTCTAAAGTCAACAAATGAACTATTCCCGATTTCGTTGTCAGGCAGATATGTGACGGTAAGCTGTAGAAACATGCATGATCGTGGGAAAGATAGACGCCACCTACAGGAAAATTAAATAAACTTTTGAAGAAAAGAGAAGAAGCGGCTGTATCAATGTATAGAGCTCAGATGGCAAGCCAGTTCAAAGCAAAGAACGGAAGGCTGAAAAGTGGAAGGAATATATGGAAGGGCAATACAAAGGGAATAAATATTATCTCGAGTACACGACGTTCCCTTCGAGTTATTGAGCTCCTTGGCAGAATATACCCTTTGATATGCAAGGCATGAGACAGGGGAAATAAGCTTAGACTTAAAGAAGAGAGTAATAATTCCAGTTCCAAGGAAGGCAGGTTCTGACAGGTGTGAATATTACAAAACCAATAATAAAATCATGGTTGCAAAATACTGAGACGAGTTATTTACGAAAGGATGGAAGGACTAGTATAATTCGACCTCTGGAAAGATCACTTTTGGTTCCGGAGAAATGTAGGAAAATGCGAGGCAATGCAGGCAGTACAAGTTAACTTAGAAGATGGAATCAAAAATGGTAAACTTGAATTTATAATATTTGTAGATTTTTTCATCGTCAAGCGATGCTGCGAAAATTAGATTAGGAAATGAGACACTAAAAGTAGTAGACGATGTTTGCTATTTCGGTAGCAAAGTAAGTGACAATTACCGAAGTAAATATGATATAAAATGCAGATTTACAATACCAGGCAATGTGTTAGGATGTTATTTCTGGAAGTATTTGTTTGGAAATAGTCTTGTACAAAAGTGAAACGTGAAAGATAAGCAATTCAGGCAAGAAGAAAATAGAAGCTTTTGAAATCAGGTGCCACAGAAGAAATCTGAAGTTTATATGGATAGATCGGATGGCTACTGAAGAGGTAATGAATCGAAATGGGAAGAAAACTGAATGGCATAACTTGACTAAAATAGGAATCGGTAGGTAGGCCACGTCCTGAGGCATCAAGGAATTGTCAGTTTGGCAATGGAAGGAAGTGTGCGCGCTAAAAATTGAAGATGGAGACCAAAGCTTGAACACAGTAAGCCACTCTTCGCTGGATCTTGTCAATCCCTTCTATTAACCCTACTTGGTAAGAGCCTCAGACTGATGAGCGATTCTCAAGAATAGGACAAACAAGTGTTTTACAAGCCATTTGTTTCGTAGGTGAATTATATTTTCTTAAGATATTTCCAATGGATCTCAGTCTTGCAGCTGCATCTACAATTTGTTTTATGTGGTCATTCCACTTTAGGTCGCTCCAGGTAGTTACTCCTAGGTACAGAGTGACCCAGAAAGAACGCCCTTTTCAACTATTTTCAAAAACATGACTAACACAGATCGTTATGATTTACAAATGCAAACGGGTTAGTTAATCTTTGGAGTTTCATGCGGTATGTAGCACTCACTTCTTAAAAATCACATCTCTGGGATGAGCACCGCCTTTATCGGAGTACTCATGCAGAAGAGCTATGAAGCTGTTACGCAAAGTGTTCTTCAGTATAGCAACAGGAATACATTTCTACGCATGTGAGCGTCCAGCGTGTAGAGGTTTGCAGGACGATTTTCGAACACTCGGTATTTAAGATATCCATAGAGCAAGAAATTGGCAGGCGTCAGCTCGGATGAATGTGCCACCGTCCTGTTGATAACACGTGAGTGGATGGGGATACTATTGTAGCACAGGAACGACAAAATTCCGAACCATGTACACATATAGCTCAGAATTCACAGGATATGTTGCACCATTGTCGTCCAGAAGCAAATATGGACCCCTGATCCTAGCTATAGCGAGTCCACACCACAGCGTTCATTTCGGGCTTTGCAGCTCCTGTTCATGGACTTGCTGCGGGTTCTCAGTGCCTCAAGAACGGCAGTTTTGCATCTTAACTGTCCATGACAATAAGAAGAGGTGTGCTTCGTCAGTCATCATCAAGCCGTCAACAATTCCTAGATTAGCCGCTCACATTTCCAGAAACGTGTGCAAAATCGTACACGTGCGACCTTAAGCGTGCACTACCTGTATCTTACAGCGCCCTGCATGCAAATCTAGGTCTAACATGCACCGTAGACAGAGGTATGAAAGTTCTCCTTCCAGGCTGCCTGCCCCTGTCTCCGCTGCAACCATTAAAGCAGCTCAACCTTCCGCAACTGACACACAAGAGTACACGTGTACTGAAGCACAGTGGTTAACGCAGGACGACTTGGATTTCCGCAAACCTGGCAAGCTTCTCGCGACCCGTTCAGCCTGCTGCACCTAACAACATATTGCGCTGTTAATGCAACTTGATTATCCAGCTATACGTTTGGGTAGCTAGTTTCACTACAGTTCATTTATCATATTGCTGGCAGCAGCAAAATAAACAAACCGAACTTAAAGGAGATTGATTAGAAATTAGAAATTGGGTTCGTATACCACTCACGAAACAGAATCCAAGACGATCAGGGGAGACGTTTTCGCATGTTTATGAGGCAGTTTCAAAGAAATCGGTAGGTGTCTCGCAATTCACATTGTATAAAAAGGTTCCCCACTGAGGAACCTCGAGTGTTCCACTCCTACAAATCCTTAATCCGTCCCATCCTCTGTTATGCCAGTCCCGCCTGGATTTCCACCGTCCCCCTCCCTCCAAATTGTATAAGTCCCTCCAGATTCTCGAGCGCCATGCACTCCGCCTCGCCTTCCGTATCCGTCTCCCACGTGGATCCTATATCACCTGATTCCTTTCCTCCATCTGCACTTTTCCTCGAACATGTCCACCTCCTATACACCTCCCCCTGACGTGATCCCCCTCATCCCCTGGTTGCTCCTCTCCTCTCCTCTCCAACCCCAGCCCGCTGCTGCGCCTTCGCCGTTGTGTCCCCCCTACCCTCCACCTCTACACCAGCCATCTCCTTTCCCAAGGTGGTTTCCATCAACTCCCCCTCCCAGATGATGCCCTCTCTCCCTCCATTTATCCCTCCTATCAACTATGATCCTCACCTCGCCCTCCCTCCCTCCCTCAGTCCTTTTCCCAGGCTCGCTCTCCCCCCCACCCTTCCATCCTGTTTCTCCTCCACCTACCCACCCTTTGACTCCATTCCTCCCCCCCCCCCCCCCAGAGTCCTTTTTCTTTCCCCTCCACTGTCTTCCCCAGTCCTTTTCTCGCGTCCACCCTGCTCCTCCCCCCCTCCCCCATTTTTCTGTGCTCTCCCCCTCCATCAGTTACGCCCTTATTCCCCCCCCCCCATCTGCCCGGGTTCTCTCCCCCCCCCCCCCAATAGTCATATACCTTCATACTCTATAGTGCATTGTTTTCCGTGAGTGTTCAGTGTTGTGTGTGCCCTTTTTACAGTGCTGCAAACAGAAACCAGACAGTCGCCGTGTTTTTTAATTGTGCCTGTATTTTCTAAGTGTTTTTAAATCAGCATCACTGACCTCTTTGTTTTTTATGCTTTTTTCACAACGTATTACGCTGCTGCCAGCTCCCTCCCCCCCCCCCCCGCCCCTCCCTCTGGGAGGAATCGAAATACAAAAAAAAAACCCTCGACTGTATCATGACGTGTTATTAAATTTGGCGATCAGTTACCTCACTCCATAAATATTTTGAACGAGAATAAAGATCTAGTGGCCGGCAAGTGTGTGGAAATCTTCGCCAAAGACTTGAGACCATTTACAAATTCATAGGCTTTCTAAATTTAGGGCGAACATCGATTGAAATAGGGAAATAATACGGCTCAGTGGATGTTAAAAAAGACATTCTGGTGGCATGTAACTTATTGCGAAGTAAGCTTGGTACGGAAGAAAAGCTTCTTCTTTCGGACATGTACTTTTTAGATTAACGTAATATGAAAAACGAACTTTCTGTTTCCTACATTGCATTTGGTGAATTTAGAATTAACTGCTTTGCCCACTTAGAATGAATTCAGCGCAACTGTAATATACCTCTTGGAAAAATTAATTAAAATCGGTGTAACTGGAGTCATAATTGGCTGAAAGACACTAAGGTTACAGAAACGAGACTTCAAAACCTTACTTTAGTTGGCATAGACTAAACAGAAGTCTTCATGTTCTTAGGTGCAAAGGATCTCGACTTTTAGAGATGGCTCTGCTTACTGCAGACAACTTGTATAAGAGGTGAGCTGATGATGATCTGAATCGAGAATAGCCAGACCTAGTCGAAAGAGGGTGAAGTTGCAGAGAAAATCGTTCATATAGAATTAACAAATAAGCCCAAAATACGCCGAAATGGAAAAAAGGACAAAAAATCAGCCATTTCCTGGCCTACAATGACTGAAAATGTATATATATTTCACTGAGGTTCCTCTTATGATACTCTGTTAAAAACTCCGAACTCTACTCAGAACACTACAGTGACAGCGTACAGAGTTAAGTGCCACGTAGTGTAGCACTGTGGGAAGACGGGCAGGCAAGTAAGAATCCTGGAGCCTGCTTGAATTGGGCACAGCTCGGCTTGGACACGAGTAGAGCAGCCTGCCCGTTCTACAGATGACATGCAGCAGCTTGCCTGCCTGGCTAACAGCCAATCATAGGCATGTTAAAAGAGGAATTTGTACACATCTGGCCGTAGAAATCTGTGGCTCATCTTTAGTGCCTGCGATCGCTGAGGACTAGTTTGAACTGATGCCAAACGGTCGATGTTTTTCCGTGTCCTCATGTTTCGGGGTTGTCCAGGAGATTTGCTATCATGCACAGACCCACCCCTAAACCGCTTAGCTATCCAGCGTCGTATGGTATGGCCATCCGGGTCGTGTCCGCGATGGTTTAATCTGCGGGAAGCTCGTTAAAGCTCTACCACACTGACACGGTCTTGCACACTTCACCTCTCCATCGTAACTGAATTTCCCACTCCCTTGCAACGCCGTTAGTGTGTCACCTGCGCGCGCACACACACAGTCCTCATAGCCAACTGAAAAGCGACGTTATTTCTGACTCGCCCAGTATTTTTCGGTAATTACTGTTTCAAGTGTTTTTTTTTTTTTTGCCAGCAGCGTAATCGAACAGTAGTGGATCTTTTCGCCCATTTATGCACAGTACGTTACATTTATTTCCTTTCAGTGTCAACCATCAGTCCCAGCACCAATCTTCGATTCTCTGTAGGTCTACCTGAAGCTCTCTGTGGACTTCTGGCGTTGCTGCCTTCTTATAGAGAACCGCATCATCCGTGATTGCGTCATATAGCTTCCGACGTTTTGCATTAGATCATTTACATACCGAGTGTAAGTGCAGGTATTTTTGTATGTGGTACCTCAATATGTACACACATCAATGTGTTGGCTGTTTTTTTTTTTTTCTCTCTACGTTGCATAGCCTTCCCACAAACACGTCACGAACTTTACGACCTGATGTTTTCTGCACAATAGTACTGTATCACTAAGTGGACTAAGCCCGTCAGTATAGACTAACCGTTTCTCGTGCCCGCGTCCATACTTCAACTCCCGAACTGTTGCCCATTGGAAAATGCACATTCATGGCTTCCTCTTGCCGCATGCACTTGGAAGTGCTAACCAACTAAAGACATACGGCTATATTTAGTAGTCTACAAATAACGTACATGCTGATGTAATGTTGTTCAGTACACAGTCCTCAGTCACGAATTGAAATCTCTGCACTCACATCAGGTAAACCCTGTGCACTGTATGCAGCGACTGTCCTATCTCACTTCCCCTGTGGTACTTTCAGAAATTACCTTTACATGTGTCGATATTGTTTGGTTAAGAGCGACATGTTGAGTCCAATCTGGTGTAATGCTCACAAGGGAAATTTCTCATCGCAACCCCCTCAGATTTAGTTGGTAAGATGACCCAGTGAATAGTCCGTCAAAAAATGAACACAGATCAAGCAAGAAAACAGAGGGAAGGCGTACTGAACGGTGAGAAAAGAAGCAAAATACAACAGTGAACGGCCCAAGATTAATATCTGCAGCATAGAGCAAATCTGGATGGCCACGGCGTCGTTATGTTTTCACAGAGACTGCGAAGGCGGAGATCCGTGTTCGAATCTCTCTCGTGACCCACTTTTTTCCGCAGGATTATGAACTGTCCGTCCGGTCATTGACGGGTCTGTTTGTTGTTTTTAGAGCTGTGTGTCTGTTTCGTGGCGTAACGTCCGTTTGCAACAGCGAGGCGTAAGGGACCTCCAGACGTACGTACTTCCAATTTGTTCTAATGACTCATGCGTTCTGTTGTGGAAGTTTTGTCTCTTCATTTCCTTTGTTGTGGCATAGTTCACACCCGGTTTTTTTGTTTTGTTTTTGTTGTTGTTTTCATTTCTGTGAGAGGGCAATGCGACATCTCGCCTGCTCCCGCTATTCATCATATTAACTTAGGACAGTAATATGTTCTTACCAAATGACTCATATCCTGTAACCAGTGTATACTATGACAATTGCCAAGACTAATGAAGAAGAACTGACACGTCAGTGACCGGACGGGAAGTTCATAATTTTGTGAAAAAAAAGTGGGGCACAGGGGAGGTTTGAATATAGATCTCCCTCTGTGCAGTCCAACATCGTGACTACACAACCATGACGCCATAGCTCTTGCAATTCATTGATGATGCACATCTTGAGCTTGGATCGTTCACTGATTCTATTTTCCTTTTTTCACAATTCAGTTCACCTACTTCCTGTTTTCATGCTTGACCTGTGTTCAGTTTTAGACGGACTATCCACTGGGTGATTTCACCAATAAATCGGAGGAGGGTGCGACGAGTGTTTCCCTTGTCAGTAAGCTCGTATTTTGTTCACTGAACGACAGTGTGGAACTATCAGATGTTTCTCTGACGTCCAATAACACTTTATCAACATGGGTGCCGATGTCGGCGTCACTCTTGATTTCATGGACGAACAGAGCGAACTGAGCTTAGCAAGATCTCTGTATGCGGAAACTATGATGATTTTTAAACAGGGGATTTTCATTCTGCAAATACGTCATAATACACTACTCGCCATTAAAATTGTTACACCCCGAAGATGACGTGCTACAGACGCGAAATTTAACCGACGGGAAGAAGATGCTGTGATACGCAAATGATTAGCTTTTCAGACCATTCACACAAGGTTGGCGCCGGTGGCGACACCTACAACGTGCTCACATGAGGAAAGTTTCCAACCGATTTCTCATACACAAACTGCAGTTGACCAACCTTGCCTGGTGAAACGTTGTGAGGAGAAATGCATACCATCACGTTTCCGACTTTGATAAAGGTCGGATTGTAGCCTATCGCGATTGCGGTTTATCGCATCGCGACATTGCTGCTCGCGTTGGTCGAGATCCAATGACTGTTAGAATATGGAATCTGTGGGTTCAGGAGAGTAATACGGAACGCCGTGCTGGATCCCAACGGCCTCGTATCACTAGCAGTCGAGATGACAGTCATCTTATCCGCATGGCTGTAACGGATCGTGCAGCCATGTCTCGATCCCTGAGTTAACAGATGGGGACGTTTGCAAGACAACAACCATCTGCACGAACAGTTCGACGACGTTTGCAGCAGTATGGACTATTAGCTCGGAGACCATGGCTGCCGTTACCCTTGGCGCTGCATCACAGACAGGAGTGCCTGCGATGGTGTACTCAGCGACGAATCTGGGTGCACGAATGGCAAAACGTCATTTTTTCGGATGAATCCAGGTTCTGTTTACAGCATCGTGATGGTCACATCCGTGTTTGGCGACATCGCGGTGAACGCACATTGGAAGCGTGTATTCGTCATTGCCATACTGGCATATCACCCGGCGTGATGGTATGGGGTGCCATTGGTTACGCGTCTCGGTCATGTCTTGTTCGCATTGACGGCACTTTGAACAGTGGACGTTACATTTCAGATGTGTTACGACCCGTGGCTCTGCCCTTCATTCGATCCCTGCGAAACCGTACTTTTCATCAGGATAATGAACGACCGCATGTTGCAGGTCCTGTACAGGCCTTTCTGGAAACAGAAAATGTCCGATTGCTGCCCTGGCCAGCACATTCTCCAGATCTCTCACCAACTGAAAACGTCTGGTCAATGGTGGCCGAGCAACTGGCTCGTCACAATTACGCCAGTCACTACTCTTGATGAACTGTGGTAGCCGGCCGCGGTGGTCTCGCGGTTCTAGGCGCGCAGTCCGGAACCGCGCGACTACTACGGTCGCAGGTTCGAATCCTGCCTCGGGCATGGATGTGTGTGATGTCCTTAGGTTAGTTAGGTTTAAGTAGTTCTAAGTTCTAGGCGACTGATGACCACAGCTGTTAAGTCCCATAGTGCTCAGAGCCATTTGAACCATGAACTGTGGTATGGTGTTGAAGCTGCATGGACAGCTGTACGTGTACACGCCATCCAAGCTCTGTTTGACTCGATGCCCAGGCGTATCAAGGCCGTTATTATGGCCAGAGGTGGTTGTTCTGGGTAATGATTTCTCAGGGTCTATGCATCCAAATCGCATGAAAATGTAACCACATGTCAGATCTAGTATAATATATTTGTCTAATGGATACCCGTTTATCATCTGCATTTCTTCGTGGTGTAGCAATTTTAATGTCCAGTTGTGTATGTGAGCACAAAGAACGTTCCATAATTCTAAAGCAGAGTGATGTCAGCGATGCGAGCCTTTAATTATGTTCATCTGTCCTACGACCCTTCTTAAAAACGAAAATGACCTATTTTTCCAGTCGCTAGGTACCCGTCGTTACACCAGCGACCTCAGCGACCAGCGATAGAGTACTGCTAGAAGGGTACCAAGTTCTTACGCATAATCTCCGTAGAATTTCACAGGTAATCATCCAGTCCTGAGCGATTTTAGTTGCTTTTTTATACCGAGATCACGTACTCAATATCTACCATTTCGGCGTTCGAGTGATAAATGAAAGACTAACCATATTGCGATCTTCTGGGTGAAAGAGTTTCGGAAGACCGAATTTAGCATTTCAGCTTTCTCTTTGTCATGTAACATTTCGACGCCTGTATGGTGTCTTTATGACAACAGAAGGTTTGATCCGCTTGATGACTTTACGTAGACCAAAACATCTTAACATCTTGGGGTTTTTTAGTCTGATTGACAACATTTTATTTCTCTCATTCCCCTAGTTTTGCTCTGTTCAGCACACACACACACATATATATATATATATATATATATATATATATATATATATATATATGTGTGTGTGTGTGTGTGTGTGTGTATGTATGTATAATGTGATGCGGCTCATTTTGCTTTCGTAGAAACTTCCTAAGACAGCTATTAAACCGCGGAGGTTTTTTTTCTTTCGCTTAAAATCTTGCCCTGTGTACACTCGTCTAAGGCGCATTGAATAGTGCTTATGAAATTTTCCTATCTGTGCTGTACATCGTAGTCCTGGGAGCTAAATATCTAATGTTGACTTCTCAGATGCTCTGCAGTTTGTACCATGGCCAGTCTTGCCAAGCAAATATATTTTCCTGCCTTTCAAATGGTTCAAATGGCTCCGAGCACTATCGGAGTTAACATCTGAGGTCATCAGTCCCCTACACGTAGAACTACTTAAACCTAACTAACCTAAGGACATCACACACGTCCATGCCCGAGGCAGGATTCGAACCTGCGACCGTAGCAGCCACGTGGTTGCAGACTGAAGCGCCGAGACCCGCTCGACCACAGTGGTCTGATTTCCTGCCTTTCTTAACATTCCATGTTACACCTGTAATCATTGATGTTAGCAAAGCTTTGTAATCACGTCTGCCCTCTACTTTAACTGATTCGAAATGTGCGGGTCTGTTTGTTGTTAGGACCTCTAAAACGTTGCCCTCGCGAGTTTGATCTCTCTCTATCATGTCGAAGTGATTTCAGACAATACAGTCAGAACAATCTCACAAGAATCCCTGCCTTTGGCACCAAATTTTATCGCGTGTCTTTCTCATTCTATAGCTAGCAAATTAGTGTCCCTCTGTTACAATAACATGATCATGAAAGTGCAAGTTCTCTCTGAAGCGCTCTGTCACTACAGCTCCTATGCAGGTGGTCTATAAATGCATCCAGTTGACATGTTTGTCCTGCCTTTGATGCTTAAGTTTGGCCAGATCATTTCACATTCGGACTCTGTAATAACTTCCCTAAATATTATCCTGTTCCTTAAAGAAATAAATACGTCGCCACTATTGGTGTGTAACGTATCCTCGCGAAATATGTTTCAGTCTGAACTGAGGATTCGGCTGCTATTCACTTCTGAATTCAGTTAACTTTCTGCTCGTAATAGCAACTGGTCAGTACCATAGATGCTCCTGATGTTTACTAATGTCACATTAGCATTTTCTATTTCCTACCTAAGGGGATAAATGTCTCCTGAGAGTAATGTGGCTGGTCTATATTCAATTCTGGCAGGCAGTTCATTACTGTTCTGAAGGAGAAATTCCTCTAACCTATTAAAAAAAAGTGTGTACGTCACACATGCTCTCTTACCTGAAGTGTAAACCATTCAGAAGGAAAAACATCATATAAATATAATTTCAACTTTAGACGATTTTTTGGTTATGTCATGTTGAATCTGGCGGTGACTCAAATGCGCGCATCACTGCGGTGGTGGTATTGCGGGGCTACGAAGGTCACCACTAGGTTCATATTTATGCTGTGTGTTAAAGGCCAAAGTCTACAGGCAGAGCGTGCTAACACCGGAGGTATTGTTTGCTGGCGCTGTGAATGCTTATGAGTGCCTCAAATGAGAATTTAGACACCAGTTTCATACTTGGCGTGTGTATCCAAACAAGCTACACTTCAAAATGCATTGTAGCTAGCTTTAGGATTGGTGAACTTCAACTGCTAGTGGAAACTGACGATAAACACAATTATCGATCTGTTAGTATATTATCACTGGCACCATTCCCATTCCTAGCAACGTAAAATTTTCCTGAAATTGGGAACAGAATACATTTTTAGAGGTGATCCATTCAGAATGATGGGCAGTGTAAACTCTTATGTCCGTTTTATTCTCACAAAGAGCATCTTGAATCTACCACCTAACTCTGTGTCTATTTTGTTGATATTCTGACGAAATTTTGCGCAAAATCAGAATTGTTCCGACATCTAATTTTTATTAGTGAGCAGTGAGAGTTATTTTCTTTCTATACTGGCCACTTTGGCTCAAACGAGCCTATTTTGCGTTCATACTTACTCATATTTTCTGGTCAGAGGCTGAATCTCTTTAGTGAGTGGGGTCACTAAACCGATGAGACAAAATCATATGACAACTCCCCACCGCGAGATTCAGTGCCCGCTGGCACAACAAACTGATAGATAGGTAATTTTCACACATGTCAACATCTGCTTTCTTTGTGATTGGAATTATTATATTCTTCTTGAAGTCTGAGCGTATTTCGCTTGTCTCATACATCTTGCTCATCAAATGGTAGAGTTTTGTCAGGACTGGCTCTCCCAAGGCTATCAGTAGTTCTGATGGAATGTTGTCTACTCCCGGGGCCTTGTTTCGACTTAGATCTCTCAGTGCTCCGAAAACTCTTCACGCAGTATCATATCTCCCATATCATATTCATCTACATTCTCTTTTATTCCTACAACGTTGTCCTCAAGAACATCGCCCTCGTAGAGACCCTCTATGTACTCCTTCCACCTTTCTGCTTTCCCTTCTTTGCTTAGAACTGGGTTTCCATTGGAGCTCTTGATATTAATGCAAGTGGTTCTCTTTTCTCCGAAGGTCTCTTTAATTTTCCTGTAGGCAGTATCTATCTTACCCCTAGTGATATACGCCTCTACATCTTTACACTTGTCCCCTAGCCATCCCTGCTTAGCGATTTTGCACTTCCTGTCGAACTCATTTTTGAGACGTTTGTATTTCTATTTGCCTGCTTCATTTACTGCATTTTTGTATTTTTTCGTTTCATCAATTAAATTCAATATCTCTTCTGTTACCCAAGGATTTCGACTAGCCCTCGTCTTTTTACCTACTCGACCCTCTGCTGCCTTCACTATTTCATCTCTCAAAGCTACCCATTCTTCTTCTATTGTATTTCTTCCCCCCATTCTTGTCCATCGTTCCCTAATGCTCTCCCTGAAACACTCTGCAACCTCTGGTTCGGCCGGAGTGGCCATGCGGTTCTAGGCGCTACAGTCTGGAGCCGAGCGACCGCTACGGTCGCAGGTTCGAATCCTGCCTCGGGCATGGATGTGTGTGATGTCCTTAGGTTAGTTAGGTTTAAGTAGTTCTAAGTTCTAGGGGACTGATGACCATAGATGTTAGGTCCCATAGTGCTCAGAGCCATTTGAACAATTTTTTGAACCCTTTTTAAATTTCCTAACCTACCTGCCCGATTAAGGGATCTGACATTCCACGCTCCGATCCGTAGAATGCCAGTTTTGTTTCTCCTGATAACAACGTCCCCCTGAGTAGTCCCCGCCCGGAGATCCGAATGGGGGACTATTTTAGCTCCGGAATATTTTACCCAAGAGGACGCCATCATCTTTTAACCATACAGTAAAGCTGCATGCCCTCGGGAGAAATTACGGCTGTAGTTTCCCCTTGCTTTCAGCCGTTCGGAGTACCAGCACAGCAAGCCCGTTTTGGTTAGTGTTACAAGGCCAGATCAGTCAATCATCCAGACTGTTGCCCCTGCAACTACTGAAAAGGCTGCTGCCGCTCTTCAGGAACCACACGTTGGTCTGGCCTTCCAACAGATAGCCCTCCGTTGTGGTTGCACCTACGGTACGGCTATCTGTATCGCTGAGGCACGCAATCTCCCCACCGTCGGCAAGGTCCATGGTGCATGGGGGGGGGGGGGGGGGGGGGACACTGCTTATTCTAACTTAAACTAACTTACGCTAAGGACAACTCACACACACACACACACATACATACATACATGCCCGAGGGAGGACTCGAACCTCCGACGGTGGGAGCCGCGCGAACAGTACAAGGCGCCTCAAACCACACGGCTACCCCGCGCAGCTTTTAACAAGGAACAGCTGGTACTGATGCAAACTAAGGAATTTTCTTCCTGCACCCTAGACCTTCGAAGAGATGAGGAACTGAGGACAAGTCAGTTCAATAGCTTATGAAAAAGCACATCTTCACTCTAAAACTGTATGTTCTTCTCTTACGTTTTTGAAAAGACGCACTAATGTTCACTTCACTAGCAATTAACAGCCCTTAAAAATTACATTATTCCATTAAAGTCTGTAGTTACTCGTATATCGTCGCAGACTAGAAAGTTCTGCATATTAACCGTGCGGCAAAATACCCTCTTAGCGTGCTGTCATTTCCCAAAATCTCGCTTCGGTATCTGGTTCAAATGGCTCTGAGCACTATGCGACTTAACTTCTGAGGTCATCAGTCGCCTGGATCTTAGAACTAATTAAACCTAACTAACCTAACGACATCACACACATCCATGCCCGAGGCAGGATTCGAACCTGCGACGGTAGCGGTCGCCCGGCTCCAGACTGTAGCGCCTAGAACCGCACGGCCACTCAGGCCGGCTCGGTATCTGGAACGGTTTAGAAGATATGAGAGATGTTATGAACACTTCACTATCGCGCGTTGCTATTAGAAGTGAATTCACTACATAAAATCCATTATCTCGAGACTGGGGTCAAATATTGATCCCCTCCAAAGTTTAAAGAAAAATTCAAAATGTTAGTTGCATTTCATATGCTGAAATATGTGGTATAATACTCAAACACAAATTCATAGCGACTCCTATTTTTCAACGCAACGTTTTCGAATTTTGTGCAGCATATTACTTGTGTGTGAAATACCACAATAACTATGACCATTAAGGAAGTGGTAGGCACTTCGTCATGAAACTGGAAGATAAAGTTATAACCAACGTAAAAATCAAGTTTTTTAGACGATTAGTTTCTGTAAAATCGTGTGAGGGAGACTGCATAGCTAACGGAGGGCGCGCGACGTTCTACTCGTAATGGCACTGCTGCACCTTGGTTAGAAGGCTAACCAGCATTCTCTGTGTGCACCCGTAGGTGCACTGGTCTGCGCGGCGAGCCGGCATCCAAGTACCCACTTTCTTTCTGTTCTTACCCCAAATGGTAACCCTGCGTGTAAGAATTTGAAAGGTGCAATCTCATAACGTAGTTTCAGTATTGCATAGCTCCGTGGCGTTGCGCGCACGCGCATCGGGTATGCACGCGCGAGCAAATAAACGAGAGGAAACAATTACTGCGGCCGGGCGCAGGTTTGGATGTGGGTGTCCTTGCCGCTTGCCGGCGTGCACTCGCAAGCCTTTCGGAGGCCAGCCAGTTGCCGGCTTCCCCAGGAAGCAGAGCAAGTACTCGCCTTCGCCTCTGCGCTCTCACCTCCGGCGCGGGAGCGTTGCACTGGCTGCCACAGTCTTGCGTGTTTACATCTTACTCTGGCCATACGCTGTTCATTACTAGGCTACAAACTAACCGGCAATACGTTATCTATAAAATTCGTTTACTGACGAATTTCATGCGAAACAGCGCCTCTTGTTTACTAACACTTTGCTGCAAATTAGGTTCGCTTGCGGTACACAAAATGGATTGTAGATTTCTCACTCTATGTTGCCATTGTTTATCAGATGTGGTGCACCGAGTTCTACCTCTGTTCTCAGCTTAACGCAAATTGCCTGCATATTTATTACGTTACTCGTGGCAGGGTCCTGTCGGATCACGCAAAGCTTTCACGTTTCATTCTTACGTGTTTCCAAGTACCTCTTTTTTTTCTCCGTGGATTCTTTCTCTTTCGTCAGTGCACTTTGACCCTGGTCTGGTGGTGACTTCATTCTCTGGCAGTACTCCCGACATGCTAATTTTTTGCCTCTATGACTTCGTGTTGAAAATGTCGAATGAACATACATAAGCCTTTCCTAATTCATTTCTGACCTGCAGAATCAAGGGTAATGTTTTGAGTTGTTCTATGTATATTGCAGTTTTGTGATTGAGGTTTGTCGTTAGGAGTTGTGGATATGTCCATACAATTTCAGTCTTCTTTTTCTAATGTCTGCCGCGAGATCCGATACTTTCTTCGGTTGTTTTTCGGGACTGTAGTCTGCACAGTAGGTGAGTGTGTGAAGTTCGGTGGATGGTCGCAGAAAATAAACAAAATACCTTTACTAACCTTCAAAGAAATCGCCATCAGTTACAACACAACTCTGATATCGGTTGTAAAGTTGTTAGAAACTGTCAGCGAACGCTTCTTGTGGAATCGCTTGAAGTGCCGTAGTCACTTGTAGTTTGGGGTCCCGGGTTCGATTCCCGGCCGGGTCGGGGATTTTCTTTGCCCGGGAACTGGGTGTTTGTGTTGTCCTCATCATTTCATCATTATCATTCGTGGCAGTGGCTAGATTGGATGGTGAAAAAATTGGAATGTGTAAAAATTGGGACTTTGTACGGGCGCCGACGACCGCGCAGTTGAGCGCCCCACAAACCAAACATCATCACGAGATCTGTATGGTGCGAAAAGTAGCAATTATCTCTGAATAACAAAAAGTGTGCTGTCATCCACATCAGTACGAAAAGAAATCCGTTTAATTTCAGTTACACGGAAAAATACAAATTTAAAGGCTGTCAATTCAACTAAATACCTTTGGATAACAGTTACCAAAAACAAACTGGTACGATCACAAAGATAATGTTGTGGGGAAGGCAAACTAAAGAGTGCGTTTTATTGGCAGAACACTCAGAAGGTGCAACATGTCTACTAAAGAGACTTGCCTACACTATGCTTGTTCGTCCTCTGCTTAGCGTATTGCTGTGCGGTATGGGATCGTTACCAGATACGGTTGACAGAGGACATTGAAAAATCCAAAGAAGGGCAGTTCGTTTTGTACTATCGCGAAATAAGGAAGAGAGTATCACGGACATAAGTGAGTTGTGATGGCAGTCATCAAAAGAAAGGCGTTTTTCGTTGCAGGGAGATCTTTTCACGAAATTTCAGTCACCAACTTCTCCCTTTGATTGTGAAAATATTTTACTGAAATCAGAGCTCGTACAGAAAGATTTAAATGTTCATTTTTCCCACGCACTGTTCGAGAGTGGAACGGTAGAGAAATAGTCTGTAGAAAGTTAGAAGAACCCTTTGCCCGGCACTTAAGTGTGAACTGCAGAGTATTGCTGTAGACGTAGGTGTACCTTTTTTGTCTTATGAGTAGTTATTATTAGTTGCAACATACTTCTGGAATCGGTTGTAAAGCTGTTGCAAATTGTCAGCAAACGCTCTCACTCGAGGCACGGTGGTCGCTCGTAACATATACGAAGCGTATGCCTTTGAGGGCGAATTTAAGGCGGGGAAGCAAAAGGAAGACTTCCGTTGTCAAATATGGAGAATAAGGAAGGATTTGAAGAACAGTCACCTTGCGTTGAGTGAGAAAGGTGAGCACGCAGACGTTGCAAAATGGTTCAAATGGCTCAGAGCACTATGGGACTTAGCATCTGAGGTCATCAGTCCCCGTGAACTTAGAACTACTTAAACCTAACTAACCTAAGGACATCACAATTATCCATGCCCGAGGCAGGATTCGAACCTACGACCGTAGTGGTCGCGCGGTTCCGGACTTTTTCTTTTTTAAATATCATTTTGTCCGTTTTCGTTCGTTGTATCTGCTCGGGGGCGGACGTCGCAAGACACCCGTTTCAGTTCGTCGTTGATCCATTAACTCAGTTTTTTTTATTACAGGGGCGGCAGCTAACCCCCTGACCGAACACGCTGAGTTACCGTGCCGGCTAAGACTGAAGCGCCTAGAACCGCACGGCCACATCGGCCGGCTGCTCCGATTATCTCCTATATTGATTACATAGATTAGGAACAGTAGAAGGCCTATAACACATCCTTCGTGAACGACAGGTATCACTTCTGTTTTACTACATGATTTTACGTCGATTACTACGCGCTGTGACCTTTCTCAGTGTAAATCACGGATCTAGTCGCACAACGGAAGCGATACTCCGTAGGCGCGCAATTTGATTAGAAGTCGCTTGTGAGGAACGGTGTTAAAAGGCTCCTGAAAATCTAGAAATATGGGATCAATTTAAAGATATAATGTCGATAACACTCATTTCTTCGTGTGAGTAAAGAGCTAGTTGTATTGCATGAGAATGACAGTTTCTGAATGTTGCCTAAATTTGCGTTGCTGACTGTGTCAATAGACCGTTATCTTCGAGGTAATTCATAATGTTCGCACACAGTACATGTTCCAAAATCGTACTGCAAATCGAAGTCGGTGATATGGGTCTGTAATTCAGCAGATTACTCCTATTTCCTTTCTTGAGTAATAGTGTGACCTGTGCAGCTTTTCAGTCTTATGGCAGGGATCTTTCGTCGAATGAGCGTTTGTATATGATTACTAAGTACAGGGTTATTGTGTCAGCATACTCTGAAAGGAACCTAATTGTTACGCTTCTGGACGGGAAGACTTGCCGTTATTAAGTGCTTTAAGTTGCTCCGCTACACCGTGAATATCTGCTTCAAAGTTACTCATGTGGGCAGTTGTCATTTATTCGAATTCTGGAAATTTACTTCGTCCTCTGCAGTGGAGGAATTTTGGAAATTGTTTGTTTGTAACTGTTGTTTCCTTTATATTCTGAGACAATTCACGGAATTTTTAGACGCACATTGTTTATCTTCTGTAATACATCTGACCTGCCTGAAACCATCTCAAGGAAGTTCAGCTATGCTGATGATATGGCCCTAGCTATCCAAAGCAAGC
Organism: Schistocerca piceifrons; assembly: GCF_021461385.2. Lineage (NCBI taxonomy): Eukaryota > Metazoa > Arthropoda > Insecta > Orthoptera > Acrididae > Schistocerca > Schistocerca piceifrons. Next base: position 260,095,221 of record NC_060149.1, on the reverse strand, counting down.
AGTGTGAAGACACTGAAGACATCCTCACAACTGACCTAAACAAAATGCATGAGTATTTCACCAAATGGAGGCTAATACCAAATCCCACCAAGACTGAAGTCAGCTGTTTTCATTTGAACAACAGAATAGCGGGATATGAGCTGAAGGTTCATACGAATAACAGTCAACTGCGATATCAGCCATATTCAAAGTACCTGGGGGTCACTTTAGATAGGACATTATCCTTCAAACGACACCTGGAAAATGTGTCCAATGAAATAAGCTCACGGAACAACCTCATTCAGAGACTATGCAGCACTAACTGGGGAGCAGCAGCAGACACACTACGAACCTCTGCACTCGCCTTAGTGTACTCTGCAGCCGAGTACTGTACACCAGCGTGGTTAACCAGCAAACATATAAACAAGGTGGACACCCAGCTCAACGCTGCTATGAGAACCATAACTGGATGCATAAAGACTACCCCACTATTTTGGCTTCCAAAACTTAGTCATATAGCTCCACCCTCCCTACGAAGACAGGAAGCTCTGATGAAGGAATACACAAAAATAATGAATAACCCCCTGCTTCCTATCCATGAAGATGTCCCAACTTTGGAAAGAACACGACTCCGCTCCAGAAATCCTCCTTTAAGACTGGACCAACAACTGTCAGCTGACAACTTCAGCATGGATACTAAATGGCACGAGAGCTGGAGTGATAGTGCCTCTCCTGACAACCGTGAACTTATCGGTCCATCAGAGAAACCTAAGGGCTTTGAACTTCCACGACAGTTATGGAAAAGTCTAAACAGATTCCGAACAGGACATGGACTATGTGCACACAATCTTCCCAGCCATAGCTGTGGGTCACCTAATCAAACAATACAGCACATCGCCCAGGACTGTGAATTAAGAGCCTACCAGGGTAGTCGGGCTGACTTCTTCAACGCCACACCGCCCTGCCTCGAATGGATCGCCAATTTGGACGTCAGAATTTGAAGACTTGTGTAGTGCAAAATATCTGCTGTGATGTTACTTTTTATTGTGTTTATGTATTATATTTTATCTGAATATGTATCCTTCACTTATGTATTCTATAGTGTATTTTGTCATATAATTTCATAATGTAATAAGTGTAAACCATGTGTGAAGCGCCATACGCTAAATAAATAAATAGGGGTGAGAACCTTTCTTTGCATTTTGCGTTTTACATTACGGTACCTTTAAGATATCTTCCTGCATAATTCATTTTGTAAATTTCAGAATATCAACTGGATGCGAACTCTATTATCATACTAATTAAGACATATGTATCAACTGATTTTGTGATTCGTCTGTTCTGTTCCAAAAGGGCACGACCATTGGTTTTCGGGCCAAGGATGGAAGCGTTTCCGAAACGGCTAGGTTCTTAAACTGTTCGCGTGCCGTCTTGGTTAAAGTATACCGTACGCTACAAAATGGTGCTATCCAAAACCAGTGCCGAGGCAACTGTGGTGCACCACGGACCGTAGATGACGGGGGTGAAAGACGGCTGCGGAGATATGTATGGCGAATAGACGTGCAACTGTTGAGTGACTAACTGCCCAGATGAACCAAAGGGCTACCAACAGCGTCTCCTCAGGGACCATTCAGCGCACGTTGTTGTGTATGGACCGCCGCAGCAGGCGCCTGGCTCATGCACCCATGCTGACTGCTGTTCATCGGCGACGAAGGTTGGAATTTGCACGCCAATACCGCAACTGGTGGCCTTTTCAGATGAATCATGTTTTATGCTCCATAGAACCGAAAGCAAACATCCTTCAACAATCGTCGAAAGTGTTCAGACCGGAGGAGGGAGATTTACGATCTGAGGAATGTTTTCATGGCATTCCCTGGGTGATTCTGTCGTTCTGGAAGCTACGATGGGTCAACACAAGTATGCATCTATCCTTGGGGACCATGTCTACACCTATATGCAGTTTGTTTTACCACGGCACGATGGCATCTACCAGCACGACAATACAACGTGTCACGACTCGCAGTGTACGTGCGTAGTTCGAAGAGTACCAGGATGGTTTACCATACTCCACTGGCCATCAAACTTCCCGGGTTTAAATCCAATCGATAATCTGTGGGACGAGTTGGTCCGGCTGTTCACGCCACGGATCCTCAACCGAGAAACCTGGCGCAACTGGCCACAGCACTGGTGTCTTCATGGGCCTACGTCCTTGTTGGTACCGTCCAGAACCTCACTGACTCTGGTCCTGCACGATTCGCAGCGGTCTGCTCTGCAAGCAATGGTTATTCAGGGTTTTGACAGGTGGTCTCATTAATGTGGCTGGACAGTGCAGTTTTCTTCATATACACTCATGCTCATAAATTAAGGATAATGCTGATACATGGTGAAACAACACACTGGTGGGCGATTTGCTGGTTTAAGTCATCTCGGGGTATGACCATGCGGTGCAATTGACCTGCGGTCGTCGCACATACGCAGAGGTGTGTTGGTGCATGTCAGAGTACGGTGCAGCTAGTAAGTGTGCAGACGTATACGGGCGTACTACTGGTGCCTATGTGTTGAAAATGGCTCAAACAACACATTTGATGACGTTATGAGGGTTAGAATACTAGAGCGACTGGAGGCTGGTCAAACACAGCAGGTCGTAGCACATGCCCTCCGTGTGCGACGAAGTGTGATCTTAAGATTATGGCAATGATTCCAGCAGACAGGAAACGTGTCTAGACGCTACAGAACGAGACGTCCATAGTGTACAACACCACAAGAAGACCGATATCTCACCATTAGCGCCCGCAGTCGGCCACGGAGTACTGCAAGTAGCCTTGCTCGGGACCTTACCGCAGCCACTGGAACAGTTGTCTCCAGACACACAGTCTGGAGACGACTGAATAGACATGGTTTATTCGCCCAGAGACCTGCAAGTTGCATTCCACTGACCTCTGGTCACAGGAGAGCCCATAAAGCCTGGTGTCAAGAACACAGTACATGATAATTAGAACAGTAGTCCAAAGTTATGTTCATGGGTAAGTCCAGGTATAGTCTCAACAGTTATTCTCGCCGGGTTTTCATCTGGTGTGAACCAGGAACCAGATATCAACCCCTTAATGTCCTTGAAAGGGACCTGTATGGAGGTCGTGGTTTGATGGTGTGGGGCGGGATTATGATTGGTGCACGTACACCCCTGCATGTCTGACAGAGGAACTGTAACAGGTCAGGTGTATCGGGACGTCATTTTGCACCAGTACGTCCGCCTTTTCAGGGGTGCAGTGGGTCCCACCTTCCTCCGGATGGATGATAACGCACGGTCCACCAAGCAGCCATCGTGGAGGAGTACCTTGAAACAGAAGGTATCAGGCGAATCGAGTGTCCAGCCTGTTCTACAAACCTAAACCCCATCGAGCACGTCTGGGATGCTCTCGGTCGACGTATCGCTGCACGTCTTCAAACCCCTAGGACATTTCAGGAGCACCGACAGGCACTGGTGCAAGAATGGGAGGCTATACCCCAGTAACTGCTCGACTACCTGATCCAGAGTATGCCAACCCGTTGTGCGGCCTGTGTACGTGCGCATGGTGATCGTATCCCATATTGATGTCGGGGTACATGCGCAGGACACAGTGGCGTTTTGTAGTACATGGTTCAAATGGCTCTGAGCACTATGGGACTTAACATCTGAGGTCATCAGTCCTCTAGAACTTAGAACTACTTAAACCTAACTAACCTAAGGACATCACACACATCCATGCCCGAGGCAGGATTCGAACCTGCGACCGTAGCGGTCGCGCGGTTCCAGACTGAAGCGCCTATAACCGCTCGGCCACTCCGGCCGGCTAGTACATGTGTTTCGGGACGGTTTTCTCAACTTATCACCAATACCGTGGACGTACAGATCTGTGTCGTGTGTGTTCCCTATGTGCCTATGCTATTAGCGCCAGTTTTGTGTAGTGTCACGTTGTGTGGCACCACATTCTACAATTATCCTTAATTTATGTGCATGAGTGTATTTCAGTGTAATTTCCACGTAACATTGCGGTAACAGAGCAACAGTCTTGACTACCAAACAAATGAAGCTAAACAATCTTACCATTGATATGAGATGGTATTGTGCATCCCTACATATGAGTCGCTGTTTGTATATAGTTGTCCACACAGTCAAAAAATCGCGAATTGCAGAATAGAAAAAGAGGAAAAGAAGAAATTCATTTTTATGCATCTTGTTCGACAGTGATAGCATGTGAGACCAAGATAATAGTTTTAAGTCGAAGGTTTTTAGAAAAAATAACATTTCGTTTTTTTTTCGATCTTTTGTCTAAGTTGTAATATTTTTGGCAGTTCAGTATGTGAATTGTTTCTGAAATGCGCTTATGACTCAGTTATCGCAGTGTAGTGAGAATACTTGACTGGAGCACGTTCATAATGCCAACGAAAGCTGAAGGAAAGTAATTTACACGTGCATTTAAGTATGGTAAAGACCGTCATACTGTAATCCGACCAGACTATCATAATCAGAATTCCTTGTGACCTTTCTTTGTGAGAACCAGTGATAGACTCTGGGAAACCAGTGAACTCAAAACGCTGAAAACTATGTAGAACCGTTTCCCACTACTTATTATTCTGCTTCTTTTTGTTCCTTCTAATTTTTCTCTCTTCTTTTTATATAGCTTCTTTCTACGAGCCCGACGTTTTGGAACACCGCCTATTCAGTTTCCCTCTTAACTCTAAAGTTATCAGGTCTGCCGCAGTGGGCCTGTGAGCTAGCTTCTTACTTGGTCTGTTAGAGCCACGTACACTAATCGCTTGTCCCTTATCTTCTTTCAGTTTTTTTCTTTTCTTTGCCAATGTCAGTGTGGTTTTATTCAGCACCGAAATGGGGTTCTGTCCATCATTCTGCAAGCAGATTGTGAAACCACTGAAAATGACAGCCACGCTCCTCAGCTTTTCAGAATAATGTTGTTAATGCGACTTCTCTGACACGGCTCTTCACTAAGGATAAAGTGCTTAATGCAGCCGGGTGGAGTAGCAGAAAGTCTATAAGTAGAGTAAGAATTTTTTTAAACTATAATGACAAGTCAGGAAGTAAAGACTACTGTTATATTCTATCACAGCAGTGAATGTTTTGGAAAACACAATGTTCTGTGTTTTTCTTCTGAGTTCTAATTTCACGAAAATGACAGAGTCTCTTAATCATTTACATTCGTGTTATCTGCTTCATCGGTTAACTAAACCCTGACATCCAAGGTGAGGATATTCAGCGGTCTCTGACTGATCGGTAGCACCAACACTTAAAACTATGTGCTTGCTTTCGGGGGAAAAAAATAGTGTTCCCAGCCCTCTTAATTTTTATTTTCCTTGATTTTTCTAAATAGCTTCAGACAAATGTAGAAATGGTTCCTTAAACAGGTGCAGGACTGTTTCTTTTCCCCTCCTATAAATGAGCTAGCGTAGATCGTCTGATACTTTTTTTCTTTTTTCACTTCATGTTCCCGTCTGTACAGTGCCAGCGCTTGTCTGTTCCATTCACTATTTCTGTCGGTTCTGAACGGAAATACATCTTCTCACAGTATGGTGCAAGTGAAAGATAACTGTATCAGTGATAAGTAATCTCTCGCCTGCGATAATTTCTCTCTGACGTTGTTCACGCTAGCAGGATGGGTAGTGTGAGGCGTGTGTACAGACGTACTTGACAAGGCTGCTTACCGGATATGCTGATTCACGAGATTTCAAACGAAAATTTTCACAAACTTACTACTTATAACGAAGAACAAAAAGTTATCGTTTCTAATTTGCTACAAGTGAACTCATCCGAACTGTACGATGTGAACTAGATGGCAAAAATTAGTACAACTTTATTTGCATATATACTCCGCGAATCACTGTGAAATGAGAGGCAGTGGTAATTTTTATTTTACGATATATTAGGATTTCTTTTCATCGACTCGACCGGATAGCCGAGAGCGTTAACATACCACCTTGATTTGTCGAGGCTGTTCCGCATCTTTTCCGCCACGCGGACTACGACGTGGAGTGGTGTTCACCAGGCCAGCCTGGATCTGGCTTTTAGACGGTTTTCCACATCGAATTAGGTGAATGCCAGGCGGGTACACGGCACGCAAACATTTAGAAAACGTTCTCACATTACAGCATGAAATTTACTGTAGACACAGACATATGGGGTACGCAGGTTCCGTTCGGTTTGGGGTTGGAGGAATGGTGACGTCAGGACGAGGCCCAATTGCGGGTGCCGCAATGAACTTGCGACGTCACGCCAATTGCATTGGCCGACATACGTCGCCAGCACTCGGTACGTCTGGAGCCAGGCAGGAAATCGGTACGTCAATCAAAACATGACCTTATTGGTTACAGTGTCCTTAACTTTTTCATGTCATCGAGAGCGTGAATGTATTTAGCGTGAATGTATTTAAACGCGCAGCCGCAAAATATTCAACTGGTGTCAAAACAGTAACTCGCTCCCTGCTTGAGACGGTCGCTGTACTCCGTAGGACCTCCAGTGCTGTGACACGCGACATCGAGCCCGCTTCTGGAAGGGAATCCGGCCACCAACCATCACTAACAATATAGCAGTACCGTCCCCAGAGAGAGAACCCGGAAAAGGAAAGAAGCGTTATTTCTATTCCATACGCGGGCGAGTGTGGAAAGCGTGATTGATTGTATACCCCTGTGCGAGCTGTCATTTGTGTACTTTTACCTACACGATATACGACTATATAAGATAGGCACGTAGAAACTGGAAAATATCAGTTTTCCGTCCTGAAAGAAGGCTATTGGATTTTTCTAATCACTATCTCGTGACATGTAGGCCGTCTTGCTTCGAGTTTGTGTTGGTTAAGTCTTTACACTACTGTTACTCTCTCTCGCCAATCAAATAAGCTTGCGTGCAACCCTCTTTCTTATATACGTTCGACATTTCCTGTTAGTCTGACGTGATATGAGCCCCATTACTCTTTAACATTATTCAAGTATGGGTCCCACAACTGTTTTGTATGCAATATTTTTTGTACACAAACTGCAGTTTCCCTGTATCCAATGAATCCAAGCCTGCCACTTGCTTCACCAATAAATACCCCTAAATGGTCATCCCACTACACATCTCGACACAATGTTCTCCCAAATTTTCGTATGACATGACTAACTGTACTAGTGACTCAATACTCCAGTAATCAGAGGATGCCACGTTTTCGTGAAGTTTCCTGAAGTGCACAACTTTGTATTTCTTTACATTAAGAGCAAGTTGTCAGTTTTTGCAGCAGACCGATATCTTGCCGAGATCTAACTGGATATTAGTGCAATTCTTACCGCATAGCATATCACTGCAACGTCTACAAAATGCCTGAGCTTTTACCTGGCACTATTCGCCAACCATTAAATTATGTTTCGGGCCCGCGTCCAGGTCTGTGCTCCGTATGGGACCACGAGCTACATTACGTTCCTGTGGATCCTAATCTTCGTGGATCTCGATAGAAGCCGGGACTTGATCAGATTTCCAAACAAATAACTTGACCTGTTTCCTGCTTGAATTCTTGCTATTGTTTCCTGGTCGAACCTATTCCTGTCACTGAGTGCTACTCAAACATATTTGAGCTCTCACCCAAAAGATAGAAAGAAAACTCCTGAAATTTGAGAATACTGTTCTGAACAGATTTCTGGATCAGTGAAAGGCCTAGACGACTGGAGAAGGAGAAAAAAAAAACGCGAAGTGTAGGAGCTGTAAAACTGTGGCTATTATTAAAGAGAAGAGACTCAAGCTGTATGTGCATGTAATGCGTGAGAAGCCCAGTTCACCAAGTAGATGATGGAAGAAGACATCAGACCAAGGTGAAAACCACGGCTGAGACGGATTGACGGGGCGAGAGAGGATATGAGTAGGGTGGCACTAATTTGAGAAGACGACATTGGCCAAAGAAGATGGAGGAGATTGATTTAGGACGCCAAAGGCCGACTGCAGTTTGTATGGCCAACCTAATAAGTAAGTCATTACTGTATAACGTCAGCAGCAAGGGTCATATTACAGTCACTCCGGGCACACAAATTATTACTTCAGTGTCTACTGATGACTCTCCAACCAGGACATGGGTTTCGTCCTGCCTGTTAGGATAGATCCAGTTGAAAATCTGATTATGTATGGCAGAGAAAGGTATTTACTTTAGAAGAGATCGATGTGACACTGAATCAAAAACTTTTGGAAAGTTTAGAAACGCTGATTCAGCATTTTATTCTCTGCCCACAACACTGACGATATCATATGTAAATTGTAAGTTGAGTTTAAAGTTATCGATGTTTTCCGAGCCCATGCTGATTTCCATGGAAAAGACTGTTGTATCGGTGGAAGGTCGTACGAAGTGATTTGTTTGCTTATGATGAAATTACTCTACATATTCCCAGTGAGGGCCAATGCGTGAGAAACGAAATGGTTAACTTCTGGCATGTTACAGTGTTGTCAGTAGAGGCTCTTGCAACCTGAATTACAAGACCTGAAGCATTAAAAAGAGCTCATTGATTACCGGAGCGTTTGTAATGAATATCGGTAGTTTTAGATGTTGCTTGGATAAAACTGTGCAAGGCGTAATAAAGACTCGGTGTAAAAGAAAGAACTTATTACGTTACGTGAATTAGCCAAATAAAAACCTTAAGTGTGTAATAAAAATCAGATATACGAAGCCAGTAGCTTGCAAGTTGATAAGCACCTTCCAAACAACGCGTTGGAGTCCCAGTAGGTGGCAGCACTGCACAGGTACACAAAAGTAGAACATTGTAAAGCAGACTATCGTAGTAGCAGCTAGAAGAATGGCAGATTAGAAATGAAACTATCTGCCCTTATTTCATAATGCAGATTATGTACAAAACGTTCAAATACCCTGTAAATGCAAGAGCTGACCTAATATAAAACACAACAGCCACTCCGCAGACATGGGTCGTCGAAAAGGCCCTGTAACCAAGTATTTTAACACACTTGAGGCAACTGATGATTTCAGATTCCGCGCCCAGTACATTCGTGACTCGCATTAGGAAGCAACTCACAGACGGAACGCGATCACCAGTACTATAGATCGGGTGTCAAAGTTGATAACGGCATCTACATCGATATTTCATGATGTCACACAAATCTGAAGGCTGTAAATTCAACTAAATACGTAGGGATTACAATTACAAATAACCTAAATTGGAACGATCACATACATTACTGGCCATTAAAATTGCTACACCAAGAAGAAATGCAGATGATTAACGGGTATTCATTGGGCAAATATATTATACAAGAACTGAAATGTGATTACATTTTCACGCAATTTGGGTGCATAGATCCTGAGAAATCAGTACCCAGAACAACCACCTCTGGCCGTAATAATGGCCTTGATAAGCCTGGGCATTGAGCCAAACAGAGCTTGGATGGCGTGTACAGGTACAGCTGCCGATGCAGCTTCAACACGATACCACAATTCATCAAGAGTAGTGACTGGCGTTTTGTGACGAGCCAGTTGCTCGGCCACCATTGACCAGACGTTTACAGTTGGTGAGAGATCTGGAGAATGTGCTGGCCACTGTTCGAAGTGCCGTCAATGCAAACAAGAGGTGACCGTGACGTGTAACCAATGGCACCCCATACCATCACGCCGGGTGATACGCCAGTATAGCGATGACGAATACACGCTTCCAATGTGCGTTCACCGCGATGTCGCCAAACACGAATGCGACCATCGTGATGCTGTAAACAGTACCTGGATTCATCCGAAAAAATGACGTTTTGCCATTCGTGCACCCAGGTTCGTTGTTGAGTACACCATTGCAGGCGCTCCTGTCTGTGATGCAGCGTCAAGGGTAACCACAGCCATGGTCTCCGAGCTGTTAGTCCATGCTGCTGCAAACGCCGTCTAACTGTTCGTGCAGATGGTTGTCTTGCAAACGTACCCATCTGTTGATTCAGGGATCGAGACGTGGCTGCACGATCCGTTACAGCCATGCGGATAAGATCCCTGTCATCTCGACTGCCAGTGGGTCGAGGCCGTTGGGATCCAGCACGGCGTTCCGTATTACCCTCCTGAACCCACCGATTCCATATTCTGCTAACAGTCATTGAATCTCGACCAACGCGAGCAGCAATGTCGCAATACGATAACCGCAATCGCGGTAGGCTACAATCCGACCTTTATCAAAGTCGGAAACGTGATGATACCCATTTTTCCTCCTTGTGCAAGGCATCACAACAACGTTTCACCAGGCAACGCTGGTCAACTGCTGTTTGTTTATGAGAAATCGGTTGGAAACTTTCCTCGTGTCAGCACGTTGTAGGTGTCGCCACCGGCGCCAACCTTGTGTGAATGCTCTGAAAAACTAAACGTTTGCATATCACAGCATATTCTTCCTGTCGGTTAAATTTCGCGTCTCTAGCACGTCATCTTCGTGGTGTAGCAATTTTAATGGCCAGTAGTGTAGATAATATTGTGGGTAGAGCAAACAAAAGATTGCGATTCATTGGCAGAATACTTAGAAGGTGCAACAGGTCTACTAAAGAGACTGCTTACACCAAGCTTGCCCGCCCTATTCTGGAGTATTGCTGTGCGTTGTGGGACTGACGGAGGACACCAAAAAAGTACAAAGCAGGGCAGCTCGTTTTGTATTATCGCGAAATAGGGGAGATAGTGTCACAAACATGATACGGGAGTTGGAGTGGCAATCATTAAAACAAAAGCGTTTTTCGTTGCGACAGGATCTTATCATGAAATTTCAATCACCAGTTTTCTCCTCCGTTTGTGAAAACATTCTGTTGGCACCCACCTACGTGAGGAGAAATGATCATCACGATAAGTAAGAGAAATCAGGGCTCGCACTGAAAAATTTAAGTGCTCGTTTTACCCGCGTGCCGTTCGAGAGTGGATCGGTAGAGAGACAGCTTGGTTCATTGAGCCCTCTGCCAGGTATTTTATTGTGAATAGAGTAATCACGTAGATGTAGATATTACGCAACCCACGGCGAAGAGTTCTTAGTGTCCTAGTATTCCTCCCCGCCACCACCAATTTTCCTTTCTTATTTGCTAATGCGCACAAAGAACTAAGGCTACATGTGTGTTAGAGTTTTTCTAATGTGGCCATCATGGACATTTCGCTTGATACATGTGGGAGGAAGTAAGATTTCTTTGCCTTATTCCAATGTATACCGTCAGAATTTTAACAGCAGAAGCTCTCAGTGATATTCAGTGACTGTCTTATAGCATCTGTCACTGGACTTTGATAACTTTCTCCGTGACGATCTCGCTCCATGTAAACAAAACTGAGGTGAGATGTGTCTTCTTTGGATCTTTGATAATTGCTCATTTAATTTAAGCTTGATAACCAGTACTAAAAACTCGATCAAACGAGGGGTTTCTGAGCTACCTCTTTCGTAGGTGCGTTGAATATCTTTATTTCACCTCCGTACAACTAGTTTTATGTGATCAAACCACTTACGGTCCGGTCTGACGCGTACTCCTAGGTACAATTCCAGACAAAAAAGCTTGAAACACCCAGAAGAATTGCAAGAAACGAAATAAAACTTCACGGGTAGAGAGGGTGTTATTTCAGTTAATACAAAGTTGACTCAAATTTACTAAGGACTTGTCTCGTCTCGCTAAATCACGGACTGCCTAAATCCGGTGGTGAGGGAGGCTAAGCAGCAGTGCTGTTATTCCTCCTTTATCTGCTCTGTTGGTATGTGTGGCCTCTCAGTGGAATGGGCTTCTGGCTACTCCGCTGTGTTTAGACTAGCGAAGTAGTTGATGGCAGGAAGATCTTCTGGGGCAGGCTGACGCCTGCCGGTGCGCCACTCTTCCTTCACCCACTTCTCTGTGGGCTGGTAGATGTGCTCCCTGTCCGAGGGGGTGAAGATGGGGCGGCTATTTAGCAATATCAGCTCTTTCCTCACCGCCTCGCGCAACATGCCACGCGTGTGGCGCAGGTCGCACGATTGATGAGGAGGGGCAGCCCTTCGTTAGTTGCCACTTCCTCAGCTTGCGAAGAAGCGGTCGGCATCTCGTCCCCAGATGATTCGTCCGCGTCTGTGACAGTATGAGCCCACTTATCAATATGAGGTCGCACCCGGTATGGCCTGGATGCACCCACTGATTCGGTTGAGAAGGGTGTCATAATTCCGTTGTACCCTCACCTGAAGCAAGCGGTCCTTGATATCCTCGTTACTGCCAATGGAACGGAGTTGACGTCCAAGCTGGTACCACACGTGTTTTATCGAGGACAGCTCTGGGGATTTTGATGGCCCTGGAAGGCTCTCAACTTCCCACGGACAGTTCGCAGAGACGAGCATTGTCCTGTTGAAAAATGGTACCCCGATATTGTCGTAAGGTAGGACATGAGCACGCAGGATGCGCGTGATGTACTGTTATGGCGTCAGGATTTCCTCCAGCATTACCAGCCGTGATCTGAAGTCATACCCGATGGCTCCCACACCATAATGGTACGAGTAATACTCTCCAAAACAGAGGAAGAGTGGGGCGCCACTCTAGTCCAGCGGCGTACTCGTCGACGACGGTCTTTCGGGTAAGTGTATAATAGCGATTCGTCGCTGAACAAAATGCAACGTCGTTCATCAGTAGTCCATGCTTCCCTTTCACAGCGCCACTCCAGACAGCCGTTTGTATGTGCTATTAACGGCAGCTGCTGTTAGTCGCCGAGTGTGGGATGACACCGTGGTGCACAATACGGCGATCCTGCCTTATGGTGGTCTGACGTAGCCGACCACAAACTTGACGAGTGTTCCAGCCCTCACGTTCACATGCAATCCAACATCGGGCCAATGTCACATCTGAATGCCCCGCAAATCTGGATATTGCACGAATCGACCAGCCAACCCAATGAGGACCCACAGTGAGGTCCCTTTAAAACTCTGTCATGTGCTGATAACGCTGTCTCACACGAGTACGCGGCGTTTCCATGTCTTTCACAGTGATCAACATCTAATGCTGTTCTGTTCATACCCATTATATACCCTACCAGGCGTGATAATATTAAAGACTAACAACACTAATGCACCCTGGTGGCTGGCTTCCCTGTCTCAGGGAATGTACATACGCGCCTATTGTGTGTATATGTACAGAGTTACACTGACATGCGACTATGTCTTCTGGGTGCTTCACTATTTTGTCGGATAGTTTATTTTACGGTTGGTACTTTTTGCAGGTATTGTTCGTAAACCTGTTATCAAACAGTTCATCTACATGTATACTTCGCAAGCCACCTTGCAGTGTGTGTGGATGATAGTTTTTGTACCACTGTCACTACGCTCTTGCATGTTACAGTCGCGACTGGTTCGCGGGAAGAATGATAGCCGGCAAGCCTCTGTGTGAGATCGGATCTCTAATTTTATCTTCGTGGCCTTTTCACGAGATATACGTAGAGGGAAACAATTTACAAGTGTTTACTGTTCTAGGAACTTAGACTCTCGGAACTTAAACAGCAAACCACACCGTGGTGCAGAATGCCTCTCTTGCGGCGTCTACCATAGAGTTGGCTACAATTTCCCATCCGTTAACGCAGGTCCAGAAAAAAAGAAAAACTATGTGCATTTCACAAGACTGTTATACCCCAGTAGCTGTTTCTTTTGCAAAATAAACTCCTGATCTATCAAGAAGGGGCCTACAGTTCCCCATCCGATAACGCAAGTCAAGAAATCTGCAAACAAGACCGTGACAGACTCTACGAATCCTTTGGTTGAGACCCTCCGCTCGGCTCCAAACCAAAGGACCCCCAGCGACTCTGGGAACAATGCGACAAATTACGAGCTCTGCTTGCAACCTGCGCGCGAGTCCAGCAGCCTTCACCACTTCCACCAGCCGCCTATATGAACTGAGGACGGCCACAGAACCCAAGGCGTCACTGGTGTTGACTTGAGCCACAACTTGCAGACAACTGTACGCTGTAGGCTTCCTCCACATCTCGATTGAGGCCCCCATCAGACATATCGAGTGCACGTTGGCTTTTTTTTGCCGGCCCTGAACGTTATTTCTCTAAGAGGCTCCATAACGCACCTAACTCTGGAGCTCCCGATAACTAGTAAACCTCTGCCCCCGAATACCTGCTCAGACCCTGCTGAAAGAACGACCATCTCTCCACTCACAGGGCGAACAGGCAAGGTCAGACGGCAAGTCTCCGCCTTGGCCTTCCCCCTCGAGCAACGCGGACGCGTTACCACCCATCACTCACCCTACTGTGAGGACGAGTCCTCTGCGTTCGGTACACTACGAGGCGCCGCTGCAGCAGAGCTCGTGGGCGAAACGAGTGACACCTGAGGTGTTCCGTACGAGCCAGATTCTCCGCCACCGCTACCTCCCGAGGAGGCAGCCTGAAGGCGGCTGACCGTAGCCAAAAGCGCATACATCTCTTTGCGAACCTGCGGCCAGCTCTTCCTGAGTCCGCACAAAGCATACACACATCCTTACCATCGTAACACGACTGACTGATGAAACAAACTGTGAAAGGATAGTCAGAAACCTAGATATGCAACATACTACCCACCTGACGTGTCACCAATGGAGGCTGACGCCTTAATGAACTGTGTAGCTGGCTGTTCAGAAGAAAATGACAGTTGTGCTAAAGACTGCCTCACTCTAGACCCTACAGTTACAAAAACGCGAGATTGCACCTCCTGAACAGAAAAAACGCTCTAAAGTTAAGAAAAAATATACGAGTAACAAAACACAGAAAAACCTAAATACGTAATTTGCAGCTCTACAGGTGTGTAACAAGCGACAGTTGCAGCCTGACTGACAAGCTTAGTAAGCTGAAACGAACGGTTGCTGGCTCTTCAAAAGAAATAAATGGATAACTACTGCGCTACAAACTGCCCGAATTTACACTTACAGTTACAAAACTTGAGATTTAACCTCTTAAATAGATGGGTTGTTTGGGGGAAGAGACCAAACAGCGAGGTCATCGGTCTCATCGGATTAGGGAAGGATGGGGAAGGAAGTCTGCCGTGCCCTTTCAAAGGAACCATCCCGGCACTTGCCTGGAGTGATTTCGGAAAATTACGGAAAACCTAAATCAGGATCGCCGGAGGCGGGATTGAACCATCGTCCTCCCGAATGCGAGTCCAGTGTCCTCTTAAACAGAAAAACACGCACAAAATTCAAGAAATATACTACTGAGAAATCACAGAAAGACGTAAAAACGTAACACGCTGTTCTCCAGGTGTGTAACGGGCGACAACTGGAACCCGGCTGTTAGAGGTATCACTATTTAGAGAGAAATTAGATTATTCAGCTCTTAGTGCGGTCAGAACGTGTACATTAGAGATCAAAGGTATGCGGTACTCTGCATTACGTCAGTCAGATTGGAGCTTCCGCGGAGGGAGGGGGGCAGGGCACTAACTTCGTTACTCGCGGCGATAAATCAATCAGAGCGTGAGAAATTCGCAGCTGGCGCTTTAAATAGGTTACCAACTCGATTTACCAGCACTTAATTGCAAATCAAAAATTGATGATGCCGAAGTCTGGCAATGTAATGCGACGGATGGGCGGTTGAGTTTCACTGCATCTACTAGTATATGCCTTTAACAGCTGCAGTTGTACATTAAATATTATATATTTAATAAATTATTGTAAATTTAGTTAAAGATTTTAGCACACCAAATTTTATTCTCTATCTACCTGACTTATTTCTTGCTTATATTACTCTTTCAGGTCCCAAATACTCGATCAAGTTGACGCCAACGTGAATTTTACCATAAAAAATTCATTTCTCAGTTAAATTATTGAATCCTTTTATTCTTTGCATCCACGTCTTCACTCTTTGCGATATTTGGCAATGAAAAGAATCATTAGCATCAGTTTTTGTTTCAACTTCCGAATATTTTTGTAACGATTTGCAGCATTTATTGTTTTATCGATTTTCTTGTTTGAGAAAAATATGACATAAGGGAGAGGTCACTTAGCTGTTGCATGATCATATTTGGTACGTAAATATGGATATTAAAAGTATTTCTGCTGCCTTCCTTAATTTTGTAGAAACGTCGAACACTCTAAAGTGTCGAACTTTTGGAGAAGTGATGGTGGCAATGTCACGTCTGAGCCCAAAAACAAGAAAATGGTTTCCAGAAAAAAAAGAAAAAAAAACCTCGTCAAGCTCGCTGAAATTCCTAACAGCAGCGTCGGCCGTTGTGACCGAGCGGTTCTAGGCACTTCAGTCAGAAACCGCGCGACCGCCACGGTCGCAGGTTCGAATCCTGCCTCGGGCATGGATGTGTGTGATGTCCTTAGGTTACTAAGGTTTAAGTAGTTCTAAGTTCTAGGGGACTGATGACCTCAGATGTTAAGTCCCATAGTGCTCAGAGCCATTTGAACCATTTTGAACCTAGCAACAGTGTAAGTGTTGTTAGGCATTCAATAGAAAGGGAGATAAGCGCTTAACGTCCTGTCGCGACGAGGTCGTCAGAGATGAAGCAAAACCTTGGACAGGGCATGAATGGGGAAAGAGATAGGCCATGCCCGTTTCGAGGGAAACATTCCAGTGTTCGTCGCAACCGGTGTAGGGAAACCATTGAATCTTATCTATCCAAAGAGTCAAATTAATTGAACAATATTTAACACAACAATTCCGTAGGATGTGTTGTTGAGAAATTAATTCATGTTTATAGAAAAACGATCTGCGGACACCAACTGTATGTAACACAGATTTGAGACGGCTGATAACTAAGCCATACAATATGATATCTCACAAAAGCGGTACCGTAGTGCCGAGGTTCTTAATTTAGTTACACATGAGTTACCAACCTCACGTGTGGTGCTGTCAGGGGCAAGGACGCCAGAATAAGGTCCAGTTACCGTGGCCAGATACAGGTCTTGGACAGTCGACACAGCAGTTCTTCGCTTGCCTTCACCAACCAATATTACGCGGTCCAGATTCTTTAATGTGACTCCCAGTAAAAAACCTGAATAACCACGTTTTAAAGCGCGGACCGCTCTGAGACGTGCAGGAAGAGAGTCAGAATGGTTCTGGAAGGTACCGATAGGGATGGGTGGAGCCTAGTGCAGTGGCCAGCGCTTTCTCGATTGAGGATCCGTGGTGCGAACAACTCGATCTCGATGGTCCCACGGATTCTCGATTGGGTTTAAATCCGGGGAGTTTGGTAACCAGGGGCGTATGATAAACTCGTCCTGGTGCTCGTCGAAGCCCGCATGTGCGCTGTGCGACACGTTGCATTGTCCTGCTGGTAGATGTGTCGAGGAAAATCAAACTGCATGTAGGGGTCGACATGATTCCCCAAGGATAAATGCATACTTGTATTCATCCATTGCCCCTTCCAGAATGAAGAGATCGCCCAGGGAATGCCACGAAATCGTTCCGCAGACAATAACACTCCATCCTGGTTGCAGGATATTTGCTTTCAGACGTTTAACGCCGTACACACCAAAGGCTACGTGTCTGATGGAGCATAAAGTAGGGGTCATCTTCTGGGCGTTTACACCATAGTTTCCTGCCGTAATGTAGACAGGAGTGACACCACCAGCAGTCGACCAATGGTGTAAACGCCCAGAAGATCACCCCTACGTCGGGTTGAAACCGGTTGGCGGTATAATAATAATAATAATAATAATAATAATAATAATAATAATAATAATAATTACCGTGGAGGCCCGGGAAAAGAATAGGCCTCCGGTATGTTCTGCCAGTCGTAAAAGGCGACGAAAAGAACAAACCACTAATAGGGCTAACCCCCCTTTTAGTGTGATTACTTGGTTCAGGACAGAACTAATGAAGCCTCGGACAAGCGCCGTCATGGTCGGGGACGATGCTTGAACCCTATGCCCGCCCACAATGGTAACGACACTGCTAGCCAACTGGAAAAGATTCAAATCCAAATAGAGGTGTTTTGCAGGATATGCTTCCTGCAACCACCCTAGAAGGAAAACAAAGACAGAGGATGAGATGGTCAGATGAAGTTAATCGACACCTCATGTTCTGTTATTACCAAGCAACAATCCTAGGAACCAACACAACTGGATACAGATCACAAGTATACACAACATTTATTACCAGATACCCAGAATTAAAATTTTTAACTGAGCAACGACTAGCTGATCAGATCCGTGTAATAATCAAAAATAACAGGATACCCCAGTCAGAATTAGAAAACATCAAACAACAAGTACAACAAATACTGGAACAAAATAATGTGCAATCAGAAAAAGAAAATACAGTAATGGACTCAAACATCCCAGAGCAAACAAACAAAGTACAAAACGCATCAATTAAACAATCAGAGGAAAACGAAGTCTTAAGACATCCACCAGAACAAGCACAAATAGAACACGAAGTGACACACATGTTAGATATAGAAGAAAAATTTCAGCTGACATATATAGAATACAAAGACACAAATACAGATATTAGACCACTCTTGCATAGACCGCCAAATAACCCACAAGTCGAAACAGGAATAAAAACTATCAGCACAATCATACACAACAAAATAAATGAAAACAACTATGGAAGAGTTACAACTACTGGTTTATATAGGAGCACTCACTACACTAAATATACTCACTAGGCAGAGATCAGAACCAACCAACACACAGAAGAAACCCACAAAACCAGCATGGCAACACAGGCTACAGATCAGAATAGAAAAACTGAGAAAAGACATCGGACAGCTAACACAATTTATAAGAAATGAAATGTCAGAAAAAAAACGAAAAATCTTAGCTAAAATCTCACAACAAGAAGTGATAGAGCAATTAGATGAAAAGAAGCAGAAATTACAAGCATTGGCCAAACGACTTAGAAGATACAAAAAAAGTGAAAATAGAAGGAAATAAAACCAAACATTCAACACAAACCAAAAGAAATTTTACCAGACAATAGATAACACGCACATTAAAATAGACAATCCACCAAACATAACAGACATGGAACACTTCTGGAGCAACATATGGTCAAACCCAGTACAACATAACAGGCATGCATGGTGGATACAAGCAGAAACAGATACATACAAGATGATACCACAAATGCCTGAAGTGATAATTTTGCAACATGAAGTCACCCAAGCAATTAATTCTACTCAATTGGAAAGCCCCTGGAAAAGATAAAATAGCAAATTTCTGGCTAAAGAAATTCACCTCAACACATTCACATCTAACAAAATAATTTAACAGTTACATTGCAGACCCATACACATTCCCTGATACACTTACACATGGAATAACTTATCTGAAACCTAAAGATCAAGCAGACACAGCAAACCCAGCTAAATATCGCCCCATAACATGCCTACCAACAATATACAAAATATTAACTTCAGTCATTACACAGAAATTAATGACACATATAACACAGGACAAAATTACAAATGAAGAACAAAAAGGCTGGTGCAAAGGAGCACGAGGATGTAAAGAGCAACTAATAATAGATGCAGAGGTGACATATCAAGCTAAAACTAAACAAAGGTCGCTACACTATGCATACATTGATTACCAAAAGGCTTTTGATAGTGTACCCCACTCATGGTTACTACAAATATTGGAAATATAGAAAGTAGATCCTAAATTGATACAGTTCCTAAACATAGTAATGAAAAATTGGAAAACCACACTTAATATCCAAACAAATTCAAATAATATCACATCACAGCCAATACAGATTAAGCGTGGAATATACCAAGGAGACTCATTAAGTCCTTTCTGGTTCTGCCTTGCTCTGAACCCACTATCCAACATGCTAAATAATACAAATTATGGCTACAATATTACTGGAACATACCCACACAAAATCACACATCTGCTATACATGGATGATCTAAAACTACTGGCAGCAACAAATCAACAACTCAACCAATTACTAAAGATAACAGAAGTATTCAGCAATGATATAAATATGGCTTTTGGAACAGACAAATGTAAGAAAAATAGCATAGTCAAGGGAAAACACACTAAACAAGAAGATTACATATTGGATAACCACAGCGACTGCATAGAAGCGATGGAAAACACAGATGCATATAAATATCTAGGATACAGACAAAAAATAGGAATAGATAATACAAATATTAAAGAAGAACTAAAAGAAAAATATAGACAAAGACTAACAAAAATACTGAAAACAAAATTGACAGCAAGAAACAAGACAAAAGCTATAAATACTTATGCTATACCAATATTGACCTACTCATTTGGAGTAGTGAAATGGAGTAACATAGACCTAGAAGCACTCGATACACTTACACGATCACAATGCCACAAATATAGAGTACATCACATACATTCAGCAACTGAAAGATTCACATTAAGCAGAAAGGAAGGAGGAAGGGGATTTATCGACATAAAAAACCTTCATTATGGACAGGTAGACAATTTAAGAAAATTCTTTCTAGAACGAGCAGAAAGTAGCAAAATACACAAAGCAATCACTCATATAAATACATCGGCTACACCACTGCAATTTCATAACCACTTCTACAACCCTTTAGATCACATAACATCAACAGGTACGAAGAAAGTAAATTGGAAAAAGAAAACACTACATGGCAAGCACCCGTATCATCTAACACAGCCACACATCGATCAAGACGCATCCAACACATGGCTAAGAAAAGGCAATATATACAGTGAGACGGAAGGATTCATGATTGCAATACAGGATCAAACAATAAACACCAGATATTACAGCAAGCATATTATTAAAGATCCCAATACCACAACAGATAAATGCAGACTTTGCAAACAACAAATAGAAACAGTAGATCACATCACAAGCGGATGTACAATACTAGCAAATACAGAATACCCCAGAAGACATGACAATGTAGCAAAAATAATACATCAACAGCTTGCCTTACAACATAAACTTATAAAACAACATGTTCCCACATACAAGTATGCACCACAAAATATACTGGAGAACGATGAATACAAATTATACTGGAACAGAACCATTATAACAGAGCAAACAACACCACATAACAAGCCTGACATCATACTCACCAATAAAAAGAAGAAATTAACACAACTAATCGAAATATCCACACCCAATACAACAAATATACAAAAGAAAACAGGAGAAAGAATTGAAAAATACATCCAACTGGCTGAGGAAGTCAAGGACATGTGGCATCAGGATAAAGTTGACATTATACCAATTATACTATCAACTACAAGAGTCATACCACACAATATCCACCAGTACATGGATACAATACAGCTACATCCAAACGTATATATACAACTACAGAAATCCGTAATTATTGATACATGTTCAATTACCCGAAAGTTCCTAAATGCAATATAATATATACCGTACAGTTAAAAGGAAGTCACGCTTGATGAAGGTCCGCGTCACTTTCCATTTTTGACCAGACATAACGTCTGAGAAAAGAAAGAAATAATAATAATAATAATAATAATAATAATAATAATAAATGCGATTAAGACTGTTTTTGAATTATTGAAGTGGTTAACTGCTCAACAGTTCCACATCTATTCGCCCGTACACATTTCCGCAGCCGTCGTTCATCCCTGTGGCGTAGGGCCCGTGATGCACCAAAGTTGCCTCAGCGCCGGCTTTGGATAGCGCCATTTTCCCATGCACGGTACACTTTCACCAAGGCGGCACGTAAACAGTTTAAAAACTTAGCCGGCTCCAGCGCGCGGCTTGGTGCGAAAGCCACTGATCATGTCGTTTTGCCCGCCAAATAAATTGCTCCGTTTGCCCAGTGCGACCACGACTATGCTGGTTTAGCATCCTCCGGATACCCTCTACTGCTAGTTGTGCCATATGCAGTCTGCACGTTAACATTGAAAATACGTGGTGGTCTGATTAATGTGCTGGCATTGAATGTCATTCTCCCACAAAAAGTGTTTTAAGTAGCTTGGAACTATTTCAAATGGCGGTATTCAAAGAAAAGAAAAATGCTTTTATGAGCCAAAACATTATGACCACTTCCCACAGCAAGAATGTATGCCGCATGGTGGCACTGCGAGCACGTGACTCGGGAAGGAACGTGTATCACCACAGGAGAGACGAATGCGATATTCTAGCGACGATATGGGACGCAAACTGGGAAATCCACTGGCATAAGCAAATTTGACGAAGGCCAAACTTAAGTCTTACATCTGGGAACGAGCATTTTGGAAACGGCGAAACTGGTCGGTTGTTAGCGTGTTACTGTCGTGAACTTCTATTGAAAGTGTCTGAAGGACGGTGAAACCACGAGTAAGAGACGAAATGCTGGGCGTCCACACTTCATCATACAACTTGATGGTCGAGGGTTTGACCTGTCGGCAAGTTCGTCGCCTAGGGTTCCGACGTCCTGGGGTCCACACAAACACCACTGAACGTCGGGACCGTTCCAGGACAGACTCCTGAATGGACGACACCAAAGGATGGCGAAGGTAGCACTGGTGGATAGCTTGTAGACTGCTCAAGGTGTCAGTACACAGGAGAAATGACTCGCCAGAGCATGAACGGATGTGGTCAAGAGCACGAGATATGGCCGCCAGCTCTGCAGTGAAAACACTGCAGCCATCTGGCAAGGAGTGCTGTTCAGTATGTCTTCCATGAACATAGACAAAGCCTACGTGACCATCAACCACTGAGCCGCCGGGGTATACAACTTCATGGCACTGGTACATATCGAGAATCGAGAGGAAGTGACGGCAGAGAGCCACATGGTTAACAGAGTCCTCAGGGCCATGCGAAAGGTCCAGAAGAATCTGAGGCCTAGGTGTACACCATGGAGGTGTACGTGAATCGACCTCGACGAGAGGTGTTAATGGGAAAGACTCCCTTTCATACAGAAAGGACCGGATGCAAACCGCAAACGTAAGCCCTGACCTAGACCGCCAATGTGGGAGATGAACCACTGTGGTTGGGAAACGGAGACGGAAATTTGGTTGCGCATGAGAACTAAGAACGTGTGCAACGTAACTAGCGAGCAGTTGTGCACGCGTAACCTTCAATGGAGGAACTCTGGCCTCCACCAGGACACTGGTCACTGGACTCGTCCTAAAGGCTCCCGTTGCTAGGCGAACGCCACAGTGGTGCACTGGGTCGAGTAAATGCAACGCTGAGGGCGCCACCGAACCGTAAACCAGATTCCCATAGTCAAGGCTGGATTGAACAAGTGCTCTGTAGAGCTGCAGCAGCGCGGAGCAATCTGCACAGCAGTTGGTGTTGCTCAGGCAGCAGACGACAATGAGGTACTGCCAGCACTTCCCGTAAGCTGACGAAGGTGAGGTAGTCAAGTCAATCGGGCATCAGAAACCAGTCATAAGAATCGATATGTCTCCACTACAGTGAGTGGATCGTTATTACGGTAAATTTCTGGTTCAGGATGAAGGGTGCGACGCTGACAGAAGTGCATGACACACGACTTCGCGACTGAAAAGTGGAAGCCATGGGCTAGAGCTCATGTCTGCGCTTTGTGAATGGCTCCCTGTACTGGAGGAGCAGTACGAAATGCAGACGTCATCCGCATACAGAGAAGGTGAGACCGACGGCCCGGGGGGAACTATGGGGGGCACCGACTTGGACACGGAAAGTACGGAGCGACAGGAAGTCCTGGATAAAAATCGGGAGCGGGCCCCGGAGACCCCACTCATACAGTGCGGCAAGGGTAAGTCACCAGATCGTTTTTTATGCTTTACGTAAGTCAAAAAAAGACGGCAACCAAATGTAGGCGCCTGCAAAAGGCTGTTTGAATGGCAGACTCGAGCGACAAAAGATTATCAGTGGTAGAGCGACTGGCGGATGCCGCCCTGACATGGAGCCAGTAGGCCACGTGATTCCAGGACCCAACCCAACCGCCGACACACTATACGTTCCAGCAGCTTACAAAGAAAGCTGGTGAGGCTGATGAGCCGGTAGCTATCCACATCAAGCGGATTTCGACCGGGTTTGAGCACCGGAATGATGGTGCTCTCCCGCCATTGCGATGGAAAGACGCCACCACACCAGATCCGGTTGAAGATGAAGAGATGTCGCTTGTAGTCAGACGAGAGACGTTTAATCATTTGACTGTGGATCCGATCCGGCCAGGAGTTGTGTCGGGGCAATGTGCAAGGGCGCTGAGGAGCTCCTACTCTGTAAATGGGGCGTTATAGGGTTCACTGTGGCGTGTAGCGAATTAGAGGGATTTCGTTTCCATCCGCCATTTAAGGGTGCGAAAGGCTGGGGGATAGTTCCCCGACACAGAGGCTCGAGCATAGTGCTCAGCAATCGCATTTGCGTCGGTAGATAACACGCCATTTATGTTAATGCCAGGGACACCAGTTGGGATGTGGTACCCAAAAAGACGTCTGATCTTCGTCCAGACTTGGGAAGGTGACGTCTGGCAGCCAATAGTCAACACGTACCTCTCCCAACACCCCTGTTTCCATCGTTTTATAAGCTGGCGAACGCGGGCACGGAGCTGATTAAAGGCTATTAGGTGCTCTATGTAAGGATGCCCCTTATGTCGCAGTAAAGCTCGCCGACAATCTTTTGACTCAGCGACTTCCGGCTACCACCAATGGACTGTCTTTCGCCGGGAGCACCCTAAAGAACGAGGGATCGCGTTTTCCGCCGCAGAAACGATCGTTGAAGTGACCTGCTCAATCACAACATCGATAGCACGATGTGGGGCAGATGCAGCGGTGACAGCTGAGGTGAAGGTTTCTGAGTCTGCTTTGTTTAAAGCCCATCTGGATACGCGTCCGTGGGCATAACGCCGGGAGAGTGACAGGAAGGTGGGGAAGTGGTCACTACCACACAGGTCATGTGCTCTCCAGCGGATAGATGGTAGAAGGCCAGGACTGCAAACCAAGAGATCAATGGCGCAATATGTGTATGTGTCATGTGCCACACTGAAATGTATTTAAGAGGCAGAGGTTGAGATGTGACAGTAAATTTTCGACTTCCCTACCTCGGCGAGTAAGCATGGCGCCACGCCACAAGGGGTTATGTGCGTTAAAATTTCCCGAAAGTAGAAAACGTTTAGGGAGTTGATCAATCAGTGCAGCCAATACATTCAGGGGTTCTGCACCATCTGGAGGAAGATATATATTGCAGACATATTTCTTGTGTCGTCCTTATCCTGACACCCACAGCTTCAAGGTGTTTGAAGGGGCACTACATACTGAGTTCAGGGCATAGACACAAACCCCACCTGACACACTAGTATAGTCGCTACGGTTCCTGTAATATCTCATAGCCGCAGAGGGCAGGGTCCGCATTGCAGGGAACCAGGGTTCCTGGAGGGCCATACAGAAAGCAGGTGTAAAGCTTAAGAGTTGCCGTAGCTCAGCCAGGTGATGGAAAAACCGCTGCAATCCCACTGGAGGATTACGTGATCATGGGACTGGGAAGACATGAAACACTATGAGTGTTTGCCGATATGGAGCTTTTAATGACCTATTTTTCCATTTAGCACGCTCCACCGAATAGACCAAGTACAAACAAAGCTGTGCAGGATTTTTGCGGTTAGGAGTGGAAGGCTGGGGTAATTAACTGGCTAGACTGAGCTGGAAACCACTTATTAATGAAAATATCCCTTAGCTGAAGCTCGTATTCTTGACTGGCTACAGGGCTGCCGGCCTCGAGATTGCAGGAGCATCAGTTCAGGGGGACACGCTGGGAACCAAAGTTTCTCCAGTCGTAATCAGCGGTATCAACCTGTAATTAAGACCGGTATAAGGCAACGGCCGCCTTAAAATGTAGCCAGAGCCTTTAACAACATTGAATTGTAGTTAATCCAACAGCGAGACAGCCTAAGTAAGTACTGAGGATAGTTAAAATAGAACTCAAATAACAAACGCAGTTTCATTTCTTTTAACCTCTCAATAGCTTACATAAATTTAAAACATCTATTCTAACAGACTGAAATTATCTTTAAAGTATATCCATCTATTAATGAGAGTTCTACTCGATAACATTAAATTGATAAAAAATAAAATCTGAATTTAATTACTTTGGACCCTGGATAAGAAACACAATACATGTAAACCAAATACGACATACACATTGGACATTAACCACTACTCACCATACACGTACAACAATTACTAATGCCCACTGCACCGGCTTATCATAAAGCACTGCGCTTTCACTCTTTACTGCCCAAGCAACCTGAACAAGTTGCGGTGCTGTATTTTGTGGTTGAGCGCAGCCCAAGATAAAGTTATGCTAAAGAACGTTTGCTTAACAGCCTCACTGATTTAAATTATCTTAAATCCAAGAAAAATAACTAATTATCGCGGTGCATCACTTTTAAGATTAGAGGTCCCTTGTAGGAACCAGCGATTATATATTTTTTAATAACTCAATCTACCCGGAGTAGACAACATTCCATTGGAACTACTGACGGCCTTGGGAGAGCCAGTCCTGACAAAACTCTACCATCTGGTGAGCAAGATGTATGAAACAGGCGAAATACCCTCAGACTTCAAGAAGAATATAATAGTTCCAATCTCAAAGAAAGCAGGTGTTGACAGATGTGAAAATTACCGAACTATCAGTTTAATAAGTCACAGCTGCAAAATACTAACACAAATTCTTTACAGACGAATGGAAAAACTATTAGAAGCCAACCTCGGGGAAGATCAGTTTGGATTCCGTAGAAACACTGGAACACGTGAGGCAATACTGACCTTACGACTTATCTTAGAAGAAAGATTAAGGAAAGGAAAACCTACATTTCTATCATTTGTAGACTTAGAGAAAGCTTTTGACAATGTTGACTGGAATACTCTCTTTCAACTTCTAAAGGCGGCAGGGGTAAAATACAGGGAGCGAAAGGCTATTTACAATTTGTACAGAAACCAGATGGCAGTTATAAGAGTCGAGGGACATGAAAGGGAAGCAGTGGTTGGGAAGGGAGTAAGACAGGGTTGTAGCCTCTCCCCGATGTTGTTCAATCTGTATATTGAGCAAGCAGTAAAGGAAACAAAAGAAAAATTCGGAGTAGGTATTAAAATTCATGGAGAAGAAATAAAAACTTTGAGGTTCTCCGATGACATTGTAATTCTATCAGAGACAGCAAAGGACTTGGAAGAGCAGTTGAATGGAATGGACAGTGTCTTGAAAGGAGGATATAAGATGAACATCAACGAAAGCAAAACAAGGATAATGGAATGCAGTCGAATTAAGTGGGGTGATGCTGAGGGAATTATATTAGGAAATGAGACACTTAAAGTAGTAAAGGAGTTTTGCTATTTGGGGAGCAAAATAACTGATGATGGTCGAAGTAGAGAGGATATAAAATGTAAACTGGCAATGGCAAGGAAAGCGTTTCTGAAGAAGAGAAATTTGTTAACATCGAGTATGGATTTAAGTGTCAGGAAGTCGTTTCTGAAAGTATTTGTATGGAGTGTAGCCATGTATGGAAGTGAAACATGGACGATAAATAGTTTGGACAAGAAGAGAATAGAAGCTTTCGAAATGTGGTGCTACAGAAGAATGCTGAAGATTAGATGGGTAGATCACATAACTAATGAGGAAGCATTGAATAGGATTGGGGAGAAGAGAAGTTTGTGGCACAACTTGACCAGAAGAAGGGATCGGTTGGTAGGACATGTTCTGAGGCATCAAGGGATCACCAGTTTAGTATTGGAGGGCAGCGTGGAGGGTAAAAATCGTAGAGGGAGACCAAGAGATGAATACACTAAGCAGATTCAGAAGGGTGTAGGTTGCAGTAGGTACTGGGAGATGAAAAAGCTTGCACAGGATAGAGTAGCGTGGAGAGCTGCATCAAACCAGTCTCAGGACTGAAGACCACAACAACAACAACAACAAATCTAAATACACACTAAGCAGTACAACAGCACGCTGGCATGCCGCATCTGTTTTACCTACAGTCATGCGGGACACCACTGTCACACCCATAACATTTAATCTCTATAATCCTTACGGCATGTAACACCTTAACCAATGCTACGATTAAAGCGAAAACTTGCACTGCATTGCCCACTTGGGGCCAGACGCAAACACTTCAATAATTTAGCAACATTGGATAGCCATTTGCACAGACAGCGCACACAGGGAACATGTGTATAACCATATTCCCATGTGAGGGTGTACAGCAACACTACCGGCCCTTACCGCAGTCAGCAAAATAGGAAAGAGCAACAAATCACAACTTTCCGTAAATTCGGTAAACCAGACAAGTGACAGGGACGGAACAGCTAAAAGGGCCACACTTCGTAATACCACCTCGCATCAGACTAACAACACTAACCTTGTTCCGCGCTGATCGGTGCTGCACTAAACCCGTAGCACACCGTAGTATTTGTTCTGTAGTGGCAACTGTCCAGCAGTTCTCAACGTTGGCTGTTGGTAATAAAATCAGACCACTTTGCACCATCAGTACCGATTCTACATCAAAAGCGAACACAGAGACACAGTGAAACCAAAGGGTTCAGTAACCCATGACAATGTAGGAAATGCATTTGTATTCATCGCCCAATATCACCTTAGAAGGTTTGCCTGGACAAATCCTACCGACTGGTACAACAATGTTAAGAACTCTCACGAGAAACAGTAGAAATCGTCAGTCAACTACAACATTAAAAAAACAACCTTCTTCGAAAACGTTATGTCCACTTTTGGATTATCAGTACCACAGGCATAAACAATTGCTTTAGATGCATAGTTCAAAGAACTAGGTGGAATCTGCAGTTCATTATTGCCGGCCAACGCTATGTTCCCAAAGGAAAAACATTTAACACTCCATGCTACGACACCGTACTACCGTACACCACATCGGCGCCTGGCAAACAAGAGCTATTACGATAAGTAGTTCTCAGAGCCAACTACTGCTATTTGCTTGCCCCGAGCACCCCACATTTATAGAGGGCGCTCCGCCGACAATGTAGAGGCGAGTTGCAGGTCCGCGCCGCCCAAGTTTGCCGTCGGGCGGATGGACGCGCAAATTCTAATTTTCAGAACGATGAAGGTCATCACAGCTTAAAGAAATATAAAGCAAAATGCTATTACTGAGGCTGCAAAAGACAACTAAACGTTCTATCAAACAACGCTCAGAGCTATATCCGCTCTAGGCTAGCAAGTCAAGAGGCATCAAATAAGGTGATCTCTTTTAGCTTCTCTCCGTAAATAAATTAATCGCAATACATACGCATCATTTTGCATAAAAGAACTTTAGTCAAGTCGATCTCAGGTAACTATGCAAACAATTTATCATGGCCCTTTCTGCGCAAGTAGTATTTACAAGAAAGGCGTAAATTAACAAACAACTAGATCCACTTAACGGAAGTTTTGTTTTTCCTTTTCCTTTTTAAACACGAGCAGAGGCGCGCCTAACAGTCAAGTTTCAAACAAAGTTAAGGCAACACTGGGTGGCTGTAGGAGGATTGCGGAAAAAAAGGCCTCCCTATGTGTGTGATTAGCGCGATGCCCAGCGAATAATATTAAAAGGAAGGTAACGTACCCAGATACCTTGGTTATGGTTTAAAGACAGAACAATGTCGCTAGGTCGACAGCGTTACACAGAACACTATAACTTTGAAGCTAACCACATTCCCCTTTAGAACAGGTAAAGATCTTGCTCACAGCAATTGACTTGGGCCTGCAACACACATATACAGGGTTATTACAAATGATTGAAGCGATTTCACAGCTCTACAATAACTTTATTATTTGAGATATTTTCACAATGCTTTGCACACATACAAAAACTCAAAAAGTTTTTTTAGGCGTTCACAAATGTTCGATATGTGCCCCTTTAGTGATTCGGCAGACATCAAGCCGATAATCAAGTTCCTCCCACACTCGGCGCAGCATGTCCCCATCAATGAGTTCGAAAGCACCGTTGATGCGAGCTCGCAGTTGTGGCACGTTTCGTGGTAGAGGAGGTTTAAACACTGAATCTTTCACATAACCCTACAGAAAGAAATCGCATGGGGTTAAGTCGGGAGAGCGAGGAGGCCATGACATGAATTGCTGATCATGATCTCCACCACGAGCGATCCATCGGTTTTCCAATCTCCTGTTTAAGAAATGCCGAACATCATGATGGAAGTGAGATGGATCACCATCCTATGGTACGTTTAGCTCCCTGCTTGCTTTATTCGTCGACTTCCGCGGGCTACGCGTGAAACTTGCCCGCACGCGTTCAACCGTTTCTTCGCTCACTCCAGGCCGACCCGTTGATTTCCCCTGACAGAGGCATCCAGAAGCTTTAAACTGCGCATACCATCGCCGAATGGAGTTGGCAGTTGGTGGATCTTTGTTGAACTTCGTCCTGAAGTGTCGTTGCACTGTTATGACTGACTGATGTGAGTGCATTTCAAGCACGACATACGCTTTCTCGGCTCCTGTCGCCATTTTGTCTCACTGCGCTCTCGAGCGCTCTGGCGGCAGAAACCTGAAGTGCGGTTTCAGCCGAACAAAACTTTATGAGTTTTTCTACGTATCTGTAGTGTGTCGTGACAATATGTCAATGAATGGAGCTACAGTGAATTTATGAAATCGCTTCAATCATTTGTAATAGCCCTGTACATATAAAGTTAGTCAAGCAGATTTATACCAGAGCTTAAGTCGCTGGCTAGACTAGTGGAAATTAGTACAGAACAACAAACAGCAACCAACCGAATCAGTAGGTCACTCAGAAGAGCAATTATTCACATGCAATCGCCCATCGATTTCTCGCACTAAAACTTGTCAGTACATCAGAGCATAGTTGTGTAATAGAAACGCGGCCTATTCGTATACCGAAATCGCAGCTAACCAGATCTTTAGTTTACACAGAACATCAATTATTCTAATATCACAGCTCACAGACGGCCACACTAAAATGTATTAATATATCAGAATTTACCCCGAATTGAAATGCGATGCATCAGTAGACAAATAGCAGCCGATCCAAATTTGCAGTTTCCAGGACAGAAAATGTCACTGCCCGTAGACTGGTCACACTAAATTGTGTCCAAAGTATCACCGCCGCATGCAAAAGGCAACAGCATAAATACCAAAACCGTAAGAGCGAAAATTTATGCAATTTCCCAGGCATAAGCGCCTGCAAAATTAGAGAGGAGAACATTAACTGAACAAATACACAGACGGAATCAGGATACGTTGGGTCACAACCATGCGAAACGAGTACTTCGCTAGAGACGTTGATCTCACGGTTAGAAGAACCTCAGTATCAGGCAGAGCAACCGATCTTCCTTCTGTCAACGGCCCGGTGTATTAATCGCAGAGCTCCACCAGGCGCCAACATTCTGGGACACTTCAGTGCGCGGCCTCTGCATACACAGCAATGATCGGACCCACTCAACGTTTACCCGTCACTCCGGCCACGCAGCTCTTCTTTCTGTCAGTCGCTAAACAACTTCCTTTTCAGCGTGCCTCTGAACACACTGCGCTTGGGCACTCACTGCCCTCTCGCGGGGCTAAGGAGTACCACAACCCCGCGGGAACCAAAGAGTGCGCGTGAGCTGTCCTTACGGATTGGCGCCAAGAAAACCACGCGCACGGCACAAAATGATCGTATGATACAACGTGCGGGTTACATACCGGTGACATTCAAGTTTTGCAAACACTTCCCTTGAATGACACAGAAATCAACCAGCCTTATACTAAGATATTTGAGCTGTGCTTTCAGTTGCTGAGTGCGTGGAACGGATAAGGAGTGACGGAAATACTGTTAACTTATTGACTGGAAGGGGAATTACGCCAGGGGATTTCTAGGAAGTGGTGCTGTTGCTGAGAGGGAAACCGGACTGTCTGTGCAAATCCACCTTATGAAAATTCACATGGATAACTTTTTGTGCAGGCAAATAGGAACAAATTGGAAGATTTGCAGCTGAGCTCCCTCTGATGGGAAGGTTGTAAACTTTGTATTACAGGCATTTGACGAAAACCCCTTTCTGCCGAATGATTTTGCTAGACACTGTCAGGTTGGTCATGGCGTATCCTGTTCTGCTGTATGTGTACAGTTTCCTCTTCATGCACTCTTTCAGCAACCTCTTCGACACCCCTTAGGTGGGGTTGCCTGCCCACAAGCGCTATAGCAGCCACGAAGCACCACTCAGCTGAATGAGTCTCCGACAGGTATATTTTTAACGTGCTCAACACAGGTGCAGGGTGGCGCCGAGGGTGTCGCCGAACTAGGAGGTCTTAGAGGGACGCTTTGCCGTTTTATTCACACACATGTCACTGTTGAACCCCTCCGTGATCACGCCACAAGACGGCGCCGAGCAGGAGCACTTAAAAAGCGGTGTCGAATGTTGTCATGGAGGTCGTGCTGTTGCTCATCACACTGCAAACTGTTGTTCTCGACCGCAAAATGTGTGGGATTGCGGTTGGCGTCGAATTGAAGTGTTTTGAAAGCTACTTGGAAAACTGACAGAATGAAAAGTTGTTCTGGAAGCGTGCTCTCTCAGTTATGACACAGGAGTGAGTCTTGAGACCACTATTATTTTACTTATACGTCAAAGATATCTCATCGATTCTGTCCTCCCGCAAATACCATTTCTATGCCGACGATCTCCAGGTTTACCTGAGTACCGAACCTGAAGATATCAATACTGCGATCGTCCTCTTGAACGATGAACAGCTTAAATGTAAGTTGACCGCAAAACCAGGGACGGTCATCTAAATGCGAAGAAGTCCCGAGCAATTTTAGCATCCTATCGGAAATCACTAAGTTCTGAATTCTGCGAACATTTGCCTCCTCTTCCTCTCGACGGTATTGAGATACGTTGTCAAAAATCTGTGAAAAACTTGGGCGTAGTTTTGAACGAACATCTCAGCTGGGCAGAAAATATTGTCGCCATGTGCAGAAAGACTTCAGCTTTCCATCATGCGGTTAAAAAGTTCCGGGACACAGTTCCACAGTATGTGAAACGTAAACTTGTGCAATCACTTGTTCTACCGGATCTCCACTATTGCGAAGTAACCCACGACACGAGTAATGAGAAGAGTAGACGCCTAGAACTCACCATAAACGCTTCTGTGCTTCACATTTGCGACATCCGACTATATGATCAAGTCAGTGCTTCATAAGCCCAGTTAGATTGGTTGCGGCCAGACAAGTTAGGCGACTGGCTGATGTTACGTTTACTTCAATGGCTTCTCACCCCAGTACATTGCATCAGACATTGAGTCACTTCTCCTTAGTCGAAACAAATGGTCTAACTAATGTATGAGGGACAGTCAAATGGAAACCGAACAACTGCCACAACGGGACCATTGAATGGTTCCATTCAAAAGTAATCACCACACGCCCTAAGCCATTTATCCCACTGGGAGACGAGACGATCAATTCCTGTTTCGTAGAACGCTGTCGGAGCCACAACCGCATCCTGTGTTGCACTTCGTCGTCTGACTGAGACCGACGCCCATGGAAGTCTTTCTTCAGGTCGCCATAGATGTGAAAATTACATGGTGAAAGATCTTGGTTGTACGGAGGATGCTGCAGTGTTTCCCAAACAAATCGCTGAAGTGTAGCCTTTGTCCGATTGGCAGTGTGGGGGCGGGCGTTACCTTGTAACAGGAGGATTCCGTTGCAGAAACTGCGACGCGCCATAAAGTCAAAAAACCCAGGTATGCTGTCGGACGGAATCACCCTGGCTTACCCTTTTCTCACAGTATATACTACGAACTGTGGATGAAGGCCAACAGGCAGATTCCATATTTCTGGATTTCCGAAAAGCATTTGACAAAGTGCTCCACTGCAGACTGTTAATGAAGGTGCTGGCTTGTGGAGTAGGTTCCCAGATACGTGAGTGGCTCGAAGACTTCTGAAGTAATGGAACACATTACGTTGTCCGCGACGGCGAGTGTTCATCAGAGACAAGGATATCGTCAGTAGTATCCCAGAGAAGTGTGATGGACCGCTTTTGTTTTCTATATACACAAATGATCTGGTGACTGGCTCGACAGCAATCTTCGGTTGTTTGCTGATGATGCTGTGGGGTACGGAAATGTGTCGAAGTCGAGTGACTGTAGCAGGATACGAGGTGACTTATACAACATTTATAGTTGGTATGATGAATGACAGATGTTTCTAAATGTAGAAAAATGTAATTTAATGCAGATGAGTAGGAAAAACAAATCCGTGATGTTTGAATACAACATTAGCAATGTCCTGCTTGACACAGTTAAATATCTGGGCGTAATGCTAGAAAGCGATATGAAATGGAACGAGCATGTGATTGTAGGAGAGAAGGCGAATAATTTATTGGGAGAATTTTAGGAAAGTATGGCTTGACTGTAAGGGAGACTGCATGTAGGACGCAAGTCGGACCTATTCTTGAGTACTGCTCGAGTGCCTGCGATGCGCTGCAGGTCTGATTAAATGAAGAAATCGAAGCAGTTTGGAGGTGGGCTGCTAGATTTGTTACGGGTAGATTCGAACGGCACACACGTATTACATAGATGCTTTGGGAATTCAAATGGGAATCCCTGTAGGGAAGGCGACGTTCTTTTCGAGGAACACTATTGAGAAAATTTAGAGAACCGCCATTGGAAGCTGACTGCAGAACGATTCTGTTGCCTCAAAAATACATTGTGCGTAAGGACCATGAATTTGGATAAGAGACACTAGGGCTCATATGGAGGCATATAGACAGTTGTTTTTCCCTCGTTCTATTTGCGAGTGGAACAGGAAACGAAATGACTAATAGTGGTACAGGTACCATCCGCCTCGCACAATACGGTGGCTTGCGGGGTATGTATCTAGATGTAGATCCTGTTGCACGATAAAGCCCGCCCCTATACTGCCAATCTGACACACGTTGCCCTTCAGCGATATGCTTGCTAAACACTGCAACCTTCTCGGTACATCCCGGATCTTTCCTCGTTTGATATTCTCATCTTTGTCAACGTAAAGAAGGAAGTACGTGGACGTCGATTTGAGTCGGACGAGGAAGTGGGAGGGTGTTGTGGCTCCGTCAGCTGTCGACCGCGTTCTATGACACAGGAATTGATCGCCTCGTCTCCCAGTGGGATTAATGGTATAATGCATGTGGTGATTACATTTGAATGGAACCATTCCATGGTCCCGTTGTGGGGGGTGTTCGGTTTGGAATAGACTGCCCCTTATAGTACCATAGCTGCGCCCATCCATAAAACAAAAACGTATGCAAGCTCCTTTTCCGTTGCTGGTATCCGCCTCTGGAACGGGCAACCCTGCACCATGCACATAAATAAATGCCCTGTTGCTTTTAAGAAGCTGAAACACTTCCTCCTGTCACTCTCATAAGGATTCCCCAAAAATTAACGTGTATGGCCAGTTTCTCCTATGTCATACAGTAAAGTAAGTGCTCCTACCTTCTCCAATTTACTTTTCTGGCTCCCTTCAGTTCTCAGTCACGTGGCTTTCTTTTCCTCTACCTTCACAATACTGCTTTTTATTATGTCCCCCTCTCTCCTCTCCCCCCCCTCTCTCTCCCTTCCTCCCTCTCTCTCTCTCTCTCTCTCTCTCTCTCTCTCTCTCTCTCTATCTATGTATCCATGTATCTATCCATCTAGCTATCTATCTTCCACCCCTTCTGTCATGTCCATCGCTGCTAGCCCTCGTAGTTTGGAATTACTTCCCTTTAACGTAACTCTATCATTGTACTTATGAGCGAATGTAAACGGCATTTTTTTTCTTTTACTAGATGTTTTATAATGCAGTACACTAGATATAACTTCCTTATCCTAATGCTCTAGGGTGATTCCGTGATGATGTTACTAACATTCAAGAGATTCGGTGACTTTACTGGCCAAGGTACCCATTTGGTAGGGATGCAAGACAAGCAATAGAAACTCTCGCTGTATTCAGCCGAACATTGTGTTGATGAAACGTAAGCCCAGGATGGCTTTCCAAGAAGGGCAACAAAACGCGTGTAGAGTATCGTCGACGTACCACTGTGCTATAAGGGTGTCGCGGATGACAACCAAAGGGTTCAAAACGGTTCAAATGGCTCTGAGCACTATGGGACTTAACATCTGAGGTCATCAGTCCCCCAGAACTTAAAACAACTGAAGCCTAACCAACCTAATGACATCACACACATCCATGCCCGAGGCAGGATTCGAATCTGCGACCGTAGCAGTCGCGCGGTTCCGGACTGAAGCGCCTAGAACCGCTCGGCCACAGCGGCTGGCCAACCAAAGGGGCCCTCCTATGAAATAAAATGGCAACCCAGACCATCACTCCCGGTTGTCTGGCCCTATGACGGGCGACAGTCAGGTTAGTACCCCACCGCTGCCAGGTCGTGTCCAGACACGTTTCCGGCCTGGAAACTGATTGAATCCAGTGTAACTGTCTTCAGCGATGGTCCCGCTTCGAACTGAACCCCGACGACCAGCAAAGACATGTCTGGAAACTTCCCAGACGGGGTTGGTTACCAAACTGACTGTCGCCTGCCATTTGGCTCAAGAATCAGAGGTGGTGATGTGGGGTGTCATTTCATTTCATAGCAGGACCCCTTTGGTTGTCATCTGCAGCACTCTTACAGCAGAGCAGCACGTCGACGATGTTCTAAGCCCCATTTTGTTGGCTTTCGTGGTGAGCCAACCCTATTTTGCATTTCAGGAAGACAATTCCTACCCGCACACGGTAAGCGTTTGTGGTG
Organism: Schistocerca piceifrons; assembly: GCF_021461385.2. NCBI lineage: Eukaryota > Metazoa > Arthropoda > Insecta > Orthoptera > Acrididae > Schistocerca > Schistocerca piceifrons. Next base: position 260,058,689 of record NC_060149.1, on the reverse strand, counting down.
CTTGTCTTCGTGCTTGCCAAGCCCTACGTTAGCCAACAAGGTCACCGGATCTCTCCTCAATTGAGAACATTTGGAGCATTATGGGTAGGGCCCTGCAACCAGCTCGGGATTTTGACGAACTAACACGCCAATTGGACAGAATTTGACGCGATATCCCTCAAAAGGACATCCAACAACTACAGCAATCATTGCCAATGCCAAGTCGAGTAACTGCTTGCGTAAGGGCCAGAGGTGGACCATTGCATTATTGACTTGCTCAATTTGCGAAGCTCTTCCTCATGAATAACTCATCCAATTTTTCTGAAATTTTGATCATTTGTTTGTCTGTACAGGTACATCGAAGGAAAGAGATTGGCATACTTAGCCTATGCAGACAACATCTGTTTACTCTCTAGGTCGGAAGAAGAGTTGGAGCAAATGACCAAAGCACTAAAGGAGGCTGCCAGCAAATTTGGGCTAAACATAAACGAATCAAAGACAGAGTACCTCATTATGACGCGTGGTCATTGTCAGATTGCTGATCATCTACAATCATTGCAGGTTGGGGACCATTCCTACAAGAGAGTGCATGAATTCAAATACCTAGGGGCACTTTTCACTGAGAACTCGTCATGTGAAGCAGAGATCAATGCCAGAATACAAGCAGGAAACCGATCTTACCACAGCCAAGCACAACTGCTTCGGTCCAGATATCTCTCCAGACAGTTCAGCCGCGCGGGATTAGCCGAGCGGTCTAAGGCGCTGCAGTCATGGACTGTGCGGCTGGTCCCGGCGGAGGTTCGAGTCCTCCCTCGGGCATGGGTGTGTGTGTTTGTTCTTAGGTTAATTTAGGTCAAGTAGTGTGAAAGCTTAGGGACTGATGACCTTAGCAGTTAAGTCCCATAAGATTTCACACACATTTGAACAGACAGTTCAAGATTCGACTGTACAAAACCCTGATCCAGCCTGTTGTTCTATATGGCTGTGAGACATGGAGTATCCGGAAGCAGGACTTCCATAAGCTCCTTGTTTTTGAGAGAAAAGTGCTTCAGAAGATCTTCGGTCCGGTTCTGGATGCAGATACAGGGGAATGGAGGATCAGATACAATCAAGAGCTTGAGAAACTATACCAGCAGCCCAACGTAGCAGGAACTGTCAAAGCCAAACGAAAGCAGTGGGCCGGCCATGTGGTTCAAATGGCTCTGAGTACTATGGGACTTAACATCTGTGGTCATCAGTCCCCTAGAACTTAGAACTACTTAAACCTAACTAACCTAAGGACATCACACACATCCATTCCCGAGGCAGGATTCGAACCTGCGACCGTAGCAGTCCCGCGGTTCCGGATTGAGCGCCTAGAACCGCGAGACCACCGCGGCCGGCCCGGCCATGTGGCCCGGATGGAGGATCACAGATGGCCTCGGAAACTGCTGGATTTCACACCTACAGGAAAGAGACCGCCAGGGAGACCCAAGAAGCGTTGGAGGGATGGACTCCATGAAGACTTAAACCAAGTGTCAGTAGATGTGGACGGATGGCGGATAGCAGCAGTGGACAGAATACAGTGGAGGAGGAAACTTGTAGATGCGTGCGGTCCATTGGGCCTCATCACGTCGTAGTAGTAGTAGTAGTACAGGTACATCACGTCTACCGATTTCCGTCACAGTCGGATAATTCCTTTGCGGTTTGTCTTTTTTAATTTATTTTTTATTAGATTGTATTTAATATCAGTGAACAATGAAGGAAAGAAGGATCATTAGGGTTGAACATGCTGTCGACGACGAAGTCATTAGAGACTGTAACAAGCTCGCGCTTGGGAAGGCTGGAGAAGGAAATCGATTGCGTCTTTTACAAAGGAACCATCTCGGGAATTTGGCTTAAACGATTTAGAATGCATAATAGTATAACATAACAGTTTGAAGACGACGTAATCTGTTGTGTTGGTGTACATTCTGATGTTGCATTTAGTTTTCTTTCTAACACAGTCACTAAATTGCTTCCAAATGTGCAAACACTGAATTAATTCAATTAGAGAAAAACTACATTTGTTTCATTTGCATTGATTCCTGTTGCAGCAGAATGAAGAGTTGCGCCAACGTGTGACGGAACTGTGGTGTTATTGGCACCTGCTCGAGCATATGCGCAGCATGAAAGCATTTGATACGGAGAGTGACTCTCCCTTCGAGACGCGTGGCCGGCTGCCGCCTTGTGCGACGGCGAGGGTTGTGTGTTATGTGGCAAAGTGCACCGCGCTGCCGTAAGGCCGCCATATCGATCCAAGATGGCGACCGTTTACCATTGAGCAGCTTTATGGCGCCATGCGTGGCGCGTATTTTAATGTGAGGACAAGCGCAGGTCTCGTCTTAGGAGCATCCACAAGTCGACGCTACTCGAGGATATCGGAGAGTTCATTTCGTTACCACTTTTAAGGAATATTCTCGAAATGTTTAGTCGAAGACGTAATTCAGGTTGTGTATAAAGCATTTTTCTTTAAATGTGCATTTTCCCATTTGACATTCGGGAGTCACCACATGACCAATCATCGCGTGTACATTCTACCACTCCGCTGCAGAGTGAAAATCTCACTCCGGAAACGTCCCCCAGGCTGTGGCTAAGCCATGTCTCCGCAGTATCCTTTCTTTCAGGAGTGCTAGTTCTGCAAGGTTCGTGGGAGAGCTTGTTTAATGTTTGGAAGGTAAGAGACGAGGTACTGGCAGAAGTAAAGCTGTGAGGACGGGGCGTGAGTCACGCTTGGGTAGCTCAGATGCTAGAGCACTTGCCCGCGAAAGACAAAGGTCCCGAGTTCGAGTCTCCGTCCGGCACACAGTTTTAATCTGCGAGGAAGTTTCATATCAGCGCACACTCCGCTGCAGAGTGAAAATCTCATTCTGGAAATGTTTTATTTGTTTGCAGTTACATGTTTGCAGCCCCGGTGACTTTGAGATCTCCACGCCCCTGTACCGTAGCATGCCGCTAGAGCAACCAAAATACACTGACGGAAAAAAATCGCAACACCAAAAAATAATTAATGTAGGGTAATGAAATTTCGGGAATAGATTTATGTAGGTAACATATGTAATTGATTAACATTGCAAGATGACAGGTTAATGTAAGCGCGAGATAAGCCCATTGAAATTGTGAAGTTCTGGTCCATTAATAAATGGTGCAACCGCTAGAATGTTGAATGCAAGCATACAAACGTGCATACATTTTGCTGTACAGGTCCCAGGTATCAGTTTTTAGGATGGAGTTCCATCGCTGTTTTACTTGGTTGGTCAATACAGGGACAGTTAACGCTGATTGTGGATGACTAGAGTTGTCGTTCGATAATGTCCCATATGTGCACGTTTGGAGAGAAGTCTGGTGATTGAGCACGCTAAGGCAACATGTCGACACTCTGTAGAGCATGTTTGGTTATAACGGCGGTATGTGGGCGAGCGTTATCCTATTGATCTTATAATTAAATGTTTCTTTGAGACTTTTAAGTCTCTTTTTATTAAACTTCCTGGCAGATTAAAACTGTGTGCTCGACCGAGACTCGAACTCGGGACCTTTGCCTTTCGCGGGCAAGTGCTCTACCATCTGAGCTACCGAAGCACGACTCACGCCCGGCCCTTACAGCTTCACTTCTGCCAGTATCTCGTCTCCTACCTTCCAAACTTTACAGAAGCTCTCGTTCTGGAAACATCTCTTTTTATTATCTACGATAATGAGCGAAGCAGACGAAATGAATTAAAATTTGTGCTGCGGCCGGGTCTCGAACCCGGGCTCGAGTCCCAGCCGCAGTACAAATTTTAATTCAATTGGCTGCGTTCACACTGCCGGCAGGGCCGAGCCGAGCCGAGCCGAGCCGAGCCTGGCCGGGCCGCCGCCCGCTTCGATATCAAACACATGGTTTTGAATTGCGGTGTTCACACTGGCGGCCGGGCCGCGCCGACACGGCGTGAGCCTCCCGGAGCCGAGCCGACGACATTCCGAGTGTTTAATATTGCCGGCGCGAGCCCACCGCAGGCGCGAGCCTGTGGAGCAGCACTACAGCTTCTGCAGTACACGCATCACACGTCTCCCTTCTGCTTTCTTCACAAGTGTGACTGCACACGTCTTTTATTTTAAGATGTTACCTCACATTTCACAATCAGTGAGGAAAAATTACGTTTATTATGATGATACATGCGAAATTACTTTTATTTCATTTATTTAATCTACCGTATTTACATGCATTTACAACAATAGCTTGCCAGCAATCGCGGCATTGCCGCCACTGAATAGTTCGCATTTACTTGTAAACGGAGACAGATATGAGTGTCACTGAGGGACGGAAATGTGTCCCTACCAGATGATAATGCATTGTAAAGTCATGCTGTGGTAGTTCCTTATCAGTGGAGATAGAACCACTGAGTCAAAGGGCATTATCTCAAAACTCTTCGCCTATCACTCTGTCTATCTTACAAGATAATGAAAAGAATTCTGTGAGGTCATCAGTGGCTCCACATGATGAACCATCACCACTGCCAAGCGCTGCATCATGAAGAAAAAAGAAGAAAAAAGTTGGAAAATTCTGAAGGAGTATTTCTGCGATTCTTCGTTGAAGGCACAGCAAGACATTACCCAAAATGACGAAGCTAATTACTTCCTAATGATTCTCAGAGGTTAGCGTTTGTGAAATTTAAAATACAAAAGCATGACTACAATTAACTGGAGGTAGCGAATGCTGTACAAAGTTCTACTGCAAACCAAAAAGTGTGTACTAACGAATCTTACCTTATCGTTATACACAATTTTTCTCCTGCTGTTATACTTCTGCGAAAATTTGTGTTCTGTTTAGAAATTTTGTCTTGAATGTTCTGCAGCACATACTGAAATGTATTATGATTCATTCTGTAATTTGAATAAAATTTTTCAAGATAGTTTTTAAGTTCTTCATATAAAGAAAAAAACTCTCCTAAATGTCTGTCGCTATTCACAGGATGAATCCATAACCTCCTAGTTCTTCTGTACTTCAAAACTCAACGAGTTACTGCAGAGTCAAAACAATACCAATAAAAGAGTGAAGACATTGTTCTACACGACAGCACAGACTAGCTAAAGGCGAGCAACTGTTGACTGCAGCTGCGTTTTCTACTGACTTGCTTGTCAGCTGTCGAAGGGTGGAGATCGTTTTAAATTTATTTATTTGGCCTCCCGCCAGCCATTTAGCCAAAGAGTGGGGATTACCTTGACAGTGCAGCGCAGCCCGCCAAGGAAGAAAAAAAAAAACAATGAAGAACAATGAAACGCACATCTGTGCCGATCTACAGTAGTTTCATTAACTCTCCATTATTTTTTCTGTCAAAGTAGACAACGAGACTACAGAATTGCGCTTCAGTTATCTTTTAGTTCGAAATACGAAATGTACATCATACTAATTGTAGGATGTTGATGACAAATAATTGTTTGTCTTTTGTGATGCAACGTGTGGCCAATTATAAAAGCATAGCAGATGAATTGTCCAGTAGCCGAGGGAAAAATTCTTATACATTTGGATTTATCTAGAGAATGAGACCATTAAAATAATAAGAGGGACCGGCACTAGGTCTGCGCTGATCATTAGTAATTAGTTTTTTTCTGTCCTGCATTATATGACTACACTAAACCAAGCTGTAACCGCGCGAACTCCGTGGCTTGCGGACGCGGCACTGACGCCACTGAATAGCTCGCATTACTTGAGATCAGAGACAGATATCAGTATCATTATCATTTCAAAAACTTTTTGGTACTTTTAGCTACATTTCATTCCCAACAATGTATGGCCTAAAACGGATCTAACAGTAAGCTAACCGCTACATAACTTTTTCACTACAAGATTTGTAAATCAAGTGCACAACGTTGACAAATAGCATCATTTCACAATGACTGTTAAGAAATATGGAAAGATAAATGATTCAATACGAAGCTAAGATGTTGCACTACCACGTGTACAAAAATCAGATTCTTTAGCCGCATACTTTCTTCAAAATCGGTTGGGAAGCGTTACAAAACTAAGAAATCACGCGAAGCGAGAAGTAGATTTTTTCTTTTTTCACGACGTAAGTAACGCTTTTAAGGAAAAAATAAGTTCATAAAACGATGTGGCGAAGTCTTATATACCGCTAAGAATTTTTAAAACATGAAAATCGGAGAAGTGGATTTTCCCCCATTTCGCCGTCCCGGCTCGGCGCGGCGCGCAATGTGAATGCACTACTCGTCGGCCTAAGCTGGCTAGGCACGAGCCGAGCCAGTACGCGTCAGCCCGGCTCGGCCCGGCCGGCAGTGTGAACGCAGCCTTTTTAGAGTGGTCGGTCCTGCTGCGATACGAAATCGCACACCAGATCATATCTCCAGGAACAGGTCTAGTGTGCCTAGAAAGGTTGGGTGCAGGTCCGCAACATGCCTCCATCTAACCGACAAACAACCATCACTGGCACCAAAGAAAAACCTGCTTTCATCAGAAAACACAACAGAATTCCACCCTGCCCTCCAATGAGCTCTCCCTTGACACCACTGAAGGCGCAAATGACAGTGGTTTGCGGTCAGTTGAATGCACGGTACAGGAGGTGTAGCTCGGAGCTGTCGTCGTAGTAACCGATTTGTAAAACTTTGTTGTGTCACTGTGCTGCCAGCTACTGGTTCAATTGCTGCTGCAGGTGCAGTACGATGCGCCAGCGGCATACGCCGAACATGATGATCTCCCCCCTCGCTAGTGCCACATGGCCATCTGCAGCTCGGACTCCTTGCGAGCGCACATTCTCGTGACCACCGCTGCCAGCAGTCATGTTCATTGGCTACATTCCTCCCAAGCCTTTATGCAGTATCGCAGAAGGAACATCCGACTTCTCGTAGCCCTATTACACGAACTCGACCAAACCCATTAAAGTCGTTCTTGACTAACATCAACATACCACGTCCGATCTCAAAGGTACCTAACGCTCACGACCGTTATAGCGTGTATGTAAAGCAAACCAGATTTGCATCCTCATAGTGCTCTACTGACACCATTCTAGTGTCCGCCTGCTTAGCTGGGTGGTAACGTGCTTGCCTCCCATGCAAGCGGGCCCGGGTTCGATTCCCGTCCGGGTTGGAGATTTTCTCCGCTCGTGGGCTGGGTATTGTGTTGTCCTCATCATCATTTAATCCTCATCACCGGGGCACAAGTCGCCTAATGTGGCGTCGAATGAAACAAGACTTGCACTTGGCGGCCGAACTTCCCCGAATGGGGCCTCCCGGCCAACGATTCCATACACTCATTTCCATTTACCACTCTAGTGTGACTGACGTGAAATTTGAATAGACATCATCTTTAAGATGTAGAAGCACGCCTACCAACTTTCGTTTACGTCGCACAACTCCTTCTTGATGCTGTAATTTTTTTCCGTCAGTGTAAAAAATGGCGCAGCCTACTGATAAATAGAACACGGATGTTCATCGATATTCACACAATAAATTTTAAACACTCGAATGAGCTGCCTGTAACCAAAAATCGCAAAGTTATTCTAGTGACTTGTCGTTTAGAATTACCTATCAGATTGCCGTATTTCGTTTTTCTAACGTTTCTCGTACTGAGATGAATAAATAATTCACTTCCGTTGTGGACGTATTAGAAGTCTGCAACTGTTGAACTTGAAAGTAATTTTTAATATGTTAGCTACAACCTTTTGCTTTTATAGGCGTTTATTTTTCCACAGTGACATTTCAAGATGCCTGGCGTCCCATCTACGGACGTTTACGTTGATTTATATGTCGTGAACTTTTCTGTTACATAGGGCGTTGCACAATGTTGCTGCTGTAAGACATCGTAAGTAAAGAAATTGGATCAAATGGCTCTGAACACTATAGGACTTAACATCTGAGGTCATCAGTCCTCTAGAACTTAGAACTACTTAAATCTAACTCGCTTAATAACATCACACACATCCATGCCCGAGGCAGGATTCGAACCTGCGACCGCAGCAGTCGCGCGGTTCCAGACTGAAGCGCCTAGAACCGCTCGGCCACTGCGGCAGTAAAGAAATTATGTTAATGATACGTAAATAACGTACGCAAAAAAGTGTGTTTTGAGACATAATTTATTGGCGTGGCATGGATGCCATTCATAGCAGTGCGTTACCCCACAAACTTTAACGTCGTGGACATCTTAGTTTTGATTTTATGCGCTACGAGCGCCGTTGTTCATTCACGTGACCAGGCGACTCGCGAGCTTAAGAAAGTAAGAGTATGTGAATCAAGCCCGCGGGTCTTCAGAGGTTGCCCTTGCCTGAAATAGGATATTGTGCCGTAAATCATTTCCAATTTGAAGGGGCACGAAGTTGCAACAATCCGTGATAAGTTGGTGGAAGCGTTTGGCAACAATGAACCATCATATCAAACAGTGGTCAGATGGCACAGAGATTACCAGTGTGGTCAAACACGTCTGAATGACGAAGAACGAAATGGCAGACCATCTCTTCTGTGAAGAATCGGAAATGGCAACAGAAATGATGGCCCTAATGTTCGAAGAGCGGCGTATCACATTTGAGGCAGTAGTGAAAAAATAAAAATCAGTCTTGAATGAGGTTTTTAGTATCATGCACAACATCTGAACATTACCACAGCCGTCGCCAACTGGCTTCCGTGACCCCTCACACCCATTCAAAAAGCTCGCCAAACAGAGGCAACAGCGTAGATGTTGCAGCTGTGTGAAGGCAATCCAGATTATTCCTTTAACAGCCTAATCACCATAGACGAATGCTGGGTGCGTTACTGTGACACCGAGACAAGGGAGCAAACAAACAGTGGGAGTACATGGGTTCATCACCGTCGAAAGAAACGAAGACTCAGCCATCATCGGACAAGAAGACGCTGATGAATTTTGGGACTGCTATAGTGTGGTGTTAACGTATTATGCTCGTCAGTGGCAAGCCGTCACAGAAGCATGCTACCAAGGTTACGGGACGCAGGCAAACGAAGCATCCTGGGAAAATTCCAAGTCTTATTTCTTCACCCACAACTCCTCAGCTCATCCTGCACAGGACACATTTGGTTCACCACCTGTATTCTCCTGAAACAGAGCTGACAAGGAACCATCAGATCTGTTAATCACGAGCTTTAATGAGTCTCAGGTATGTTATAGAGGACCTTGTCCTCAGTACCTGCATAGCAGCTTTTCATGCAACGTAGCTTCCGGGAAAAACGATGTTGAAGTTTTGTGATAACTTTCTAAACCTGTAACTTTATTGATGTGTCGGCAAACTGAGCGTAGCGCAGCGGCTAACTTTAACGGTTATCACACTGGCGGTACGAGTTCAAACCGTACCCATGAACTTTTTTCAATTTTATCGCAATGAATATCATTTATTAACAATTTAATGCAACATGATTAAAAATGGTAATTTCATTAATAAATCTATCATTACATAATTGCTGTGCTACAACATAATTTCGGATGGTATTTGTCGTAGATGCAATCGAATCACAATTTAGTAGAGCAGCACGCATATTTAATGAAAGCTTGTCTTACGGACTCACGGATTTTTCCGAAATTATACCAGAAAACACAGTTCCCATAAATTCAAAAAGATTGCTTGTTCTTCGTTCATCTTCGATGCAAACCACGTGTATTTTATCATTCCTGTGAAAGCAGGTGCACGAAGTTGATGCAGAAGGAAAGAATGTATCTTTGTGGAATCCTCCCTCGAAACGATCTCTCTATTAGCCTTTAGAAATCCGGGGGTATTTTGAAATTATATCGTGAAAATTTTAACCGTCATGTAAAAATAAACTTCTCAGGGCTGGAAAAATAGAATACCTTTGGGTGGGATAATTTGTAAGGCGCATGTGCAGGCTTTTCTTTCATCTTCAAACGTTTGACCGTAAAGTGTATAATCGGTCTGCCCTGACCACGAATGTAGGGCAATTTTTCTTGTCCCGCATACGAAAGAACGACAGATTTTAAAAACTCTTCGTACAGCAGTTTCGTGAACTTCCCTGATATCGTGCAGGTCACAGTTACATTCTGTAATTTATGAATCAAGTTGTAAGCTCTGTTTTAAAGAATCCGACCAAATTTCCCGGATAGTTCTTGCACACATTAAAAAACGTAAGGGTATGTATTCCTGACGCAGTTATAGTACACTGTGCTGTGAAGTAATGGCTATTATTGTTCAAATATATTTGTGCACAGGGACAGTTTTCGCTTCTTTTCCCGCAAAGGCCTTATTGTACGCCGATTGGTACCGGCAGCCGGTTTGATCGGTATTAATTAGGAAAGCGAGGTCAAAATTAGGGTTGAGTATTTCCACCTGTGTCTGGAATCCTTCCGGAACTGCTAATGCTTCTTCCATCGTTGAGATCTCCATGGAGCCGCCCAATTATTTGGAACTTTAAGTACGAACCACAAACGGAATACACACTTGAAGAGAGTGTGCTCTAATGATTGATTTATTAAGGAAATTACTACGGCGGAAATGACTATTTTTGAATAATTTTGCATGACATACTATTTAATTGCTTCTGTACGCTGAAACTTGAAAAAATAAAAAAAAAGAACATGTGCAGGATTTGAACCAGTATCACCAGCATGATAGCCTAGAAACTTATCCGCTCGGTTGGGCGAAACAGGACGCACGTTACAGGTATAGTAGATATTCCTGAAAAATTCAACATATATTTTCTTGGAAAATATGGGCCGTCGCATGAAAATCTGCTGGCCAGCTATTCGAGGTAGGTCACATTACGACATACCTAAGACTCATCAAAATCGTTGATTAACAAGTCTGATACCCACCCCGTCAGTGACTTCTTCCTCTTTCATCAGATGAAGAATCCATTGCATGGTAGTCATTTCCAAAATGACGAATAGGAGGAATGTTTTCTGAACAGCCATAGGCACACTTACATCGCTGCGAGAAATGTATCGCATTGAAGGGTTACTACACAGAGAAGGACTAACTGTCCTACTCTACGTAGGTAGAAACGTAGTTTAAGATTGTCACATTGCTGGTATCGAGGAGACCGGCGGAACGAAACAGGCAGTTCCGTGGTGATGGTTCCGTGGTGATGGAGAGCCGAGATCACGACATGAATTAATACCAAGTTAAGTCCAGAGCGTGCCGTATAGTACAATCTAGAGAAAAGTCTAAATCACAAAACGTTAATCAGACAGAGTCAAAATACTCTGCTGTGCAGTGGCGCGTACGTGAGACTTTAGTGATTAGCGACAGACTGGCCGCAGTCGCCGTACTGCTGTGTATCGGTAAACACTCGTCAGCGGGCGGCGGGGCGCCACCTCACGTGCTTGCAGAGGCGGCTGCGCCCGCGCAGGCGCGAGCGGCAGCTGTCGCCACAGGGATCCTAGTATCAGTGACATGGTCTTACTATCGATACTGGGGCTACGCGGGCAGTCCCTATCACGCTCAGATACTAAAGCCACAGCTTAGGTTTTCCGAGGTGATAATTAAAACTTCGTAACTACACTACTGGCCACTAAAATTGCTACACCACGAAGATGACGTACTACAGACGCGAAATTTAACCGACAGGAAGAAGATGCTGTGATATGCAAATGATTAGTTTTTCAGAGCATTCACACAAGGTTAGCGCCGGTGGCGACACCTTCAACTTGCTCACATGAGGAAAGTTTCCAACCGATTTCTCACACACAAACAGCAGGTGACCGGCGTTGCCTGGTGAAATGTTGTTGTGATGCCTCGTGTAAGGAGGAGAAATGCGTACCATCACGTTTCCGACTTTGATAAAGGTCGGATTGTAGCCTATCGCTGTTGCGGTTTATTGTATCGCGACATTGCTGCTCACGTTGGTCGAGATCCAATGACTGTTAGCAGAATATGGAATCGGTAGGTTCAGGAGGGCCGCGCGGGATTAGCCGACCGGTCAGGGGCGCTACAGTCATGGACTGTGTGGCTGGTCCCGGCGGAGGTTCGAGTCCTCCCTCGGGCATGGGTGTGTGTGTTTGTCCTTAGGATAATTTAGGTTATGTAGTGTGTAAGCTTAGGGACTGATGGCCTTAGCAATTAAGTCCCGTAAGATTTATCACACATTTGAACATATTTTTGGTTCAGGAGGGTAATACGGAACGCGTGCTGGATCCCAACGGCCTCGTATCACTAGCAGTCGAGATGACAGGCATCTTATCCGCATGGCTGTAACGGATCGTGCAGCCACGTCTCGATCCCTGAGTCAACAGATGGGGACGTTTGCAAGACAACAACCATCTGCACGAACAGTTCGACGACGTTTGCAGCAGCATGGACTATCAGCTTGGAGACCGTGGCTGCTGTTACCCTTGACGCTGCATCACAGACAGGAGCGCGTGCGATGGTGTACTCAACGACGAACCTGGGTGCAAGAATGACAAAACGTCATTTTTTCGGATGAATCCAGGTTCTGTTTACAGCATCATGATGGTCGCATCCGTGTTTGGCGACATCGCGTTGAACGCACATCGGAAGCATGTATTCGTCATCGCCATACCGGCGTGTCATCCGGCGTGGTGGTATGGGGTGCCATTGGTTACACGTTTCGGTCATCTCTTGTTCGCATTGACGACACTTTGAATAGTGGACGTTACATTTCAGATGTGTTATGACCCGTGGCTCTACCCTTCATTCGATCCCTGCGAAACCCTACATTTCAGCAGGATAATGCACGGCCGCGTGTTGCAGGTTCTGTACGGGCCTTTCTGGATACAGAAAATGTTCGACTGCTGCCCTGGCCAGCACATTCTCCAGATCTCTCACCAATTGAAAACGTCAGGTCAATGGTGGCCAAGCAACCGGCTCGTCACAATTCGCCAGTCACTACTGTTGATGAACTGTGGTATCGTGTTGAAGCTGCATGTGCAGCTGTACCTTTACACGCCATGCAAGCTCTGTTTGACTCAATGCCCAGGCGTATCAAAGCCGTTATTACGGCCGGAGGAGGTTGTTCTGGGTACTAATTTATCAGGATCTATGCACCGAAATTGAGTGAAAATGTAATCACATGTCAGTTCTAGTATAATATATTTGTCCAATGAATACCCGTTTATCATCTGCATTTCTTCTTGGTGTAGGAATTTTAATGGCCAGCAGTGTACTTTACATTTTATTACCTACACTCTCTTGGACGAAGATGCGAAAACATATAGACCATAGTTTGTGTAAAGCAACCGCAAGGCTTTCGTATGCAGTGATTTAACTAAACTGCGATGAATGTAAATCTGGAAATCTGGACTGGGGTTGAATACACGTGCTCGCTACGTAGTCTTAACCACTGCGTTCCTCGTAAGGAGTACTGCTGTCTTTGATGTTCTAACGTATCGATACTGTGCTCCTTACTTATCGCTCGCTACTGGAACGTTTGAAGCCGAACGCGTCTTATCTCTGAGGGAGCATAGTCTTGCCGTATATAACAACAATGCCCCAGAGCTAGAAGTCAGCGCCGACTTGGTTTTTGAACAGCGACTCAAGACTGGGGTCCTTTTTACGCAATTTTCGGAAAAAAAATTTTGCGGGAAATTTTTGGGGAAGTCAGTTTCGGTACCGGGGAAGTCGGGGAAGTATTTTATGTGCCTAGCCTTACTAGTAAAGCCATTTCTGTTGTTTTAGTTCAAACAACACTTACTTAGTTTTCTAGATATTCACTAGATATCATTCTCTCTTTATACCAACCGATACACCTTTCCTTTTGTGGGAGGCTCACCGCAGTCATACTTCTCCGTGACATCACTGTGACGTGTACATGCCAGTTTCGACTGTTTGGGATCTCTATCGACGTTCATTGTCGTATCGAGTTCTGAGGAGGCAACCTATTGCATTTCGTCGTTTTAGTTTAAGTTTGTATTTCACGGGTTTTGTATTTGCTGTTCCCAGTATTGAATACACACTCCTGGAAATGGAAAAAAGAACACATTGACACCGGTGTGTCAGACCCACCATACTTGCTCCGGACACTGCGAGAGGGCTGTACAAGCAATGATCACACTCACGGCACAGCGGACACACCAGGAACCGCGGTGTTGGCCGTCGAATGGCGCTAGCTGCGCAGCATTTGTGCACCGCCGCCGTCAGTGTCAGCCAGTTTGCCGTGGCATACGGAGCTCCATCGCAGTCTTTAACACTGGTAGCATGCCGCGACAGCGTGGACGTGAACCGTATGTGCAGTTGACGGACTTTGAGCGAGGGCGTATAGTGGGCATGCGGGAGGCCGGGTGGACGTACCGCCGAATTGCTCAACACGTGGGGCGTGAGGTCTCCACAGTACATCGATGTCGCCAGTGGTCGGCGGAAGGTGCACGTGCCCGTCGACCAGGGACCGGACTGCAGCGACGCACGGATGCACGCCAAGACCGTAGGATCCTACGCAGTGCCGTAGGGGACCGCACCGCCACTTCCCAGCAAATTAGGGACACTGTTGGTCCTGGGGTATCGGCGAGGACCATTCGCAACTGTCTCCATGAAGCTGGGCTACGGTCCTGCACACCGTTAGGCCGTCTTCCGCTCACGCCCCAACATCGTGCAGCCCGCCTCCAGTGGTGTCGCGACAGGCGTGAATGGAGGGACGAATGGAGACGTGTCGTCTTCAGCGATGAGAGTCGCTTCTGCCCTGGTGCCAATGATGGTCGTATGCGTGTTTGGCGCCGTGCAGGTGAGCGCCACAATCAGGACTGCATACGACCGAGGCACACAGGGCCAACACCCGGCATCATGGTGTGGGGAGCGATCTCCTACACTGGCCGTACACCACTGGTGATCGTCCAGGGGACACTGAATAGTGCACGGTACATCCAAACCGTCATAAAACCCATCGTTCTACCATTCCTAGACCGGCAAGGGAACTTGCTGTTCCAACAGGACAATGCACGTCCGCATGTATCCCGTGCCACCCAACGTGCTCTAGAAGGTGTAAGTCAACTACCCTGGCCAGCAAGATCTCCGGATCTGTCCCCCATTGAGCATGTTTGGGACTGGATGAAGCGTCGTATCACGCGGTCTGCACGTCCAGCACGAACGCTGGTCCAACTGAGGCGCCAGGTGGAAATGGCATGGCAAGCCGTTCCACAGGACTACATCCAGCATCTCTACGATCGTCTCCATGGGAGAATAGCAGCCTGCATTGCTGCGAAAGGTGGATATACACTGTACTAGTGCCGACATTGTGCATGCTCTGTTGCCTGTGTCTATGTGCCTGTGGTTCTGTCAGTGTGATCATGTGATGTATCTGACCCCAGGAATGTGTCAATAAAGTTTCCCCTTCCTGGGACAATGTATTCACGGTGTTCTTATTTCAATTTCCAGGAGTGTATTTCGAAAACACGTGCGTGTTGGTATGCTTAGTTATAATTAAATGTAAGGTAATAAGGTGTCGGCGGCGAAGAGTCTTCTGGAGGCGTAGTTGAAAAACACAGACACGGTTTTTGTGTGTTCACAGTAGCGAAGTGGATGCACGCATCGAGTTGTGAAGTGAGATGTAGGTGGTGCACTAATGGTGGATTGAAAGAACAATGAAGAGAGAATGAAAAAAAGCAAATGGGACACCCCTAGACCAGGTTTTTTTGTTTTTCTGATCGGAGTATGTGTTTTTATATACAAATCAGAAATTTGTGTTGATGTACTATAATTTTTTAGATTTACAATAATTTTACGGTCGTAAACACATGATTCCACCTACTTAAGCTGCCAATACTGATAATAAATAATAGTTTAAAGAAATAGGTAGGTTTAAGATATTCGGGGAAAAGTTGCCAAAGTGGTATCATTTTGCGGAATTTTTTTTTTACCTGGTATGGAGGAATTTCGAAAACTGACTCTGAAAACGCTGTGTGTGAAGGAGAGTCCGTATTGACCTTCATTGCGGAGCGGTCGAAGCAAGCCGCGTCACGGGTAAGCTGTGTGAGGAATTTGGTAGGAACATAATTAAGTGTTGAAAGTATTACGTCGGTTTGTAGGAGAAAAATGCTTGAGCAATTCAGCTCTTTCGCGGAAAGGCAGGCGGGATTAATTATGTGATTTATGGCTGAAACGGTGTCGTGTTTGCGAATCAATAATTGTCGTGGAGTTGCACATTGTTAGCAGAACGTGACTGAAAAGGCTTTCGTGATCAGTGATTACGGTTTACGTAGTGTGGAAACGCAACACAGCAATGGTTACTTCAGTGTGAATGTGGAACGAGAATAACTGTTAACTCGAGACTGGATGGGCGTAGGCATTGTTAGGGAAGTGTATTACTTGCTAAACAGACAATAAAGCATAGTATTTTGACCCGTAATGTTATTATTTCAAAGTGACATTTTGCATTCTTTGACTGAATAATATTTGATAAGTATAAGAAACACGTATTCGTATTAGGCACAAGATCAGGCTATATTCGTAACGAAGCGTGTTCTCTACGTGAAGTCTCCATAGTTTAGTCCGGCAGTCCGATAGCCCAAAACTGATATAAAAATAAACTGAAAAGTCATTTAACATTAACGAGGAGGAGCTTTATGTCCTCAGCTGGTAAGTGAACAGCTTTCGAAACCAGTTTTTGTATATTATCATTAACGTCGTGTACGTTGTCAGGCATTGTGTGATCGCAACATCCAAGAGAGAATTGTCGATGAAGAGGTAGACGTTAAGTAGCAAAATAAACAAGGATAGTTCCGGAGCCGAAACAAGGCAGCACGAGAGGCTGCAATGGACAGTTTTGAACAGCTCTACATCTACATCTACATCCATACTCCGCAAGCCACCTAACGGTGTGTGGCGGAGGTTACCTTGAGTACCTCTATCGGTTCTCCCTTCTATTCCAGTCTCGTATTGTTCGTGGAAAGAAGGATTGTCAGTATGCCTTTGTGTGGGCTCTAATCTCTCTGATTTTATCCTCATGGTCTCTTCGCGAGCTATACGTAGGAGGGAGCAATATACTGCTTGACTCCTCGGTGACTGGGGTTCTAGGCGCTACAGTCTGGAACCGCGAGACCGCTACGGTAGCAGGTTCGAATCGTGCCTCGGGTATGGATGTTTGTGATGACCTTAGGTTGGTTAGGTTTAAATAGTTCTAAGTTCTAGGGGACTGATGACCTCAGAAGTTGAGTCCCATAGTGCTCAGAGCCATTTGAACCATTTTTAGCCATTTGACTCCTCGGTGAAAGCATGTTCTCGAAACTTCAACAAAAGCCCGTACCGAGCTACTGAGCGTCTCTCCTGCAAAGTCTTCCACTGGAGTTTATCTATCATCTCCGTAACGCTTTCGCGATTACTAAATGATCCTGTAACGAAGCGCGCTGCTCTCCGTTGGATCTTCTCTATCCCTTCTATCAAACCTATCTGGTACGGATCCCACACCGCTGAGCAGTATTCAAGCAGTGGGCGAACAAGTGTACTGTAACCTACTTGCCGGCCGCGGTGTCCGTGCGGTTCTGGCGCTGCAGTCCCGAACCGCGGGACCGCTACGGTCGCAGGTTCGAATCCTGCCTCGGGCATGGGTGTGTGTGATGTCCTTAGGTTAGTTAGGTTTAAGTAGTTCTAAGTTCTTGGGGACTTATGACCTAAGATGTTGAGTCCCATAGTGCTCAGAGCCATTTTGTAACCTACTTCCTTTGTTTTCGGATTGCATTTCCTTAGGATTCTTCCAATGAGTCTCAGTCTGGCATCTGCTTTACCGACGATCAAATTTATACGATCATTCCATTTTAAATCACTCCTAATGCGTACTCCCAGATAATTTATGGAATTAACTGCTTCCAGTTGCTGACCTGCTATATTGTAGCTAAATGATGTGGGATCTTTCTTTCTATGTATTCGCAGCACATTACACTTGTCTATATTGAGATTCAATTCGCATTCCCTGCACCATGCGTCAATTCGCTACAGATCCTCCTGCATTTCAGTACAATTTTCCATCGTTACAACCTCTCGATATACCACAGCATCATCCGCAAAAAGCCACAGTGAACTTCCGATGTCATCCGCAAGGTCATTTATATATATTGTGAATAGCAACGGTCCTACGACACTCCCCTGCGGCACACCTGAAATCACTCTTACTTTGGAAGACTTCTCTCCATTGAGAATGACACGCTGCGTTCTGTTATCTAGGAACTCTTCAATCCAATCACACATTTGATCTGATAGTCCACATGCTCTTACTTTGTTCATTAAACGACTGTGGGGAACTGTATCGAACGCCTTGCGGAAGTCAAGAAACACGACATCTACCTGGGAACCCGTGTGTATGGCCCTCTGAGTCTCGTGGACGAATAGCGCGAGCTGGGTTTCACACGATCGTCTTTTTCGAAACCCATGCTGATCTATTCTACAGAGTAGATTTCTAGTTTCCAGAAAAGTCATTATACTCGAACATAATACGTGTTCCAAAATTCTACAACTGATCGACGTTAGAGATATAGGTCTATAGTTCTGCACATCTGTTCGACGCCCCTTCTTGAAAACGGGGATGCCCTGTGCCCTTTTCCAATCCTTTGGAACGCCACGCTCTTCTAGAGACCTACGGTACACCGCTGCAAGAAGGGGGCAAGTTCCTTCGCGTACTCTGTGTAAAATCTAACTGGTATCCCGTCAGGTCCAGCGGCCTTTCCTCTTTTGAGCGATTTTAATTGTTTCTCTATCCCTCTGTCGTCTATTTCGATATCTACCATTTTGTCATCTGTGCGACAGTCTAGAGAAGGAACTACAGTGCAGTCTTCCTCTGTGAAACAGCTTTGGAAAAAGGCATTTAGTATTTCGGCCTTTAGTCTGTCATCCTCTGTTTCAGTACCATTTTGGTCACAGAGTGTCTGGACATTTTGTTTTGATCCACCTACCGCTTTGACATAGGACCAAAATTTCTTAGGATTTTCTGCCAAGTCAGTACATAGAACTTTACTTTCGAATTCATTGAACGCCTCTTGCATAGCCCTCCTCACACTACATTTCGCTTCGCGTAATTTTTGTTTGTCTGCAAGGCGTTGGATATGTTTATGTTTGCTGTGAAGTTCCCTTTGCTTCCGCAGCAGTTTTCTAACTCGGTTGTTGTACCACGGTGGCTCTTTTCCATCTCTTACGATCATGCTTGGCACATACTCATCTAACGCATAGTGTACGATGGTTTTGAACTTTGTCAACTGATCCTCAACACTATCTGCACTTGAGAGAAAACTTTTGTGTTGAGCCGTCAGGTACTCTGTAATCTGCTTTTTGTCACTTTTGCTAACCAGAAAAATCTTCCTACCTTTTTTAATATTTCTATTTACGGCTGAAATCATCGATGCAGAAACCGCTTTATGATCGCTGATTCCCTGTTCTGCGTTAACTGTTTCAAATAGTTCGGGTCTGTTTGTCACCAGAAGGTCTAATATGTTATCGCCACGAGTCGGTTTTCTGTTTAACTGCTCAAGGTAGTTTTCAGATAAAGCACTTAAAAAAATTTCACTGGATTCCTTGTCCCTGCCACCCGTTATGAACGTTTGAGTCTCCCAGTCTATATCCGGCAAATTAAAATCTCCACCCAGAAATGGGTGGGGAAATCTACTCGAAATATTTTCCAAATTATCCTTCAGGTGCTCAGCCACAACAGCTACTGAGCCAGGGGGCCTGTAGAGACATCCAATTACCATGTCTGAGCCTGCTTTAACCGTGACCTTCACCCAAATTATTTCACATTTCGGATCTCCGTCAATTTTGACTTTTTGACGATGCTACCAGTGAAACAGGCTAAGATCAACCATTTCGGATACCATAGAGATATGGAAGCACCAAGAGACGTCTACAGGACTCGAATGGCCAGGCCGAGCATACGTTTTGATTAGCAGAGAAATTGAACGTTGAGACTGTCGTACTGATAGATCAGCAGATTTTCATACTTAGCCTCACCAAATAAGTCCACTCTTTATCCTTATGTGTTGCTATCAGCACGAGAAGCGAGATGTGGGAACGTTATTTCAGCGATTAACAGTCCGTAAGCTACACTTCGTCCTGACAAATACGAGGCACTGCCTCGCGTGGGGAATAGAGTGGCTCCTCTGTGGAACAGTAGAAATACGGCACTGGATATTGGCACTCGCGTGGCAATAGCATCACACAGCTATTGACGCTCGAGTGGCCAATAGCGCCACGTGTTATTTCTACTCGAGTGGTAATAACGCTGTGTTGTTATTACCACTCGACTGTTACTAACGCCATACTGTTATTTCCACTCCGTTGCACTTAAACAGGAACGTTTGCCCTCCGGACTCGATCAGGCGTTTCAAGTCGAGCATTAAATTTCTGAAAACTGATGACAATTCTGTGTATTCAAAAACAGTTTTGAAGTGTAAGCACAGCGTAAGACCTCGACTAAGGGCCAAAGGCTTAAGACCTAACCAGCAGTATCTGGGACTCGGTTGTGAAAGTCAGATTGTGATTGCATACGACGAGCACATACTTAAGCTCTTGGTTATAAAACCGTGTCTTGAGCGTAATCTTTGAGATTTCTAATGCATTTTTAAGCCTTATCCTGAGCATAGAAAGTTAAGTGATGAATCAATTCAATTACTGAACAGCGCGGCTTAGCTGCGCGCTGATCGGAAACCTGTCGCCAGTCATGTCAGGACACGTAGTTTGCAAGTTTCGTTGGTAAAAAACGGAAAGTTTCTCCGCTAAGCGATGTAGAGCAAGTCGTTGAGAAGGCATCAAGAATCACGACCCAGATACATTCGTTAGGGTTGTCAGTGATTCAGCTACAAGCTTGGTTAAACAAATGTGCCGTAAAACGAGTAACTGTGCAAGTGGTACTGTTAGTAGGGTTGCCAGATGTCCAGTTTTAGCCGTACATGCCCAGCTTTCGTGCCCAGCCAAATATATACAAGTGCGGCCTGTCCGGCTTTTTTTCTGCTTTTGAGCAATGAAGCAGAGAACACAGAACTAAGGCCTGTTCCAAACTGATGACGTAAGCACGAGTAATGAGTGTGAGGAGCATGAGTAGGGAAAATTCCATAAGGAGATACAGGATGATTCAAAATTCCTATGGGGTTTTAGAGTGGGCCGGCCGCGGTGGTCTCGCGGTTCTAGGCGCGCAGTCCGGAACCGCGCGACTGCTACGGTCGCAGGTTCGAATCCTGCCTCGGGCATGGATGTGTGTAATGTCCTTAGGTTAGTTAGGTTTAACTAGTTCTAAGTTCTAGGGGACTGATGACCTAAGATGTTAAGTCCCATAGTGCTCAGAGCCATTTTAGAGTGGGCTTAGAAGATGATGTTTTGATAAGAACCCATGTCCGTAAATCCACCGTTTGTATATAAAATAAGATTGAAGATAGGATCACTTTCAAATCTCGCACTTCACGTTACGCACACAGTCTGAGAACAGAGCGCCATCGTCAGTCCCTGTTGTAATTATGATGTCTCACGTAACACCTTCGTCCGACTACAACAACGGTTGCGAGACATTGATACGTTCGTAATTGGGAAGGTTGGCTGCGGTGGTCCACGGACTCGCTGCACTCTCGACTTCGAAGAGGACGTCGTTTATATACACGGGGAGAACATCAATAAAACCAACAAACTGCAGGAACGGATTCCTGGCCGTAAATGGGGGAAAAGAGGCCATACGAACATTTGTCCTGAAATCCATCGTTGCTACGGTAGATGGCGCTGACGAATGAAATTTCCTCTGACCACGTGCCGTATGTTTCTTGTGTGTTGTAGGCTGTATGATTGACGCACCGTACTGTAAGCAGCAGAATGGTCTTCATGCCAGGAACGAGCCAAGATGGTCGTTCAAAAATGGTTCAAATGGTTCTAAGCACTATGGGACTTAACAGCTGAGGTCATCAGTCCCCTAAACTTAGAACTACTTAAACCTAACTAACCTAAGGGCATCACACACATCCATGCCCGAGGCAGGATTCGAACCTGCGACCGTAGCAGCAGCGCGGTTCCGGACTGAAGCGCCTAGAACTGCTCGGCCACCGCGGCCAGCAATATGGTCATTGTGTACGGCCAAGCAGATGGAAACGGCCGAGAGGCAGGACGACTATACCAAACAAGTACCCTCACAGACCCCAACCACATCACACAGCATTTGAAGCCCTTTTTGGGAGTCTGTGCAATCATGGGTCCTTTCAGATAGACGAACGTGCAGGGAGCCGGCGGACTGTGCATACACTAGATTTGGGGGACCCGGTTCTACAGGATATTGAGACGAAACCTAGCGCAAGATCCAAGCAAATGGCCCGCCAACATGGTGTAAACCGAAGTACGACTATGTGTATCCTGCATGACAACCACTGCTATCCCAGTCACTAGCAACGAATGAAAGGATTTTCAGCAGAGGATTTTCCTCTACGGGAAAAATTTTGTCGGTAGTTATTGCACCAGACTATCACAGTTACGGGATTTCTGTCATAAGTCTTCTTTACCGACGAAGAAACCTTTACTAGAACTGGCATCATCAATCTGGATAATCGTCATTGGTGGACTGCAGACAATCCCAGGGGAGTTGTTGAGGCGTCTCATCAGCATCGGTTCAGCACCAGTGTGTGGGCAGGGACTTTTGACGACCACACACTTGGACCACTTTTTATTCCACAACGCCTTGACGGAGGACCGTACCTGGACTTCCTGTGAAATACTCTGCCTGGGCTGCTTGAGAATGTGCCTTTAGCAATACGACAAGTTTTGTGATTTCTGCGGGACGGAGCACCACCCCACTTCCGCATTACAGTTCGTCGACACCTCAACAACATCTTCCCCAGACGTTCGGTAGGACACGGAGACCCAGTAGGATGACCTACTATACTACTGGCCATTGCAATTGCTATACCACGAAGATGACGTGCTATAGACGCGAAATTTAACCGACAGGAAAAAGATGCTGTGATATGCAAATGATTAGCTTTTCAGAGCATTGACACAAGGTTGGCGCCGGTGGCGACACCTACAACTTTCTGACATGAGGAAAGTTTCCAACCGATTTCTCATACACAAACAGCAGTTGACCGGTGTTGCCTGGTGAATCGTTGTTGTGATGCCTCGTGTAAGGAGGAGAAATGCGTACCATCACGTTTCCGACTTTGATGAAGGTCGGATTGTAGCCTATCGCGATTGCGGTTTATCGTATCGCGACTTGCTGCTCGCGTTGGTCGAGATACAATGACTGTTAGCACGATATGGAATCGGTGGGTTCAGGAGGGTAATACGGAACGCCGTGCTGGATCCCAACGGCCTCGTATCACTACCAGTCGAGATGACAGGCATCTTATCCGCATGGCTGTAACGGATCGTGCAGCCACGTCTCGATCCCTGAGTCAACAGATGGGCACGTTTGCAAGACAACAACCATCTGCACGAACAGTTCGACGACGTTTGCAGCAGCATGGACTATCAGCTCGGAGACCATGGCTGCGGTTGCTCTTGACCTGTATCACAAACAAGAGCGCCTGCGATGATGTACTCGACGACGAACCTGGGTGCACGAATGGCAAAACGTCATTTTTTCGGATGAATCCGAGTTCTGTTTACAGCATCATGATGGTCGCATCCGTGTTTGGCGACATCGCGGTGAACGCACATTGGAAGCGTGTATTCGTCATCGCCATACTGGCGTATTACCCTGCGTGATGGTATGGGGTGCCATTCGTTACACGTCTCGGTCACCTGTTGTTCGCATTGACGACACTTTGAACAGTTGACGTTACATTTCAGATGTGTTACGACCCGCGTCTCTACTCTTCGTTCGATCCCTGCGAAACCCTACATTTCAGCAGGATAATGCACGACCCCATGTTACAGGTCCTGTGCGGGCCTTTCTGGATACAAAAAATGTTCGACTGCTGCCCTGGCCAGCACATTCTCCAAATTTCTCACCAATTGAAAACGTCTTGTCAATGGTGGCCGAGCAACTGGCTCGTCACAGTACGCCAGTCACTGCTCTTGATGAACTGTGGTATCGTGTTCAAGCTGCATGGGCAGCTGTACGTGTACACGCCATCCAAGCTCTGACTCTATGCCCAGGCGTATCAAGGCCGTTATTACGGCCAGAGGTGGTTGTTCTGGGTACTGATTTCTCAGGATGTATGCACCCAAATTGCGTGAAAATGTAATCACATGTCAGTTCTAGTATAATATATTTGTCCAATGAATGCCCGTTTATCATCTGCATTTCTTCTCAGTGTAGCAATTTTAGTGGCCAGTAGTGTAGATCACTGGACATAAACCCACTGGATTTATACCTCTGGGTGCATCCGAAAAGCGTTGTGTATGCTCAACTAGTTCCTGACGTGCAGACTCATCAACACGATGCCTGTGTGGCTATTCGGAGTGAGGGCGGGACGCGCGAAGAAGTGCGGCAATCCATGATGCGACGTGTGAAAGCGTGCACTGCACCCCGTGGAGGCCAGTTTGAACATCTGTTGTGAGGTGGATGCGATGCAGCTCTCTACTGTGTTCCGGGACGACTTGATGTCGTTGCACGCACACCGTCCATTTCCGGATACGTGTTCAAATGACCTTTTTTCCTCCATTTCCAGTCAGGAATCCGTTCCTGCTGTTTATCGGTTTTATTAATATCCATCCTGTATATCTGATTTGTGTCAAGGGACTCTGCATTACAACGTGCGATAAGTTGGAAATTTGAGTCGGTCAAAGACCGTGTCCGGATGGCCGAAGCATTTGTGGCAACTGCTAATGAGAACCGATAAATCTAGCCCCGGTGCGGCACAAATTTTCAGCTTTCGCTATTGCATTATCACAATTTCTTGTGCGGTTGGGAATCACAAATTCCCGCCCGTCCCTTCTCTTTCCTTCCCCATTCTCTATAACATATAAAGGAACGTCCTTTGTCACGTAGAAGAGATCCCGGAAACAAGTACTCGAATCATTGCCCATACCATGTGCTCCTACAGCACCCAAGCCAGAGCTCATTGTCTCCGTTGTGTGCGTACCGTGAAGCTGGAGATTAGAAAGTGATCCGATCTTCAGGCGTATTTTATATCCAAACGGTACCTTGCCTGACGTGGGTTCCTTATCAAAACTTCAGCTACTAAGTCCCCTCCGCAACCTCTGGAAGCCTGTGATAGGAATTTTAACTCACGCTGTATATAGATACACCAACGAATGTTATTCTTATGTCCTTGCCCTGTGTTTTTCTTCAAACGAGCCAAACACACAATGTCACACCCATGCTACAAGCAGAGCGGGCGAGGCAGAGTAGGATATGACGATCAGCCGATGCCAATCCGACACGACCTTCCCTGCCCAGGTCCTGTTTATTTTGACTTAAGATTATCTTATGAAGATGGCTGAGTTCTTAGTTGCTAGCATAACTGCCAAATTTTAAAGATGTTTACTGACCTTTTTTTAGTGTAAGCACATGTATGGTTGATCTCGCAAAAAACCGACTGTACTTGATTGAAAGTACTCAACTGATTCAGCTGCCACCGTAAATGTCAGTATCCTGAATGTGGGGAAGTAGACGGAAAGTACCGGCTGGATGATTACAATTATGTGCTGTGCGTGTTTGCTGTACTTGATGGACATGATATAAGCAGGCTAGTTTCATTTGCTTTCTTGAATGCGGAAACCGAAGAGAATGTTGATCTATGTTTCGAACTGTTCAAGTTGAGCAGCGAAAGCATTGTTTCGAAAACAAAAGTAATATTGTTAGGCAAGGATTTTGAGTTTATCAAAAATGGTTCAAATGGCTCTGAGCACTATGGGACTCAACTGCTGAGGTCATTAGTCCCCTAGAACTTATAACTAGTTAAACCTAACTAACCTAAGGACATCAAAAACATCCATGCCCGAGGCAGGATTCGAACCTGCGACCGTAGCGGTCTTGCGGTTCCAGACTGCAGCGCCTTTAACCGCACGGCCACTTCGGCCGGCTGAGTTTATCCAGTCCGCTAATGATACTTTTTTAAATGCGGGCGTATTGGTGTGAAAAGTTCACGTAGAGTGTAACTTTCATGACTTTCTTCGTGCACTGCAGCTTGAAACAACTTATTTGACCAATTTGGCTGCTGAGCGTTTACTTATAGAATCGTTAAAGGAGCGAATCCTACAGCTTTTTCTAAAAATGCTTAACTCTTATGGTACGGTGATTTTGAAAATACTTGGTTTGGCTTACTGACAGACACACTGATGCCCTATAAATTTAAGGAACGGTTTAAATCAAATAGGTATGACTGACGTGAAATGTGGGCATATGTTTCAGAAAGAAATTGCAAACCTTTATGATAAATGATACGAATCGTATTGAAGATCATAAAAAACACATTAAAGATGTAATAAACACTCATTCAAGTGTGCTGGAATGCGTGAAGAACCCTTTCGCTTTTTTACAATCTTCCCGTTTACTACTGATTATCGTGAATATTTGACGAAGTTTAAATCCCTTTGGTTATTAATACTGACTCGCTTTTAAACGAGGCGTAGAAGCAGCTTTCTGACTACGACGCAGAAAAAGGTTTGCACCAATATCGACTTCATCCGGCAAATGAATGAAAATTTAAGGTAAACCTTGAGGGAAAGGTTGCAAAAGTGTTTTTGACTGGCGTCGAATGTACCGTGACCGGTGAACCACGTTGTGCGTGCACTTGCAATTTTTTCTGTCAGCTTAGTCTTGTCGTATAAGCACACATTCAAGATTACCATTAGTAAATTGGGATACGATGACTAAGCGGTTTAATAGGCATAGCTGTGTTGTGACAGACAAAAATTTGTCCTCTGGACAATAATGATGGGGCCGCCAAGATTATCCTGATGCCTAAGCCATCATTGACAAGTGCAGAAAGGTACTCCAAAATGCTAAAATTGTGTAAAGACGCGTGTGACTGAGCAAGCAAATTAAGTCACCCGAATTTCAACGAAAAATTTGCAACAATAAAGCTCGTTTAGTGAATGGCAGGAGTTAGGTCAAATTAAGAAGCGAGTCTAGAAAGATAGTGTTACGGACAGGCAGTTGTTAATTCCTTGGGTGACTTGGATAGTGTATGTAATTAGCAGTGTTAAAATGTGGGAAATGTAGTTAAAATGAAGTCAGTTCGTGAAATTCGCTTAAACCTGTAGACGTTGCCTCTGAAAATGGTTCCCAGCTACATCAGTGTTTGGAGGAACCTTCTGTTGTACACACACGTCTCCCTAACAGTACATTTTTTTTTCAGAAGTGTTGAAATCCCATGGGACGGGAAAGAGCGGTGACGGCTTCATAGCGGTCTTATTGCCAGCAAATAAGATTTGACTTATCTCACGCTTTCCAATGAGGAAGAAAACAATGTAAGAAATGGTAATTATCGTCTGCCCTCTATTATGGCAAAGGCAGTATAACTGATAAGATTCAGTTTTGGGCGGCCTTATCCTCAAGACCCAGGCACAGGGTAACAGGTAGGTTTGTTTTCCTGAAGTCAGGTCTCCATTGCGCAGATTATATAATTCGAAAATACGTATGCTATTGTGAAGACGCTAAGCAATCGAATAGACATTTAATGTGGACACAGATTGAATGGGTATAAAGGTAGGGATTCATAAAAAAATGCATGGAACTGTTTTCTCAAACTGTGACTGCTGTGTCGGATGTGCAGTTTCTTGATTGGCCTGCCACACAGTCGTTCAGTGTTTGTGAGGAAGGTCTGGTTGCATTAGCCTGTCTTGTTGACTTGATGAGAGATGTGAATCCTAGCTCTTAAGTGTATGCGATCGGTAAAAAAATTGCGTACTTAACTGTCCATTGCGTCCATTAGATTCAGTAGATATTCGGCTGTACTATCTGTGTAAGCAGTCGGACACTGGGTATCGTGATTCACTGTCAGTTGTGTAAATTCTGGTTTCATTCTGAATGTATCGAACTCTCAGTGTTTCATCCAGCTTGTTCAGAAGACGCAACTGTCTACGTCTCGGCTAGTTTCACACACAGATAAGAAAACGGTGACCACCAGTTTCCAGAATGAGATTATCATTCTGCAGCGGAGTGTGCGCTGATATGAAACTTCCTGGCAGATTAAAACTGTGTGCCCGACCGAGACTCGAACTCGGGACCTTTGGCTTTCGCGGGCAAGTGCTCTACCATCTGAGCTACCGAAGCACGACTCACGCCCGGTCCTCACAGCTTTACTTCTGCCAGTATCTCGTCTCCTACCTTCCAAACTTTACACAAGCTCTCCTGCGAACCTTGCAGAACTAGCACTCCTGAAAGAAAGGATACTGCTGAGACATGGCTTAGCCACAGCCTGGGGGATGTTTCCAGAATGAGATTTTCACTCTGCAGCGGAGTGTGCGCTGATATGAAACTTCCTGGCAGATTAAAACTGTGTGCCCGACCGAGACTCGAACTCGGGACCTTTGCCTTTCGCGGGCAAGTGCTCTACCATCTGCCAGGAAGTTTCATATCAGCGCACACTCCGCTGCAGAGTGAAAATCTCATTCTGGAAACATCCCCCAGGCTGTGGCTAAGCCATGTCTCCGCAGTATCCTTTCTTTCAGGAGTGCTAGTTCTGCAAGGTTCGCAGGAGAGCTTCTGTATAGTTTGGAAGGTAGGAGACGAGATACTGGCAGAAGTAAAGCTGTGAGGACCGGGCGTGAGTCGTGCTTCGGTAGCTCAGATGGTAGAGCACTTGCCCGCGAAAGGCAAAGGTCCCGAGTTCGAGTCTCGGTCGGGCACACAGTTTTAATCTGCCAGGAAGTTTCACACCAGTTTCCACTTTTCCAACCGTGTGGAAAGTTGCAAATAAATCCCATCTGCCTCCAAAATACTTGTGGTATCGACACGTGTTTAATGCAGTTCCATGCTGTCAATCTATAATTCAATGGCAGTCTAGAACGTCATTTCAAAGCTCACAGCAACTTACCAGTTAGGGCTGTTGGGCATGTGCTGTTATTAGCTAGGCAAAGATAGCTAACTGAGGCTAAATAATTCTGGCTGTGCTACATGAAGATGGTTCCTGTTAATGGTCTGCTGGATGCATGGGGAAAGCTGCATGCGAATTTTTTCTCCAATTTTGAGGTAACCTTCGTTACAAGAGGGTGTAGTATGTGCACTGGTCCTGAGGGTCCGGTCGTTGACCATGGTTCAAATGGCTCTGAGCACTATGGGACTCAACTGCTGAGGTCATTAGTCCCCTAGAACTTAGAACTAGTTAAACCTAACTAACCTAAGGACATCACACACATCCATGCCCGAGGCAGGATTCGAACCTGCGACCGTAGCGGTCTCGCGGTTCCAGACTGCAGCGCCAGAACCGCGCAGCCACTTCGGCCGGCCGTTGACCATGAATCGCTGGATAGAGACATATAGTGCAATACACACGTAAGTGCCAGGTTTAATGGCAATTTGAATGCAACAATGAAAAAAATTAATGGAACCTTATTCAGAGGTCTGCGCCAGTTTCTTTGCAGACTTCAATAAAATGGAGCTAGTCACAAATCTAACCCGATCTTGTGATGGCGTTAGGCCATATATGCATCGAGAACTTGTTTGGGAATATACCCCGTTTCATAGCCTCCGAATTGGTGACTTACTGCGTTTAGCGATTATTTTCCAGAACGTGTTATGTTGTTCGGGAAAGCATTTACTTTTTTTGGAAATGTTCGCTACTGTCAAGGGTACTTTGTTGGCTTGTTTTTCATCCAAGGTATTACAGTAGTTTTGCAAATAAACTGTTTAAGAGCGCTTGGGAGTAGCGCACATCTCTTGCTTTGTATTTGGGCGTTGGCGTATTATTTACGTATGCCTAATTTCCATCTGTATGTATACTTATGGTACTTTTCTTAATAAACTTTCGTTTAAAAATATTTTAAGCTAGTCTAAAGCATCACTTAAGAATATTGTGCTGCCGGCTGGAGTGGCCGTGCGGTTCTAGGCGCTACAGTCTGGAACCGAGCGACGCTACGGTCGCAGGTTCGAATCCTGCCTCGGGCATGGATGTGTGTGATGTCCTTAGGTTAGTTAGGTTTAAGTAGTTCTAAGTTCTAGGCCACTGATGACCTCAGAAGTTAAATCGCATAGTGCTCAGAGCCATTTGAACCATTTTGAATATTGTGCTACCTTTCTGCTTTGCATGTGCCATTTAAGTTTTTATGGCTTCATTTGAAAGTACTGCGTTTCACAGAAGCATTTAGTATGTCTTGTTTTTTTATCAGCCTTACGCGCTATTGTTTACACTTTTCTTAAATTTGCGCATTTTTTTTAAATTTTGCTATTTGTTTTCACTCTGCTGTTGTTTGTCGCTGAGTCCCACGTGGCTTGCGTGGGCTAGTTTAGGGTCTGTTGATTTTAATCAGAGAGTTGAGTTGCCGAACCTCCTCCTCCCATCCATTTGTACAGGTTTGATGACATGTGTGTCTGAAACCATCCATCATTTCTGTACTTACGGATGTGGTGGGGCCTATAACTACCGACTCGGTACTTATGCAGTATGGATCTGGTAATTTAAACCATTGCTTTCGTCATTGCTGCTACCTATGCATCTACACAGAAGTTATTATGTATAGTTGTCATGGAATATTGGTTACGACGGTATTCCAAAACGATGCTGTTTCAGGACAGATGTGCTACTATATTGAACTGCCATTTATAAAGTTTTCATGGATGCTGAATTGAGCTAGTCTAAAATTTTGAGATCTAGATGGATTGATAATCAAAACGATGATTTCTGAGTTGATTTCTTTTATAGTTTTTGTCAGGGTTATTGAGTTCTGGGGGTTCAACTGGTTGCACAAGCTCCTACTTTGGCTTTCTTGGTCAGAATCGAATAAAACTGCTGTAAACGTTAAATTAGTGTAAATTATTATCACAAGCATAGCATGGGCAAAATGGTTTTTTGAGAAAGTAAATCATACAGATAAAAGCTCTTCGTGTGAGGAAGTTTATATGTTACGATTATTTCATTATTAATCATTCTGTTTTACGCACGTATAGACGCAACCGCTAACCGTTGTATATTCATACACACGTCGATCTTGATTCATCAATTATGGTAGTCCTGTCTTAAGTTTAGTTTTTGAACTTAAAACATTATTTACTTTGATGAAGCTGTTTTTCATTTCCAAACATTTACCATTTTATTCGTTACACCCCGTTCCTGCTCGCCTTAACGAAGTTTAACTAGCTAAAAGTGCTTATAGAACAACTGTAATATCGACTTTACAATACGTTTTATTTTTTTTAATGTTTTGAAATGAAAATTATGCTGTGTACGTCCATAAATGTTGGTATCCTTTTTTTTACAGTTGGAAATGGTTCACTCTTTCAGCTATTTAGCAGAAGACCGATTGAACACCAGAATCGTAAACGAAAATTGGGGATGGCGTCCTGGCTGGAAATAGAGGTTTGATAATCGTCAATATCCCTCAGAATTATGATGCTTCCCACAGAGTCATTGCGTTTACAATCAGAAGAAATTTCATTTAATTACAGATGACCGTTCTTTTTAAGCGAGTGGCTAGTGGCTCTATCTTAAAAAAGCGTTGCATCGGCATGTAAGGCGATGTACACTTTGTCTCCAGAACTGACCTGCAACCGCTTCTATCTGTTGCTTGTTGCCCGCATAACGCAGATAATCTAGAACGTGATTATTCTACTCGTGCTAAAGTAAATATTTTACTCAGTATTGCTGTAAGAGTGAGTAAGAGTGGATTTGTAGATACGAGGGTGGCCTCTGCTTCGATACAAAATAATGGGTGCTATTAAGTTTCGATGGACTTTGGGTTTTCGATCAAATGATTAATCTTCGGCCGAAGATAGGGTAACGCACCGCCCCATCATCCGTGAGAAACGACGACATCCTGACCGAAAAGAATCGTGTAGTTACTAATG
Source organism: Schistocerca piceifrons (assembly GCF_021461385.2). Taxonomy (NCBI): domain Eukaryota; kingdom Metazoa; phylum Arthropoda; class Insecta; order Orthoptera; family Acrididae; genus Schistocerca; species Schistocerca piceifrons. Next base: position 260,026,958 of record NC_060149.1, on the reverse strand, counting down.
ATTGTTGACGTGTCATAGCCCATTAACGCCGAATTTCGACACACTGCCGTAACGGATACGTTCGTGCTACGTCCTACATTGATTTCTGCGATTATTTCACGCAGTGTTTTGTGTGTTGCCACAGACACGTCTACGCAAACGCCTCTGCTCTCGATCGTTAAGTGAAGGCCGTCAGCCACTGCGTTGTCCTTGGTGAGAGGTAATGCCTGGAATTTGATATTCTCGGCACACTCTTAACTCTGTGGATCGTGGAATATTGAATTCCCTAACGATTACCGAAATGGAATGCCCGATGTGTAGTTCAAAGTCTCTTATTTCCCGTCGTGCGACCACAATAACATCGGAAACCTTTTCACATGAGTCGCCTGAGAACAAATGACAGTTCCGCCAATGCACTGCCGTTTTATACGTGTGTACGCTGTACTACCGCCATCTGTATATGTGCATATAGCTATCCCATTACTTTTGTCACCGCAGTGTACACTCTTAAGACAAATACCAACCTGATTGTCGCCTGCCATACAGTCAGACAGCCACGAGTGGTGGTCTGGCATGCCATTTCTTTTCATTGCTGTACCCCTTTTGCTGCCATCCTCTGCACTCTTAAAGCACAGCGGTACGTCGACGGTATTCTACGCCCCGTATTGTTGCTGTTCATGGCTAGCCACCCATGCCTAACATTGCAGCAAGATAATGCCAGCCCGCACACGGTGAGAGTTTCTACTGCTTGTCTTCGTGCTTGCCAAACCCTACATTGAACAGATGTCCGCCCCGATAGCTGAGTGGTCAGTGTGACGGATTGTCGTCCTACGGGTCCGGGTTCGATTCCCGGGTGGGTGTTGCGTTGTCTTCATCATCATTTCATCCCCATCCGGCGCGCAGGTCGCCCAATGTGGCGTCGAATGTAATAAGACCTGCTCCAAGGTGGTCGGACCTGCTCACGTAAGGGGCCTCCCGGCCAATGACGCCAAACGCTCATTCCCATTTACCTTGGCCAGAAAGGTCGCCGAATCTCTCCCCAATTAAGAACGTATCAAGCATTATAGGCAGAGCCCACCATCCAGCTCGGGAGTTTGGCGATCTACCTCACCAATTGGACAGAATTTGGGACAATATCCTTCTTTCAAATTCTGAAGGTGGCATGGGTAAAATACAGGGAGCGAAAGACTATTTACAATTTGTACAGAAACCAAATGGCAGTTATAAGAGTCGGAGGGCATGAAAGGGAAGCAGTGGTTGGGAAGGGAGTGAGACAGGGTTGTAGCCTATCCCCGATGTTATTCAATCTGTATATTGAGCAAGCAGTAAAGGAAACAAAATAAAAATTCGGAGTAGGAATTAGCCGGCCGGAGTGGCCGTGCTGTTCTAGGCGCTACAGTCTGGAGCCGCGTGGCCGCTACGGTCGCAGGTTCGAATCCTGCCTCGGGCATGGATGTGTGTGATGTCCTTAGGTTAGTTAGGTTTAAGTAGTTCTAAATTTTAGTGGACTGAGATCTCAGAAGTTAAGTCCCATAGTGCTCAGAGCCATTTGAACCATTTTTTTGAGTAGGAATTAAAATCCATGGAGAAGAAATAAAAACTTTGAGGTTCGCCGATGACATTGTGATTCTGTCAGAGACAGCAAAGGACCTGGAAGAGCAGCTGAACGGAATGGACAGTGTCTTAAAAGGAGCATATAAGATGAACATCAACAAAAGCAAAACGAGGATAATGGAATGTGGTCGAATTAAATCGGGTGATGATGCGGGAATTAGATTAGGAAATGAGACGCTTAAAGTAGTAAATGAGTTTTGCTATTTAGGGAGCAAAATAACTGATGATGGTCGAAGAAGAGTGGTTATAAAATGTAGACTGGCAATGGCAAGGAAAGCATTTCTGAAGAAGAGAAATTTGTTGGCATCGAGTGTAGATTTAACTGTCAGGAAGTCGTTTCTGAAAGTATTTGTGTGGAGTGTAGCCATGTATGGAAGTGAAATGTGGACGATAAACATTTTAGACAAGAAGAGAATAGAAGCTTTCGAAATGTGATGTTACAGAAGAATGCTGAAGATGGGTTGATCACAACCAATGAGGAGGTATTGAATAGAATTGGAGAGAAGAGAAATTTGTGGCACAACTTGACCAGAAGAAGGGATCGCTTGGTAGGACATATTCTGAGGCATCAAGGGATCACCAATTTAGTATTGGAGGGCAGCGTGGAGGATAAAAATCGAAGAGGGAGACCAAGAGATGAATACACTAAACAGATTCAGAAGGATGTAGGTTGTAGTAGGTACTGGGAGATGAAGAAGCTTGCACAGGATAGAGTAGCATGGAGAGCTGTATCAAACCAGTCTTCGGACTGAAGACCACAACAACAACATCCCTCAGGAGAACAACCAACAATTCTATCAATCAATACCAAGCCGAAAAACTACTTACATTAGGGCCGGGGATGGATCAACGCGTTATTGACTTTCTATATGTGTAAGACACTTTCCCTTGAATAAATCCCCCAATTATTCTGAAAATATAATAATTTGTTTTTCTGTACGTGGTGCGCCGTATTTTTTTCGTGATTTACAATTAGGTGACAATTGACAAAGGTCATGGGACAACGATGTAGCGATATACACGCGAACAGATGGCAAAGTATCGCGTACAGGAGGTACAGAAGAGCAGTGCGCTGGCGGAGCTGCCATTACTGAGGCGATTCACGTGAAAAGGTTTCCGATGTGTTTATGTCCGCACGACGGGAATTAATAGCCCTTGAACGCGAAATGGTAGTTGGAGCCAGACGCAGCGAACATTCCATATCGGAAATCGTTAGGGAATGCAATCGACGCCCTTCACTCAATGACAGAGGAGAGCAGCGGCGTTTGCGTAGAGTTGTCAGTGCAGAGTGGCAAGCAGCGCTGCATGAAATAACCGCAGAAATCGATGTGGGTCGTATGACGAACGTATCCGCTAGGACAGTGCGGCGAAATTCGGCGTTACAGTGCTAAAAAGCCTGCACCGCGTCCCCTTGGCTCGTGACCATATCGGATGGACCATAGACTACTGGAAAGCCGTGGCGTGGTCAGATGAGTGCCGATTTCAGTTGGTGAGAGCTGGTGGTAGAGATCTAGTTTGGCTCAGATCCCATGAAGCCGTGGACACAAGTTGTCAACAAGGCACTGGGCAAACTGGTGGTGGTTCCATAGTGGTGTGACCTGTGTTGACATGGAATCAAGTGGGTCCCATGGTCCAACTGAACCGATCATCGACTGGTTAAGTTGCAGACTAAATGCAGCTATTTATGAGCTTCATGTTCCCAAACAACGATGGAATTTTCGTGGATGACAATGCGCTATGTCATTGGGCCACAACTGTTTGCGATTTGTTTGAAGAACCGAATAGTTAAAGCTGAATTTCATCTGTTGAAGCGGAAAACGAATACTGCTTTTGTTGCTATGTTATCACTATCTCGACTCGCTGCAGGCTGGGTGATTAACCGGAGAGCGCGCTAACTGCGCCAGGAAGTGCCCTAGTGGTGGATACATGAGCCAGCAACTTAAAACTGGCACCAAGCTTAAGTTTTAGTTTCGACGTGTAACTTAAAATCGTCCGCAATTTTCTGTCATAATTTGTGTAGAAGGGAATAATGCTATTCCCAATATGCAGAGTCGTTTAACGAGACTTCTACTAGTTATTCTGGAGGAAACGCCACATACTATCCTCAAGATATGCTTCTGTGCAACTATGGTATGGTATATGAAGCCGTAAGACGTTAGTAAATAAAAATAGGAGTACTGAGTCAGCTTTATGACGGTTTCATCTACAAAGTCTGATACGAGGGTGAGTCAAATGAAAACCTTAAATATCTTTTTAAATATTATTTATTGTGCAGAAGTGGTACAAAGCTCTATCACTTTTCAATATAATCTCCCCCACACTCAATGCAAGTCCTCCAGCGCTTACAAAGTGTATAAATCCCTTTAGAAAAAAACTCTTTTGGTAGTCCGCGCAACCGCTCATGCACCGCGTGGCGTACCTCTTCATCAAAACGGAACTTCTTTCCTCCCATCGCGTCTTTGAGCGGTCCAAACATATGGAAATCACTTGGGGCAAAGTCTGGTGAGTATGGTGGATGGGAAAGACACTCGAAATGCAGATCTGTGATTGTTGCAACTATTGTGCTGGCAGTGTGGGGGCCTTGCATTGTCATGCTTCAAAAGGAAACCTGCTGACAGCAATCCACGTCGCTTTGATTTGATTGCAGGCCGCAGATGATTTTTTAGGAGATCTGTGTATGATGCACTGACGACAGTGGTCCCTCTAGGCATGTAATGCTCCAAAATGACGCCTTTTTCGTTCCAAAAGAGAGTCAGCATAACCTTCCCTGCTGATGGTTCTGTTCGAAACTTCTTTCGTTTTGGTGATGAAAAATGGCGCCATTCCTTGCTCGCTCTCTTCGTTTCCAGTTAGTGGAAGTGAACCCAGGTTTCGTCCCTAGTAACGATTCTTGCAAGGAAGCCATCAACTTCTCGTTCAAAGCGCCGAAGAAATTCTTCACAAGCATCAACACGTCGTTTTCTCATTTCAGCAGTCAGCTGCCGTGGCACCCATCTTGCAGACACTTTGTGAAACTGGAGCACATCATGCACAATGTGGTTTGTTGTTGTTTGTTTGTTGTTTTGGGGAAGGAGACCAGACAGCGTGGTCATCGGTCTCATCGGATTAGGGAAGGATGGGGAAGGAACTCGGCCGTGCCCTTTCAGAGGAACCATCCCGGCATTTGCCTGGAGTGATTTAGGGAAATCACGGAAAACCTAAATCAGGATGGCCGGACGCGGGATTGAACCGTCGTCCTCCCGAATGCGAGTCCAGTGTCTAACCACTGCGCCACCTCGCTCGGTTGCACAATGTGGTGTGCTGATCCATGACTAATCTGTAAACATGCTGCAATGTCATTCAGTGTCACTCGGCGGTTTTCCTTCACTATGGCTTCAACTGCTGCAATGTTCTGTGGAGTCACAACTCGTTGTGCCTGACCTGTACGAGGAACATCTTCCACTGAAGTCACATCATTTGCGAACTTCCTACTCCATTCGTAGGCTTGCTGCTGTGACGAACAGGCATCACCGTACTGAACCTTCATTCGTCGATGAATTTCAATAGGTTTCACACCTTCACTACGCAAAAACCGAATAACAGAACGCTGTTCTTCCCTGGTGCAAGTCGCAAGTGGGGCAGCCATCTTTATACTGATACTGCGACGGTGTGTGCGCATCTGCACTGTGCTGTCACCTACAGGCCATTCTGCACGCTGTTTGTAGCACGCTTACAAACTTACAAGATAACGACGAAATTTAAATTTGTTATTACAAATTTAAGGTTTTCATTTGACGCACCCTCCTATCATCAAAAACGCGAAAGTTACAGAGTTCAGACGTTCAAGAACATCTGCAACATACGACTCTCTGTTTAGGTTCTTGTTACGATAACTTATTTCCGATATGTTGTTGTGGTCTTCTCCAAAGACTGGTTTCATGCAGCTCCCCATGTTAGTCTATCCTGTGCAGGCCCCTCAGTTCCGCCTAAGTTCCACAACCTACATCCATTTGAACCTGCTTGTTGTAGTCAAGTCTGGGCCTCTCTCATCAATTTTTACAACCACCCCTCCTCCCCCACACGCAATGCCCTTATTGCCGGATTGATGCTTTGATGATGATTCAGGATATGTCCTATCAACGAACCTCTTCTTTTAGTGAGTCACACTACAAAATGGAGCATTAGGGTTGATGTCCCTTCGATGATTAAGTCTAATTAGAGAAGAATGGGCAAAGAGGCTGCTGCGACTTTTTCGAAGAAACGATCGCGCCATTCACCTCAATCGAGCTACAGATACCACAGTGTAGTAAATCTCGATGACCGGATGAGAATTCGGACTCGTGTACTTGCGAATGTGAGTCCGGTGCCATAAGCCAATGGCTCCTATTCCTTCAGTGTGTTGCTCCAAAGCCAGCCGCTGTGGCCGTGCGGTTCTAGCCGCTTCACTCTGGAACCGCGCTGCTGCTACGGTCGCAGGTTCGAATCCTGCCTCGGGCATGGATGTGTGTAATGGCCTTAGGTTAGTTTGGTTTAAGTAGTTCTAAGTCTAGAAGACTGATGACCTCAGATGTTAAGTCCCATAGTGGTTAGAGCCATTTGAGCCATTTGTTGCTCCAAAACTCAGGTGCTGACTTAAAGAAGATACTGCAGCAACTCGATGTGACGTCAAAGTTTTATAGCTGCGTTAATCGGAAACTTCAGTCAGTTATTTCCCTCGCTAGTACATATGGTACATATTTTATGCCTTTCTGGCGACTGCTAGACTGTTCTTTAGTTCATTTCTGAGCTAGTAACGTAAAGTGTGCGAATGCAAACTTTGTCGAAGCGTGTTTGGTCAGCATGCGAGTTTTTCCAGCAGTACATGTTTTCTGTGATTAATACTTTGCAGTAACTTACGCTGATCAGCCAGAAAATTATGACCACCGACATACTATCGATATAAACCTGTCCATACGACAGCAGCGACACACGGCAAGGAATGACTGCTAGTCAGACATGTACACGGTGCACGTAGTATCAATGAGCGTGCTGTCCGTGTGTAGAATGGGGAAGGCGCGCAATCTATCTGTGTTTGACTGAGGGCAGCTTGTGATGGCCCGGAGGCTCGGCATGAGCATTTCTCAAACTGAACGACTTCTCGGGTGTTCTGGGAGTGTTGTGTTGAGTGTCTTCAACACGTGGCAAAACCAAGGTGAAACCACGTCCAGACGTCGTGGAGCTGGGCGACCACCCCTCATTGCAGATGTCGGACGTCGTAGGCTGAGCGGACAGTAAAAACAGGACAGGAGGCGAACTATGACGGAACTAACATCAGACTTAAATGCGGGGCAGAATACATGTGTGTGAACACACAGTGCACCGAAACGCATAACGATGGACCTACGCAGGCGACGGCCCATACATGTGCCAATGTTAACGTCACGACATCAGCAACTACGACTGAAATGGGTGTGTGACCATCGGCACTGGGCGTTGGCGCAGTGGCAGAGCGTTGCATGGTCTGATGGATCCCGATACCTCCTTGATGCCGAAGGGAGGGCGCAAATCCATCGTCTTCCGTGGGAGCAGCTCCTTGACACCTGTACTGCGGGACGGAGACAAGCTGGCAGCGGCGCCATTATGCTCTGGGAAACATTCACGTGGGCATCCATGGTTTCAGTTCGTTCAAGGAACCGTGGCGACCAAGGAGTATCGTACACTGGTTGCAGTCCACCTGCACCCGTTCATGATGATCATGTTTCCCGGCGGCAGTGACATTTTTCAACAAGACAATGTGACATGTCAAAAGGTCAGGAGTGTGACGGAGTAGTTTGAGGAACACAGTGGTAGAGGCATTATTAGCAAATTCTTTCTTCGTTTTAGATCTTTTCAAGGTAAAATGAGAGTCTTGTAAACATATTTTCTGAGCTTTGCGGTTTCTAACTATTAAATTACTGAAGTCTTGCTTCTTGTGCTTTTGTGTGTCGATTGCGATTGTCCCATCTGACTAAAAATTAAGAAATTGGCAGTGTCTGAAAGATCTGAGGTAACTAGACAGAAATTTTTCACTATGCAGTGCTCTTGTGTCTGGCGCAGTTGTTAGATCGGTTGCTGCTGCTACAATGGTTCAAATGTCTCTGAGCACTATGGGACTTAACTTCTGAGGTCATCAGTCCCCTAGAACTTAGAACTACTTAAACCTAACTAACCTAAGGACATCACACATACATCCATGCCCGAGGCAGGATTCGAACCTGCGACCGTAGCGGTCGCGCGGTTCCAGACTGTAGCGCCTATAACCGCTTGGCCACCCCGGCCGGCGCTGCTACAATGGCAGGTTATAAAGATTTAAGTGAATCTGGACGTGGTGTTATATTCAGCGCACGGGCAATGGGACACAGCATCACCGAGGTAGCGATGAGGCAGGGATTTTTCCGTACGATCATTTCACGAGTGTACATTGAATATCAGGAATCTGGTAAAACATCAAATCTCGGACCAGAAAAACATCCTACAAGAGCGGGACCAACGACGACTGAAGAGAATCGTTCAGTGACAGATGTGCAACCCTTCCGCAAATTATTGCAGATTTTAATGCTGGGCCATCAACAAGTGTCAGTGTGCGAACCATTCAACGAAACGTCATCGATATAGGCTTTCGCAGCCGAAGGCCCACTCGTGTACCAAAGCTTTACGCCTCACCTGGGCCCATCAACACCGTCATTGGAGTGTCGATGACTGGAGACATGTTGCCTGGTCGGACGAGTCTAGTTTCAGATTGTGTCGAGCGGATGGACGTGTGCGGGTATGGAGACAACCTCATGAATCCTTGGACCCTGCATGTCAGCAGTGGCTATTCAAGTTGGCGGAGGCTCTGTAGTGGTGTGGGGCGTGTGCAGTTGGAGTGGTATGGGACCGCTGATACTTCTAGATACGACTCTGTCAGGTGACACGTACGTAAGCATCCTATCTGATCACCTACATCCATTCATGTCCATTGTGCATTCTGGCGAATTTGGGCAATTCCAGCAAGATAATGCGACACTCCACACGTCCGCAGTTGCCACAGAGTGGCTCCAGGAACACTCTCCTGCGTTTAAACACATCCACTGGCCGCCAAACTCCCCAGAAATGAACATTATTGAGCATATCTGGGATGACTTGCAACGTGCTGTTCAGAAGAGTTCTCCACCCTCTCATACTCTTACTGATTTATGGACAGCCCTCCTGGATTCATAGTGTCAGTTCCCTCCAGCACTACTTCAGACATTAGTCGAGTCCACACCACCTCGTGTTGCGGCACTTATGTGTGCTCACTGGGGCCCTACACGATATTACGCAGGTGTACCAACTTCTTTGGCTCTTCGGTGTATATGTTGTGTTTCTCGTTGTATTCGACTGATGAAGCCCATGTAATTGTAAAATGATCTGTCGACGAATAAATTACTAACTAACAGTATAATTAACTGTGTTTCCGAGCGCTAAGTGTAAAAATCTTTGTTTACAAGGTAAAATAAGATATGAACAAATTAGATTTCGAAAACTGAGCTGTTAGAAGTGAGGAGGGGAGCTGTGTTGGACTCTAGAAAATCTGTCGAACGGTGCACTGTATTAGCCTTAAGTTGTGGACAACTTAATAACAGCAACTGTTAAACAGAACCAAATATTTCTGTTCAGTTTAGTGTGTTTCTGGAGTACATTTCCTGAACACCAGTTGGCAGCGTCTCGCGGTGCGCCCTATCGTTCCTCAGAGGACTTTATTGATCGACTGTTGCATATTACTGTCACGTGAAGACCATCTGAAAAAAAAATTGTTCTGTTGGCACGTCTTTCGTGCTAGATTGTAGCGATAAACTGCTATACGATACTACGACAGAAAAATTAATTTCATCAGTTTGAATGTGTTCGAAGGATATCGTAGAATCTGATCTGATTGAGAGGAATCGAATATCGCTTTACCTCTGCGATCGTGAAATGTGATTCGTATAAAACAGAAATCAATTTTTTTATAGAACGCCGTATAAAATGTAGCAGAAGCTAAGTGCAGCTATTCTCGTTTTTAAGCAGTTACTCTGTGCATTGCCAAACTACACTGCCGGAAAAAGTGTAACATCTTCAAGGACAAGATAATTTTTTAAGAACTGAGATGATAGGTACTTCATCAGTGTGTTAGTGTGTGATAAACTCAGCGCAAATGAAACACAGTGAAGTTTGCGAAAACAGTCGCCTCAATTCACACTGTACTCACCTCTGGCCTGTATTCTCGCATGCAGATGATTATAAAGGTGGCGAATGACATCCTGCGATAGATTGTCCCAAGCATCTTGCACCTTTTGTTGCAATTCGGCAATGGTTCTTGCAGGCCCCGGAGTACGAGTAAGTTCCCGCATCATCATGTCCCGTACGTGTTCAACTGGCGAGAGATCTGATGATCTTCCAGAATGAGATTTTCACTCTGCAGCGGAGTGTGCGCTGATATGAAACTTCCTGGCAGATTAAAACTGTGTGCCCGACCGAGACTCGAACTCGGGACCTTTGCCTTTCGTGGGCAAGTGCTCTACCAGTTGGCCAGGGAGTTGTACACTACGAAGAGCACGTTGTGTCGCAGAAACCGTATGTGGACATGCATTGTCCTGCTGAACGAAACACATCATCTTTCTGTCGGAGAAATGGGAATAGCACGGGGATAACAGCCTGTGCATTGTAGTAGGTACTGACTACCTTCAAGATTTTAAACATGGCTGCAACAGCAACTGTTGAAATTCTTCACGATGAAGGATGACAGCCGTAAACAGTTGCAGGATGAAAATTTATTAAAATTTCTTGACCAAGGTTTCGGTACATATAAATATACCTTCATCAGAAGTAAAAAATCTGAAATTACATCATGTAATGGAGATTAATAAAACAATTGTGCCAAAGGCGTCGTCAATAATTGAGGCATCTTCTCCATTAGTACAACATGACTATTGGCACAGGGTCAAAGCGAACAGTTTAGCACCATTACTTCGCTTTGACCCTGTGCCCATAGTCATGTTGTACTAATGGAGAAGATGTCTCAATTATTGACGACGCCTTTGGCACAATTCTTTTATTAATCTCCATTACATGATGTAATTTCAGATTTTTTACTTCTGATGAAGGTATATTTATATGTACCGAAACCTTGGTCAAGAAATTTTAATAAGTTTTTATCCTGCAACAGTTTATGGCTGTCATCCTTTGTCGTACTGACTACCTTACTTTGCAGAGACGCCAAATGTAACCGCGAGTTGTAACTCATGGCCCCCCACACCATGAAGCCTGGGATGGGACCTCTGTGTTGTGGGCAAATGCACTCTGGAAAAGTCTACGCCATACACTTGACATCAATCACTTCCATACAGACAGAACCTACTCTCATCAGAGCGCCATTCCACTCTTTCACTACACCAGGAGTAGTAATGCTTGACGGTGTCATGGTGTCAGTAGTAGCCTGACCAGAGGCAATCTTTATCCTGCTACAAGCAGATGGTTCTCAGTGGTCCCTGAAACACAGCAGGTGCAACATGTACCCGGATTTCGTCCCTGGAGGATGTTGGGTCGGCCACCGCTGCCCACGCGATACGTCGATCTTGTTGTGCGTCTGTACTCGGCGGGCGTCCAGAATTGGTCCACATACGTGGGGTTATTCCACAGACCACTTTGAAAGCAGCCCACAGTACGACTCCGTTCAAATGACTGAAGTTGTTCAACAGGTATAAGTTCTCATCGGCGTGGTGCGCCTGTTTCCTAGAATTAATGTTCCGAGCACTGTTCATCTCTAAATTCGGCCTGCTGAGTCAAAACAGAGGGTGCACAGACAGCCCCCCTGAGCAACATCTGATCGCTGATAACCGTGACAGATGAATCACTAACACTACAGCCCCTCAGTATGCACTATTATTCCCTGGTGCCACTGAACACAGTGAGGGTCATACTTTTTTTCCAGCAGTGTAATCAGTTTTTCCAACTTTAAGCAGTTTTTTACGGCGTAAGATCTCATTTTTGTCAGCGTTTACGATTTAAGACGCCTCCTCGGGAATATGATCTGATTTCTGTGTCTCCTTTTTGGGGCATAAATTTGAAACTGCTTTCCGAATAGCAACTCCTTGTGTACTCCAACGAACTCTCATACATTTTTGGTAGAGAAATGAGGAAAACAGTTTATAGGGATTTCGGCGTAGAATTACTGTGAAATACACACATCAAAAAAAGCTTAGCATCACCCCCGTACCCAGAACTCCTGAAGATAGACGTTGACTGTGGATATTGTATCACAGACACAGTCCCTTTGACTGTTCAGAGATGTCACTAAACCTGCCCAGAGATGTAAATAACCATGCATGAGCAGCACCTATTAGACGGAGGGGGTCCGACAGCCAATCAGTTTGTCATTCCACCAGCAAGGAGGTACACGGCTCGTGTTGTCTGTAGTTCAACAGACGGTCAATACCGCGGTTCGATCGCGCCCGCATTGTTACTTTGTACCAGGAAGGGCTCCCAACAAGGGAAGTGTCCAGGCGTCTCGGAGTGAACCAAGACGATGTTGTTCGGACATGGAGGAGATACAGAGAGACAGGAACAGTCGATGACATGCCTCGCTCAGACCGCCCAAGGACTATTACTGCAGTGGATCACCGCTACCTGCGGATTATCGATCGGAGGAACCCTGACAGCAACGCCACCATGTTGAATAATGCTTTTCGTACAGCCGCAGTCGTGTTACGACTCAAACTGTGCGCAATAGGCTGCATGAGGCGCAACTTAATTTCCGACGTCCATGGCGAGGTCCATTTTTGCAACCACGACGCCATGCAGCGCGGTACAGATGGGCCAACAACATACAGATTGGACCGGTCAGGATTGGCACCACGTTCCCTTCACCGATGAGTGTCGCATATACCTTCAACCAGACAATCGTCGGAGACGTGTTTGGAGGCAACTCGGTCGGGCTGAACACCCTAGACACACTGTCCAGCGAGTGCAGAGAGGTGAAGGTTCCCTGCTGTTTTGGGGTGGCATTATGTTGGGCCGAGGTACGCCGCTGGTGGTCATGGAAGGCGATGTAACGGCTGTACGATACGTGAATGCCATCCTCCGACCGATAGTGTAACCATATTGGCAGCATATTGGCGAGGCATTCGTGTTGATCGACGACGATTCGCGCCCCCATCGTGCACATCTTGTGAACGACTTCCTTCAGGATAACGAAATCGCTCGACTAGAGTGGCCAGCATGTCCTCCAGACACGAACCCAATCGAACATGCCTGGGATACATTGAAAAGGGCTGTTTATGGACGACGTGACCCACCAACCACTCTGAGGGATCCACGCCGAATCACCTTTGAGGAGTGGGACAATCTGGACCAACAGTGCCTTGATGAACTTGTGGATAGTATGCCACGACGAATACAGGCATGCATCAATGCAAGAGGACGTGCTACCTGGTATTAAAGGTACCGGCGTATACAGCAATGTGGACCACCACCTCTGAAGGTCTCCCTGTATGATGATACAACATGCAATGTGTGGTTTTCATGAGCAATAAAAAGGGCGGAAATGATGTTTATGTTGATCGCTATTCCAGTTTTCTGTACGGTTTCCGGAACTCTCGGAACCGAGGTGTTGCAAAACTTTCTTTGATTTGTGTATATGTAGGAAAAAATACCGTAACATTAAAAAGTCGTGACAGAACGCATTGTAAAGATAATCCTTGCATTAATAGTAACAGAATAACAGTAAACCCGGTATTTAAACTTACACTGTTTTTTATTTAATGCGTCTGTGACAACGGTATAAATATGAATGCTGTAGCAGTTGCGGCGACATGAGTTGTTATCAGTAGCTGAGAGCTGAAGGCCCATAGTATGAACAACCAGATTTTTTAAAAAAATACACACATTGCTGTCTTTTTAAAGTCTGAATATTAACCTGACATTCCAGATACGAATGATTTCGTACCCAAACTTTTGATTTTAAGATCTTAAACTGCTGAATGAGTGATGAAAGTACTTTTTTCTTTTCAAAAAGAAGGAATAGTGACTCTTAAAGATAATAATAAGAGTTTTCCAATTTATGTTTGCTGACTTGTTGCTTTACAGACTAATAATGCAGTTTGGATTAGTTCTCCTGCGGCGTCCGTATGTGGGATTATTCAGTGGGGATTTGTTCGTCGTACGTCTCGCAGGGTGTTAGCTGAGATAACGACCCGAGTGCGTTGGGATACCTTTTCATTTGCTAGCAGGGCCGAAACCAGCCAACAGGAGATATGGTTTCCAAAACAATGACCAAACAATTTCTCCAGTCCTTCTGTCTCATCTGCGTATACAGTCCTAGACACACATTTAACTACATCAATGTGTATTCGCTAACTATGAAACTTATTCTTTATAATTCCAAGTTAAAAAATGCTTAACGTTTATCTGTTCTTTAATAATAAATCCATAAAGTTAACAAATACACAAAACTGAAACAGGATAAACAAATGTACTTCAAGTATCAAAGAAAGAAAATGTTAGATTTGTTTTAAGAGTCTAATCGGCTTAGTAGCCTTTGATGATAAGATTTTATGATGGAATGTGTCATTCTTCCCCTTTTCGCGCCGTATTCACAAAGTTATTGCAAGTGAGTACGATACTGTGTAAATATTTACTGTAGACTTACCTTCAATATTTTATAAATTTTGATTTTTTCACAAGATCACTGTCGTGTTCTTGGGTATGAATGTGAAAATGAGCAAACGTGGAAAAAGGAACTAGATAGTGAGTTTTAACAATTTAAAATTGTCAGTGTATGATTATTTTTACCTAATTCGTTTCGCATTCTTTTTTATAAAACTCTGCTCGTTAAACATTTCCTCTCGCCCGGCTTCCCAACTGGTGCAGAGTCTGCTAAGCGCTCTTGACACAAACGGTATCATTCTCTGCATCACTGTCTGTGCTACAAGGTCCACCTCATTCCTTCAGTAACAGATTACAAATGTAGTACATGTTCTTGTATTCCAGCATACATAACATTTCTGAATAAGTCTCTAAATTCATCTAGTGGCTTTGGTTTACTGAAGTTCCATTCGTTAATAATAAGGCAGGAAGGTGCTTCTGTAACAAATGATGGCACTGTTTTATACCATCGCTCCTCCTTTCCGTCTGAACTCCGACTGTTGTTGGTAGATATCATGTGCACAGCAGGTTGTCAGGGTATGGGCACATCTGATGTAAGATTACTAACACATCATTGGATGTTGGATAGAGTTTAGTTACTAAAGAGTTAAGATGTCTGCACATTATACACTCTAAGACAAAAAAAGTACCGACGCACCACGAAGGAATTATACCAATGGGACGGAAATCGGCAGATGTGATGTACATGAACAGACAAACGAATGATTACAATTTCAGAAAAAGTGGATGATTTATTCAAGAGAAATCGCTTCACAAATTGAGCAAGTCAATAACGCGTTGGTCCACTTCTAGCCATTATGCAAACATTTATTCAGTTTGGCATGGACTACTGGAGTTGATGGATGTCCTGAGGGATATCGTGTCAAGTTCTGTTCAATTGGAGCGCTAGATCGTCAAAATTCCGAGGTGGTTGGCGGGTCCTGCCCATAATTCTCCAAATGTTCTCAATTGGGGAGAGATCTGGCGATCTTGCCGACCAAGATAGGATTTGGGTAGCACGAAGACAAGCAGAAGAAACTCTTGCCGTGTGCGAGTGGGCATTATTTTGCTGAAATGTAAGTCCAGGTTGCTTATCGTGAAGGGCAACAAAATGGGGCGTAGAACATCGCCGACGTATCACTTTTCTGTAAGGGTGCTACAGATGACAACCAAAGGGGTCCTCCTATGAAAATAAATGGAACCCCAGACCATCACTTCTGGTGGGCGACAGTCAGGCTGGTATCTTACAGCTATCAGTGGTGTCTCCAGACATGTCTTCGGCCTAGAACCTAATTTGCTGGAGTAGACTTGTCTTCAGTGATGAGTCTCCCTTCTAACTGAGCCCCAGTGACCAGAGAAGACGTGTCTGAAGGCGCCCCGGACAGCGGTAGGATGTCAACGTGACTGTTGCTCGCTATACGGTGCGACAATGAGGAATGACGGTCCGGGAAGCCATTTTCTTCATAGCAGGATCTCTTTGGTTGTTATTCGCGGCACCTTTACAGTACAGCAGTACGTCGAAGATACGAGGTACATTCAAGTTCTAAGGCCTCCGATTTTTTTTATCCAGACTGGAAAGAGATAGAAACATGCGCATTGTTTTAAAATGAGGCCGCGTTCATTGACAATACGTCCCAGAGATGGCAGCACCGTATGGCAGATGCAATTGTACTGCCAGCGGCGAGAATGAGAACTGTTTTAAATACTTAAAATGGCGATGTTTTCCTTACTTGAACAGCGTGCAAGCATTCGTTTTCTGAATTTGCGTGGTGTGAAACCAATTGAAATTCATCAACAGTTGAAGGAGACACGTGGTGATGGAGTTACGGATGTGTCGAAAGTGCGTTCGTGGGTGCGACAGTTTAATGAAGGCACAACATCGTGTGACAACAAACCGAAACAACCTCGGGCTCGCACAAGCTGGTCTGACGACATGATCGAGAAAGTGGAGAGAATTGTTTTGGGGGATCGCCGAATGACTGTTGAACAGATCGCCTCCAGAGTTGGCATTTCTGTGGGTTCTGTGCACACAATCCTGCATGACGACCTGAAAATGCGAAAAGTGTCATCCAGGTGGGTGCCACGAATGCTGACGGACGACCACACGGCTGCCCGTGTGGCATGTTGCCGAGCAATGTTGACGCGCAACGACAGCACGAATGGGACTTTCTTTTCGTCGGTTGTGACAATGGATGAGACGTGGATGCCATTTTTCAATCCAGAAACAAAGCGCCAGTCAGCTCAATGGAAGCACACAGATTCACCGCCACCAAAAAAATTTCGGGTAACCGCCAGTGCTGAAAAAATGATGGTGTCCATGTTCTGGGACAGCGAGGGCGTAATCCTTACTCATTGCGTTCGAAAGGGCACTACGGTAACAGGTGCATCCTACGAAAATGTTTTGAAGAACAAATTCCTTCCTGCACTGCAACAAAAACATCCGGGAAGGGCTGCGCGTGTGCTGTTTCACCGAGACAACGCACCCGCACATCGAGCTAACGTTACGCAACAGTTTCTTCGTGATAACAACTTTGAAGTGATTCCTCATGCTCCCTACTCACCTGACCTGGCTCCTAGTGACTTTTGGCTTTTCCCAACAATGAAAGACACTCTCCGTGGCCGCACATTCACCAGCCGTGCTGCTATTGCCTCAGCGATTTGCCAGTGGTCAAAACAGACTCCTAAAGAAGCCTTCGCCGCTGCCATGGAATCATGGCGTCAGCGTTGTGAAAAATGTGTACGTCTGCAGGGCGATTACGTCGAGAAGTAACGCCAGTTTCATCGATTTCGGGTGAGTAGTTAATTAGAAAAAAAATCGGAGGCCTTAGAACTTGAATGCACCTCGTATTCTACGCCCCGTTTTGTTGCCCTTCCTAGCAAGTCATCCTGGGCTTACAACAAAAAAAAATAAATAAATAAAGTGTGAAATCTTATGGGACTTAACTGCTAAGGTCATCAGTCCCTAAGCACACACTACTTAACCTAAATTATCCTAAGGACAAACACACACACCCATGCCCCAGGGAGGACTCGAACATCCGCCGGAACCAGCCGCACAGTCCGCGACTGCAGCGCCTTAGACCTCTCGGCTAATCCCGCGCGGCTGGGCTTACATTTCGGGAAAATGAAAAGGAAGTCAGGCCTTAATGCACACCAGAAAAGACGCGCATGGGAAAGGAGTACAGTATCACAATAGCGTTGACCGGTGAGTAAACCGTGATCAAAGATTTGGAGGTCAGTACGTCGATTTCACGTCATGCCTCGCCGCACTGTAACACCTGGACGACGAATATGATCATGTTCGGCAATACTGGACGTACCCTCATATGGAGAGAAGTGAGAACACTTAACGCATCCAGAAAAATTGTTGAACATGATCGTTTTATTGGTAATTCCATTCAGTTACCTTCTGTATGATACTTCTTTGGAAAATTGTGGTTAGAACTTATTGGACCAAACTGCTGAGGTCATCGGTCCCAAAACTTACACGCTACTTAGGGGGGCGGGGAGGGGGGGGGGGGGGGGGGCGAAGCTGTGCGGAGCGTCACAAGGCGACTGAGACCGCGCGGCTACCCCGCGCGGCTATATGATACTTAGCAGTCTTTCTGTTACCGTCCAAGTTTCATCGAGCTACTTCTATGATACTTGGCAGTGACGCGGGATGCACACCAGTGTATATTTCAATGCCTGACTAAAGTTTTGCCTTGCAGGATTAGCCGAGCGGTCTAAGGCGCTGCAGTCATGGACTGTGCGGCTGGTCCCGCCGGAGGTTCGAGTCGTCCCTCGGGCATGGGTGTGTGTGTTTGTCCTTAGGATAATTTAGGTTAAGTAGTGTGTAAGCTTAGGGACTGATGACCTCAGCAGTTAAGTCCCATAAGATTTCACACACATTTGAACATTTTCGACTAAAGTTTCCTTTACTTGTGGCGTTGATTTCCACACATTTCCCAGTTGAAAACTTAAAAGGAAGACGTTCTTGACAATCTTTGACACTACTGACACTCCGCCCCACCCCCTCCCGAATGGTTGATCCTTTCTCCAAGGACACTGTGGAGCTGCAACCGCAATGAACGTGATGTGACCCCTACGTAATGTAGTGGGACCAGAATTTTTGCCCTGTTATACGTGGTGAAACCGCTAGGGACTGTTCAAAGCCATTTGACCAAACTTGAACATGATCTGACGCAGCAAATGTGTATGCATTTTCGGCTCTCGTGTCACGCCGTGATCACGGTGGGAGGGTGGGGGGGTTGGGATGGCAACGTCGACAAGTGCATGAATAAAACGGCGACAAATGGTCCCCCCTTCCCTCCCCCCCATCCGGTTTGGCATCAATACCCTCCGTGCCACGTGCACTATTCTGCTGAGCATATTATAACTGATAACCGTACCTTCGATACTCATTTAGCTGAATGGAACACTGTTGCTGCTGTAGCGCCTGAGTGGTGGCGTGCGGAATCTACGAGGTGCCAAAGAGGTTGCCTGCTTTCAGGCGCCAGAGCAGCAGCGGAGCTCCACCTAGTTGAATGGGTGTCAAAGTCTGTGTACAGGTACGTCTGTGAAGTGCTCAACAAATATGCACGGGTGGCGCCGATGGTGTTGCTGAACTGGGAGTCATAGAGGGACCATTTGCTGTTATACTTATGAATGTGTTCAATGTTGCACCTTCCCATGAACATGCCGTAGGAGGACACGAAACAGGAGGGCTGAAAAAGCGTAAACACCCTTCACTGTTTCGGGTCACGTTCAAATTTCGACGAATGGTTTTGAACGGTCCCTCGTGGTTCTTCCTTGTATGCCAGAGCAAAAACTGCAGTCGCACTACACTCCAAAGGTGTTAGATAATGTTCATTGGGGCTGTAGCCCCAGATTGTCGTCAGAGTCGGGTTTAATCGTCCGGCGGGTGTCATCAGTGTCGAACGTTGTGAAGAACATCATCCCGTAGCTTATCGCAGTGCGAGCTGTCATTTTCGACCATGAATTGTGTGGGTACGAAACCCGCCTCCACGTAAAGTGGTAGTTTCATTGATGCCTTTTGTGCCACCTTCTGAGGCCTTGTCATGTTGGTTGTGAGTGGCGGAGCGTCTGAAATGCTTTCCTCAGTCAGTCATAACAGAATGGTGTAATTCCAGGACTGGGCTTCGCGCTTCTGACCTCCATCGAAGAGGCGTGAAAACGAAGGGTGAACTGTGGGTGAGAAGGAGTATAACTATCTTCTCAGCGGTAGACACGTTCACGATGGGATTGGACAGAACTGTATTGAAACTAGATACCAATGTGGCATCATTAACCCATCTTACACCTCATGTGAACTTCGGAGCTCTGATTATTTTTTCGCGTGTGTTGATAGCTTGCTAACTTAAGCGTCGCCGTGCCCTAGGCTGACGTCGCAAGACATCATTACAGGGGAGAGCTGTATGTACCTTTGAGCCATATTTCAAACTTCTGCGTCGCTATGGGAGATAATTACAGGATTTCAGAGAAGTGGCCTTTTAATTGTGTCGCGCAGTGCAAATTCAGCGCTAAACTGCTGCTCTACTTTAACGGTTTTTCAATCAAAGATTACAAGCGCGGAGTTCAGGGCTGGCCGGCCGCTGTGGACGAGCGTTTCTAGGCGCTTCTGTCCGGAACCGCGCCGCTGCTACGGTCGCAGGTCCGAATCCTGCCTCGGGCATGGATTTGTGGAATGTCCTTAGGTTAGTTAGGTTTAAGTAGTTCTAAGTCTAGGGGACTGATTACCTCAGATGTTAAGTCCCATAGTGCTTAGAGACATCTGAACCATTTTTTTAGTGCTGATACCGGGCGACAGTTATTGAACTATATGGAAAAAACGTAAATTAGTGACAAACTATGGCGTGCACATACTTTATTCAACACATAAACCTCATTACAGACATTCGGATTTATGTTATGACATGTTCGATATGCGTACCGTCATTGGCGATGATCTGGCACAGACGAATAGCAAAATTTTGCATGACCAGCTGAAGTGTCGGAACATCGATGCTGCCGATGACCTCCTGAATTGCTGTTTTGTGCTCCGCAATGGTTTTGGGGTTATTGCTGTACATCTTGTCGTTAATACAGCCCCACAAAAATAAGTCACGTATGTTCACATCCGGAGAATATAGCGACTAATCGAGGCCAATAACAGTGGCCTGTGCGTAACCCAGAGCCAGAATGCGGTCCCCAAAGTGCTCCTATAGGTCATCAAACACTCCCTTGCTTCAATGGGGTCGAGCCCCGTCTTGCATGAACCATATCTTGTTCAAATCAGGGTCACTTTGGATAATGGGGATGAAATCATCCCGCAAAACCTTCACGTACTGTTCGGTAGTCACCGTGCCATGAAGCAATATCGCACCAATTATTCCGCGACTGGACACTGCACACCACGAATTCACCCGTTGAGGATGAAAAAACTTCTCGATCGCGAAATGTGGCTTCTCAGTACTCCAAATGCGCCAATTTTGCTAATTGACGAACCCGTCCAAATGAAAGTGGGCTTCGTCGCTCAACCATACTACGCATACTAATTCCCATCAATCCCCGCGGCCAACCGTCCAGTTTGAACGTCCTAACGCAAACCGTTCAGAAGTTATGACGATTTTATTTCATGTAGTTAAAAATCTGTCACACTGAAGTTGGCCTTGCAGCCTTTGCCATTTGACGGTAGTTGATATAACCAAAAATTGCCTAAAGGTGTGGCACAGCGGCGTGGAAACCAAAATGTCTGCACTGCTTTGCAGAGACATTTACTGCAGCTTGACACGTGGCGCGGACGGGACGGCGGGATGCACTACAACGGCACCACCTCAACCCAAGCCCATAGGCCGGGATGGCAGCTCTACTGATACACTCGCCTTGTCCTCTTTTTTGCGACGTGGTTTCCCATATGCACTCTTTACATGTTTAACCTGCATTTTTTTCTGATAATGCCAAAAGCACTAGTAAAAAGTGTAGCCGCCTTTCTTATGGAAACATGCTGTAACCCTTTCACTACCAGTGGTACGTATGTGTCCCACGATAGAATATCAGCATTTCATGAAATGACTCCGCTAAAACTGCGAGACAAAGAGAAGAATGATACGTCAGTGGACGGAGAATCTATCCAAGTTTCGATTGGTAACACCAACCGTGGCGTAGTTGAAATAAGGCAGGCGTATCAGAACATGGAGACAAATCACCCGTTCTGTATTGTCGCATCGAATTAGTCAGCGCCTGCAGATAGCCAACGCAATCAATAGATTTGCATAGTGAGCTGCTGTCTCGTCTTCCTGAACAATTCGTGTCAATGAAACGCACGTACGTATTGACGTCTGCCGCATCACAAGCTACGCCGACATTGAGCACCTGTAACGTGAATTACAAACTTCAAGAGGTGCTGTAATCTCTGTATGTCTTGTAGTTTTTGTGCAGTCATCTTCTGAATCCCCGGGGGTACTTTTGACAAACTCTGTATGTCCCACCCCTTCCCAAGTTGGAAAACAAAACGGTGGGAAATCCTTTTTTTATACTGCGACATTAATTAAAATAACAATTCATTGTCTTCCACCTGAAAGAAATTGTTTTTGAAAGGGTTAAAAGAAGCTCACCGGATACAAAATTAGCCACTTCAGTGCGCATGCGCAGATGAAACGTTAAGCACTTACAGATGGCGCAGCGATCGAGTCGTGAGCATAAGGCTGGCATTGTCAGAGCTTCACCCTCCATTGCCCGTGGTGAACCGGAGCCGAGCTCGCGGCCGCAGACTATATGTACCTGGCGCGCCAACGTCCGAGGGCTTCTCCGCGGTCATTTCCGGTGTGGTTCTCCTCTTGTATCCCATCAAAGCCTGCTTACAGGGTTTCAAGAATCAGTATTATGTGAGAAATCTAGGAGTATGCTACAACCCCCAACTTACCGCTCTCGTAGTGACGGCAAAGACAAGATTAGACAAATTGCAGCACGTACAGATGTAGTTTAGCAGTCATTCTTCCCGCACTCCACTGCATTGTACAACAGGAAGTACCCTCTGCCATACGCTTGACAGTTGTTTATAGACTGGAGATGTAGTTGCAGAAGTGGTTGACACGTCATATTTTCATGACCAGCCACGAACTCGTCATGTTGGTCAATTCGGCCACCCAATACTACACCAGAAGTATAATCCGTCTTTAAGCATAAAGTGCCGAAACAAAGTGCGGTATTGCTCCCTTTGCTTAGGTATCTTGCAGTTTCTATCCAGCAAATTTCACTCATGCAGTCTTTTTGTTACTGTTTCTGCGTTTGGTATTGTTAAACTAATATCTCACGTTACGTTATTTAATTCGTGTGAATTTGGAAATTGATGTTTCGCGTGATACGTGCACTTGCACAACTTCGATATTGTCGTCACGTAATTCTGCACAGGGCGTGATCTGTCTTATAGTGGATGGAACAAGAAGCTTATCGCTATATGCAACAGGCCTCAAACATCGTGGAATGTTTGGGTAGTCAAACAAACTCGTTTTATTCCTCCTACGATGATGAGACACCTTAAAGAAACAGAAGCAACAAATAGAGCATATTTGTTAATTCACGCCAGGTTGGGAACACCTCACACTCTTATCTTTCTGCTATCTTCTGCGTTTGAAGTTTCGAGACTGGAATTAAAGCTGATCAGTTCTTGTGTGAATCATTCACATGCACGCTAAACTAGTTCTTGAAGGCATGGTAGAACTTTTGAGCTTCTTCGATTCATTGTTTTACTGCACTGCTGCTATGAGAAACACCACAGATGTCCTAGAAACTGTAGGCATGGTGTTCCCAGGCACAAGAACTCGCTATCATTAGACTTTGGTACCAAATAAAGTAGATTTTTGTAGCATTATAATTATTTAGAAGTAAAATTTAATTGCTGTGCGAAGTGAAGGAATTTTCTGAAATTCGAAAATTCGCCATTCTGTCTTTAAAAATGAGGTGACTTGTTGATCGCATGTCGTTAAGCGACGATAAATAAATTCATTGCCGTTGTATTATCCTAAATTTTCTGGGTGGAGATACAGGGCTTGTGAAGTCTGGAGTATGAACTTGCTACATTCCCCACTGCTGGAATGTGGTGAGAAAGGCCAGCTGCAAGCTTTAGGTGATGGGTGGTTGAGGAACGAATTTTCGGAAAATTTCCCCAAATTCCCCCCCAAGAACGGTAGAGTCGCGTGGGAAGAACGCCGTAGGTAACGGTGCTCCCAGGCCGGAGTATCGCAAAGCGCCTTTTCAGTGCTGTGCGAAACACGAGTGGTCCTTGGGGGATAGCCAGCAATGCTCACAGACTTTCTTAGAAGCATATGCAGATAATGACCCACCGCCATTTTATTGTACACAGCGTGGGAAACGAGTTGCACGAGAGACCGTCCAGTGCCAAATTCTAGTCAGTTTACGGAAACACAACATGCACCTGTGGAGAAAATTCTGCAAGCATCCCCCGCATTTTAAAACTTGCTGAAAAATTTTCGATTGTCACGGTGGCAAAACTCGTGAATCCTCCCCTCCAACCGGTGGCATTTAGGAGCGAATTGGAATATAGATAGGACACAATTGGTGTTCACCGTTTGGGACGGCGGGGGCGACGTTACGTCA
This sequence comes from Schistocerca piceifrons, assembly GCF_021461385.2. Classification (NCBI taxonomy): domain Eukaryota; kingdom Metazoa; phylum Arthropoda; class Insecta; order Orthoptera; family Acrididae; genus Schistocerca; species Schistocerca piceifrons. The sequence continues at coordinate 260,003,129 of NC_060149.1, read as the reverse complement.
TGGAGATATCGACAGTTGCCCAGACCAGCCTGTCGCTTTTTTCGAGTACCATTTGCGCTGCTTTTCCTCCGTACAGCTCACAATTTCCGAGTTTATTCCGCAATGTGAGTTTGCTTTTTACAGTAAATTTTTTGTACTGAGATCGTGAGTCGATCTTCTCCAGTATTATCGCATTTGCGAGGTGCACAGACTCTGAAAATTCATTTGAAGTTTCAATGGCAGCCTTCAGCGTAGCTTCAGGTGCCTTCAGCATTTATACAGTGCTTTCAAAATAGACAGCAATTTTGTCTCGCTGCTGATTAATGTAATTCTTTTTGTAATTTCGTGGTCATTAATTTTTGTCTTTAACATAGTGAACCGTAACTGTAATTTACCTTGATCTGAGAACTAATTTTTAAGGCTCAATAAATGTATGGTTAATTTTAACGAATATTATCATTTCTTTGCCCTACAAATAGCTGATAAGGTGACCCTTTTCCTTTTAATAATTATCAGTCGGTTCTATATGACAATTGTGCACTCGCTGTGTCGGCGTTCCGGTGTAAAACAGGTGTCATTACTAGGAACATTTCTGATTAAACGAGGAGGTTAATTGTTTCATTTCTTTTTACAATTTTTTTGATTATTTTTGGTAATTAAATCTGACCTGCATCTACATTGAGCAGCGTTAATGGTTATATTACCAACGTCATTCTGTGTTATTGTAAGCTCGAATAGCTCGTAGAGTTAATCGTGTGTTGAGGTCGGAAGTGTGAAAGGCAACTTGCTTTCACTACTGTTGACACCTTCGACTCACGAGAACCACAGCGAACGATATGCATCAAGCTCCACATTATAAAATGTTAATATTTGTCTGGAATTTTAAGAGCAACAGAATTTTCCTCTGGCAAAAATTCCCTAAATCAGTTTTGGTTTTGTAGTTTTGTTGCTTGATGGCATCGTGATCCTATGTGTTTTGAACTTGTTGTTTTGTAATGCAGCGTCTTTCAACATGGATTTTAGCAAAATGAGGGCAAAAGTGATGTTCATGTCGCCTAGGTAATTAAAATGAATTTCCATGTATGAGTGTGTCCAGATGGAGTTGGTAGTCACTAAGACGTGTGTGTGTGTGTGTGTGTGTGTGTGTGTGTGTGTGTGTGTGTGTGCTCACCTGTTTGAAAGAGGATTCAGGTAAGTTTAAAAAAGTGAAGACGTTCCTTGCGTTTCGAAGCACGTGGACGTAATGTATGTATTGCGTTCGACACATCTGTGCCCTCTACGCTACAGGTCTTTCCCTATGTAATTGCCGTATTTTTTCGCAAGGTGCTATTTCATGGGAGGAGTTTTCGCTACGATCGTGCATGTAGATCTTTACTGAAGCGAAAATCAGAGAATTTACAGCTAGTCAATAAGATACCTGAATTTAATGTTTTATACCCCCTAGAAGTAAACTTAGTTAACTTGATTGTATTATTTCCTTGTGTGTTTTAATAATATATGTTTTGTTTCAGGGCATCTTTCCCTCCAGTTACATACACCTGAAGCCCTGCAAAGTAGAAAATGACGGGTGAGTTAGAAACTGCTTCATATTGTATTGGTTTCCACCTAGATATTATATGCGCTGGTGGTGCAACTACCATCTCATATGTAGATGTTAGTACGTTCCGTTAATATGTGGCGTATGGCAAAATGTCGAGCTACACATACAGGAAATCCATCCGCTGTTATCTTATATATAATCCATCAGCATAACCAACTGGTAGTATGAAAATCATCGCATTATAGATGAGGTCGTATTTTTTCTGTTAACTGCCGAAATAGTGGTTTGCTATGTAGTTCAGTTTCATTGTAGTTAGCTATATTCTAAGACAGCTTAAAGAGAGACATTCGTCTCCGGTATTACATTTCTCACAGTAAAGAGTAATAGTTCTCAATATCAGCTCTAATTTCCTCTATCTTCAACCTGATCCTTTACTTTTTCTTTTACGATTATTTTGCCCTTGTCTGTTACCTACAGTAAATTGTGGTTTTGCATCTACATCTGCACTCTACAAGGAACCTTACAGTGTGTGGCGAAGGGTATCTGTCGTACCAGTACCATTATTCACCTTCTCTGTTGCATTCGCTTCGATACATTGAAAACTGGACAGTTATTTTTTTTTTTTTTTTTTTTTTGCTGATAGCTTTATAAACTGGCTACCGGCATATGATGTTAACCGTGATGAACTGTGGTTTGGACTACAAAATACATTGTTGGCCATTAACCCACTATTTCATGGCATTTATTTTTAGGAAAAAAAGTCAGTGAAAAAATATCTGTGGGTAGGGTCTGACACGCAGAATACTAAGTAAGAGGTTGAACATAGGTATTTTAATTTAATTTTGGTGTATTAATTATTTTGAAATTTTTATCATACGGCATCAAACTGAAAATATTTCTCAATTATTAATCGTTTGGTTACAGCGACATTCAAACATAATTTGTGCTGTCATCTAGCATCATTATTACTACTTTAAAAATCTAACTAGATGTGATCTAATTCGCAGAAGTAATTCGCTCTTTCAGCTGCATTCGCGTGTGTTCACATATACTCGATCTACAGAAAATATTATCGATTTTCAGCTGTTTTTTCCAACATCATGATGCTAGACTTAGTCTAGCTCGATGCAACAGTACTTCGCATACTGCCAGTCGGAAACATCAGGCATATACGAGTGGTTTCATTAATGTTATACTTTTTTTTCTTTTTTTCTTATGGGACCAAACTGCTGAGGTTATCGGTCCCTAGGCTTACACACTACTTAATCTAACTTAAACGAACTTACGCTAACGGCAACACACACTCGCCCATGCCCGAGGAAGGACTCGAATCTCCGACGGGGGAGCCGCGCGAACCGTGGCAAGGCACCTCAAACCACGCGGCTACCCAAAAGGGCTCTACATAAATGTGCGGTTTGTTACCACATGGCAACACCATGGAGGAGGCGTTTAAAACTGGTTTTACTTTGTACACAGTCCAGTTACATTAATGTGACCACCGTCTGTGTTCGACGTAAACGTGAAATAACCACTTACAAGAGGCAGGTGGCAGCACTAGCAGTGGAGTGTGTATAAAGCGTGTCGAGGAGACGCGGAAAACTGTGCAGTCGTAATGCGGAAATGGATCGTTTTATCGTACTTTCAAAAGAGGTTGGTCACTGGCTTTCCGGCAAAGGGTGCAATAATTTCCAAAATGGCTAAGTATTTAAATTATTCATCTACTGCCGTGATTAAAGTATACCGTGCATGGGAAAAAGGCGCTATCCAAAACCGGAGCTGACGCAACTGGTGGACCACGGGCCGTAGATGACAGGGGTGAATGACGGCTGCGGATATGTGTTCGGACGAACAGACGTGTAATTGTTGAACGACTGACCGCTCAGTAGAACGAAGGGGCTGAGTAGTGTCTTCTCAACAAGCATTCAGCGAACGTTGCTGCGTATGGGCCTCCGTAGTAGGCGTCTAGTTCGTGAACCGATGCCGACTGCTGTTCATCAGCGATGAAGGCTTCAATTTGCACGCCAGTACCACAGCTGGACGTCCACTGAGTGGCGACAGGTGGTCTTTTCAGAAGAATCGCGTTGGCGTGAACGGTGTAAAACGTCTGAAAGCAAACAGCCTGCAACAGTCTTCGGATGGATCCAGGTCGGTGGAGGGAACGTGATGGTCTGGGCATTGTTTTCGCGGCATTCCCTGGGTGTTCTAGTCATTCTGGAAGGAGCAATGGATCAACACAACTATGCAGCTATCCTTGAGGACCACGTCCATCCCTGCATGCAGTCAGTTTTTCTTCCGCACGACGGAATCTGCTAGCAGGACAAAGCATCGTGACACACGACTCGGAGTTGGCCGAGCGGTTCTAGGCGCTGCAGTCTGGAACCGCGCGACCGCTACGGTCGCAGGTTCGAATCCTGCCTCGGGCATGGATGTGTGTGATGTCCTTAGATTAGTTAGGTTTAAGTAGTTCTAAGTTCTATGGGACTAATGACCTCAGAAGTTAAGTCCCATAGTGCTCAGAGCCATCTGAACCATACGACTCGCAGTGTGCGTGCGTAGTTCGAAGAGCGCTAGTATGAGTTTTCCTCACTCCTCTGACCACCAAATTCCCCGAATTTAAACCCAGTCTAGAATCTGTGGGACCACCTTGATCTGGCTGTTCGCGCCATGTTTCCTCAACCGAGAAACCCAGCGCAGCTGGCCGTGACACTGGAGTCGGCATGGCTCCACATCGCTGTCGGTACCTTCCAGAATCTCACTGACTCTCTTCCGGTACGAAATTAGAATTATGTATTAATACTTTCAGCTGCTGACAGGCGTTGATATATATCAACGGGGGCAGGTGAAAATGTGTGCACCGACTGGGACTCGAACCAGGGATCTCCTACTTACATGGCAGACGCTCTATCCATCTGAGCCACCGGGGGCACAGAGGATAGTGCGACTACAGAGACTATCTCGCGCACGCCTCCCGCGAGACCCACACTCTCACCTTATATGTCCACACACTACATTCGTAGTGGCACTACCCAACACACTCATTACTCGTGGAAGACATTCTTACCAAGTCCCATAAGAGTTCGTCTATCAGTGGTCAGCGCTGCGAAAGGTGGTTATTCAGGTTTCTGACACATGTTTACATTAATGTGACTGGACAGGGTAAAGCCTTTGGGATCCCATCATGTCGTACTGCTGTATAAAGATAATAACGATTCAGGTATAGTAATAATTAATAGTAGTAGTTTTCGTGCACATATATAGAACAAGGTGAACAGTGTGACAACTATTACAACTGCAACATCAGGAAGGAGAGAAAAAAAACGAAATTTCACTTACTGTGCATGCAAAATATAGTAGCAATAATATAAGATCAAATTTAAAAGGAATTTGGCAACATCCAAGATTCGAAATTTAGTACACAAAGCTGCCACCTCTAGCAGCAACGAAGGCTCTAACCCGGCCGAGCATCAATTGCAACCTTCTTTGGATGACAGGTATGGGTCCATCATTCCATGCTGCTTGAACTCTATGACAAACTTCATCAATCGTAGTGGCCAGCGAGTGTTGGCAATCCATAGCCAGCTGTCTTCTAAGTGTCAGAAATTTGGAAAATCGTTCTGGCCAAGGCAACAGTCGAAGGCATTTTCTCTCTCCGGTCGTCGTCGCACGTAATGCTGAAAACGGGCCTATTTTCTAATCATGCCGTACAATCCAAAACGACGCAGTGAAGAATACGTCTGTCCTCCTTGGCGCTAGTCGCGCGGGGCTGCTGAGATCCTACATGTCGTTCAGTATGGCCCTCCTGAACGCACTTAGCACACTTGATGGCATTGTGAGGTTTTTTGTGTGTCGCCTTCGAGGTGTTCTAATTTTTATGTTACAGCAGTGACGACGTTCAAGGATAAATTTCTATCCATAAAATCTTCTCTGATGATCAGCCGAGTAGTGACGTCTTGTCGCAACGTTTCGATGACTTTCATACTCATAAGCTTTAGGTGAAAATAGAAATGAAACTCATCGAAACGTTGCGAGACAAGACGACGCCACCGCTTGGCTGATAAACCGGGAAGATCCTATCATTGGAATACGCCGAGAAAGCCGGCAGTGACACAAATTCCTATTGGTTTCAGTGCCTCGTTAAGTTTAAATTAAAGCTTAATATGACTTCCCCCGACCTAAAAGCTTGAATGATAGGAGCTGACTGTAGTAACTGATGCTTTGGTGTTATTTTAAGTTTATCAAAATGGTTCAAATGGCTCTGAACACTATGGGACTTAACTTCTAAGGTCATCAGTCCCCTAGAACTTAGAACTATTTAAACCTAACTAACCTAAGGACATTACACACATCCATGCCCGAGGCGGGATTCAAACCTGCGACCGTAGCGGTCACGCGGTTCCAGACTGTAGCGTCTAGAACCGCTCGGCCACTCCGGCCGGCTAAGCTTATCAACCAGCTGATTTAAGTTGTGGTGACGTCATACGAAGGTCGAGGAATGAAGGTATTCTACCGACGATTATATTGATGTCTGAGATGGAAGAATGCTAGTAGCACCAACGATCTCACTAGAAGGTAAACAGCTTGGCGTATTCCTCTGTAGCCTTTTAACATCAAGCACCGCGTCCATGCACCACTAAACATAAGGCAGCAGTCTGTTGTTGCATAATCTGATCGATTACAGGTTAGTTAACTAGTTTTTTAGTTCTTTGGTCCGCAGATCAAATTAGATATAAACGCCATGGTGTGAGACGTTTCAACAGAACGAACATACACTGAGGCGACGGAAGTCATGGGATAACAATATACGCTTATACAGATGGCGGTATTGCGTACACAAGATATAAAAGGGCAGTGCATTGACGGAGCTGTCATTTGTACTCAGGTGATTCATGTGAAAAGGTTTCCGACGTGATTATGGCCGTCCGACGGAAATTAACGGACTTTGAACGCGGAATGGTAGTTGGAACTAGACGCATGGGATATTCCGTTTCGGAAATCGTGAGGGAATTCAATACTCCGACATCCGCAGTGTCAAGAGTCTGCCGATAATACGACTTTTCAGGCATTGCTTCTCTCCATGGATGCCTGCAGCGGCTGACGGCCTTCACTTAACGACCGAGAGCAGCGGCGTTTTCCTAGACGCGTCAGTGTTAACACACAAAAAACACTGCTTGAAATAACCGCAGAAATCAATGTGGAATGTATATGCTGGCACTGTGCGTCGAAATTCGGCGTTAATGGGCTATGGTAGCAGACGAACGACACGAAAGCCTTTGCTAACAGCACGACATCGCCTGCACGCCTCTCCTGGGCTCGTGACCACGTCGGTTGGATACTAGACGACTGGAAAACGTGGCCTGGTCAGATGAGCTCCGATTTCAGTTAGTAAGAGCTGATGGTAGGGTTAGAGTGTGGCGCAGAACCCACGGAGCCATGGACTCAAGTTGTCAACAAGGCACTGTGCAAGTTGGTGGTGGCGGCTCCTTATGACGTGAGCTGTGTTTACTTGAAATGGACTGGTCCTCTCGTCAAACTGACCGATCATTGACTGGAAATGGTGATGTTTGGCTACTTGGAGACCATTTGCAGCCATTCACGCTTCTCATGGTCCCAAACAATGATGTCACGTCATCCGGCCACAATTGTTCGCGATTGGTGTGAAGAACATTCTGGACAATTTGAGCGAATGATTTGGCCACCCAGATCACCCGACATGAATCAAACATAATCGAAAAGTCAGGTCTTGCATTTCGACCTGCACTGGCAACGCTTTCGCAATTATGGACGGGCTGCAGAGGCAGCATGGCTCAAAATTTCTGCAGGCGAGTTTCAACGGGTTGTCGAGTCCATGCTACGGGGAGTTGCTGCAATACGACGGGCAAAAGAGGTCCAACATGGTATTAGGAGGTATCCCATGACTTGTCACCTCAATATAGAACACTTGCAGACAACTTTTAAAAAATATATAAAACAGTATTTATATGGCCACGTGCTGGCCATTTATGGTTTTCTTTTTAATGACCAATTATCTCTACTCAAGAATTCCTGTATGATGCAGAAGGAGTTATTGGGTAGGAAAATCTTTAATCTACATTTAAAAGCACTTCTCATATATGTTTATTTGCATGGGTAGATTGCCAAAGAGTTTAACGGTAGCATATTTCACCCCTTTCTCTGCCATAGTTAGATTCATTAAAGGATAATGCGGATCATTTTTCCTTCGAGTGTTGTATTTGTAAATATCTCTGGTCTAGGCTGGGAGTTGCCTCGAAATAATATTCTATAAGGCTCCAGTGAATGAAAATATGCAGAATATGTTAACTGACTGACTTCTTTATCCGAAAGGTTGGCAATTATTCTTATAACAAAAATAGTCGAACCTAAACGTTTTAGCACATCTGCTATACGGTTTTTCCAGTTTAAGTTTTCATCATTACGCACCTCTAAGAACTTACAATTAACTACCCTGTTTATTATATCTTGTCGTAGTACTTAGTTATTAGGAGGCAGGACATTTTTGACAGTACGGAACTGAATGAACTGCGATTTTTCCATGTTTCAAGAAAGCACATTTGTGAAAACCATTCGGTAACTTTCACAAAATCGTATTTTACAATTTTGTGTTGACGCTACTTTGCTTGGCTTCACAACAATGCGTGTACCACCTGTAAATAGGATTAATTGTGCCTCCTGATTCAAATAAAAGAGTTAATCATCAACATAAAGTAACCAATGGTCGAACCTTGTGGGACTGTAATTGTAACTTCTGCCCATGCAGATGATGTGGCGTTCCTCTTTGTATTTCTCTAACACCGTAGGATAACTTTCTGTATTCCATAAAAACTTAACGTCTCTAATAGAAAATTATAATTGACACAATCCAATGTCCTCGATAAGGCACAGAATATCTCAATCGGTGATTACTTATCATTTAAAGATTTTATTATGTGCTAAGTAAATGTATAAATAGCTGACTCAGTAAAATGGCCCTTTTGAAATCCAAACTGCGATTGGTTAAGTACCCCATTACTACACAGGCGGGTGACAACTCTGGAGTACATTAGATTCTCAAAAACTATAGAAACTTCTGTAAGGAGTGATAGTGGGCGCTGGTTATGACATCTATGGAATCGCTTTCTTTTTATAGAGAGGCCTAACAGTGACATATTTCAGTCTTTGTGGAAGAACACCCTGAGCTGTGAGGCATTACATAAAGTACTAAGAACATTACATATTATACGGCCACAAATTTTTACTGTCTTGTTGGAGATATTATCCACCGCATATGAACTTTTACCTTTTAGAATTATAATGATCTTCCTCATTTTAGATGTGGATGTGGATGTGGGATTAATTTATAATTCGCTAAATGTCCTCTATATTGCCTCTTCTGTATACTGTTTTGATTTATCTTCTGAACTGTTTGCACCGATATTCACACCCACTTTTTTAAAAGTAATTATTAAAAATATCTACTACACATGAACTGTCTTTTACAACAGTACCATTCCCTATAACAGAAATAATGTGACGTTCTATGGATTCTTTCCTCGTCGCTCTTTTAACAATATTTCATATTGATGTTTTTTGTTAATTGATTTGTCAATTTCAGACAAGATGTGCACACTCCTGGATTTTTTACAACCTTTATTATTATTTCACAGTACTGTTTATAATAGGAAAGTATTGCTGGATCTTTACTTTTTGTAGCTGTTTTTTAGAAGTCATTTTTTCGTTGCCGAAGAGACAGTGATACCTGTAGTGATCCAAGGTTTCTGTATTATATTTAATTATCTTTATAGAAAAAACTGTTTTCAAAAATGTATACAAACTCATTACAAATATGTTGCACTGACTCAATAAGATCACAAAAACGAACATATTAGTACATATCATTCCACGAAATCACAATACTTAGATTCTTTTATACGTGGCCAGATGTGTTTTCAACGAGGCTTTATAAACTGGCTACAGCATCGTTGATGAGAGGATACTTACGTATTGATACTTATAAATGGGACAAGAGTTTTCGTATCATCAAACATAATTTTATGCCTGTTTGTAAACCTACGCTCAGCATTTGCTGATGTGTCCAGATGTCGATACTAAACTTTGCAGCGATATTCTGCAGAATGTTCTGATACTGGCAAGTATAACAATTGCTGCAGTCAAGAGGAAGGTCATAAATCTCTAGAACTCATCGACAAAGACCACCCTTTACTCTTTGAGTTCATTTTTTATCTTCCTGAGTGGTTATAAATTAGTCGGTTGCCTTGTCAAACTCAGAAACCTGATATCTTACGAAATGTAGCCCCACAGCAAAGACAGACGGTTATAGGTGCTTCAACTTATGCTCGTTGAATATCTAGAGGGAGTGGTCATAAAGTTTTGACTCTCCCCGCGAAAAAATAAAGTTACGTACTTAATTTAATTTTTTTGTGTACGGGTAGATGTATATAGGTGCTGGTACACATGGAGATCACTGCGTCATGATACGTAATACCGTGGCACATCGTTAGAGAAGAAAAAAGAAGGGTGCAGCCCATCTCCAGCTTATCAATATCAAAACCATAGAACTACCCTTCCTCCCTGTTGTAGTTTCTTAGAGAGCGGTAGCTTAATATATAGTTCACAATGGCTGTCCTTTCGAAACGCATTCTTCAAATGTCTAAATGCGGACTCGAGGTGGTCCTCGTCGAAACCGTTGTAACTCTATTTCTCAAAATATATGAAACCACTGTTTCGTTGTCGGGATTGTGTGAAACTCTGCACAGTGATATTAAAGTCAGAATGCGACGCCTTTCGGTATGATGTGCTGGCGATATCCATCTGATTTGTGTTCATGTGTAATATTTGAAATGTCAACTTCCTTTCTGTCCCTATCTCATCCGTTAACTTTGATAAGTCTTGCGCCGGTTGAGGCGCAGTAAGAACACAGGTCAACAATTTAGAACAGTTGTATTAAGAAATACATAAACCAAAAAACTCCTCCTTGGAGAAAAAGTTAATCATAACAACTGTTTGTGAAGATTCGTAATATGCTCTGAATTTACGCAAGTATGAAATTTAGCTGGCGGCCTCAATGAAGAATGAGTCAAACCTCAGATTCACTTGATAGCGAAACAATAAGTTCGATAGCTGATACCAGAAGTCCTTGCTGTCCCTGATACGGAGGCCATATCTCAATGATGATTATGACAGACACTGACAACGTCGCAGGTTGCATAGTTTCCAACGAGACTGTGAGTTAAGAGCTGCGGGTGGATTCAGTACCTGGCCCATAGACTAGATGGAAGTCCAGTCGGAGTGGATCTGCATTAGCCTATATACCCAGGCAGCACAGCAAAACTAGAGGAACTATATGCGATCGTGTGGTGGAAGCAAACAGGTCCAAGAGGGCAGGACCTCTAGCGACGTTCACACTGCCGCCTGCTGGCCTAGTCGGCGTGCTTGATCGTCGCTCTGTCGTCTGCCGATGTAGCCCCTTGCAGGTTAGACTGCTTGCATACCACAGATGTGAGAGAGGTTGCAGGTTTGTCACACAGAATCCCTGTCCCTTGTGAAGGACGAGAGGATGCAGTACATCTCAAAGTCCCAGGAAGCATGTACACACCTGTGGATCTGGTGACCCAGGTGGACTGTGGTCGATGTCCATCGAGTCGATGCCTGGACCGACGGTGGGCCGACCTCATATGAGGCTGGAGGATGTGGACACTGTTTCTGCGGGGTCAGGGATTTTCTCTGCCTCGTGATGACTGGGTGTTGTGTGATGTCCTTAGGTTAGTTAGGTTTAAGTAGTTCTAAGTTCTAGGGGACTGATGACCGTAGATGTTAAGTCCCATAGTGCTCAGTGCCATTTGAACCATTTGAACTGTTTCTGCTACACTTGTTTTGCGTTGTCCATGGTCCTGGGATGGAGAAAGTCCGACACGGCAACAAAATACTATGAAATCCCAATGCCCGAGGGTGGCGAAGTTTTCCACGGCACAACAAAAAAATGGTTCAAATGACTCTGAGCACTATGGGACTTAACATCTGTGGTCATCAGTCCCCTAGAACTTAGAACCTAACTAACCTAAGGACATCACACACATCCATGCCCGAGGCAGGATTCGAACCTGCGACCGTAGCAGTCGCGCGGTTCCGGACTGAGCGCCTAGAACCGCTAGACCACCGCGGCCGGCACACGGCAAAACAGATTAATCTGGGAGGTGGCATGTGGACTTGGTGTGTAGTGTCAGTTCTCCCATGACCTGACCGCTGCTGGCATCAAGTATCAGCAGAACTGAGAGTTTGTGGCATCTAAGATATCCGGTGGCCATGCCCCTAGGCTGGGATCCTGGCTGCATCGTAAAGCTGGTGTGGGCAAAACTGGGGCAGTTGGCAAGACTGCTAGCAGCCAAAGAGCGAACTGTCCAGAGCTAGCCTGCAAAGAGACATAACGAAGCAACAGACATACTGGCTGATGGCTGAAAATGGTGCGAAATAAATGCACCTGGAGGGCAGATGTGATGGTGGAAGCATTTGGCAAGGAAAACTGTGGTGAGGAGTGCAGGAGTGTGGGAGAAGTAGACTTGTTGTACCTGGAGGGCATAGATAAATATGGAAGCAGTTGGAAAGAAAGAGACGAGCTCAGAAACATGCAAAAAGTAAAATCGTTGGGCCTAGAGGGCAGAAAAATGTGCCGCGGCAGCGGTGGTTGTGGAAGCACTTGGGATGTAAAATCATTGTGCCCGGAGGACAGAAGTGATTGTGGGAGCACTTGAAATTGAAGAGTATTGTGTCCGGAGGGTACGGCTTGATGTAGAAGCACCAGAGAAATGGGAAAACGGGTGCAGTGATCATGCCTGGAAAGGATATTCAAAAAACGTGTGGGGAGGTTAGACATAGAAGACCGGATCAGACATTGCAGCATGGATAAGGCACGGGCTGGGCCAGGAGGGAGGGAATAGGTGTGAGTAGGGAGGTGTATTGATCAGAGCTATCGGAAGAATTATATGTGAGGACACATGTGGACGAAGGTTCAGGTACTGCACGAGAAGGAGGAGGAAACTGCGGCGATGCTGCACAGGAGAAGCTTCGGTGATGGCAGCTCGGGTAGTGCAGTGTCGCAGTGACGCAAGCCAACGGTACTGGTGCCATGCCAGAAGCGGGAAGCTGTGGCGAAGGTGTTTGGAGGTGGATGGTCCCAGAGGTACAACTGGGATCACGTTTTAGAGTTATATCAGTCTATACACACAGTATCAGAATGAAGTGCAAAACAGTGCTGTCACAGGAAATATCGAGATATTCACAACTCAGCTGTTGCCAAAAACAATCTCACATACAAAATATTTAATCAAGAGGAACGTATTTGTAGAATAAAAAATTCGCTTCATGTCCCAGTAAGTTCTTAATCTATTGCACGACTGTTTTCGGAGCATAAAGCTTATTTTAAGGTGCCACCGAATAATTATGGCAACATAAATGTGTTGCGGTCTGGTCAGCCAGTCATGGCGGGGGGGGGGGGGGGGGGAGGAGGGGAGGGGCGTGGAGAAGGAGAGGGTCATACCCACATCAAACAAACGCATGGAAGCGAAGCACCAGCAATCACAGCATCCGCCTCGACAGCACGTCTGTCGAAATCTACCGTAGCGGGAATGGTGCGCCAAGTTCCATTCTGTCTGTGATTCGACACAAGACGGTTGTCGATCCGGTAGGCCATTCTCATCCATTACGGACAACAACAATCAGGCAGTTGACGATTCGATTAGGGTGCTAGCAAAGGATCACATAAGCTTCAGTAACGCGCGACGTATTATCCGATAGAAGTTGGGCTACCATAATGTCTGCAGCCAGAGGACACCCCAGACGTTGAAAGCCGAACAATAAGCAAACACGTTGCCTGTTTGGCTCAACCACCTGATGCGCTTCACTGTCGAAAGTAACATGTTCCTTCAGTGCATAGTTCCAGGTGACGAAAGCTGGGAAATGGAGCCGAAAGCGTTCATCATATCCTCGTTCCAAGAAGTTCAAGAGCCAGCTATCTGCTGGAAAGGTGGTGCTCGCCCTGCTCTTTGATTACCGGGGCCCATTGCTTGTTGATTTCAAGCAGCCTGGTATCTTCATCACGGGGAACGGTGCAGCACAATGCTAGAGAAATTACGGCGTACAATTAAGGTGAAACTTCCGAGAAAACGGCGACAAGAGGCTGCAGCTTCATGATAACGCACGTCCCCATATCGCAAATGTCGTAACGCAGAAGTTAGGCGAACTCAAGTGGGAGACACCCGAGAACCCACCCTATAGTCCTAATGTCTTCCCATGCGATTATCATGCATCGATCCCTTAAAAAAGGATTTGAAGGGTCGACGATTCCTGTCTGAAGAGGATGTGCAGCATGCAGTTACGGACTACCTCGCGCAGCAGTACATGGTGTTTTAGCAAACGGTATCTTCAAGCTAGTGCGTCAGTGGGACGATTGCCTCTATATTCACGGTGATTTTGCCTGATTGTCATACAGATTATGGACTATACGACCTCCGAACGGAAACTTTTTGATCGCCTCTTGTAGAATTAAATTACGTGAGAGACAACTGTTGTCCCTTGCATCGGCGTGCTGGGGTGCTGTCGTAGCAGATCATATCATGTAGCAACTACGTAACCGGGATTTCAATTTTATCCTTAGGGGCCGCTCAGTACTAAGAAGGTAGAAAGGAAGGAATGAAGATTAGCATTTAATGTCCAGTCGACATTGAGGTCGTAAGAGATGGTGCACATGCTCTGTTGTTTCGAGGATGGGGAAGGAAATCTGCCATGTCCTTCCAAACGAACTGTCCCTGCATTTACCTGGAGAGGTTTAGGGAAAGCACGATACACGTAAATCTGGATGCGAACGCGGATTTGAACCGTCAATCGTCATCCCGAATGCGAGTCCGACGTGCCAACCACTGCGCCACCTCGCTCGATTAATGCTAACAAGGGGCATCTCTGGGCTCGAAAAGGAATTTGTATTTAAACATTTGTACACAGTCCCATCTCACATTCCTAACCACGCCTGCGACGGCGTGTGACTGTGTTGCTCTTGGTTTGTCCAGAACAGCGCTTGCAGTCGTGGAGTATTGAGGTGGGGGGTGTTAACGCGCCAGTCAGTCAGTTATCTGAGCAACTAGCTGACGTGCGTAGTGTACGTACACACAACAAAAATGAACGAAAACATTAATGTTTGGAACGTTTTAAATATTGTGGCATCCAAATTAAGAAGGCGCTTCTGACAGGCGATGGTGTGGAGCAGGATGATGCCGCTTTCGCAATGTTTTGGTGAATTTGATTGTTCAAGAACATGAATATTCATTTGATTGTTCAAATGAAGTTAAATTAGACAGGATAGTGGATGAAGAAAACGACTTTACAGACGATAACGCGATTAATGGCGTTCAAGATCGTAGTGCTAGTGGCAATGGCGGAAACTGTTCTCTTCAAAGAGAAGCTAACAGTTTTGTTCATTACGAACCTTCATCAGGAAGGAAGTCCAATTCTTTTAGTATTTTAACAAAATTTTCGCAAGAACGCCTTCAGCGTATTAATGATGATTATTGTACACCTCCACGTAAAGTTCCAATCTACATCTCGTTATTGAAGAGACATCCATCTATAAAAGACACATGGAACATCAAAGTAGTATTTGATTATCTGAAGAAAAAAAAGACGTAATGAACATCCATTCTTAGGAAACAAGGCAATTAAAGAACTAGAGATAAAACACATTCTATCCCATTTTAACATAGCAAGCATCTTCATCATCATCCTACTCATCATCATCATCACCACCACAAGACATTGTGCTCATTGGTGAGCGTCATGACCGAATGAACCAAGCTTGTCCATCCCAGACTGTTACCAGCTTCTCTTAGAACCCACTGAAGAGGTAGACCCAAGATCTTGATTTGATCAGTCCGCCTGTTCGCAGCTCTTCCTCTTGGTCTCTTGCCCTCGATCTTCCCTTCCATGATTATTTTCTCCAGATGTTCTCCATCTCTTCTCACAATATGGCCAAAGAACTGTATAATTTTTTGGTTGGCACGAGAAGAAAGGCGCTTGGAGATACTGAGTTGCTCAACAGTAGACACGTTTGTTGTTTTTTCAGTTCATTTTATGCGCAGCATCCTGCGCCAGCACCAAAGCTCAAATGCACTGATGCACTGTTTGTCTTTGGCTTTAAGTATTCATGTCTCGCAACCATAATAGAAGATGGAAAACACGAATTTTTTAACAGGCCGTATCTTTGCGGTGTTCATTATTGCTCTGTTCTTCACTTGCTCCCATGTGATGCTGGTGCACCTTTATCAAGACTGATGCTGTGGAGTTTTGGTGAGCTTCTTCATAACCAGTCGCCCTAGCGTGATCCATCTTCTTATCTCATCTTCACAGCTTCCCTTGTCACAGATGGATCACCAAAGATAGATGAAAGAATTCACAACTTCCAGTTCTTTTACTCGACATTTTGAGTTGAACCTGTACTCCTCGATCAGTTGTCCTGAGTTTGGACTTGCTGAGATTGAGGTCCAAACCATATCATAGACAAATGCCCTTTACTTTTGTTAAGAACTCAGCAAGTTCGTCTTCGCTGCCGGTTAAAACCACGGTGTCATCAGCAAATCGAAGGTTGTTAGTAGTTCTACCACAAATTGCGATGCCTTTAGTCCAGCCATCAAAAGCATCCCTAACAACATGTTTTTCATAGATGTTGTACAATTGGGGGAATAGAACACAACCCTGTCTGACAGTTTTTGATACATTGAAGAAATCAAATGTGCCAGCATTTGTCTCCACAACTGCGAGGTGATTATTATACAGACTTCTGATCAGTGCTGTCAAGTGTGGCGGGACATCGAACCCTGTAGGCACCTGCCACAACATTTCCCAGACAACACATCCAAAGGCTTTCCTGTATTCAAGGGAGCAGATGAAGACAGGAACACAGGACTCTCGCGATTTCTCGATTATTCGTCGTATGTTGAGAATTTGTTAACGAGTTGATTTTGCTTCAACAAAATCTGCTTGTTCCGTGGATATGTGAGGTTGAATGTCTGGCTTCAAACGCTGGTTCAGGATGTAGAGGAAAATTTTGCTTGCATGGGATGTGAGAGCAGTTGTTCGATAGTTGGTGCAATTCAGTGTCTGTTTCTTGTACAGTGGGACGAAAAGAGATTTCGACCAATCTTCTGGCCATTCCCCAGTTTCCCATATTCTTCTATACATTGGATGCAGCACACCTTTCTGCCCCATTTCTTTGAACATCTCACCAGATATAGTGTCAAGACCAGAGGATTTGTAATTCCTCAGACGTATTCCGTTTTCTATTTTGCTGCGTGAGCTTGTAGGTTCCAATGTAAGCTTATCAACTGCTTGGATTTCTCCACTGTTGTTACTCCCGGAATACAACTTTTCACGGTATTGTTTCCACCTCTCAACAGCTTCTTACTTGCCACTCTCATCATCTCTCACCCACGCATGAGGATTCAATTCACCTGTAATGCTTTTATGTTTCTTGAGGAGATCACGTACTTGACTGTGACTATGATTTTGTTCTATCTCATCACAGATACCCTTAACGAAGTGTGATCTGTCCTTCTTGTAATTCTGTTGTTTTTCTCCGCACAGGTTCTTATATCTGTCTTGGTCCTGGTAGGTGTGGATACCAGTTTTCTTCAGGTTGCTTCTCTCTTCAATTAATTTTAGTGTGGACCGTGATATTCAAAGATGTTTTGTACTCTGTGGTCGTTCTGATATCTTAAGTGATGAAGGAACAACCTCCTTCACTTGCTCCCATGTGATGCTGGTGCACCTTTATCAAGACTGATGCTGTGGAGTTTTGGTCTTACAACCTCACCAAATTCGCGAAGAGCTTTCTTGCTTGTGAGTTTTAGTTGTCTTTCTCCGCTCATCTTGGTGGATTTGAGTTTAATGGGCATTTTCATGGACAGCAGATTATGATCACTTTCACGGTCAGCTGCTGGAAAGGCAGTACAGTCTAATGATCGAAGTCTTCCAACGTCTTCGCACTAGGATGAAGTCATTCTGGTTTCTAAATCCATCACCAGATGATATGCAAGTGTACAGTCGTTTTGGGTGTGCTGGAACTTGTAGCCGGCCGCGGTGGCCGAGCGGTTCTAGGCTCTTCAATCCGGAACCGCGCGACTGCTACAGTCGCAGGTTCGAATACTGCCTCGGGCATGGATGTGTGTAATGTCCTTTGGTTAGTTAGGTTTAAGTAGTTCTAGGGGAATGTTAAGTCCCATAGTGCTCAGAGCCATTTGAACCATTTGCACTTTGCGTTTCAGATAGTCAAATTGTTAATCACACAGCAACCAAGTAAGTATCTGCATCGGTCATTTCTCTCACCTATACCATAAGGTCCAACCACAGATTGTAAGTGTGTATCTTGGGTAGTTTCTCCAATTTTAGCACTGAAGTCCCCTTGAATTATGGCCTGTTCTTTCATAGGGATCTTGTTCCAGGTGTTTATAGAACTCCTATCTCCTCATTCGATGCTGCAGCAGTAGGGGCATAGATCTGGATGATGTTGAATTTACATGGAGCAGTATTCAATTTAATGGAGATGACCGTCTCCTTAATGGGTTCGTAACTGAGAATACAGTTGTTCAGATTTCTAGGAACAACTATTGCGGCACTATTTCTGCTTTGGTCTCTACTCCCTGAAAAATAAACAGTGTCCCTTCCTTGCGTCATGAAATGGTCACTTCTCAAGTGGGCCTCACTAAGGCCAAGAATATCCAAGTCATTCGCCCTTATTTCTCTTTATGCTGCAGCAAGTTTCTCCGTGTGAAGTAACCCACGTACATTCCATGTTGCAGTCTTTCTTATAATGCGCAAGCATAATTTGCACATTGGTGTTAGTCTAATGATTTCTTTCAATGCTGTCCCTCCGGAGATCCGATGGGAGGCTTTAAGCTCCGGAAAATTTAGAACTGAGCAAAGCCTTGGCATTCTCATGGGAGAATTTCAGTTGTGATTTCCTGTTGCCTTCCACTGACCAGCCGGCCGCGGTGGCCGTGCGGTTCTGGCGCTGCAGTCCGGAACCGCGGGACTGCTACGGTCGCAGGTTCGAATCCTGCCTCGGGCATGGATGTGTGTGATGTCCTTAAGTTAGTTAGTTTTAAGTAGTTCTAAGTTCTAGGGGACTTATGACCTAAGATGTTGAGTCCCATAGTGCTCAGAGCCATTTGAACCATTTTTTTTTTCCACCGACCTCCAAATCGTGTCCGCTGACCGATTCAGTTTCCCGCTGGGGTTCGTTACCAAAACTTCTGTTGAGTTGGTTGGCTTAACAGGGGCATCACGCGTAGATAGGATGTTAGGGAATTGAGGTGACAGAAGCTAAGAGAATTCTCTTGCTGGGTTCTTGTAATCGCATCTCACCCCCATTTTTTCTTGCCAGAATCTCACGTGTTCGCAGAGACTCCTCCAGGTCATTTCATCGAATATAACAGGGAATGAAGGAAAACGTGTCGATTGCTGGCACCTGAAATTTTGGGCAATGTAAAAAACAAGAGACACTGGGGACAAAAAATTTAAATGTTGCAGATTTCATAGTGCGTCACAAGAAAGCATCACTGCTTTCATGACAGCCAGAGATATACAGGGAGACTAAGATATTCCCCAGTCTGGAGCCCGTTTTGTCGAAGAAGTAAACCAGGAAACTGCAGAGCTACAGCAAAACTGGATTGGGAACACTGATCAAAGTGGATTTAATTATGTACTAACTTTTGATGCGACTCTTTGTATAAAAGAAAATGAGGGGGGATCACCAGTTGCCTATGAGTAGACACTGACAAAAAAACTGCGTTTGTCTTCAGAGAAAAACTTGAGGCCCGAAAATTAAAAAGAATCTTCCATCAAACACATTTGGAAGTTAGCAAAAGTGGGATGGTGTCAAAAGACCATCTAAAATCCTTTTTCATGAATGCTTCTAGTGACAATTTCGCAATAACCAGACGTGTACAATACTTTGTGATTCTTGGAATGCTCACAATGACACAACAATAGTAAAATTACTCATTTGAGGGTGAAGATATTGTATACATGATCATTCCGCCAATAACAACAAAATACGTACAGCCTTTGGATGTATATTTCTTCCGACATAAAATATCTTCGGGAAGGATAACAGACTCTTGTTACGGACTCTCTGCAGTCACTTCGACAGTCACATCGACAATAAATTAGGAAATAGTATATTCATAATGAAAATGCATTCTGTTGTTCATAACCAGCTGTCTGCTCCAGTGTATCAGCCTGTGCTTCAGTATTCCTGGCAAGCGGCTCGGTCAAATTTTCTCGCACATGTTGCTGAATACTAGAAAGTGATTCAAGTGGCATTTGATTTTGCAGCTCAAAACTATGACCCTGAGGACTGTCCAGGTATTGCTTTTGCCAAATGTGCCTATTGTGATGCTGCATATTATTTTATGCATTTTGTTGAGGGACCTCACGTACATTTTTGAAGTCCGGTAGGGTGGAAACTAGAGTAACATATTCGAATGCTTTCACTATCCTAATCAGAGTGGTACATAAAGCTTTTATATACAAATGAAACACCGAGTTCCTGTTCGAGCCGAGAGACTTCTGTGTAAGAGGACCCGGAGGAATATATAGAGTTGTTTACCTTCCACCGTGATCGATCTCGCTGTTAGCCCCCTTTCATCATAGGCAATGGTATAATCACTCGGAATATCTAATTTCTTTGGCTTTTCATGACGTCATCAGAAGTAATTGAGCCGACTGTTGCAAACAAAATGCCGTCACAGTATTAGTCCACTCAATGATCACACTGAATTTCGTGTTCTACAAATCGGAGATGACAATGTATACTGTGCTTGGTTTCTGATTCGAGGACGATTTGATAATATTAGCAAAAAACTGTGACTGCCTGGCTTGAGATACGCACTAGAAGCTTAGAAATGACATCATACTCGGTATAAATAAGCCAACGAATGAGTATATGTCGCATTTGTGATTATATTTGTAATTTTGTTTGAATTTTGCTCTGTATTTAAGTAAAATGTCAAAGAAGCTGTTGAAATGATGTACGCTCTAACACGCCATTCTGCGGTCCAATAGACTTTCCATTCAAGGGGTTCGCTACAAATGAAGAAAGCTTGCACTACCGTCGTACCGGTAGCGGTGGCGTGTGTTTGCAGTCCTAGTACCTTCACTATGCTGTGGTTGTGGTGGCGATGTATACTACTGGCCATTAAAATTGTTACACCAAGAAAAAATGCAGATGATAAACGGGTATTCATTGGGCAAATATATTATACTACAACTGACATGTGATTCCATTTTCACGCAATTTGGGTGCATAGATCCTGTGAGAAATCTGTACTCAGAACAACCACCTCTGGCCTTAATAACGGCCGTGATACGCCTGGGCATTGAGTCAAACAGAGCTAGGATGGCGTGTACAGGTACAGCTGCCCATGCAGCTTCAACACGATACCACAGTTCATCAAGAGTAGTGACTGGCGTATTGTGACGAGCCAGTTGCTCGGCCACCATTGACCAGACGTTTTCAATTGGTGACAGATCTGGAGAATGTGCTGGCCAGGGCAGCAGTCTAACATTTTCTGTATCCAGAAAGGCCCGTACAGGACCTGCAACATGCGGTCGTGATTTATCCTGCTGAAATGTAAGGTTTTGCAGGGATCAAATGAAGGGTAGAGCCACGGGTCGTAACACATGTGAGATGTAACGTCCACTGTTCAATGTGCCGTCAATGCGAACAAGAGGTGACCGAGACGTGTAACCAATGGTACCCCATACCATCACGCCGGGTGATACGCCAGTACGGTGATGAATACACGCTTCCAATGTGCGTTCACCGCGATGTCATCAAACGCGGATGCGACCATCATGATGCTGTAAACAGAACCTTGATTCATCCGAAAAAAATGACGTTTTGCCATTCGTGCACTCAGGTTCGTCGTGGAGTACACCATCGCAGGCGCTCCTGTCTATGATGCAGCGTTATGGGTAACCGCAGCCATGGTCTCCGAGCTGATAGTCCATGCTGCTGCAAACGTCGTTGAACTGTTCGTGCAGATGGTTGTTGTCTTGCAAACTTCCCCATCTGTTGACTCAGGGATCGAGACGTGGCTCCACGATCCGTTACAGCCATGGGGATAAGATGCCTGTCATCTCGACTGCCAGTGATACGAGGCCGTTGGGACCCAGCACGGCGTTCTGTGTTACCCTCCTGAACCTACCGATTCCATATTCTGCTAACAGTCATTGGATCTCGACCAACGCGAGCAGCAATGTCGCGATACGATAAACTGCATTCGCGATAGGCTACAATCCGACCTTTATCGAAGTCGGAAACGTGATGGTACGCATTTCTCCTCCTTACACGAGGCATCACAACAACGTTTCACCAGGCAACGCCGGTCAACTGCTGTTTGTGTATGAGAAATCGGTTGGAAACTTTCCTTATGTCAGCACGTTGTAGGTGTCGCCACCGGCGCCAACCTTGTGTGAATGCTCTGAAAAGCTAATCATTTGCATATCACAGCATCTTCTTCCTGTCGGTTAAATTTCGCGTCTGTAGCACATCATCTTCGTGGTGTAGCAATTTTAATGGCCAGTAGTGTAGTTATAATAGTTGCAGCATCCGATAGTGGTGATGGGGAGAGGGGGCGCGGCGACAACAGTAGGCGGAAGCCAGGGGAGAAGAAAAAGGTGAGGCCTTGTTGTGGTGTTGTGGGAGTGAAAAATTCATCCTGAATTGTTTGCTGCTATTTCAGTAAAATTTCTTCGTCAGCTAGTAAATGATAATGCAGCTCTATTGCGATAATTGTGACAAGCTGTCCTGTAAAGCGCCATCTGCAGTTACTTTATTAGGGAAAAATCGCAGTAAGTGGTAACCGGCAAATTGGTTTGATGCGTGTACACTGTATGAAACAACCACCCATCACAAGAGGATTATCGCTCCCGATATATCTGTTGTAGAATTTTATCGACGAAATTGACTGGATACAACGTAGATTTAGAATTGTTCTACTGTTTTGCTTAACAGTTGAATGCAGTTTGTTTTAACTATTTGTGAAGACCAACGGAATACATGAAGTTCGTTTATGCAGTGCCTTCTGTCGCAAACGTGGAACGATCCTTGTCTCCAGTACGTGCGAAAAGTGCCTTGCGGAATACTTAACTCGATCCGGTTGTATGGGAACCTTACCACGGTGGATGGTCGTCATATCTGACAGCAGTCGTTTGTAGAGTTGCGTCATCTAACCTACTCTTCATAAAGAGATCAAGAAATTACTACAATTCGTAGTACAGTGGAACTCCTTTTATACATTCCTCATGAATCTGGATTTCCGGTCTATTTCGATGTTCTGTTTTATGTACAGTTACTGAGCAGCTCCTTGATGCATTTAGAAACATAACAGGATACTCAGACGTACACTGAGGATACCTCGGAATATCGTGTCGGATCTTCTTTTACACAGCGTTAGGCAGAAAATCGACGTGGCATGGACTCAATAAGTCGTTGGAAGTCCCCTGCAGAAATACTGATCTGTGCTTCCTCTACAGCCATCCGTAATTGCGAAAGTGTTGCCGGTGCAGGATTTTATGCA